>NW_024467126.1:0-1438750 GCF_017591425.1 Ochotona curzoniae
ACAAAGTAAAGCCAGGTGTGTCTGAGGTCCTGGGGCCAAGAGTGGTTGGAAATCTATGAGCCGTATACAATCGCACAGCAAGACTTCACAGGCAGCTCATGGAGCTCATGACACAAGACACCCCTCCAGAATTGGCACGGGCCTTGCAGAGCAAGAATGTCAGGGACCACTCTGAGCCACAGGAACAGCCAAGAACTTCCTAAGTCTGTCATCAACTGTGGCAAAAAAAAAAGGCATATGGAGACTGCTAGGAAACCTAAGCAGAACTCTCCAAACCGATACCCGGAGACTCCTCTGGAGGAAGAAAACCTTCATCCCATTATAACAATCCACCAGAAGTAATGGAATCAGGAGCTTCCCTGTGTGAGTGCGCGGAACCCCAGAAGGAGCCAGGCTTCCATGACATGGCCAGAGATCTGCCTGTGAGGGGAGAGTACAGGAGAAGGCAAGAGGAGGCCCAAGTGGCTGACCCCATGTGCAAGAGGATATACATGTTCTTGAATACATAGGTGGAGTGTAGCTTGGGTGGGGTTTCTTGTGCATGAAGTCTTCTGGGAAATTCATGAAATCTCAAGTGACATTTACCTTCCTGTGTTTATCATGGAGACTCCTTCCCAGTCTTGGATGAGATGCAGGTGCATCATGGGGAAATGGGTGTCCTGGTCTGGGATTTAAGGGGAATCAAAGCACATTACTGTGGGGCAGAAAGCGTGGAGAATTTTCCAGATCATTTCCCCTTTACTTCCTCCCTAAGCTGGGACCTCTTTTATGATGAATTGGACTGGCTAAGGAATTACAAGTGCAGAGTTGGAGGAAGAGATTCCGGTTGACTCCTAGGTTTTTGCTTGAAGCATTAGTGGAAGGTGGGTCTACTGGAGGACTGTAGACAGAATAAGATTTTTGGGGGGTGGAGAGGCGAAAAGTTCCTTTCTTTTTCAAATATTAATTTATTCATTTAATATCATGGTTAGAGAGAGATGGGGGAGATCTTCCATTTGGTGATTCACTCGCTGAATGGCTGCAATGACCAGGGCTGAAAAAAGCTGGAGACAGAAACCTGGAACCCCACTGGGCTTCCCATGGGATAGCAGTCACCTGCATTACCAGGGAAACTGATCAAAAATCCATGCCTCTTACAAATCTGCCCTACAATGGCTACTTAAAGATGTTCTCTTGACAGAGGAAAGGAGTAGCATCCAGCAAAAACAAAAGCAAATGTAAAGATCATCCCAGTAAAATAACAACAGAAGACTAAATCGATGAACAACTTAGCCCAGCCTGGTTAATACTGTAACCTGGTCTGGTCTAGGCTGCTTCTAGCTTTTGTTCTTGTGCTCACCTGCATCCAAACTCCTCTATTAGGTCACCTCTCAGTGGCAGATCTTGCACACATTGGTGGGTCCTTGGCTCATCCTGATTTGGTCAATCTTCTGTCCTGGTAGGACTTGTGGCCTTGCTCAACCAGCCCACACCCATTCCAGTTCTTACTGTTGGGTGCCTCAGCACACTCACATGTGGCCAACCCCTTGACTCAGCTCACATTGGTTAGCAGGTGTAGAGACCTAGCCCAGCCATCCCTACACCCACCCAGGCCCTTGCAAGCACCCGCAGGGTCTGGAGCCTAGCCCAGTTGGGAATACCCCAGACCCAGTCCTTACCCATACTGAGGGATGCTGCAGCAATGTCCGGCTCAGTTCACTGCCTACATTCCAGCTCTCATGCTCACCAATGGGAACCACATCCCAGCAGTGGTATCTGCTTGGCTGCCCCATCAAGCTCACTCCCAGGAACAGATCTTGTGCATGCCACTGGGTGTTCTGATCTAGCCTGGCAGAACCCAACACCTAGCTTGACATTTGCCATCAGATGCTAGAGGTTGGCTTTGCCTGGCCCATCCAGTCCCAACGCTTGCAGGCAGTGCTGCATGGTAGCCTGCTCCCATCCATCACTTTCACACAAGCCGGAAAGTATGATAGCCCAGCCTAGTCCAGCGTGGCCCACACCCCATTCTGGCTCCCACACATGCCAGTGTGCCATGGTTTCGCCTGGCCCTGCCCAGTCTACCACTACAGAGCCAATCCACACACCTGCCAATAAGTGAAGCTTCCCTGCCTGATCTAATCAACACTTATCCATGACTTATATGCTCTCCTGTAAGAGTTATAGTCCACCAGGGGTGTTTCCCCAGTTCCTCCACCAGGCCACTTGCAGACTCAGCTCACGTGAATGATGGGCAGTGCAGGGGAGAGGTGCTAACACAGTTATCTAATATAGTGTGTCCCCCAGTCCTGGCCTTTGTGCATGCTGGTGGATGTTTTAGGCCTTGCCTGCCCCACACCCAATTCTTGGGCGCCTAAGGGTGCTGCAGTCTGGACAAGTCCAGCTTGATTGCAACCCCTGTTCCCATGATTATTGGTGAATTCAATGGTCATGCCTACCTTGTTCTATCACCACCCAAGTCCTCGAGCAAATCAGCTCATATAGCAATTCCACCAGGTCGAACCCATGATCCCCCACAGAATCTGTTTTCAGATCCAGTTTTCTCATGAGCCAGTTAATGCCATGGTCCACCTCCTGCCCCAACATTCACTGGCAGGTGCTATGGTCAAACCATGCAGGCACCCCTAACCATGGCTTTTGTGTGTACCAGTAGGTGGTGGTTGACACCAACAATCCCAGCTCAAGTCTCCCACATGGATGGGTGTATTGGTTTGGTCCCCAAAATTCCTTCAATTTCCCTCCTCTAAACCATCTGGTCCCTCATTTACCTGCAAATGTAGTAGTCAGGTTGGTGGAATTCCCCCAGAAGTCAGTCCTCACCTGTCACATTCTTACTCAGCAGTCTTCCCTCCCATATATCTCCAGACCTGTTTCCCTGGGCAATCCACAGCCCTCCCCATCAATGCCAGTCCTCTGGCAGTGTGTGGTCCAATTTGGGGCCCTGTATTCTCACCCAGGTTCCACACACACTGGCAGATAGGTACCCATATCCTATCAGTTGATGTGCCAGTGACTGTCCCCCACCTATCTTTTTTGTTTTAATAAAAACAAAATAGGTGACTATGCCAGCCCAATGGTATAATTTACACAAATCTGACATTAACAAGCCCCAGGATGTCTGCCAGCTCTTAGTTGCTTTTATCTCAGCAGTGTAACACTTACGTAGGTGTGATGCAAACTAGACCATTGCCCACAACTGAGGAGAATTTATTTACTTATTTCAAAGATTTGTTTATTTTTATGGAAAGGCAGATTTATAGAGACGAGAGACAAAGAAAAAGGTCTTCCATGTGATGGTTCACTCCCCTTCTGGCTGTGTAATAGCTGGGGCTGAAATGATCTGATGACGGAGCCAGGACCTTCTTCTAAGTTTCTTGCATGGGTGCAGGGTCTCAAGGCTTTGGACCATCCCCTACTGCTTTCCCAAGCCATAAACAGGGAGCTGGATGGGAAGTGGATCAGCCAGGACTTGAACTAGTACATACATGGGATTCTGGCACATGCAACATAAGAATTTAGCCACTGAGCCATCACACTGGGCCCTAGAGATTCTTTCTTTTTCTTTCTTTCTTTCTTCTTCTTCTTTTTTTTTTTTTTTTACTAAAAATCTAAATCTCATGTTTTCATCAACATTTGTGTAAATGGCTCACATGCTTGTTTCTGGTCATTTATTCTACTGGGTTTTCATTCAACGTTGTTTTGCAAGAGACTTAAAGGGTGCTATGATCCTTCTTTTTTCTATCTAAAATGTCTTTTTTATTCTTTTGAATAATAGATCTCTGAGTTTAACATTCTTTTTTTCAGCATTAATTATATTTTATATTATGTTAACACAGTTGATTGGGGTGGAAAGGGTTAGGGAGAAGTGGGTGTGATCACTGTTTCCAAGCTTTCTCTTTCTTCTTCCCATTTCTGGGGGGAGGATAGTAGATTAGGGCAGAAGCCATACCCAATCTCCCAACCATCCCAGTATCCAAGGATGTGGAAAGGCCACCTGATACCAATTTTGGGGATCACAATGGAATATGTTCCAAAGGTTTTGCCCAGGTAAATATGATAGTGTTGAAATGCTGTTGATCTCACTGATCTATGGATGAGGAATCCCTTCCAATGTCCGTTGGTTGATACCATCGACCTTATTATAGTCTCCAATTGTCCAGACATTTGCTGTCATCATTTGGCTGGAGTAGTTGTCCATATGTTCTGTTCTCCATTCTCTGCTATAGTACCAGATGTCCTCTGCAGGCCCCAATGAACTTCCATGTGCACCATGGTCTGCTGTCCAGTACTCCATCCTCTACACTGAGGAGGATCAGTTCTCCTAGGGCTCTTGGACCTGAGCTAGACGAACTGGGCCCTGCCAGACTCCCCCTCCCCTCCCCCCCCCCCGGGGCTCAAGGATCCAGTGACTACCTTGTAGGCGAACCCATTGCCCCAGACCATGTAACCCAAGTTCTGCTGGAGTCCTCATCCTTGCTTTCTATTTCTTCTTCCAATTTCTGGTGGGAGGACAGTATATTAGGGCAGAAGCCATACCCAATCTCCCATCCATCCCAGTACCCACGGATAGGGAGGTCTGTAAGCCCAGGGTGGAGGATCTGGCAGAGCCTGGGTCTCCTGGCCCAGGTCCTTGGGCCAATCTGTGTGGTGGGTGCTGGATTTGTGAGTCCCAGGGGTGGAAGTGCTGGAGAGGTCTGGTCTTCTGGTCCAGGTCACCGAGCCCACCTATGTGGTGGTAGTGGCTGTCAGTTCCATGGGCCCCAAGGATGTAGAGTCCACCTGGTCCCCACCATGCAGGTGGGCTCAGTGACCTGAGTTAAAACACTCAGGCCTCTCTGAGCACTCCACTTCTGGGGCTCATGCATCCAGCACCCACAGCAAAGGCAGGTCTAAGGACCTGGGCCAAGAGTCCCAGGCCCTGCTGGACTCCCAGCCCCCCAGAGTTCAAGGAACAGATACCCACTATTTAGGTGGGCCCTGTGACCTTGGCCAGGAGACCCAGGCCCCAAAGGATCCCCCACCCATGGGGGCTCACAGACCTGACAACCACCATATATGTCAGTCCTAGAACCTGGGCCAGGAGACCCAGGGCCCTTTGTATCCCCTAACCCACGCCCGCACCCCATCCCCCAGGGCTCACAGACCTGACACTCATCACATCCAGACTGCCAGGGCTCATCTTACTAGGCATCCACCAGTGGATACTTCCACCTAGTTTGATCCAACCTGCCCCCAGTCCCCCTTAAGATGTTTAGACTGATGTGTTCCATCTTTGTCTCTGTCCATTGTGGCTAATGAGCATCAGCTCTCGGTGTCACTGTCACTTGTGGTGCTCTGTATCTTATTTATCAAAGTGTTGGCTGTTTGTCCTCACTGTTGTGCAAGTTCACCATGACGAGTGTGAGTGCGATGTGCCCTGATGTCTGCTGTCGGTGCCTGGGATGCTCTGTGAGCTGGGATTTTCCTCTGCCTCTTCTACAACGTCTATGCGTGTGGATGGTGACTCTCGGTCCTTAGCCGAGTCTCTCATCTTCTCTGTGTCATGAGTGGATCAGTTATGTTTCTCTTTGTAATGTGTCAGGCTTGGGGACAATCTCTCAGTTCACTCATGGTTGATCACAACTTCCTGGGCTGCAGTTCAGCCTGCGTATTGTGGACCAGGATACATGCATGGCAGTGACAATGTTTTTCATTTCCAGAATTTTTGCTGTTATTGAGTTTGTAGTTGTTGTCACCTGACTCTAAGCAGCTTTGTACAATCAGAGTTGTTCTTTGATGATTTACTTCAGCATTCTAAAATGACTTAAAGTGTTCTATGCAGTTGGCTTCATGGCCTGAAATCAGGAGCCTGGGACTGAGCATGGGTCTACATGTGGGTGGCAGAGCTGCATGCTGGAGCCAGCACCTTTTGCTTCCCTAGCATGCACATTGACTGGGGGCTGGATCCCAAGTGGAGGAGCTGAGGCTCAAACCAGCCACTCCCACAAGGGATGCAGGACTTAGCTGAGCAAGGACTTAGCTGTTTCCCAAATACCTGCCCCTGTGTTTTCCTTCTTAGCAGTGCATCTGGATCTCAACTATTGGCGAGCTTCTGGACAAGTCACTGGCTGAAAACAGAGATGAGAATTGTGATTTCTTTTCTAGGACTTGGTGAGGATTAAATGAGCCAGAAAATGTTTTTTTCAGTGTGCTGAAGAGGGTTGATATGGCATTTCTCTGTTGACATGGCTGCTGTCAGTGACGCTGACTGAACTCCTTTCCCTGATTCTGGCTGACTAATCTCAGTTCACTGTCTCACATATTCCAAGAGCCTGAATTTCCTTAAAGCAATAGATTTGATTTTAATCACTTCAATTTGAGCAAAAAATGCAAATCTCTCTATTGTGCTCTCTAAATATTCCTTTTTAATGACATCTTACTTATTTCATGAGTGTATTGCCAATGACAATTCCTAGGGGAAACTGTGGATAGATATTACAGTAATACTTAATAAAAATCAAGCTGCAAATGTGGTCATTGTTACAAAGAAGAGGAGCATGGAGTGCTCAGTACTTGAACCTGGGCACAAAGAAGGGGAAGAATGTTCATGGGAAGATCCAGTGTTTCCCAGGAAAGGACTTGATCTTCACCTTGTTGGATGCTCCAGGCATGGGTTGATCCTAGAGCAGCTGGGAAGTGTGACACACAGTGTAAGAGAAGGTCTTCCCCTTCCCCTGAGGGCACATGACATTGGTGCCTGGACCCTGGCTGAGCAGGGTGATGCTTTCCTGTAGAAGCTGCTGTCTTTGGGGGAGGTGTTGATGGCAGAGGTGGCAGTTTGGTGGCCGACAGCAGGAGGAGAAAGCTAACATGGAAGATTCTGGGTGCTCTGTCTTCTCCAAGACCTCAGCTGACCCATGCTGGAGGACAGCCAGGAGACATGTGTGAGGCAGATAACTCATGAACCTTAATTCACTACAATTGGAACACACATTTGATGCGGCTTCACCAAGTAGTTACAGGTGCCTAAGCCCAAACTCTGTCGCACATGAACATCTATTATCCCAAGGAGAGCTGACCAATAGGGGACACTAGAAGGTAGATGGCTGATGTCCTGAGCTGGACATGCAACTTCTGCAGAAGCTACGGGGCTCAGTCCCGAACTGTGTTGCTTTGCCATCCCAAGAATAAAACTCAAGAACTCAGTTGTGACATGTAGTGACATGTTTACTGAGTATCTCTGACAGCAGCAGTTTTGCAGAGGTATGTTACACATACCATCTCACTCAGCTTCAGCAATTCATGATAAGGACACTGTTACTTCAGCAGTAAAAGGAAAGAAACTAAAATCAACGCGTGAGGAACCTTCCCTGAGTTGTGTTGTTGGAAGACTTTAAGGAAGACTCAATCCATTTCAGGTACTTCCTTCTGAACGACTCATGAACCTACAATCAAGCAGCCAATATTTCATGCAGGGCTTGCTGCCTTCAGCCATCTGAATCTTCAGGAAGCTTAACCAGACCTTCCAACCACTGAGAAAGAGAAAGAGGTACTGTGATGAAGCATTCTATGTGAGGCGAGGGTTTCTAATGCCTTTTCATGTAATTGCAATTTTGAGCAAATGGATTCAGAAGAGTTTCACTCCCTTCTGAAGCTTACTGACAGCAGTCTCACTCTGCAAAGTACAACAGTACAGCTCACACAGGGCACACAGCATTGCTGTTCTCCCTGTCCCACTACTCAGCAACCCTTCCACCAGGAACAAATTGACTGTGTCCCCTGGAGATCACCCATCCACAGAGCACCCAGAGATCCCCCAGGGAGAAAGGAGCCTGAAGTCAGGCCAGACTCTCCCCAACATCCTACACGACATTTCAGGAGCTGTGCTCACAGCAGCGCCCAGAGGTAAGAACCCCACACTCTATCACAGACAGCAAGGCTTCAGGGGTCTCTGTGGAACCCTTCCACCTGCACCAAGAAGAGACAGGCTGAGAGGCTTGAGAGAAGCAACCCGACATCAGTGGTCACTGACTGATTGGGGTTTCAAGTTCAGGTCTTCTCAACCACAGGCATCTGTGTAGCTGAGAGGGGAGGGATCCAGGCAGCTGAGAGCATCCAAGGCTGGATGAGGTGGCCGCCGAGTCTGACTGCTTCTCAGGGGTAGGTGGGAGTGAATGGAAAATGCCCATCTCGGAGTAATGGGATTTATGCTCTAAGTCCTTGGTAGTCTCAATTTCCTCTCCCATAAGATGCATGTGCCCCTCTGAGGGTGAGGGGAGGAACAGAGGTCAGGCAGAGTGGCTCTGACTCCAGCACCACCTCCCAATTTTCACAACTCATTCTCAACCCACTTCACCTCACTGCAAACCACCAAGCAGATGGCACACAGGCACTCACTCTATTTCCTGCATGAGAAAAGCAAATCTGTCAGAAAGCTGGTTTGGTAGCTCTTCCACCCAGTGTTGGTGCCACAATCTGAGCCAGCTATTCTAGGGGGTCAGACAGGGAGCCCTCCCCTCACCATGCTGAGGAGTCTTGGGAAGGATTTCCCCATTGGAAAAGCTCAGCAAAGGGAAGAAGATGGGAGCAGGTGGTGTCATGCAAAGAGGTAAGCTGTCACCTACAATGCCAGCACCCCATATGAGAATGGCTTTCCACTTTTGCTCCATCTCCCTGAGAATGTACCTGGGAAAGCAGCAGAAGATGGTCAAGTACATGGATCCCTGTGCCCATGGAGGAGACCTGGATGAAGCTCCTGGCTCCTTGTTTCAGCCTGGACCATCCCTGGCCCTATGGCTATCTGGGAAGAGTCCAGAGGATGGGATGCAGATCTCTTGGTCTCTCTCTTCGTCTGTCTTTCAAATAGATAAATCTTTTTTTCTAAATCGTTTTATATATATATATATATATGTGTGTGTGTATGTATATGTATATATATATATATATATAATTTTTTCCGCAGAGGAGAAAACAGCAGGTATCCAGTGGACACACAGCACTGATAGTGGCACCAAAGGAGTGTGTTCCATACTCTGATGCTAACCATGGCTCTGGCTTCCAGCAGGTCTAGCCATGAAGCAGCTGAAGACAGCCGCCATCTCAATGAGGCACACTGATTCCATGGCCAGCCCTGCTATCTAAGCTTGAGAGGTGTGTGCTCACAGCTGCTCTTCCTCTCTGTGAACACAACTCCCAGAGGCCTCCCCCACCTCTCACCCGTGGATCTGACCTTCTGGCTTTTGGGACTGCCATATCTCAGCTCATTGGCAAAAGTCTCGCAGTTCGACATCCAAAAGTGGTAGAAGCGAGTTTCTCCCACTTTGGCCTCTGCCAGCCGGACAATCTCTTGGACGGGCCTTGGGCGATACTTGTGATCAAAGTGGTTGTTGACTGAGTATCCATGTCCATTGGCCAAAGCCTCCAGGAGCTCGCGCTTCACTCTGCCTTTGGAATCTCTAACTGATTTGGCATTATTGATGCTGGAGAAATATGATGACAGATCTGGGAACACAAAAAGACACACTTTCAGGTGCTAAAGTGCAGGGAGGGAAAAGCCTTGAGAAGGAGGTGAAGGGGGTAGAACACAAAGGCTTCGCTTTAAGCCTTTCTATGTGTCCAATTTAACACAGGACTAATTAATTAACACACAGCACATTAGGAACTAAATTCTTATTTTTTCTTTTTTTCCCCTGTTTCTTCATGTTATTATCATTTTCTGATACAGTTCCATAGCCCTAGATATTTCCCTTAACCCCCCCAAATTCCTTTCCCCCCGAGTTCCCTTAATTACTACAATAGTATAGTTCTTAACAAACAGTCCTATGTCTAGAGCTACAGTCTGTGATTGCAAGTTTAGTAATGTGGGTTTTTTTTACATTTATTATTATTATTATTATTATCATTTTATGATACAGTACCACAGGCTCCTGGTATTTCCCTTATCCCAGCCCTAATTTCCACCCCCAATACCTAGTTCCTCTATATCATTACTATAGTTCTTCGTACACCGTCATATGTCCATCATTGCCAGCATTGACAATGACAGTGCTCATCCTATTGTCAAGGTATAGTGAACAGTTTCATTGGGAGCCCATCTTTGATCTGGAAGTAGAGATGCACGCAACACTGTGTCCTCACATCTGGATACAACAGTCTCTACTACGCAATCACTATACATCCCCTTAAATGAAAAGCCACAACACAGAATCAACAATAAGAAGAAAGAAATTAAAAACACCACGAAGTTAAATACTATGCTACTGAATGACTAATGTGTTGCTGAGGAAATGAAAAAGAAAATCAAGAATCTTCTTGAAGAAAATGATGCTACTATATGATCTATGAGTCATTGAAGACTTTAAAGAGAAAGAGTTTTGAAGAGATGAAACTACAAGCAAAAAAATTTTTTTAAATCCATGAGCTACAGTTTCGATAATCTTTGTTGGTGATATTTATCCTGTAAGCAACAAATAGATGAGTTTTTTTTTTTCAATCCAGTCTACTAATCCATGATGTTTGATTGATGAGTTTAAGCCATTTCGATTCAGGGTTAATATGAATGGGTGGTAATTTGGTCCTGTCATTTTAGCAATGGGTTGTTCAATGATTTAGTCTTCTTTGTTATTTTACTGGGATGTTCTTCACATTTGCCTTTGGTTTTGGCAGGTGCTATTCCTCTTCTCTGTCAAGAGAACAACTTGAAGCATCATTTGTAGGGAAGGTTTAGAAGAGGCATATTTTTTTAAACATTTATTTTTATTATTTTTTTATTGGAAAGCCGGATATACAGAGAGGAGAAACAGAGAGGAAGATCTTCCGTCCGATGATTCACTCCCCAAGTGAGCGTAACAGCCGATGCTGTACATAGCATCCGGGTCTCCCACGCTGGTGCAGGGTCCCAAAGCTTTGGGCCGACCTCCACTGCTTTTCCGGGCCACAGGCAGGGAGCGGGAAGGGAAGCAGGGCTGCTGGGATAGAACCGGCGCCCATATGGGATCCCGGGCGTGCAAGGCGAGGACCTTAACCACTGCGCCACCGTGCCGGGCCTGAGAAGAGGCATATTTTTTAAACTTTTCTTTATTGTGGGGAAGAATTTTATTTCATTTTCTAAAACAAGGAAAGTTTTGCTGGGCATGTTATCCTGGGCCAACACTGTTTGCTTTTAGAATCTGGAATATGTTGATCCATTCTCTCCTGGCCTGTAGAGTTTCCTGTGAGAGGTCACCTGTGAATTTAATTGCCATTCCTTTATATGTCAGTTGATTTTATTTCACGTGCACACTTAAGGATCTTTTCCTTATGTTCAATTGAAGGGAGTTTGATGATCATGTTTCATGGTGAAGATCGCTTTTGGTCCAGCCTGTTGGGAGTTCTGTGCACTTTTTGGATGTTGTTTCCCAATGCTTTCTCCACATTAGGGAAATGTTATTTTATTATTTCATTAAATGCATCTTTAAACACAGCTTTTCTTTCTGCACCTTCTGGCACTTACATAATGCTTATATTTGGCCTTTTAGCAGTGCCTTCCAATTCTTGAATACTTTTTTTTGCTTGATCCAACTCTGCTTCCAGCTTTTTGTTTGTTTCCCCTGGCAACAGAAAATATTTTCTAATGTTTTCTTTCTTCTGCCTCCTTCATTCTATTTTGGAGACTCTCCATTGTACTTTTAGTTTGCTGCACAATATTTTTAATTTCTTATATGTCAGCTTTCATTTGATTCATTTCCAGTGTGACATATTCCTTAAATTTCTTGAATGCCTGCTTTATGGGCTTTTCATTGTTGATAAGAAGCTTTGTAACCAGTATTTTGAATTCTGTATCCACCATTTTCTCGATGTCTTCCTCAGTGAATTCTGAGGCTGGCAAAGGGTTTTGCTCCTTTGCAGGGGAGTCTTCCATAATATTCATTGTGTCCTTGTCTCTTCTTTTAGTCTTGGTCATTATACTTCTGGTCATCAGACTCTTCTTCTTGGGGAAGGTTTCTAAGTTCTGTCACCCACAGGTCCACAGTTTGATTTTACTTGTTGTAGTTAGTACCTGGTTCTTTGTTTGCAGTCACTTGTGCCACTCCCTCCAGTGAGTTTCAGGTCTGGGTTCTTATGTTAGACTTCCACTGTGGTCACCATAGCCCCAGCTCCTGGTTCACTAGTCTCCACCTCCTGTGATCCCATGCTGAGACTACACCGTTGGTTGTATAACCTTTCTCTCACTTCCAGTTTGAGCATTTCCCAGTTTAGGGAGACATCAGGTGTCCCATATAATAATTAGGTTGTTGGCTTTGCTGATCTTCCTGGAACCTGTTAGCCATTAGGCCTGATGGCCTCACAGACAAAGTTTGATGCTTAAGATGCCAAAGTCAGTATTATTTTCCTGTGAAACCAGTGCAATGCCCTGAGCTCAGTCAGTTCACTCCAACTTCAGCGCATGCAGAGTTCATGTTGTCCTGCAGTCTTAAAGACTTTGCCACACTGTACAAAATAGTACCTAATGTGCTATTACTAGTTTTTGATCTGCTGGCCATCTTGTCTGAGTGCACAGTGGTGGCCAAACAGTCTGTCTTCTTAAACCAAATGGCACACAATTTGGCTCTAGGGGGCTGACTAGGCTGTGAATTCCACCCTGTTCCCCATCACCCATCTGAGACCTGCCACTCTCTCTCTGTTCCTGATCAAACCAAACAGACCAGCAGGACAGGTAGTTCTTTTCTGGTTTCACTTCCTGATATCCCAATGAACTCTCCTTCCCGCCTTGCTGCTGGTGGCATTCAGGCTGCTGGTACAGTTCAGAATGCCACTCACTGAATGCCACTGGTATATGGATCACTACAACACCGCAACATTGTGTTCACTGCTTTCCGGTGTCTGTCAGTCTCCAGGTATCCCTCTGCTGTTGTTCTGTCCTCTCCTATTTCCTGGAATGTGCCCTCTCTGCTTCATACTGGCTAATATTTGTCCGTCTGTTTAACCGTGTCCTTACCATATTCTGCCATCTTAATTCTCTTGGAACTGAATTCTTTTTTTGTTTGCTTGTTTTTTCAGATTTTTTAAATTATATTTTTGACAATCTTTACATGGTTAATTAGGCTAAAAGGTTCAAGGGCTATAGGAAAGTGGGTGAGACTATTGTTTCCAAATTGTTTCCTTCATGTTTAAAGGCGGGTATAAAGGGAGAAGGCCCACCCAATTTCCCACCCTCCCCAGGTCCTGGATGTAGGGTATGCTCTGAGGTTCTTGCTCAAGTGGTTTTGATAGTTCAGCAGTTATGAATCACTGCCAATCTTGCCACTCCAAACACGATAAGATCTTTGAAGAATCCACTGATTGAAATAGTCCATCATAGAGTCTCTATTTGCCCCATATTTTGCTGCCAACTTATAGCTGAGGTGGTTGATTGACCTGTTCTGTCCTCTCTCTTTTCTTGGTTAGGGTTCTGAGTCCAGCATTTCGATTTGGGAGATCTCCAAAGAAACTTTGTCTGAGGTGTTCTCAGACCACATTCTTTTTTTTTTTTTTTTCTATATTCTATTCTCTTCTTGGTCATTTTTTTTTTTATTGTTGCTTACATTGTATTATGTAGTACAGTTTTATAGGCGCTGGGGATTCCCCCACCCTCCCAGACCCCTCCCCCCATGTGGATTCCTCCCCTTGTTGTATAACCATTGTTCAAGTTCAGTTGAAGATTCATTCCTTGCAAAACACATTGCCTAGCATAAAGTTCAGCGTCTTATTGGCCAAGATAAGTTCAGTGGCCTCTTGGGAGACCTGCTATGGTCTGAAGATAGGTCTAACAGGAGTAAAGATCCGGTCAGTTAAAAGCCCCAACAAGGCCTCAGTCTCAATATACAAATTATGGAATTAATTGACATAGTAATGGGTAGACAATATGTTAAATTTAATGCTGTTCCATTCTTCCAAAATTCTGGGTTGAGACAGTACAATGACAGTTCAAAAAATAACCAACAACCAAAACATAAAAATTACGGTTAATTCAAGGCAAAACTGGTGGTATCTAATCTTTTGGATTCAATCAGTTCCCTTAGCATTATAGTTTCCATGTGCCCATTTAGCCACAAGAACTGCATTTTGTTTTTGGGAATAGCTGAAGTAGTATTCATGGAGTAGAGAACCAAAGTTTCTTATCAATTTCTGTGATGGGCATTTCGGTTGCTTCCATGTTTTTGCAATACTGATTGTGCTGCAAATGAACATAGGGATCATGTTGGTTTGTCGTAAAACAGGGGTTTTGGATATATTCCTAGGAGTGCAATTGCGGGTATATGGTATGCAGATTTTGAGTTGTTGAGGTGTTCTCAGGGATGATTTCATAAAGGATTTACCAATTTGCAGCTCACAAGCAGTGGAGTAGGGTTCCCTTTCCCGCATCCTCGCCAGGCAAGCGTCGTTGTGTTCTTTGTTTATGTGGGCCAATTCTTACTGGTGTTAGGTGGTACACTCGATGTTTTATATGGATTTCCCTTATTGCTAGGGGCTGGAACATTTTTTCATCTGTTTGTTTGCCATTTCGGACTTGTCTTTGTGAAATGTTTGCCCAGTTCCCGTGGCCCATTTCTTGAGTGGTTTGTTTGTTTTGGTTTTGGTTGTTTTGAAGTTCTTTGTATAATCCTGGAAATTAGCCCTACGCCTATATCGTGAGCAAGATCTCTCCACTCTGTGGCTTGCTTTTATACTTGTTGATTGTTTCCCTTGCTTGTACAGAAGCTTCTTAGTTTGCTGAGGGTCCCATTTGTTTATTCTGTTCTCAACTGCTATTGCTTTTGGTGTCCTTCTTAGAAAGTCGGAACCTACTCCTAGGTCTTGCAGGGTATTTCTTGAATGTACTAGCAAGTACAGGGCCCGGCACAGTCCATTGCCCTGATCAGCTGGTGGTTGCGATCGCTGGGTTGGTTCTGTTTTCAGCCTCGACTTCCACTGGAACCAATGGGTGTTGCAGTCCAGCCTGGTTCTGCCCAGCACATGTTAGCATGTTAGTTAACCTCATGTTCCTATAGTGGCAAATATACAATGTTTTATGAGAGAATTACTCCTGTGATATTATACAGTATGAAGGCACTTTGATGTAGTCAATGTTTTATTTCTAGCAAATAAGAGATTGTTGTATAAGCTTTCTCTGTCCTATAGACAAGTACATTATAGAAGCATTTACCTCTTGGGCATCATTGAACACATGTATAAGTAAATATTTCTCATTATTGCCTTATATAATTCCATGCTGGTTTAAAATGAAGAAAGAAAGAAAGAAAGAAAGAAAGAAAGAAAGAAAGAAAGAAAGAAAGCAAGCTCCTTCTCCAGCTTCCAGACAAATTTCAGTTGGAAAAGTTAAGCAAAATATCAGAGTCAAAAGTCATGGCAGAAACTTTTGAATAACTTCAGAAACCTGGCAATTTGGTATACTAAACGGTACTACATTATGAACTGATGGAAAATCAGAAATTTCTTCTCACTTTCTTACTTTCTGGCATAGTTCAGAGTTCTCAACAGATACAGTGCACTTGCCATTGTTTACGGAATAAAGCTTTGAGTATCATAATGCAGAGAGGAATGGAAGCCAATTGGTCTAGGAGCAAATGGTGCTGCATGCTTACCTGGACCACGTAGATGGACCACGTAACCACCTCCTATATAGACAGCCCAGTGTGACCAGATTTCACGAGAAATCTCAATGAGGTCTCCAAGCTGTGGGCTTTCACTTGACTGCAACACAACAATCACAGAGAGAATAGCTACGCTTCTAGCAAACAACAGAGACCTGGCATTCATGACAACTGCACTACTGCATAGCTGCCAATGCACCTCCCAGTGGTGCTCAGCTAAAACCCAGATAAAGGAGACCACACCAATGCCAGAGGATCCCCTGGCAGGGGCATCAGGAACAGTGTTCTGTCCCTGATGTGTATTGTTTTCATGACTCTTTGTGTTTGCATATGAGATGGTGTGTGTGTGTGTGTGTGTGTGTGTGTGTGTGTGTGTGTGTGTGATTGTACCTGTACAAATACACAAGTAAAAGCAACCCTGCAGACAGCATCACCAACCTCACTATCAAGGCATACTCTCCAAGTTGTAGAAGCAGACCAAGCTACTTAACATTGAAATACTGGTTACTGAACCCACTTACTAGTCTGGGTATCAGCACTGCCCTATATCTGTACATTGTGGCTTCTATTTCCAGTGCCCACATCTTGACCTGGACACACTACTCTTCCCAGGGCTATCAGGCTCCTAGAGGAGCAAAACCACTCACCCATAAGCACAGTTCTTTAGCTCAAAGGAAACAATTCACAGGCAACACCACAACCACCTGTTTCCCCAGTGCCTTTCATTCCGGACCAGATGTCTCCCTGTCCACACCAGGGTCAGGAATCAGACAATGGGCACAGGTCCTGTGTGGCCTAGAACCTATCAATATTGTCTAAGTATGGCAATCCCTAAAATGCTAACCCTGCCCCATGCATTCCTCCCTGCACATGCTCAGTGAAGGCTCTGGCCCACTGCCCCTCCCACACCAGTCCCTTTGCCTTCTGCCCAACCCTAATACTTCTCCATGTGACCCATCACGGAGAATTTGTGAGCACAAGGAATCCTTTGCACTGCAATGTTCTCTTGCCTCTATTTGTCCCTTCAGACACTGTTACACTGTCTGTTCATCGTGGTTGTCTAGGAGAAGCTGTTCCTGGGGGAAGCCTCTGCTTCCTAGCCCCTCCCCAAGCTCTGGACACTCACTCATTGCAAACAGCAGAAGCAGAACACTTCTTAAGGCTGCACCAAGGACAGCTGGAACAACTGTCAGGTATTATGGCAAACATACAGCCACCAACAAGGGAGGCAGTGGCTGATAGGCGAGGAGGACTTGTTTCACTGAGTGCAAAAGTCCATTAATCTTACATGGGAGACTGGGTTTCCCCCTTACCTGTCCTGGCAGTTAGGGGCTCTATACCTATTCCCTGAGATGCATCCAGTTCTTTTGGACCACTTCACATGATAGTCCCACAACAGTCACTGCTTTCCCCACATTCAGTCTCCCGTTCCTGGGATTGGGGGTGCCGCTCCCCAAATTCAGTCAGTCCGCAGCAATGGAGCCTGCTGGCTGTGCTCTCTTCTCTGTTCCTCCTGTTTCTGGGTTCCTGCTCTCTGTTCATGGCACCTGCCAACCAAGCACTCATCACTCATAGCTAGATAAATGCCTGGGGTCAACCTAAACTCCCTGTCTGACCACCAAGAGTACTGTCTACTACATTCTTTGTTTCCAGAGCAGAAAGACTCAGACCAGAATCAGCACCTCAACAAGCTCACCAGGGACACTGGCTCTTCCCATCACATGTTTCCGAGGAGTACATTGTGGCCATGGGAACTACAAGGAACTCATCTCACCTGGCAAAGCATAAAAGACAGAGCAGCAGGGGCTCCCCATCACATGGGGTAAAAGCTTCCTCATGATCCTCGGGTTGACTTGCCTACATCCAAGGCACTGATATCTCTGACCTAATCCAATAATGGCAAGGGCAAAGGAGTAACCCTGAGAGGATAGGACCAGCCACAGGAAATCATCTGGATCCGTGGGAAAGACAGATGTTGGGTTTAGTATTTTTAAATTAAGTAAATGACAGTGGTGTGTGAGTGTGCAGGTAAGTAAGCATTGACAAACCAAACAACACATTAGACACACACCTACTTCACATCCACCACCACAAACAGGGTCATTATAAAGCTATGAGAGTTTACAGCTGCTTCTCCAACAGCATCCAAGCAGGAAAGTGAGTCAAGTGCTTCATGCAGGTTGTGGGTGGTGTTGGAAGATACAACAGGTCCCTGCAGGTGGCCAGAATACCAGCAGAGGGAGCCCACACCTGGGACTCCAGAAGGCCACCAGCCAATTCAGCTCCTGGCAAGGAGTGACAACCTGCCAGCTGAGAGCAGGGGACAGAAGCATGGGGCCATCCTAGGAGAGGACAGCAACCAATCTGTGCTTGTGGGGATGCGGTAAATGAGGAGGAGGTTGATGCGTACCAGGGGCAGGTGCACAATGACAGGAGCCCTGCTGAGGAGCTCTGGTGGGGTCACATGTCCTGTCTGAGCATCCCCAGTAAAACATAGCAAATGCTGACCTGGACCATCCAGGACTGAGGAAGGAACCACTGCTTCAAAACAGAGCTCATCTGCCAACAAGCACTCCTAGGTTTCACACGTTTTTCCATCTCGTTAGAACCCTGTGCTCAGACCAGACCAAGTCATATGCTGCATATTGCTGGACAAGTAAACTGAATTTTACACAGCTCAAGTAACTTCAAGAAGGTTTCCCCACTGCCTAGTGGCAGGGTGAGAACCAGGCAGTCTGTGTGTACTAGGAGAGCATCTACATTGGGCTCCCCTGCCCACTCCCATGCACATGATCCTTTGGGACATTTTCCCAGACTGCATGGTACTCTCCAAGGATGTGCCACAGCTGGTTACACTCCTCTTATTTTCACAAACTGAACAAGTGTCCTCAAACCTATGAGCCCAGATGGCCATGGCTAGCCTGGCATAAGGTCTAGTCCATTGCATTGTTAGGACTTGAGGGGCTGAGAGCTTTTCAAATGCCTCGTACCGCAGTATTGCTGTGTGAATACTGTCAGTGCTACAGCATGAACACTGTTTTGCAATTCTGTAGTCTTGATGAAAAAAATCCCAAGCATGTTTCAAAGAAAACATTTTTGATGCATGGAAGAGTCATCCCCAAGGGGGACTTACCAATGGGCGAGGTATCTGTCCATATCGTAGATTGTTGACAAATTTCTCACGTGTTTTACTACATAATTCATATTTCTGCCTGTTGAGAGCTTGCCGCTCCGCACATGCGATGATCCTATCCTTGGACTGAGGTCTGAATTTATGGTCCAGGTGGTTGTGGACCCTGTAGACACTGCCCTCTGCCACGTCCTTCAAGGGCTCCTTGGTTGCCTTGGCCTTGGTCCATTGATTGGTGAAGAAGTAAAAAAGGCCACTCCAGGAGAGCTCACCTGGTAATCACATAGAGAAGCCAACAGACATGTATGGAGACAAAAAGCAGGAGGAACAAAGATGGAAGTTCCCATGATGGAGCTTTCACAAGGAGGAGAGGAATCATAGATGGCTGTTTGTGCTTAATAGCATGTGAATATGTGACATGTCACACATGCATTCTAAGTGTGTACACATGACAGGACTTTTATTGTAGTGTAAGGGGTCAGAAACTGCTTTGATGTTGGCATCCCATATTAGAGCACCAATTTCTGTCCCAGGTACTCCACCAAGGATCCAGTTCCCTGCTAATGTACCTTGGAAAGCAGTTGGAGATGACCCAGGTGACTGGCCTCTGTTAGTTACTCACATGTGCAACCCAGTAGGAGTTACAGGTTCCTGACTTCACTCATTTGAGGAATAAATCAGCAGATTGAAAACTACTTAGTCTTTTTTCCTCTCCTTTCAAGTAAACTTTCACAAAAGGAAAAGGAGAACATGCTCGTGTGTTGTTCTAATATCATTGATAGTGATTTTTTGTAGTGGGGACACACAAGCAGGGGAAATCCCACAGCCAAAGACACACAGGCATTTGCATTGAACTTGTCAGGTTTCTTAGAGCATTCTGTGTCATTCATTTATGATGCCAACTCTTCTTCTTCTCATTTAAACAATTTGTTTTCCTTAACTGAACACATTATTTCTTAAGATTTATTTATTCATATGAAAGTCAGTGTACAGAGAGAGGGAGAGATGCACATAGAGGGAAAGGAAGAGAGAGAGAGAATATCTTCATTCCATTGACTCACTCCCCAAATGCCTGCAACAGCCCAAGTTTGGTGAAGCTGAAACCAGGAACCTGCGGATTTATCCAATTTTCTAGGTTAGGTAGAAAAGACTGAGAAATTTACACGATCTTACACTTTTCCCAGTCAATATCAGGGAGCTGAATTGAATGTGCCAAATCAAGGCATGAACTGCTGCACATACGAGATATGGCATATAAGATAGCAACATAACCTGATACACACAACTCCAACCCCTTAACAAATACTTGGAAAATCACACCTTCAGCTGGCCTTACCTGAGCAAGGAGTCAGGTGGATCACATCACCATCTCCCATGTAGATGGCCCAATCCTTATAGTTAGAGTGAAAAATCTCAATGATGTCTCCAGGCTGTGGACTCTCCATAAACTACAATAGAAAAGCCAGAATGGTGTAGATGGGGCAACAGAACAGATGTTGGCTAGGGAGTGTTAGCTCACCCTGGAGGCCCTGGCTAATGACATCTGTTGACGAGCAGAGCCAGGAGAGAGCTCCTGCCCCACAATAGGTAATTATACTCAGCTGACAATTCCAGTGCAAGCCCAGTGATAACAATCTCACTCTAAAGTACAACAGTACATTTCAACAGGGCACACCGCACTGGGGATCTTCCTTTCACATCTCCCAGCAACCTAGTCACCAGGGCTGCTCTCTTTAAGTGCAAATCAAGGATAGGTGGGAGTGAATGGAAAATGCCCATCTCAGAGTAATGGGAGTTATGCTCTAAGTCCTTGGTAGCCTCGATTTCCTCTCCCATAAGATGCATGTGCCCCTCTGAGGGTGAGGGGAGGAACAGAGGTCAGGCAGAGTGGCTCTGACTCCAGCACCACCTCCCAATTTTCACAACTCTTTTTTACCCACTTCACTGTCCCCCCTGCAAACCACCAAGCTGATGGCACACAGGCACTCACTCTATTTCCTGCATGAGAAAAGCAAATCTGTCAGAAAGCTGGTTTGGTAGCTCTTCCACCCAGTGTTGGTGCCACAATCTGAGCCAGCTATTCTAGGGGGTCAGACAGGGAGCCCTCCCCTCACCATGCTGAGGAGTCTTGGGAAGGATTTCCCCATTGGAAAAAGCTCATCAAAGAGAAGAAGATGGGAGCAGGTGGTGTCATGCAGAGTTAAGCTGTCACCAACAATGCCAGCACCCCATATGAGAATGGCTTTCCACTTTTGCTCCATCTCCCTGACAATGTACCTGGGAAAGCAGCAGAAGATGGCCAAGTACATGGATCCCTGTGCCCATGGAGGAGACCTGGATGAAGCTCCTGGCTCCTTGTTTCAGCCTGGACCATCCCTGGCCACTACAGTCTTTGGGAAGAGACCAGAATATGGAAGATGGATCTCTCTCTCTCCTCTCCCTTTCTGCACTTGTGTATGTCTTTCAAACAGAGAAATCTTAATTTTTTTTCACAGAGGAGAAAATACTGTGATTGAATGGACATTTTGCACCGGTTATGGCACCAAGGTGATTGTGTTCACACTCTGAAGCTAAGCAGGGCTCTGAGTGCCAATGGGACCAGCCATGGAGCAGCTGACGACAGCCACCATCTCAAGGAGGCACACTGCTTCCATGGCTAGTCCTGCTATCTGAGCATGAATGGTGTTTGCTCACAGCTGCTCCCCCTCCCCCTCCCTGTGGACACAAATCCAGGAGGACAACCCTACTGTGCAACCCTGGGTCTGACCTTCTGGCTCCTACACATGCCGTATCTCAGCTCAGTTGCAAAGTGTTTACAGTTTGCCCTCAGCAAGTGGTAGAAGCGAATTTCTCCCACTTTGGCCTCTGCCAACGTGACAATTAATTCTACAGGAAATGGGTGGTACTTGTTGTCCAAGTAGTTGTTGACCCGGTACTTGTCTCTGTTGACCACGTTCTCCAAGAGCTCGCGCTTCACTTCGGCATTGGAATCTCTAAATGAGTTGGCCCTGTTGCTATCAACGATGAACAACCGATCTGGGAAAAGAGACACAAGTTCACATGCTGCAGTGTGGCAAGCAGGGTCTGTGGAAAGGGGCGGAAGAATGCAACGGCTCTGCTCTTGACATCAGTTTGCCTTGTTCTTCCTACTCTTCTCTCCCACTTTTTTACATGCTCAATTTAACACAGGCACAATTAATTAACACAGCACATAGGAACTGAATTCTTAGTAGTATGTTAAATATATGTTCCCATAGTAACAAATATGCAATGTTTTATAAGAGAGAATGGCTCCAGTAGTCATGTGTTCTGTGCAGGCACCTTGGCTGACTAGGTGAATCAATTCCTGCTAAGCATCTTTGTTATGGAAGCTTCTCCTCGTCTGTAGACAAGTGCATTACAGAATCATTTACCTCTTGCGCATCTTTGAGCACATGCGTGACACAAAGACTTCTTAATTTTTTGAACATTTGTCATGGATAAGTATGTTTCATTCTGCCTTTATAGAGTTTCATCTCAATTAAAAAACAAACAAAAAAACAAAAAAACACTCCCTCTCTATTTTCCAGAACCAACGTGGAGTCACAAAACTTAAGTAAAATACTGAAGCGTCAAATGTTGTGGCACAGGAGTGCTTGTTCTGAACTGGATCTCCTTAGGGGCTTAGACAGAAGAGTGGATGGATACCCAGATGCACTTGGAGAATGTGGCAGTCACTGGGGCCTGCAGAGAGTTTCTAGTACCAGTGTAGAAAAAGGAGGTCACAAAAAAATCAACCAACTATCCTAATCAAGTGTTGACAGCAAATATCTGGGCAAATGGATACTCTAAGATGGACTATCTCCACCATCATTGGAGTGGTGAGATCAACATCATTTCAAAATTATTGAAACCATTCAAGCAGAACCCATGAAACAGCCTCCAACATCAGGGATCATGGGGTGACACTGGGTAGCCATCCCCATCCCAGGTACTATGGCAGTTGGGAAGCTGGGTGTGGAATTCCACCCTACATCTTTCCTTCAGCCAGTTACATGAAAGTATAAAGAGATTTTGAAAAATAATCTCACCCAATTTCACGTAATCATTGACCCTTCCCACCCTAATAATCCATGTAACACCATCAAAAATAAAATTTATTAAAAAAAAAAAAGTAGTGGCATTTATTTTGGAATCAACTACAAAAACATGGGACATTCTACACTACTGTATAGAATTTTTGAGAGCCAATGGCAAAGGAGAAAATTCTCATCACATCCTTATCCTAGTATATATCTTGGCAGAGTTATCAATAAAGTGCATTTGCCATTGTTTTCAGAAAAAAAGCTTTGAGTATCATCACACAGAGAGCAACACAAGACAGTAAGACCAGTAACAAATGGCACTTCTGTTCACAATTCTCATCATCAAGCTGGTGGGTTTGCAACTCATGCTTACCTGAACCAGGAAGGTGGACCACGTAACCATCTCCAACATAGACGGCCCAGTGTGACCAGAGTGCACGAGAAATCTCAATGAGGTCTCCAGGCTGTGGGCTTTCACTTGACTGCAAAAACAACAAAAGAGAGACTAACGAGGCTTCCAGAGAATGCCAGCAAATATCTGACTAGGGGAACTACAGCCACATTACAAAGCTGCCCATAAACTAACTGACATATCCCAGTTAAAACCCAGGCAATGGAGGCTACACCACTGATGAACTCTCCAAAGAACCCCCTGGCAGGGGCACAAGGAGCAGGGTTTGTCCCTGCTGTGCATTGTCTATAGGAATTCTGTGTATGAGCAATGAGGGGTGTGTGTATGATTCTACCTTTAAACACATAAAAGGCAAAGCAGCCCTGCGGGCAGCATCAGCACATCCACTACACAAGGTACATCTTCCATGTTGCAAAAGCAGGCCTAGCCTAGGCAACATTGAAATACTGGCTCCTGATCCCACCATTAAGCAGGGTGCCAGCACTGCCCTATAACTGCTGTACATTGTGGCTTCTATTTCCAGTGCCCACACCTTGACCTGGACACACTACTCTTCCCAGGGCTATCAGGCTCCTAGAGGAGCAAAACCACTCACCCATAAGCACAGTTCTTTAGCTCAAAGGAAACAATTCACAGGCAACACCACAACCACCTGTTTCCCCAGTGCCTTTCATTCCAGACCAGATGTCTCCCTGTCCACGCCAGGGTCAGGAATCAGACAATGGGCACAGGTCCTGTGTGGCCTAGAACCTATCAACATTGTCTAAGTATGGCAATCCCTAAAATGCTTACCCTGCCCCATGCATTCCTCCCTGCACATGCTCAGTGAAGGCTCTGGCCCACTGCCCCTCCCACACCAGTCCCTTTGCCTTCTGCCCAACCCTAATACTTCTCCATGTGACCCATCACGAAGAATTTGTGAGCACAAAGAATCCTTTGCACTGCAATGTTCTCTTGCCTCTATTTGTCCCTTCAGACACTGTCACACTGTCTGTTCATCGTGGTTGTCTAGGAGAAGCTGTTCCTAGGGGAAGCCTCTGCTTCCTAGTCCCTCCCCAAGCTCTGGACACTCACTCATTGCAAACAGCAGAAGCAGAATACTTCTGCACCAAGCGCAGAAGCAGAACACTGCTGCACCAAGGGCAGTAAAACCAGTTCCTCCCAACAAGGCAGGCAGTGGCTGACAGGCAAGGAGGAATCACTTCACTGAGTGCAATGGTCTCTACATCTTACAGGGGAGATTGGGTTTCCCATTCACTGCTGCTAGAACTTTAGAGAACTTACCCCTAATCCCTCAGCCTTAATACACTTCTGTCAGCCTGCTTCACATGCTAGTCCCACAACAGTCACTGTTCTCCCCCACATTCAGTCTCCATTTCTCTGGGAATGGGAATGGGGGTACCACACCCCACACCATAATTGGTTCCCAAGCAATCGAGTCACTTTTCTGTGCCTTCTGCTCCATTCCTCCTGCTTCTGGGGTCCTGCCCTCAGAACATGGCACCTGCCCACCCAGCACTCATCACTTGTTGCTCATTGAATGCTAGGATCATCCATCACTCCCCATCCAACCACCAAGAATAGTGTTCACAGCCCAGACATTCTTTGTCTCCTCAGCAGGAAGACTCAGCCGATATTCAGCAGTTCACCAAGGCCACCAGGGACACGAACTATTCCCAGTTTTTGGTTCTCTGAGAGGCTAGGACCATCCACAGGAAATCATCTGGATCCGTGGGAAAGACAGATTTGGCTGTTGCCTCGAAACACCCAACAGACTCAGGGCTGTAGTATTTTTAAATTAAGTAAATGATAGTGGTGTGTGAGTGTGCAGGTAAGTAAGCATTGACAAACCAAACAACACATTAGACACACACCTACTTTGCATCCACCACCACAAACAGGGTCATTATAAAGCTATGAGAGTTTACAGCTGCTTCTCCAACAGCATCCAAGCAGGAAAGTGAGTCAAGTGCTTCATGCAGGTTGTGGGTGGTGTTGGAAGATACAACAGGTCCCTGCAGGTGGCCAGAATCCCAGCAGAGGGAGCCCACACCTGGGACTCCAGAAGACCACCAGCCAATTCAGCTCCTGGCAAGGAGTGACAACCTGCCAGCTGAGAGCAGGGGACAGAAGCATGGGGCCATCCTAGGAGAGGACAGCAACCAATCTGTGCTTGTGGGGATGCGGTAAATGAGGAGGAGGAGGGGAGGTTGATGCGTACCAGGGGCAGGTGCACAATGACAGGAGCCCTGCTGAGGAGCTCTGGTGGGGTCACATGTCCTGTCTGAGCATCCCCAGTAAAACACAGCAAATGCTGACCTGGACCATCCAGGACTGAGGAAGGAACCACTGCTTCAAAACAGAGCTCATCTGCCAACAAGCACTCCTAGGTTTCACACGTTTTTCCATCTCGTTAGAACCCTGTGCTCAGACCAGACCAAGTCACCTGCTGCATATTGCTGGATGAGTAAACTGAATTTTACACAGCTCAAGTAACTTCAAGAAGGTTTCCCCACTGCCTAGTGGCAGGGTGAGAACCAGGCAGTCTGTGTGTACTAGGAGGGCATCTACATTGGGCTCCCCTGCCCACTCCCATGCACATGATCCTTTGGGACATTTTCCCAGACTGCATGGTACTCTCCAAGGATGTGCCACAGCTGGTTGCACTCCTCTTATTTTCACAAACTGAACAAGTGTCCTCAAACCTATGAGCCCAGATGGCCATGGCTAGCCTGGCATAAGGTCTAGTCCATTACATTGTTAGGACTTGAGCGGCTGAGAGCTTTTCAAATGCCTCGTACCCTAGTATTGCTGTGTGCTACAGCATGAACACTGTGGTGTTAGTATGTGGTCTTAGAATGTGTTACCCAAGCATGTTCCAAAGAAAATATTATTGATCAATGTGAGAGAACATCACAAAGCGATCTTACCAATGGGCGAGGTATCTGTCCATATCGTAGATTGTTGACAAATTTCTCATAGGTTTTAAAAAATACTCTGTAATTCACCCTTTTGTGAGCTAGCCTCTCAGCAGATGTGATGATCTCAATCACGGACTGAGGTCTGAATTTATGGTCCAGGTGGTTGTGGACCCTGTAGACACTGCCCTCTGCCACATTCTTCAATGCCTTCTTGGTTGCCTCCGCCTTGGTCCACAGATTGGTGAAGATGTTAAAAAGGCCACTCCTGGTACGATCACCTGGTAATCATGTAGAGAAGCCAACAGACACAGAGTTTGCGAGACAGAAGGTAGTAAGGACAAAGATGGAAATTTACAGTGCCTGCCTTTTTCACAAGGAAGGCTGGTCAAATCACAGATAGTTCCTTGTGCTTAACGAACGATATGTGACTTTGCGACATGTCATACTGCAGTTTTCAGTGACTACGTCATACAGCAGTGTCATGTCATTGCATTGTAAGTGTGTACATGTCATCTTAGGGCTGGTATTGTAGTATAATGGGTTAAGACATTGCTTTGATGCTGGCATCCCATATTAGAAAACCAGTTTTTGTCCCTGCTACTCTGTTAAGGATCAGGCTCAGTGTTAATGGTTCTGGGAAAGTAGTGCAAGATGGCTGGTGTTAGGGCCCTGCATCTCATACAGGTGACCATGAAGGAGGTTCAGGTTCCTAACTTCAGTCATTTGGGAAATAAGAATGGAAAAGGAGAACATGCCGATGTGTTGTTCCCATATTGGTTTCAGCGATTCCTTTGTCCAGCGATCACACACATGCTGACTGAAAGCCCATAGCTTAGGACACACAGGCATCTTTGTCTAACTTGTCAGGCTTCCTCCAGCATTCTTTCATTAGCAAAATAGTCACTCATCTTCTTTCTCATTTAAATCACCTGTCCTGTTTCTGAATATACTTTTTTTTTAAGAAAAAGATTTTATTTCTTTTAAAACCAGAGTTACAGAGAGCAGAAAGACACACACACACACACACACACACACACACACACATCTTCCAGAGAATCAAGATGGCAGAACAGGGTAAGGACACGTTTAAACTGATGGAAAAACATTAAATCAGGATGAAGCAGAGAGGACACATTCCAGGAAATAGGAAAGGACAGAACAACAGCAGAGGGATACCTGGAGACTGACAGACACTGGAAAGCAGCGGACACAATGGTGTGGTTTTTCAGTCACTGATATTCCAGCGACATTCATCGAATGGCGATCTGAACTCCACCAGCAGCCAGAACTCCACCAGCAACCAGGTGGGAGGACTTTCACTGGGAGTTTGGGAGGAAAACCAAGACAAAGAACTGTCCATCCTGCTGCTTGTCCATTCGATTTGATCAGGAGCAGAGTCAGAGCAGCAGATCCCAGACAGGCAGTGCAAGAACAAGGTGGATTTCACAGCCCAGTCGACCCCCTAGAGCTGAATTGGGAGCCATTTTGTGTAAGGAGGCAAAGGCAAGGGAAAGGACTGAGCACACACACATCTTCCATTGACTAACTTACTCCCCAAATGCATGCAAAAGACATAGCTGTGTCAAACTGAAACCAGGTCCAAGAAGTATATCCAATTCTCTAGGTTGGTGGCAGGAACGCAAAAACTTGGAGTGTTGCTACTTTTCCCAGGCCAATAAAGCAGGGAGCTGTTTGGACTTGCAAAGTCAAAATATGACCAGCATGCATATGGGATACTGGCCTTGCAGACAGCAACTTTATCTGTCTGCACAAGTCCAACCCCTTAACAAATACTTGGAAAATCGCAATTTCAGTTGACTTTACCTGAGCAAGGAGTCAAGAGGATCACATTACCATCTCCCATGTAGATGGCCCAATCCTTATAGTCACGGTGAAAAATCTCTATGATGTCTCCAGGTCGTGGATTCTCTGAAAACTACAATAGAAAATGAGGATTGTGTAGAAGGAGCCTCAACACAGATGTTGACTAGTGAGTGGCAGCTCAGCCTGGGGGCCCTAGCAGTGCTCATCTCCTGATGAGAACCACGGAAGAGAGAGTTGCTGCCCTGCCCTCATTTACAAACATAATCACATGACTGATAATCTGACCACAAGCCCAATGATAGCAATCTCACTCTGCAAAGTACAACAGTACAGCTCACACAGGGCACACAGCTCTGCTGTTCTCCCTGTCCCACTACTCAGCAACCCTTCCACCAGGAACAAATTGACTGTGTCCCTGGAGATCATCCATCCACAGAGCACCCAGAGATACCCCAGGGAGAAAGGAGCCTGAAGTCAGGCCAGACTCTCCCCAACATCCAACAGGATATTTCAGGAGCTGTGCTCACAGCAGAGCCAAGAGGTAACGTCCCCACACTCTATCACAGACAGCAAGGCTTCAGGGGTCTCTGTGGAACCCTTCCACCTGCACCAAGAAGAGACAGGCTGAGAGGACTGAGGGAAGCAACCCGACATTAGTGGTCACTGACTGATTGGGGTTTCAAGTTCAGGTCTTCTCAACCACAGGCATCTGTGTAGCTGAGAGGGGAGGGATCCAGGCAGCTGAGAGCATCCAAGGCTGGATGAGGTGGCCGCCGAGTCTGACTGCTTCTCAGGGGTAGGTGGGAGTGAATGGAAAATGCCCATCTCAGAGTAATGGGAGTTATGCTCTAAGTCCTTGGTAGCCTCGATTTCCTCTCCCATAAGATGCATGTGCCCCTCTGAGGGTGAGGGGAGGAACAGAGGTCAGGCAGAGTGGCTCTGACTCCAGCACCACCTCCCAATTTTCACAACTCTTTTTTACCCACTTCACTGTCCCCCCTGCAAACCACCAAGCAGATGGCACACAGGCACTCACTCTATTTCCTGCATGAGAAAAGCAAATCTGTCAGAAAGCTGGTTTGGTAGCTCTTCCACCCAGTGTTGGTGCCACAATCTGAGCCAGCTATTCTATGGGGTCAGACAGGGAGCCCTCCCCTCACCATGCTGAGGAGTCTTGGGAAGGATTTCCCCATTGGAAAAGCTCATCAAAGAGAAGAAGATGGGAGCAGGTGGTGTCATGCAGAGAGGTAAGCTGTCACCTACAATGCCAGCACCCCATATGAGAATGGCTTTCCACTTTTGCTCCATCTCCCTGACAATGTACCTGGGAAAGCAGCAGAAGATGGCCAAGTACATGGATCCCTGTGCCCATGGAGGAGACCTGGATGAAGCTCCTGGCTCCTTGTTTCAGCCTGGACCATCCCTGGCCACTACAGTCTTTGGGAAGAGACCAGAATATGGAAGATGGATCTCTCTCTCTCTCTCCTCTCCCTTTCTGCACTTGTGTATGTCTTTCAAACAGAGAAATCTTAATTTTTTTTTTCACAGAGGAGAAAATACTGTGATTGAATGGACATTTTGCACTGGTTATGGCACCAAGGTGATTGTGTTCACACTCTGAAGCTAAGCAGGGCTCTGAGTGCCAATGGGACCAGCCATGGAGCAGCTGACGACAGCCACCATCTCAAGGAGGCACACTGCTTCCATGGCTAGTCATGCTATCTAAGCATAAATGGTGTTTGCTCACTGCTGCCTCTCTCTGAACTCAATTCCCAGGTGCTTCCCAAACCCTGTAACCCATTTTATCTGACCTGTTGGCTGAGGCCTTTGCCATATCTCAGCTCAGTTGCAAAGTGTTTGCAGTTTGATGTCAGCAATTTGTAGTAGTAAGTTTGTCCCACTTTGGCTGCTGCCAGCAAGACAATTTCCTTGATGGGCTTTGGGCGGTACTTGTTGTCCAAGTAGTTGTTGACCCGGTACTTGCCTCCTTTGACTACGGCCTCCAGAATTTCGCACTTTACTATGCCGTGGAAAATTCTGATTGTTTCCTCATTGCTGTTGGACATGGATGAGAACAGATCTGGGGTCACAGAAAAACACATGTTCAGGTGTTGCAGTGTGGAGAGTAAGGGCTGGGGGAAGGAGAATTCAGAACACAATGGCTCTGTTCTTGACCTCTGAGCTTGTCCTGCCCTTTCCATTCTTCTATACTTTTTACATGCTCTATTTAACACAGGCACAATTACATAACACATATCACATTTTGAAACTGAATTCCTTTAAACATTTTAAATTTTACTTCTTTTATTATTATTATTATCATCATCACTTTATGATACAGTTCCATAGGCCCTGGTACATCCCTTACACCCACCCCAAGTCCCCTCTCTCCTCCACTGAGTTCCCCCGTACTACTAATATAGTATAGTTCTTCATAAACAGTCCTATGTGCATCACTGCAGGCATGGATAATGACAAAGTCCAGCATCTTATGGTCAAGTTATAGTTAACAGCTTCCTTGGAAGTCCATCTTTGGTCTGAAAACAGAGATGCACACTGCATTGTATCCTCACATGTGGATATGATAGTCTCCACTACATAGTTACTATATATCCCTTTAGATGAAAAGCCACAACACAAAATCAAAAACAGAAAGAAAAGAAGAATTCAAAAATGCAATGAAGTTTGTTTCAGAATGACTAATGTGTCGTGGAAGGAATGTAAAAGAAAATCAAGAACTTTCTTGAGAAAAATGATGCCGCTGTATTATCTGTGAGTCGGTGAAGAATTTATTGAGAAAGTATCTTGAAGAGATGAAACAAAAAAAAAACCAAAATCCATGAAATATAACTCCGTTAATCTTTGTGGTATATGTCTCTTGTAGGGAACAAATAGATGGGTTTTGTTTTTTTAAATTCAGTCCACTAATCTGATGTTTGATTGATTAACTTAAGCCATTTACAGTCAGGGTTAGTAGTAATTTGGTCCTGTCATTTTAGCAATGGGTTGTTCATTGATTTAGTCTTCTGTTGCCATTTTACTGGGATGTTCTTCACATTTGCTTTGCATTTGGCAAGTGCTATTCCTCTTCCCTGTCAAGAGAACGTCTTGAAGTATCATTTGTAGGGCAGGTTTGGAACTTAACTGTGGGGAAGAATTTTATTTCATTTTCTAAAACAAGGAAAGTTTTGCTGGGCATGTTATCCTGGGCCAACACTGTTTGCTTTTAGAATCTGGAATATGTTGATCCATTCTCTTCTGGCCTGTAGAGTTTCCTGTGAGAGGTCACCTGTGAATTTAATTGCCATTCCTTTATATGTCAGTTGATTTTATTTCACGTGCACACTTAAGAATCTTTTCCTTATGTTCAACTGAAGGGAGTTTGATGATCATATTTCATGGTGAAGATCGCTTTTGGTCAAGCATGTTGGGAGTTCTGTGCACTTCTTGGATGTTGTTTCTCAATGCTTTCTCCACATTAGGGAAATGTTATTTTATTATTTCATTAAATGCATCTTTAAACACAGCTTTTCTTTCTGCACCTTCTGGCACTTACATCATGCTTATATTTGGCCTTTTAGCAGTGCCTTCCAATTCTTGAATACTTTTTTTAACTTGATCCAACTCTGCTTCCAGCTTTTTGTTTGTTTCCCCTGGCAACAGAAAATATCTTCTAATGTTGAGATTCTTTCTTCTGCTTCATTCGTTATGTTTTGGAGACTCTCCACTGTACTCTTAATTTGTTCCACATATTCTTCATTTCTGATATATCAGCTTTCATTTGATTCATTTCCATTGTGACACATTCCTTACATTCCTTGAATGCCTGCTTTATGGGCTTCTCCTTGTTGATAAGAAGCTTTATAACCCCTCACTAGGGTATCGTAGATTTCTCTGCACACCTCTCCTAAAACTATTCTAGCACCTCAACTGTTGACAAATGCCTTGTTAGATTTATAAGCCAGTTTAGACTATCCAAAAATCTGCTAAGTTCAGCAAAACTATGCATCAACACAATAAACTGCTAAATACTAAAATGAAAACAGATGTGAGACAGCTGAATAGTACCATATAGCCAATTTAAGGTATTTAGCAGCCGGTTCTGTGTACAAACAAAAATTGAAGTGTCAATAAAGAGTCACAGGATGTGGATAAGGAGTTATATTGTTTTAACATATTGATTACTCAATACCATGTGAATTAATTCCATAATGCTGTAAATTGTTGTTGATTCTGTGCTGGGGCTTCTAATTGATTGGGATGATATTCTGCCAGCTCTAACTTAAGACCAGAGATGGTCTCCCCAAGAAACAGTTGAATTTATCTGGACAATAAGATGCTGGACTCTATGCTTGGTACATATTTTCAACGAAAGAATCTTGACTTAATTTGAACTGTAATATTACAACAAGGAGGAGGAATCTACCATGGGGGGATGGCACAGGGAGGGGTTGGGGGAATCCCAGAGCCTATGAAAATGTGTCACATAATGCAATGTTATAAAAAAAATAAGAAGCTTTGTAACCAGTATTTTGAATTCTGTATCCAGCATTTTCTCGATGTCTTCCTCAGTGAATTCTAAGGCTGGCAAAGGGTTTTGCTCCTTTGCAGGGGAGTCTTCCATAATATTCATTGTGTCCTTATCTCTTCTTTTGATCTTGGTCACTATACTTCTGGTCATCAGACTCTTCTCCTTGGGGCAGGTTTCTAAGTTCTGTCAGCCACAGGTCCACAGTTCAATTTTACTTGTTGTGGTTAGTATATGATTCTTTGTTTTCAGTCATTGTGTCACTCCCTCCAGTGAGTTTTAGGTCTGGGTTCTTATGTTAGACTTCCACTGTGGTCACCATAGCCCCAGCTCCTGGCTCACCATTTCCTGTCTCCACCTCCTGTGATCCCATGCTGAGACTGCACTGTTGGCTGTACTACCTTTCTACCATTTCCGGTTTGAGCATTTTCCAGGATTAGGGAGAGAGCAGGTGTCCTATATTTTAACTGTAGAACCAATACAATACCCTGAGCTCAGTCAGTTCACTCCAACCTCAGCACATGAGCAGCATTCAGTGTTGTCCTGCAGTCTTAAAGCCTTTGCCACGCTGTACATAATGGTATCTGATATGCCACTACTGGAGTTTTTGATCTGCTGGCCATTTTGACCTAGAACTACCTGGACCTATCTTGGGTAGAACCTGCAAGGATTCTTCATTGTTACAGTTCATTGAGCCAGGAATGAGTTCACTCCCCGTTCAGTGCATGTGCAGTGCTGTCCCATAGCCCTTGCCTCTCTAAATCAAATGGCACACAATTTGGCTCTAGGGGGCTGACTGGGCTTTGAATTCCACCTTGTTTCCCATCACCCAACTGGGATCAGCTACTTTGTTCCTGTCAACAGACCAGCAGGACAGGCAGTTCTTTTTCTGGTTTCACTTCCTGATTTCCCGATGAACTCCCCTTCCCATCTTGTTGCTGGTGGCATTCAGGCTGCTGGTACAGTTCAGATCTTACTCATTGGATGCTGCTGATGCTGGACACTGCAACACGGCATCATCGTGTTCACTGCTTTCCGGTGTCTGTCGGTCTCCAGGTTGTCTGCCGTTGTTCTGTCCTCCCTTATTTCCTGGAATGTGCCCTCTCTGCTTCACATTGCCTAATGTTTGTGCTTTTCTTTACACATCTTGATTCTCCCATCTAGAAATAGAATTCTTAATAGTATATTGACCACATGTTCACACAGTTATAACTATGCAATGTTTTATAAGAGAAAATGGGCCCGTAGTAATCCACTCTATGAAAACACCTTACTTGATTTGGTAAATCTCATTTTTTTCCAGGCATGTTTGTCATATAAGCTTCTTCTGTACTGTAGACAATTACATTATAGAGCTAGTTACCTCTTGTGCATCTTTGAGCACAGGTTTTGATTCAAAGACTTTTAAACTTTTTGTATATTCACCAGAAAGAGTCAAGTCTCATTCTGACTTTATATATATATAATTCCATGTTGGTTAAAAGAAAAAAAAAATACTATTCTGATATTCCAGAGCCAATTTGGAGTCCAAACATTTTGTAAAATATCAAAGAGTCAAAAGTCATATCATGAAATTTTTTCTTGGAAGATTTATTTAATTTTATTGGAAGGTCAGATATACAGAGAAAAGGGGAGACAGGGAAAAAGATCCTCTGTCTGCTGGTTCACTCCCCAAGTGACCGCAATTGTCGGGGCAGAGCCAATCCAAACCAGCAGTGAGGAGCCTCCTCTGGGCAAACATGACAGTGCAGGCTCCCAAAACCTTGGGCCATTCTCAACTGCTTTCCCAGGCCACAGGCAGAAGCTGGATGGGAGGCAGGGCTGCTGGCACACAATACCGAGCCCATTTCGGATCCCAGTGAGTGCAAGACAAAGACCACAGCCGTCAGGCTACTGCTCCAATTCTAGCATAAAGTTTTTAATGAATTCAAGCAACCTGGCTGTTTGTACACTATTCTGTAGGAACGTTGAGATCTGATGGTAAAGGAGAGATTTCTTCTTCACTTTCTCACTTACTGTCACCTGGCATAGCTCTGGACAAAGTGGAGTTGTCAACAGGTGAAGTGCATTTGGCATTGTTTTCAGAAAAAAAGCTTTGAGTATCATCACACAGAGAGCAACACAAGACAGTAAGACCAGTAACAAATGGCGCTTCTGTTCACAATTCTCATGACCAAGCTGGTGGGTTTGCAACTCATGCTTACCTGAACCAGGCAGGTGGACCACGTAACCATCTCCAACATAGACGGCCCAGTGTGACCAGAGTGCACGAGAAATCTCAATGAGGTCTCCAGGCTGTGGGCTTTCACTTGACTGCAAAAACAACAAAAGAGAGACTAACGAGGCTTCCAGAGAATGCCAGCAAATATCTGACTAGGGGAACTACAGCCACATTACAAAGCTGCCCATAAACTAACTGACATATCCCAGTTAAAACCCAGGCAATGGAGGCTACACCACTGATGAACTCTCCAAAGAACCCCCTGGCAGGGGCACAAGGAGCAGGGTTTGTCCCTGCTGTGCATTGTCTATAGGAATTCTGTGTATGAGCAATGAGGGGTGTGTGTATGATTGTACCTTTAAACACATAAAAGGCAAAGCAGCCCTGCGGGCAGCATCAGCACACCCACTACACAAGGTACATCTTCCATGTTGCAAAAGCAGGCCTAGCCTAGGCTACATTGAAATACTGGCTCCTGATCCCATGATTAAGCATGGTATCAGCACTGCCCTATATCTGTGCGCTGTGGCTTCTACTTCCAGTGCCCACACCTTGACCTGGACACACTACTCTTCCCGGGGCTATCAGGCTCCTAGAGGAGCAAAACCACTCACCCATAAGCACAGTTCTTTAGCTCAAAGGAAACAATTCACAGGCAACACCACAACCACCTGTTTCCCCAGTGCCTTTCATTCCGGACCAGATGTCTCCCTGTCCACCACGGTCAGGAATCAGACAATGGGCACAGGTCCTGTGTGGCCTAGAACCTATCAACATTGTCTAAGTATGGCAATCCCAAAAATGCTAACCCTGCCCAATGCATTCCTCCCTGCACATGCTCAGTGAAGGCTCTGGCCCACTGCCCCTCCCACACCAGTCCCTTTGCCTTCTGCCCAACCCTAATACTTCTCCATGTGACCCATCACGGAGAATTTGTGAGCACAAAGAATCCTTTGCACTGCAATGTTCTCTTGCCTCTATTTGTCCCTTCAGACACTGTCACACTGTCTGTTCATCGTGGTTGTCTAGGAGAAGCTGTTCCTAGGGGAAGCCTCTGCTTCCTAGTCCCTCCCCAAGCTCTGGACACTCACTCATTGCAAACAGCAGAAGCAGAACGCTTCTTAAGGCTGCACCAAGGGCAGTAAAACCAGTTCCTCCCAACAAGGCAGGCAGTGGCTGACAGGCAAGGAGGAATCACTTCACTGAGTGCAATGGTCTCTACATCTTACAGGGGAGACTGGGTTTCCCATTCACTGCTGCTAGAACTTTAGAGAACTTACCCCTAATCCCTCAGCCTTAATACACTTCTGTCAGCCTGCTTCACATGCTAGTCCCACAACAGTCACTGTTCTCCCCCACCTTCAGTCTCCATTTCTCTGGGAATGGGAATGGGGGTACCACACCCCACACCATAATTGGTTCCCAAGCAATCGAGTCACTTTTCTGTGCCTTCTGCTCCATTCCTCCTGCTTCTGGGGTCCTGCCCTCAGAACATGGCACCTGCCCACCCAGCACTCATCACTTGTTGCTCATTGAATGCTAGGATCATCCATCACTCCCCATCCAACCACCAAGAATAGTGTTCACAGCCCAGATATTCTTTGTCTCCTCAGCAGGAAGACTCAGCCTATATTCAGCAGTTCACCAAGGCCAGCAGGGACACGAACTATTCCCAGTTTTTGGTTCTCTGAGAGGCTAGGACCAGCCACAGGAAATCATCTGGATCCGTGGGAAAGACAGATTTGGCTGTTGCCTCGAAACACCCAACAGACTCAGGGCTGTAGTATTTTTAAATTAAGTAAATGACAGTGGTGTGTGAGTGTGCAGGTAAGTAAGCATTGACAAACCAAACAACACATTAGACACACACCTACTTTGCATCCACCACCACAAACAGGGTCATTATAAAGCTATGAGAGTTTACAGCTGCTTCTCCAACAGCATCCAAGCAGGAAAGTGAGTCAAGTGCCTCATGCAGGTTGTGGGTGGTGTTGGAAGATACAACAGGTCCCTGCAGGTGGCCAGAATACCAGCAGAGGGAGCCCACACCTGGGACTCCAGAAGACCACCAGCCAATTCAGCTCCTGGCAAGGAGTGACAACCTGCCAGCTGAGAGCAGGGGACAGAAGCATGGAACCATCCTAGGAGAGGACAGCAACCAATCTGTGCTTGTGGGGATGCGGTAAATGAGGAGGGGAGGTTGATGCGTACCAGGGGCAGGTGCAAAATGACAGGAGCCCTGCTGAGGAGCTCTGGTGGGGTCACATGTCCTGTCTGAGCATCCCCAGTAAAACATAGCAAATGCTGACCTGGACCATCCAGGACTGAGGAAGGAACCACTGCTTCAAAACAGAGCTCATCTGCCAACAAACACTCCTAGGTTTCACACGTTTTTCCATCTCGTTAGAACCCTGTGCTCAGACCAGACCAAGTCACCTGTTGCATATTGCTGGATGAGTAAACTGAATTTTACACAGCTCAAGTAACTTCAAGGAGGTTTCCCCACTGACTAGTGGCAGGGTGAGAACCAGGCAGTCTGTGTGTACTAGGAGGGCATCTACATTGAGCTCCCCTGCCCACTCCCATGCACATGATCCTTTGGGACATTTTCCCAGACTGCATGGTACTCTCCAAGGATGTGCCACAGCAGGTTGCACTCCTCTTATTTTCACAAACTGAACAAGTGTCCTCAAACCTATGAGCCCAGATGGCCATGGCTAGCCTGGCATAAGGTCTAGTCCATTTCATTGTTAGGACTTGAGGGGCTGAGAGCTTTTCAAATGCCTCGTACTGCAGTATTGCAGTGCTACAACATGAACACTGTGGTGTTAGTATGTGGTCTTAGTATGTGTTATCCAAGCATGTTCCAAAGAAAATATTATTGATCAATGTGAGAGAACATCACAAAGGGATCTTACCAATGGGCGAGGTATCTGCCCATATCGTAGATCTTTGACAAATTTCTCATAGGATATAATATAAAATTCACAATTGACCCTATCACGAACTAGCCACTCGGCAGATGTGATGATCTCAATCACGGACTGAGGTCTGAATTTATGGTCCAGGTGGTTGTGGACCCTGTAGACACTGCCCTCTGCCACGTCCTTCAAGGGCTCCTTGGTTGCCTCGGCCTTGGTCCACAGATTGGTGAAGATGTTAAAAAGGCCACTCCCGGGAAGTTCACCTGGTAATCATGTAGAGAAGCCAACAGACATGGAGGAAGTGAGACAGAAGGCAGTAAAACAAGCACACATTTCCCCTGCCTGTCCTTTCAAAAGGATAACTGGAGGAATCACAAATGTTTCCTCATGTTTAGCGACATGAATATGGGACATGTCATAATGCAGTTTTCAATTGCTACATCATAGAACAGTGTCATGACATTGCATTGTAATTGTGTGCACACGTCTTTCCACGAATGGTATTGTAGCTTAATGGTGTAAGACACGGCTAGTGCTGCCGGCATCCCATATTAGAGTACTGGTCTCTGTTCCAGCTATAATGCAACATGAGGCAGCTGCCAGGACCCTATCACTCACATGGGTGAGCAACAAGGAGTTACACGTTCCTGTCTTCAATTATTTGGAAAATAAGTCAGCAGATTGAAGACTGTTGATCATGCATGTTCTCTCTTTCATTCTCTCTCTTTCTTCTAATAAACTTTTCACAATGGAATTGTAGAACATGCCAATGTGTTGTTCTAACATTGGTGATAGTTATTTCCTTGTGCAGTAGGGACACACGTGCACATTCAAGGACTTTAAGGAAAGTCCACAGTCAAGGACACCCAGTGCCTGCACATAACGTGCCAGGTTGCCTCCAGCTTTGTTTATTTTTCATTAACGATAGGTCTATTCATCTTCTTTCTCATTTAAATGACCTGCCCTGCTTAATTGATAGCATTTTATTCATTTATTTATTTTTGAGAGAGGAGTTAGTGGGTAGTAGGCAGTTAGGGTATTCTGGGTCCCTGAGTAAAAGAGAATTTCCCCACCATGTCTTGGAGTCACCAGGGCACGTCTCTTCCAAGGGACAGTGGTGCTATTAGCATATCAATTCCCCACCTGAAGTATCGGCCATTACCTCGGCTATTGTGGGTGGGCCTCAGGCCAATCTCTTTATCATTGAAAGGACAGCAGGAAGAAGTAATACACATCGCCTAAGGCCTGGAATGTCCTATGTCTGGTATCTCTGTGACCTTTTGTCCCAAGGCCAGGTACCTTGGAAATCAGGAATTTTCTTTGTTCATGGAGAAACATCTTTGAGGGAAACCTTTAAAAGGGGCATTCCCCACCATTGATACGGGTTTTGGCTTCTTGTCCTCCTGCCACTATGGCAGAGCACTAGGGTTTTGCTTCTTTGCCTCCTGCCACTATGGCAGAGGACTAGGGTTCTTTTTACTTTTCCTCCTGCCACTATGGCAGGAGGTAAGGGTTCTTTCTATCTCAAAGCCCCCTCCCGTCACTAGGACGGGAGTCTTCTCTTCTCAACTTTCCTAATAAATCTTGTGTTAAAACTAAACTGTGTCCGCATGAAAATTCTTCTTTCCTGCGAGACAAGAATTTGAGGTTGCTGCCATACTCGGAGTCAAAATTCCTGCAACAGTTTTGGTGCCGTGACTCGGATTCTACCAGCGAGACTTGAGTTCATCTCCAGCCAGCCTCCAGACATCCATCTCGTCGGACGGTGAGCAAAGCGGACTCTCTTTCCTGTTTTTCGGAGACACTAGCTCTCCACAATTAGTAACTCTCGGAAAAAGAAACACCGGGTCCCTGTCAGCCAGTTAAATGCGTCTAGCGCGGCTGCCGGTCTTAAGACTCAGGGGCGAGGCTTGCTGAGTTTGGCTAAATTGATCCCCTGGAGCTGGGACACTTTTCTGATCTCTCCTTGCTTCCCACTTCCCGTAGATCAGTGCCGCAAGAACGACAGGGAAAGCCTGGGTAAATAGGGGATCTGACCAGGGCACTCTCTGGTGTTCTCCGAAAGCCCATCGGCTGACCCTGGTTCCCAGAAATGCCCGGTGGGCAAGGCGCTGGGAAACGGCTCCTCTCGCTTCTGTGGATCGGCGCCAAAGGAAGGACGTTGGGGTTAGGCCTGGACGAGTAGGGGATCTGGTCAGGGCACCCCCTGACGTTCCCTGAAAGCCCGTCGGCTGACCTCAGTCCCTAAAAGCCCAGTGGGCAAGGCGCCGTGAAACGCTGCTCTGGCAGACTGACTTCTCGTGGAGAATGTGGGAGAAGGCTTGGGCGAGTAGGGGATCTGGTCAGGGCACCCCCTGACGTTCCCTCAAAGCCAGTCAGCCTCACCCTAGGCCTCCAGTGAGCAGAGGACCGTGAAGCGCTTCTCCTGGGAAAGGCACCTGGGTGCTCAGCCTACGGAAGTGGGGGTTCTACCTTTCTCTTCTCTCTCCTCGGCTCCAGGAATGTCGGTTTTGTCCAAACTCAGTTTCCTTTCGCGGACTAAGCCCGTCGCGTGAGACTGGGAGAAGTCCTAGGGCGCCTCAGAAATTCTGGTCAGGGCCACTCCCTGATGCTTTTCGAAAGGCCTCTGGACTGTACCCCGGACTCCGACAGCCCGTCAGGGTGTCGGGCTGAAATCTGCACTCTTTTCTTCCTTCTGCGGGGACTCAGTCGTCACCACGGTGAGGCCACGAGCCCTGGGCTGCGTGCCTCAATTCCCAAACAGCTTCAGGCACAGACGAGTCCTCCGTTACCTTTTCTGATATCTTCTCCAAAAGCTCTTTCTCACTAAGTCTCCTCATTCTGTATGAATTCAGTTTTTGGGCTTTCTTTTACTGGTCAGTATGTGCTAAATACCAGCTGGTCTGTAATGGGGAAAAGGAAAAGGCAGGCAGTTTCTAGGCCATCTATAGATGAGATCCAAGCAACTGAGATATGGAGAAAAGTGCTTTAATTCCTTCACGAGGCAGTCAGCAGAGACAGTTCCTCCAGGTCAGCTCTTAACCAGTGTAGTCGCTAATGTGAGCAGAAAATCAGAATCAACACAGGTATTCCTCCAGCTCTAGTTAAGGACATTGTTACACAGGCTTATAGAATCAGGCCGAAGTTTGAGGTCAGGCTTGTCCGCTCAAGGTTAGAATGAATTTCAAAGGAGAGCATATTTTGTCCGGCAGAAGTCCCAGATGCAGCAGGGTGCAGGGGATATTTTTTGGCACATGCTGCTTCTGACTTGTATGTTCTCCAGGACATCAGAGTATTGCACCAGGCAGAGGCCTAGGTCTAGCATGGCGCAGGAAACAGGAGCGGATTGTTCACTCCTGGCACATGCTGTTCTAACCGAGACATCCCACAAGGCGTGGAAGGTCGAGCGACGTGAGTCAAGTGTGCTGACTTCACTCCCACCTTCCTCCCTTCTTCTGTGGTCTTCAGCAGCGCACACCTGGACACCACGGGCGAGCTATAGGAGTCCTAAGAGACGTCTTAGACTCGGGAGAGATAGAAACCGAGGGACGCTTCTAGTTTCTATCCTCATTTCAGTGCTCCCAGCACATGCTATTCTGACGAGTATGTCCAGGTGCAAAACCAGGATTTACTTGTACTAACAGGAGTCCCAGAGCTAGCATGTCACAGGAATGGGGGGCTGAACGGAGATACCCCTTGGGGTGCCTCCGCAATTACAGGGATGCCACAGCCTGGCTGCCAGCTTTGAGCTTTAGAGTGGAGAGAGTTAGTCTGGATGGGTCTCTTTGCATAACTATGCTGTGCTGTGCTGGCTCCACCGCCACGTGGAGCACACAACTGGCTTTTACCTTGGACCTTCCCTGTTCTGTTTTTTAGCTTTAATTGTTTCATTTTAGGCTTAATTGTTAGAGATCTAACAGGAGGTAGAAGTTCATTTTGTCTCTCCTTGGTCACTGATCTCAGGAACCAACGGGAATATTGCTAGTTAACAATGGGCCAGACCCCAGACTCCTGCACCCCCGGGGAGAACTTAAAATTCATTAACTCTTTGTAGCCTGAGAGATTCCTTCCCTTTGCAGTTTCCTCTGACCCTGACTACTAGTATTTCATTCTATGTGCCTTTTGCTTCATGGTGTATCTCACTGTTACTGCTGTGTTCATGTTTTAATCAAAGTTTTTCTGTGTCATTGCAACTGGCTTCAGCGATGAGTTCTCAGTGTTTTTTCCAATGTTTTCTGCTGCTTTTGCTGCTGTTTGGTCTTGAAGTTTAATCATCTACTGATTTATAGTGCCCTCCTAGCTCTGATCAGATCCGGCCTACAGTGTTTACACCTAGAGTGGTACTTGCTATGAGGAGGAGCAGATTCTGCGTGTGAGCTTGTATGTTCTATTAAGGTGAATGAATACTTGCAGCATAATTACAAAGATTCTTGATAAAGTTTCAAAAGCTGCTAATGCATATACTGGTGGTTATGTTTATTGATCAAGTTGTCTTTTAATCGTGAAGCTGTATCAAGTTGTGGGATTATTTGTGTTCTTGCATTGTTGATTATTTATGTTCTAACTTGCAAAAAGCATCGTCTGTGAGATTTTGTCTTACAGGAAGACAGCAAGTCCTTAAAGGATGTATGGTATGATTGAATATTGTGTACAACATCTTCTTAATGTTCATCTTTGGTGCAATGGAATTGAAATCTGATTCTTTGTCAAAGCAACTTTTTAAGTTCTCTTCAAGTTATTTTCATCTTATTGGTGACTAAATCTGCTAGCTAGTTCCAGTATAATGAACTATTAACCTAACAGACTGCTATTGGTACAAATGTGAAAACCACTAAAGTCTAATAATCTTATTGCTTTATTGTTTATAGCTGTTATCCTAATGAACAAGGCCTAAACAGTACAAATATGTGTATAAGTCCTACAGGTGGTTCCACAGTGTGCTGTGTGAATAGATGTTTATATTTGTTATAATTCTGACAATGAATGCTTCATCTTCTAGTTCCAACAGATACTACTGCATCCATTGCAGATAGAACTAAAGCTAAGCAGTAAGCTATAGGTTCCAACTAAAAGCACCTTCAACTAGTGTTACTAAGAGCAAGATGTGGTTAACTTTAAAACACTTAAAGAGATTTTTCAAAAGCTGTTACAAAAGTTTTACTTTATAATGTATGTTATCTGATATACGTGACAAGCTATGTAGTCTATTTCAATTGACTATGGACAAATGTTCATAAATGAGAATTGCTAAGCTGAATCTTATTTTGATTTAAACAAATCTGAGATTAAGAGCCTCAGAGAAATCCCCCAGCTTCTTAAACTGCTTGAGGAATGACTTTAAGTATATTCCACTAGATTCTATGTAGAGAAGAATAGGTGATATAGATAACAGATTCTTAACTGCCCAGGACATTAGGATAGAACTTTAGACAAATGGGACCTGAATGTGCCCTGATATCCTCTTAAAGGGGTCACCATGGTCTTTTACCTCAGACCAGGAGGGGATCCCATGGCAAAGCAGGATGAGAGAGGTATGTGCTTCTGGTTCCAGTGAGACCCCCGGAGGCCTCCCAAGTGCTCTTCATTGCAGAAGCAATGGACACTTCGTCAGAAAGGACGCCCAGGGCCATGTCCCAACTGCCAAGGAGGTCATTGGAGATCTGACTGTCCTTGAAGGCCAAGTACTTCAGGTCAGTCATCTCCCATTGGATCTCCCACATGGGACGGAAGCAGCCCTGGAACCTGCACAGGCTCAAGGCCATCCACGGACTTCGGTGACACCTCGTAACAGCACTCAGGAGCCCCGGGTGGACCTCACAGTAGAAGGGAAAATTTTAAGTTTCCATCTGGACACTGCCTTCTGTCCTAGCTAGCTTGGGCTTCTTCCCTCTCTCAGGGTGACCATCAGGGTCTCTCAGGAGCCCCAAATTAGCTTAGGTGACAGACAGATTAATCTAGAAGCTCAAAAAAGAAGCTTTCCTAGGGAAAAGTTAGCTTGTAACTGCTCAGCCTGTATCGCTGACCAGACTCCTGACAGGGCAGGTTTGCCATCTCACTCTTCAGTTCTTGCTAGACATCACTAGGTAGAACACCCTCACCATTCTGAAGCAGGGTTCATGTCTTCCTCATTTACTAAATTATTGGGGATCTCTCTGTTCATATATTAGACTCTTCTGTTCTCCAACTGTCAATGTATGGCTTGTTACAACTACGGGACTAGTTCATTGCCTTTGCCCTAATGTGTGGAGTTTTGTGAATTCTTACTAGAATGCCATAAGCTGCTGGGCTATTGTAACTCACAACTAGTTTAGTCTTTTGCCATCTATGCTATGATCCAGATAAGTCTTGCAATGAAATGTTTTCAGCGCTGTGCTTTATGTTCTAGGCTCAATGTCTTCTGACACTCTTAGGGTTTCCAGCAACTGGTAAAGTACAATTGTTATTTTAAAAATCCACCATTTGTATTCAAAGCAACTGTAGTATTTTCAAAAGTCAAGTAATTTTGAATCTTAATTCAGAATCATCAATGCTAGACAAAATTGTAACTCCATGGAAACTTAATGTTTACATACCCTATTTGGGTTCAAGTCCTAAAGCTACATGTTAACTCTCATTAGTTCTGTGCCTTCTAATAGACCTAGATAGCAATTTCATGTAGCTCAGAAAGTTTCATGTGTTCTATAATGTTCATTGAGTTTAATTGTTTCAAAACTTGAGCTTAAAAAGAATTATTTCAAACTGATAAATCTAGTTCATAGCCTTAAACACTGCTCAAGTCCAATGTTCAACAAAATGTTTCTCATATCTAAGTTCTAAAACTCAAGTATTTAAACTGATGTTTCCACCTATCCCATTACATACTAGGTTGGGAGATATAATAATTGTCTTTGTCTTGTCATCTAGACTTCAACAAGAAGGAACATCAAGAGCCAAAACAACCTGCCAGGCACCTCTGATGACTTCTGCCAGGCACCTCTGATGACTTCTACGTTCCACTGGGGACCCTTAGACCGACCCCCAGAGGAATACCCAACTGCTGCCTTTGAACTACGCCCTCTGTCAGCAGGAAGCAGTTAAGAACGGTCGTCGTCCCAGTCCCCTAACAGCAGTTAGGGTCACTTCTTCTGGGGGGCGGAATGAGAGAGGAGTTAGTGGGTAGTAGGCAGTTAGGGTATTCTGGGTCCCTGAGTAAAAGAGAATTTCCCCACCATGTCTTGGAGTCACCAGGGCACGTCTCTTCCAAGGGACAGTGGTGCTATTAGCATATCAATTCCCCACCTGAAGTATCGGCCATTACCTCGGCTATTGTGGGTGGGCCTCAGGCCAATCTCTTTATCATTGAAAGGACAGCAGGAAGAAGTAATACACATCGCCTAAGGCCTGGAATGTCCTATGTCTGGTATCTCTGTGACCTTTTGTCCCAAGGCCAGGTACCTTGGAAATCAGGAATTTTCTTTGTTCATGGAGAAACATCTTTGAGGGAAACCTTTAAAAGGGGCATTCCCCACCATTGATACGGGTTTTGGCTTCTTGTCCTCCTGCCACTATGGCAGAGCACTAGGGTTTTGCTTCTTTGCCTCCTGCCACTATGGCAGAGGACTAGGGTTCTTTTTACTTTTCCTCCTGCCACTATGGCAGGAGGTAAGGGTTCTTTCTATCTCAAAGCCCCCTCCCGTCACTAGGACGGGAGTCTTCTCTTCTCAACTTTCCTAATAAATCTTGTGTTAAAACTAAACTGTGTCCGCATGAAAATTCTTCTTTCCTGCGAGACAAGAATTTGAGGTTGCTGCCATACTCGGAGTCAAAATTCCTGCAACATTTTATTATTGGAAAGGCTGATATATAGAGAGGAGGAGAGACAGAGAGGAAGATCTTCCATCCGACGGTTCACTCCCCAAGTGACCACAATGACTGGGGCTGAGTCAATCCAAAGTCAGGAGCCAGAGGCTTCTTCCAGGTCTCCCCAGCAGGTGCAGGGTCCCAAGGCTTCGGGCTGTCCTCGCCTGCTTTCCCAGGCCACAAGCAGGGAGCTGGATGGGAAGTGGGGCTGCTGGGAATAGAACCGATGCCCATATGGGATCCCGGTGCATGCAAGGTGAGGACTTTAATCCCTACACTATCACCCTGGGTCCAATTGAAAGCATTTTAAAGGGTTTATTTATTTACTTAATTTGAATGTCTGAGTTACAGAGAGAAGCAGAGACAGAAAGTGAAAGAGAGCTTCTATCTACTGACTCACTCTCCCAAAGGCATGCAAAAGCCACAGCTTATTCAAGCTTAATCCAGGTCCCAGAGGGGTCATGAAAGTCTCTATAGTAAGTGGCAGGGACCTGAAAACTTGGAGCTCTGCAACTTTTCCCAGGTCAATCAAGCAGGAAGCTGGATTGCCAAGTTAAGACACATGCATATGGGATACTGGCCTTGCAGACAACAACTTTACCAGCTGTGCACAGCACCAATCATTTAATAAATATGTGAGAAATCACATCTTCAGCTGGCCTTACCTGAGCAAGGAGTCAAGTGGATCACATCTCCATTTCCCACATAGATGGCACAATCCTTATTCTCAGGGTGAAAAATCTCAATGATGTCTCCAGGCTGCGGTTCCACTGAAAACTGCAACAGAAAAACGGGGATTGTGTAGCTGTGAACACTGCACAGTGGCTGGCTGGGGATCCCAGCCGCTCACCTGGGGGCACTGGCAGTGCTCATCTCCTGACGAGAACCTGGGAGAAGAGAGTCCCTGCCCCCATGAGACCTGCAGTCTTGCAATCACTCTGTGAGGCTGCCCAAAGGGGCAACTGGAGCAGGGCAGCCTGGAAGAAACGACCATGTGGAGTGTGAGAGAGGAGGCTGATCTGAGAGAATGTGACTGTGTGTGTGGCATGAACACTAAGGTGCATGAATGAGCGCCCTAATCAAGCCTTGGAGTAGTAGTGGGAGGAGAGAGGGGGAAGATCCACCCCTGTTTTCTTCATCAACCCAGAGTCCTCATCATCCTCCTACCCACCAGGCACCTCCTCCTCAGACCCCACCCTCACTCCCCAGTCAGGACACCTGCCCCTCACACTGGAATCACCTGATGGGACCTGACCTTGCAGCAGAGTCTTGTGGCACTGTTCGGCCTCAACCATCAGGGAGATGTCCACTCCCACAGTCAAGCTCTGCCAGGCATCATTCCGGGATAACCACAGCCTCCCCACAGCCCCAGAGAGGACATTCTTGTCCCCAGTGCACAAGTGGGGAAATGCAGGATCAGAGAGATGAAGGGAGTCACCCACACCACCAGTCAGCTGGGAGGATGGAGCTGGGCTCTGCCTGCCTTCCACTGCTCCCTGACCAGCACCTGTCTCCCTCCCCTCCCATCCACCTCCCCACTTCCCCGTGCCCCATCTCAGGGTGCTGCAGCTCTGTGGTAGTTTTCTTTTGTGTTACACTTAGTGCTTGTGCTCAGGGTACAGCATGCCTCCTGCGTCCTTGTGCAGGACTGTCTAGTTGAAACCTTTAGCCCAGAGGATCTGGGGGCCGGCAGAAAGCCCCAAGATGGTACCAAAAGTTTCCACTGAGAATAGCCACCCCAGACCCATTTAAACGGAGCTAACCAATCAGAAGACAATACATACCTTTGCATCAAGCCCTGTCATCAACTCTACTTAAGAAAGGAGCCGCTCAGTGCAGACCCAATTTCAGCAGCCCCTGGATCTTAGCTACCTTGTGGACTGATGAACCTTGCCCAGGAGCAGATTTCAATAAACTTGGTTTTGCCATCATTTTGATCTCGGTATTCCCAATGCTTTGGTGCGGTTTTGTATCTTACACAGCCTTGCTTAGCTTAACTCTACCTCACTCTGGAGCTGAAATAAGGCATCAAAATCAGTCCATTCTGCTTCTAGAGCATTTCCTGGTTAAGTTCCTGTCCAGCTCATGAAAAGGGACTTGGTCAAGGCAGCTAACCCTGACCTGCTGAACAGCCCTTCCTCTGTCCTCATTCCCCTCCCTGGGCACTGCCATCCCCAAGTCTGTGAATACCATCCCTGCCTCCCCATCCCACCCGCCCCTTGCTGCTCTGAAAATCCAGCGGTGTCTCTCTGCCCCAGCCATCTCCTGATACCCACCTCCAACCCTCCTCATTGGACACCTGGCCCTGTGCACTGCCCTCTCTGCCCACCTGGCTTGGCTGACCCCTCTTGGGCCCATGAATGCACACCTGCGCCTCTCCCTGCATGGGTCATGCTGGGATGCAATTCCCTGTGTCTATTGCACCCTTCTGCCTGGGGGTCTCCACTGGAGTAGAGCCCTGGTTGTGTGTGCCTCCCTGCCTGTCTTCCCAGGATCCAGCCAGGAACCTGGAGTGGGGATGGGGCAAAGAAGGGAAACCAGGACAAGCTCCAGCTGGCCAGGGAATCATGCCTGCTGCCCAGCTCAGCCTGAGGCAGCCGCGTACTCTCTATCAGGGAACCATGAGGGAACTTGCGAAGCATGGTCAGGACACTGTCAAGCATAGCTGGTGGCCTGTGACATTAAGCTCAGGCCCCACCTGGGAAGGAGATGACTCTCTGGGTCAGCAGCAGAGCCCTGGTTTGCTTGGGCTGCAAAAAAATGTCATAATCTCACGATTTATTGATTGGGCATTAATAAATCACCACGATCAGGTGATGCTTACTAGGCCCCACCCCAAGCCTATAACCACCCTCCCAGAATCAGCTCATTTCCTGCCAAAGCCAAAGCCCAGCATTTGCTGTCAGCAGCTGCACCTGCCTGGACCTCCCACAGCTCTGCCCCTGTGAGCTGAAGGCTGGGGAGGTGGAGAGGCTGAATGCTGAATGGTGTTTCTTTATTTGAAGATTTCAAGACAGAGAATATCCTTAACTTGATTCCCAAATGTCTGCAACGGCCTGGGCTCAGCACAGTGAAACCAGGAACCAGGAGCTTCTACAGGCTCTCCCTCCTTTGTGGGCAGGGGCTCCAGCACTTGGGCCAACTGGATTCCCAGCTGAGTTAGCAGGAAGGTGGAAGGGAAATGAGGTAGGCAGGACTCCAACTAATGCCACTATGGGAAGTGGAGCAGGAATTACAGCTTAACTCACTGTGGTGACTAATTTCCACAGCATTGCTTTCTTTCATTTGTAAATAAGACTTGGTTATTTACTTGAAAGTGTCATTACAGATTAAGACAGACAAAGAATCAAAGGGAGAGAGGGTCAGTTGGTTTACTCCCTGAATTATTGCATGAGCCCAGGCCTGAGCCAGACTGAAGCCAGAAGCCAAGAGCCTCTTCTTGGTCTCCCACATGTTTAGGTGGGACCCAAACACTTTCCCAAGCCATTAGCAAAGAGCTGGTTCAGAAGGTGAGCAGTTGGGAGAGGAAGCAGTGCTTGTATTGGATGCTGGTGTCACAGGCAGCTGATATATCCACCCAGGCATGTCGCTAGCGCCATGGCTCTTTGCCAGGTTAGGACAAATGCCACAGAGAAAGGAGGACAGAGAACGGCTTGTTGGGGGCTGAGAAGAGGTGGAACCCCAGTCAGCAGCAGAGGCAGATGCAGTTGGAGTACCCCAGGAACTTCTCTCAGCCATGATGGTGGCTAGATCCTGCTTACCCCAAAGCCCAGAATTTCACCTTTGGTGTCCTTTCATCCTGTTTACCCTTAAACGGTAAACATTCTTTTTTTAAGAAAGATATTTATTTTTTATTGGAAAGGCAGACACAGAGAGAAAAAGATAAAGAAAGATTCGTTCTCTGGTTCACTTTCCAAGTTGCCACAATGGCCATAGCAGAGCCAATCTGAAGCCAGGAGTCAGGAGCTTCTTCCAGGTCTCCCAAGCAGGTGCAGGGTCCCAAGGCTTGGGCCCATCCTCGACTGCTTTCCCAGGCCGCAAGCAGGGAGCTGGGTGGGAAGTGGAGCAGCCAAGATTAGAACCGATACCCATGTGGGATCCAGAGCAAGCAAGGTGAGGGTTTTAGAGACTAAGCTATTGTGCCAGACCCAATCAATCTTAAGCATTCTGGAGGGTGAGCCAGCACTTAGAAACTGATTGTTTCCTGGAAGCAAGCCAATGGAGGGTAGGGTTCAGAGGAAGGAGGAGGCAGCGTGAGCTGGGACACCATCTTGTAATCTAGCAAAGAAGACTTGGTCAAGAAGCCACAGATGCAGGCTTGATGGGTGGCAGGGGTGGGCTTAGTCCATGGGAACCCAGAGCTTGAGGTCCCAGCAGGGTGCATCTGACTGCAAGAAGCAGGGAATTAGTTTTTATTGTTAACAGAAGACAATTCACCTGCTGACTCCATAAAATGGGGAACGACAGGGGAGGACTGTGTGGGGAGGGTGGGAGAGTGAGAAGGCAGATCTGAGAGACGCATCCATTGCACAACACAGCCTGGAATCAGGATCAGGCAGCATGAAGGGACCTGACCTTGCAGTAGGGTCTTATGGCACTGCCCAGCCCCAGCCCTGAGGGAACTGCCCCACTGCCATAGCCAGGATCTGCCATGCATCATTCCAGGATAACTACGGCCCAGGCCCCAGGGAGGACATTCTTGGTCCAGTGCACAGGAGGGGAAATGCAGGGTCAGAGGGATGCAGGGACTCACCCAGTCACTCAGCTGGGAGGGTGGAGCTGGGCTCTGCCTGCCTCCCCTTGCTCCCTGACCAGCACCTCCCTTCCTCCCTGCCCCTCCTCCCCACTTCCCCATGCCCCATCTCAGGGTGTTGCAGCTCTGTGGTAGTTTTCTGGTGTGCTACTTTTTGTGCCTGAGCACAGAGTACAGCATGCCTCCTGTGTCCTGGGATGGTACAAAGGCAGGACACAGGAGACCAGGCAGATTCTTGGGCAGAGGGAACCAGCATTGTGCCCAGCTCTGCCCAAGGCTAGCCAGGCCAGGGCATGGTGAACAGATCTGGGTCCCTACCCAGAGCACCTGAGCAGAAGTTCTGTCCTTAAACATCTAAGCCCACTGTCAGGACTCTGTCAGCAGTGGACTGTGGGAAACTGAAGAACCAGCTGGAGTCTGGGAACAGGGCAACTCACGGCATGGGATGGGGAGTGGCACCGCTGCCTCTGACCTAGCACCCCACCCCTACTGTGTGAGCCCCTGCCATTGTTTGACCTTCAGTGATGGCAGAAGTCCACCTTGAACCTCTCCAGCTCTGGCTCTTGCGTCTGTGTGGAAAGCAAACAGTCCATGGGAGATTTCTCTCTACCTGCATGTATGTGTGTGTTTAACTCTTTCAAAAATAAATTTTGGTTAAAATATTTTTTCAAAAGTAAAGTCCAAGGACCCGGCGCGGTAGCCTAGTGACTAAAGTCCCTACCCTGCACACACTGGGATCCCATATGGGCGCTGGCTCATGTCCTGACGGCCCCACTTCCCATCCAGCTCCCTGCGTGTGGCCTGGGAAACCAGTTGAGGATGGTCCAACGAATTGGGACCCTGTGCCAGCATGGGAGATACAGAACACGTTTCTAGTTCCTGGCCTCAGATTGGCTCAGCGTTGGCCATTGTGGCTACCTGGGGTTTGAATAAATGGACAGAATCTTCCTCTTTGTTTCGCCTCGTCTCTGTGTATCTGACTTTCCAATAAAATTAAATTAATCTTTAAACAAGAAGTAAAGTCCAGAGCGAAGTGTTTCCAAGGCCGGGAGGGGTCTGCCCACCCCCACTGCAGAGTCCGTTCTGGGAAATTCTCAGGGACTTACCAGCTCCATCTGGAAGCAAGATGGTGTCCGCAGCTCAATGTTAGCAGCTCAATGTTAGCAGCTCAGTGTCCGCAGCTCAGTGTCCGCAGCTCAGTGTTAGCAGCTCAGCTGTTTCTGGGCTAGCTTTATATCCTAGCCTGAAGTTTCACTTTCAGCTTCCTTCTGACGCTCTCACATAACCAAGCATTTCAAAGAAAGCAAGAGTGAAAAAGCAGGTGCAATAAAGATGTTGCCAGGGACACGACTATCCCACATTCCAGGACCTTAATCCTAGTCCCAACTCCACTGTGTACATACTACAGCGCTCTGCCAGCGCAGACACTGGGAGGCAGCAGGTAACAGCTCAAGTTCCTGGGTTGCTGCCACCCACCTGGGAGACCCGGATGGGGTTCCAGGGCCCTAGATTTGGCCTGGCACAAGCCACATCCATTGCAGAAATTTGGAGTGTGAATCAGTGAATGGAAGGGCTCTCTGTCTCTTTCCCCCTCTACTCTCTTTCCTGACTCACTTTCTCTTTCTTTCTTTTTTCTATCTTTCAAATAAATAAAAAATAACAATTTTTTAAAATATTGTTCTGATTAGGAAAAATAATGTCTAGCTAGTGAAATGACAAGATGGTAGGGTAGCACGCTGGTTTAACTGGCATGTATTCCTCAGCCTGCTAGCGTCTCTACCCTATATAGGCACCAGTTCGTGTCCTGGGTGCTGCACTTCCCATCCAGCTCCCTCCTTGTGGGCTGGGTAAGCAGTCAAGGATCATCCAAGGCCCTACGATCCTCCACCCATGCAGGAAACCTGGAAAAAGCTCCTGACTCATTACTTCAGAATGGCTCCATTCCCAGGCCATTGTAACCATTTAGAGACAAATCAACAGAAGAAAAATCTTTCTCTCTCTCTCTCTCTCTCTTTCTTCTCTCTGTAAATCTGTGAAAAATAAATAAATAAATAAAAAGAGTTGGTATCTGAGGGGCAGTCAGGTCTTTGTAATGGTCGCCCAGTGGATCCCATTCACCTGCACCTCCAGCATTTGAGGAGGCAGCTACAGGCACCATCTTTGAAGCAGAGAGCAAGTTGTCATCACACAGGGAAGCTGCTGATGCCTTCAGGCTCCACAGTTGTGAATGGTCCCTGTCTGCTGCTTATGAGGCATCCAGTCTAGGGAATTTTATTATGGCCATCCAAGTATGCTACACAGATTAGTAAAGGGAGCACAATAGTGGTGTTATAACACATAAATGCCACTTGGAAGTAGATACTGTGCCGCTGAACTTGTGACTAATTAGTGTGTCTGTCCAGTACCAGAGAGAAAGGTTGCTTCCCTGTGAATTTCTGAAACTGGGCTTGAGAAAGCTGTCTGAAATTGTAAAAGAGCCGGATCTGCCCCATCAGCGTGATGACAGTAACCACTCTGACAGCTGTCACGCTCTCATAACTGGCCAGAGGCCAGCAAGCAGCTGGGCCCGCTCTTTTGTTCCCCTTGTTCCTGACTGCCCTGCACACCCTTTACATGCTGTGGTCACATGACTATACCTGTGTTTCCCTGCAAAAGTTTTAGTGCCCTTCACTTGATCAACAAGGCTTGATGGCAGGACCCGCCCCTGCCACCCACCGTCTCCCCTCCTTACTAGCAGCACAAATACACTTTCTGTTTCCCCAACTCCTTAACCTATGAGTCACTGGTTTCTTCCGTGGCAGTTATCACATTAGGTGTAGAAAGAGGTGGAGGCTGGCAAGTTCTGGATGTGTGCCAGTAAAATCAACACCACTATAAAGGGCGCATTAAGGACAATCATGATGAGGGCAAAAGCCATTCTGGCGAGTTCTGACACAGAGGAAACAAGTTCATTATTACAGACTGAGGCAAGGTTGTTCTTGTGGTAAAGTGGAGGAGAACTTGGCTGAATAGTGTTGTGTCCCCTGTTTGTGCCGCAGGCCACCTTCTGCTTGGCAGGTGGACACCTGACACAGGGAATATCTAATTTACTAGAATTTTCTTGAGAAATTTTAGCATCTCTGTTCATGCAGGATAGATTTGTAATTTCCTTTTTGTGTGGTATCATTGTTCTATTTTGGTATCAGAATACTGCTGGACACGTGAAAAAAGTTTTGGACAGAGTTCTATCAAGTTCAATATTTTAAAGTAGATTGAAAAGGATTGAAGTGGTTTTTTTGCTGTATGCCACAGGATTTGCTATGTTGTATTTCAGTTTTTATTTATTTCAAGGAAGACTTTTTTATTGCTTTTTAAAATTTCTTAAATGATACATCGATCACTCAAAGCTTGTAGAATATCCATGCATTTGGTATATTTCTTTTTTTAATTTTTAAAATTTAAATATTTATTATAATTAAATATAGGCTACCTGCTCTACTAGTGAATTTTGTAGTGTCATATATTTTCACAATGTATACTTCCAATGTAGGACTCCTTTCAGGATTTCTTTTTTATTTTTTTAGAGAGTTCAATTTTTTAAATTTAATTTTTGATGATGTTTAATACTTGAAAAAGATGCATGCCTATGTGGACCTCTGACTAGGATAGGATGAGAAAAGGATAGAGGAAAATGGATGAGACCATTGCTTCAAAGTTTATTTTCATCTTTTTTTCTGGAGAAATTGGGGGAGGAGGAGAGAAACCACCCCTAGCATCCCAACTGCCTCAGTACCAGGGATGAGAAACGGCAACCCAGTGCCATCCTGGGGTCCACTATGAGGAGCATACTCTAAGAGTTCTGTTCAAGTGATTGCAATAGTTCTGAAATGCTGTTGATTTTGTTGCTCCACGGTTGAGGAAATGTTTCTAAGACCGATTTGCTGACAGAGTCCACCTTATAGTCTCCATTTGCCCAGATATTTGCTGTCAATGTTTGGCTGTGGGAGTTGTCTAATTTGTTCTACCCTAAATCCTCTACTATGGTACTAGTTGTCCTCTTCAGGTCACAATGGACTGCCATATCCTCCATGAGCATTTGGGCATTATGTCCACTACTCCATCTTAGTAACTGACGAGGCCCAGTTCTGACACATGCACTCCATGGTCAGACCACACATCCTGTGATTTTTTCCCATGATTGGTGCTCGGAGTCCTGGCTTTGGATCAGCGCAGCTCCAGCCGTTGTGGTCACTTGTGGAGTGAATCAATGGATGGAAGATCTTCCTCTCTATCCTCCTCTCTTTGTGTCTGCCTTTCCAATTAAAAAAAAAAAACTATAAAAATCTTAAAAAAAAAAAACCAGCTTATCACAAGATTTCAATCTAGATTGGATAATTTAAGGGAGAATGCAGGCCATGAGCATGAGACCAAAGCTGAAATTAGGAAGGAAAAGACCATCATTTATCTCAGCTGGGAGAGCCACATTGGGCATTTGGTGGTTAACCCAGTGATCTTGTTTGGTCCTGTACTTAGAATAAATTCACAGGGGCCCTGCTTGGTCTCACTGTGTTGTTCCTAGAACAGCCTTGACATTCATAGTCTGTAAAGTAAGAGAACAGCATGGCCTTAGTGTGAGTACATGCAGTTGCCTTATTATTTTTTTTTTCTTGCTCATACCTCTGCTTTTGGAAAACAAAAACAGCAGTGCAACAGCACAAAGCAACTTGGTATCCAAATAAGTCCCCCCACCTGACGCCTCCAGTAGTGACACCTCTCCTTTCCTGCCTCTGAGAGCTCACAGCTGAGAGATCTGGGGCCAAAAGCAAACCCGTAGCCAGACTCAGGCAAAAGCCCCCAGTCAGCAATAGTTACAGCAGCTGTGTCACCATTCACAGCACTGCTCAGTGAAAGGAGAAACAGCTTCCAGTTCATTTAATCACCACCCAATCCTAGGATATATATATACAATTCTCATCTCTGTTTTCAGCCAGTGACTTGTCCAGAAGCTCGCAGATGGTGAGGGATGGAAGTGTCCTTTGGTCTTAGGCCATTGGGCTCTCTCGATGCACTGCTAAGAAAGAAAACACAGGGGCATTCAGGGAGCAGCCAAGTCCTTGCTTGGGATGTTTGCATCCCTTATGAGAGTGGCTAGTTTGAGCCTCAGTTCCTCCACTTGGGATCCAGCCCCCTGCTAATGTATGTGCTAGGAAAGCAACAGGTGATGGCTCCAGCATGCAGCTCTGCCACCCACATGTAGACCCAGGCTCAGTCCCAGGCTCCTAGTTTCAGGCTGCCCCAACCTCAGCTGAGACAGGCACTTGGAGAATCTGCCAGCAGATGGAAGGCCTGTCTCTCATTCTCACTTTCAATCTCTTTCTTAATTTGCCTTTTAATGAAATTAAAATAACTATTAAAAACAAACCCACAAAAGTCAGCAATAGACCATACATTTACTGACCATGAAGCCAATTGTATTGAATAGTCTAAAGTGACACTTTAAGTCATTTTAGAATGCTGAAGAAAATCATCAAAGAACAACTCTGATTGTACAAAGCTGCTTAGAATCAGGTGGCAACAACTACAAACCCAACACAAGCAAAGCTTCTGGGAATGAAAAACATTGTCACTGCCATGCATGTATCCTACTCACAACACTGCAGCCCAGGGAGCTGTGAGCGACCATGAGTGAACTGAGAGATTGTCCCAAAGCCTGACACATGACAAAGAGAAACATAGCTAATCCAGAGAAGATGAGAGACATAGCTAAGGACTGAGAGTCACCATCCACACGCATAGACATTGTAGAAGAGGCAGAGGAAAATCCCAGCTCACAGAGCATCCCAGGCACCAACAGCAGACATCAGGGCACATCGCACTCACACTCGTCATGGTGAACTTACACAACAGTGAGGACAAACAGCCAACACTTTGATAAGTAGGACACAGGGCACCACAAGTGACAATGACACCGAGAGCTGATGCTCATTAGCCACAATGGACAGAGACGAAGATGGGACACATCAGTCTAAACATCTGAGGGAAAAATGTCAACTTGGAATCTTAAACTCAGAGACACATTATTCAAAAGTATAAAAAAAGACATTTTAGACATAAAACATAGAAGGATCTTAGCACCCCTAGAGTCTCATTAAAACAACATTAAATGAAAACCCAATAGAATTAAAAAAAAGAACAGGAACAAATATGTGAGTCATTTACACAACTATTGCTGAAAACATGAAATGTAGATTTTTAGTAAAAAAAAAAAAGAAAGAAGAAGACTCCTAGGGTCCAGTGTGATGGGTCACTGGCTAAATCCTTACTTTGTTTGTACCAGAATCACTGTGGATACCAGTTTATGTCCCAGCTGCTCCCCTTCCCAACCAGTTCCCTGCCTATGGCCCGGAAAAGAAGTAGGCAATGGCCAAAAACCTTGAGACTCTGTTCCTGTGTGTGAGACTTGGAAGAAGTTCCTGGCTCCTGGCTTCAGATCAGCTCAGCCCCAGCTGTTGCACAGCCAGAAGGGGGATGAACCATCGAATGCAAGATCTTAATTAGTCCACTGTGCCAGCATTGTCTTATTTTAAAAGATAAGGAAAAATATGGGGAGGGGGCAGACCGGCATGTAAGCTGATAGGGTTTAGGGACCTCTATGCGAGTATGTGGGACCTGGGTAGACGTGCAGGACCCCAGGTTGGCACCTCACACCACCAGAGGTCTGTGCCTGAAGGGCTATAGGTTGTTTAGGGAATCAGGTCTGGACATGTGTAGGAGGAGGATTGCTGAATGAGAACATGACAGGTGAGGCGTGACTTCTGGGGGATTTCCACCAACCTGACTACTACACTTGCAGGTAAATGAGGGACCAGATGGTTTAGAGGAGGGAAATTGAAGGAATTTGGGGGTTAAACCAATACACACACCCATGTGATTGTTGGTGTCAGCCACCAACTACCAGCACACACAAAAACGATAGATGGTGGGCCTTCCTGATAGGACTTGATCACGGTACCTTCCAGTGAGTGTTGCGGCAGGGGGTAGATCATGCTAGGCTAGGCCATGGCACTAACCAACTCACAAGAGAACTGGATCTGGGAACAGATTCTGTAGGGGACCATGGGCTCACCCCCATGGCACTGTCGTATCAGCTGGTTTGCTTGAGCGCTGGGCTGGTGATGGGACAAGGTAGGCATGAACATGGAACTCACCAATACTCATGGGAAGTGGGGTTAGAAACAGACCAGGCTTGTCCAGGCTACAGCACCCATAGTGGTACCCAAGAATTAGGAGTGGGGCAGGCAAGGCCACAACATCTACCAACACACAAAAAGACCAAGTCTGGGAGACAGATTGTGCCAGATAAGGGCCTGGCACCTACTGGCATGCATGAGATCTTGGTCTGGGAGTAGGCCTGGTGGGGAAATTTGGGAAACTCCCCTGGTGGGCCATCACTCCCATTGGAGAGCACATAAGCCAGGGCTGGGTATTTCCCAGGCCAGGCAAGGCAGCTTCGCTAGTTGGTAGGTGTTTGGGTTGGCTCTGTAGGGGTGGAATGGGCAGGGCCATGTGAAACCATGGCTCACTGGCATGTGTGGGAGCCAGGATGGGGTGTGGGTCATGCTGGACTAGGCTGGACTATCAAACTTACTAGTCTTCATAAAAGACAAGAATGGGAGCAGGTTAGGCAGGGCCAGGCTGCAGCACTGCCTGCGAGTGTTGGGATTGGATGGGCCAGGCAAGGTCAGCCTCCAGCATCTGATGGCAAATATCAAGCTGGGTGATGTGCTTGCTGTGCTGACTAGGAGCACCCATGGGCATGTACAAGATCTGTTGCTGGGAGCAAGCTTGGCTGGGGAGTAAGGGAGTTCCCCCGTTGTGATGTGGTTTCTGTTAGTGAGCACAAGAGCTGGAATGTGGGCAGCAAACTGGGCTGGACATTGCTGCAGCATCCCTCAGCATTGGTAAGGACTGGATCTTGGGTGCGCCAGACTGAGCTATACTACAAAACCTGCTGATGCTTCCAAGGGCCTGTGTGGGTATAGGATAGGCTGGGCTAGATCTGAGTACCTGCTGAACCATGTAAGCTGGGTCTAGGGGTTGGGTATGGAATGGGTGTGGGCCGGTCGGGTAAGGCTGCTGTTCCTGCCAGGACAGGAAGTTAGCCAAGTCAAGCTAAGCTATGGACCCACCAAAGTGCATGAGATCTGCCACCAGGAGGTGACCTGATAGAAGAGCTTGGGGAACTCATCTGTTAGGATGCAGTCCCTGCAGGTGAGCATGAGAACCAAGGCTAGAATCATCCCAGGACAGACTAGGTTACTAGATAGTACAATTCTGAGAAAAGAGTCAGGCCAGTGTGACAGCCCTATGCCCAGGCACATTTAGTGCTGATGCTAGATGCGGTACCTTGTCACCTCATGCACAAGAAACCCCATCCAAATTATACTCCACCTATCTATTCAAGAACATGTATATCCTCTTGCACATGGGGTCAGCCACTTGGGCCTCCTCTTGCCTTCTCCTGTACTCTCCCCTCACAGGCAGATCTCTGGCCATGTCATGGAAACCTTGCTCCTTCTGGGGTTCCGCGCACTCACACAGGGAAGCTCCTGATTCCATTGCTTCTGGCGGATTGTTATAATGGGATGAAGGTTTTCTTCCTCCAGAGGAGTCTCCGGGTATCGGTTTGGAGAGTACTTCATCTTTAGTTCTGTTTAGGATTCATAGCAGTCTCCACATGCCTTTCTTTGCCACAATTGATGACAGACTTAGGAGGCTTCTTGGCTGTTCCTGTGCCTAGAGTGGTCCCTGACATTCTTGCTCTGCAAGGCCCGTGCCAACCCTGGAGGGATGTCTTGTGTCATGAGCTCCCTGAGCTCCCTGTGAAGTCTTGCTGTGCGATTGTATACGGCTCATAGATTTCCAACCACTCTTGGCCCCAGAACCTCAGACACACCTGGCTTTACTTTGCACATCCTTCATGAATTTTCAACTTCCCATTTCTTAAGGCTTATTTAAGGGATCCAACCTTATGTAAAGACCTAAGCCCAAACTGTATCACACATAAACATTTGTTACTCCAATGAGAGTTGACCAGTAGAGGGAAGATTGCTGATGTCCTGAGCTGGACCTGCAACTCCTGCGGAAGCTGTGGGGCTCAGTCAGGAAGTGTGTTGCTTTGCCTCCCCAAGAATAAAACTCAACAATTCAACAGTGACACACACAAACAAGTATACTGATTATATACAGCAGGCAATGGGTTTCCCAGAGGTATGTTGCACATACCATCTCACTCAGCTTCAGCAATACAGGGTAAGGACACGGCTATTACTCCAGCAGTAAAAGGAAAGAAAATGAAAGCAAGGTGTGAGGAGCCTTCCTAGGTTTGTGTTGTAGGAAGAGTTCATGGGGTACTTGATTCATTGCAGTTGTCTTCTTCCCAGGAACTCAGAAGCCTAGAATTGAGTAGCAGGAAAATTCCATGCAAGGTGTGCTAGATTCATCCATCTTATTCTTCAAGAAACTCAACCAGAACTTCCATCACCATTGAGAGAGAAGCAGGTGCTGAGAGGAATCGCTGTTCTGCGAGGCGAGTGTTTCTAAAGGCTTCTTCAAGCAGTTGTAACTTTAGATTAGCATGCTCAGATGATCAATCCCAACGCAAGCCAAGCAAAAGCCTTCTCACTCTGCAAAATACAACAGCGCATTTCACACGGGGCACACAGCATCGGTGTTCTCCCTCTCCCACCACCAGGAACAATCTGGCTGCGTTTCGTGGGAGTCACCCATTCACAGAGTACGCAGGAGTTCCCCACAAAATAAAGGAAACTGACTTCAGGAGAGACTCTCCCTGACGACACACAGGACATCTCAGGAGCTATGCTCACAGCACAGCCCAGAGACAAGGACCCCGCAATCTGCCCGCGGCAACAAGGCCCTCGGGGTCTCTGTGGAACCCCCACCTGCACCAAAAAGAAAAAGGCTGAGAGGAGTGGGAGAAGTGACCTGACACTCAGTGGTCACTGACTGATTGGGGTTTCAAGTTCAGGTCTTCTCAACCAGAGGCATCTGTGTAGCTGAGAGGGGAGGAATCCAGGCAGCTGAGAGCATCCAAGGCTGGATGAGGAGGGGCCGCTGACTTTGAATGCACATCAGGCCCTAGCGGCAGCAAATGGAACACACCTGCCTCTTGTAATGGGAACTATGCTCTAAGCCCTTGGTGGCCTCGACTTCCTCTCCCATAGACCCAGATAATAGACGTGTGCTTCTCTGAGGGTTAGGGGAGGGACAGAGGTCAGGCAGAGTGGCTCTGACTCCAGCACCACTTCCCGATTTTCACAACTTTTTTACCCACTTCACCGTCCCCCCTGCAAACCACCAAGCAGATGACACACAGGCACTCACTCTACTTCCTGGATTAGAAAAGCAAGTCTCTGTCAGAAAGCTGGTTTGGTCACTTTTCCACCCAACATTTGGGCCACAATTTAGTGAGCTATTCTAGGGGGTTGGAAAGGATGTCCTCCCTTCACCATGATGAGGAGCCTTGGGAAGGTTATCCACATTGGAAAAAGCTCATCAAAGAGAAGATGGGAGCTGGTATCGTTGTGCAGTAAGTTAAGCTGCCACCTGAAATGCCAGAACTCCATGTGAGAATGGCTTTCTGCTTCTAATCCAGCTCCCTGATAATGTACCTGGGAAAGCAGCAGATGATGGATCAAGCATATGGTTTCCCGACCCCATGTAGAAGACCTGAATTAAGCTCCTGGCTTCTTGTTTCAGTGTGGCCCATCCCTGACCACTATAGCCTTCTGGGAATAGACCAGAGGATGAAAGATAGATATTATTCTCTCTCTCTCTCTCTCTCTCTCTCTCTCTCTCTTTCTTTCTCTCTCCTCTCCTTTCTTCGCCTCCCCTCTCTTTACCTCTCCTCTCCTCTCTCTGCCTGTCAAATACATAAATCCTTTTTTAAAATGTTTTTCTTTCCCACAGAGGAGAATACAGTGGGTATCCAGTGGACTCAAAGCACTGATTGTGGCACCAAAGTGAGTGTGTTCACACTCTGAAGCTAAGCAGGGATTCTGGGTCCCAAAAGGACCAGCCACCGATCAGAGAAAGACAGCCTCCGTCTCAATGAGGCACACTGCTTCCACAGCCAGTCCTGATATCTAAGCATGAGAGGTGTTTGCTCACAGCCGCTCCTCCCTCTGTGAACACAACTCCTAGAGGCCTCCCAAACCCCATAACCCTGGATCTAACCTGGTTGCTCTTGCGCTTGCCATATCGCAGCTTTGTGGCAAAGTGCTCGCAGTTTGACAATAGCACATTGTAGAAGCTAACTTCTCCCACTAGGCTCTCAGCCAGCCTGACGATCTCTTCGACAGGCCTTGGGCGGTACTTGTCATCCAAGAGGTTATTGACTGAGTACTTGTCTCCTCCGAGCACCTCCTCCAGGAGCTCACGCTTCACTGAGCCTTGGAAAGGTATAGGTGAACTGTCTCTGCCGCCGGAGATGAATGACAACAGACCTGGGGTCACAGACAGACACAGGTTCAGATGCTGCAGAACAGTAGAGGAGGAGAAAGAACACAGCGGCTGCACTCTTGACTTCTGGGTTTGCCTTACCCTCGCTGCTCTCCTCTTTCACTCTTTTCACATGTTCAATTAACACACAACGCCTTTATGAACTGAATATTAATAGCGTATTGACCACATGTTCCCATAGCAGCAAATGTGCGATGGTTTACAGGAGAGAATGGCTCTCATGGTAACCCGCTCTATGCAAGCACATTAACTGATTTGATGAATCTTACTGCTAGGCATCTAATGTACTTTGTAGACAAGTACATTAGAGAAATATTTACCTTTTGTGCATCATGCCTGATTTATTTAAAGACTTTTAAATAAATTAAATTCCAAGAAGGAATAAATCTCATTCTGGTTTATGTAACTTGTTCTCGGTTAAAAAAAATAATAATAACAAACCTTCTCCATTTTCCAGAACAATTCATCAGAAAAGTTAAGTAAAATACCCAAGGGTCAAAAGTCGAGGCATAAAGTTTTGAATCAAATCCAGAACTAAATCAGGCAATTTGTACAATATCCTGAGATCTTGGCGACCTGTGGCAAAGGAGATATTTCTTCTCCCTTCTTACTTCCTGGCATAGATCTTGACAGAACAGAACTGACAACAGTTGAAGTGCATTTTGTCATTGTTTAAAGAACAAAAAAATTGGGTATAATCACACAGAGAGGAATGGAAGTCAACAAGTCTAATACTGAGTGCAGCTCTTGTTCACAGTTCTCAATGACAAGCTGGTGGGTTAGCAACTCATGCTCACCTGAACTGAGCAGGTGGACCACGTAACCACCTCCCACATACACGGCCCAGTGCTGGTAGCCCAGGCGGGAAATCTCAATGAGGTCTCCAGGCTGTGGGAGTTCGCTTGACTGCAACACAAGAACCAGCTTGTAGCACACACCAATGACTTGGTATAGGGAGCTATAGCTCAGCTACATGGTTGCCCACCCACCACCCAGCAGTGCCCAGGGAGAATCCAGGAAGTATAGACTTAGTGACTGATGGACTCACCAGAGGACCCCTAACAGGGCACCAGGAATAGGGATGATACCTGCTGTGCATAGGTTTCATGACCAGCCTAGGCAACATCTGTGAGATTGCTTGTTCGTCCTGTGTATTTTGTGACAAGCTGCTCATGGGGCTAGCCTAAGCTTCATTCACTAATCACTGAGTGCCATAGTTCACCATTCTGACAAGGGAGACCTGTGCTGGCAGTTTAGAGGACTTACCCCTAACCCCTCAGCCATAATGCAATTCTCTCTGCCTGCTGCACATGCTAGTCCACCCCAGTCATTGCTTTCCTCCTCATCCAGTTCCCCTTCTCTGAGACAGGGGTGCCTCACACCAGACTTCACTCCGTGCCAAGGCAATGGGGCATGCTTTCTGTTTCCTCTTCTCTGTTCCCCCGTTTCTGGGGCCCTGCCCTCCGTGCATGGCACCTGCCAACCCAACACTCATCAGTGTCCACAGCCCAGGCATTCGTTGTCTCTTGAGCAGGAAGATTCACACTGGATTCAATAGCTCGCCAAAGCCCCCAGGGACATGGGCTCTTCCCATCACATGGTTCCCATGTGTACAGGGTTGCCTGCACACTCCACTGTGGCCACAGAACTACAAAGGACTCATCTCACCAGCAGGGGCTTCCCTTCACTGGGGAGTAAAATCTTCCCCATGATCCTCAGGCTGACTTGCTCACATCCTTCATTGGTCAGAACCACTGACATCTCTGACCTAAACCAATAATGGCAAGGGGAAGGGGCAACCCTGAGAGGTTCACATCACCCCAGGGCATCACCTGGATCTGTGGGAAGGACCCCACTCACAGGTCTCTGTTATCTCAGAAGGAGGTAAATGACAGTGGTGTGTGTCTGAGTGCTTAGGTAAGTGGCTATGGGTCACCCAACAAACACATTAGACACACACCTACTTCACATCCACCACCACAAACAGGAGTATTATAATCAATAAAGAGAATACAGACTGCTTCTCCATCAGAATCCAGCCAGAAAAGTGAACTTAAGTACCGCATGGAGGTGGGGACGGGGTGGTGTCCTGGAAGACACAACAGCAGGTCCCTGCAGGTGGCCAGAATACCAGCAGAGGGAGCCCACACCTGGGACTCCAGAAGGCCTCCAGCCAATTCAGCTCCTGGCAAGGAGTGACAACCTGCCAGCTGAGAGCAGGGGACAGAAGCATGGGGCCATCCTAGGAGAGGACAGCAAGCAATCTGTGCTTGTGGGGACACTGTAAATGAAGGAGGAGGATGTGTACAACAATGGGAGCCCCACTGAGGAGCTGTGGTGGAGCCTCGGAGCCTCTGCAGCACAGACAGCAAATGCGGGCCTGGGCCACCCCCAGAGCTAATGGAGAAAGAGGCGTTTCCAAACAGAGCTCACCTACAAACAGGGATTACTAGGTTTCACACGTTTTTCCCTCTCGTTAGAACCCTGTGATTCAGACCAGATTGGGCCACCTGCTCCAATTTTGTGGGTGAGGAAACTGAGTCACAAATGGCACAAATGACTTCAAGAAGGTTTCTCCACCAGCTGGTGGCAAGGCAAGGATCTGGCAGTCTGTGTGTACTAGGAGAGCATCTGCGTTGGGCTCCCCTGCCCGCTCCAATGCACATGATCCTTTGGGACATTTTCCCAAACCCCAAGGTATTCTCCAAGGATGTGCCACACCTGGCTGCAATCCTCCTCTTAGTTTCACAAACTGAACAGGTGTCCTAAACTCTATGAACCCAGGTGCCCATGGGAGGCCTGCCAAAAGGCCAAGTCCATTGCCTTGTCAGGAGTTGAGGAGCTGAGAGCTTTAAAATGCCAGGTACTGCAGTATTGCTGTGCGAATACTCTTAGTACTACAACATGAATACCATGGTGTAAGTTTGTATTCTTAGAATAAGAAATGCCAAGCAAGTCTAAGGAAATCATTTTTGACTGATAAAAAAGGAATATTCCCCAAGCAGAACTTACCAATGGTCTGGGCTTCTGGCCATATCGTAGATCGTTGACAAATTTCTCACGATTTTCGATAAGGAATTGATATTCCTTACTGTTGCAAGCCAGCCTCTTTGCAGATGCAACGATCTCATTCACAGGCCGAGGTCTGAATTTATGGTCCAGGTGATTATGCACCTTGTAGACACGGAATCCTGCCGTGTCCTTCAAGGATTCCTTGGTTGCCTTGGCCTTGCCCCTCAGATAGCTGAAGCAGTTAGCAAGGATATTGTAGGAATCTTCCCATGGGAATAACGAAGAGAAGCCATCAGACAGGGAGGAAAACAGAAGGCAGGAGGAACAAAGACAGAAGTTCCCATGATGGAGCTTTCACAAGAAAGACTGGAGGAATCTCAGATGGCTCTTTGTGCTTAACAACATGTGAATATGTGGTATGACCTACATGTAGTCTTCAACGGCTGCATCATATGATGGTATCATGACATTGCATTCCACGTGTGTACACACGTCATCCCAGGACTGGTATTGTAGTGGAATGCGTCAGACACTGCTTTGGTGCTGGCATCTCGAATTAGAGCACCAGTTTCTGTCCCAGCCATTCCACTCAAGATCCAGCTCCCTGCTAATGCACCTTGGAAAACAGCAGGAGTTGACCCCGGTGTCTGGGCCTCTGCCACTTACATGGGCAACCTGAAGGATTTACAGGTTTCTGGCAACAGACATTTGAGAAATAAACCAGCAGATTGAAATCTGATGGCTCATTCACTATCTCCTTCTTTCAGACAAACTTTTTTAAAAGAAGAAAAACATGCCGATGTGTTGTTCTGACATTGGTGACAGTGGTTTTTTAGTCCTGTAGGGACACGTTTGCTGAGGAAAAAGCAACAGCCAGGGTCCGATGCAATAGCCTAGTGCATCTGCCAGAATCCCATATGGGCATCGGTTCATATCCCGGCTGCTCTGCTTCCCATCCAGGAGGCTCCCTACATGTGATGTGGGAAAGCAGTAGAGGATGGCCCAAAGCCTTGGAACCCTGCACCCATTTGAGTGACCCGGATGAAAGTCTCTAGGCTAAGTGGCAGGGACCCAGAAACACGTACCATCTGCTGCTGCTTTTCCCAAGCCATTAGCAGGGAGCTGGATGGGAAGTACAACAGTCAAGACATGAATTGGCGTGCATATGGGATATTGGCATTGTAGATAGGAACTTTACCTGCTGTGCACAGCACCAACCCCCTAACACATACTTGGAAAATCATACCTTGAGCTGACATTACCTGGGCAAGGAGTCAGGTGGATCACATATCCGTCTCCCACGTAGATGGCCCAATCTGTATAGCGAATGTGATATATCTGAATGATGTCTCCAGGCATTGGCTGTGGCTTTTCAAAAAACTGCAACTGAAAAATCAGGATGGTGTAGAAGGGGTGACAGCAGACCCTGGCTGGGGTCCTGGCCATGCTCATCTCATGAGAACCAGGAGACGAGAGAGCTACTGTTCTGCCATGAGAACCCCAGTCCTGCAGTCGCTCTGTGAGCTTCCCCAAGAGGCACCTGGAGAAGGCCAGCCTGAAAGAAATGACTATTCATGGTGGGAGAGAGGAGGCTGATCTGGGAGTGTGTGTGTGTGTGTGTGTGTGTGTGTGTGTGTGTGTGTGTGTCTTTCCCCAGCACCAAGGCTGGGAGAAGGAGCACCTTCAACAAGGCTGGGAGCAGTACTGGGCAGGTGGGAGGGGGAGGTCCACCCTCTGCCCTTCAAAGACCCTCAGCCCTTCATCATCCTCCCACCCATCTTTTCCATGACCAGCCCAAGCAGCTCTTCAGACCCAGCCCCTCTAACCTGCCAGCAGGAAACCTATCCCTCACATCCCCCACACAGCACAGCCTGGGAGACAGGACCTGGCAGCACCTGCCCTCTTAGAGCCTGATCGTGCAATGGGATCTTAGGTCCAGGCACAGCCCTGAGGGAGCTGCCCACTCCCACAGCCAGGTTCTACCTGACAGCGGCCCAAAATTAGCCCATGTTGCTCCTGGAGTGTCTCCTGATGTGGTCACTCGCCAGCTCCTGGCCAACAATTGGCCTAAGCAGCTGACCCTGCCCTCGCTTGGTGAGCAGCTCTTCCTCTCTCCTCATCCCCCTCCCTGGGCTCTGTGCCCCCAGGCCCACAAACACCACCTCCTCACCACCCCACTTTACTGCTCAGCACAGCTGTTGGGGCCTCTCTGCCCCAGCCACCTCCTCACATCCACCCTTCCTATACTCCTCCCTAACCCATGGTCCTGAGAACTGCCCTCCCTGCTCTCCTGGCACTGGGGCCCAGGTGCTGGCTCCTGCACCCCTCCCTGCATAGGTAACTCTGGGATGCAGTTCCCAGTGCCTACTATGCTCCTCTGTGCTGGAAATCCCCTGGAGTAGAGTCCTGGTTAAATGCTTCCCCAGGATCAAGCCAGGAGCCTGGCATGGGAATGGAGCAAAGGTGGGAGACAAAGAAGATTGCCGGTTGGCCTGGAGCAGCTATGTCCTTTTTCAGGGGACCATGAAGGAACTTCTGAAGTGTGGTCTGTGACATTGAGGTTGGGCCTTGCCTGGGAAAGAAATGGCTCACTGGCCAGAGGAGCCCTGGTGGATCCGTGGCCAGCACTGAATCTCCTCCAAGGATCAGGTGATGGCCACAGCGCCCCTGCCCAGAGTCTGCAACTGCCTTCCCGGAATAGGCTCATTTCCTGTCAAAGCCAGAGCCCAGCTGCTCATACTCAGCCACTGTACCTGCCCTGAGTTTCTCCAGCTCTGCCTGTATGGACTGATAACAGGGAAAATAAAGAATGCTGAACACTGAAATGATGGGTTTTTTATTTGAAGATATTCTTTGAAAGAAAGAGAGAGAGATTGATTTTACTTGCTGCCCCAATGTCTGCAAAGTCTAGGGCTCGACAAATCTGAATCCAGGAGCCCTGAGCTCCATCTGGGTCTGCCTCACATGTGGGCAGGGGCTTCAGTACTTGCGCCATCTTCCACTAGTTTCCCAGGCGAGTTAGCAGGAAGGTGGAACGGAAGTGAGGCAGGCAGGACTCCAACAAGTGCCCCTATAGGATGCTGGCACAAGAAGGAGCAGCTTAACTCACTGTGGTAACTCACTCCCATGGCACTGCTTTCTTTCTTTTTAAAAATAAGATTTGTTTATTTGAAAGAGTTAACAGAGGTTCTTTGAGATAGAGAGAGAGAGGGAGAGAGTGCCGTTTGGTGTATTCCCCAAAAGATTTCGTGAGCCCAGGGCTGAGCCAGACTGAAGCCAGAAGCCAAAAGCTTCGGTAGGAAAGACCCAAACACTTGGACCCTCTTCTCCTGCCTTTCCCAGGCCATTAGCAGAGAACTAGGGCAGAAGCGGAGCAGCTGGGACAGGAGCAATGCTCATATTGGGCACTGGTGTCACAAGAAGCAGTCACACCCATCCCACCGTGACACCAACCCCCATGGCATTTCCCAAGTTAGCACAAATACCGCTGTATAAGAAGGACAGAGAACAGTCTGTTGTGGGCTGAGAAGAGAGAGCCCCAGTCAGGAACAGAGGCAGACAAGGTCGGGAACCCCAAGGTTCCTGAAACCCAAGGTCTCCACAGGACACAGGCTAGCTCCTTCCCCAGTTGTGTCTGATGAGCAGTGCCTCTGGCTGAGGCAGGTGAGGCCCCTCGAGTTCCTCCCTCTTCTCCCCCACCTGCTCCCATTCCCAACCTGGTGAGCTTGGACCTCCCACTGTGCACATCCCATAAGAGGCCAGCTCTGCCTGCTGGCCTCAGAGTCCAACAGGGAGCAACTTCTCCAAGTGAGAAGGACAGTTCTCCAGGAGAGCTGCCCAATCACCCACCACAGAGCTACAGGGAGAGGATCCCAGGAACTTCTCACAGCCAGGGCAGTGCCTGGATCCTGCTAACCCCGAGGCCCAGAGTTTCCTTTTGGGGTCCTTTCCATTCTGTTTACAAAGCCTGTAAATGGTAAACATCCTTAAAGGTAAGCCAGCACGTAGGCACTGGTTGTTTCCTAAAAGTAACCAGTGGGAGGGATTGGAATCACCCCTGAGACAGCAGGGGAGAGCTTTTCCTTCCTGTCCCTGTTTTAGAAGCCTCCATGGTGTCATCTAACCAGAACCCTGGGCAGCTGTCCCACTTCAGGAAGGGCAGGGTTCAGAAGCAGGAGGAGGCTAGTGCCTTGTAGGACAATGTCTGATAACCTCTCAATGAGAGCATGGACAAGAAGCCACAGATGTCCAGCCTGGGAGCTTAGAGCATGTGGCCCCAGAGCTCATAGTCCCATCAAGGTACATCTAGATGTAAGAAGCAGGACTTTAGACTTTGCTATTTGCAGAAGAAGATTCAACAAATAGCTCCCCAATGGGAACTCAGAGCAGAGGAGTCTGTAGGGTGGGGTGGGAGAGAGAAGGCTGGTCTGTAGGACAGCATGGTCTGGCAGACAGGAACTGGTAGCACCTGTTGGGACTTGACAGTGCAATGGGAGAGAGCAACCCACTCACATGGCCACGTTCTGCCAGGAAACATCCTGGGATGATTTCAGCCTCCCCACAGTCCCAGGGAGGACATTCTTGGTCCAGTGCACAGGAGGGGAAATGCAGGGTCAGAGGGATGCAGGGACTCACCTACATCACTCAGCTAGGAAGACAGAGCTGGGCTCTACCTGCCTCCTCCTGCTCCCTGACCAGCACCTGCCTTCCTCTCCTGCCCTTCCTCCTCCCCACTTCCCTGGGCCCCATCTCAGGATGTTGCAGCTCTGGTGTGTTACTCTTTGTGCCTGTGTCCTGGGCACAGCATGCCTCCTGTGTCCTGAGATGGTGCAAAGGCAGCAGGGGATCAGGCAGTTTATTGAGCAGAGGGAGCCAGCCATGTGCCCAGCTCCACCAAAAGGCAGTCAGGCTAGGCCACGGCAGAGGTGCCTGGAGGAACCTAGGAACTGAATAAAGTTCAGTTTGCAACTAGAGCCAAGGCCTGTCAGCAGCATCTCTGGGTCCCCATCTAAACTACCTGAGAGGAGAAGTTTCATCCTAAAATGAATAAGCCCACAGTCAGGACTCCATCAGAGGGGACTGTGGGAAGCTGAAGAACCAGCAGGAGCCTAGGAAGCAGGGCAGCACACTAGTTCTGATGCAGGGGGTGGCCTGGCCCTACCACTGGGCTAGTGCCCACCCCTACACTGTGTGAGCCCCTGCTCGTATTTGACCTTCAGTAACAGCAAGAATGCACCTTGAGCCCATCTAGCCCTGGTCCTAAGGGCTTAGCACACAATCTCTCTCTCTTTCTCTCTCTCTGTACATGTGCATGCACATGCATACATATGTAACTCTTTCAGTTAAATAAACTTTTGTTGACATATTTTCTCAGGCCTGGCATGGTAGCCTGGTGGCTAAAATCCTCACCTTGGGTATGATGAGATCACAGGAGGGCACCGGTTCATGTCCCGGAAGATCTAGTTCCCTTCTAGCCCCTCACTTTTGGCCTGGGAAAGTATTAGAGGATGGCTGAAAGCCTTGAGTCCCTGCACTACATGGGAGGCCCTGAAGAAGCTCCTAGAACCTGGCTTCGGATAGCCTCAAGCCAACCATTGTGAACACTTGGAGAGTTAACCAGCAGATGGAAGATCTTTCTCTCTGTATCTTCTCTATGTAAATCTGACTTTCCAATAAAAAGAATAAAATAAATCTTTAAAAGAAAAATCCAGAGCAAAATCAGCCCCAGGCCAGGAGGGTTCTTCCCATCCCCAACGCAGAGTTAATCCCGGAAATTTCCTGGGGACTTACCAGCGCCATCTGGAAGCAAAACGGTGTCCGCAGCTCAATGTCCACAGCTTTTCTGCAGCTCAGCTCCTGGACTAGCTTTATATCCAAGCCTGAAATTTCAGTTTCAATTTCCTTTTGATGCTTTAGCAACGGCAAACCATTTCAAAAACCAACAAGGCAAAAATAGGTGCAATAACGAAGTTGCTATGGGACACAGCTATCTCACGTTTCAGATTTGAGTACCAACCCCACTGTGACTAAAGCACGATACCATCTTGGACACTGGGAGGTAACATGTGATAGTTCAAGTTCCTGGGTTGCTGTGACCCAGTGGGAGACAAGGATGGAGTTTCAGCCCCTAGGTTTGGTCTGGCCCAAGCCACAGCTGTTGCAACAATTTGGGGAGGGTTTGATGTGGAGAGTGGTGCGCTGGAGCTGCCCCCATGCATATGAAGGGCTGTTGCAAGATGGCGGCAGGCCCAGGGACAGGAGGCAGGGTTGGTCTCACCAGTAGACAAACAGGAAGTCACAGGGATAGACTGATGCCCTCGCTCCAAATGTCACTGTCCTGCAGCGACACTAGTGACAAGGCATACACACAAAGATCTGGAAAAACAGAAACCGGAACTGGAACCTTTATTGCAAAAAGCGAGCTGCTTAGATACTGGAAATAGCAGCACTGAAACAAAATCAAGCTGAGTTATTAGAAATAAAGGGTGCAATAGAGAAAATTAGAAAATCAGTGGAAATCTTCAATAACAGAATGAGTGAGGCAGAGTATCTCTTTTGTTATATCTCTCCCTGTATGTGTGTGTGTGTGTGTGTGTGTGAGAGAGAGAGAGAGAGAGAGAGAGAAACTACATCAAATAAATGTCAAGGTCAGAGCTGTAGCACAGTGAGCTAAACTGCCACTTCAGTTGTCGGAGTGCCAGTTCAAATCCTGTTCTGGTTCCAATCCAGCTCCTTGCCAACACACTTGGGAAAGCAGCAGAGGAGGGCCCAAGTGTTTGGACCAGTGCCACCCACATGGGATCTGGAAGGAGTTCCTGGCCCTTGGCTCTCATGGCTGCCCCTTTTCTGTCAGTGTATTTTTCAAAAGTCTACATATTTTGAAGAAGAATCTGAAGTCTCTTCTAATAAGAACCACAGGCAACCACTCCTGTCCCAAGAAGATGAAATTTTCAGAGGCAGGGAAATGTCAACCCCTGCTTCCCTGAAGTGTGGTCTGGACAGCTCTACTGCCTTGTGCTGGAGGTGGTTTCACTGTTACTCAGATCTCCAGGACCCATGTGGACTGTTGCCTGAAAACGGGGATTTCACAGAGTTGTCTTGGATATTTTCAACAAAGAAACTATTGGTCCTCTACCAGAATTATAATGTTGAAAGTTCTAACTCATCCTGTTTCACTGTCAAGGATCTCCGCACCACATTTCTCAGTGAGCACAGTGCCTCTGGGTACATTCCCATTGGACCCACTGGACTTGCCTAGTGCATCCTACGGAGGAAGCAGGCTGGCAGGTTGTGTCTGTTTGGGACTCCTGGAAATTCCACTTGACTCTCCCTGTATAAAAGCCAAAAATAGTAGGTTCAAAGACTATGAATACAGAAACTTGCTAGCTGTATAGTCAGAGCACGCTGTCCAGGCAATGTCTGCCTGCTCCCAGAAGTTGCATGGTACAGATAATAGCTATGGGACTTTACCACTGAGCTTGTGACTAATTAGCATGTCAGTCCAGTTCCACAGAGAAATGATGCTTCCTTGTGAATTCCAGAATCTGGTCCTGAGAACACTGAAGTTGCAGAAGAACCCAGCATGCTGCACTAGCAGGATGAAAGTAACCACTCTGAAACCTGTCTGTCATGCTCTTATCAACTGGCCAGAGGTCTACAAGCAGCTGGGCCCTCTCCTTGTTCCTCTTCTCCTGACACCCCTGCACACCCTTTACATGCTGGTGGTCACATGACTACACTTGTCTCTCCCTACAACAGTTTTGGTCTCCTTCCCTTGGTCAGTGAGATTGGGTGTCAGGATCGCCATTCCCACCACCTAACCATCCCCCTGCCTCCCACATACTAGCAGCACAAATGCACTTTCTGTTCCCTAACTCCTTGTCCTCTGAGTCACAGGGTTGTTTTGTGACAAGTGTCAGCTAGGCGTGGGAAGAGGTAGAGGCTGAAAAGTTCTGGGGTGCTGGCCAGGAAAAGCTGACACCGCTGCCAAGGGCACATTCAGGACAATCGTGGTGAGGGTTCAGAGGAGAGAAGCATGGAAACTGAGCTTCCACCATCAGTGTGATCAGCATGTCTGTGGAAGTGCTGAAGGCAAAAGCCACTCCACAAAGATCTGGCACAGACCATGCACCACATCCATCCCTCACCATTCGCGAGCTTCTGGGCAAGTCACTGACTTAAAACCTAGATGAGAATTACTGAATTTCCTAGGACTTGGTGAGGATTAAATGAGCCAGAAGATATTTCTCCTCTGGCTTAGCAGGGCTGACACGACGTTTCTGCAAATGGTGACACAGCTGCTGTAACTCTCACTGCTGGCCCCTCTGTATGATTCTGGCTGCAGTTTGGCTCTTGGCCCCAGATCTCTCAGCTAGCTGTGAGCTCTCAGAGGAGGAAAAGAATTGAGAGGTGTCACTGCTAGAGGTGTCAATGAGTGACTCCTTTGGAAACGATGAGTTGCTTTGTTTGTTTCACTGCTGTTTTGTTGTTCTGTTTTTACAATAACTGAGGTATGAGCAAGCAAAATAAATAAACAAATGCAGCCCCTTGTACTCACAAGAGGGCCATGCTTTTCTCTTACTACACACAGTAGCAATGTCAACGTTGCTCTAGGATCCAGACACAGTGAAAGCAAACAGGCTTCCTGTGAATTTATTTTAAGTACAGATCAGAGATCACTGGGTAAACCACCAAATGCCAAACATGACTCTCCCGGCTGAAGGAAATGATGGCCTTTTCCTTCTTAATTGCAGCTTCACATTCATGCTCATGGTCTGCCTCCCAGACAGATGCAATTTGCTAAGAAAACCGGCCAGACATTTTTGTAACCCATCTGGTCCATAGAACGCTCAGGGTCACTCTAGTGGGGACCAGGACTTGAGGTGTGATGCCCATGCCAAGAAGAATTGGGACACAGGGGGTGCACAGGCAAGAGGAACCAATGCATGCTCTATTGAGTTTTTCTGGGCATCTTATAGTCATTTTCTTTTTGCAAAGCAAGCAGGCTGATAAAAGTTACAAGTTAACTAAACAATAGCATACAAGCTGCTTGTAATGATAGATCACAAGGAATTAAGTGGAAAATCACCAGCTCCGAGCAGCTGTATGAGCAATTCTGAGTTAGAGGAATCAGCACCACTAAAGAAACACATCTAACAGAACTTTGTCCGCACTCAGATATGTTCAAATCACAATCACTAAAGGAAGAGGGAGATGATGAAGACGCCTCACACCTCTCCAGGCATGCTAGCCAGCAAGGCTTAGCCACAGTCCCAGCAGTGACTCGGCTCCCTGCAACATGCTCAGACTGGCGAGAAAGTATGAGATTCAGAGTCCTCAGGTTTCATCATCTGCTTTTGGGGGGCCAAGAAATCTTCAATATAGTATATCCTGTTTCATTCTGTAACTTATCCAACCTTGACTCAAATCCTGCAGTAAGTTTTTCTAACCTCCTCTTACTGAGACACACCACCCAGGTTGTCCTCAGTCTCCACAGAGAGTGTGTTTTCCCTTGCTGCAACTAGTAATAAAACCCATTTGTTCCACTACGCTTGTACACACTACTGTGTGTGTTCACAGCGGTCTGCTGTTGGAGGCTACTGTTAAGTACAATTGATACAAGTTGCCTTAGATTTCCAGCATGGCTAATGTCTATAACATGCAATTGCCATCCAGAACAATTCCTTTGTGGCCCTCTGTGGTTAACCTCTTCATGTGTACTCAGTGCTGCCTTTTCAGGAGACCCCATGCAATGCAGCTGAATGGTGTTTAGTCTTCTCTGTGTGGCTTTTGTTGCCAATGAAAAGATAACCAAGGCCGTGGAGTTATAGGAGAGTATTTGGAGTTACAACTGACTGTATTCATCCCCCACCAAAAGATCCAAGATTATTACTGACGGTAATGAAATTGTTAACTCTGGTTAGTGGGAGAGTACTTTCAAAGGCTTCTAGCAAAATGACATTGAAAGGTAAGTTGATTATGGAACAAAGCTTTTTGAAAATCATATGGATTTTTTTGCACGAAATAAATGTATTTTTAAAATTACATCTCTTATGAACTTTTTGAAATGCCCTCCTACTTCAAGGTTGAATAAGGCTGGCCCCATGTTGTATCAGGTTCCTCCTCTCCCTGTATGGATACCAGTTCAAATCCTGGCTGGTCCACTTCCAATACACCTCTGCTTAAGGCTGGGGATAGCAATGGAGGCTGGTCTAGGTCCTTGGGCTCCTGTACCCACATGGGAGACCCAAACAAAGCTCCTGACTTTGGACTAGCTGAGCTCCAGCCACTGCTGCTATTCAGGGAGTGATCCAGCTGATGGGAGATCTCTGTCTCTCCACTCGGCAATTCTGTTCTTAAAGTACAAATAAGTAAATCTTAAAATTTCTAAAATAAAAAAGACTGCATGCTTGAAGTCAGGAGAAATGCATTCAGCAACGTAGCCTGGTTCACCCAGCATTGTGGTGTGGTAGATAGAGCTGCTGCCCGGGACACTGACATGCCGTGTGGGAGCCTGCTTGAGGTCCAGCTGCTTTAGTTATGATCTAGCTCCCTGAGAATGTGCCTGGAGAGCAGCAGACAGCTCAAGTCCTTGCACCCCTGCCCCATATGGGAGACCCAGATGAAGCTCCTGAATCCTGGCCCAGCCCTTGCCATTATGGACCTTTGGGAGTGAACTAGGTGATGGAAGATCTGTATTTAAGAGAAACAAAATTATTCTTTAAAAACTGCTCTAAGTAAGTGTATTCTGTTCATCAAAGCTATCCTTTAGAGATAAAGCAAAAATAAAATATTTCTCAGATAAAGAAAAGCAGAGAGAACTAATCACTATGAGGCATCCTTATAAGTAACCTGAGGGAGCCTACCTGCCAGGGTTAGATCACAGTGAATGTGGTTGGCCATGGGTAATGTCAGGCTGGCCACGACACTAACCAGCATGCAAGAAAACCATGTCTGAGGGCAGATTCTGTCTGGGATATGTGGGAGATATATGGGCCTAACCCCGTGGAACTGCAATTTCCCACTGGTTTGCTCAAGAACTAGGGTCGTGATGGGCTGAGCAGATGTGACCATGGAACCCTCTGATTCTCATGGGTACTAGAGTTGGGGTCAGGCTGGTCTGGTCCAGGCTGCAGCAACCACAAGCACACCAAGGAATAGGGTGTGGGGTGGACCAGGCTGCAACATCAACCAGCACACACTATGCCAGGCAAGAGCCTACCACTTGCCAACACATGTGAGAACTTGGCTTGGGAGTGGTCTAATGGGGGAATTTGGGAAACTCCCTTCCTGCTGATGAGATGTGATTCAAGTAGCTCCACTTGTCAGCATGTGTTTGGGTTAGTTCTGGTTGAGGGAGGGTATAAATTTGGCATGATAGGGCCAGACCTTAGATCACTGGCATGTGCTGGAGCTAGGCTGGACTGCAGGTCCTGCTGACCTAGGCTATCACACCTCCTGGCTTGCATGAGTCAGGAGTGGGCTACAGCACCCATATGTGACAGTTGGCACTGAGGGTGGGTTGGATCAGACCAGGCTGCAGCATGTGATAACAAAGGCCAAAATAGGATATAGGCTATGTTGGGCTGGGTAAGAGCAACTACTGGCATGCACAAGACTCATGGCTGGTAGCAGATTGGTTGAGGTACCAAGGGAACTCCACTGGCTGCATCATGATTCCCACTGGTACAGACGAGTGAGGAAATGGGGATAGCAAACTGCGCTGCACATGGTTGCAGTGTAGCCCAGCAGGGGTGCGAACTGGGTCTGGGGTTTGGCAGACTGGACTAGGATCCAGCACTCACTGATGCTCACAAGAACCAAGGTGGGAGTAGGATGGTGTGGGCCAGGTCTCAAAACTTGTTGTATCAACCAAGACTTGTTTCTGGGTGTGGACTAGGTGTGCTGGTCTGTAGCATCCAACAATAAGAACTGGAATGTGTGAGGGTTAGTCCGGCAAGACCACTATTTCTGCCAGGATGTAAGATGGACTAAATCAGGCAAAAGATCCATTGTGCCTGAGATCTGCCACTGGGAAGTGAGTTGGTAAAGAGCTTGGGGAAGTCTTCTGTCAAGATGCAGTCCCTGCAGTTGAGTGCAAGAACCAAGACTGTGAGCAGACCAGGCCAAGCTACAGTGCCCATCACCTTAGGTATGGGTCAGGTGTTTCGGCAGGCTTGGCTTGGCCATTTCATAACCCTCTGGTGGATCTGAGAACCAACAAAGGGTGAAGGACAGGCTAGATTTTGCCACAGAGTAGTCAGTTGACATTAAGGCTGGGACTGGGGGCTGACTGGGTTAAGCTGTAGCACCAACCAGCATGAACTGGAACTGGGAACAGGCCAGGTGGAACCAGGTTATAGCATTCACTGGCAGATGCCAAGGTGAGGCAAGACACACCAAACTGGGCCACAGCCCCCACCAGTCCATGTAAGACCTGGTATGAGGAAGACGAGCCCAGTGGAAGGCAGTGAGGTCTTTCCTGCTGAACTATTGCTGTTGCCTGTAAGCATGAGATCTAGGATCTGGGCCAACCAGGCTAGGCAAGAGAACAACACATGTTGGCCTGCATGTGAGCTGGGTTAAGGGAAGAGCCAGGTTGAGCTAAGCTATTGTATCCACTGGTACATTCATATGCCAGAGTAAATGCAGGCTAGTTGGATGTTACCTCACCAACAATTTCCAGTGGGAAACTGCAGTTCCACAGGAGTGAGCCCATATATCCCCCACATATCCCAAACAGTGCTTGGAGTGGGACCAAATCCTGTCAAGCTAAATGCAGAACCACCTAGAGAGTGCAAGATCCATGGAATTGTTGTAGTGGGTTGAAGGTTTTTTGTTGTTGTTGTTGTTGTTGTTGTTGTTGTTTTCCTCCAGAGGAGTCTCTGGGTATCGACTGGGAGAGTTCTGCTTAGGTTTCCTAGCAGTCTCCATATGCCTTTCTTTGCCACAGTTGATGACAAGATTAGAAGGCTTCTTGGCTGTTCCTGTAGCTCAGAGTGGTCCCTGACATCCTTGCTCTGCAAGGCCCATGCCAACTCTGGAGGGATGTCTTGTGTCATGAGCTCCCTGAGCTCCCTGTGAAGTCTTGCTGTGCGATTGTATACGGCTCATAGATTTCCAACCACTCTTGGCCCCAGGACCTCAGACACGCCTGGCTTTACTTTGTACGTCCTTTATAAATTTTCAACTTCCCATTTCTTAAGGCTTATTTCTTTAAGGGATTTAACCTTATGTAAAGACCTCAATTCTCACTACCGATGTTTTCCAGTCCCAGTAGAGATATTTCAACCCTGTTTCCAAACCCTTACATCTGAACTAATACCCACACACACCTCCACCCAAACCACTTCAAGTTTTAATTTGCTTGTGCATTTCTGGCACTTGAATTTATCCCTCTTATTTCCCCTTTCTACTTAAGTTCACATACACAATTGCTCAGCCTTCTAGACCTTCTTCTTGGGGATTTTTTTATGTGGATCTCATCACCAGAGACTCCAGGCTGACAAGGGTTAAGAAAATGCATCATGGTATCTGACTGCACAATGACAATTCCTAGGGTAGAGATTATACGAACATGCACTATAGAAAATCAAAATGTGAATTCGGTCATTGTTACAAAGAAGAGGAGCATTAAATGCTCAGAACCTGAACCTGGGCACAAAGAAGGGAGAGGAATACTCATGGGAAGATCCAGTGTTTCCCAAGTAAGGACTTGATCTTCACCTTGTTGGATGCTCCAGGCATGGGTTGATCCTAGAGCAGCTGGGAAGTGTGACACACAGTGTAAGAGAAGGTCTTCCCCTTCCCCTGAGGTCACATGGCATTGGTGCCTGGACCCTGGCTGAGCAGGGTGATGCTTTCCTGCAGAGGCTGCTGTCTATGGGGAAAGTACTGATGGCAGAGGTGGCAGCATAGTAGACTTAGGTGGAGAAAACTAACATGGAAGATTCTGGGTGCTCTGTCTTCTCCAAGACCTCAGCTGACCCATGCTGGAGGACAGCCAGGAGACATGTGTGAGGCAGATAACTCACACACCTGAATTTACTACAGTTGGAACACACAGTTGATGTGACTTCACCAAGTAGTTACAGGTGCCTAAGCCCAAACTCTGTCACACATGAATATCTGTTATCCCACTGAGGGATGATCAATAGGAGGCACTAGAGGTAAGATGGCTGGTGTCTTGACATGCACATGCAACTTCTGCAGAAGATGTGGGGCTCAGTCAAAACTGAGGTCCTTTACCCACCCCAGGAGTAAAACACAGCAAAGAAGCAGTGATATGCAGCAAACAACTTTACTAATCATCTATGACAGGTCAGAGGTCGTACAGAAGCATGTTACACATAGCATCCCACTTTATGTCAATTATACATGGTAAGGAAACTACTATCACTTCCATAGTAAAAGACCACAGGAAACTGGTCCAACTGTATTGTTGGAAGAGTTTAGGGAGGACTCGATTCATTGCATTTGCCTCCTTCCCAATGACTCATGAACCTACAATCAAGCAGTAGGAATATTCCATGCAGGGCACCCTAGACTCAGCCATCTGATTCTTCATAAACCTCAGCCAGACCTTACCATCAACAGTGAAAGAAAGAAGCAGGTGCCGAATGAAGCACTGTTCTGTGACGCGAAGATTTCTAATGGTTTCTTCATGCAGAGGTAACTTTGGGCTAACGTGATCCGAGGATTTCCAATCCCTCTGCAAACCAGGTAACAATAAACTGATTCTGCAAAGTACAACAGTGCATGTCACATGGGTCACATGCCATTGGTGTTCTCCCTGTCCCACCAACCAGCAACCCTTCCACAAGGAACAAACTTGACTGTGTCCCCTGGAAGTCACCCATCCATAGAGCACATGGGAGATCACCCAGACACAAAGGAACCTGTCCTAAGGCCGGGCTCTCCCTGACAACTCACAGGATGTCTCAGGAGCTGTGCTCACAGCAAAGCCCAGATGCAAGGACCCCACACTTTTCAGAGGCAACAAGGCCCTCGGTTTCACTGTGGAACCCTTCCACCTGCGCCAAGGGAGAAGCAATCTGTCACTCAGTGGTCACAGGCTGATTGGAATTTCAAGCTCAGGTCTGCCCAACCATAGGCATCAGTGTATCTGAGATGGATCCAGGCATCTGAGAGCACTCCAGACAGGACAAAGAGTGGCCACTGACTTTGAGTGCAGATCACGAACAGGTAGAAGAGCCAAGACCCCAACAGCTTAGAGTAATGGGTTCTATATCTAAGCCATTGGTAGCCTCAGCTTCCTCTCCAGTGGAATAGGATAGGTTTTTGTACTTTTCCCAGGATGAAGGGAAGAAAGGAGGTCAGGCAGAGTGGCTCTGACTCCAGCACCACCTCCCAATTTTCACAACTCTTCTCACCCACTTCACCTCACTGCAAATCACCAAGCAGATGGCACACAGGCACTCTTTCTACTTTCTGAATGATAAAAGCAAGTCTCTGTCAGAAATTTGCTTGGTAACTCTTCCACCCAGCATTGGTGCCACAATCTGAGTCAGTTATTTCTGGGGATAAGACAGGGAGCCCTTCCCTCACCATGCTGAGGAGCCTTGGGAACGTTCCCCCATCAGAACATGCTCGTCAAGGGAGAGAGGACAGGAGCCAGTATTGTTGAGTAGTGAGTTAAGCTGCCATGTAAAAGGCCAGAACCCTGTTTCAGAATAGCTTTCTACTTCTGATCTATCTCACAAAAAGTACCTGGGAAGGAACCAGAAGATGGCCAAGTACATAGGACCCTGTACCCACATAGGAGACCTGGATGAAGATCCTGTTTCCTTGTTTCAGCCTTGACTACGCTGGTGACCATGGCCTTCTCTGAAGAGGACAGAGAAAGATGGGTCTCTCTCTCTCTCTCTCTCTCTCTCTCTCTCTCTCTCTCTCCCTCTTTTTCTCTCATCTGTCATTCAAACAGGTAAATATATTTGTAATTTTTTTTCAAAGAGGAGAAACAGTGGACACACAGCAATGATTCTGGCAGCAAAGTTAGTGTGTTCACACTCAAACTAACCAGAGTTCTGGCCAAAAAGCTTAAGCACAGATCAGAAACAAAGAAAGCCACCATCTCAATGATACACGGCTTCCATGCCCAGTCCTAGTATCTAAGCACAAGAAGTATTTGCTCAAAGCCACCCTCCCCCCACAACCTCTGTGAACACAACTCCCAGAGGCCTCACCCATCTTTCAACCTTGGATCTGACTTGCTGGCTGTGGGGATTTCCATATCTCAGCTCAGTGGCAAAGTGCTCACAGTTTGACGACAACAAATGGTAATAGCAAGATTATCCCACTTTGGCCTTGGCCAGCTTGATAATCTCTTGGATGGGCCTGGGGCGGTAGTTGTTATCCAAGTAGTTGTTGACCAAGTACTTGTCACTCCTGACCACGTCCTCCAGGAGCTCGTGCTTCACGGTGCCATTGGAATCTCTAACTGAGTTGCTCCTGCTGCTCCCAGAACTGGACAACAACAGATCTGGGGATACAGATAGACACACGTTCAGGTAAGGCAGTGCAGGGAGGGAGGGGCTTCAGGAAGGAGGGGGAGTACAAAAAACACAACAGCTTGGCTCTTGACCTCTGAGTTTGTCTGGCTCTTCTTATGATCTTCCACTCTTCTTATGGATTCAATTTAACACAGGCAACATCACACACCACCTTTAGGAACTGAATTCCTAACATTATTTTAAAAACATGTTCACATAACAGCAAATATGTAATGTTTCATAAAAGAGAATGTGTCCTATGCTAACTCATTTTATATATGTACCTTAACTGACTTTCTTAAATTATTGCTACACAACAATGATACATAGACTTCTTCTGAATTGTAGATTAAGTACATAACACAAATATTAACCTCTAGTGTCTCTTTGGTAAACTGACTGACTCAAAAACTTTTTATTTTTCTCAATATTTGCCAGGAAGAAGTACCATTGGAGGTTATATAATTTCTTCTCTGTTCAAAAATTGAACAAAAAACTTTCTGCTCCATTTTCCATAACAGCTATAGAGTCAAAGAAGATAACATTCAAGGGTCAAAAGTCATGTCATGACTCAACTCCAAGAACCTGGCAATTTATACACGATTCTGGGGAAATATGACACAGATGAAAAAGAAGTACTCACTTTATTAGCATCTGTCATCTGCAACAGTTCAGAACTCAAGAGAGCTCTCAACAGGTGAAGTGCACTTGCCATTCTGTACAGAATAAAAGCTTTGAGGAACAGAAGCCAATAAGTCCAGTAATGAATGGTGCTTCTGTTCACAGTTATCAATGACAAGCTGGTGGGTTAGCAAATCATGCTCACCTGAATTGAGCAAGTGGACCACATAACTACCTCCTACATACACAGCCCAGTGCTTGTAGCCTAGGCGAAAAATCTCAATGAGGTCTCCAGGCTGTGGACTTTCACTTGACTGAAACACAAGAACCAGAGAGAGAATAGCCAGCCTTCCAGAAAAGACCATGACCAGCCATGAGGAGCTACAACTCAGATGCATAGCAAACCATGCATTGCCCTGCAGTGCTCAGCAAGGAATGAGGGAAGGAAGACCCCATAGCCTGTGCACTCACCAAATGAACCCCCTGGCAGGGGCACCAGGAGACACATTCACCACTGCTGTGACTTGGCTTTGTGGCATCTGTGTGTATGCATCTGAGGGGCGTGTATGAGTGTGCCTACACAAACAATACAAGGCAAAGCAGCCCGGCAGGCACCAGCAGCATGCCCCACTACACAAGGCATATCCTCCATGTTACAGAAGCAGGCCAAGCCTATTCAACATTTAAATTCTGGCTACTGAACAAACTCCTAAACCTCGCTGCCAACACTATCCTAAGGTTGTGCACTGTGCTTTCTATTTCCTGACCCCACACCTTGTCCTGGACACACTACTCTCCCTTGGGCTATCAGGCTCCTACAGGAGGAAAACCACTCACAAGTAAGCACAGTTCTCTAGTGTAAAAGAACCAATTCACAGGCAACACCACAATCACCTGCTTCCCCATTGCCTTTCATTCCAGAACGAGTTAGCTCCCTGGCCACGCTGAGGTCAAGTACTAGACAACCAGGGACATCCACTGTAGCCTGGAACCTATGGACAATGTCTAACTACATCAATCGCAAACATACTTAGCCTGCCCCAAACATTCCTCCCTGCACAAGCTTAGTGAAGAACCCCACCGCAACAGGTCCCTATGCCTTCTGCCCAACCCTAATTCTTCTCCATGCAACACACTGAGGGCATGTGTAAGCAACAAGGCATCCTTTCCATTGCAATTCTCTCCTGTCTCTGTTTGTTCCCTCAGACCATATCATATGTGCTGTTCATCCTGGATAGTCCAGGAAAAGCTGCTTCCAGGGGAGCCTCTGCTTCATAGTCCCTCCCCTAGCTCTGGACATTCACTCATTGCAAACAGCACAAGCAGAAGACTTTTAAGGCAGTGCCAAGGGCAGTAGGACCAATGTCCGGTATTGTGGCAAACATACAGCCCCCAACAAGGGAGGCAACAAATGGCAGCTGTGGTGACTCACTGCACTGAGTGCAATAGTGTGTCAGGCTTGCAAGGCTGATCAGATTTCCCATTCACTGGTGCTAGCAATTTAGAAGACATACCCTCAATCCCTTGGGCACAATGTGGTTCTTTCTGCCCACTTCACATGCCAGTCCCACCACAGTCGCTGCTTTCCTCCACATTCAGTCTTCCTTCATTGGGCTGGAGGTAGTACAACCCAGAACCCAGTTGGCACCAGGCAATGGAGCCTGCTTGCTGTGCCCTCTTCTCTGTTCCCCATTTCTGGGTTCCTGCTCTCTGTTCACGGCACCTGACAAACCAGCACTCATCACTACTCACTCTATGGGTACCTGGGCTCATCCTTCATTCCGCTCATCCTTCATTCCATCCACTGGAACAATGTCCACAACACAGATATTCATTGTCTCATCAACAGGAAGACTCAGACTGGACTCAGCAGCTCACCAAGGTCACCAGAAACATAGGATCTTCCCATCACGTGGTCCCCATAAGTACAGTGTGGCCCGCACAGTCCTATGGCCACAGCAACTGCAAGGGACTCATCCCACATGGCAAAGGACAAAAGGAGAACAGTGGGTTCTCCACAACACAGCAGGGAACATCTTCCACATAATCCTCAAGCTGACTTGCTCACATCCTTCATTAGCCAGAACCAGTGACATTGTTGCCCCAAATCAATAATGGCAAAGGGAAGCAGCAACCACTCACAGGAAATGATCTGGATTCGTGGGAAGGATCTCTGCTGTGCATGGACACCACTCCCACCATCCCAGAACTCTGTTTGCTCAGGAGGTAAATGGCAATGATATGTCTGTGTGTGTGTGTGTGTGTGTGTGTGTGTGTGTGTGTGTGTGTGTGTAGCTGTGTGTAGCTGTGTGTAAGCCAATAAACACATTGGACACACACATAATTCTCATTCACCACCACAAACAGTGACATGATAAAGCTGCAGATAGACTTGAGACTGGCTTTCATCAGAATCCAGCCAAGAAAGTGATGCCAACTGCCTCATGTAGGTAGTGGATGGTGTCCTGCAAGAGACCACAGAGGTTTCTGCAGGAGGCCAGAATACCAGCAGAGGGAGCCCACACCTGGAACTCCAAGAGGCCACCAGCCAGTTCAACTCCTGGAGGACAGTGACAACCAGCCAGCTGAGACCATGGGACAGAAGCATGGGGCCCACCAAGGAGAGGCCAGCAAGCAACCTCTGCTTCTGGATGCTGTGAAAGAGATGGAGGGGCCTGGGGCAAACTGGGGGCAGGTGCACATTGATGGGATCCATGCTGAGGAGTTGTGCTGGTGGAATCATGCACACCCTCTCAGAGCCTCTGCAGCATGGACACAGCAAATGCTAACCTGGACCACCCCAGGGCTAAGGCAGGAACAGCTGTTTCAAAACAGAGATCACTGCCAACAGGGATTCCTGCTATTCACACATTTTTTCCCTCTTATTAAAACTTTATGCTTTAAACCACACTGGGTCACCTACTCCATTTTGGGGGATGAGGAAACTTACCCTCACATGGCTCAAGTGACATCAGGAAAGTTTCCCCACTGGTTGGACCAGAGTGAGAAGCCAACAATCACTGTGTACTAGGAGGGCTGCTGCATCGGGCTCCCCTGCCCACTCCAATGCATACACGATCCTTTGGGGCATTTTCACAAACCGCAAGGTGTTCTCCAAGGATGCGTGACGCCCTGCTATAATCCTCCTCTTATGTGCACAAACTGAACAATATTCTCAACTCCATGAGCCCAGGTCCCCATAGGAAGCCTGCCAAAAGGCCAAGTCCATTGCCTTGTCAGGACTTGAGGAGCTGAAAGCTTTCAAAATGCCTGATGCTATAGTATTGCTGTGTGGATACAGTTCGTGCTATAGCATAACCATATGTGGTGCTAGTGCATAGTGCCAGATTGAGAAATGCCAAGCAAGTTTCAAAGAAAGCGTTTTTGGATGATGGTTGCAGATATCCCCCAAGGGATCCTTACCAACGGGCGAGGGCTCTGGCCATAGCGTAGATCGTTGACAAACTTCTCACGGTTTTCAATGGTGACATCATAATTCACCCTGCTGTGAGCCAATTTCTCTGCAGAAGCCATGATGTCATTCACAGGCTGGGGTCTGAATTTATGGTCCAGGTGATTGTGGACCCTGTAGACACTGGCGCCTGCCATGTTCTTCAAGGGCTCCTTGGTTGCCCTGGCCTTGCATCGTGATTTGTGGAAGAAGTCAAATAACCTTCTCCAGGAAGGCTCATCTACAAGTCATGGAGAGAATCCAACAGACAAGGGAGAAGGCAGACAGAGGGCAGGTGGAACAAATACAGAAATTTAGCGTGACTGAGTTTAAACACAGGAAGATAGGAATCACAGATTGCTCTTTGTGCTTAGTGAAATGTAAATATGTAACATGTCACACATGTGCTCTTCAATGGCTGCATTATAAGACGGTGTCATGACATTGCATTCTGTGTGTGTACTCACATAAAACTAAGACTGGTATTGTAGCCTATGGGGTTAAGGAATCGCTTTGATGCTGGCATCCCAAATTAGAGCATCAGTTTCTGTCCCAAATACTCCACTAAGGATCCAGCTCCCTGCTAATGCACCTGGGAAATCAGTGCAAGATGACATAAGTTTTTTCCCCTAACTCCCAATGAGCAAGCCAGAAGGCATTGCAGGTGTCTGCATCTAACTTGCTAGGTTTATTCTACCATTCTTTTTCTTTAATTAATTCATCCATTCATTTTCTTCTTTCCCATTTCAATGATTTGTCCTCCTAAAATCAACACATTTTTTAAGATTTCATTATTGTTTAGTTAAAGTCAGAGTTACATAGAAAGGGAGAGACAAGGGAGACACAGAAAAAGAGACAGAGAGAGACAGACAGAGAGAGAGAGAGATTCCATGCACTGGTTCACTCCACCAAATGGCTGCAACAGCCACAGCTGGGCCACAGCTGAAACCAGGAGTCAGAAGGTAGCCAAGTCTCTAGGCTAGGTGACAGGGACCCAGAACCTTGCACCAAATTCTGCCACTTTTCCCAGGCCATTAGCAGGGAGCTGGATGGGAAGTGCAACAGTCAAGACTTGAACTGGCACCCATAGGGGATGCTGGCATTGCAAAAGCAACTTTACCTGCTATGCACAGCACCAACCCCTTAACAAAGACATAGGAAATCACATCTTCAGCTGGCCTTACCTGAGCAAGGAGTCAGGTGGATCACATCACCACATCCCATGTAGATGGCCCAATCCTTACTATCAGGGTGAAAAATCTCAATGATGTCTCCAGGCAGTGGTTCCTCTGAAAACTGCAACAGAAAAATCAGGATGGTGTAGATGGGGCCACAGCACAGACACTGGCTTGGTAATGGCAGTTCATCCTGGGGGCCCTGTCAGGGCTCATTTCCTCATGATAAGCAGGGGGGAGAAAGTTTGTGCCTAACCATGGACAAACACACTCAGATGGCTAAAAATCCCACCAAAAGTTTAGTGACAGCAATTTCACTCTGCAAAGTACAACACTGCACTTCACACAGGGCACACAGCACTGCTGTTCTCCCTCTCCCAACAACCAGCAACCCTTCCACCAGGAACTAACTGTCTGTGTCCCCTAGAAGTCACCCATCCACAGCACCTGGCAGGTCCCCCAGAAACAAAGGACTTGCCTTCAGGCCAGACTCTGCCTGACAACCCACAGGACATCTCAGGAGCTGTGTTCACAGCAGACCCAGATGCAAAGACCCCACATTCTGTCAGAGGCAGCAAGGCCATGGGGTGCTCTGTGGAACCCTTCTACCTGCACCAAGCAGAGAAAGGCTGAGAGGAGTGGGAGAAGTAGCCTGCCACTCTGTGGTCACAGACTGATTTGTGTTTCAAGGTCAAGCCTTCTCAATCACAGGCAGCAGGGCACTCCCTGCCTGTGTGGTTTTTGGTCCAGCACAAGTACAGGCAGTTGAACCATCTAAACCCTCTTAGGAGGCCCAAGCACCAATGGCACCAGGAAAAGCACTCAGGCCACCTACCATTGTACTCTCGGCACTTGGGGATGTGGGCTTACAGGGGGTCTGAAGTCCACACTGATACGGGCCTCAGGAACCTGAGGATTCATGTCTAGGTGAGAAATGGCTTCTGAGTGACTTCCATAGACAAGGACATTGTATTTGTAGGTAATCAAATGTACTGTGACAGATTGGTTTGAATGAGGGCATGGATGGACCTTTATGTGTCAGACCAAATCAGCAGCACATACGGGAGACCTGAGCTGTGCTATATAACATCAACCACCACTGACTGCAACTCATTGGCACACACTGAGGCTAGGGCTGGATTCCTGGTGTGGTTGGATCCCCATACACACCAGTGAGATTTGGAACAGGAGATTGGCAATGTTAGGCTAGGCCATTACACTAACCTGCACTTCAGAGAATCAGATCCGGGGGGCAAAATATGTGTGGAGGTATGTGGGTTTACCCCTACAGAACTATAATATCCATTGATATGCGCAAGATCTGTGGCTTGGAACAGGCCTGGTTGGGGATCTAAGGGGATGTCCTGGCTGGGTTGGGATTCCCTCTGGTGAGTGCAAGAGTCAGGATGGGGACACTGGTCTGGACTGGTCATGGCTTCAGTCTCCCTGGGCAGGGGTGTGGACTGGGTCTGGAGAGCCCCAAACTGGGGTGGATTCCAGCACCCACTGGTACTTCTGAGAGCCAGGGTGGGTATAGAATGGGCTGGGCTAAATCTTGGCTCCCATTGAACCACATTAGAGCTGTGTCTGGGCATCGACCAGGTATGGCTGGGCTGTAAGTCCCAGCAGAAACAACTGGAATAGGTGTGGACCAAGATAATAAGTGGACTAAGTCAAGTTAGGTCAAAGACCTACAGGTATGTGTGAGATCTGCTGCTGAGAAATCTGATAGAGGAGCTTATGGAATTCCTTTGCCAAGATGTAGCCCCTGCAGATGGACACAAGAACCAACGCAAAGAACAGACCAGACCTGGCCAGGTTACTGTACCTGCCAGCATATATGTGATTCAAGACTGGGGTCAGGCAAGCTGGACTAATTCATAACATCTACTGGCAGATCTGAGAATCAGAACATGGTGTAGGATGGGCCAGGTAAACAACACCAGCCATTTCACATTAGTTCCAGGACTTGGTGCTAGCTGGGCTGGGCTAGGATGCATCACCCACCAGCAGGATCTGAAGTTAGGATCAGGCTGGACTGAGACAGGCTGCAACACCTGCTAGTGGATAGAGGGGTGAAGTGAGTCTGGGAACTGTGGGTGCAGGGTCTGAGAGCTGCTAAAGCAGATCAGGGAGTCTGGCAGGTACCAAAGCTCCTGCGCCTCACCTGCATGATGAGTGCTGGGTCTGTGAGCCCCAGAGTAAGGGAAGTCTTTGGGCCCACCTGTGCAGTGGGTGCTAGGTCCATAAAGCCCGGGGCAAGGGATTCTGGTAGGGTCCTGGGTGCCTGGCCAGAGTCCTTCAGCCTGCCTGCACAGTAGGTGCTGGGTTCATGGGCCCCAGGGGCAACGTGGCCTGGCCCAAGTCATTGGGTCCACCTGAAAGAAATGGTACTCTTTGGTGAAAGAGATGAAGCAGTGGACCACAGGCCATGATGAACATGGAGGATATAGCAGTACATTGGGGCCTACAGAGGAAGCCTGATACCACATCAGGGGAAGGACAACAGAGCAAATTGGATAATTACCCTAGTCAAACATTGTCAGCAAATATCTGGGCAAATGGAGACTATAAGACTAACTGTTCAGTCCATGGACATTGGAAGGGATTCCTCATCCTTGGATTGAGCAGATCGACAGTATTTCAAAATTATGCAAACCACCTGACAGAACGTTCAGACTGAGCCCCATATCAGGACCCTGGGTTGATATCAGACAGCTGTTCTCTATTCCCACGTACTGGGGCTGTTGGTAGCCCGGGAATGCCTTCTCCACATATCTCCTCTCTTTCCCCAGAAACAGAAAGAAGAAATAGAACTTTGGAAATAATGATCGCACCCACATTTCCCTAACCATTCATCCTTCCCACCCAGATCAACTATGTGAACATGATAAAAAAAATAACAAAAAAAAAGAAAAGAAACAAGGAGCTCAGGACTGGAGATGAATGCATGCAGCTGAGAGCAATCCAGCAAGTGATGGATGCTGATGCTGAATGCACTTCAGGGGCAGGTGACAGCATAGGGAACATGCCCACCTCAGGGGATCTATGCTCGAAAACATTGGTGCCCTCCGCTTCCTCTCCCATAGAATGGAATAAAAAACACATGTTGCTCTGACAGTGAGGGGAGAAGCGGCAGTCAGGCACAGAGGCTCTGACTTCAGCACCACCTCCCAAATTTCACAAATCTTCTCACCCACTTCACCCCACTGCACACCACCAAGGGGATGGCACACAGGCACTCACCCTACTTCCTGAATGACAGATACAATGTTATTGGTAAGGGGGATTGATGACTATTCTACCCAACATTGGTGCCACAATGATGCCAGTACCAACAAGGAGACCTGGATGATACGTAGGCTCCATGTTTCAGCCTGGACAACCCTGGCCACTAAGGCATTCTGGGAAAACATAGGATGATGGAAGATGGATTGCTCTAAATATCTCATAAACATACATAATCTTTAAAAATATGGGGGTTTTATCAAAGATGAAAAATTGAAGAATTGTTCTTAGTGAGTATCCAGTGGACAAAGAGCACTGATTGTGACACCAAGGCAGTGTGTTCACACTCTGAAACTAACCAGTGCTCTGGGTCCCAAACAGCCCAACCACAACGCTGCTGAAGATAGACATTGTCTCAATGAGGCACACTGCTTCCATGCCCAGTCCTAGTATCTAGGCATGAGAAGTATTTGCTCAAAGCCGCCCTCCCCCCAACAACCTCTGTGAACACAACTCCCAGAGGCTTCACCCATCCCTCCATCCTGGATCTGACCTGCTGGCTGCTGCACATGCCATATCTCAGCTCAGTGGCAAAGTGCTCACAGTTCGACAACAACAAGTGATAGTAGCGAGATTCTCCCACTTTGGCCTTGGCCAGCTTGATAATCTCTTGAACAGGACTAGGGCGGTAGTTGTTGTCCAAGTAGTTGTTGACCAAATACTTGTCTCTCTTGACCACATCCCTCAGCGGCTCGCATATCACGGTGCCTTTGGAATCTTCAACTGAGGTGTTGCTCCTGCTGCCAAAACTGGACAACAGATCTGGGGACACAGACAGACACATGTTCAGGTAAGGCAGTCCAGGGAGGGAGGGGCTTCAGAAAGGAGGGGGAGTACAAAAAACACAACAGCTCAGCTCTTGACTTCTGAGTTTACCTTGTCTTCCCACTTTCCTCTTTCACTCTTTTTACATGTTCAATTTAACATACACACAATTACTTTACACACACCACCTTTACAAACTGAATTCTTAACAGTATGTTGACCACACACTCACCTAGCAGCAAATAAGCAATGTTTCACAAGATGGAATGGCTCCTGGGGTAATCTACTCTGTGTGGGCACACGAACTGACTTGCCACTTATTGCTAGGCATCTTTGTTGTTGTAAGCTTCTTCTCAATTATAGACAGGTATGTTACAGAATCATTTACCGCTTGTGAGTTTTTGACCAGTTGTCTGACTCAAAGACTTTCTAATTTTTTAAGTATTTGCCAGGAAGAAGAGAGTCATCCTGGATCATGTAATTACTTCTCTGGTTGAACAAAAACATACTCTTTCCTCATTTTCTGAACCAATTTCAAGCCAGAAAATTTCACTAACATACCAAAGAGTGAAAGATTGTTCCAAATCTGGCAGTTTGCACACTAGTAGAACATTGGACCCTGATGGCACAGGAGAAAGCTCTTCTCACTTTCTTACTTCCTGCCACGGTTCAGGACACAAGAGAGTTCAAACAGGTGAAGTGCACTTGCCATTGTGTACAGAATAAAAGCTTTGAGTATCATCACCCAGAGAGGAACAGACGCCAGTAAGTCCAGTAATGAGCAGTGCTTCTGTTCACAGTTATCAATGACAAGCTGGTGGGTTAGCAAATCATGCTCACCTGAATTGAGCAAGTGGACCACATAACCATCACCTACATACACAGCCCAGTGCTTGTAGTCCAGGCGAAAAATCTCAATGAGGTCTCCAGGCTGTGGACTTTCACTTGACTGCAACACAAAAACCAGAGAGAGAATAGCCAGCCTTCCAGAAAACACCATGACCAGCCATGAGGAGCTACAAAACGGCTGCAGATTTGCCCACCATTGCCCTACAGTGCTCAGCAAGGAATGAGGGAAGGAAGACCCCATAGCCTGTGCACTCACCAAATGAACCCCCTGGCCAGGGCACCAGGACACATTCACCACTGCTGTGACTTGGCTTTGTGGCATCTGTGTGTATGCATCTGAGGGGTGTGTATGAGTGTGCCTACACAAACAATACAAGGCAAAGCAGCCCGGCAGGCACCAGCAGCATGCCCCACTACACAAGGCATATCCTCCATGTTACAGAAGCAGGCCAAGCCTATTCAAAATTTAAATTCTGGCTACCGAAACAACTCCTAAACCTCGGTGCCAACACTATCCTAAGGTTGTGCACTGTGCTTTCTATTTCCTGAACCCATACCTTGACCTGGACACACTACTCTCCCTTGGGCTATCAGGCTCCTACAGGAGGAAAACTACTCATTACTCACAAGTAAGCACAGTTCTCTAGTGTAAAAGAACCAATTCACAGGCAACACCACAATCACCTGCTTCCCCATTGCCTTTCATTCCAGAACGAGTTACCTCTCTGGCCACGCTGGGGTCAAGTACTAGACAACCAGGGACATCCACTGTAGCCTGGAACCTATGGACATTGTCTAACTACATCAATCACAAACATACTTAGCCTGCCCCAAACATTCCTCCCTGCACAAGCTTAGTGAAGGCCCTTACTCAGAACCCCACCGCAACAGGTCCCTATGCCTTCTGCCCAACCCTAATTCTTCTCCATGCAACACACTGAGGGCATGTGTAAGCAACAAGGCATCCTTTCCATTGCAATTCTCTCCTGTCTCTGTTTGTTCCCTCAGACCATATCATATGTGCTGTTCATCCTGCATAGTCCAGGAAAAGCTGCTTCCAGGGGAGCCTCTGCTTCATAGTCCCTCTCCTAGCTCTGGACACTCACTCATTGCAAACAGCACAAGCAGAAGACTTTTAAGGCTGTGCCAAGGGCAGTAGGACCAATGTCCGACATTGTGGCAAACATACAGCCCCAACAAGGGAGGCAACAAATGGCAGCTGTGGTGACTCACTGCACTGAGTGTAATAGTGTGTCAGGCTTGCAAGGCAGATCAGATTTCCCATTCACTGGTGCTAGCAATTTAGAAGACATACCCTCAATCCCTTGGGCACAATGTGGTTCTTTCTGCCCACTTCACATGCCAGTCCCACCACAGTCGCTGCTTTCCTCCACATTCAGTCTTCCTTCATTGAGCTGGAGGTAGTACAACCCAGAACCCAGTTGGCACCAGGCAATGGAGCCTGCTTGCTGTGCCCTCTTCTCTGTTCCCCATTTCTGGGTTCCTGCTCTCTGTTCACGGCACCTGACAAACCAGCACTCATCACTACTCACTCTATGGGTACCTGGGCTCATCCTTCATTCCGCTCATCCTTCATTCCATCCACTGGAACAATGTCCACAACACAGATATTCATTGTCTCATCAACAGGAAGACTCAGACTGGACTCAGCAGCTCACCAAGGTCACCAGAAACAGGATCTTCCCATCACGTGGTTCCCATGAGTACAGTGTGGCCCGCACAGTCCTATGGCCACAGCAACTGCAAGGGACTCATCCAACATGGCAAAGGACAAAAGGAGAACAGTGGGTTCTCCACAACACAGCAGGGAACATCTTCCACATAATCCTCAAGCTGACTTGCTCACATCCTTCATTAGCCAGAACCAGTGACATTGTTGCCCCAAATCAATAATGGCAAAGGGAAGCAGCAACCACTCACAGGAAATGATCTGGATTCGTGGGAAGGATCTCTGCTGTGCATGGACACCACTCCCCCCATCCCAGAACTCTGTTTGCTCAGGAGGTAAATGGCAATGATATGTCTCTCTGTGTGTGTGTGTGTGTGTGTGTGTGTGTGTGTGTGTGTGTGTGTAACTATGTGTAACTGGAGGACAGTGACAACCAGCCAGCTGAGACCATGGGACAGAAGCATGTGGCCCACCAAGGAGAGGCTAGCAAGCAACCTCTGCTTCTGGATGCTGTGAAAGAGATGGAGGGGCCTCGGGCAAACCGGGGCCAGGTGCACATTGATGGGATCCATGCTGAGGAGTTGTGCTGGTGGAATCATGCACACCCTCTCAGAGCCTCTGCAGCATGGACACAGCAAATGCTGACCTGGACCACCCCAGGGCTAAGGCAGAAACAGCTGTTTCAAAACAGAGATCACTGCCAACAGGGATTCCTGCAATTCACACCTTTTTACCCTCTTATTAAAACCTTATGCATTTGACCACACTGGGTCACCTACTCCATTTTGGGGGATGAGGAAACTTACCCTCACATGGCTCAAGTGACATCAGGAAAGTTTCCCCACTGGTTGGACCAGAGTGAGAAGCCAACAATCACTGTGTACTAGGAGGGCTGCTGCATCGGGCTCCCCTGCCCACTCCAATGCATACACGATCCTTTGGGGCATTTCCACAAGCCGCAAGGTGTTCTCCAAGGACGCCTGACGCCCTGCTATAATCCTCCTCTTATGCGCACAAACTGAACAATATTCTCAACTCCATGAGCCCAGGTCCCCATAGGAAGCCTGCCAAAAGGCCAAGTCCATTGCCTTGTCAGGACTTGAGGAGCTGAAAGCTTTCAAAATGCCTGATACTACAGTATTGCTGTGTGGATACAGTTCGTGCTATAGCATGAATACTGTGGTGCTCGTGCATAGTGCCAGATTGAGAAATGCCAAGCAAGTTTCAAAGAAAGCATTTCTGGATGATGGTTGTAGATATCCCCCAAGGGATCCTTACCAACGGGCGAGGGCTCTGGCCATAGCGTGGATCGTTGACAAACTTCTCACGGTTTTCAATGGTGACATCATAATTCACCCTGCTGTGAGCCAATTTCTCTGCAGAAGCCATGATGTCACTCACAGGCTGGGGTCTGAATTTATGGTCCAGGTGATTGTGGACCCTGTAGACACTGGCGCCTGCCATGTCCTTCAAGGGCTCCTTGGTTGCCTTGGCCTTGCCTTCCAATTTGTTGAAGTTAAAAAATCCACTCCAGGAAAATTCATCTTGGAATCACAGAGTGAGGCCAACAAACATGAAAATGAGACAGAATGCAAGAGGACAAGGACAGAAACTGTCAGTGGCTGAACTTAAGCATGAGGACTGGAAATCTTCACGCTTAGCAACACATCAATATGTAACATGCCATACATTAGACTTCAGTACAATAGTGCATCATACAGTAATGTCTGACACTGCATTCTCAGTGTGCACACATGTCTTCCAGAACTGGTATTACAGCTTCCTGCATTAAGACACTGCTTTGATGTTGCCATCCCATATTAGAACAGCAGGTTCTGTCCAGGATACACCACTATGGACACAGCTCCGTGATAAGGCACCTGGGAAAGCAGTGGGAGATGTCTCGTGTTCCTGGGATCTTGCCACAAGCATGGGCAACACAGAAGGAGTTGCAGGTTTCAGACACTGGAGAAATAAACCAGCAGATAGATCATGCTCTGTCTCACTCTCTTTCTCACTGATCCTCTCTGCCCTTTTTATAAACTTGTTAAAAAGCAAAAGCAGAACGCGCCAATGTGTTGTTCTGACATTGGTTTCAGTGATTGTTTTTGTCCTGTTAGGAAACACATGCTGGGGGAAATTCCACAGCTAACAACACACAGGCATCTGCACCTAACTTGCCAGATTTCCTTCACCATTCTTTTTCTTTTTTAATGACACATCCGTTCACTTTCTTCTTTTTCATTTCAATGTCTTGTTCTCTTGAAATCAGCAGTTTTTAATATTTATTTGTTTATTGAGTGTCAGAGTTACAGAGAGAGACAGACAGAGGGTGATAAAAAGAGTGAGATCTGTCATGCACTGGTTCACTCCCACTAAATGGCTGCAACAGCCACAGCTGGGCCAAGCGGAAACCAGGAGTCAGAAGGTAGTCAAAGTCTCTAGGCTGGGTGACAGGGACCCAGAAACTTGCACCAAATTCTGCCACTTTTCCCAGGCCATTAGCAGGGAGCTGGATGGGAAGTACAACAGTCAAGACTTGAACCGACACCCATAGGGGATGCTGGCATTGCAAAAGCAACTTTACCTGCTATGCACAGCACCAACCCCTTAACAAAGACATGGGAAATCACATCTTCAGCTGGCCTTACCTGAGCAAGGAGTCAGGTGGATCACATCACCACATCCCATGTAGATGGCCCAATCCTTACTATTGGGGTGAAAAATCTCAATGATGTCTCCAGGCAGTGGTTTCTCTGAAAACTGCAACAAAAAAATCAAGATGATGTAGATGGGGCCACAGCACAGACACTGGCTTGGTAATGGCAGTTCAGCCTGGGGGCCCTGTCAGGGCTCATTTCCTCATGATGACCAGGAAGAAGAGAGCTTCTGCCATATGGTTAGCCCCTTGACCAACAATCACTCTGTTTGGTCCCCACACGGAGGCGATTTGGAGCAGGACAAAGTTGAAGAAATGAACATGTTGCGTGGGAGAGTATGAATGTCTGTATGTGTGTGTACATTCCTGTGCACACTCAAGGGCATGAACTCCAAGGCTTAGTGAACAAGCACCTTCACCAAGATAGGAATCAGTACTGGACAGAGCGAGACAAAGGTCCACCCCTGTTCCCTTCATAGTCCTTTAGCCCCTCATCATCTTCCCACTTGTGCCTGTCCATTACCACACTTCAATAGACCCTGTCAGGCAACCTTTAATCAGGACGCCGATGCAGAGATAGCCCTGCCTAGCAGGCAGTAACTGGCAGTACCTGTTGGGACCTGACCTTGCAATGGGGTCTCATGGCACTATCCAACGCCAGCCTTGAAGGAGCTGTCCACTCCCACATCCAGGTTTTAGTGGACATCATCCCAGAATAACTACAGCCTTCCCACAGCCCCAGGGAGAATATTCTCGTCCTAGCACACAGTTGGGTGGGGGGAGAGGATGCCAGCTCCTATGGTGGTTTTCTGGTGTCTTACTCTTTGTGCCTGTGTTCGGGGCACAGCATGCCTCCTGCATCCTGTGATGGTGCAAAGGCAACAGGGCATCAGAAGAATCTTGGGCAGAGAGAGCCAACCCTGTGCCCAGCCCCAACCAAGGCAGCCCAATAAGCTGAGGCATGGCAGGGGGCTGGGAGGAACATGGGAACAGAATAAACCTCAGTGTCTGCAACCGGGGCAAAGGCCTGTCACCAACAGCTGTGAGTCTCCTCCAGGAGCACCTAAAAGGAGAAGTTTTGTCCTGAAACATCTAAGCCCACTGTCAGAACTCAGACAGAAGGGACTGTGGGAAACTGAAGAACCAGCTGGAACCTGGGAAACAGGGCAACTCACTGGATGGGATGAGGGGTAGACACACTCTGCCCTAGTTCCACTGTGTGAACCCCTGCCAGTATTTATACTCCAGCCCTGGCCCTTGGGGCTATGTCAGAAGTAAACTACTGCATGAGAGATATTTCTGTTTCTCTCTCTGTCTCACTTTTTCCCCCTACCCCCATGTGTGAAAAAACTATTTCAAAAAAAAACACTTGTTGGGTCCCGGCGGCGTGGCCTAGCGGCTAAAGTCCTCACCTGGAATGCGCCAGGATCACATATGGGCACCAGTTCTAATCCCGGCAGCTCCAGATCCCATCTAGCTCCCTGGCTGTGGCCTGGGAAAGCAGTCAAGGACTGCTTTGGGACCCTGTGCCCGTGTAGGAGACCTGGAAGAAGTTCCTGGCTCCTGGCTCTGGATCGGCACAGCACTGGCCGTTGTGCTCACTTAGAGAGTGATTCATCAGACAGAAGCTCTTCCTCTCTCTCTCCTCCTCTCTGTATATCTGACTTTGTAGTAAAAATAAATAAATCTTTAAAAATAAATAAATTTGTTAAAACATTTTCTTATAAAGTAAAATCCAGAACAAAGTCTTCCCAAGCCCAGGAGGGGTCTGGCCACCCCCCACTGTACAGTCAGTCCTGGGAAATCTGGGGGACTCACCTGGTGCATCTGGAAGCAAGATGGTGTCCACAGCTCGATGTCCACAGCTTGTCTGCAGCTCAGCTGCTACTGGTCTAGCTTTATATCCAAGCCTAAAGTTTCACATTGAGTTTCCTTCTGACGCTCTCAGATAATCAAGCATTTCAAACAAAGCAAGAGTGCAAAAGCAGGTGCAATAAAGATGTTGCCAGGGACACGACTATCCCACATTCCAGGACCTTGATCCTAGTCCCAACTCCACTGTGTGCATACTACAGCGCTCTGCCAGCACAGACACTGGGAGGCAGCAGGTGACAGCTCAAGTTCCTGGGTTGCTGCCACCCACCTGAGAGACCTGGATGGAGTTCCAGGGCCCTAGATTTGGCCTGCCACAAGCCACATATATTACAGAAATGTGAGGAGTGGGAGAGTGAATCAGTGAATGGAAGGGCTCTCTGTCTTTTTCGCTCTTTTTCTCTCCTGGTTTACTTTCTCTCTCTTCTTTATCTGTCTTTCAAATAAACAATTTTTTTTTAAAACATTGCTCTGATTAGGAAGGATAATGTCTAACTAGTGAAATGATACGATAGGAGGGTAGTGCAATGGCTCAACTGGCTCATCCTCAGCCTTCTAGCACCTGCACCCTAAATGGGAACATGTTTATATTCCAGCTGCTCCACCTCCCATTATGCTCCCAGCTTGTGGCCTGGGAAAGCAGTAGAGCAAGGCTTTTACATGGGAGACCCAAATAAGCTCCTGGCTCCTGACTTTAGATTGGCTCAGCTCCACCTGTTGCAGCTACCTGGGGAATGAACCAGCAGACAAAAGTCCAAAAATCTTTCTCTCTGTCTCTCCTTTTCTGTAAATCTGCCTTTCCAATTAAAATAAATAAATCTTTATCCCCCCCCCAAAAAAATCAAGAGTATTGGGAATGGCACTGAGTTGTAGTGGATTCAGTCATTGTCTGCTTCACCAGAACATTAAATAGGAACTGAAAGACCCAGATGAATCACTTGGCTTCTGGGTCAGCCCAACCCAGGCCCAGTAGGTGCGGCCATTTATAGAGTGAACCAACAGATGGAAGATATCTCTTTTGCTCTATCTCTTCGTGTGTGTGTGTGTGTGTGTGTGTGTGTGTGTGTGTGTGTGTGTGTAACTGTCTTTCAAATAAATATCAAGGTTGTGGCACAGGGAGCTAAACTGCCATTTAAATTGCTGGCATATCCCATTTTGGAGCACCAATTCAAATCCTGCTGTTCTGCTTCTGATCCAGCTCCTTGCTAATGCACTGGAGAAAGCAGCAGAGGATGGCCTGAGTGTTTGGACCAGTACTACCCATATAGGATCTAGAAGGAGTGCCTGGCCCTTGCTTCTCATAGCTGCCCTCTCTGTGCCACTGAATTTCAGACAAATAACATCTTTTTAAAGAAAAATCAGAAGTTTCCTCTACTAAGGATTCTAGGCAACCACTCTGTCCCAAGCAGATGAGATTTTCAGAGGCAGGGAAATGTCAATTCCTCTTTCCCAGAAGAGTGGTCTGGAAAGTTCCAAGCCTTGTGCTGGAGCCAGTCTTACTGTTTCTCAGTTTCCCAGACCCACAGGGGGTGTTGCTGAGAACAGTGATCACACCAGTTTTCTTGGGTATATTCAGCAAAGATCCATTGGTACCAGTTACTCCCCAACCGTGCCCAAATTCTATTGTCATTGCTTTCACATGTTAATAGTTCTAACCCAAAGATCTCTGAACCACCCTTCTCAGTGAGCGCAGTGACTCCAGTATGTCCCTGTTGGACCAATGGAATGTCCACTTGCCTTGTGCATCCTACAGAGCAAGCAGGCTGGCTGGCCTGCTGTGTCTGTTTGAGGCTCCTGTTTTCAAGTCAGAAGTTCCACTTGACTCTTCCTGCATAAAGAGCAAATTCAATAGGTTCAAAGATGATGAACACAGAGACTCACTAAGTGTCAGGTCAGAGCAAGCTGTGCAAGGAATCTTTGCCTGCTCCTAGAAGTCGCATGCCACAGGCGGGTTCCCAATGCAACGTTGCTAAGAGATGGTGTCTGTGAGGCAGTCAGGTCTTCATAAAGGATGCCCCATGGACCCCATTCACATATACCTTCAGCCATTTGAGGAGGCAGCTGCAGTACCATTTTTGAAGCAGAGAGCAAGTTGTCATCACACAGGGAAGCTGCTGAAACCTTCAGCTTGGACTCAGCCCCCACAGTTGTGACTATTCCCTGTCTGCTGTCTATGGGGCATCCAGGCTAGGGAGTTTTGTTATGGCCACCCAAGTGAGCTAACACAGATTAGTATAGAGAATGCTATGGTGGTGTTATAACAAGCAAAGGGAGGTAAACTTTGGAAATAGGTAATGGGTATGGGACAGTGCCACTGAGCGTGTCAATTTCACTGATCCAAGGTTGAGTAATTAGTGTGTCTGTCCAGTGTCACAGGAAAATGATCCTTCCTTGTGAATTCCAGAATATGGCCTTGAGAAAGCTGACTGACATTGCAAAAGAACCCAGCCCACCCCAAATGTGATGAAAGTAACCACTCTGACACCTGTCACACTCTAATCAACTGACCAGAGGCCAACAAGCAGCTGGGCCCTCCCCAGTTTCCCTTCTCGTGACTTCCCTGAGCACCCTTTACGTGCTTGTGGTCATGTGACTATCCCTGTATTTCCCTACAGAAGTCTTGGTATCCTTCCCTTGATCAGCAAGATAGGGTGTCAGGAATGCCACTTCCTCCTGTTACTAGCAACACAAATACTTTGTGTTCCCTGAGGTCCTTATCCTCTGAGTCGCTGGATCCTACATGACAAGTGCCAGACTAGGTATGAGAAGAGGTGGAGGCTGGAAGGTTCTGAAGTTCATGCCAGGAAAAGCTGTCCCCATTACAAAGGGCACATTACAGACAATCGTGGTGAGAGTTCAGAGGGGGAGTGAGGCTGGGAAAGCCCTATGCTTCTCAAACCAGCATGTCAATTGAACCACTATGTCAAAAGCCACTCCACAAAGGTCTGACATAGAATGACAAGTTCTTTATTAGAAACTGGGGAAAGATTGTTCTTTTTTTTGAATTATTTTATTTTTCAACGATGATTACATGGTTGACCAGAGTGGGAAGGACTGAGGGTTAGGGAAAAGTGGGTGGAATTATTATTTCCTAATTCTCCATTTCTTCTTATCTCTGGGGGAAAGGGAAAGATAGAGGTGGAAGCCACACACAGCCTCTCAAAATGCCCCAGTACCCAGGGATGGGGAACCACAATTTGATATCAACCCAGAGTCCCGCTATAGTGCATGTTCTGAGGGTTCTGATCAAGTGGTTTGGATAGTTCTAAAATGCTGTCAATTTCACTGATCCAAGGTTAAGGCAGCCCTCCCTATATCCATTGGCTGACAAATTCAACCTAAAGTCACCATTCACCCATTTTTTGCTGTCATCATTTGCTGGGATAGTTGTCCAATTTACTCTGTTCTCCTACCTCTGTGATGGTTCCAAATGGGCTGACATATTCTCCATGTTCATCAGTGTCTGCATCCACTAGTATGCCTTTTTCACTCATGGGCAGGTCCAAGGACCAGGGCCAGGCGACATGAGCCCCACTGGATCCCCTGCCCCCGGGGGCTCTTAATCACCACCAACTGCTCAGGTGAGACAGGAGACAAGGGCCAGGTAACTCAAACAGGATGTCCCTAGGTAGTAATTCATCACCACCAAGACCTCAGAACTCATAGTCAGGCAGGCAGTCCATGGGCTTTGCCCATTGTCATTGCAAACTAACCGCCCAAGCCAAGATGGCACCAGCTGCTTTTCAGCAGCCAGTGCTTTACATTCCTTGCTCAGGAGCTAGGCTGCGCCCCCCACACCTGGACTAAACAAAAGCGGCCAGTGGGGTGGCTGGTCCCATTAGGTGCCCAGACCAAACCAAGATGGCGCCAGTCACTTTTCAACAGCTGATGCTTTAAATTCTTGGCTCAAGCTTTACATTTTATGTCATTTTCGAATGCTGAAGGAAATCACTAAAGAACAACTCTGATTTTACAAAGCAGGCTAAGAGTCAGGTGCTAAAACTACAAACTCAACAACAACAAAATATCTGGAAGTTTAAAACATTGCCACTGCCATGCATGTACCCTAGTCCACAATACGCAGGCTGAACTGCAGCCCAGGGAGCTGTGAGCGATCATGAGTGAACTGAGAGATTGTCCCCAAGCCCGACACATGACAAAGAGATACATAACTGATCCACTCATGACGCAGAGAAGATGAGAGACACGGCTAAGGACTGAGAGTCACCATCCACACGCATAGACATTGTAGAAGAGGCAGAAGAGAAGTCTCAGCTCACAGAGCATCCCAGGAAACCACAAAAAATATCAGGACACACCACACTCACACTCGTCATGATGAGCTTGCACAACATTGAGGACAAACACCCAACACTTTGATAAACAAGACAAAGAGTACCACGAGTGACAATGACACCAAGAGCTGATTTTCATTGGGACAATGGATAGAGATGAAGGTGGAACACATTAGTCTAAAAAGCTGAGGGAAAAAAATGTCAACTTAGAACCTTAAGCTCAGAGAGCTATCACTCAGAGTATAAAGAAGACATTTTCAGGGCCCAGCGAAGTAACCGAGTGGCCAAAATCCTTGCCTTGCGTGCACCAGTATTCCACATGGACACCAGTCTAATCCCAGCGGTTCCAGTTCCCTTCCAGCTTGCTGTTTGTGGCCGGGAACCTGTTTGTGGCCTGGGAAAGCAGTAAAGGATGTGCAGGAGACCTAGAAGAAGCTCCTGGAAACTGGCTTCAGAATGGTTCAGCTACATTACTGTGGCCACTTGGGGAATGAAGATCTTTCTGTCTCTCCTTCTCTCTGTAATTCTGACTTTACAATGAAAATAAACAAATTTTTTAAAAAGACATTTTCAGACATAAAAATACTGAAAGAGGTTAGCACCCAGAAAGTCTAACTCAAATCTCAAATGTTGTTGCAGAGTGCGAGAGAGATAACACCGGACCCAACTGTATGACGTTAGGAGGAGTCATTATCACCCAAACATGGTGAAAGCAGCTCTCACCAAACTCCAAGAGCCACTGCGCTGAGCTGCCAAAGTCAGAGGTTTTTAAGCTCTTGTCCTCAAATCAGATTGAGACCCATACATAACAATGTTTTCATCCAATTAATAAGTGGCTAGAAGAGAGAAGGGAGTTACCGAAGTCCAAAGTTCTCCTGTAGTTAGTTAACCTAACCTAACAAAATAAGAGGCAGGAGGAGCCAGGGGCCCTCAGCACACAATCCAAACCTGACAGACACAATCCAGAACTTGACAGGAACCCAAACCCAACAGACAAAAATCCTGTACTCTGACAGAAACCCAAACCCGACAGACTCAATCCAAATCTGACAAAAACAACCCATATCCCTGACAGAAATCCAAACCCAACCCCAACAGACACAATCTGAACCTGACAGCCACAGTCCAGACCCTGGACAAGAACCAAAACTCAACAGACAAAATCCAGCATCTCAACAGAAACCCAAGCCACACAGACATAACCCAGACTTGACAGACACAACCCGAATCTAACAAAAACAACCCAGATCCCTGATATGAACCCAAAACTGATGGGAATACAAACCAGTTGGGAACCCAAAACTGATGGGAACCCAGAAATCTGAGGATCCAAACCTGATGGGAACCAAACCAGATGGGAACCCAAACCTGATGGGCCATAATGCTGTCTCATCCTGATCCTGACCCAAGAAGCAATGCTGCAGTCAACCTTCTGAAGAACCAATCCCAGGTGGGAACTCAGAAACAGAAACAAATGGTGAGAAACCCACTTATGGCTAAATGCACCTGTGGCCGGTCATACAGATGACTCCTCCAAAAGGTTAGTGAAAATCCCCTGAGCCAAGAAGCCGGCATGGACTGCTGGGGCCTATTAAGGCTTCACAGTAACCTGCACGGAGAGCCAAGCCAGGTTTCAGAGCACGAAGCAATCACTGCCTCTGACCAGGGACTATATCCTGCAGCAGCCCTCAAAATGTTGCAGAATGCAAAAGAGATCACATCAGACCCAAGTGTAGAATGTTAGAAGGAGGCTTTCTTGCCCAATCATGGTGACAGCAGCTCCCTCTACACTCCAGGAGCCACCATATGAAGGATGCAGAGAGGGAGTTACCAAAGTTTTCCTGTAGTTAATCAAACTGACCTAGTACAACAGGAGACAGGAGGGGCCAGGTACACAGAGCCTCCAGAGTTATTTTTCTGCTGTCAATTGTCCTGAATGGTGCAGAAGACAGGAGAGGCAGGGTGCCTCCAAGCTGGATTCGTACCCTCGGTTAACTAGAACAGCGCTAGAGGAGGAAGGAATGACAAGGTGCAGAAGCTGTTTCCATGCTGTTCTCGGTCAATGACCCTAACAAGCAGGTCTAGCCATCAACTGCTACACCTCATTCCAGAAGAGAGACAGAGAGATCTTCCATCTGCTGCTTCAATTCCCAAATGACCACAAGGACCACAGCTGAGCCTATCCAAAGCCAGGAGCTAGGAACTTCCTCAGGGGCAACCACACAGATGAAGAGATCCAAGGACTTGAGCCAACCTCTGCTGCTTTCCCATATCATATGCAGGGAGCTGGATCAGAAGTGGAGCACCCAGATCTCAAACCAACACCTATATGGGATGCCGGCATCAAAGACAGAAGCTTAGCCTACTATGCCACAGCACCAGCTGCAAGAATATAACCTTTATCTCAGGCATATATGCACAGGGAAATACTCCACATATATAGGGTGTGGGACTTCCTATAGTTTCAGCCTTCCCCCCTGGGGCACTTTGACCTGTCCTTTCCACCCACAGATAAGAAGGAAAACTACAACACATGGCAAGCCTGACTCAGCCTTACCCTTCTCCCAGTCCTCTCAACAAGGCAGTTGGATTATTATACTTATCTGTGTGCAGAAACACACTGATTACACTGCTCGCTCAATATGTGGGCAAAATGGGACGAGTGAGTTGTGCTAACCCTGTCTGACCCATCCAGAGATTCGGAATTTGATCCCAACTCAGTTCGTGAACCCAATCTATCTTTCTAAGTGAGTTACACAAAGATATTTTTCCCAGCAAAATGCTTCTGTGCGTTTTCCACACAACCTTCAAACACAGTAATGGAACCACTGAAAAGTGTCAATTAGTGATTATGAAACGGGACAGGCTGATTTTACAGTGGAGCAGGAGTGCAGAAGCTCTGCTATGTAACAACCGGCAAAACACTGACCGGCTTCAGTTTCCTGAGCTTCTGCATGGAGGCTCCACACACTGCCTTCGCAGGCTGTTTTAACAGTCAGGGTTCAAGACCAGCACTGAGCCTGGCTCTTCCCATGCTGTCCATGGAGAATGCCCACTGGTGCTTCCCTCATTCATGGGACAGAGAAAGAGGCCTTAACCAAGGGGACCTGTATACCACTGACCACTCAGGTGATCCTTCTGAAACCAAGAATGGAACTCAACTATTTTGGACTGGACCAAGAAGCCAGGAATGAGGTGATGCTGAAGCTGAGAGTTGGAAATTCCATCCAGGTCTCCACATGGGAGGCAGGGATCCAGTCACTGGGGCCCTCATTAGTGCCTCCGAGGGTCTGCGTTGTCAGGAAGCTGGGACTAGGAGCAGAGCTGGGAATTGAACCCAGGCACTCTGAGGCCAATGCCCGTCCCTGTAGATAGATTTTGGTGCACCAGTGGTTTCTGTTCTCAGTGGCGTCTTACTCAGGCAGCACCGAGCCGATGTCCCATCAAACACAAGTTCTGCAGAACTCACTGTAAGGTTGCAGGTCATGTTCAGAACCAAAAATACACACAGAATAGAGTTCAGCTTAAAATAAGCTTTATTGGGAGCACTCCTAGACGAGGTCACTGGTCCAGTACAAACAGCTGGCCAGGGAAGTAGTGCCCAGGGGACATGAGAGGTTGTTTTATTAGGGGGCTGTGGAGGTAAGGTCTGGGGGACAAAAGAACGTGCCTTCTAGAGTATCAGAGGCTCCCGTTGTTCAACCTTGGAGGATCCACACGTCACTGCTGGCTGAGGAGGAAGCTGCCTTCTCTTGGCTCAACCTCCCTTATCAGCCTCCTCCTAGGCCATCCCTCACCCACCCCAGCTGGGCCTTACACACAGCTTGAGAAATGCCGTCTGAGCTTGCTTTTGGAGGTGTCATCCTCTTCCTCCTATTCCCTCACCTCTCCTGCCTTCTCCTCCCACAGGCCAGGACCCACCATCACTGCATGACTGTGTCTTGATGGTCAGGATGGACACACCCAAGCATGGTCACAGAGGCCCCATGTGCCACCTGACATGCAGGTTTTCCAGTGATGCCACCCCAAGCAGGATGGGTGTTCATGGGGCAGCCAGGCCAGCAGGCCTCCTAGCCTGAGGACTCCACTCCAGGCTTCGTCCTTCTGTGACCAAGTCATGATAAATATGTATGTGCCCACAATTGGGAGCAATGGGCTAGGTTGCACGGTGTCCAGGCAGTTTGGCAACGTTGGGAGAAAAGCAGTCAATAGCTGAAAGGTTTCCTTGGCCCGGTTGATACCAAATCTGTGTTAACCATCCAAGTATGCCAGCATAGTCACCTAACCTAGCCCTTTTTTTTTATTTTGGTAAAAATATGTGAGGGGATACTGGGTCTCTGAGACCTGAGGAAGGGGTTTTGAAAGGACCCATGTCACCTGATTTGGGTCCTTAGGCTAGTCTGCATTATGGGTGCTGTGTCCAAGAACCACAGGTGAGAGGGATCTGGCAGGGACCAGGTCATCTGGCCTGGTTCCTTAGGCCTGTCTGTGTAGTGGGTGCCAGGTACATGAGTCCTCGGTGAGAGGGTCTGGTAGGGACCAGGTCACCTGGCCTAGGTCCTTAGACCCGTCTACACTATGGATGCCAGGTCCAGAACCCTGGGGAAAAGGGGTCTGGTGGGGTGTTAATTGCCTGGCCTGGGTCCTTAGGCTTGTCTAAGCGAAGGATACTGCATCTGTGAGTCCTGGAGGCAGGGGCTCTGGTGGGGCCCAGACCCAGTCGCCTGGTCTGGTTCCTTAGGTCCGTCCACACAGTGCATGCTTGGTCATGACCCCTGGCACAGTGGGTCTGGGGACCCAGGTTACCTGTGCAGTGTGTGTCAGGTCCTTTCGCTCCTGTGCTAAGGGGTATTACAGGGCCCAAGTTGGGCATCAATAGCACTAGGCAAAGCCCTGTGGCTGCCCTGTGGTACCATGGTAAGGGCTTGCTGTGTGGGCTTGCAGAAGGTCTGAGACAGGCTGGGACATGAGGACTCACATACAGGACTGGTATTCTGACCATGAAGTGCATGTGTCAGAACTCAGCCTCCTCGGTGGAAAAGAAGGAGCAGTGGATGACAGGCCCAGGTGCACATACAGGATATGGCAGTCATTGGAGCCTAGAGAGGTCATCTGGTACCATTGAAGAGGAAGCAAGATAGAACAAATTGGCAACTATCCCAACCCAGAAATGATACCAAATATCTGAGCAAATGGAGACTCCAGGTAGCCTATCTCAGCCAATGAACACTGGAAGAATTTCCTCACCCTTGGATTGACAAGATTGACAGCATTTCAGAATTATCAAAACCACTTAAGCACAACCGTCAGAACATGCTCCTCGTCAGGGACCCTGGGTTGATATCAGGTGGCCATTCCCCAGCCCTGGGTACTGGGGCGCTTGGGAGGCTGGGGATGGCTTCTCCCCTTATCTCCCCACTTTGCCTGGATACAGGAAGAAGAAAAAACATTTGGAAACAGTGAACTAACCCACCTTCCCCTAACCTTCATCCTTCCCACCCTGATCAACTACACAAACATCATCAAAGACAAAAATTGAAAATTGTGTGTGTGTGTGTGTGTGTGTGTGTGTGTGTGTGTGTGTGTGTCTTCCCACTTCTGACTCAGGCTTGTGTTCCTTCATTGTGAATACTGGCTGTGAACACAACCATGTGTTGAGTTCTGTGAGTCTTTGTAGTGACTCCTCAAGCCCTGGGGTGCACATGGGGCTCCCAACACCCTTCCTAAGTCAAACTCTCTGTGATAGGATGCAGCTGGGATGGGTGACAGCTAGCACCCCACAGCAGTGGGCAGGCTTCTGACTGCATGGAAACCAGCTCCAGAGGCTCTGTGCACCGCACCCCGCCTGCCTCCTCCCACACCGTTAAAGTTCATCAAATGCACTGTACCGAAACTTTGAACTCCAGCTGCTCCCTTCCTGCCTCCTATCACTTAACGTTAATTGAATGCTTCGCACTGCATAGAAACGTCATACCACATGCAAATCAACTCAATTGAAGGTGAGAGTTTAAAAACTCCTGATATTGGCCCTGGCACTGTGGTAGCCTAGTGGCTGAAGTCCTTGCCTTACACATGTGGGGATCCGATATGGCTGCTGATTCTAATCCCAGTGGCCCTTCTTCCCATCAAGCTCCCTGTCTGTGACCTGGGACAGCAACCGAGGACAGCCCAAAGCCTTGGGATCCTGCACCCACATGGGTGACCCAGAAGAAGCTCTAGGCTCCTGGCTTCAGATTGGCTCAGCTCTGGCCATTGGGGCCACTTGGGGAGTGAATCAGTGAATGGAAGATCTTCTTCTCTGTCTCTCCTCCTCTCTGGATATCTGACTTTCCAATAAAAATAAGTAAATCTTAAAAAAAAAAACAACTTCCTAGCTTCAACTATGTAGTGCACTGGCTCCCGGAGTGTAGCACAAGCTGCTGCCTCCAAGAGTGGCCAATAGAGACTCCTCCATACAACCCTGAACTTGTGTCCACAACACTCCCTACACTCCAGAACAAGACGCTACAGTTGGGAGGTGTCTCCCCCAATGCCCACAGGCTGGAAATGAAAATCCCAAGTCAGAAGTGTTGAGAGGTGGGGACAAATTAGAGGGGTTTAAGTCTCGAGTGCCACACCCTCCTGTGCTGACAAACACTGGACGAACACTGCTGTCACACGAGTGGGTCTGCTGTCCCAGGAAAGGGTTTCCTCTGGCCTTTCGACTTTCCATCAAGGAATGAAGCACCAAGAAGGGTCTTGCCAGATGAGGGGGGTTTAATCTTGTCCTTTCCCTGTAAGAAAAAGATGCTTTCCTTCATAAGTTAGTTACCCCTTCTAGGGTAGTCTCTCAAAGCAGCACTAAAATGGACTAGAACAAATGAAGTCTTTCTATCCAGATGGTGGAAGAGACCCAGGTGCCAATCTCCGATGCAAGCTTGAGCATTGTAACTTAGGGGTTCTGCCAGTGAGATGTGTCCTGGCTGCTTTCCCAGGGTCCAGTCCTCATTGCATCAGGAACTGGGGTTATGTTATGAGCACTAAGGTGCCATGGCTGCTGCATTGCCTCATCAGAACTGGGGACATGCTACAAGCACTAAAGTCCAGTGACTGCTGCATTGCCTCAATGAGAACTGAGGCAGTGCTATGAGCACTAACATGCCATGGCTGCTGCATTCACTTGGGCATGGGCTTCAATCTCACACCTGGCAGGGTTTCTGATTTTATGGTGCTCTTGCTGTGCTGATACAACCTAATGGCGTCTCCTAATTCTCTGGTGCCCAGGCCTCACTCCTGACCTCCAGACCCCATCTCCCTGCTGCACAGCACATTCACCACCCACAAGAGGGCGCCCCACAGACATCACACTCAACACTTCAAAGCTGAATCCTTGCTCTTCTGCCTTCCCCAAACCTGCCCCAAACTGGAACCTTCACATCTCAACTCCCTCTGACTAATGCTCAAAGTGAGAGACTTCTAGCCATTCTTGATTCCTCTTCCTGTCCTCTCACTTCATCAGGAAATCCTGGTGGATTTGTGAAATGGTATAAACTGTGTCCTCTCCAAAAACATTCATAGACTGAAATTGTCACTCCCTGGTCCCCTGAATTCAGCTGTATTTCAGGGTAGGAGCTTTAGAGAGATGATTACAGTAAAGTCATCAGGTAAACGTCTGAACAGCATGACTGGTGCCCTTCCACAAAGATGAAAAGTTGGCACGGTACTCAAGGAGGGAAGACCATGTGAACACACAGCTGTCCACAAGTCAAGGAGACAGGCACCAGGAGACACCAACCCCATAGTCACCTTGACCTTGGACTTCCAGCCTCCAGAATCATGAAAACATACACCTGTGCTGTCTGTGATATTTGTGTGGTCCCCTGAGCTAACTAATGCACTCTGCCTTTAAAGTACACAAAGAATCCAGTCATTTCTCTTCCTGCTGCCAGGAGCTCTGCCACCTGTCCTTGCCCCTCCCAGCCTGGGCTGTACAGGCTGCTCTCAGCACAGGGATTCTGTGAACCTGAAGTCAAATCATGTCACTGCAGCCCTCTGATGGGTCAAGGTCAACACCAACACCGTTACCCCTAGGAGGTCATCTACAGCTTGCTTCCGCATTCCAGGCATCCTTCCAGACAGGTGCAGGCTAATGACCTCTGCCCTTGCATCCCTACACTGAGTTCACCTGCTTACCTATGGGACAACTTACATCCAGCAGTCAAATCCCCTTCTACTTAGTTCTGTTTCTTGTAGCCAGATATGCCTTGATATACTCTAGGTAACACTGGGCAGAGTAGGGGTTAAAGCACCCACGACTTCTTGCCCTCACTGTCTGGGGACAGTTCCAAGACAGTGTCCTGGGGAGCACTGGCCCTCCCTACTCCTCTGGCATGGGGACAGCTGCCCAGGGTTCTGGTTAGATGACACCTGTGGTGGCTTCTCAAGCAGGGACAGGAAGACAGGGCTCCTCCCAGTTGCCATAAGGTGACCTCAACACCCACCCCCATAATCCCAGTGGTACCAGCAGACCCCCACCTGCTCACCTCCAGAAAATGGCCAGTTCCTATGTACTTGCCTCCCTTTAAGAATGTTAACCATTTATGGGCTTTGTAAACAGCATGAAAAAGAACCAAAGTGAAACTCTGGCCAAGATCCAGCCACCTCCCTGGCTGCAGGAATTCCCTCGGATTTTCCCTACAGCTCTGCCTTGGATCAATGGGCAGTTCTCCTGGGGAACTGCCCTTGTCACTTAGAAGCTGCTTATTCCTTGTTGAACTCCATGGCCAGTTGTGCAGAACTGGCCTCCTCTAGAAGGATGTACAGTAGGGTGTCCAGGCTCTCCAGGTGAGGAGGAGCAGAAGGAGGAGCTCCAGGGGGATCACCTGCCTCAGCAAGGCGCCCCGCTCATTAGACACAGCTGGGGAAGGAGCCAGCGTGTGGTCTTCGGTAGACATCCTGGGCTCTAGAAAGTGTGAGGTATTCCCGTGTCTGCCTCTGTGGCTGACTGGGGTTCCACCTCTTCTCAGCCTGGGGTCTCTCCTCCTCAGCAGAGGCTCTCTCCTCCCTGGTTCTCATCAGGAGATGAGCACAACCAGGGCCACTGGGCTGAGGTGCAGCTCCCCAGCCAGTGTCTGTGCTGTGCAGTGGCCCCACCTGTGCCTTCCTGCTTCTGCTGTTGCCATCCTGCCAGGAGACCAGCCTGAAGTCCCAAAGGAGAACATCTACACTGGCTCCCGCATGGGGCCATCTACCTGGGAGACGGTTATGTGAGCCTTCTGCATCTTACCAAGGTGTTTTCAAAATATTTGTTAATTTCGGTGACAGTTCAGCCAGGAAACCCCAAACTGGGAGATATCTTATTCTTGGAGAACATGAAGGGGCTTTGAGCTCGAGGGACTCTACAGGTCCTGGCAGAGCAGAGAGAGAGACCGTGGGCTTCGGGCACCCTGTCAGCTTCCCATCTCTACAACTCAAATCCAGGTCAGCCTGAGAACTATCTGATAGGACAGAAACCAGTCACCCTGCCAGAAGTTTGTAGCCTTTTTTTTTTTTTTTTGACACTGCAGGGACAACAGCGAGCTTGCAAGCACTATCATCCTGGGAATTGCGAAAACCTAAACTGGGAGAAATGTTGTACTGTTAATGATGAAACAATAGCGCAGGATCACAGGAGGTAGAGTGATAAGTCACGAGCTGGGGCTACGAAGACCGTGGTGGAAATCTAACATAAGAGCCCAGATCTGAAGCTCAATGGAGAGAGTGGTACAGATGACTGCAAACAAGGAACTGTGTACCAGACACAACAAGTAAAATCGAATTGCTGACCTGTGGGTGCATAGCTTAGAAACATGCCCTAAGAAAAAGAATCTGATAACCAGAAGTACAATGACCAAGACCAAAAGAAGAGACAAAAGCACAAAGAATATTACTGAAGACTCCCCTGCAAAGGAACAGAACCCTTTTTCAACCTCAGAGTTCACTGAGGAAGACATTGAAATTGGGAGATACAAATTTCAAAACACTTGTTTTAAAGCTTATCAACAATGAGAAGCACATAAAGCAGGCATTCAAGGAATTTAAGGAATATGTCACACAGGAAATGAATCAAATGAAAGCTGATATATCAGAAATTAAGAATACAGTGGAGTAAACTAAAAGTACAGTAGAGAGTCTCCAAAATAGAATGAAGAAGGCTAAAGAAACAATATCAGAATTAGAAGATATTTTCTGTCACTGGGGGGAAAACAAACAAAAAGCTGGACGCTGAGCTGGGTCAAGCTAAAAAAAAAATACTCAGGAATTGAAAGACACTATTTAAAAGGCCAAATAGAAGAGTTTTGGGAGTTCCAGAAGTTGCAGAAAGAGAGCTGGGTCTACAAATGTATTCAACTTAAATAATAAGAGAAAATTTCCCTGATCTAGAGAAAGAATTGGGAAACAACATCCAGGAGGGGCACAAAACTCCCCACAGGCTTGACCAAAAGTGATCCTCACCACGACACATGATCATCAAGCTCTCTTTAACTCAACATAAGGAAAAAATCAATCAACGTATATAAGAATGGCAATTAAATTGACAGCTGATCTCTTACAAGAAACTCCAATCAAGAAGAGAATGGAGTGACATATTCCAGATTCTAAAGACAAAAAAAAAATTGTCAGCCCAGAATAATGTACCCAGCATAACTTTCCTTTGTCTTTGAAAAGGGGGTAAAATTCTTCCACAGTCAAGAAAAGTTGAAAGAATATGCCTCTTCAAATCTGTCCTACAAAGGATACTTCAAGATGTTCTCTTGACAGAGAAAAGAAATAGCACCCACCAAAACCAAAGGCAAATGTGAAGAACATCCCAGTAAAATAACAACAAAAGACTAAATCAATGAACAACCCATTCCTAAAATGACAGGCACTAACTACTACCCATACATATTAACCCTGAAAGTAAATGGCTTAAACTCATCAATCAAATGGCATAGATTAGTAGAGCAGATTAAAAAGCATACGCATCTATCTGTTGCCTACCAGAGATACATCTCACCAACAAAGATCAGCGGAAATTATATTTCATGAATTTTGATGTTTTTAGCTTCCTTGGTAGCAAGATATTTACCTTCATGGCATTCTAAGTTTCTATTTTTTTCTTTATGTTGTTGATTTTATTTTGTGGCTTTTCATTTCAGGAGATGTATAGTAACTGTAATAGAGACCATCATATCCACTGGCATGTTGTTTACCTTCATGGCATTGTAAATTTCTGTTTTTCTTCCTATTGTTGGTTTTTATTCTGTGGCTTTTCATTGGGGGAGATTTATTGTGGCTGTGTAGTGGAGACTGACATATCCAGTTGAGGACACAGTGCAGTGTGCATCTCTACTTCTGGATCAAGAGTGGACTCCCAGGGCAATTGTTGGATGTGTCTTGACAATGGAATGCTGGACTCTGCCGTTGTCCATCCCACAATGACTGTTTATGAGAAACTATGCTGCTGTAATGATATGGGAGAACTCAGTGGGGGATTAAGAGAGGGTGTAGGGAAAATCCCATGGCCTATGGAACTGTATCATAAAATAATATAATAATAAAAAAGAAAATAAACTGCCAGAAATAAAAAATCTCATACAAATGGCCAGTAAGTGTGCACCTGTGAAGCATTTATTTGTGTCAGCGGCATGAGATTACCAGGTTAGAGGCAAACTGGTTCATGCCCGCATGAACTGCAATGCTCTTTTCACCAAGCATTTGTTTGCACTGCCAATGGACAAATACCCTTGGATATTTGTCAGAACTTTTAGGTTAGAAGTGTAAGGGAAAAGAAACTTGGCCTAACGTGTGTGTGTTTCCACTAACCACTGTGCATCTTAGCACAGGAAATCAGCACTCCTCTTTGAATGGGGTTTGGCTCTTCCATTGCACAGCTCCTCTGGAAACCTGTCCATGGGTTCAGAGTTGTGCCAGGTCAGCAGACAGAAGGCAAAGACCCCCTAGGGCCATGGAAGGAGCCTGCCTTTGAGGCTGGAGAGGAGGCACCTCATGCTTCTCGGGCCTCTGGTGCTACAGCTGCTCCTCTGGGCTCAGCAGGCATGACCTGAGTCATGGCAGCTCCCAGACACACTGGCAAGGCCCTCTCTGAGTGATCCGTCTTGCTATAGATCTGCCTGGAGCAGGGTTGAGCAGGCTGAGTGGCCACAGAGATGGCGCACTCCCAAAGGATGATGCAAAGGTGGCCTCTTGGGCCTCCAATTCCAGTTCTGCTTCTGCTTCTGATCTACATAGGGGTCTTTCACAGGGTGTCTTCCCCCACTGAGACTTGGCTTCCTCTGGGCAGAAGGGCTCAAGAGAGCTTTTTCGTTTGTTTTGCTTTGCTTTACTTTGCTTTGTTTGGTTAGGTTTGGTATTTAAACTGAGGAAGACTTCTCATGAGCCATCACTCCCAAGTGCCTGGTGTGGCTAAGGTGAAACCAGGCTGAAATGGAGGCTGGAACTCAGCCCATGTCTGCCAGCCCTCACCTGATGTCTCCCCGGGAGCATATTAGTGGGGAGCTTTGAGACTAGGACCAGGATATCATTGGGGACCTCTGAGCTGCCAGGCCAAGGGCACACTTTAGTATAAAGTTGCTTTGATTTGGGTGGGTTTTTTTTCCCTGATTAAATTTATTTTATGTGTGATGATGTGTACATAGTTGAGAAGGATGTATGCCATGTGGACCATTGATTCGGATGGGGATGGTCAAGGTATGGAAGAAAGTGGATGAAACCTTTGCTTCTGTTCTTTTTCCCCCCTTTATCTGGAGGTAGGAGGAAGAGAAGGGGAGACAGCTGCTCATAGTAGCCTAACCGCATCAGTACCCGGAGATTGGGGATGGCCACTCAGTGTCATGCTAGGATTCACAATGTGGAGCATGTTCCAAGGGTACTGCATGAGTGGTTTTGATAGTTATGATATGCTGTTGACCTCGTTGTTCCAAGGATGAGGAAATCTTTCCTAGGTCCATTGGCTGACCTAGCCCATCTTAGATTTTCCACTTGCCCAGACACCTACTGGCAAAGCTTGGCCAAGAGAGCTGTCCAATTTGTTCTGTCCTCCATTCTCTGCCATGGGAATAGTTATCTACAGGCCTCAGTGAACTGCTGTGTCCCCCATGTGCATCTACAGGTACCATCCACTGCACAGACTTCAGCAACCAAAGAGACTCTGCTCCAATACATGCATTCCAAGGTCAGACCCACAGATCCTGTAATTTTCCCTGTAGTTGGAGTTTTGAGTTCAACAGTCCAGCTGGGGCATGGATTCCTGAAGAAACTTCACCTGGGGTGACCCCAGACCTGGCTCCGGTGTGTGTCAGCCAGTGCAGGATCCAGTTCAGTCCATCGCCTCAGTCATACGTACACTGGTGGTTGTAGTCACCCAGTCAGTTCTGTCCCAAACCCCGTCTCATATACAAACCAATGGATGCCTAACTGTGCCAGTCACACACAGCCGAACTGTGCCCATCACACCCTTGGCATTCACGTATACCAGCAGGAACTGCAGTCCAATCGGAGTAAACCCCAATAAACCCCACCAGGCCTGCCCTCAGCCCTGGTTCCTGCACATACAAGAATGTGCAGTCAACAGGTCTGGTTTATTCCACATCCCATTTGATTCTTGTACACATTGATGGGCACTGCAGCCTAGCTCAGCCCAGCCAGCCCCACTTGATTGGTATGCTCAGAACATGGTCCACATCAGGGATCCTAGGCTGACATCGAGTGGCTGTTCCCTATCCCCAGGTACGGATGTGGTTAGGTTACTGAGAACAGCTCTCTCTCCTCCCCTTCCCTCCCACACCCAGATACAGAAAAAAAGTATTTGTGTGTGCTAATACCTTTCTAGCCATGCCCACCCCAACTCTGGTTCTCATGCTTACCAGCTGGAGCTACAGCCCATGAGAAAGGTGCCCACAGTTTCCCTAATAGGATCACTCCCAACCCTGGCCAAGTACCAAGTGGTACTGCAGTCTACCCTGACAGGACTTGCCCTGTCCCAGCACTTGTCAGCTGATGCTGTGGCAGAGCCCAACCAGCCTGCACATACTCTGGCTCATGCAAGTACCAGTGGACTCAATCACTTAGTCCAACCTGGCTCTCCCTCTTACCCAGCTCACATGCAGTCCAACAGGTGTTATTGCCCTACCCAGCCTGGTCTGTCTCAAGTCTCAGCTCTCACACTCACCAGTGTAAGAGATAGTCCAGCAGGGGAGCCCCTACTGTCCCTCTGCCAGACTTGTGGCTACCCCAACCAGGGTATTGCATGGGCTGGAGGGTGCTGTGGCCCACTCTAGCATGCCCCACCTCCCACAGCATTCAACAGCAAGTACCATACACTGTGTCTGCCCAGCCTTCCTCCAGTGCCAGTTCATGCTGGTGGGTACTGCTGCCTAGCCAGCTAGGACAAGCCCCAGTCCCAGCAAATGCTAGTCAGTGTTAAGCGTAGTCCAGCCCAGCCAGCCCCCAAATCCGGTTCTAATAAGAACTGGCTTGTGTTGAGGCATAACCCAAATTGGCCTACAAACACTGACTCACACTTTCCAGTGAGTATTGCAGTCTGTTCTAGCCTGGCCCACCTCCACACCTGACCCACGTGGATTCTAGTGGATACTTTAGCCTGGCCTTGCCTGGACTGCCCCTGCCTCAGATCTCAGACTTATCAGCTAGGACTGCATCCTAACAGGTGTTCCCCAAGCCCCTTTATCAGACCAGCACCAGTGGGGCTGTGATAGATGACAACTACCCTACCCTAGATCTCCCACATGATCAAGTATTCTAGTCTGACCCAGACATATCCTCCTTCTTCTCCCACTCCAAACCACCCCCTCATTTAACTGCCATTGTAGTAGCCCAGTCCTTGAAAGTCCACCAGAAGTCATTCCTCACCTCTAATATGTTTCCTCAACAGTCCCTCTACCCACATGTCCCCAAGCTCCCTTGCTGGGAAAATTCATAACCACCATGTCCATAGTCATGTTGGGGATGGTCCCTAGGCCTAGGCCTTTTGAAGGTCTGACTATCTCTGACCCTCAAGGAGTCTGCACCGGCCAAGATCCATCTTGAAAACAGCTCCCAAGGGAGGTCCTGTAGGTCACGGCACAGTCTGAAATGAAACTGACCCCAGAATAGTTCTCAGAGGCCCCCAGAACACCGTGACTAGGGCGCCCAGGGTCCATGGCTACAGTTTTTGTTGTTGTTGTTGGTGGTGGTGGTGGTGATGTCGCACTTTAGTCAGCAGGGGCATACAATGGGTGGATCTCTAATACCAACCCTGGCATCCTGTCACCAGACTCCCCTGAATCCTTCACTTCATCATTTCATGAACACATTCGAATACTAGTCAGCCATCAGAAAGAACAAATCTTGTCATTGTGACGAGATGGGACAGATGCCAGTGTGCTCAGTGAAAGAAGCCAGGCTTGGGAACTCCAAAGCGCATGATGTCACGCCTTTCTGGCATTTGTAAAAGCTGAAACAGCAGCTGCCAGAGGCTGGGCAGACCAGGGCAGGGGACTGTGGAGAAGTTCCACTCTTCAGGGTCATCTGAGCTGCTGGAGATCTTAAGCAGGCATCCACCTAGCCCGGCTCTTCCCACAAGGGCCCTGGAGCCCAAGGACACACAGAAGAGACCATGGTGACAGTGCACCATGGAGGGACAGGGACCAAGGCTCTGGGCCCATCTTATCAGAAGCTCGGGGTTACAGAGAGAGCGCTCACACGGGACACAGGGTAGGAAGTTAGGAGGAGTCTTTATTGGCCAAGCTTGGCGACAACAGCTCCTGCTACACTACGGGAGCCACTGCACAGCACAGCCAAAGTCAGGGGTCTGTAAGCTCTCATCCTGAGTGGCCCACGGCACAAACACAGGTTCTAAGCATTCAATGAGCTAACTGGCAGGAAGCAAGTTGCCAGAACCCAAAATTTCTGTGTAGTCAACCAACATAAGCGGCACGGTAGGGGGCAGGAGTGTGCTGAGCCTCTGGAACCTTTCCCTGCTGTCAATTACCTTGAATGGCCTAAAGGAAGTAGGAAAGGTGGAGTTGCCAAACCTCCATGTTCTCAGTCTCCACTGTCAATTAACCTGGTAAGCAGGTACTAGCTATCAACCGGCTGCACCCCAGCACACTCACACCCCAACAGCTTATCCTGCCGGGGACAGGAGCTGGTTTCCCTCCAAGTGTGTTTGACACCAAGATTGCTTCTTCGTGCACTGCAAGGGAGTGCGAAGAGCACAAGGGTGAGGAACCTGACAGCGGGACTTCATCCTCAGCTGCATTCCTCCCACAGACAGGCTGCCCACAAAGCTGCCAGCAGCACAAAACACGTGAAGTCAATCAAGCAAGCCGTACGTCCCCTGACTAGGTAAGTGTTAGCAGAAAAGCTCAGTGGGTTCTTTCCGCCACTTAATATAGAAATAAGAAGCCAGGAACTGGTCGCAGACAGAGTTTATTTGCAGAGACCAGCTGAGTGGGAAAAAGAGGGAAGGGGAAAGTATCTCCCGAGAGAAAGCCGGGACGTGGGGTGTCTCTCTAAAGGAGAGAGGGAGACACCAAAGATTTGAGGAAGGGTCCTGGGCTTTTAAACCTTCCCTGACCTCTCCTTGTTGGACAGGGACCCACAGGTAAAAGGGTTCTCCATTGGTGGTCTCTTAACCAGTTAGGAAATGGGTGGGCAATGCTTGTGTCAAACACTTGAAGGTGTGCCAAAATTTCAGCAAGCTTGGATGGTCTCAGCAGGCTTCCGGGACACTGGACAGGCTGTGAGGGCAGGGCCTTGGACATTTAGGGTATTCCCAACAGACTTTTCGCCACTGCAAAACCCACACCCAGACTTCTCGCCACTGCAAAGCCCACACCCAGACACCCCCCCACTGCAAAGCCCACATTCGAGAATGATGCCTTCTGGGTGTTTTGTCCTTCTGGTTCCTGCAATGAAAGAGAGATGACATGGCTCAGTGACAGGGGTCTGACCAGAACCACTGCAGTGACCTGCCCTGCAGCCAGGATTACCTGGCACTGTCCTCCATGCCCTCTCACAGAGGAAACACGAAGCAGGGTGCCCCTTCCTTCCCCTTTCCCTTCTGCCTCCCACCTTTCCTTCTCCCCTGCCCCTCCCCTTCAACCTTCCCCTTCCTCCTCCTTCCCTTTTCCCTCCCCTTTCTCTTTCTGTTTCTCTCCCCCCCCTTTCCCCTCCCCTCTTCCTCTCTCTCCATCTTCTCCTCAGTTCCTCCCTTCCCTCTTCTCTCTCCTTCCCCATCTTTCTTCTCTCCCTCCCCCTCTCCTTTTATCTCTCCTTCTCTTCATCCTCTGTCTTCTTCCCTGCTCCCTGCTCTGATCCTCTCTCTTCCCTCCCTGCCATCCAAATACATACATTTTTAAAAGCAGGAAACAGATGCCCTGAGAAACCACAGAGACTAGAGTTGGACTCCCCCACCCCAGCTCAGCTTTTCTGAACCTTCAAGCAGTAGAAGATGACCAAGTACACGGGTGTCTGTGTAGGAGACCTGGATGAAGCTCCTGTCTCCCTGTTTTAGCCTGGACCATCACTGGCCTCTATGGCCTTCTGGGAAGAGACCAGATGAGGAAGGATCGATTTCTCTCTTTCTCTCTCTCTTTTAAATAGATAATACTTTTTTCAAAAAAAAATATTTTTTTTTCAAAGCAGAGAAAACAGTGGGTATTCACTGGACAAACAGAACTGACTGTGGCAACCAAGCAAGTGTGTTCACAGTCTGAGGTTAACCAGGGCTCTGGGTCCCAGCGGGCCCAGCCATGAAGCAGCCGAAGACAGTCATCATCTCAACGAGGCACACTCTTCCATGGCCAGTCCTGCTATCCGAACATGAGAGGTGTGTGCTCACAGTTGCCCTCCTCTCTAAAAATGCAGCCCCCTGCGCCCTCCCCCACAACACACCTGTGGTTTTGACTGCTGGCTGGGGGGCTTGCCGTATCTCAGCTCAATGGCAAAGTCCTTGCCATTTGATGAGTTGTAGTAGTCTTGAGTTGTTCCCACTTTGGCCTTCGCCAGCTGTACAATCTCTTCGGCGGGTTTTGGGCGGTACTCGTTGTCCAAGTAATTGTTGACCGAGTACATGCCTTCCAGGAGCTGGCACTTCACTTGCCCTGTGGATGATCAAAGAAGTTGGTGCTTCTGCTGCCAGAGAAGGATGATAACATATCTGGGCTCACAGACAGACACACGTTCAGATGCTGCAGCATGGGGAGAGAGGCCAGGGGAAGGAGCAGGAGGAGCAAGGACACAATGGCTCTGCTCTTGACGTCTGAGTTTGCCTTGCTCTTCCTACTCTCCTCTTCCACTTCTTTAACATGTTCAAGTTAATACAGGCACAATTACTTAACACAGCTATATGTTCCTATAGCAACAAATGCAATGCTTTATCGGAGAGAATGGCTCCTGTGGCATTCCACTCTAGCAGGCAGCTTCACTGACTTGGTGAATCACTTCTTGCCAGGCATCTTTGTTGTGTAAACTTCTTTTGATTGTAGACAAGTACAGTATAGGAATATTTATCTCTTGTGCATCTCTAACCACAAGTCTGACTCAAAGAATTTTTAAATTTCTGAATATTTCCCAGGAAGAAGCAAATCTCTTTCTCCTTCTCCTTTTCCCAGAACCAATTTCGAATCAGAAAATTAAGTAAGATGACCAAGGATGAAAAGTTGTGGCACAAAGTTTTGAATCAATTCCAGAAACCTGGAAATTTATACTCTATCCTGTAGAACCTTGGTGACCCGAAGGCAAAGGAGCAAGTTCTTCTCACTTTCTTACTTCCTGGCATAGTTCAGGACACAACAGAGTTGTCAACAGATGCAGTGCACTTCTTGTGTTTAAAGAATAAAAGCTTTGGGGCCAGCATGGTAGCCTACTGACTGATGTCCTCTCCTTTCCTGTGTCAGGTTCCCTCTTGGGTGATTGTTCATGTCCCGGCTCTTCCACTTCCCATCCAGCTCGCTGCTTGTGGCCTGTGATAGCAGTCAAGGACAGGCCAAAGCCTTGGGACCCTGCACCTGCACAGGAGACCCGGAAGAAACTCCTGACTCCTGGCTTCGAATTGGCTTGGTCACTTGGGGAGCAGAGCAGCAGGTGGAGGATCTTTCTCTCTTTCTCTCCTCTCTATATATCTGTCTTTCCAATGAAAACAAAATTAATCGTAAGAAAGAAAATAAAAGCTTTGGGAATCATCACACCGAGAAGAATGGAATCAATATATCAGTACCAAACAATGCTTTTGTTCACAATTCTCAATGCTAAGTTGGTGGGTTAACAATTCAGGCTTACCTGAACTGAGCAGAGTGACCACGTAACCATCTCCTACATACACGGCCCAGTGCTTGTGGCCCAGGTGGGAAATCTGAATCATGTCTCCAGACTGTGGGCTTTGGCTTGACTGCAATTCAAGAACCAGAGTCAATCTGGGCTTCTGTCAAATGCCAGACAATCCCAGGTGTGGGCAGCTGCAGCTCAGCTGAATGGCTGCCACCAGTGCCCTGTAGTGTGCAGGAAGAACTCAGGGAGAGGAGACTCCTTGACTACTGGTCTCACCAGAATAGCCCGTGGTGTGCATTGGTTTCATGACCTCTGTGTGTGCGCATCTGGGGGTGTGTGCATGTGATTGTACCTGTACACACATATACAAGGCACTGTGGCCCAGCACCATCACCAACACCACTACACAAAGAATGTCCTCCATGTTGCAGAAGCAGGCCCAGCCTAGGCAACGTTTTAATACTGGCTCCTGAGCCCACTCTTTAGCCTGGGTGCCAGTCATGCCCTATGGCTGTGCACTGTGGTTTCTATTTCTAGTGCCCACTCATTGGCCCTGGACACACTACTCTTTCCATGGCTATCAGGTTCGTGGAGGAGGAAAATAACTCACCCATAAGCACAGTTCTCTAGTGCAAAGCAACCAATTCACAGGCAACACCACAACCACTTGCTTTCCTGGTATCTCTCATTCTAGACCAAGTATCTCCCTGGCCACCCCAGGGTCAGGTACTGGACAATGGGCACAGGTCCTGTGTGGCCTAGAACCCGTTTGCATCAATGCCAAACATGCTTACTCCACCCCACACTTTCCTTCCTGCACATGCTCAGTAAAGACCCTTGCCCATTGTCCCTGCCCCACAATTCTGACAGACTAATACTTCATGAGACCCACCGAGGGCATCTGTGAGCAACAAATTGTCCTTTCCATTGCAATTTTCTCTTGCTCCTATGTGGCTCCTCAGATACTGTCACATTGTCTGTTCATCCTGGTTGTCTAGGAGAAGCTGTTCCTGGGGGAAGCCTCTGCTTCCTAGTCCCTCCCCAAGCTCTGGACACTCACTCATTGCAAACAGCAGAAGCAGGAGACTTCCTAAGGCTGCACCAAGGGCAGTAGGACCGATGCCAGGTATTGTGGCAAACATACAGGTCCCACGAAGGGAGGCAGCAGCTGGCAGCCGAGGAAGACAAGCTTTACTGAGTGCAATACTCTGTCAGTCGGACAAGGGAGACTGGGTTTCCCATTCACCAGTCCTGGATATTTAGAGGACTTACCCCTAATCCCTCAGCCATAATGCAGTTTTCTCTGCCTGCTTCACATGTTAGTCCCACAACAGTTACTGCTTCCCTACACAGTCAGTCTCCCTTCCCTAGGACCGGGAGTACCATGCTCCAGACTCGTCAGTCCCAGGCAGTGGAGCCTGCTTTCTGTGTACTCATATCCATTCCCCCTGTTTCTGGGACCCTGTCCTACGCACAAGGCATCTGTTAACCCAGCACTCATCACTGGTCACTCTATTGGCTGCCTGGTGTCATTTTTCACTCTGCATCCAATCACCAAAACTAGTGTCCACAACCCAGACATCCATCGTGTCCTGAGCAAGAAGACTCAGACTGGATTCAGTTGCTTGCCAAGGTCACCGGGGACACGGGTTCTTCTCATCACATGGTTCCCATTAGTACAGTAACCTATACTGGCCACAGGAACTACAAGTGACTCATTTCACCTGCCAAAGGACACAAGGAAGAGCAGCAGGGGCTCCCCATCACTGGGGAGTAAAATCTTCCCATAATCCTCAGGCTGACTTGCCCACATTCTTCATTGGCCAGACCAGTAACATTTCTGCACAAGATCAATTATGGCAAAGAAGAGGCAACCATGCGAGGCTCGGGCCACCCACAGGGAATCACCTAGATCCTTGGGAAGGACCTCTGCTGTGCATGGACCCCTCCTGCCTCACCCTACCAGGGCTTTATTAGCTGAGAAGGTAAATGACAGTGGTACGTGTGAGTGTATAGGTACATAGCTATTGGTCAGCCAACAAACACATCAACCACCACAAATAGGGGTATTATAAAGCTGTAAAAATCCAGCCAGGAGAGTAGAGTCAAAGCCTCATGCAGGTTGGGGATGTTATCCTGGAAGAGACCATAGCAGGTCTCTGTAGGTGGCCAGAATCCCAGCAGAGGGAGCCCACACCTGGGATTCCAGAAGGCCTCCAGCCAATTCACCTCCTGGCGAGGAGTGACAACCTGCCAGCTGAGAGCAGGGGACAGAAGCATGGGGCCATCCTAGGAGAGGCCAGCAGGCAATCTGTGCTTGTGGGGATGCTGTAGCTGAGGAAGGAGGAGCTCAGTGCATACCAGGGGCAGGCACACAACGATAGGAGCCTACTGAGGAGCCTTGGTGGAGTCACACACCCTTTCAGAGCCTCTAGCACAGACAGCAAATGCTGGCCTGGATCACACCCAGGGCTAAGGGAGGAACCACTGCTTCAAAGCAGAGCTCACTGCCAACAGGGATTATCAGATTTCACACATTTTTCCCTCTCGTTAGAACCAGACTATGTCACCTGCTATGTGCTTGTGTATGAGTCTAACATGGCTCTAGTGACTTCAAGAAGGTTTCCCCACTGGTCGGTGTCAGGGTAAGAAGCAGTCTGAGTGCGCTAGCTGGGCGTCTGTATCCCATGCCTGCTCCCATGCGCATGATCCTTTGGGACATTTTTCCAAACTGCATGGTGCTCTCCGATGATTCACCACGGCTGCCTGCATTCCTCCTCTTATTGTCACAAACTGAACAAGTGTCCTTGACTCTATGAGCCCACATCGTCATGGGTATCCTGGCACAGGGCCTAGTCTATTACATTCAGGGCTTGAGGAACTGAGAGCTTTTAAAAAGCCTGATGCTGCAGTATTGCTGTGTGAATACTATTAGTGCTACAGCATGAACACTGTGGTGTTAGCGTATGTGCTTAGGATGGAAAATGTCAAGTAACTTCCAAAGAAAACGTTTTTTAGTGGGTGGAGGAGGACTTCCGCAAGGAGACCTTACCAACGGGCGACGAATCTGGCCATATCGTAGATCATTGACAAATTCCTCACGCTTGTTAATAAAGAATTCATAATTCTCTGCCTTGCTGACTAGCTTCATCCCAGAAGCGATGATGTTACTCGGAGGCTGTGGTCTGAATTGATGGTCCAGGTGGTTGCTAACCCAGTAGTTACACTCTTCCGCCAGGTCCTTCAAGGACTCCTTGGCTGCCTTGGCCTTGCCTCTTGGATTGGCGAAGAAGTTAGGAATGTCACTCCTGGGAAGCCCACCTGGGAATCACAGCAAGAAGCCAGTGGACAGGGAGGAAGGCAGACAGAAGGTGGGAGGGAAAAAAAAAGACGGATGTTCTGGGTGACTGAGCTTCCACAAGAAAGACTAGAGGAACCACAAATGGCTCCTCATGCTTAACGACACATGCTTAACGAATACGTGACACATCATACACACAGTCTTGATTGGCTACATCACACAACAGTCATGATTTGCATTCTAAGTGTGTACACTCGTTGTCCCAGGACTGGTATTGTAGCGTAATAAGTTAAGACGCTGCTTTGATGTCGGTATCCCACATTAGAGCTCCAGTTTCTGTCTACTTAGGATCAATTCCCTGATAATGAACCTAGCAAAGCAGTGGAAGATGACCCAGGTGCCTGGACCCCCGCCACTCTGATGGGCAACCCGGAAGGTGTTATAGGTCCCTGGCTTCAAACATTTGCGGAATAAAACGGCAGATTGAAGACAGCTCTCTCACATGTTTGTGCACTCCCCACCTCTCCCATATTCCAAATAAACTTCTGGAAAAAGAAAAGTCGAACATGCCAATGTGTTGTTCTGACATTGGTGACAGTGCTTTGTCCAGTGTAAACACACATGCTGGGGAATGCCCACAGCCAAGGACACATAGATCTCTGCATCTAACTTGCCAGATTTCCTCCAGCATTCTTTTCCTTTGATTGAAGAAACATCTATTGATCTTTCTCAATTTAAATGACCCTCATCCTTAACAGAACACACTTTTCCCCAGATTTTTTTTTTATTTGAAGGTCAATTACAGACAGAGAGAAGAAGATAGAGGGAGAGAGATCGTGCGTCCACTGGCTGTCTCCCCAAATGTCTCCTCAACACCTAGAGCTGGGCCCAGCCAAAACCATGACAGAAGAATTTCATCAAATTCTCTAGGCTAAGTGACAGAGACCCAGAAACTTGTACCATCTTCTGCTACTTTTCCCAGGCCATTAGCAGGGAGCTGGATGGGAAGTGCAACAGTCAAGACCTGAACCAGCGCCCGTGTGGAATACTGGCATTGCAAACAGCAACCCTACTTGCTATGCACAGCACCAACCCCTTAACAAAATTTGCAAAATCACACCTTCAGCTGGCCTTACCTGAGCAAGGAATCAGGTGGATCACATCTCCATCTCCCACGTAGATGGCCCAATCCTTATAGTCAGGGTGAGATATCTCAAGGATGTCTCCAGGCTGTGGATCTGTTGCAACCTGCAACAGAAAAATCAGGATTGTGTAGAACAACAACGAAGACCCTGGCTGCAGAATGGCAGTTCAGCTTGGGATTCCTGGCCATGCTCATCTCCTAATGAGAACAGAAAAGATCTTCTGTCCCACCGTGAAACCTCTAGTGCTGCCTTCACTCCGTGAGGCTCCTGAATGCGGCAACTGGAGCAGGACAGCCTTGAAGAAATGACCATGTGGGGTAGGAGAGAGGAGGCTGATCTGGAAGAACGTGTGTTGTGTGCACATGTGGAGGGTACAAATCGGCAGGGAAAATTACACTCTGTGTGTGTGTCTGTGTGTGTGTGTGTGCGTGCGTGCACCTGAGGGCATGAACACCAAGGTTGATTGGATGAGTGCCTTCACAAAGTTTTTTAGCAATACTCGGAAGGAGGGAGGGAGAAGTCCACCCCTGTGCCCTTTGGTGACCCCTAAGTCCCTCATCATCTTCCCATCTGTTCCTGTCCATGGCCATGGCGGGCACCTCCTCCTCAGATCCTGTCACCCTCACCCCCCATACAGGACACCTGTCCCTCACACAGCGTAGCCTAGAGACAAAACTGACAGCACCTGATGAGACCTGACCCTGTAGTCAGGACTTTCTGGCGCTGCCCACTTGCACAGCCAGGCTCTGCCGGGCATTATCCTGAGATAACCATAGCCTCCCCACAGCCCCAGAGAGGACATGCTTGTCCCAGTGCACAGGTGGGGAAATGCATGATTAGAGAGATGGAGGGACTCAGCACATCACTCAGCTGGAAGGACGGAGCTGGGCTCTGCCTTCATCCCCTGTTCCAGCCCCTGCCTTCATCCCCTGCCCCTTGTGCCCCTCCCCACTTTCCCATGCCCCATCCCTGGGTGCTGCAGCTACTGTGGTAGTGTTCTGGTGTGTTACACTCAGTGCCTGTGCTCGGGGGACAGCACACCTCCTCTGTCCTTGTCCTGGACCCTCCAGTTAGAACCAAGCTCAGCTCACCTTTGACTCTCTCTGGCGCCAAAATATGGCACTAAAATCAGTCCATGCTATTCTTGGAGCATCTCCTGTTTCAGTTCCTCACCAGCTCCTGGCCACTGACTTTGTATAGACAGATGACCCTGCCCTGCTGACCGGCCCTTCCTCGCTCCTCATCCCTTCCCTGGGCTCTGCTACCCACAGGCCCATGAACACCCCTCACTCACCTCCCTACCACCACCATCCTTGCTGCTCTCCACATCTGTAAGGGTCTCTGCCCACCTCCTCATACCCATCCTTCTTCCACTCCTCCCCATCAGACATTTGGCCCTGGGGGCTTCCCTCCCCGCCTACCTGGCTCGGCTGCCATTCTTGTGCCCACATGCGCCCACCTGTACCTCTCCCTGCATGGGTCACACTGAGCTGCAGTCCCCTGTGTCTACTGCACCCCTGAGAGCTGGGAGGCCTCTGGAGTAGAGCCCTGGACTCATGTCCTTCCCTGTGTCCCCAGGATCAGCCAGGGGCCTGGCGTGGAATGAGGCAAAGGTGGGAAACTAGGAAGAGGGCTGGCCAAGGAGCCAGTCTTCCTGCCAAGCTGGGCCTCAGGAAGCCATATCTTTATCAGGGGACCATGAGGGAACTTAAGAAGCACAGTCAGGATACTGTCAAGCACAGCTGGTGGCCTGTTGTGATATGTAAGCTTGAGCCCTGCTTGAGAATGAAAAGACTCTGGTCAACAGAGCCTTAGTTTGCTTGGGTAAAATAAATGTCATCATCTCAGGATTTATTGCCTGAATGTCAATACATCACCAGGAGCAGGTGATGCCCACCTGGTCCATCCCCCAAACTGGGAGCCACCTTCCCAGAATTGGCTCATTTCCCGCCAAAGCCAAAATCCAGCTGTTCCCTCTCAGTGCCGGCACCTGCCTGAAGATCCTGGAGCAACGCCCCTGTGAGCTGACGTCAGGGGAGGTGGAGAGGCTCAACACAGAATGGTGTTTATTTGACAGGCAGGAAGAGAGACAGAGAATTACTTCTATCTATTGTCAAAACTGAAGCCAGGAGCCAGGAGCTTCTACAGGGCAGGGGCTCCAGTACTTGGGCTATCTTCTGCTGCATTCTAGGCAAGTTAGCAGGAAGGTGGAAGGCAAGTGAGGCAGCCAGGACTCCAGCTAGTGCTCCTATGGGAATTGGTGTGGGAAACAGCAGCTTAACTCACTGTGCTAACTTACTCCCATGGCACTGCTTTCTTTCACTTTACATAAGATTTCTTTCTTTCTTTAAAGAGTTAACAGAGATTGAGGGAGACAAAAAAGAGTGAGAGAGGGAGAGAGTGTGTCAGTTTATGTACTCCCAAATTACTGCATTGGCCAAGGGCTGAGCCAGACTGAAGCCAGAAGTCAGGAGCTTCATCGGGGTCTCCCACACGGGTAGGAGGGACCCAAACACTTGGACCTTCTGCTACCTTTCCCTGGCATTAGCAGAAAGCTGGGTCAAAAGTGAAGCAGCTGGGACAGGAAGCAGTGCTCCTGTTGGATGCTTGTGTCACAGGCTGCAGTCACACCCACCTCACCATGACACCAGCCCCAATGGTATTTCCCAGGTTAGGACAAATGCCACCACGGAAGGAGGACAGAGAATGGCATGTTGGGGGCTGAGAAGAGATGGAACAGACAAATTGGGGAACCCCTCACTTTCCAGAAACCTAGGATCCCCTGAAGGGCACATGCTGGCTCCTTCCCCAGCTTTGTTGATGAGTAGGACCCCTGGCTGACACAGGTGTAAGCCCTGTACCTCCTCCCCCAAGTCCCTGACAGCAGCTCTGGGTCTCCACCCTGAGCACCAAAGGGGAGAAGACCTGTCCCAAACATCAGACCCCATTATCAGGATTCCAGCAACAGTGAAACTGAACAACCAGCTGGGAAACCAGCTGGAGTCTGGGAAACAGGGCAACTCACTGGATGGGGTAAGGGTACTCAAACCCTGCTGCTGAGCTAGCACCCCATTCCCACACCATGTATGCCTCTTCCAGTGTCTAACATTCAGTAAAGGCAGGAGTCCACCGTGAATCCGTTCCAGCCCCTGGCCCTGCGAGCTATGTGACAAGTGAACTGGTGTACAGGAGATCGATCTATCTTTCAAGTAGATAAGCATTTGTTAAAATACTTTTTTCAAAAAGAAAACTCTAGAGCAAAGTCTAGGCCAGGAGCGGTCTGCCCACCCCCCACTGTACAGTCAGTCCTAGGAAATCTGGGGGACTCACCTGGTGCATCTGGAAGCAAGATGGTGTCCACAGCTCGATGTCCACAGCTTGTCCGCAGCTCAGCTGCTACTGGCCTAGCTTTATATCCTAGCCTGAATTTCACTTTCAGCTTCCTTCTGACACTCTCACATGACCAAGCATTTCAAAGAAAGCAAGAGTGCAAAAGCAGGTGCAATAAAGATGTTGCCAGGGACACGACTATCCCACATTCCAGGACCTTGATCCTAGTCCCAACTCCACTGTGTACATACTACAGCGCTCTGCCAGCACAGACACTGGGAGGCAGCAGGTGACAGCTCAAGTTCCTGGGTTGCTGCCTCCCACCTGGGAGACCCGGATGGAATTCCAGGCCCCCAGGTTTGGTCTGACCTAAGCCACTTCTGTTGCACATATGTGGGGTGTAAATCAGTGCATGAATGGGCTCTCTCTCTCTCCCCACACACACACACTTCCTCTCTCTCTTTTTCTATCTTTCAAATAAACAATAATTAAACTTTTTAAAAACATTGTTCTGATTAGTAAGGGTAATGTCTAGCTAGTGAAATAATAAGATGTAGATGGTGGCACAATGGCTCATCTGCCTAATCCTCAGGCTGCTAACACCCACAGCCTATATGGGCACCGGTTTGTGTCTCAGCTGCTTCACTTCCCATCCAGCTCCCTGCCTGTGGCCTGGGAGAGCAGTAGAGAATGGTCCAAAGCCTTGGAACCCTGCATCTGTGTGGGAAATCTGGAAGCAGTTCTTAGCTCCTGGCTTCGGATCAGCTCAGCTCTGGCTGTTGTGGCCATTTGGGTAGTTAATCAGAGGATGAGTGATGGAAGATTCTCTCTCTCTCTCTCTCTCTATTTCTACTCTCTGTAAATCTGCCTCTCCAATAAAAACAAATACATTTTTAAAAACTGATAAGATTGTGACTCTCTACATCAACACATGGAAGCACTGAGCCTTAAAAGCCTTCTCAGAAACATCCAGAGGAGGATCAAGCCCTGCACTTTTCTCCTGGCCTAAAAAATCAGAAGTATTTGGGCCAGTGCAATGGCTCAACTGGCTGATCTTCCACCTCTAAGCAATGGCTTCCCATATGGGTGATGGTTCAGGATCAGCTGCTCCACTTCCCACCCAGCTCCCTTCTTGTGAAAGCAGTTGAGGACGTCACAAGCCCCTAGCAATAAAGAAATAAGAGAAAATTTCCCTGATCTAGAGAAAGAATTGGGAAACAACATCCAGGAGGGGCATAGAACTCCCCACAGGCTTGACCAAAAGTGATCCTCACCACGACACATGATCATCAAGCTCTCTTCAATCAAACATAAGAACAAGGTTCTTAAATGTGCATGTGATAAAAAAAGATCAATTGACATTTAAAGGAATGACAATTAAACCCACAGAAGGCCTCACAGTCTAGAAGCTTCACAGTCAAGAAGAGAATGGAGTGACATATTCCAGATTCTAAAAGCAAAAATTGTCGGCCCAGGATTACATACCCAGCAAAACTTTCCTTTCTTCCACAGTCAAGAAAAGTTAAAAGAATATGCCTCTTCAAAACTGTCCTACAAAGGATACTTAAAGATGTTCTCTTGACAGAGAAGAGGAATAGCGCCCACCAAAACCCAAAGGCAAACGCAAAGAACATCCCATTAAAATGACAACAGAAGACTAAACCAATGAACAACCCATTCCTAAAATGACAGGACCAAACTACCACCCATACATATTAACCCTGAAAGTAATTGGCTTAAGCTCATCAGCCAAACATCATAGATTATTAGACTGGATTAAAAAACAAAACCCATCTATTGTTGCCTGCAGGAGACATATCACTTCAACAAAGATCAGCAGAAACTATTTCATGGATTTTGATTTTTTTTTTTAGTTTCATCACTTCAAAACACTTTCTTCTGATTAAATTCTTCAATGACTCATAGATCATACAGTAGCATCATTTTCTTCAGGAAGGTTGATTTTCTTTTTCATTTCTTCAGCAACACATTAGTCATTCAGTAGCATATTATTGAACTTCATGGTGCTGTTAATTTCTTTTTCCTTTCTGTTGTTGCTTTTGTTTGTGGCTTTTCATTTAAGGGGATGTAGAGTAACTGTGTAATGGAGACTGTCATATCCAGATGTGAGGATACAATGCAGGAATGCATTTCTGCTTCCAGATAAAAAATGGACTCCCAATGGAATTGTTAAATTTGTCTTGACAATAGGATGCTGGACTCTCTGCCATTGTCCATGCCCACAATGATGGTCTTATGACTGTTTATGAGAAACTATACTATAGTAATGATATAGGGGAATGCAGTGAGGAGGGGAGGAATTGGGGAGGGGATAAGGGAGATCCCGGGGCCTATGGAATTGTATCATGAAATAACAAGAAAAAGAAGAGGAAGAAGAAGAATAAAAATTCAAAAACAAAAGGAGAGAGGTTGGGACAAGCTTTTGAGGAGGAAAAGCCAAAGAAAGGTTTGCCCCTGAGGCGGCTAGGTGGGAGAAGGGGGCATTATTGGGGTGAAGTCAGAAGGACTTGAGAGGAAGAGCAGGATTGACCAAGGGGGAGAATGAAGAAAACTCTTAAACATAGGAAATCTCTAACTGTTCACCATTTCCATGACAGAAGTCATCTCGGTCATGGAGAATTTGGAGGTCAAATGGAATCATTATCCAACTTTTGTTGAGTCCCGGCCACAGTGTAAAGGAAGATTAGTTGCCATGGCTGGAGGTCTGAGAATTACAGGGTTTTGAGCTTTTTGGGAAACAGCCGAGTGGCGACTCTGTATGATGCTTGAACTCTTCAACCTAGCTGGAATGTTCAGAGAGCAAGGTGGTGGGATTAAGGCAACCTCAGATTTTCATGGAGGGTAAAATCCAAAGACAAAAGTACAAAGAGCAAACTATTGAGGGGAAGAGTTTACACTCACAAATCACCTGCAGTGAGTGGTAGGCTGCCTTTAATCTGAAGCAATACATGAAAGTAGCAATGGCTGAGAGGCTATGAAAGATTTCACAAATGCTCTGAGTCAGAGTCTGAAGAGATGATTGTGGTAGCTCAGATCCCCACTGGGGAAAGCAGAGCCATCAGACAAAGGAGGATGGAAGGGAGGGAGGAAATAAGGCAGAGTGTTAGAGAGATTACACCAGACCCAAGTGTAGGATGGTGAAGGAGTCTTTATTGTCCAAGTGTGGTAATAGCAACTCCTGCTATACTCCAGGAGTCTCTGCACCAAGCTGCTAAAGTCAGCAGCTTTTGTTGTTTTTGTTGTTGTTGTTTTTCAAAGTCAGGGGTTTTTAGGTTCTCCAACCACAGTGAAAGCCACATGGTGCAAAGTTTCCATGTGCAGGAGGCAGGGAGTTACCAGAGCCCAACGTGTTCCTGTAGTTGATTAAACTAACCCAGTATAGTAGGAGACAGGAAGAGCCAGGTGCAGGGAGCCTCCGGGGTGTTTTCTGCACTGTAACTTGTCCTGAAAGGTGTGGAAGACAGGAGAAGCAGGGTGCCTCCAAAGCTGGATTTGTGTCTTCAATTAACTTGAACAGCGGGACAGAAGGTAGGAAGTGCAGAGTGCGGAAACTGGTTCCACGCTGTCAATCAGCTTATGAAGCAGTTCTAGCCATCAACTGCTGCACTCCATTACAGAACAGCACAAGACAGCTCCTGCCACTCAGGACACTGTGCCCAAGCACTCAGGCATGTATGTTCAGACCTGCAGGCAATGCCTAAATGCTCATTTTCGTTGTACTGAAAGCATAAGCTCAATCACAAGGTCCAGACTCTGGGGCTGCTACAGATCTCAGTCTCCCTGTGGAGCTGTCAACTGTGTGGGTTGTTGTAAATGTTGTGGCTGCTGGCCACCTGCAGATGCCCACCATGAAGGGCTCATTGTATGAAGGCTCCATATCCTGACACCATGGCTGGTTTTATACCCAGCCTGTATTTTGGGGTAGAGCACACCACTGGACAGCTGACTCCACTGCCCTCAGCAGGAAGATCTTGACCAGCACTCAGAGATACGTGACTGCTGTTGAGTGGTTGAGTTTGGCTGTCTAGAGTGCAGTCCTGTGCTGTCAACAGCAGCTTTGGCTCCTCACAATGAATCAAGTCCTAAAACGCGTAAATGCAAAATTCCAGAAATACACTGTTCATAAGCTTTAATTGGAGACAGTGGATGAAATCTTAAATGGTTTTCCGCACCATTTCAACACAGAAAATCATCTCTTTGTGCATCCACTGTATGTATTCTACCCATCGATTAGTATATACAGCACAATAAGACATTTTAAGAAAGATCAACCACAGTCAGATACTTTCTGTTATATTTCTGTCATGATCCAATGTCATCATTTATTTCTGCTCATCTTTATAATTCTCAGAATATAACCTTCTAATTAACGATTTATTTTTATTTGAAAGATACCTTTCCAGAGAGCAGGAGACACAGAGAGATCTGCTGCTTCACTCCCCAGACGACCACAAGGACCACAGCTGAAGCTATCCAAAGCCAGGAGCTAGGAACTTCCTCAGGGGCAACCACACAAGTGAAGGGATCCAAGGACTTGAGCCAACCTCTGCTGCTTTCCCATATCATATGCAGGGAGCTGGATCAGAAGTGGAGCACCCAGGACTTGAACCAGCACCTATATGGGATGCTGACACCAAAGACAAAGGCTTAATCTACTATGCCACGGCACCAGCTGCAAGAATATAACCTTTATCTCAGGCACATATATAAATACACAGTGTATATAGGGTGTGGGATTTCCTATAGTTTCAGCCTTCCCCCCGGGGCACTTTGACCTGTCCTTTCCACCCACAGATAAGAAGGAAAACTACAACACATGGCAAGCCTGACTCAGCCTTACCCTTCTCCCAGTCCTCTCAACAAGGCAGTTGGATTATTACACTTATCTGAGTGAGCAGAAACACACTGATTACACCGCTCACTCAAGCATGTTCCCAGAGACCCCATGTGCCACCTGATACGCAGGGTTTCCAGTGATGCCACCCCAAGTAGGATGTATGTTCACAGGACAGACAGGCCAGCAGGCCTCCCAGCCTGAGACTTCCACTTCAGGCTTCTTGCCTCTGAGACTAACTCATGATGAATATATATGTACCCCCAACTGTGGGCAATGGCCTAGGTTACATTGTACCTAGGCAGTGTTATACCACTGGGAGAAAAGCAGATACCAGCTGGAAGGCATCCCAAACCTGACTAACACCAAACCTATGTTAACCATCCAAGTGTCCCAGCATATTCACCTAGCCTGTTCCATTTCTTTTTTTCATGTTGATATGTGGTGGGTGCTGGGTCTATGTGGCCAGGGGGAGGAGTTCTGACAGGGTCCAGGTCACCTGACACGTCTTTAGACCTATCTTCCTGGTGAGTGCCAGGTCCATGAGCCCTGGGACAGAGGGTCCAGTGGCACCCAGGTCACCTGGCCTGGTCCTTGGGCCTACCTGTGCTATGGGTACCAGGTCCATTAGTCCCAAGGGCAGAGAGATCATGCAGTTCCCGGGTTGGCATCTTGGGATACCAATGGTGCTGGGCAAAGCCCCATGGACACATTGTGTCACCCTGGTCAGAGCTTGGTGTTTGAGTTTGCAGGGCTCTGAGGGATGGCCCAGGTCTGGGTGTGCTAGGACATGACGGCTCACATCAAGGATGGTAGTCTGACCATGGAGTGCCCGTGTCAGAACCAGGCCTCCTAAGTGGGAAAGATGGAGCAGTGGATGGCAGACCCAGATGCACAGGAGGCAACCCATTGGAACCTACAGAGGACATCTGGTGCCATAGCAGAGGAAGGAAGGCAGAACAAATTGGGCAACTTCCCAACCCAGAAATGACACCAAGTATCTGGGCAAATGGAGACTTTAGGATCAACTGTGTCACCCAATGGACCTTAGAAGGATTTCCTCATCCACAGATCAGTAAGATTGACATCATTTCAGAATTATCAAAAACACTTAAGCAAAACATGCTCCTCGTCGGGGACCTTGGGTTGATACTGGGTGGCTGTTCCCCATCCCTGGGAACTGGGGACATGCTACAAGCACTAAAGTCCAGTGACTGCTGCATTGCCTCAATGAGAACTGAGGCAGTGCTATGAGCACTAACATGCCGTGGCTGCTGCATTCACTTGGGCATGAGGTTAAATCTCACACCTGGCAGGGTTCCTGATTTTACAGTGCTCTTGCTGTATTGATGCAACCTAATGGCGTCTCCTAATTCTCTGGTGCCCAGGCCTCACTCCTGACCTCCAGACCCCATCTCCCTGCTGCACAGCACACTCACCACCCACAAGAGGGCGCCCCACAGACATCACACTCAACACTTCAAAGCTGAATCCTTGCTCTTCTGCCTTCCCCAAACCTGCCCCAAACTGGAACCTTCACATCTCAACTCCCTCTGACTAATGCTCAAAGTAAGAGACTTCTAGCCATTCTTGATTCCTCTTCCTGTCCTCTCACTTCATCAGGAAATCCTGGTGGATTTGTGAAATGGTATAAACTGTGTCTTCTCCAAAAACATTCATAGACTGAAATTGTCACTCCCTGGTCCCCTGAATTCAGCTGTATTTCAGGGTAGGAGCTTTAGAGAGATGATTACAGTAAAGTCATCAGGTAAACGTCTGAACAGCATGACTGGTGCCCTTCCACAAAGATGAAAAGTTGGCACGGTACTCATGGAGGAAAGACCATGTGAACACACAGCTGTCCACAAGTCAAGGAGACAGGCACCAGGAGACACCATAGTCACCTTGACCTTGGACTTCCAGCCTCCAGAATCATGAAAACATACACCTGTGCTGTCTGTGATATTTGTGTGGTCCCCTGAGCTAACCAATACACTCTGCCTTTAAAGTACACAAAGAATCCAGTCACTTAGCTCAGCCCAGCCAATCCCACTTAAGTGGTACCCTCAGAACATGCTCCACATTAGGAATCCTAGGATGACGTCCGCATCCCCAGGTACTGATGAATTAGACCACTAGTAGCAGCCCTCTCTCCTTCTCTCCCTCCTAACCCACAGATACAGAAGAAAAAAAAAGTGTTTGTGGATGCTAACACGTGTCTAACCAGGCCCACCCCAACTCTGGTTCTTATGTTTACCAGTTGGAGCTGCAGTCATGAGACAGGTGCCCACAGCTTCCCTAACAGGCCCACTCCCAACCCTGGATCTTACATTTTCTGTTGGTATGCAGTCTACCCTGACAGGACTTGCCCTGTACCAGCACTTGCCAGCTGATGCTGTGGCAGAGCACAACCAGCCTACACTTAACTCTAGCTCATGCAGGCTCATTCAGTTGCTTACTCCTCTAAGCCAGCTCACATGCAGTCCAACAGGTTTTGTAGCCCTACCCAACCTGGTCTGCCCCAAATCTCAGCTTTCATGCTCACCAGTGAGTGCAATGACCCATCCTGGAAGCTCCTGCAGCCCCACTACTGGGCTTACCCTGCCCTAACCAAGGTCTTGCATATACTGTTAAGTGCTGTGGCTCAGTCTAGCATGACCCATCTCCCTCAGCATTCACCAGTGGTACTACACACTGTCTCTACCCAGCCTTCCCCCAGTGCCAGCTCATGCTGGTGGGTGCTAAACCTAGCCAGCCAGGTTAAGCCCCAGTCTTAGCTCATGCTGGTGGGTGCTGCAACCTAGCCAGCCAGGACAAGCCCCAGTGCCAGCTCATGCTGGTGGGTGCTGCAGCCCAACCGAGCCCAACCAGCCCCTACTTCTGCCCCTAATGTGAACTGGCTGGTGGTGTGGCCAAACCCAACCTGGCCTACTCCCCATCATGACTCTCACACCTGCTAGCGAGTGTTGCAGACTGGTCCAGCCTGGCCCACACCCATACCTGACCTACTGGCACTGTAGCCTGGCCTTGCCTGGACTGCCTCCAGCCTCAGATCCCACACTTATCAGCTGGTGCTGAATCCTAACGGAAGTTCCCCAAGCTCCTCTGTGATACCAACTCCAAGTTGCAGATTTCACACACACAGGTGGGTGTTGGGCTCAGCTTGACTTGGCTCACCTCCAGTTCTGACCTTCTCTGGTAGGTACTGAGGTCTTGTCAAACTGACCCACGTCCATTCTGGCTCTCACGTATGGGTACTACCATACTACCTAGCCCTGCCTAGCCAACTCCCAGATCCAGCTCTCACACGGTTCAACAGATGCCAAGACCTAGCCCAGTCCATCCTACACCCACTCTGTCACAAGCACCAGTGGGTTCTAGAGCTTATTCCAATCTGACACACTCAGGACCCATATGCTGAGAGATGCTGCAGCCATGTCCAACACAGTTCATCCCTCATTCCTGCTCTCATGCTCAACAGTGAGAATCATAGCCCAGCGGGACATTCCTTTATTTCCCCAAACAGGCCCGCTCCCAGTCACAGATCTTGTGCATGCTAGTGGTTGCTCGACCCAGCCCAGCATGGCCCATCCCCTGGGTTGGCCTTTGTCTTCAGATACTGCAGCCTGTCCTGCCCTGCCCTACCTCCAGTCCCAATTCTGGACAGTGGGTGCTAAAACCTAGCTCTGACCACTCTGTCTCCATTTCTGGCTCTCATGCAAAATGGAAGGTAAAGAAACCTAACTCATCATGACCCACATACCATCCTGGCTCCCATGTATGCCAGTGCACTACAACTTGGCCTGGCCTTGCCTCATCTGCTCACTAGCTAGTCCACACACCTACTGACATGTGGAACATCACTGCCTGGTCAGGCCCACACACAACCCTAACTCTCATGCTCACCAGTGGGAGCTACAGCCTAGTAAGACAATTCTCCAAGATCCCCAAGCAGCCTTGCTTCCAGGTCTGGATCTCATGGATGTCAACATGTGCTAATGCCCTGCCTATCTAGTCCACTCCCCAATCTCAGTCTCTGTGGGTGCTGGTGGATGCTGCATCATGGCCTGACCCAACCCAATTCTTGGGTGTACCCATGGGTGCTGCAGCTTTGGCCAACTTGGCCTACTATGAACCCCAGTTCCCATGAGTGTTGATGGGTTCCATGGTCATGTATAGCTTGTCCATTACTGCCGGAGTCCAGCTCCAGCTGAGTTCAGAGCTCGGGAAGGGTGCGTGGAGTCGGTGATAAAGAAAGACACAGACACTTGTTGCATTTTTCCTGCTTCCTTGCTTCTTGCTTGCTTTCTTTTTCAAGAAGAAGCTGTTCTTTTTATTTTCTTAGACACATCACAAGTCTCTGCACAAACATTTGATTTTTTATCTTTAACTTTAGAACTAAGACAGCATGCACAGATGTTCAATTAATTTTTACTTCATGGTCAACCAGGTGCTCTTAAAGATAATTCTGTAAGTTACTATAATCAGTTACTTTAAAGCAAGCCATTATTCATTCTTCAGAAGTGGCCACTAGGTGACAGCCAGAACTCCAAGGCCAAGGCACAGATAGTTACCTACTAATTAGTAAAACATTCCTACTACATTTTATTTTCACAACTTTATCTATCACATAATGGAAGAAATACATCAAAAGAGAAAAAATATAAGGATCTAAGACAAAAAGTTTCAAACATTAAATCCCCCTACGACTGCAGGCTCTACAGCCTCATAAGCAATCAAACAATAATCAAAAGTATATCTCTGTGATGTTAATAGAATCATCCTATATTTCCTCTAGTTAAAAGATTATGAAAGCAGCTAAAGCAGCTACATTTTCTATGCTCTAGAGAGTTGCAAGGACAGGGTAACCTTTAAGGTCACAGCAACTATATTTTTTGCCATAGCAGTTTCAGCTCATACTCTCATCACTTCCATTAGTTTGTAAAATTCTTGTTAAGCCGATTCCCAGAAGGCATGCTATATGTCTGGGCCAGATTTCAGGACAATGGGTAGGCACACAATAATGTGTGTCCAGAAATGGCATGGGTTTAATTGTAGGTTTAATTGTACTCCTGTGCACAGTTAAAGGCCCACTCACCAAGACATCAATAACATTAACTCTTAAGCTCACAGTAGTTGCCAAAGCCATCTCACAGGGGCAAACAATGCCTCAATAGATTACAGAATTCTTAGTGGGGTGCTTGAGTGTCCATGCAAACGGGGTGAGACTGCGTCAAGGTGGTCAGAGAGAAATCGCCGGGCCCTGCCAAACAGCTGGAAGCTCCCCAGGCCCTGCCAAGCAGGGAGCTGTTCTCTTCACACCTTTGTGTCATCCACACCTACTGCACGGACCCCAGCATTTCCCTCTTTTTTTATTATTAAGTGGAAGGATGCGCAGTTCTCTGCGAGTGGCTTGAATCATGGAGCTCAAACGTCGGAAGATGACTGGGCCAAGAAACAACACAAAAAGGAGAACAATTAGCATGATTCCCAAATTAGTAAAGAATGAAGAAAATGTTTTATCAGAAATAAAAGATGAAAGAGATTGTAAAAATTGATTAGCAACGCCTCCTGCAGAGAGGGCCTGAAGTTGAGAGTGGGAGATGGCAGAAATCTGGGCATGTAATTCCTGGATGCTAAGAGTAGTAGAAGTACTATTCCATACACCTTGGAGATGAGTTTTAACATCATTCCAAGAAACATGTGAGTCATTATAAGGGAGAGGAGTGACAGAGATCCATTTATGAATACTGTGACAAGTGGCACCAAATCTGGTTTTTAAGTGTTGAATTTCATTGCCAATGTAAATCACTGCTTCTTCTAATGCATTCATCTTGGCCTCTAAATCTTTATCAATACTCTCCTGGGTAAATAAGGCAAGGCTAACATTACAAGAAAGAGTATTAACATGATGAGCTGTATGAACTTGTTGTGTGAAGGCAGTCACTGAAACTGCAAGAGATCCAATAAGGGTAATAAAGGCCATAAGACCTAAAAATAAGGAAACCAGAAAACGTTTAGGATGGAATAAAGCTGTAGAAATTGATTGCAATGCATAAAGAGCAACAGCATCATATCATGGTTTAGTCAAATTTACAGGTAACATTACATATGAGAGTTTTTTTCAAGATAACAAAAGTACCAGGCTTTACAGAAGAATTAAGACAATTAGTAACTATACACTTGATACAAATTGCAGTATATAGAGAGCCATCTCAGAAAAGGGAGAGGGAGCCTAAGGGTCCAACTGTAAGTTACTTATCAGCAGTCCTTTCTGGAAAGTAGCTTGAGTCCTGCACGGGGATGTCTTCAGTGGCAGAGAATAGATCAGTAGATGTATTTGTGACATGTCCTCATGGCAGGTGTTGTTCTTCTGTACAGACTTGATTCTTAAAACATTTCTGGCTGTGTCTGTTTGACCGCAGCAAGGGCAGCACTGAGGTTAGCAAAACTCTTCTGTTGTTTGTAGTAACATAAGTTTTCCATGGTCTTTCAGATGCTTCACATATATAGATGGAGGAGAATACAACGTGAAGTATGATAAAGATGTTGCCAAGATGACCTAGGGAACATACATCAGACAAGTACCTCTGTTCTTTTAAATAATATTTCTGTAACAAAAAACTCCAAAAATCAATTAAAAGTATAGCATTTCCTAATCAGTAAAAACAGGCAGTATGATAACAATTAAAATAAAAATTTCTATAATAACTCTAGCTGGAAAAAATGGCATAAAACTAAGATCTATTATGTGTCCATTTCTCATTTGAACTCAAGGAACATTGAAACCAAGCAGTAAAATACACACACACACACACACACACACACACACACACACCTCTTTTTTTTTTCTTAGAATACACTTTAGATGACTGTAAAGGTAAAATTTCAAATAATTGTAACAAAAAGACATACATCAACACAGACATAGGTGGCCACCACACTCACACAATTTTAAAGGCTAATGGGCCATAATGATGTCTTGTATGGACCCTGACTTAAGAAATTGTGCTGCACCCAGCCCTCTTGAGTCCCAGACGAGTACTCAAAACAAGCAAATTTGGATAATGAGGCACCTGTATATAGGCAGAGGTCAGTGCAAATCCTGCGAGCCAGGAAGCCAGGACTGGCAGCTGGGGCCGTGTTAAGTATCACGGTGGCCTCCCCAGACTACCAAGCCAGGCTCTAGAACCCAGGATGGCTACTACCCTCTGACTGAGGCCTCCAAAATATTACAACGTGCACGAAAGATCATATCAGATGAATTTAAGATTTATTAATGAATCTTTATAAACCAAGCTTGGTGATAGCAGTACCCATTAAAATTTAGTAAGTGAAAAGTAAACAATGACAATTAAGTGTGAATAGAGACCCTGTAAGAAAAAAAATTGGTCATTACTGAAGACCCTGATTCAATTATCCTAGCAATATAAATTAGCTTAAAAGATATGCAGTTAATAGCCTGGACATATTTACAAAACTATAAACATTGATCTTTTTGTTGCTTTTTGGCCTGCATTATATCGTTTTTAAGCATTACCTGTCCTAGAGCTTTTGGAAAAACAGAAATTTGAATTAGACTTCTGTAAAAAAAAAAAAATGCTTTTATCTGTAGTAGTATTTTGATATGACAAAGTTTTGCTCTACTTGGCATCTGACAGTATCTTTAATATAATCCAAAAGCCTATTCAGTTATTGTATCTACTAAATGAAACTTTTGAATTTGTTAGGTACCTATCAAGGATGCCAAGACTTATAATATCTAGTTTAAATAGAATTGCTTTATATAACACAATATGGATTAGATTTAATTATTGGCATTATGTGATCACTTAAATACCTATAAAATAAATACATAACTTTTATCAATATTAAGCAATGTGAACATACTGTAAGGCAGAAAACACAAATATCACCTTGATACTTCGATATAGAATCTTATATTCTGAGACACTTCAGCAAAGTCAGGTCTGGAGTTCGCTGGAGCTAACTAGAAAAATTTAATCATTTAGTAGATAAAAACATTTAAAAGGAGATGTTATGATAACATGTGATTTTAAAACTTTGTTACTATAACAGACAATCAGATTTTAATTCCATGTATCAATGATGAATATTTTAGAAAATGCTGCAAACAATATGTAAAGAATATGATTAATCATATTGCATATAAATCATACAAGATGTATTCCTTTCACATCTTCCATGGCTTTCCCATCCCTTCTTCAACAAACTTCATCCTGTAAATATTTTGTCCTCTTCAGTGAGGCAGTTTAACATAGCCATGCTCCTGTAGGAAGGAATATTTTACAAGCCATGGCCTTTTTCTTTTATCCAAGAGCTTTCCTCTATAATCTTTTTCATCAAGAACACATCTGAATACTTGAATTTATTTTTTATTTAAATAGCAGATAAAAGTACATGGTGCATCCCATACCTGGAAAAATTTTAACAGTGAATTAGATGTTACTTTTATCGCAGTTTATATTTGGGGTAAATGTTACACTTTTAAAGCAATGCCTCAAATAATACCTTAAGAGTTATATTCATAAAGTTCAGCAATTCAAGATAAAAATCTAACAGAGTTTTAAAAAAGGATGTTAATTTTGTACAAATATTGTTTATGAAGTACAAGAGGTTAAGTATTTTTCTGTGGGCCCATTTTAGTTTATCTCCCGCCCTGCTGCTCTTGTCTAAAAAAGGTTGGAGGTGGGAGGCTTGATAAAGGAAAAAAGTAAAATATCCTAGAGAAAGTGCACTGGTGGGATGAGTAGCTTAACAAAGAGGAGGGGGATAGAGGTCAGAGCAATGCTTGTACCTGCTGGACAGAAAAGAGTGAGAGTTTAACCCTGAAGTTGCTGGGCAGGAGGAGGGACTTCTATAGAGGTGCTTGAGGCTGTGAAATGGCAAGGGGGTGGAAACATAACCCAGACAAGAGTGTCTAATTAGTCGATCTGGAATCCAAGTCGGCAAGTCCAAGCCCTGTCGAAAAATGCAAGCCTACCCTCCTCCAAAGTTAAGAGAAAATCAGGTCCTTTCATTAGCCTGTAAGGACATCTTTCAATTTTATTAGAGGTTTAGGGAATTTTGGTGTAAGCAATATGAAATTGTACCACATGGGTTAATAATGCTATTTGCCATGTTTCATTCTTGGATATTAAATAAGTAAGTTGTTTAGAGCTATAAGGAATAATTATTTTATTTACAACCTTACCAAAAAAAACAAAAAGGCTGCTTATTCCTATGAAATCTCTCTATAATTAAGGTGGAGACCATTTTTATACATGGAAAGGAGATGTAGCCACTCTAAAGGCCCTTGCTGTGACAAACATCCAGTTGGGATATGAACAGTAGGTAGTATAATTAATTACCAAAGAAGATAACAACTTTTAATTAGCATTTCCATAATCAAAATCAGATTTTAAGTCTGTTACTCTTCTATAGGCACAACTTGGGTAAGATATTGCTGCGTTTTAAATCTCTGATTGTTCAGGGCCCGAGACTGGCCCTGCCAGTTTTCTGACCACAGGCGCTGGCCGTCATGATCAATTTTAGATTTACATTTACATATTTTTGTCCAATGTATACCTTTATGACATTTAGGACATATTTTAGAACAGTGATCCTTAGCAGTATTACTGCCATATTTTTTAGCATAAAGAGTTGCCACTTGACACTGGTTTTGAAGGTGTCTGGATTTCCCACAAATAAAACATTTAGCATTCATTGGCTTCTGCATAGCAGTGGTCTTAAGCCTTGCAAGGTGGGCAGGATGTTTCAAAGTCCATATGTTATGGCAGGCCTTTAGATAACCCATAGCTTGTTCTCCAGATTTTTGGGTGTTTGGTTTCCTACAATCTTTCCACATATGTCCCAATTTGCCACAATTATGACATTTAAGTCTATTTTGCTTTAACTCAGTACTTAAAGTAGCAGCCATCAGTTTAGTTTTGTACACTTTAGAGCTGATATTCATACATGTCTTCATATTTTTGGGAAATCCAAAAATATGCCTGCCTCCTATTTCCTTGCATCTCACCCTGTACAGGCTGATTACTCAATTTAGATTGACTTCGAGGCAATAGAACAGTTCCATTCTTGTGGAATTTAGACTGACAAGCCTTTTGCCAATGAAATCCCTTCTCACACTGTGGACAGTGCGAGGAATATTTAAATCGGGTTTAGGAGTGTCCACATAAGTTTTTTCCTGTTTGAAATTTTGGGATGATTTTCTGACAGGACAGCTGTGGCTGAAATGCCCTACTTCACCACAAGAATAGCAATCCTTTCTTTTTTTATTTCTTTGATTATGTCTAATGTTCTTTAAAATCTGAGTGGCAGTTTGACCTTGAAGAGCTGCAGCGATAGTTAACCCTTGCATGTAAGATGGAGTTACCTCAGCACAAGCTTGAACATAGTCTGACAAATCTCCTGTCCTTCTCACTGGCTGAATTAAGGTCTGGCAAGTTGGAGTAGCATTTTCAAAAGCTAGCTGTTTAACTATGAGATCTGTAGCTGTATTGTTAATTACTGCCCTGCTCACTGCTTCAGTAAGTCGAGCTACAAAATCTTCAAAAGGCTCCTCAGGCTTCTGCTTAACATTTACAAAACCTGAAGACTTTTGATCTGGAGATGGCAGGCGTTTCCATGCTCCTAATGCCAGGGAGGAGATAAGCTGTAATGTCTCCTTAGGCAGAGTGAGTTGTTCTGAAACACCAAGATGAGTGCCCTGTCCTAAAAGCATGTCTAAGGTAAGAGACTTGCCACACTTCACAGATCCCTGAGACTTTACTTCTGCTTTAGCTAATTCCTCATATTCCATTTTCCACAAAAGGAAGTTTCCTCCTGTGAGGCAAGCCTTAGCAACCTGAAACCAATCATATGGAGTCATCCACTTTGCTGCTAGTCCCTCCACCATTGTCATAGTGTACGGGGAGTTTGGCCCGTAGTCAGAGACAGCATGCTTTAGTTCTTTAATAAGCTTATAAGGCAACGGCTCCCATTCAGGTTCATCCCATTCATAAACAACAGGAAAACAGAAAAAATCACCTTCCTTATGTGCCTGCTGCATTGCTCCTCTAAAGCCAATCTTTGCTGGGTCTGGTCTAGCTGGTAAAGGCTCAAACTGCTTAGCAGAATACCTTGAAGGTTTATCATCAACAGCAGGAGACCACCCATCATGTAATTCAACTGTCTGCCCTTTTTCATATACTTCAACTGTCTGCCCTTTTTTACAATCCTTATCTCCTGGTCTAGATGTTTCTGGTTTTAAAAGATCTTCTTCCTCATCTGATAAGCCTTCCTGATTATTTTTACAATAATTTACCTTATCTTCAAGACGGACACTTTCCATAGAGCCATAAATGGAACCTGAGCGGCCCTTTTTACGATTAATCAAGGGAGTGTGTTCCATAGGTGGAGCAGTCGGGGAGGATGGGGCATAAGCATCTGTCCCCGTATCCAGTGTTTGTCTCAATACTGTCCAAATAGCATAGGTTGAGGAAGGCATGTCAGCACCCCCGTGGCTCTGATACCACTTCTTGATGTCATTCCCTACCTGATCCCAAGTTTGTAAATCTAAAGTTCCCTCCTCCAGGAACCAAGGACTAATTGTCCGTATAAACTGCAAAAATGTTGAAAGCTCTTTTTTACTAACCTTAATGCCTCTCTTTTGTAAAGTATGCTTAATAATATCAGCGTACAGGCTTCTGTCACTTGATGCACTCTGTCCCATTTTTACTCTATAGCAACAGAGGGTACAAAACTTCTCAAGGAATGTTCTGACTATTCACCCCTCCTAACCTGACCTTCTGTCAGGGGGCTTGTAGCACCCTGGGTGAAGTCCTATCCACGCCGCAAAGAACAAGAGAGATAAGACTTACCTTCGTCGAGCCCTCGCGTTAGGCGCCACTTGCAGGAGTCCAGCTCCAGCTGAGTTCAGAGCTCGGGAAGGGTGCGTGGAGTCGGCGATAAAGAAAGACACAGACACTTGTTGCGTTTTTGCTGCTTCCTTGCTTCTTGCTTGCTTTCTTTTTCAAGAAGAAGCTGTTCTTTTTATTTTCTTAGACACATCACAAGTCTCTGCACAAACATTTGATTTTTTATCTTTAACTTTAGAACTAAGACAGCATGCACAGATGTTCAATTAATTTTTACTTCATGGTCAACCAGGTGCTCTTAAAGATAATTCTGTAAGTTACTATAATCAGTTACTTTAAAGCAAGCCATTATTCATTCTTCAGAAGTGGCCACTAGGTGACAGCCAGAACTCCAAGGCCAAGGCACAGATGGTTACCTGCTAATTAGTAAAACATTCCTACTACATTTTATTTTCACAACTTTATCTATCACATAATGGAAGAAATACATCAAAAGAGAAAAAATATAAGGGTCTAAGACAAAAAGTTTCAAACATTAAATCCCCCTACGACTGCAGGCTCTACAGCCTCATAAGCAATCAAACAATAATCAAAAGTATATCTCTGTGATGTTAATAGAATCATCCTATATTTCCTCTAGTTAAAGATTATGAAAGTGGCTAAAGCAGCTACATTTTCTATGCTCTAGAGAGTTGCAAGGACAGGGTAACCTTTAAGGTCACAGCAACTATATTTTTTGCCATAGCAGTTTCAGCTCATACTCTCATCACTTCCATTAGTTTGTAAAATTCTTGTTAAGCCGATTCCCAGAAGGCATGCTATATGTCTGGGCCAGATTTCAGGGCAATAGGTAGGCACACAATAATGTGTGTCCAGAAATGGCATGGGTTTAATTGTAGGTTTAATTGTACTCCTGTGCACAGTTAAAGGCCCACTCACCAAGACATCAATAACATTAACTCTTAAGCTCACAGTAGTTGCCAAAGCCATCTCACAGGGGCAAACAATGCCTCAATAGATTACAGAATTCTTAGTGGGGTGCTTGAGTGTCCATGCAAACGGGGTGAGACTGCGTCAAGGTGGTCAGAGAGAAATCGCCGGGCCCTGCCAAACAGCTGGAAGCTCCCCAGGCGCTGCCAAGCAGGGAGCTGTTCTCTTCACACCTTTGTGTCATCCACACCTACTACACGGACCCCAGCACATTACCTCCTCCAGCTCTTTCCCAAACCAGATATTGCAGTCGCTCAGGAATAAGCCCACAAATTCCCCTCAGAGCCTGCTCAAGACTGGTTCGCTTGCATATCAGTTAGTGTCATGGCCCAGCCTAATATGACCCATCCCTGCCCTGATGCTCACTGGCATATCTGTGTCTTAGTTCTACCAGGCAGGTTGCCAGCTCTAACTTTCGTGTATGCTAGTGGGCTGTGATAGATGCCAACTAACCTACCAAGGTCTTCCACATGAACAGGTGTCCTAGTCTGACCCAAACACATCTCTTTTTTCCCCCACTCTGAACCAGACAGTCTCAACCCCCATGTTTTACCTGCCATTGTAGTAGCAATGTCTGTGGAAGTCCACCAGAGGTCATTCCTCACCTCTAATATGTTTCCTCAACAGTCCCTCCACCCACAGGTCCCCCAATCCCTTTGCTGGGACAATTCACAGCCACCATGTCCACAGCCAAGTCGGCCGTATTCCCAGGGCCTAAGCCTGGCCATCTCTGAACCTCTGGGAATCTACACCCCTGGGATTCACCTTGAAAACAGCTCCCAAGGGAGACCCTGTGGGTCACAGCACAGTCTGGAATGGAGCCGACATCAGGACAGTTGTCAGAGGCAAGGGCACCAGGAGCCCATGGCCACAGAATAGCTGAGTTTTTGTGGAAAATCTGAGCATAGCCTCCAACCCACACCCTTCAGAGTCATACAAGTTTGTTAACCCAAAACACACATTTCTCTTATTTTTTTATTTGAAAGAGTTCCAGAGAGGTCATCCATCTGCTGGGTCATTCCCCAGATGGCTGCAACAGTCAGGGCTGTGTCAAATCAATATAGGAGCCAGGAGCTTCTCTGGGTCTCCCATGGGGATGCAGTGGCCCAAGACATGGACCGTCCTCTGCTGCAATCTCAGGCTATTAGCAGGGAGCTAGGTGGGAAGTGAAGAAGCCAGGACAGAGCCTCAGGGATCACAGATTACAAGGCACCCAACACTAGGTCCTCCTTCGTATGGCTTGGTATGCCTTACCTGGTGACTGGTCTGCAGCATTCTACATGAACATGACTTTGACATATAAAAAATAATGCCTGATTACCTCCCTCCAGAGTCTCATCATCTAGTACTAAAATATAACATTTCTGAGGATCCTTTCAATTACCTCCTCATGTTGGCATTTAGAAAGCTTGTGTTTGGAGGCTAGCACTGTGCACAGTGGGTTAGACTGCCACCTGCGACACTAGCATCCTATTGGGTCACTTGTTCAGGTCCTGGCTGCTCCACCTCCAATCCAGCTCCCTGCCGCAGGCCTGGGAAAGCAGTAAACGATGATCCTTGGGTGCTCAGGCCTCTGCAGCATGTGGGACACCAGAGGAAGTTCCTGGATCCTGACTTCCACCTGGCTCATCCACTGTTGTTGCAGCCATTTGGACAGTGAACCAGTGGATGGAAAAATACCCCTCTCTAACTCTTTAAAATAATTAAATACATCTTTTTTTAAAGATTCATTTATTTTTATTGGAAAGACAGATATAAAGAGAGGAGAGACAGAGAGGAAGATCTTCCACCCGTTGGTTTACACCCAAACGGTCACAGCAGCCATAGCTGAGCTGATCCAAAGCCAGGAGCCCGGAGGCTCTTCCAGGTCCCCCATACCAATACAGGAGCCCAAGGCTTTGGACCATCCTCCACTGCTTTCCCAGATCACAGGCAGAGATATGGATGGGAAGCAGAACCACCAGGACTAGAACCAGTGCCCATATGGGATCCCTGTTCATGCAAGATGAGGACTTTAGCCTCTAGGTTACCGTGCTGAGTCTGATTACATACATCTTTTAAAAAATGAACACTCAAAAGCACTTTTTAACTCAGAGATCTAATTCTCCCTGAGACTATAGATGGAATATTATAGTACATTAGTATTATATATCATATTACATACTATTACACTGTATATCATTATATTATATTAGCTTTTCACACCTACATTACCATGGCTCAAAGCCACTCCCTTCTACAGATTGGTCACCTCAGAATGTACCTCCAGAACTTCCCAGTGTCCCCTGAGTGTGGCCTCTGAAGAACCCATGGCCACATCTTTGCAATTTCTCACCTCACCCTCAGCCACCATGACCTGACTGAATGGCCACCCCATGTGGCCATCCCATGGTGCTCACCCCTGCCAGCAATGCTGGAGCTTCAGGACTAGGACTGGCAATGCACACTCAGCTTTTGTGTCCTAAGTATGAGAACTTGGTTGGTTTCTCTTTCTCTCAGCACAATAGAGACAGATATGATGAACAGACTCCCCAAGAAGCCCAGGGCTTGGAGGAGATTGAATAACAAAGAAGCAGGCCTGGCACGGTGGTCTAACAGCTAAAGTTTTCAACTTGAACACACCGGGATCCCATATGGACCCTGGTGATAATCCCAGCAGCACTGTTTCCCATCCAGCTTCCTGCTTGTGGCCTGGGAAAGCAGTCGAGGACAGCCCAAAGCCTTGGGACCCTGTACCCATGTGGAATACCTGGAGGAAGTTCCTAGCTCCTGGGTTCAGAGCAACGCAGCATCATCTGTTATGGTCACTTGAGGAGTGAATCATCAGACCAAAGATCTTCCTCTCTGTCTCTCTTCCTCTCTGTATATCTGACTTCCCAATAAAAATAAGTAAATCTTTAAAAAAAAAAAAAAAGAAGAACAACAACAACAACAACGACAAGGAGAGTAACGTGTATAGCCTACAGTAAGGGGGACTTTGTTCACATTGCAAAAGGAAAGCACTAGGAGACAGTTTGACGTTGGGGATAGAGGGGTGGTTTCCAGAAGTATCCTTTGCCTGCCCTGCCCCAGAGGCTACACCAAGACAGGAGGACCCAGCTGCTCCACCCAGAGGTCAACCCCAATGACCATAAGACCCAGCAAGAAGCAGAGTTTTCCCCAAACCCTGTACTGTGAGACTTAATGCCTCCAACCTCATTCTTGGCCCGAGATAAATCATTCCACTATCAGGGACACTAGGCAGGTGCAGTCCCCTTTAGGAGCAGACCAAGCCAGGTGCCTGTTAAGAGTCTCAGGTGTCGGACCCAGTGCAGTGGCCTAATGGGTAAAGTGCTTGCCTCACACACGCTGGGATCCCATATGGGTGCCAGTTCTAGTCCCGGCAGCCCCCTTCCCATCCAGCTCCCTGCTTGTGGCCTGGGAAGGCAGTCAAAGATGGCCCAAAGCCTTGGGACCCTGCACTAGCGTGGGAGGCTCCAGGCTCCAAACAACGGTGAGTCTCTGCACCGTTACTTATCTGCTAGGACAGTGGCCTTATCCCTGGAGTCGCTTGGAGTCATTGTCACCTGGACATGAACCCTCAGTTTCCTATAGGCCTCCACCTGTACCATCTGCCAGACAGCTTATAGCTCCATACCCCCAAAGACCCAGAGCTCACTGCTGTGCTGCCAGAGAGCTTTGTCCAGAGTCATTGGCACCCTGGGCATGGCCAGAACCTCAGGGCATCTAGCAGGGTGAAAGTCCCCGGTCACCAGTCTGGGCTGTCTTCCCTCCCACCAGCCACCTCTATGGGTGGCCAGTGGGATACACAAGGTGATTTTTCTAAAAATATAGATTTTTTTTATATGTAATTGAAAAGTAGAGTTACAGAGAGAGAATCTTGCAGTAGCTGGTTCACGCCTGCAAATGCCTGCAGCAGACAGAATCAGGTCAGGATGAAGACAAGAGCCTGTCTCCCACTGGGTACAGGGACACAAACTTTGTGTCATTTCTGCTGCCATTTCAGACAGTTAGCAGGGAGCTGCACTGGAAGTGGGGTACCTGGCACCCGAATTGGTGCTCTGGTCTGGGATGCTGGCACTGTCGACCTTAGCTTAACCAACTGATGCTCCTGACCACTCCTGAGCCAATTCCTCCCAGATTGTCCCTCTTCAACTCTGGTTTCCTTACTCTCCTGCCAGTTTCCATACCTGTACCCTGCCCTTGTTTAATGATCACATTATTTGCATATGAACCTTGGTCTTTGATGTGACATATTTCCATGCTCGAGCAGGTAAAGCAGCGAAAACGAAACTTCGTTATCAATAAAGGCTGAGCCTGCGAGCAGCTGCACACAAGCCATCTGCTGGACACAATATGGCTTCGGTGAGTCCCCAGACACAGCAGTAGTGGGGAAGGGTTGTACTGTGTGGGTCCCGGTCTGCTGCCAGCTCTGGCACACGCTGATGCCCATGGCCCGACTTCTTCTGATGGGTGGGCATTAGAACCCTGACCATCGAATGCGAACCCAGAAGGTGTCTTGGTCTCAGCTGTTGTGTGGGTATGGATCTACAGAGGCTGGGAAGGAGGCGGCAGCACCTGCCAGGGTCTGGATTTTTGCTTTTCCAAGTGTCCTCTGGCCACATTCCTAGTGGCTTCCTGGCCTCCCAGGGTGCAGTGTGGCGGCAGGGTGTGGGGAGCCTCTGTTCAGGATGATGGCCCACAGCTGTGTGGGCAGTGGTGGAGGTCCTGGAAGGAAGCTGAGGATGACAAGGACTAAAACACTTGGCCGTCACCTGCTGCATCGTGGGGTGTGCAGTAGCAGAAAGCTGGGTAGGCAGCTGAGTAATCAGAATTTAAACCAAGTCCTCCAGTAGGGGAGGCAAATGTTTCTAGAAATGACTTAACCACTATGTTATATGTCTGCCCTTGGCTTTATGTCTTATTGTGTGTTATTTTTCCAAAGATTGGTTGATGATTGATTGATTTTTATTAGAAAGGTAGATATACAGGAAGAAGGATAGACAGAAAGCTCTTCCATCCTTTGGGTCACTCCCCGAGTGACCTCAATAATCTGAGCTGAGCCAATCCAAAGCCAGGAGTCAGGAGCTTTCTCTGGATCTCCCACATGGGTACAGAGTCATAAGGCTTTGGGCTGTCCTTGTCTGCTTTCCCAGGCCACAAATAGGGAACCAGGTGAGAAGTGCAGAAGCTGGGACTAGAACCGGCAACCATATGGATCCTGGAACAATTAAGGTGAGGATTTAGCCACTGAGCTGTTGTGGTTTTTAATCAGGTTTCTTGACTACAGTTGATCTAGAATGTTCCTGGTTCTTGTCCTTTATTTACCAGCTTTGTGGAATACCATGGTGATACCTTAACATCATTCAATGATGCTTCATGGGTTTTAGAAATATCGATATGAACATATGGGTTTCAATGTATTTTGTAAGATCCAACCCATGTGCAGCTGTTAGTTTCTGATAACTAAATCTGTCCTAACTTTGATCTATCTGGTTTTTTTTTGGGGGGGGGGGCTAAAAAAGGATTATTTTTAACTTGATTTGAAAAGCATAGGGGGAAAGGAGAAAGCAAGAGAGAGGGAGAGAAGGAGAGAGAGGGAGAGAGAATGTGTGTGAGAGAGAGAGTGTTCCCATCTGCTGGTTCACTTCTCCAAATGCCTATTAACCTGGTTGAAGTCAGGAATCCAGAACCCCATCTGAGTCTCATGTGGTGACAGGATCTGAGTACTTGAACCATCAACTTCTGGTTCCCAGGAGCTGGAATGGAGAGCAGAGATGAGACTCAAACTCAGACACCCCAAAAATGGGATGCCAGTGTCCTGGATGTGTCATGTCTTCTGTGCCCAAATGCCCACTCCTCCAGGTGGCCCTTGATCTGTCCATCGATGTCTTGCCAGCTGTGTCTGACCCTAGCCTCCAAGCCAATGGTCATTGCACCACCCAGCCATGGTTTAGCTTCCTGATCAGGGTAGACCTGACCCCTGTGGCTTGGCTCAGCCTAGTCAGAGAGTGGAGTGGTAATTGCTGACCTCAGAGTGGTCCAGAAATAGAACACTTGTGCCAAGGGCAGCATGCCTTCTGCTTGAGCTGAAGCGCACTGCCCCATTAGGAACTGCAAGCACACCTGCCATCTGTCACCCTGCTTCTGGCCTGAGCCAAGATGTCAGCTGTCTCAGGCTTCCTGGGATGGTCTGGATTGCTAAGGGCACAAATATAGAGAGAAGGAGGGGCAGGAGAGAGAGAGAGAGAGAGAGAGAGAGAGAGAGAGAGAAGCTGAGAGAGAGAAGCTGAGAGAGCAAGTGAGAGGAGAGAGAGATCACTGGCTCACTTTCCAGATGCTCACAACAACAGCCATGGCTGGGTCAGGCTGAAGCTGAGAGTCAGGGAGTCTGGCCAGGCCTCCCACACGGGAGGTAGGAACCCAGACACTTGGGCCATCACCTGCTGCCACCCAGGGTACACATTAGCAAAAGGCTGAGTAGCAAGCAGAGAGCTGGGACTTGAACCAAACGCTCTGATATGGCAGGTGGACATCCTAAGGGCTGGGTTGCCCCACTGCACCACAATGCTTACCTCCACCAAAAGTAATGTAGACTTAAGTGTTTGCTCTTACTTTCCTCAGGCCCAGTCTGCTCCTCTTTTTTATTATTTTTATTTTAAATTTTGAATTTTATTGTACAATTCTGTATAATCTGGGATTTCCCCCTCCCACAACTAATTTTTCCCATATTGTCACAACAGTACATTCCTTCATATGGAATCAGTCTGCTATTTAAGTGTGCCCCGACATTGCTGGTACAGACAATGTCAGACAGTCCATCATCCCAGTGTCTAGATATGTCCAAAACTTTCATTTGGAGTCCATCTTTTGGGTTCAGGGATGCATGTTGCATTGTGTCATCATATTTGGACATGGTAGTCTCCATTACTTCATTACTATACATTCCAATTTGCATGATGGTTTCCTTATATTAGAGAGATCATATGATATTTGTCTTTTTGAGATTGACTTATTTTACTGAGCTTGATGATCTCTAGTTGGGACGATCTAGTTGCAAATGGTATAATTTCATTCTTTTTAATGGCTGAATAATATTCCATTCAATAGATATAACACAGTTGCTTTAATCACTCCTCTTTGGATGAGCATCTGGATTGTTTCCATGTCTTTGCTGTTATAGATTGCGCTGCTATAAATATAGGATTACAGATCCCCTTTTCATATGTAGTTTTAATTTCTCTTGAGTATATTCCAAGCAGCGGGATAGCTGGGTCATATGGCAGGCTTATTTGCAATTCTCTAAGTACTCTACATACTGCTTTCCACAGTGGTTGTACTAGCCTGCACTCCCACCAGCAATGAAGGAGGGTACCTTTCTCCCCACGTCCATGCCAGCAGGTGTTGTGAGTTGAGTTCTGAATGTAGGTCAATCTGATTAGAGCTAGATGGTACCTCAATGTAGTTTTCATTTGTATCTCCCTGATGGCTAAGGGAGCCTAAACATCTTTTGATTTCTGTTAGCCATTTGAATCGCTTCTTTTGAAAATTTTCTGTTCATTTCCTTTGCCTATTTTTTGACAGAATTGTTTTTTGTTCCTGTTCTGGGATTCTGAAGCTCTTTGTAAATCCTGGATATTAGTCCACGATCACTTGTGTAGCATGCAAAAATTTTCTCTCATTTTGTTGGTTGCTTTTTCACTGTGTTGATCATTTCCTTTGCTGTACATAAGCTTTGTAGTTTGATGTAGTCCCATTTGTTCATTTTGGCTTTGACTGCCTGTGCTTTTGGTGTCTTTTCTAAGAAGTCTTTCCCCATTACTATTTCTTGGAGAGTATTTCCTGTTTTCCTTTAATAGTTTGATGGTTTCTGGGTGTGAATTTAGGTCCTTGATACATTTAGAGCTGATTTTTGTATAATGTGACAGGTGTGGGGTTTGCTTCTTAATTCTACAAGCTGCTATCCGATTGTCCCAACAGCATTTGTTGAAGAGACCAGGCTTTTTGTCTGGATCGTTTTCAGTTTTCTTGTCAAATATTAATTGGCTATACATGCATAGGCTCCCTTCTGGTGTTTCTATTCTGTTCCATTGATCTTATTCTCTGTTTCTGTACCAGTACCAGACTGTTTTGATAACCACTGCTCTGTAGTATGTCTTGAGGTCTGGAATTGTGATTTCTCCAGCTTGATTCTTATTCCTCAGGATAGCTTTGGCTATTCGTGGTCTCTTGTGTTTCCAGATGAACTTTTGTATCTTCTTTGTTATTTCTGTGAAGAATGTTGCTGGGATTTTGATTGGGATTGCATTGAATCTATATATTACTTTTGGTAATATGAACATTTTGATAATGTTGATCCTACCAGTTCAGGAAAATGGTAAGTTTCTCCATTCTTCAATATCTTCTTCTGTTTCCTAATTTTTATAGTTTTCATCATAGAAGTCTTCTACATATTTACTTAGCCTAATTCCTAAATATTTACGATTTCTCTCTGCTATTTTAAAAGGGACTGTGCTTACACTATCTTTCTCGGCCATGGAATTATTTGTGTACACTAGTGCCATTGATTTGTGTTCGTTAATTCTGTATCTGGCTACACTTCCAAAGTCTTTTATGAGTTCCAGTACTGTCTTGACTGAGTTTTTTGTTTCTCCTATGTAGAGAATCATGTAATCTGCAAATAGAGATACTTTCAGTTCCTCATTTCCAATTTGGATTCCTTTAATTCCTTTTTCTTGCCTAATAGCTCTGGCAAGGACTTTCAATACTATATTGAAGAGTAGTGGTGACAGTGGACATCCCTGTCTAGTTCCAGATTTTAATGGAAAGTCTTCCAATCTTTCTCCATTTAGAATGGTGCTGGCATTGGGATTTTTGTAAATTGCTTTGATTGTGTTGTAGAATGCTCCTTCTATGACTATCTTGCTTAGGGTTTTCAGCATGAAGTGGTGTTGGATTTTATCAAATGCCTTCTCTGCATCTATTGAGAGGATCGTATGGTTTTTATTTTTCATTTTATTGATGTGATGTATCACATTTATTGATTTGTGAATGTTGAACCATCCCTGCATGTCTGGGTGAATGATCTGCCTGCTGTACTGTTGGATTCTGTTGGCTACTATTTTGTTGAGGATCTTTGAGTCTGTGTTCATCAAGGATATTGATCTGTAGTTCTCTTTTTCTGCTGTTTCTTTATCTGGCTTTGACATTAAGTTGATATTAGCTTCATTGAAAGAGTTTGGAAGATTTGCCTCTCTATTGTTTGCAAAAGCTTGTGGAGGATTGGAGGAAGTTCCTCTTGAAACATTTGGTAGAATTCATCAGTGAAGCCATCTGGTAAAAAGACATTTCTTGATTGGGAGGGCTTTAATTACTGATTCAATCTGTCTGTGTTACAGCTCTATTTAGATTATTATTAATCTCGACTCTGATGCTATTGATGAGTCTCTTCTCCCTCCTTTTTTGATTAGTTGGGCTAGTGGGGAATCTTGTGAATTTTCTCAAAGAACCATCTCTTTGATTCATTGATCTTATGAACAGTTATCTTGGCCTCTATTTGTTTACTTCCTCCCTTATTCTGATTATTTCTTTTTTTCCACTAATCTTGGGATTGCTTTGCTGTTGTTTTTCTAGTTCCTTCAACTATAAGGTTAGCTGATTTATTTGATGCTTTCCTAGTTTCTTAACATAAGCATTGCTTGAGAGGAACTTTCCTCTTAACACTGCCTTGCTTGTGTCCCGTAAGTTTTGATATATTGTGTTCTTGACTTCACTTGTTTCAAGCAATTTTTTGATTTCCCCTTTGATTTCCTTTCTAATCCATTGCTCATTTAGTAACATACTATTCAGTTTCCATGTGTTTGAAAGTCTTCTTGGGTATTTTGACTTCTTGGTCTCTAGCTTCACTCCATGATGGTCTGGGAATATGCATGGTATAATTTTCATTTTTAAAAAATTGCTGAGGCTTGTTTTGTGACCTAAATCATGGTCAATTCTGGGGAAGGTTCCACATACTGATGAAAAAAGTGTATTCTCTATAAAATGAAAGGTTCAATAGATGTCAGCTTAAGTCCGTTTGCTCTAGAGTTTGGGTAAATTCTGTTGTTTCTTTACTGAGTTTCTGTCTTTTTGATCTGTTAATTGATGCTAATGGGGTAAAAGGTCACCCACTATGATTGTATTGGAGTTTATGTCTCCCTTTAAATCCATTAATGTTTGTTTCACATAGTTAGATGCCTTGGCATTTGGTACATATGTATTTATTATGGTGAACTCTTCTTGCTGAATGGATCCTTTGATTATTATATGGAGTCCTTCTTTCGATGTCTACATCATCTGATATAAGAATGGCTACTCCCACACGTTTTTCTTTACCATTTGCTTGGAATATCTTTTTCCATCCTTTTAATTTCAGTTTCCTCTGATATTTGTTGGTGAGATGTGTCTCCTGTAAGCAGGAAATATATTTTTATTTTATGCAGTCCTCTAATTTATGGCATTTGATTGATGAATTTAATCCATTTACATTCAATGTTAATGTGGATAGGTGGTAATTTTGTCCTGTCATCTTAGTAATGGGTTGTTCTTTGATTGAGTCTTCTGTTAGCCTTTTAGTGGGATGTTCTCCACATTTGCCTTTGGTTTTGGTAGCTGCTATTCCTTTTCTCTCTCATGATTACATCTTTGAGTGTTATCTGTAGGGCAGGTTTGGAGGAGGTGAATTCTTGGAGTTTTCCTTTATTGTGGAAAAATTTTTTCATTTTGAAAGACAAAAAAAGAGCTTTGCAAGACACATTACTCTGGGCTGAATTTTTTTCCTTTTTAGAGCCTACAATATGTCACTCCATTCTCTCCTGGCCTGTAGTGTTTCCTCTGAGAGGTCAGCTGTGAGTTTGATTGGTGTTCCTCTATAGGTCACTTGATTTTTCTCATGTGCAGATTTAAGGATTTTGTCCTTATGTTCAACTGAAGAGAGATTATCATGTGTTGTGAGGTTTTCTTTTGATTAACTTTGGTTTTCTGTGACCCTCCCATATATTGTTTTCCAATTCTTTCTCCAGATTAGGGGAATTTTCATCTATTATTTCATTGAATAAACCTACATTCTAAGTTTCTCTCTTTCTGTGCCTTCTGGAACTCCCATAGTTCTTATGTTAGGCCTTTTAATCACATCTTTTAATTCTTGGATACTTTTTTTTTTTTGCCCCAGCTCTGCTTCCAGCTTTTTGTTTGTTTCCCCCTGGTGATAGGAAATATCTTGCAATTCTGATATTCTTTCTTTTTGCTTTATTCATTCCATTTTTTTAGACTCTCCACTGTATTCTTAACTTCTGAAATGTAAGCTTTCATTTGATTCATTCCCTGTGTGACAAATTTCTTAAATTCTTTGAACTCATGTATTATGTGCTTCTCATTGTTGGTCAGGCTTTATAATGAGTTTTCTGTGTCCCCCATTTTCTCAATGTCTTCCTCAGTTAACTCTGAGGGTGGTAGAGACTTCTGTTCCTTCACTGGGGAGTCTTCAGTAACATTCATTGTGCCTCTGTCTTTTCTTTTAACTTTTGACATTGCAATCCTGCTTGGCAGATTTTCCTCCTTGGTACAGATTTCTAAGATCTATTACCTACAGGTCTACAAGTCAATTTTTATGTTCTGTCAGCTATCCTGGATTAGGAAGATGTCAGCTGTCCCAGATAACAGATTTATCAGCAATGCTGATCTTGTCTGGACACACAAGATGGCACCCGGCAGAGCACTGCTGGAGAGCCTGGGCTACTGGCCTTTTGATCCATAGACCACACAGATCCTGCAGGACGCAAAGCTGGCATTGTCCTCCCCATGAGATCAGCCTGGTGTGACTAGCTGGAAATACTCCCACTCCAGTGGTTGATCCCTGTGCTGCGAGTTCCAATCCACCTCCAATCTGCCCTGTGGAATCTGCCACTCCCTTTCCATTCATTGCTGGGCCAAACTGTTCAGTGGGATTTGCCAGTCTCGGGCTGCATTTATCTCCCAAGCTCGCTGTGTGAGCTTGAGCTCCCACCTGGCTGCCACAAGAGCTGATGTGTGGCTGCCATTGGATCCTTGGCTGTCGCTGGAGTCCGAATGGCTGCTCACCAGTTGCTGGGGGGTTTTCTGTTCTCTGAAACACCACTCCACCATCGCTGCATCTTCACTGTGTCTAGGAGGTCTCCGGGCACCCCTTGTTGACTATCTGGCCCCTATCTTTTTCTATAATCTGCTCTTTGTGCTTTACCCTAATGATTTTTTGTCATCCCAAACATGTCTGCACCCTATGCTGCCATCTTGATTCTCCCAGTCTGCTCCTCTTAAGATGGAGCAATGATGTTCTCCCCAAAGATGCGATGGGGGACATGCCTCAAGCGTTCCACACTGGGTTTGGTGTCATGGACTTTGCATATTGGAGCTCTGTGACTCACAGGAATGACTCAGGCTAACGTGTATGACAGGTGGTCATCACTGAGACGTTTCAGGTGTCATCTGCTGACACACACATGCTGGGTACATCAAGTACATTCATGCCCAGCTCATATGCACCATTTCTCACACTCCTGATCCCTACTGGCCATCATCCTCTTCATCATCTCCAGGTCTACTGTGGAACACCTACCTTCATGGCGCAGCAGCCTTAGCAAGTGGGGGGGGAGGGTGGGATTCTTCCCAATGTAAGGAGTGCTCCCTTGTTCCTGTAGTCAATGAGCAAAGTGAGACTACAATCTGGGTCAAGAGTTCTTGCAGGTCAGGTTCTAGAATGTTCTTTCCCAAGTTTCACTCCTACCTTTGTCTGGCTTCTCTATTGAAGGCTTCACACACACCAAAAGTTGGAGATCTGATTGAGATTTTTGTCGTTGGTTTTCAACACTGGGCCGTCTACGTGGGAAATGACTACGTGGTCCATGTAGTTCCTGCAGGTAAGGGTTCTCCTAATTACACTAACTGAGATCAGGAGGGTAAACAGAGGCACAGGTACATGCTTGTCGTTTCTTGACTAATGGGGTTGGCACTCACGAAGTCTCGGTTGAATGAATCATGCCTTTCGTTGATGGGTGTATCAGAGGCTGCCTGCCTGTTCTTATCTGTCAGTTGGTGGCAAGATGGTTCTGGACCTTTGTTCCCTTTTATGGGAGTAGGAGGGGTTCAGCACTGGACAACCCTTCTCTACCTGCTGAGCATCCCCCCATATGTCACTTAGCCTACATGTTGGTTTTTCAGGAGGTGCAAGTCACAGCCAACAGCAGTCATTTCCTTCAAGCAGTCCACCCTGGCTGGCTGTGTTGTGTGATGCAAGCAGAATGCAGGGGAATCCTGGCTGCTCTGCTCACGGACTGACTTGGAGCACGTGGCTGCACTCTCTGTGGAGCCAGGATAAACTTCCCTTCCTCCCAGGAGCAGGTGCAGGTACAGGGTTGGAGCATGATGGCTTCAAGGAGAATGATGGACCCTGGAAGCCACTCACCTGCTGAACAGCATGGACCCAGATGAACTAGATCACCCCTGTATGCCCTGGGCTGCTACATAGCAGGTGTGTGTACACATGTGTATGTACACATATGTATGTATATTTGAGAGGCTTATTGCACATTGAAAAGAAGAATTCAGGACTGAGTGGATTTCAAACTGAAAAATGGCATGAAGCTTGGCTTGGAGCAGACATAGCATGAAGGAAGAAGTATAAGGGTCTTTGAGAGGCTCAGGGAAATTTAAGATGTAAAAAAAAATGAACTTCATGTATAGCTTATTCATAGTTTGTGTTTCCCATGAACTTTTGCTTTTAAGACATTTAATTTTATTGGAATGTCAGATTTACACAAATCTGACAGGCAGAAATGTTTTCTGTCTGCTGGTTAACCGCCTGCCTCTCCCCCCCCCCCCGCCAAGTGGCCTAACAGCCACAGCTGAGCTGCTCAGAAGACAGGAAACAGGACCATCTTCCAGGTCTCTCATAGGGGTGCAGGGTCCCAAGCCTTTCAGCCATCTCAAGTGCTTTCCCAGGCCACAAGCAGGGAGCTAGATGACAAATGCATTAGCTGGAACATGGACTGGCACCCATATGAAATCCCAGCGCATGCAAGGTGAGGACTTTACTCACTAGGCTACTGCATAGGTTCCCCCATGAACTTTTTTGAAGACTCTACACATGCTGTTGCATGCTTGCATTGGGCACAGAGACCTACATTCCTACATGGTGGGGAGTGTTGGTCGAGCGTCTTTATACCTGATTGGCCACAAGCTGTGGAAGCTCCTGCTCATGTGAGAATAGCTTAGTTTATTCACAGAACCAGTATTTATTGTAGAAATCAAGATTAATTTATGTGACTATGGGAGTTTGGTTTAAGGTTATTTTCAAACTGTGCCTTCCACTTTGGTTAATTTTCAGACATATATATACAAATGTAGCTTTATTTCTTTTTTAAAATATTTATTTTAATCAGAGTCAGATATACAGAGAAAAGGTGAGGCAAAAAGATCTTCCATTCACTTGTTCACTCTCCAAATGACCACAAATGTTGTAGCAGAACCGAGCCAATCCGAAGCCAGGAGCCTCCCCTGGGTCTCCCACGAGGCTGCAGGGTCCCAAGGCTTTGGGCCATCCTCTGCTGCTTTCTAAGGCCATAAGCATGAAGCCAGATAAGAACTAGAACAGATGTGTCAACTGTGTCAGTAACAAGGGGGCTTGCATCACAGATTTCAACACAAATTATTCATTTGTTTGAGGAGCAGTGACACACACACAGACTTGAAGGCAAAAGTAGCCTCATCTACTGGTTCATGTAACACACACCTGCGGGGAAAGGGCAAATGCACCCTAGCACCCAGGGAGAGCCCAGCTCTCAGCAGGCCTGCTCGGTCGGTGGCCCACAGTTCATCTGTTCCCTTCTAGTAGCTTCAGGCTCTGTCCCTAGCCATTATTTCAGTTCAGCTTCCCAGTAGCCCAGTAGTGAAACGGAGGAGGTAGGGTAGTCCCGCAAAAGATGAATCAGAAAACTGGAGGCATAGAGGTTACAACCCTCAACTGCCTTGGTCCTTTCCTTTTACAAGTCATAGAACAGGGCTCTGGGGCCAGGTTGGGAGATGAGTAGGGACAGGGCTGGCTTTAGGGATCATGATGAGTGAGCCAAGATTCTGGGAGTAGGTCTTGGTTGTGCTCAGGGATCCTCTTTCACACTATTGCAAATGTCCCTTCACCTGCAGGTGCTCCCACATTGCTGGTCCTGGTTGGGGAGCCCAATGACTTTTTCTAGCTGGTGATGGGGACATGGCTGTCTACTAGCTCAAGCCCTGATTCTTCCAGGGACATGTGAACCTACCTGGTCCATAAAGAAACTAGAGACCTGGGTCCCTGATGACTACCTAAAAAGACATCCAGACTTCAATTTGACCTGTTCTTGAATTTCAGCCCATGCAAGATGGACAGGTCCTTGGGGAAGGGGCCAAGGGCATTGAGGCTGCCTCAGTTGGGACCTGCTCTCAGCCTCAGTGACCCTGCGCCGGGCTGACGTGATGGTTTACATACAACAATTTGCAGGAGTTCGTGTATCCAGTATCATGTGTGTGTTGGCTAAAAAAGCCATAGTGAAGAAGGAACTGCTCTCTGAGGTGGTTGGGAAAGACGAGTACCGGGTCAATAACAAGCATGACAACAAGTACCCACCACTGCCTTCCAACAAGATTGTCCAGCTGGCCATGCAGAAGGTGGGCAGGGAGGTGCACTACTCGTTGACCCACAACAACTGTGAGCACTTCGTGAATAAGCTGCGCTATGGGATCTCCCGCAGCGACCAGGTATGTGCTCATTGGGGTACCCCTGACCCAGGAGTCAAACCATTCCTCAGGACAGGTGCTGGTTACCTGCTGTGTCTGTGCTAAGGGTGCAACAGGGAACATGGGCAAGACAGCAGAGAAGGACCTCTCGCCTTTGTGGCTATCACACTTGGTTGGGGAGATTGACACACGTGTGGATGATCCAGACCAGTGCAGATGGAGGTGACGGCCATGGAAGGAAGTGGCCGATTTGGCAAATCCAGGTTCCCTTGGCAGGCCATGTCTCTGCATTTATTTCAGAGATGGGTACATTAGACTGGATCTTGTCCCAGGGTATGGCTTACCAACTCCTGCTCTAAAGTCACTTGAAAAACCGGGTGATACCTCATCTGTTTGTGGGTGGCATATATGTTTTTCTTTTTTAATCTCCCAATTCTGAACACCCAGCAGAGCTTGGAATCTAGTCAGTTGCACATAGTTTGCATGCTTCTCTCACTTGCCTTCTTCACATTCAAGTGTTGCATGTTCAGCTCATCCAGCCAATGAGCAATGGTTCTGTGCCGTTTACACACAATTCATCTCCAGCAGGAGATGAATTATTCACAATTCATTAGCCAGCAGGAGATAGAGGCAAGGATGCCAGAGTGAGAACTGCCAGGCCACTCTGCTGTCCTGGGCACTGGAGTGGGAACTGCCCACGGTGCCCAAAGGTGGTTCTGCTCATCAGGCCCACCCTCTCCTTGGGCTGAGCAGGACCAGAGGTGGTGTGTTTGTCGGACAGGCTTTTTAGTGGAAGCTCAGGAACCTGGCTGTCCCTCTCCCTCTTCCTGCCTTCTCTTTGGACTGTGCTGATCTACAAGTGTCCTCCAGTGTCAGCTTGTTGCTCTTTTTCTTACTCTCTCCCTTCAGGAACATTAGGCTGTGGGGACTACAGAGCTAAGGACACCGCCCAACCCCTTGCACAGCCACGCTGGGGCAGCCAAGGCTGCGTCCCTCAGGCCAGCTGCTGAGACAGCCTCGCCTGGCAGGAGGGTGTGCTCCAGACACCTGTCCTGGGCCTCTGACTTCTTCTGCTGATGAGAGGGTTGCCCAGGTGCCACCCACAGTGCTGGCATCTTCCTCAGGGACCTGGGCAGGATCAACATTAGAAAGGCTGCCGACCACTCGACCTCATGCCTTGCATTTTCCTGTGTTTCTGACTCTGCTGAGCCCAGGCTGGTCCCCTGCCCCACCCTGCCCACGGGCCTCTACCCCAGCTCCCCCGTCACCGTGACTCAAGTGTCTTTGCAGGTTCTATGAAATGATGTCTGGCCACAATCACGCAGGTCACTGGAAGATGGTTCTGTGTGTCCTTGAACAAAACGGGCTGCACCTGTGCCTGCTTCCTTGTCCCCAGCCACGCGTGCTTTCAAATTTGTTAATATCTGCTGTCCGTGGAATTTTGTTCTTGACAGGGTTCATCGTCAGGCTTCACCTCTGGAAGGTGGTACTAAAATGCCTGCAGTGCAGAGCGACGGGGCACAGCAAGCAAAGTCCAGGCCTGGGGGAAGTCTGGCATGAGGCCCGACCCCATAAAGCAGTGATTCTCATGGGCTCCCCAGGGATCTTTCAGCTCAGGGCAGCTGTGCTCAGTGGGTGGGGGGTGGGTCCTTCCTCCCTCTCTGTGGTTTCTCAGGGTGTTTGTTACCTGCTTTTAAATATTTATGTATTGAATGGCAAGGGCGGGGAGGGAATGCAAAGGAACAGGGTGGGGAGAAAAGAGAAATAGAAAGAGAGATAAAGGGAGAAAGGGAGGGAAAAGAGAGAGAGGGAGAGAAATGAGGGGAAGGAGAAGAGAGGGAGAAAGTGAGAGGGAGAGAAGGGGATAGAGTAAAGGGGGAGGAGAGGGAGTGAGAAGAGGAAAGGAGGAGGAATAGGGAGGGAGAGAAATGGGACGAGAAAGCAACCGGGAAGGGGAGCGAGGAGAGGAAGGGAAGGATGGGACGGAGGGCAGGGGGGAAGGAAAGAGGGGAGGAGGTGGCGCCTGCTCCCTTTCTGTGTCCCCTGCCTTTCCACAGAGGACAGGGCCAGGTTCGTCCTAGCTGCAGGACAGACCACTGGAGTGTGTTCCCAGTCAGTCCTCTGGCACTGAACCATGCCCATCTCTTTTCCACTGCAGGTTATGAGCGTGGTCAAAGCAATAACAGATGCAACGAAACTGCCTATTGTCAGCCCCTTGGTGGTTCTAGTGCCCAGAAGCTGGAGGAAAAGCACTAAACCCAAGGCCTTGCCCTCACCGCGAGGCCCGTTATCACGAAACATTTCAAGATTTTTGAACTGAAATTTCAAGATTTTTGCTCCACAATTACTTAAACTTTATTTTTGCTGGTTTTTTATTTGACCAATAAACACAGATCTCCTATCGGCCGATTCATTCCCCAAGAAAGAGCCCTCCACAGCCAGGGAGGGACAGTACAAATCCAGAGGCCAGGAATTTAATCACATTTCCCTGTGCAGGCAGCAGGGATGCATGTGCAAAGTCCTTGTCACCCATTCCCTCTCAGGTTGCAAATTATTGGAAGATGGATTGAGATTCCAAGCTAAGATGTAAACCCTGAGATTGGATACGTGTTCCCAAGCACTGTGTTAACCACCAACCAAACAACTACCCCTAATTTAACTTACAACTCCATTTTTCCATAGACTTTTGAAGTCCCACCAACATGAGAGACCCAAAAGAGGCTCCTGGCTCCTCGCTTTGGATGAGTTCAGCTCCAGATTTGTAGCCATTTAGAAGTGAAGCAGTAGATGGAGGACCTTCCCTCTATCGCTTCTTTTTTTTTTTTTTTTAGACTTTTTAAAAAATATTTGTTGTTATTGGAAAGTCAGATATACAAAGGAGAGGAGACACAGAGAGAAATATCTTCTTCCACTGGTTCCCTCTCCAGTTGCCCACAATGGCCACAGCTGAGCTGATCCAGTACCAGCCAGGAGCCTCCTCTGGATCTCCCATGCAGATACATAGTCCAAGACTTTAGGTCAACTTCTGCTGCTCTCCCAGTCCACAGGCAGGGAGCTGGATAGGAAGTGGAGCAGCCATAACAGGAACCTGTGCCCATATGAGATCCCAGGTGTGCAAGGCAAGGATTTTAGCCACTAGGCTACCATGCCAGGCCCTTCCACAGACTTTTGGAGTTCCGTCATGTGTGTGCATTTGTGTGAGCATGTATATGTAACTTTAGGTGCATTCATAAAGCAAAATTCAATAACCTAGAACACGATGACTACTACACCTCTATCTAAATTATTTGTTTTTAAGTCAAATACACTCTTGTGGAGTTAAATGACTGATAAGGGAAAGCATGGCGCCTTGATGGGGGTAAGGCAGGTAGCCGGGCCGAGCTGGAGGTCACAATCCACAGAGCCCCGCCCTGTGTGATCCTCCTGGCTTATCAGAAACTCTCCTTTTTAGGATGCTTTGCTGGCATCTGGGGCCTGGGGAGAAGTCTCCAGGTCAATATGGATGTTAAGGTATTGTAAAGCTTCCAGGTAAGCACATCACCTCATAGCAGGTGGTGCTGGGAGAGCTTCCCTCAGAGACAGATAACAGGAGGTCCTAAGCTGGGAGTCTGTGATGGCTTCCCTTCTCCTGGTCCTCAGTTATGCCCACTCTGTGTGTGTGTGTGTGTGTGTGTGTGTGTGTGTGTGTGTTTGCCTTCCCAAACAAATTCCACCACTTTGTGTGCCTTCCAAGTGCATGTACTTAGAATGCTCCTTAATTAGAAGGCAAAAACCGCTCTGCCCAGAAAACACAGGCACAAAGCTGTGTTGACAACTTTGAAGATATCTTTAGGTCTTGAAAAAACATCTTTAAAGGACAAATGTTACAATGCAAAGAGTAAAGCCACCACCTGCAATGCCAAAATCCCACATGGGTAGCATTCCATACGGGCACAGATTTGAGTCCCTGTATGCTCCACGCCTGACCTAGGTTCCTGCCAATGGCCTGGGCAAAGCAGTGGATGATGGCCCAGGTGTTTGGGCCCCTGCCACTCACATTAGAGCCCAAGATGAAGTTCCTCTATTCTAACCTCAGCCTGGACCAACCCTGGCCATTATAGCCAACTGAAAACTGACACAGCAATTGGAAGATCTCTCCCTCTCTCTCCCTCTCTGTAACTGTGCCTTTCAAATAAATGGATCTTTTTAAAATTTTAAAGTAAATCTAAGATCCACGTAAGCCACATAAATCAACAAGCATTTGTATTATCATAATTTTCCCAAACCACTCTGTATTGGTTCACTTTGGTATGACAGCATGAAAGCTTGCATATATGCAACTTATTCATATATATCATACATAATCATATATATAAAACACTCATACATAGTATGTTTTTTATATACTATATATTGTTGTTTATTGATTTTATTATTTTATTAAACTATTATTTTTATTAATTTTATTTTGTTTATGTTATATTTGTGTTGTGTATATATATATATTTATAAATACTACACACTAATATGGGTGCATATGGAGTTTTCAGTTTCAGCAAACCTCACTACTCTAACCCCAGCACTATTTGCACATTTGTGTCCCCTTGGACCTGCAGACATCTAAGGATACAACACTGGACCAGGTGACTTCATAGTTCCCACTACTTTGTAGTAATTATGGCGAGGCATTGTAAGGAAGAGACTGGCGAAACAACCAAGAGAAGTGACACTGGCATCAAAGAGAAACCCAAAGGAGTTCTCTTTCTTCTGTTACCACCAATGAAGACCCTTGATGTTGACGTCTTCTGTTACCACCAATTGACCCTTGACCAATCTTGACGTTCCTCCTCTGTTCAGGGGATTTAAAAAACCATTGGCAAAATACTCTCCCCTTCTCTTTCTCTCTCTCTCTCTTTTTTTTTTTTTACATTTATTTATTTTTATTGGAAAGTTAGATATACAGAGAGGAGGAGAGACAGAGAAGAGGCTGAATGGCCAGAGCTGAGCTGGTCCGAAGCCAGGAGCTTCCTCTGGGTTCTCCCATATGAGTGCAGGGTCCCAAGGCTTTGGGCCATCCTCGACTGCTTTCCCAGGCCACAAGCAAGGAGCTGAATAGGATTAGAACCGGCGCCCATATGGGATCCTGGTGTGTGCAAGGCAAGGACTTTAACCACTAGGCCACTGACCCAGGCCCATTTCCTTATCTCTTAACACGTAAACCATGTGGGTGAGCCGTGGAGAAGGTAAATGTTTGGGAGTAGCTCCCTTGAACATGTTTATTTTGGCTCAGTAATCAGCCAAGTAAATGACTTGGGTTTTAATCTTCCTTGCAATAAAATATGAATGATAATCATTTCCTGTTATGCCGAGGTTTTAAGGGACTAATGTAACAGAAAGAATGAGAAGTGCAAAATCTTTCTGATTATTCCAGATAAAGAATTTCTTCCTTGAATATTGTTGCGAGATTCTGCTGCACCGTCTCACATTTGCTGTTTTCCTTTTCTATCTCCCTTCCTCCTTCCCTCCCCCTTTCCCTCCCTCCTTCCCTCCCTCCTTCCCTCCCTCTACTGATGCTGACATAGACAGCAGCCTTTAGAGAAAATATTCATTTTTGTCTCTGTAATTCTGCACTTGGATCTCTGCTCTGAACTCTATCTGGGGCTGAGTGACTGCTTCTGCCCTAACACACAAAAAAAATTTTTTTTATCACTCACTGGTGTTCAATTTGAAAGCTAAGGTGCCCAGTAAACCAATCATTGAAAAGCAATGTGCAATATTACAAGTTGTCAAGACCTGCAAAGGAAAAGTTTACACTAGATATAAATGAGCCCAAGTGTCAAAGAACACAAAGCAAATGTTCACTTGTTTTTTCATTTAGCCAAACATTCTTACAAGTATTTATTCTATACCTGTTTCTTGCAAGAAACTATAAGGAGTATAAATGATATTTGGTTTTGTTTCAGGAACTTAGACTTTTAAAAAGGCTGTGCAAATTTCTGCGAGGTGCATATAAGGCTACAGATATGAAAAACAACACAGGGTTTGAGGGAGAACATCACCTTTGACCTCAGACCTCAGACCTCAGCATTGGCCTCAGACCTTTGACCTTGGTGTTGTGATGAGGACTTTGGCAGCTGAAGGTGGGATGGCAGGGTTGTGGTGCATCTTGCCAGGTCTGAATGCCGTGTCCATGGAGTGGACTTAAAGGAGTTCTAAATGAGTGCCACGTTCAAGTTCTAGTCAAGATGTCTGTGCACAGGAGTTTCAACATAAAAAGTTTTCTTTTGTATTCTTATGTACTTTCTCTCCAGCATTTAAAAAATTATCTTGAGAAGGAGTTCATAAGAATGGCATTTTATTCAATTAAACCTTTCTTGAGGTTTCATTCTAGCTGGGCTTGTTGCTATTTTGAATGTTGTGTGTGACTGTTAGTTGTCATAATTTACAGAATCTGGAGGTGGCAAGGACACTTTGATGAGATGTGTAAGACCACTATAGTACTTCTAAGACATTCCGTGCCTTTTTTTTTTTGTCACTCCTTCTTGCTTGGATCATGAAATTTTCCAGATATTATTAAACTTGGGATGACATCACCACTCTGATGTTAACATGTCTGAGATTCGTTCTTGTTATTTTAACATTAATGAATAAAGGAGTTCATATTGAGATGTTTAAATATTCATTTTCACTTCAAATACAGTAAGCATCAGTGGTAAATGGGTTAAAATGCAACAAAAATTTTTTAGAGTTTATCAAAAACGTTTGGGAGTATAAAGTCATTGTGTTGTTTTAGTTATTGTTGACTGAGACATTGGACACACCAGCAATCTGGCAGGCTTCTGGAGTCTTCCATAACTTTACACAATAGTCACAGTATTATTATATATTCTTTTTTTTTTTAAAGATTTTTTTTTTCATTGGAAAGGCGGATATACAGAGAGGAGAGACAGAGAGGAAGATCTTCTGTCCAATGATTCACTCCCCAAGTGAGCGCAATGGCCGATACTACGCCGATCCGAAGCCAGGAGCCTCTTCCGGGTCTCCCACGCAGGTGCAGGGTCCCAAAGCTTTGGGCCGTCCTCGACTGCTTTCCCAGGCCACAGGCAGGGAGCTGGAAAGGAAGCGGGGCTGCCGGGATTAGAACCGGCACCCATATGGGATCCCGGGTGTGCTAGGCGAGGACCTTAACCACTTGTGCCACCGCACCGGGCCCTATTATATATTCTTTTAACTAAATCTAGTAAAGTGACTTTGGGAAGAATCACAATAATGTAGGCCAGATCTGACCTCTGGATTTCACTTGACTAGTCCTTGGTTTAAAGCAGAAGAAGGCTGTATAGTCAAACTTCATAGATAAACATTTCCTAATTTTGGTCTGATGTGATTGAATCTTTGCATGCCTCATGCCTCAGTTTTACCATACGTAAAGTCAGCAGTATTAGAGTACCTACCTCACACAGTGGCACGCAAAGCATTGGCCTCAGACAAGTATTCTAATAGAATGAGTTGTTGATATTCAAGGCGATATTTGAAGGATTCTCCCATCACTACCTGAGTGTTGAGCCAGTCCCGGTTCTCCTCTTTGCTCATTTTCATCGGTATGTGGCTCATCTGGGAAACATAAGCAATCCAGGGACTTTCCAGAAACCTTTCAGGAAGTGGAAAGAAGGAAAGATGACTGTTTGAGGCATTCCAATCATTGGGCTTGCATAACCACTGATAGAGACAGCTCAACATTAGAGGAAATAAAGAAGGTTCAAATGTTCCAATAACTGGTAAGTAGTTGACAGTCTGGGTTTTGTCATCGAAGAGAATTAAAGTCCTTTCTTGGCAGTGGCCTTGCCCTTACTTGTTCTATGAAATTAAGTAGTTTCATCTCTAAGAGCTTCAATTCCCTTATCAGGACAATAAAAATGATACCATCTACATTGTAGGGCTGTACAGGATTAAGCAAGCAAGATAATGCATTGAAAGCTTTCAACAACATGTCTGATGCATAACAGCTACCATTATCTTTCTAATTACTTAGGGTTTAGAGTAAGGGTGCAATAGAATGAGAGGGGAACAAAGAGGCAGTTGAAGAATGTAATTTATTAAAATCAAGGTAAAAAATGATTATTTGGTAAAGTTCTTCATGACCTGACTAACTATACTATAGTAATAATATAGGGGAACTCAGTGGGTGGGTGGAGGTAAGGGAAATCCCAGGGCATATGGAACTGTTTCATAAAATGATAATAATAAAAAATAAGTAAAAAAAAAATAATTATTTGGTTTTGGGAAAAATCTTTACTTAGAAAAAAACAGTAAAATTCCTGCCCTGTCAAGGTGTTGCAATGTCCAGGTAGATAATAGCTTTATGTCACCTTTACATATTTGCTGGAAAATATCTCAGTTTTAGGAAACGGGACGTGACTTCTGCTAATCACAAATATCCTGACAAGGAAGGAAAAAGGATCATTTGGGTGATGGGCATAAAAATATTCTTACTTGACCAAATATATGAGCAGAAAGCTTCCAAAAATTCCATAGAAAGGGTAAAATGCGATGAAATGTCGGATGTAAAAGCTGCTGACCCAGGCAATGTCCTGCAACAAAAACACTTAGATGTCCTGAATATAATTTTTTTTTTCACTAAGCTGGGGTTCCTTCATGTTCTGTTTGCATCTTGTACTGTTACTCCAAGAAACAACATCTGGAGTTCGCCAAGCACGTTCAGTCTCTCTCTCGTACCTGGTTTAGTCTCAGGGCTGAGCCGTGTCGCTCGCCTCCCATAGCTCTGAAGGTACATCACTCGCATGCATTGCAGGCTGAAACATACAGGCGTGAGGAAGGGGAGCCCAACTGTAAAACAGAAACAACACCAACAACGACAAACAATATAAGCAAATGATCAGAGTGGCACCCCCCACCCCCAGTGCAAGTCATCAGGAGGCTGTGTCCTTAACATGCCACTCCTGGAGTGATCATCCTGAACAAAATGCAGAGTGGCAATACAGAACCACATGCTGAACTTCCTTGGACTTTTCACACCTGAGAGACTGAACTAGCTCTAGGTTCTAGCTGCCTCAAAAAGGCTAGGGAAGCTTCGAAGACTTGAATTATTTTTGATTTTGACATCCTTGAAGAACTTTTACAACTTGTTAAGTCTTTAAAAGCCTTCAGTCTCCCCAGGTGCTGGGGCTTGGGCTCTAGCACAGTATGCTGAGGTTGTGGAAACAGTGATGGTGTGCTCAGTTCTAGGTCAGTCATTCACCTGCTCCTTCCACAGCATCGTCAAGGCTTCTGAGAGCACATAAAGAAATATTACAGTGCTTTGGCTTTTGGTAAAGATTCTCCACTTGATCAAAGTGTAGTCGGGTCCTCTGAGCCCTTTTCTCAACTAGGCCTCCAACTTGGCCTATGGGGACAGCAAACTCTGGGCACAAATCCACTTCTTTCACCCTCCAACTGACACCCACCAAAAACTTCAGCAAACACTGGAACAGTCTCTAATAGCTCTAGACTCTGTCTCCGGGAGAACTCCAATCTCCTAGAAGTTCCTGTCTGAGAAAACTGACTATTGCCAAAAAAAAAGTGTTCTTTTTGTCCTAGGCAAAACTGGCTGGATCAGTCTTCCTTTTCTTAGGATATTTACTTTAGAAAACCAGCAGTAGTAAGGTCCTTCTCTCTTCCTGTGAAATGTCTCTTCCACTATCCAGAAATGTTTTTCTCAAAGAACCTAAAATCTGCCCTTTGGAAATGTAACAATTAAGAACAGGTCCCTGGGCCCGGCGCGGTGGCGCAAGTGGTTAAAGGTCCTCGCCTTGCACGCCCGGGATCCCATATGGGCGCCGGTTCTAATCCCGGCAGCCCCGCTTCCCTTCCAGCTCCCTGCCTGTGGCCTGGGAAAGCAGTCGAGGACGGCCCAAAGCCTTGGGAACCTGCACCCACGTGGGAGACCCAGAAGAGGCTCCTGGCTTCGGATCGGCATAGCATTGGCCCGTTGCGCTCACTTGGGGAGTGAATCATCGGACGGAAGATCTTCCTCTCTGTCTCTCCTCTCTGTATATCTGTATATCCGCCTTTCCAATAAAAAATAATAAAAATAAATCTTTAAAAAAAAAAAAAAGAACAGGTCCCTGTCTCCTGTCCCATGTCAGCCATGTCAGTTAGCAGACTCAGATGCCCTGCTCTCTGCATATCAATTCACCAAATCGTCAGCTAGTGAGCATAGATTATATAGCTCCTTTTTTTTCAAGAGATTATTTTTTGGTTCATGGTCATTGCTTTCAATCCAAAGTAACATGACATTCAATACACATCCTTATAATTTACATTCAAATTTTATCTTCTGGGGTCCAATAACTTGTCTGTCTTACATTTAATGAACTGTCTGATGTTAAAAGAGCTGCCTCAACCTCATTTTATGAGCATTGATTCTGATGTAGCACATTGACAGCTCTGCTTTATAAAGAATATAAATGACTGATTAAATAGTCTTCTAACTAGAACAAAAACATCTGTTTTACCTGCAGAGTTTGTTCAGAACCCTTTCACATTTTTACTCCTCAGGCTGTAGATTACAGGATTCAGCATGGGGAACACCACAGTGTAAAAGGCAGACACAATTTTGTCCCTAGACAAAGAGTAGCTAGACTGAGGGCGAGAGTAGATGTAGAGAATGGAGCCATAGTATAAGGTGACAGAGAGGAGGTGGGAAGAGCAAGTGGAGAAGGCCTTGAGGCGGCCCTGGGTGGAGCGTATTCTCAGGATGGTGGCAATGATAAAGAGGTAGGAGGCGAGGATGAACACAACGGGGGTGAGGACACTGGAGGTCAGGAGAAAGTACATCAGAGTCTGGTAACCTTCCATTCTGCCACAGGCCAGCTCCACCAGGGGAAGCAAGTCACAGAAAAAGTCATCAAACCACAGAAGTCAAATCAAAATGTTTTTTTGGTGAAGATAGAAGAATTAATAAAGTCACCAAGATACAAAGATATTAGTAAAAATGCACACAGCTTTATGGACATGACTTGAGCTTAAAGCAGTGGCTTGAAGATGGTCATATAGCAGTCACAAGCCATGGCAGCCAGAGGGTAACACTCATTGTAGTCCAGCCCAGCAGAGAAGAACTGACACAGGCAGCCAGCAAAAGAGATGCTTTTGTCAGACATGCAGGTCATTAGGATCTTGGGAGTGTAGACAGAGGACAACCAGAGATCCAGAAAAAACAAATTTCCAATGAAAAAAATACATGGGTGTGTGTAGCCGGGAGTCATGGCAGATCAACACGATGAGGGCGGTGTTTCCTACCAACGTCATGGAGTAGACTCCCAGGAACAGCACAAAGAGGACCAGCTGCATCACGGGATTTGTTGTGAAGCCCAGCAGGATGAACTCGGTCACTGAGTGATTGCCCCTCAGCATGATGTAGGGCCTCTCACCTAAGAGGAGACAAAAGGAGAATTTAATGAATCACTCTGTTGACTGGGAAGAGCTCTCTTGGGTCTGAAGAAAGCCAAGGACTGGTCCCTGCCTTCCAGCAATGGCTTTGGCTTGAGTCTCCAGCATTGGGTCCGCCCAGCAGGGGCACCCCCCACAGCTGCCACACTGCAGGGAGCTGCAGTTGCCCCCAACCCTAAGGCCCGAACCCCTCCCAAACTCATCCTGCCGCAAGCTGTTAGTTGCAGGGCGGAGTTAGGGCCTTAATCCAGTTCCCAAGTTTCCCTCATGATGTACTTGCCCTGAGGGAAGAGTGCTGTTTCACCTTAAATGTCCATGCAGGGCCCAGTGCGGTGGTGCAGTGGTTAAAGGTCCTCGCCTTGCACGCCCGGGATCCCATATGGGCGCCGGTTCTATCCCGGCAGCCCCGCTTCCCTTCCAGCTCCCTGCCTGTGGCCCAGGAAAGCAGTCGAGGACGGCCCAGAGCTTTGGGAACCTGCACCCACGTGGGAGACCCGGAAGAGGCTCCTGGCTTCGGATCGGCGTAGTATCGGCCATTGCGCTCACTTGGGGAGTGAATCATCGGACGGAAGATCTTCCTCTCTGTCTCTCCTCTCTGTATATCTGCCTTTCCAATAAAAAAATAAATCTTTAAAAAAAAAATTTTTTTTAAGTCCTGTGGATTAATTACTACACATCAGGGACATCAGCAGAAACATTTTTCTTTGTTATTTCACTAGACAAAATATTTTCCTGTTCTAATCATTTTGCTGCAAAAAGACAGTATTGAATTCCTTTTTATGGCTAAGTAATGTCCCAGACATTTTTGAAATATTACGTTTCTTTGCTTTGTCCTATTTCTAAGTTAGATTCAGTATTCTGAATTGTGTCCATTAACGTTTACGGATATTCAGTTGCAACACTCGGTAAGCATCTGCTTTATCATAGTTTTGGCAGTCATTTTCATTTTGTTGTATATTATTTATAGTACATTTAATATAGTAGTCACTCCCTTGTGGGTGACAGGGACCCTAGTTATCCATCCTTTACTTGCTGCTTCTTGGTGATGCGACTCGTAGGAAGTTGGAGTCAGACGCTGCTCCTCTCTGTGAGTTCCTCTGAGCCATCACCATCCGGACTGTCCCGGTCTCCTCCTGTGGTTTCATTCTGTGACCATTCTGAGGGTGAATCCAGCTGAAGGAAGGCAGAAAGGCTTCTCTGCATGTGGTCTCACCTAACTGCAGTCTTTAGCTATCATGCAGTCTTTATTCTTCATTATGTACGAAAAGATCTAGTTATGTTTTGCAGAATGTCTTGATAGTGTCTGTGTTTTACACCATTTTAATACCCAGCATGGGGCCCAGCATGGTGGCCTAGTGGCTAAAGTCCTTGCCTTGAATGTGTCAGGATCCCATGTGGGCACTGGTTCTAATCCTGGCAGCTTTACTTCCTGTCCAGCTCCCTGCTGGTGTGTGGGACCCTGCACCTGTGTGAGAGACCTGGAGGAAGTTCCTGACTCCAGATCAGCACAGCATCAGCTACTGTGGCCACTTGGGGAGTGAATCATTGGACGGAAGAAGATCTTCCTCTCTGTCTCTCCTCCTGTCTGTATATCTGCTTTGCAGCTAAAATAAGTAAATCTTTTTTTAAAAAGCACCATTTGACAAAACAACCAAAACACCAAAACAAACAAGCCACTCAAGAAATGGGCATGGAAAATGGGCAGACATTTCACAAAGGAACAAACCCAAATGGCAAACAAACATATGAAAAAATGCTCCAGTTCCCTGGCAATAAGAGAAATCCAAATTAAGACATCGATGAGGTACCACCTAACACCAGTAAGATTGGCCCACATTAAAAAAAAAAAAAAAACACCAACAACACATGTGGGCGAGGATGCGGGGGACAGGGAACCCTACTCCACTGCTGGTGGGGCTGCAGGCTGGTACAGCTTCTATGAAAATTAGTATGAACACTCAATCAACTCAAAATCTGCATACCATATGATCCAGCAATAGCTCTCCTAGGAATATATCCAAAACACCTGTTTCACGAGAAACCAACATGCACCCCTATGTTCATAGCAGCACAATCAATAATTGCAAAAATTTGGAAGCAACTGAAATGCCCATCAACAGAAGACTGGATAAGAAAGCTATGGTTCATTTACTCCATATAATACTACTCAGCTATTAAAAAAAACCAAAATGCAGTTCTTTGTGGTCAAATGGGCCCAGCTGGAAACCATAATGCTAAGGGAAATGAGCCAATCCCAAAAGGTTAGATATCACATATTTGCCTTAATTTAAGAATTTAAGATGAAAGGATGTCAATATGAAAAAGAGTACCTGTAAAATGTAATTTTTTAAACTTATGGGTTACTCAATACTATGGCCACTAATTCCATAATGTTGTGGATTGTTGCTGATGTTATGTTGGGGCTTTTGATTGGTCGGGGTGATACTCTGCTGGCTCTACCTTCGGACCAGAGATGTTCTCCACAAGAAGCCGTTGAACTTATCTGGACAATAAGATGCTGGACTCTATGCTTGGTATATGCTTACAATGAAAGAACCCCAACTGAAGTTGAACTGTGGCAATGCAGCAAGGTGGAGGAATCCACCAAGGGGGAAGGGGCGGGGCGAATCCCAGTGCCTACAACTGTGTCACATAATGCAATGTTGTCAATCAATCAATAAAAACACCATTTGTTTTTTGTAAACTTTTTATTTTGAAGTTTTTAGTTTTATCATATAATTTTGCAGACTGGGATTCCCCCCAAAACTCCCACCCCCTGACAGATTTTCCCCATGTTATGACAACAGTATAGTCCTTCATAAGGAGTCATAATTCTGTCAGTTGTTATTTAAGTGTACCCTCACATTGCTAGTAGAGATGATATCAGACAGGAGAGGCTGGCACAAAGCCTTGGGACCCTGCACACAAGTGGGAAACCCCAAAGAAGATCCTATCTCCAGGCTTTGGATCAACTTAGTCCTGGCCGTTGGAGCTACCTGCTACCTGAAGTGTGAACCAGTGGATGGATAGTGTTTCTCTCTCTCTCTCTCTCTCTCTCTCTCTCTCAATATATATATATATATATATATCTCATATATCTCATATATATATATCTCTCTCTCTCTCTCTCTCTCTATATATATATATATATATATCTCATCTGTTGAAACAATAAAGATTTAATTAAGAAGCCACTAAGGATTGTAAAGTATGCACTTATTTATGTATTTGCTGCTTCAGGAATTTTCAGGTTTCTTTTGGACATTCTCCGGGCAATACAATTTTGCTTATGGTCTTTATTATTTTTTGTTTATCTTGTTTGCTGTTAATGAGATTTCCCTTGATGTCTGTAAGGCCACATACTCATCTGATGAAATTCAGTGACATTTCTACAGTCTTAATTTTGGGAAAATGATTCTTACTTGCAACATGAATGCATTTTTCATATTTCATTAACAACTATGTTGAATCCAACCCTAAAATGTCAGATGTACACCTTTCAGAGATAATTTGGAAGCAAAGGTCAAACCATCTAAGTTAATTGACAATAGTTTTCCATCAGGTAAACTCAAAAACATAATACTTTTATTACCCAAAAGGTTGTCAGAATCTCTGGAGTTACCATTGGGTATATTCTCCTGAAACCTGACAAATCTTATTTTCCTTCTGGTGCTTATTTGCCTTAGGGAAGCCAGGTTTCCTCAGGTTACATTCTGTACTGAATGCAAACTCTAACTTTACACATAGCTGTTCCTAAAACCCTGTTACTATAGCTTACAATCTTGGTTCATATCAGAATTCAGATAGCTGTGTAATACATCAGTAAAATTTCACTAATTTCCTAATAACGCATTATCTTTAAACCTGGAGGAATAAGACAAGGGAGAGTTCAGACTTTCAGAGACAAGTGACTCAAAACAAGGACAAACATCTGTACCCTAATGGTTTTCATTGAAGTCAGACAGTTATTGGTATTTAAGAGCACGCTTGTCTCCACAAGAGGGGTTTTGGTCCAAATTCTTGAATCATTATCAAAACAATTTACCACATATTTCCAGAGAAAAGCTGTCCAGAAAATTTTAAATGCCCTACCTCTGGATTTAACATAGTAAACCTCTCATTTGCTGCATTATTGATCAGTACTAACAACTGTCCAGGCCAACTAAAAACTTGTGTCGTGTCCAGGGACAAGGCTTGTGAGGCTATTCTTCTGGCAAAATGTTTGGAAACTGGGTTAAACATCCTAGCTCCACCCTGCGGAGTGTGGGGCCCTACCGCTAAGGTCTTAGGAATTTTAACTCGGTTCCCAAGTTCCCTCATGGCGGACTTACCCTGAGGGAAGAGCTCTCTTGTGTCCTGGGGGACACCAAGGACTCGTTCACCGCCTTCCGCCAGTGTCTTTGATGAGAGTCCCCAGCATTGGGTCAGACCCAGCAGGGGCACCCCCACAGTCGCCACACTGCAGGGAGCGGCAGATGCCCCCATCCCCAAGGCCTGAACCCTTCCCAAACTCGCCCAGCCATAAGATAGACCTGGTGGTTTGGAGGGAAGTATCCAGAAGATAATTTGGGTTAGACAGATTCACCAGCTCAATTAGGAATACAGACATGATTTGTTAGCTTAGAAAATCACTGATCACCACACTCAAGCCCACACCAAAGCTATGGATGGGGGCCTCTTTGGCAGTGTTAGGTACCATTACCCAACTGGGTGGTAGAATGGTGGAGTGGTCACATTTGGCAGGATCAAGACACTATCCAGCATGCAAGAAAATTTAGTCTGAGGGTAGACTTTGTGGGGTTGTGTGGGCCCAACTCTCTAGAATACAAGCCCCCTGGTTAGCTTGCAAGCTGGGGTTGCAATGGTCTAAGCTAGGTGTGACCATGCCACCTGCCATCACTCACAGGTAAAGGAACCCACAATAGTCAGAGTAGGTCAAGGCAGCAGCACCTGAATGTACATCCTTAAACAGGATGTGGGGTGGGCCAGGCTGCCACTGGAAGGGGGCAGAATGGGCAGGACTGAACAAACCTTAACTCACAAGAAATAACAGAAATCAGGTTGGAGCACAGGTTATGCCATGTAGGTCCTTGCACCTACTGATCTGCGTGAGGCAGGGACACTAAGCCACAGCATCCAAGGGGCCAGGATAGGTGAGGGTCTCTGCCAAGCTGAGTCATAGCAACCACCAGCCTGCACATGATCTAAGGCTGGGAATAGGCCCAATCGGGAGCTAAGCTGACACCCTAGCTGGGTTGAGGTTCCCGCCAAGGAGCGCATGGGCTGGAATTGGGGCTGTGTTCTGATCAGGATATGACTGTAATCTCACTTGGCACAAGTGTGGACTGGGACTGGAAGCACCAAGCTGGACCAGACTCCAACACCATCTGGTGCTCTGGAGGACCAAGGGGAGATGTGTGACAGACTAGGTTAGGTCTCAGCCCTTACTGAACCATGTGTGAGCTGTATGGGGGTATGGAAGAGCCATGGCTGGGTTGAAACAGCCAACAGTAAGAACAAGATTGGGTTGAAGGCCAGTCAGGAAAACCCACTGTTCCTGCTAGGACAGGAGGTGAACTGAGTAGGGCTGGCTCATGAACCCACTGGTATGCGCAAAATCTATTACTGGGAGAGTTTCTGATGGAGGAGCCTAAACAACTTCTCTGGCAGGACACAGTCCCTGCAGGTAAGCACAAGAAGCACAATACGAAACAGCCCAGAACAGGCAATGGAAATTATCCTACTGGCATACACATGGCATGGGTTGGGAGCAGACCAGGCTGAACCTGTTCACATTACCCACTGGTGAATCTGAGCACCAGAACAGAGTGTGGGTCGAGCCAGGTTCGGTTGTGACACATACCAGTATACAATAAGGAATGCCAAGGTGAGATGGAGCCATACCAGATGTGGTTCCAGCACCCAAACAGCACATACGAAAACCAGGGGGAGGAAGCAAAGCTGGCAGGGGAATGTGGGTTCCCCTGCGGACAATTACTTCCGTTGGAAAGCATGAATAGGGATGAGGGCAGATCAGACTAGGCAGGGCTACAACACCTGTGGGCCTCATGTGAGCTAGATGAGGGAAGGGCCACAGTGGGCTGACTGTTTCAACTGGTGCAAGCAAAAATTAGAGTGGGTGAGGGTTGGTTGGGCTTAGCCACAGCATTAACTAGCAGAGGCTGGCACTGGGAGCTAATTCTGTCAAGGCAAATGCCAGAACCACCTCGAGAGTTCATAATCTGGGAGTGGGTGTGGCCTAGTAGGGAGATAGTGGGCACCTCCCTCGGGGTTACCACTCTCACTGGACAGCACAAAAACCAGGACAGGGGTAGGGGTGGCTAGACAGAAAGGCACCTGCCAGTAGGTGTATGGGCTAGACAATAGGTTGGTTGGGTTGCACAGGGCTTCAATGCCCATTGACATGTATGAGAGCTGAATGGGATGTGGGACAGACTGGACAAGCCTGCAGTACATACTGGCAAGCATGGGGACCAGGGTAGGGGGAAGAACTGGTGGGGGTTATGGGGAGTCACCCCAACTAGGCTGCAGCTCCAACTGGTTTATGTGAGGACTAAGTATGAAGTGGGTAGGTTCGAGCTGGATTACAACACCCATTGGTCCATGAGGAAGACAGGGCTGGAAGCCGAACGGACCCAGCAATCGCAACGACCAGCATGTGCATAAGTTGAATGGTGGATGGACGGTGTTGGAGTCTGTACTAGCAAACTCACTTAAGAATCAGATCTGGGATTATCTCAGATGAAGTTTCTTTGGATATCTCTCCAACTGAACTGCTGATCTTAGAACCCAACCATGAAGAGACTGTCAGCCAGTGGACTCTGAATAGGTTTCATTGCAATTGGAACTGTGAGATTGGCAGCAATTCAGAACTGCTGAACTATCAAAACTCTTTCAGCAGGACCCTTGAAGCGCGCCTCCTGTTGAGGACTGGGATGGGTGGTCGGTTGGGTGGGTTGGTTCCCTTTGTTTCTCCCCTGACCCCAGATACAAGGGAAAATGATAATATTAGTGTGGAAACAATGGTATTACCGACTTTCACCCTGTAGCCCTTGATCCTTTGTACCCTAATCAACTAAGATTATTTTAAAAACAAATAAATTTTTAAAAACTAAAAAATTTAAAAAAAAAACAGGATTTTGTCTAAATCCTGAGAAGACTGACTCCTCTGAGAGGGTTGATTATTTCACTCGTTTATTCATAAACATTTAAATTGGCCCCAGCTTCTTTATTGCTTTTTTCTTTTGATTTTCAGTCGACAAACTGTTCAAGTGACCCATTACATAAAGAACCCAGCTGATGGTAAGGAGGGACAAGGAACTACTATTCCTCAAAAGCAACTCAAAGGGCTAATCCTCCTGTTGCAAGCACCAGGATTCCATATGGGCATGGATTTGTGTCCTGGGTGATTCAGGCTTGTGGCCTGAGAAAGTAGTAGAGCATGGCCCAAAGCCAAAGTGGGACCCTGCACCCACTGGGAGACCCAGAGAAAACCCCTGGCTCCTGGCTTTGGTTTGGCTCAGATCTGGTCGTTGCAGCCATTTAGGAAGATCTCCCTATCTTATACCTGCCTTTCCAATAAAAATAAATAAATCTTTTTTTAAAAACTGGATTGTAAATAATGAAAATCAGATATCAAAATGTAACCTTGTTCATATGGATTGCATTTCTTTGTATTCTGTGTTTTAGTTACCACTGAACAGGGAGAACTTAACAATAGTTTTTCTTTTGAGGACCGGCTTATTTCAATAAGCACAGCAATCTCCAGTTGCATCCATTTTGTTGCAAACTATGTGATTTCATTCTTTACTGTGGTTTAATATTATTCTATAGTATGTGTATATGCATGTGCACGTACAATATTTTCTTTATCCAATCATTCATTGATGGGCATTTGGATTGATTTCAAACCTTACTGATAATTACAAGACATTGTTGAAGAAAACTGACAATGAATCAAATAGATGGAAATATGCCACATGTTATTGGACTGGAAAAATCAGTGTTACTAAATATCTATGTTACACAAAGTAATTTAAAAATTTGGAAAAACCTTGGTCAAAATTCAAATATCTTTGTTCACAAAAATAGAAAAAAGTGAACACTTATTCATGGAAATGCAAATGTCAATACTTTAAATACAGAAACAGAAAAAAGTCTGATAGCTGAATCAATTTAGATTTTAAAAAATAGCCTGGCTGGGGGGCTAGACCTCCAGCCGCGGCATGGCAGCCGGGGGCCCCGTGGACGGTGGCATCTCACGCCCACATGGGGAGCTGCCCTGGGCAGCCAGTGCGCCATTTGGCACTAGGCTCCGACTGCTAGCCGCCCAGCCAGGGAGCTCTGGGATTTTGGTTCTTTGATTGCTGCTTAGATAGCTCCATGCTGAACCCTCGGTGTTTTGGGGACGTGAAACAATCCTAAAGATTTCTAATGACAGAAAGTCTTCCTCAGATGAACCTGAAACTAATACGGTCTCAACCCATGATATTTTAAAGGTATAATTTCAGTGGACTTTTATACAGTTCTTCAGTATATAAATAGTGGATTTCTCATAAAATGCAAAAAAACATACTTACATATAAACACAAAATCTATAATGATCCTAACAATATTTTAATGAATAAATAACAGATTTCAAAGAAACAAAATGAGTGCATGGAAACACCAAGACTAGGAAACTTTTTCCTAATATACAGTAATTTTCAGGGAGGGCTATCCCGTATCTCTGAGTACTGATGTGGTTAGACCTCTCAGAGCAGCCCTCTCTCCTTCTTCTCTTCCTATTCCCAGATAGTGGGGGAAAAAAATTAAACAACTGTTTCATCCACTTTCTCCCATCCTTAATTCTTCCCATTCGAATCAATGGACCACATGGTCATACATCCTTCTTAACTTGTAAAAATCAACAAAAACAAAATAAATTTAGTCAAGACCAAAAAAAAAAAAAGTGTCTTCACGCTGGGGTGTGCCCTTAGTCTGGCAGCTCAGAGGTCCCCAGTGATATCCTGGTCCTAGTCTCAACTCCAGAACCCTGCCAACATGCACCCCAAGAGACAGCAGGTGAGGGATGGCAGACTTAGGTTGAGTTCCAGCCTCCATTTCAGCCTTGGTTTAGCCTTGGCCACACCAGGCACTTGGGAGTGACAGCTCATAGGACAACAGTTTAAAAACCAGACCAAACCAAAAAAACAGCTCTCCATTGAGCCCTTCTGACCAGAGGAAGCCAAGTCTCAGCGGGCCAAAGGCACCCTGTCAAAGGCCCCCATGTATCAGAAGCAGATCTGGGATTTGAGCCCCAAGAGGCCACCTTTGCGTCATCCATGGTGAGTGCCCCACCCCGTGGCCTCACAGTCTGCTCAGTCCTGCTTCAGGCAGACCTTCTGGTGTGAGAGGGGCCATGTGGAGTTGGTGCTGCCCTGCCTCAGGTCACTGACAAAAACACTGTGTGCCAGCAGCCATGGTGCATGTGATCCTGGCAGTCATCCTGGTGTGCCAGCCCCCATGGTGTCTCCCAGACCCAGTCATTGTCCTGGTGGTGCCAACCCCCATGATGTCTCCCAGGCTCCCTAGAACCTCTGAGAGCATGCCGGAGTAGCCAACCTGGGGTACTCATCTGCAATCAGAGACTGAGGGGAGACAGACAAGAGCACAGCATGAGAAGAAAGCAGCAGGAACTCAATGTGAAGCCTTTCGTGTTTTCCTTTGAAAGACTTGTTATGATTTGGAAAGGCATGGAGGGGGAGGTTGACAGAAATCTTCCATCAGCTGTTTCACTCACCAAATGGCTGCAATCATCAGAAGCCAGGCACCTCATTCACTTCTTCCATGCAGGTGGCATATGCCCAAGCAAGCACTTGGATCAGCTTCTGCTACTTCCCAGGTGAGTTATCAGGGAGCTGGATCAGAAGCTAAGTAGTTGGGACTCAAAGCAGTGCTCCAGTAGGGGATGCTGTTGTCACAGGTGCTGGCTTTACCCACTAGGCCACAAAGCCTGCTCCTTGGCTGTAACTTTCACGGAGTTTTATCATCTCCTTTTAACGTGCCCTGCTGAGCCCAGAGGTGCAGCCTTGGACTCAGCTGCCACACCAGAGGCCCGAGAAGCACAAGGTTTCTGCTTCTCTCCAGCTATAAACCCAGGTGCCTTCCATTGTCTTAGGGGATCTTTGCCTTCTGTCTGCTGACCTGGTGCCCATGGATGGGTTTAGAGAGCTGTGCAGTGGCAGAGAAAAACCCCATTTGAAAGGGAGTGCTAAGATGAGCAGTAGCTAATGAACACACACACACATGAGGCAGAATTTCTTCTCCCTCACATTTGTAACCTTAGGGTTGATGTTGGCTCTCTGAACTTCCTTAAGAAAATCTTCCAAAACCAAACCAAACCAAACCAAACCTGCGAATGCCATGTCAGCTGCCCACAAAAGGCCCAGGTGTCCTTACCATTGCACTTTGTCTTCACAGTACCCAGTGGTCATCTGGATCAAGTGGACATATTGGACACATTACTACTAATACAGACTATGGGAGATCGCCTCTGGATCTTTGTCTGCCTAGCCTATGTACGAGGCAGTAAGCAAATCGCATACTGTGTCCCCCAGGGAAGCCCTGACAGGAATCTTGGCTTTCTTTTGTTTTTGTTTTTTTAATTAATCAATTAAGTAAGTATTTTTACAATCTTGCAAAGTTGATTAGGGTACAAAGGGTAAAAGGCTACAGAAAAGTGGGTAAGACCAATATTATTTTTTCCCCTGTGTCTGGGATCAGGGGAGAAACAAAGGGAGAAGCCCCACCCAGCCTCCCACCCATTCCAGGTCCCTGATGTGGGGCACTCTCCAAGGGTCTTGCTCAAGCAGTTTTGATAGTTCAACATTTCTGAATTGCTGCCAATCTCACTGTCCCAAGCATGACAAAATCTATTCAGAATCCACTGGCTGACATAGTCTCTTCATGGTTGGGGTTCTAAGATCAGCAGTTCAGTTGGAGGGATCTCCAAAGAAACTTCATCTGAGGTGATCCCAGACCTGATTCTTGGGTGTGCTAGCCAGTAGAGGGTCAGGCTCAGTCCATCACCCCAGTCAGCTTATGCACATGCTGATGGTTGTAATTGCTGGTTCAGTTCTGTTTCCAGCCCTGTCTTCCATGTGAACCAGTGGGTGTTTTAGTCCAGCCCAATCCTGCTCACTTCATACTTGGTCCTCACGCAAACCAGTGAGAGCTGCAGCCTAGTTGGGGCGACTCCCCATGACTCCCACCAGGTCTGCCCCTTACCCTGGTTCCCATGCTTGCCAGTATGTACCACAGATTTGTCCAGTCTGTCTCACATCCCATTTAGCTCTTGTACATGTCAATGGGCATTGAAGCCCTGTGCAACCCAACCTGCCACACACATGCTGGCAGGAGCCTTTCTGTCTAGCCACCCCCACCCCTGTCCTGGTTTTTGTGCTCTCCAGTGGGAGTGGTAACCCAAGAGAGAGGTGCCCATTATTTCCCTCCTAGGCCACTCCCACTCCCAGATTATGCACTCTCCAGGTGGTTCTGCGGATTAACTTGACAGAATTAGCCCCCAGTGCCAGCCTCTGCCAGCTGATGCTGTGGCAAAGCCCAACCAACCCTCACCCACTCTAATTTTTGCTTGCACCAGTAGGAACAGTCAGGCCAGCCTGGTGTTTCCCTTATCTAGCTCACATGGAGCCCACAGGTGTTGTAGCCCTGCCTGGTCTGGTCTGCCCCCATTCCAATCCATGCTCTTCAGTGAGAATGGCTATCTAGCAGGGGAGCCCTCCACATTCCCCCCACCACCACCAGCTTTGCCCCCTTCCTCCCTGGTTCTCATGTGTGCTTTTGGGTGCTGCGGCCACATCTGTTATGGTTCACCTCACCTTGGCATTCCGTAATGTGCACTGGTTTGTGTCGCGACTGAACCTGGCCCAACCCACACTCTATTCTGGTGCTCAGATTCGCAAGCAGGTGATGTGAACTACTTAAGCCTGGTCTGTCCCTGACCTGTAACAAATGTATGCAAGTGGGTATCTTTTTCTGGCCTGGTCTGGGTTGCTCCCTATCATGGTTCTTGCACTCACCTGTAGGGACTGTTTCCCAAGCTCCTCCATCAGAACCTCTCCCTATGCCAGACCTTACACAGACTGGTGGGTCCATGGGCCAGCCCTACTTAATCCACCTCCTGTCCTGGCAGTTAACAATGGCCTTTCCTTGCTGGCCTTCAATCCATTCCAGTTCTTACTGTTGGATGTTTCAGCCCAGCCTGAGTCTTGGCTTTCTGAGACCCCAACATGGCCTGTTCACTGGGTGTGCAGCAAGAGCGATGGCCTGCACCCCAGTCTCTCTGCACTGATCTTGAATAAAACATGCTGGGATTTCCTTGGTAAACAACCCTAAGAAGTCGAATGTTGCATTCATCCTGCTTTTCAGAAGGTAATGGATTTGCCCTGAGACACAGCTTCCTGTGCTTCCTGAGCTTTAACTTCATCGGAGGGTCCAGAGAGATAGACATACCTACTAACCTGTCATAGTGTCGTGGTTGGGTGAAAATACTCTTGGGACCGCCTTCTGCCTGCCCTCTTTCCTATTCCATATAAGCTTATGAATTCTCTTAAATAAATGGACATCCCTCACCACCAGTTTGTCACCAGTGTTTCTGCTGCAGAAGAACACTGTAACTCACCCACCAGTGGTCATGTGTTCTGCTGGACAGAAGACCCCTGAGAGAAGACATTTTTATAGCTCTCCTAAGGGAGATGAGCAGAAAAGACCAGTAAGATGAAGAAGGTACTGTGCTGACAAAGATGCAGTGGTGTTTGTCAATTAGCAGTGCAAATGCTTGGTGACCAGGAACATTGCAGGTGATGGTGGCATGCACCAGTTTGTCTCTGATTTGGTAATCTCATGCCACTGCTGGCTTCTTTTGCATTTACAACATCCATCCATACTTATGTTCTCAGCATCCACTTTAAATTTTTTGTATTTTTTTTTTTAATTTTGATGATCTTTACATAGTTGGTTAGGGCTCAAAGGGTTAAGGGCTACAGGAAAGTGGGTAAGTGGGTTTTCACATTCTCTTTTTTTGCTTCCTGTATCTGGGGGAAAGGGAGAGACAAAGGGAGAAGTCACACCCACCGACCCAACCATCCGAGGGTCCCTGATGCTCTGAGGGCACTGCTCAAGTGGATTATGGCGTGTTAACTCCAGGCCTTTGGCTGCTGTACAGGGGAGGAAGGAAGCTGGTTCTCTGAACCATGAGTGGGAGTTCAGTGGGTCAGGCCAAAATACCAATGTATGGTCAGAGCCCTATTTTTATAACATTCAGGATGTATTTTGCGAAATTTAGAAATTTTAGTTTAAACTTGTAGATGAAAACTCTTGGTCTGAGGATGTCCTGAGATAAAATGGGAAATGGCCATCTAACCGATTTATGGTTTATGTCACTATTTTCACTTAGAATTGTTACATATTCCATATATACAAATTTTCACGCTGTTATGCCAAAGTGAACCAATACAGAGTGGTTTGGAAAAATTATGGTAACACAAATGTCTGTTGATTTATATGACTTCTGTGGATTTTGATTTTTTTAATTTGATTTTTTTTAAAAAATTCATTTATTTGAAAGGCACTTTTACAGCGAGGGAGAGATCTTCCATCTGCTATGTCAGTTTTCAGTTGGCTGTAATGACTAGGGTTGGTCCAGGCTGAGATTAGGAATAAGGAGCTTCATTTTGGCTTCTAATATGAGTGGCAGGGGCCCAAACACTTGGGCCATCATCCACTGCTTTTCCCAAGCCATTGGCAGGAACCTAGGTCAGGTACGGAGCATCCAGGGACTCATATCTGTGCCTGTATGAAATGCTACCCATGTGGGATTTTGATATTGCAGGTGGTGGCTTTACTCTTTGCATTGTAATATTGGTCTTTTAAATTTGCTTTTTTTTTCAAGAGATATATATATTTTCAAAGTTGTCAACATAGATTTGTGCCTGTGTTTGCCGGTTGGAGCGGTTTTTGCCTTTTAATTAAGGAGCATTCTAAGCACATGCACTTGGAAGGCACACAAAGTGGTGGAATTTGTTTGGGAAGGCAAACACACACACACACACACACACAGAGTGGGCATAACTGAGGACCAGGAGAAGGGAAGCCATCACGGAGCCCCAGCTTAGGACCTCCTGTTGTCTGTCTCTGAGGGAAGCTCTCCCAGCACCACCTGCTATGAGGTGATGTGCTTACCCGGAAGCTTTATAATACCTTAACATCCATATGGATCTGGAGACTTCTCCCCAGACCCCAGATGCCAGCAAAGCATCCTGAAAAGGAGAGTTTCTGATAAGCCAGGAGGATCACACAGGGCGGGGCTCTGTGGATTGTGACCTCCAGCTCGGCTACCTGCCTTACCCCCATCAGGGCGCCATGCTTTCCCTTATCAGTCATTTAACTCCACAAGAGTGTATTTGACCCAAGAACCAATTATTCAGATAGAGGTGTAGTAGTCATCGTGTTCTAGGTTACTGAATTTTGCTTTATGAATGCACCTAAGTTACACACACACAGAAGGGATCACCAAAAGCCTATGGAAAAAAGCATTTAGAAATTAAGTAAGAAGTAGTTGTTTGGTTCAGTGGTGAACAGAGTGCTTGGGATAAGTGTATCCAATCTCACCCTGCTGGCTTTACATCTTAGTTTCATATCTCTCTCCAACTTCTTATAATTTGCAACCTGAGAGGCAGTGGATGACAACAAACTTATACTTGAGTCCTTGAATCTACATGGGGGAAAATTATTTGAGTTCTTGGCACCTGGATTTGTGCTGCTCCTTCCTGGGTGTGGAGGGATCCAAGACAATGAATCCACTGATGAGAGATCTGTGTTTATTGGTCTAGTAAAAGTATAAGTAAAAGTAATTTGAGAGCAAAAATCTCGAAGTCTTCCCCAACAACCGGCCTGGCTGTGAGAGCAAGCCTTTGTTTCAGTGCTTTTCTCGCCGGAGTCTGGACACTGGAAGCACTCAAGGGCACACAGGATGCGGTTATGCTGAATTTTTGAGCATGTTACTGACCTGCAGTAGAAGATATGGGAATGCTCAATGGCAGGGGTCTGATTGGGAAAACACTCCAGCAGCCTGCCCTACAACCAGGACCAGCCAGGCCCTGTCCTCAGTACCCACTTACATAGGAACCAGAAAGGGAATGGAACGTCCCTTCCTCCTCCATCTCCTCTTTGTTCTTCCTCTAACCTTCCTCTTCATTCTTGCCTTTCTCTCCTCCCTTGACTTTCTTTCCCCTTGATTTAATCTGTCTCTTCCCTTTCTCTTTCTATTTCTCTTAATATACCATTTTTCCTCCCTTCCTACACTCCTCTCTCTCTCCCTCCATTTTCTTTTGCTTTTCCCATTTTCACTCTCATGTTGCTCTCCCACTCTCTTTTCCTGTCTCTCTTTTCAATCCATTCGCTTCTTTCCAGGCTATGCCAGACCCTCTCATTTATCTCTCCCGCTAGGTTATTTCTTCTGCTGCCAGCTGATGGCTGTGAAGGTGTACCACATGGTACCTGGAGATAATGAGGCACTCATCTGGCATTCTCCCTTTCATCACCACTGCCTATTAAGCAGGAGATGAATACTGTATAAACTGCACAGAGACATTTGTCATTGGATTAGTAAGCTGAATGTACAACCCTAGGATGTGAAGAAGGCACATGAGGGAAGCATACATACTATGTGTAATTGACAAAAATTCCAACCTCTGCTGATTCTTCAAAATCAGAAATTTAAAAAAAAAAAATCCCATGCATTTGACAAACAAATGAGGAGTACCCCGGATTTTCAAGTGACTTTAGAGCAAGAGTTAGTAAGGTATACCCCGGGACAGGATCCAGCCCGCTGTGCCCATCTCTGAAATAAATGCAGAGACACGGCCTGTCATGGGAACATGGCCTTGCCAAATCGGCCACTCCCTTCCGTGGCCATCACCTCCATCTCCATCTGCACTGGTCTGGGTCATCCACTTGTGTGTCACTCTTTACACCAGAATGTGACAGCTCCAAGGATGAGAAGTCCTTCTCTGCTGTCTTGTCCTGTTGCCCCCTTAGCCCAGCCACATCAGGTGACCAGTATCTGTCATGAGCACCTGACCTGGGTCAGATGAGCAGGGACCTGGAACACCTGGTCGCTGCGGGAGACCCCATAGCGTAGCTCGTTCACAAAGTGTTCGCAGTTTTTGAAGATCAGTGAGTAAGGCACCTCCTTTCCCACTTTCTCCATGGCCAGCTGGACAATCGTGTTGGGAGGCCGTGGCTTGTACTTGTCATCGTGCTTGTTATTGACCCGGTACCTGTGCTTCCCAGCCACCTCAGACAGCAGTTCCTTCTTCACCATGGCTGTTTTAGCAAAGGCACACTTGAGACCTGAAACACCAGCTCCTGCAAATTGACATGTTAAAACATTGTGTCAGCCAAGAGTAGGGTCACTGGGGCTGAGAGCAGGTTCCAGCTCAGGCAGCCTCAGTATCCTTGGCCACATCCCCAAGGACCTGTCTGTCCATCTTGCATGGGCTGAAATTCAGGAACAGGTCAAACCCAAGCCTGGATGGCTTTTTGGGAAGTCACCAGGGTCCCAGGTCTCTAGTTTCTTTATGGGACCATATGGGTCCATATGTCCCTAGTAGAATCAGGGTTTGAGCTAGTAGACAGCCAGGTCCCCATCACCAGCCTAGAAAAAGTCACTGGGCTCCCCAACCAGGACCAGCACTGTGGGAGCACCTGCAGGTGAAGGAACATTTGCAGTAGTGTGAAAGAGGATCCCTGAGCATGACCGAGGCTCACCCTCAGAATCTTGGCTCACTCACCATGAACCCTAAACCCAGCCCTGTCCCACTCATGCCCCAACCAGGCCCTAGACCCTGTTCTATGACATGTAAATGGAAGGTACCAAGGCAGCTGAGAGCTGTGACCTTAATTCCCCAATTTTCTGATTCATCTTTCCCCAGAGGTCCCCACCTCCTCAGTTTCAACCAGGCTACTGCTAAGCTGAGCTGAAACAATGGTTATCAACCAAGCCTGAAGCTACCAGCAGGGAGCACATGGACCCTGGGCCACAACCTAAGCAGGTCTGCTGAGAGCTGGGCCCTCCCTGGGTGCTAGGGTCCATCAGCCCTTCCTCCGCAGGCCTGTGGGACATGAACCAGTACATGAGGGCACTTTTGTTCTTGACTCTCTGTGTCACTGCCCCTCAAATACAGGATTAATTTGTGTTGGAATCTGTGGTACATCCTGCTTGTTACCGACATAGCTGATACTCCAGCCTTCATATGTAGGTTTTTCTAATAAATGCTGTAAATTCAAGAGCCTCATGGCTAATATGATGGCTCATCCTCTGCCTAAAAGCACCAGCATCCCATATGGGAACCAGTTCTTGTCCCAGCTGTTATACTTCCCATCCAGCTCCCTGCTTGTGGCCTGAGAAGGCAACAGAGGACAGCCCAAAGACTTGAGACCCTGCACCCATGTGGGAGACCCAGGGGAGGCTCCTAACTCCTGGTTTCAGACTGGTTCTGTTCTGCTCTAATTTTTGTGGTCATTTTGGAAATGAACCAGTGAATGGAATATCTTTTTCTCTGTCTCACCTTTCTCTGTAAATCTGACTCTGGTTAAAATAAATAAATTTTTTTAAAAAGAAATAAAACTACATTTGGATATATATTTCTGAAAATTAACCAAATGGGAGGCCCCATTTGAAAATGCCCTTAAACCACACTCCCACAGTCACATAAATTAATCTTAATTTTTACCCAAAAATGCTGGTTTTGTGCATGAACTAACCTACTCTCACATGAACAAGACCATCCATAGCTTGTGGGCAATCAGGTACAAAGACGCTCGACCAGCACTCCCCATCGTAGGGGACTGTATGTCTGTGGTCCCAAAACAAGCAGGCAACATACGTGCAGAGTCTTCACAAAGTTCATGGGAGACCCAGCACAGTAGCATAGTGGCTAAAGTTCTCACCATGCATGTGCCGGGATCCCATATGGGAGCCAGTTCATGTACTGGCTACTGCATTTCTCATCCAGGTTCTCATTTAAGGCCTGAGAAAGCAGTCGAGGATGGCCTGAAGCCTTGGGACCCTGCACCCATGTGGAGACCCAGAAGAAGCTCCTGGCTCCTGGCTTCGGATCAGCACAGCTGTGGCTGTTGCATCCACTTGGGGTGAACCAGCAGACAGAAGATCTTTCCATCTCCCTTTCTCTGTGTAAATCTGACATTCCAATAAAGTTAAATAAGTCTTAGAGGAAAAAGTTTGTGGGAAACAAATCATGAAAAAAGTGCATGGATTTCATTTTTTTTTTAAAAAAAAAAAAAGGTAGGTTTCCCTGAGCCTTTCAAAGACTCTTTATGCTTCCTCCTTCATGCTATGCCTGCTCCAACCCAAGCTTCTTGCCAAATTTGGCTTGAAGTCTCCCAGTCCTGAATTCTTCTTTCAATCTACAATAAACCTCTCAAAGCTACATACACTTGTGTACACACACCTGCCGTGTAGCAGCCCAGGACATACAGGGGTGATCTATTTCATCTGGGTCCCTACTGTTTCAGTAGGTGAGTGGCTTCCAGGGTCTACCACTCTCCTTGAAGCCATGATGCTCCATCCTTGCACCTGCACCTGCTCCTGGCTCCTGGGAGGAAGGGAAGTTTATCCTGGCTCCACAGAGAGTGCAGCCACGTGCTCCAAGTCAGTCAGTGAGCAGAGCAGCCAGGATCCCCCTGCGTTATGCTTCCATCACACAGCACAGCCAGCCAGGGTGGACTGTTTGAAGGAAATGACTGCTGTTGGCTGTGGCTTACTCCTCCTGAACAACCAACACGTAGGCTATTAGTCACATGATGGGATGTTGAGCAGGTAGAGAAGGATTGCTCAGAGTTGAACACCCCTGCATAAGAAAATAAAAATCGGGCCCGGCGCGATGGTGCAAGTGGTTAAGGTCCTCGCCTTGCACGCCCGGGATCCCATATGGGCGTCTGTTCTGGTCCCGATGGCCCTGCTTCCCATCCTGCTCCCTGCCTGTTTCCCGGGCAAGCAGTCGAGGACGGCCCAAAGCTTTGGGACCCTGCAGCTGCGTGGGAGACCTGGAAGAGGCTCCTGGCTTCGGACCGGCAAAGCATGGGCCGTTGTGCTCACTTGGGGAGTAAATCATCGGACGGAGGATCTTCCTCTCTGTATATCCGCCTTTCCAATAAAAAAAAATTTTTTAATAAATAAATAAATCTTAAAAAAATAGAAAAGAAAAATCAAGAGCCATCTCTCCACCAACTGACTGATAACAACAGGCAGCCTCTGACACACCCAGCAGGGAAAGGGCGATTAATTCATCTGAGTCTTCCTGAGTGCCAACTCCACCAGTCAAGAAGCAACAGGCATGTGTCCATGCCTCTGTTTACCCTCCCGATCTCAGTTAGTGTAATTGGAAGGAGAATGCTCACTTACCTGAAGGAACCACATGAACCACATAGCCATGTCCCACGCACACGGCCCAGTGTTGAAAGCCAAGGAAAAAAATCTCAATCAGATCTCCATCTTTTGGTGTTTCTGAAACCTACAATTGAGAAGGCACAGACAGGTAGGAGTAAAGCTTTGAAAAGCACATTTTAGAAACTGATCTGCAAGGATTTCTGACCCAGTCTGCAGCCTGACTCTGCTCATTGCTCCAGGGACAATGCAGCACTCCTCACACCGGGAACAACCCCCTCAACTTGCTGCCAGCTGATGGCTGTGAAGGTGTACCACATGGTACCTGGAGATAATGAGGCACTCATCTGGCATTCTCCCTTTCATCACCACTGCCTATTAAGCAGGAGATGAATACTGTATAAACTGCACAGAGACATTTGTCATTGGATTAGTAAGCTGAATGTACAACCCTAGGATGTGAAGAAGGCACATGAGGGAAGCATACATACTATGTGTAATTGACAAAAATTCCAACCTCTGCTGATTCTTCAAAATCAGAAATTTAAAAAAAAAAATCCCATGCATTTGACAAACAAATGAGGAGTACCCCGGATTTTCAAGTGACTTTAGAGCAAGAGTTAGTAAGGTATACCCCGGGACAGGATCCAGCCCGCTGTGCCCATCTCTGAAATAAATGCAGAGACACGGCCTGTCATGGGAACATGGCCTTGCCAAATCGGCCACTCCCTTCCGTGGCCATCACCTCCATCTCCATCTGCACTGGTCTGGGTCATCCACTTGTGTGTCACTCTTTACACCAGAATGTGACAGCTCCAAGGATGAGAAGTCCTTCTCTGCTGTCTTGTCCTGTTGCCCCCTTAGCCCAGCCACATCAGGTGACCAGTATCTGTCATGAGCACCTGACCTGGGTCAGATGAGCAGGGACCTGGAACACCTGGTCGCTGCGGGAGACCCCATAGCGTAGCTCGTTCACAAAGTGTTCGCAGTTTTTGAAGATCAGTGAGTAAGGCACCTCCTTTCCCACTTTCTCCATGGCCAGCTGGACAATCGTGTTGGGAGGCCGTGGCTTGTACTTGTCATCGTGCTTGTTATTGACCCGGTACCTGTGCTTCCCAGCCACCTCAGACAGCAGTTCCTTCTTCACCATGGCTGTTTTAGCAAAGGCACACTTGAGACCTGAAACACCAGCTCCTGCAAATTGACATGTTAAAACATTGTGTCAGCCAAGAGTAGGGTCACTGGGGCTGAGAGCAGGTTCCAGCTCAGGCAGCCTCAGTATCCTTGGCCACATCCCCAAGGACCTGTCTGTCCATCTTGCATGGGCTGAAATTCAGGAACAGGTCAAACCCAAGCCTGGATGGCTTTTTGGGAAGTCACCAGGGTCCCAGGTCTCTAGTTTCTTTATGGGACCATATGGGTCCATATGTCCCTAGTAGAATCAGGGTTTGAGCTAGTAGACAGCCAGGTCCCCATCACCAGCCTAGAAAAAGTCACTGGGCTCCCCAACCAGGACCAGCACTGTGGGAGAACCTGCAGGTGAAGGAACATTTGCAGTAGTGTGAAAGAGGATTCCTGAGCATGACCGAGGCTCACCCTCAGAATCTTGGCTCACTCACCATGAACCCTAAACCCAGCCCTGTCCCACTCATGCCCCAACCAGGCCCTAGACCCTGTTCTATGACATGTAAATGGAAGGTACCAAGGCAGCTGAGAGCTGTGACCTTAATTCCCCAATTTTCTGATTCATCTTTCCCCAGAGGTCCCCACCTCCTCAGTTTCAACCAGGCTACTGCTAAGCTGAGCTGAAACAATGGTTATCAACCAAGCCTGAAGCTACCAGCAGGGAGCACATGGACCCTGGGCCACAACCTAAGCAGGTCTGCTGAGAGCTGGGCCCTCCCTGGGTGCTAGGGTCCATCAGCCCTTCCTCCGCAGGCCTGTGGGACATGAACCAGTACATGAGGGCACTTTTGTTCTTGACTCTCTGTGTCACTGCCCCTCAAATACAGGATTAATTTGTGTTGGAATCTGTGGTACATCCTGCTTGTTACCGACATAGCTGATACTCCAGCCTTCATATGTAGGTTTTTCTAATAAATGCTGTAAATTCAAGAGCCTCATGGCTAATATGATGGCTCATCCTCTGCCTAAAAGCACCAGCATCCCATATGGGAACCAGTTCTTGTCCCAGCTGTTATACTTCCCATCCAGCTCCCTGCTTGTGGCCTGAGAAGGCAACAGAGGACAGCCCAAAGACTTGAGACCCTGCACCCATGTGGGAGACCCAGGGGAGGCTCCTAACTCCTGGTTTCAGACTGGTTCTGTTCTGCTCTAATTTTTGTGGTCATTTTGGAAATGAACCAGTGAATGGAATATCTTTTTCTCTGTCTCACCTTTCTCTGTAAATCTGACTCTGGTTAAAATAAATAAATTTTTTTAAAAAGAAATAAAACTACATTTGGATATATATTTCTGAAAATTAACCAAATGGGAGGCCCCATTTGAAAATGCCCTTAAACCACACTCCCACAGTCACATAAATTAATCTTAATTTTTACCCAAAAATGCTGGTTTTGTGCATGAACTAACCTACTCTCACATGAACAAGACCATCCATAGCTTGTGGGCAATCAGGTACAAAGACGCTCGACCAGCACTCCCCATCGTAGGGGACTGTATGTCTGTGGTCCCAAAACAAGCAGGCAACATACGTGCAGAGTCTTCACAAAGTTCATGGGAGACCCAGCACAGTAGCATAGTGGCTAAAGTTCTCACCATGCATGTGCCGGGATCCCATATGGGAGCCAGTTCATGTACTGGCTACTGCATTTCTCATCCAGGTTCTCATTTAAGGCCTGAGAAAGCAGTCGAGGATGGCCTGAAGCCTTGGGACCCTGCACCCATGTGGAGACCCAGAAGAAGCTCCTGGCTCCTGGCTTCGGATCAGCACAGCTGTGGCTGTTGCATCCACTTGGGGTGAACCAGCAGACAGAAGATCTTTCCATCTCCCTTTCTCTGTGTAAATCTGACATTCCAATAAAGTTAAATAAGTCTTAGAGGAAAAAGTTTGTGGGAAACAAATCATGAAAAAAGTGCATGGATTTCATTTTTTTTTTAAAAAAAAAAAAAAGGTAGGTTTCCCTGAGCCTTTCAAAGACTCTTTATGCTTCCTCCTTCATGCTATGCCTGCTCCAACCCAAGCTTCTTGCCAAATTTGGCTTGAAGTCTCCCAGTCCTGAATTCTTCTTTCAATCTACAATAAACCTCTCAAAGCTACATACACTTGTGTACACACACCTGCCGTGTAGCAGCCCAGGACATACAGGGGTGATCTATTTCATCTGGGTCCCTACTGTTTCAGTAGGTGAGTGGCTTCCAGGGTCTACCACTCTCCTTGAAGCCATGATGCTCCATCCTTGCACCTGCACCTGCTCCTGGCTCCTGGGAGGAAGGGAAGTTTATCCTGGCTCCACAGAGAGTGCAGCCACGTGCTCCAAGTCAGTCAGTGAGCAGAGCAGCCAGGATCCCCCTGCGTTATGCTTCCATCACACAGCACAGCCAGCCAGGGTGGACTGTTTGAAGGAAATGACTGCTGTTGGCTGTGGCTTACTCCTCCTGAACAACCAACACGTAGGCTATTAGTCACATGATGGGATGTTGAGCAGGTAGAGAAGGATTGCTCAGAGTTGAACACCCCTGCATAAGAAAATAAAAATCGGGCCCGGCGCGATGGTGCAAGTGGTTAAGGTCCTCGCCTTGCACGCCCGGGATCCCATATGGGCGTCTGTTCTGGTCCCGATGGCCCTGCTTCCCATCCTGCTCCCTGCCTGTTTCCCGGGCAAGCAGTCGAGGACGGCCCAAAGCTTTGGGACCCTGCAGCTGCGTGGGAGACCTGGAAGAGGCTCCTGGCTTCGGACCGGCAAAGCATGGGCCGTTGTGCTCACTTGGGGAGTAAATCATCGGACGGAGGATCTTCCTCTCTGTATATCCGCCTTTCCAATAAAAAAAAATTTTTTAATAAATAAATAAATCTTAAAAAAATAGAAAAGAAAAATCAAGAGCCATCTCTCCACCAACTGACTGATAACAACAGGCAGCCTCTGACACACCCAGCAGGGAAAGGGCGATTAATTCATCTGAGTCTTCCTGAGTGCCAACTCCACCAGTCAAGAAGCAACAGGCATGTGTCCATGCCTCTGTTTACCCTCCCGATCTCAGTTAGTGTAATTGGAAGGAGAATGCTCACTTACCTGAAGGAACCACATGAACCACATAGCCATGTCCCACGCACACGGCCCAGTGTTGAAAGCCAAGGAAAAAAATCTCAATCAGATCTCCATCTTTTGGTGTTTCTGAAACCTACAATTGAGAAGGCACAGACAGGTAGGAGTAAAGCTTTGAAAAGCACATTTTAGAAACTGATCTGCAAGGATTTCTGACCCAGTCTGCAGCCTGACTCTGCTCATTGCTCCAGGGACAATGCAGCACTCCTCACACCGGGAACAACCCCCTCAACTTGCTGCCAGCTGATGGCTGTGAAGGTGTACCACATGGTACCTGGAGATAATGAGGCACTCATCTGGCATTCTCCCTTTCATCACCACTGCCTATTAAGCAGGAGATGAATACTGTATAAACTGCACAGAGACATTTGTCATTGGATTAGTAAGCTGAATGTACAACCCTAGGATGTGAAGAAGGCACATGAGGGAAGCATACATACTATGTGTAATTGACAAAAATTCCAACCTCTGCTGATTCTTCAAAATCAGAAATTTAAAAAAAAAAATCCCATGCATTTGACAAACAAATGAGGAGTACCCCGGATTTTCAAGTGACTTTAGAGCAAGAGTTAGTAAGGTATACCCCGGGACAGGATCCAGCCCGCTGTGCCCATCTCTGAAATAAATGCAGAGACACGGCCTGTCATGGGAACATGGCCTTGCCAAATCGGCCACTCCCTTCCGTGGCCATCACCTCCATCTCCATCTGCACTGGTCTGGGTCATCCACTTGTGTGTCACTCTTTACACCAGAATGTGACAGCTCCAAGGATGAGAAGTCCTTCTCTGCTGTCTTGTCCTGTTGCCCCCTTAGCCCAGCCACATCAGGTGACCAGTATCTGTCATGAGCACCTGACCTGGGTCAGATGAGCAGGGACCTGGAACACCTGGTCGCTGCGGGAGACCCCATAGCGTAGCTCGTTCACAAAGTGTTCGCAGTTTTTGAAGATCAGTGAGTAAGGCACCTCCTTTCCCACTTTCTCCATGGCCAGCTGGACAATCGTGTTGGGAGGCCGTGGCTTGTACTTGTCATCGTGCTTGTTATTGACCCGGTACCTGTGCTTCCCAGCCACCTCAGACAGCAGTTCCTTCTTCACCATGGCTGTTTTAGCAAAGGCACACTTGAGACCTGAAACACCAGCTCCTGCAAATTGACATGTTAAAACATTGTGTCAGCCAAGAGTAGGGTCACTGGGGCTGAGAGCAGGTTCCAGCTCAGGCAGCCTCAGTATCCTTGGCCACATCCCCAAGGACCTGTCTGTCCATCTTGCATGGGCTGAAATTCAGGAACAGGTCAAACCCAAGCCTGGATGGCTTTTTGGGAAGTCACCAGGGTCCCAGGTCTCTAGTTTCTTTATGGGACCATATGGGTCCATATGTCCCTAGTAGAATCAGGGTTTGAGCTAGTAGACAGCCAGGTCCCCATCACCAGCCTAGAAAAAGTCACTGGGCTCCCCAACCAGGACCAGCACTGTGGGAGAACCTGCAGGTGAAGGAACATTTGCAGTAGTGTGAAAGAGGATTCCTGAGCATGACCGAGGCTCACCCTCAGAATCTTGGCTCACTCACCATGAACCCTAAACCCAGCCCTGTCCCACTCATGCCCCAACCAGGCCCTAGACCCTGTTCTATGACATGTAAATGGAAGGTACCAAGGCAGCTGAGAGCTGTGACCTTAATTCCCCAATTTTCTGATTCATCTTTCCCCAGAGGTCCCCACCTCCTCAGTTTCAACCAGGCTACTGCTAAGCTGAGCTGAAACAATGGTTATCAACCAAGCCTGAAGCTACCAGCAGGGAGCACATGGACCCTGGGCCACAACCTAAGCAGGTCTGCTGAGAGCTGGGCCCTCCCTGGGTGCTAGGGTCCATCAGCCCTTCCTCCGCAGGCCTGTGGGACATGAACCAGTACATGAGGGCACTTTTGTTCTTGACTCTCTGTGTCACTGCCCCTCAAATACAGGATTAATTTGTGTTGGAATCTGTGGTACATCCTGCTTGTTACCGACATAGCTGATACTCCAGCCTTCATATGTAGGTTTTTCTAATAAATGCTGTAAATTCAAGAGCCTCATGGCTAATATGATGGCTCATCCTCTGCCTAAAAGCACCAGCATCCCATATGGGAACCAGTTCTTGTCCCAGCTGTTATACTTCCCATCCAGCTCCCTGCTTGTGGCCTGAGAAGGCAACAGAGGACAGCCCAAAGACTTGAGACCCTGCACCCATGTGGGAGACCCAGGGGAGGCTCCTAACTCCTGGTTTCAGACTGGTTCTGTTCTGCTCTAATTTTTGTGGTCATTTTGGAAATGAACCAGTGAATGGAATATCTTTTTCTCTGTCTCACCTTTCTCTGTAAATCTGACTCTGGTTAAAATAAATAAATTTTTTTAAAAAGAAATAAAACTACATTTGGATATATATTTCTGAAAATTAACCAAATGGGAGGCCCCATTTGAAAATGCCCTTAAACCACACTCCCACAGTCACATAAATTAATCTTAATTTTTACCCAAAAATGCTGGTTTTGTGCATGAACTAACCTACTCTCACATGAACAAGACCATCCATAGCTTGTGGGCAATCAGGTACAAAGACGCTCGACCAGCACTCCCCATCGTAGGGGACTGTATGTCTGTGGTCCCAAAACAAGCAGGCAACATACGTGCAGAGTCTTCACAAAGTTCATGGGAGACCCAGCACAGTAGCATAGTGGCTAAAGTTCTCACCATGCATGTGCCGGGATCCCATATGGGAGCCAGTTCATGTACTGGCTACTGCATTTCTCATCCAGGTTCTCATTTAAGGCCTGAGAAAGCAGTCGAGGATGGCCTGAAGCCTTGGGACCCTGCACCCATGTGGAGACCCAGAAGAAGCTCCTGGCTCCTGGCTTCGGATCAGCACAGCTGTGGCTGTTGCATCCACTTGGGGTGAACCAGCAGACAGAAGATCTTTCCATCTCCCTTTCTCTGTGTAAATCTGACATTCCAATAAAGTTAAATAAGTCTTAGAGGAAAAAGTTTGTGGGAAACAAATCATGAAAAAAGTGCATGGATTTCATTTTTTTTTTAAAAAAAAAAAAAAAGGTAGGTTTCCCTGAGCCTTTCAAAGACTCTTTATGCTTCCTCCTTCATGCTATGCCTGCTCCAACCCAAGCTTCTTGCCAAATTTGGCTTGAAGTCTCCCAGTCCTGAATTCTTCTTTCAATCTACAATAAACCTCTCAAAGCTACATACACTTGTGTACACACACCTGCCGTGTAGCAGCCCAGGACATACAGGGGTGATCTATTTCATCTGGGTCCCTACTGTTTCAGTAGGTGAGTGGCTTCCAGGGTCTACCACTCTCCTTGAAGCCATGATGCTCCATCCTTGCACCTGCACCTGCTCCTGGCTCCTGGGAGGAAGGGAAGTTTATCCTGGCTCCACAGAGAGTGCAGCCACGTGCTCCAAGTCAGTCAGTGAGCAGAGCAGCCAGGATCCCCCTGCGTTATGCTTCCATCACACAGCACAGCCAGCCAGGGTGGACTGTTTGAAGGAAATGACTGCTGTTGGCTGTGGCTTACTCCTCCTGAACAACCAACACGTAGGCTATTAGTCACATGATGGGATGTTGAGCAGGTAGAGAAGGATTGCTCAGAGTTGAACACCCCTGCATAAGAAAATAAAAATCGGGCCCGGCGCGATGGTGCAAGTGGTTAAGGTCCTCGCCTTGCACGCCCGGGATCCCATATGGGCGTCTGTTCTGGTCCCGATGGCCCTGCTTCCCATCCTGCTCCCTGCCTGTTTCCCGGGCAAGCAGTCGAGGACGGCCCAAAGCTTTGGGACCCTGCAGCTGCGTGGGAGACCTGGAAGAGGCTCCTGGCTTCGGACCGGCAAAGCATGGGCCGTTGTGCTCACTTGGGGAGTAAATCATCGGACGGAGGATCTTCCTCTCTGTATATCCGCCTTTCCAATAAAAAAAAATTTTTTAATAAATAAATAAATCTTAAAAAAATAGAAAAGAAAAATCAAGAGCCATCTCTCCACCAACTGACTGATAACAACAGGCAGCCTCTGACACACCCAGCAGGGAAAGGGCGATTAATTCATCTGAGTCTTCCTGAGTGCCAACTCCACCAGTCAAGAAGCAACAGGCATGTGTCCATGCCTCTGTTTACCCTCCCGATCTCAGTTAGTGTAATTGGAAGGAGAATGCTCACTTACCTGAAGGAACCACATGAACCACATAGCCATGTCCCACGCACACGGCCCAGTGTTGAAAGCCAAGGAAAAAAATCTCAATCAGATCTCCATCTTTTGGTGTTTCTGAAACCTACAATTGAGAAGGCACAGACAGGTAGGAGTAAAGCTTTGAAAAGCACATTTTAGAAACTGATCTGCAAGGATTTCTGACCCAGTCTGCAGCCTGACTCTGCTCATTGCTCCAGGGACAATGCAGCACTCCTCACACCGGGAACAACCCCCTCAACTTGCTGCCAGCTGATGGCTGTGAAGGTGTACCACATGGTACCTGGAGATAATGAGGCACTCATCTGGCATTCTCCCTTTCATCACCACTGCCTATTAAGCAGGAGATGAATACTGTATAAACTGCACAGAGACATTTGTCATTGGATTAGTAAGCTGAATGTACAACCCTAGGATGTGAAGAAGGCACATGAGGGAAGCATACATACTATGTGTAATTGACAAAAATTCCAACCTCTGCTGATTCTTCAAAATCAGAAATTTAAAAAAAAAAATCCCATGCATTTGACAAACAAATGAGGAGTACCCCGGATTTTCAAGTGACTTTAGAGCAAGAGTTAGTAAGGTATACCCCGGGACAGGATCCAGCCCGCTGTGCCCATCTCTGAAATAAATGCAGAGACACGGCCTGTCATGGGAACATGGCCTTGCCAAATCGGCCACTCCCTTCCGTGGCCATCACCTCCATCTCCATCTGCACTGGTCTGGGTCATCCACTTGTGTGTCACTCTTTACACCAGAATGTGACAGCTCCAAGGATGAGAAGTCCTTCTCTGCTGTCTTGTCCTGTTGCCCCCTTAGCCCAGCCACATCAGGTGACCAGTATCTGTCATGAGCACCTGACCTGGGTCAGATGAGCAGGGACCTGGAACACCTGGTCGCTGCGGGAGACCCCATAGCGTAGCTCGTTCACAAAGTGTTCGCAGTTTTTGAAGATCAGTGAGTAAGGCACCTCCTTTCCCACTTTCTCCATGGCCAGCTGGACAATCGTGTTGGGAGGCCGTGGCTTGTACTTGTCATCGTGCTTGTTATTGACCCGGTACCTGTGCTTCCCAGCCACCTCAGACAGCAGTTCCTTCTTCACCATGGCTGTTTTAGCAAAGGCACACTTGAGACCTGAAACACCAGCTCCTGCAAATTGACATGTTAAAACATTGTGTCAGCCAAGAGTAGGGTCACTGGGGCTGAGAGCAGGTTCCAGCTCAGGCAGCCTCAGTATCCTTGGCCACATCCCCAAGGACCTGTCTGTCCATCTTGCATGGGCTGAAATTCAGGAACAGGTCAAACCCAAGCCTGGATGGCTTTTTGGGAAGTCACCAGGGTCCCAGGTCTCTAGTTTCTTTATGGGACCATATGGGTCCATATGTCCCTAGTAGAATCAGGGTTTGAGCTAGTAGACAGCCAGGTCCCCATCACCAGCCTAGAAAAAGTCACTGGGCTCCCCAACCAGGACCAGCACTGTGGGAGAACCTGCAGGTGAAGGAACATTTGCAGTAGTGTGAAAGAGGATTCCTGAGCATGACCGAGGCTCACCCTCAGAATCTTGGCTCACTCACCATGAACCCTAAACCCAGCCCTGTCCCACTCATGCCCCAACCAGGCCCTAGACCCTGTTCTATGACATGTAAATGGAAGGTACCAAGGCAGCTGAGAGCTGTGACCTTAATTCCCCAATTTTCTGATTCATCTTTCCCCAGAGGTCCCCACCTCCTCAGTTTCAACCAGGCTACTGCTAAGCTGAGCTGAAACAATGGTTATCAACCAAGCCTGAAGCTACCAGCAGGGAGCACATGGACCCTGGGCCACAACCTAAGCAGGTCTGCTGAGAGCTGGGCCCTCCCTGGGTGCTAGGGTCCATCAGCCCTTCCTCCGCAGGCCTGTGGGACATGAACCAGTACATGAGGGCACTTTTGTTCTTGACTCTCTGTGTCACTGCCCCTCAAATACAGGATTAATTTGTGTTGGAATCTGTGGTACATCCTGCTTGTTACCGACATAGCTGATACTCCAGCCTTCATATGTAGGTTTTTCTAATAAATGCTGTAAATTCAAGAGCCTCATGGCTAATATGATGGCTCATCCTCTGCCTAAAAGCACCAGCATCCCATATGGGAACCAGTTCTTGTCCCAGCTGTTATACTTCCCATCCAGCTCCCTGCTTGTGGCCTGAGAAGGCAACAGAGGACAGCCCAAAGACTTGAGACCCTGCACCCATGTGGGAGACCCAGGGGAGGCTCCTAACTCCTGGTTTCAGACTGGTTCTGTTCTGCTCTAATTTTTGTGGTCATTTTGGAAATGAACCAGTGAATGGAATATCTTTTTCTCTGTCTCACCTTTCTCTGTAAATCTGACTCTGGTTAAAATAAATAAATTTTTTTAAAAAGAAATAAAACTACATTTGGATATATATTTCTGAAAATTAACCAAATGGGAGGCCCCATTTGAAAATGCCCTTAAACCACACTCCCACAGTCACATAAATTAATCTTAATTTTTACCCAAAAATGCTGGTTTTGTGCATGAACTAACCTACTCTCACATGAACAAGACCATCCATAGCTTGTGGGCAATCAGGTACAAAGACGCTCGACCAGCACTCCCCATCGTAGGGGACTGTATGTCTGTGGTCCCAAAACAAGCAGGCAACATACGTGCAGAGTCTTCACAAAGTTCATGGGAGACCCAGCACAGTAGCATAGTGGCTAAAGTTCTCACCATGCATGTGCCGGGATCCCATATGGGAGCCAGTTCATGTACTGGCTACTGCATTTCTCATCCAGGTTCTCATTTAAGGCCTGAGAAAGCAGTCGAGGATGGCCTGAAGCCTTGGGACCCTGCACCCATGTGGAGACCCAGAAGAAGCTCCTGGCTCCTGGCTTCGGATCAGCACAGCTGTGGCTGTTGCATCCACTTGGGGTGAACCAGCAGACAGAAGATCTTTCCATCTCCCTTTCTCTGTGTAAATCTGACATTCCAATAAAGTTAAATAAGTCTTAGAGGAAAAAGTTTGTGGGAAACAAATCATGAAAAAAGTGCATGGATTTCATTTTTTTTTTAAAAAAAAAAAAAAAGGTAGGTTTCCCTGAGCCTTTCAAAGACTCTTTATGCTTCCTCCTTCATGCTATGCCTGCTCCAACCCAAGCTTCTTGCCAAATTTGGCTTGAAGTCTCCCAGTCCTGAATTCTTCTTTCAATCTACAATAAACCTCTCAAAGCTACATACACTTGTGTACACACACCTGCCGTGTAGCAGCCCAGGACATACAGGGGTGATCTATTTCATCTGGGTCCCTACTGTTTCAGTAGGTGAGTGGCTTCCAGGGTCTACCACTCTCCTTGAAGCCATGATGCTCCATCCTTGCACCTGCACCTGCTCCTGGCTCCTGGGAGGAAGGGAAGTTTATCCTGGCTCCACAGAGAGTGCAGCCACGTGCTCCAAGTCAGTCAGTGAGCAGAGCAGCCAGGATCCCCCTGCGTTATGCTTCCATCACACAGCACAGCCAGCCAGGGTGGACTGTTTGAAGGAAATGACTGCTGTTGGCTGTGGCTTACTCCTCCTGAACAACCAACACGTAGGCTATTAGTCACATGATGGGATGTTGAGCAGGTAGAGAAGGATTGCTCAGAGTTGAACACCCCTGCATAAGAAAATAAAAATCGGGCCCGGCGCGATGGTGCAAGTGGTTAAGGTCCTCGCCTTGCACGCCCGGGATCCCATATGGGCGTCTGTTCTGGTCCCGATGGCCCTGCTTCCCATCCTGCTCCCTGCCTGTTTCCCGGGCAAGCAGTCGAGGACGGCCCAAAGCTTTGGGACCCTGCAGCTGCGTGGGAGACCTGGAAGAGGCTCCTGGCTTCGGACCGGCAAAGCATGGGCCGTTGTGCTCACTTGGGGAGTAAATCATCGGACGGAGGATCTTCCTCTCTGTATATCCGCCTTTCCAATAAAAAAAAATTTTTTAATAAATAAATAAATCTTAAAAAAATAGAAAAGAAAAATCAAGAGCCATCTCTCCACCAACTGACTGATAACAACAGGCAGCCTCTGACACACCCAGCAGGGAAAGGGCGATTAATTCATCTGAGTCTTCCTGAGTGCCAACTCCACCAGTCAAGAAGCAACAGGCATGTGTCCATGCCTCTGTTTACCCTCCCGATCTCAGTTAGTGTAATTGGAAGGAGAATGCTCACTTACCTGAAGGAACCACATGAACCACATAGCCATGTCCCACGCACACGGCCCAGTGTTGAAAGCCAAGGAAAAAAATCTCAATCAGATCTCCATCTTTTGGTGTTTCTGAAACCTACAATTGAGAAGGCACAGACAGGTAGGAGTAAAGCTTTGAAAAGCACATTTTAGAAACTGATCTGCAAGGATTTCTGACCCAGTCTGCAGCCTGACTCTGCTCATTGCTCCAGGGACAATGCAGCACTCCTCACACCGGGAACAACCCCCTCAACTTGCTGCCAGCTGATGGCTGTGAAGGTGTACCACATGGTACCTGGAGATAATGAGGCACTCATCTGGCATTCTCCCTTTCATCACCACTGCCTATTAAGCAGGAGATGAATACTGTATAAACTGCACAGAGACATTTGTCATTGGATTAGTAAGCTGAATGTACAACCCTAGGATGTGAAGAAGGCACATGAGGGAAGCATACATACTATGTGTAATTGACAAAAATTCCAACCTCTGCTGATTCTTCAAAATCAGAAATTTAAAAAAAAAAATCCCATGCATTTGACAAACAAATGAGGAGTACCCCGGATTTTCAAGTGACTTTAGAGCAAGAGTTAGTAAGGTATACCCCGGGACAGGATCCAGCCCGCTGTGCCCATCTCTGAAATAAATGCAGAGACACGGCCTGTCATGGGAACATGGCCTTGCCAAATCGGCCACTCCCTTCCGTGGCCATCACCTCCATCTCCATCTGCACTGGTCTGGGTCATCCACTTGTGTGTCACTCTTTACACCAGAATGTGACAGCTCCAAGGATGAGAAGTCCTTCTCTGCTGTCTTGTCCTGTTGCCCCCTTAGCCCAGCCACATCAGGTGACCAGTATCTGTCATGAGCACCTGACCTGGGTCAGATGAGCAGGGACCTGGAACACCTGGTCGCTGCGGGAGACCCCATAGCGTAGCTCGTTCACAAAGTGTTCGCAGTTTTTGAAGATCAGTGAGTAAGGCACCTCCTTTCCCACTTTCTCCATGGCCAGCTGGACAATCGTGTTGGGAGGCCGTGGCTTGTACTTGTCATCGTGCTTGTTATTGACCCGGTACCTGTGCTTCCCAGCCACCTCAGACAGCAGTTCCTTCTTCACCATGGCTGTTTTAGCAAAGGCACACTTGAGACCTGAAACACCAGCTCCTGCAAATTGACATGTTAAAACATTGTGTCAGCCAAGAGTAGGGTCACTGGGGCTGAGAGCAGGTTCCAGCTCAGGCAGCCTCAGTATCCTTGGCCACATCCCCAAGGACCTGTCTGTCCATCTTGCATGGGCTGAAATTCAGGAACAGGTCAAACCCAAGCCTGGATGGCTTTTTGGGAAGTCACCAGGGTCCCAGGTCTCTAGTTTCTTTATGGGACCATATGGGTCCATATGTCCCTAGTAGAATCAGGGTTTGAGCTAGTAGACAGCCAGGTCCCCATCACCAGCCTAGAAAAAGTCACTGGGCTCCCCAACCAGGACCAGCACTGTGGGAGAACCTGCAGGTGAAGGAACATTTGCAGTAGTGTGAAAGAGGATTCCTGAGCATGACCGAGGCTCACCCTCAGAATCTTGGCTCACTCACCATGAACCCTAAACCCAGCCCTGTCCCACTCATGCCCCAACCAGGCCCTAGACCCTGTTCTATGACATGTAAATGGAAGGTACCAAGGCAGCTGAGAGCTGTGACCTTAATTCCCCAATTTTCTGATTCATCTTTCCCCAGAGGTCCCCACCTCCTCAGTTTCAACCAGGCTACTGCTAAGCTGAGCTGAAACAATGGTTATCAACCAAGCCTGAAGCTACCAGCAGGGAGCACATGGACCCTGGGCCACAACCTAAGCAGGTCTGCTGAGAGCTGGGCCCTCCCTGGGTGCTAGGGTCCATCAGCCCTTCCTCCGCAGGCCTGTGGGACATGAACCAGTACATGAGGGCACTTTTGTTCTTGACTCTCTGTGTCACTGCCCCTCAAATACAGGATTAATTTGTGTTGGAATCTGTGGTACATCCTGCTTGTTACCGACATAGCTGATACTCCAGCCTTCATATGTAGGTTTTTCTAATAAATGCTGTAAATTCAAGAGCCTCATGGCTAATATGATGGCTCATCCTCTGCCTAAAAGCACCAGCATCCCATATGGGAACCAGTTCTTGTCCCAGCTGTTATACTTCCCATCCAGCTCCCTGCTTGTGGCCTGAGAAGGCAACAGAGGACAGCCCAAAGACTTGAGACCCTGCACCCATGTGGGAGACCCAGGGGAGGCTCCTAACTCCTGGTTTCAGACTGGTTCTGTTCTGCTCTAATTTTTGTGGTCATTTTGGAAATGAACCAGTGAATGGAATATCTTTTTCTCTGTCTCACCTTTCTCTGTAAATCTGACTCTGGTTAAAATAAATAAATTTTTTTAAAAAGAAATAAAACTACATTTGGATATATATTTCTGAAAATTAACCAAATGGGAGGCCCCATTTGAAAATGCCCTTAAACCACACTCCCACAGTCACATAAATTAATCTTAATTTTTACCCAAAAATGCTGGTTTTGTGCATGAACTAACCTACTCTCACATGAACAAGACCATCCATAGCTTGTGGGCAATCAGGTACAAGACGCTCGACCAGCACTCCCCATCGTAGGGGACTGTATGTCTGTGGTCCCAAAACAAGCAGGCAACATACGTGCAGAGTCTTCACAAAGTTCATGGGAGACCCAGCACAGTAGCATAGTGGCTAAAGTTCTCACCATGCATGTGCCGGGATCCCATATGGGAGCCAGTTCATGTACTGGCTACTGCATTTCTCATCCAGGTTCTCATTTAAGGCCTGAGAAAGCAGTCGAGGATGGCCTGAAGCCTTGGGACCCTGCACCCATGTGGAGACCCAGAAGAAGCTCCTGGCTCCTGGCTTCGGATCAGCACAGCTGTGGCTGTTGCATCCACTTGGGGTGAACCAGCAGACAGAAGATCTTTCCATCTCCCTTTCTCTGTGTAAATCTGACATTCCAATAAAGTTAAATAAGTCTTAGAGGAAAAAGTTTGTGGGAAACAAATCATGAAAAAAGTGCATGGATTTCATTTTTTTTTTAAAAAAAAAAAAAAAGGTAGGTTTCCCTGAGCCTTTCAAAGACTCTTTATGCTTCCTCCTTCATGCTATGCCTGCTCCAACCCAAGCTTCTTGCCAAATTTGGCTTGAAGTCTCCCAGTCCTGAATTCTTCTTTCAATCTACAATAAACCTCTCAAAGCTACATACACTTGTGTACACACACCTGCCGTGTAGCAGCCCAGGACATACAGGGGTGATCTATTTCATCTGGGTCCCTACTGTTTCAGTAGGTGAGTGGCTTCCAGGGTCTACCACTCTCCTTGAAGCCATGATGCTCCATCCTTGCACCTGCACCTGCTCCTGGCTCCTGGGAGGAAGGGAAGTTTATCCTGGCTCCACAGAGAGTGCAGCCACGTGCTCCAAGTCAGTCAGTGAGCAGAGCAGCCAGGATCCCCCTGCGTTATGCTTCCATCACACAGCACAGCCAGCCAGGGTGGACTGTTTGAAGGAAATGACTGCTGTTGGCTGTGGCTTACTCCTCCTGAACAACCAACACGTAGGCTATTAGTCACATGATGGGATGTTGAGCAGGTAGAGAAGGATTGCTCAGAGTTGAACACCCCTGCATAAGAAAATAAAAATCGGGCCCGGCGCGATGGTGCAAGTGGTTAAGGTCCTCGCCTTGCACGCCCGGGATCCCATATGGGCGTCTGTTCTGGTCCCGATGGCCCTGCTTCCCATCCTGCTCCCTGCCTGTTTCCCGGGCAAGCAGTCGAGGACGGCCCAAAGCTTTGGGACCCTGCAGCTGCGTGGGAGACCTGGAAGAGGCTCCTGGCTTCGGACCGGCAAAGCATGGGCCGTTGTGCTCACTTGGGGAGTAAATCATCGGACGGAGGATCTTCCTCTCTGTATATCCGCCTTTCCAATAAAAAAAAATTTTTTAATAAATAAATAAATCTTAAAAAAATAGAAAAGAAAAATCAAGAGCCATCTCTCCACCAACTGACTGATAACAACAGGCAGCCTCTGACACACCCAGCAGGGAAAGGGCGATTAATTCATCTGAGTCTTCCTGAGTGCCAACTCCACCAGTCAAGAAGCAACAGGCATGTGTCCATGCCTCTGTTTACCCTCCCGATCTCAGTTAGTGTAATTGGAAGGAGAATGCTCACTTACCTGAAGGAACCACATGAACCACATAGCCATGTCCCACGCACACGGCCCAGTGTTGAAAGCCAAGGAAAAAAATCTCAATCAGATCTCCATCTTTTGGTGTTTCTGAAACCTACAATTGAGAAGGCACAGACAGGTAGGAGTAAAGCTTTGAAAAGCACATTTTAGAAACTGATCTGCAAGGATTTCTGACCCAGTCTGCAGCCTGACTCTGCTCATTGCTCCAGGGACAATGCAGCACTCCTCACACCGGGAACAACCCCCTCAACTTGCTGCCAGCTGATGGCTGTGAAGGTGTACCACATGGTACCTGGAGATAATGAGGCACTCATCTGGCATTCTCCCTTTCATCACCACTGCCTATTAAGCAGGAGATGAATACTGTATAAACTGCACAGAGACATTTGTCATTGGATTAGTAAGCTGAATGTACAACCCTAGGATGTGAAGAAGGCACATGAGGGAAGCATACATACTATGTGTAATTGACAAAAATTCCAACCTCTGCTGATTCTTCAAAATCAGAAATTTAAAAAAAAAAATCCCATGCATTTGACAAACAAATGAGGAGTACCCCGGATTTTCAAGTGACTTTAGAGCAAGAGTTAGTAAGGTATACCCCGGGACAGGATCCAGCCCGCTGTGCCCATCTCTGAAATAAATGCAGAGACACGGCCTGTCATGGGAACATGGCCTTGCCAAATCGGCCACTCCCTTCCGTGGCCATCACCTCCATCTCCATCTGCACTGGTCTGGGTCATCCACTTGTGTGTCACTCTTTACACCAGAATGTGACAGCTCCAAGGATGAGAAGTCCTTCTCTGCTGTCTTGTCCTGTTGCCCCCTTAGCCCAGCCACATCAGGTGACCAGTATCTGTCATGAGCACCTGACCTGGGTCAGATGAGCAGGGACCTGGAACACCTGGTCGCTGCGGGAGACCCCATAGCGTAGCTCGTTCACAAAGTGTTCGCAGTTTTTGAAGATCAGTGAGTAAGGCACCTCCTTTCCCACTTTCTCCATGGCCAGCTGGACAATCGTGTTGGGAGGCCGTGGCTTGTACTTGTCATCGTGCTTGTTATTGACCCGGTACCTGTGCTTCCCAGCCACCTCAGACAGCAGTTCCTTCTTCACCATGGCTGTTTTAGCAAAGGCACACTTGAGACCTGAAACACCAGCTCCTGCAAATTGACATGTTAAAACATTGTGTCAGCCAAGAGTAGGGTCACTGGGGCTGAGAGCAGGTTCCAGCTCAGGCAGCCTCAGTATCCTTGGCCACATCCCCAAGGACCTGTCTGTCCATCTTGCATGGGCTGAAATTCAGGAACAGGTCAAACCCAAGCCTGGATGGCTTTTTGGGAAGTCACCAGGGTCCCAGGTCTCTAGTTTCTTTATGGGACCATATGGGTCCATATGTCCCTAGTAGAATCAGGGTTTGAGCTAGTAGACAGCCAGGTCCCCATCACCAGCCTAGAAAAAGTCACTGGGCTCCCCAACCAGGACCAGCACTGTGGGAGCACCTGCAGGTGAAGGAACATTTGCAGTAGTGTGAAAGAGGATCCCTGAGCATGACCGAGGCTCACCCTCAGAATCTTGGCTCACTCACCATGAACCCTAAACCCAGCCCTGTCCCACTCATGCCCCAACCAGGCCCTAGACCCTGTTCTATGACATGTAAATGGAAGGTACCAAGGCAGCTGAGAGCTGTGACCTTAATTCCCCAATTTTCTGATTCATCTTTCCCCAGAGGTCCCCACCTCCTCAGTTTCAACCAGGCTACTGCTAAGCTGAGCTGAAACAATGGTTATCAACCAAGCCTGAAGCTACCAGCAGGGAGCACATGGACCCTGGGCCACAACCTAAGCAGGTCTGCTGAGAGCTGGGCCCTCCCTGGGTGCTAGGGTCCATCAGCCCTTCCTCCGCAGGCCTGTGGGACATGAACCAGTACATGAGGGCACTTTTGTTCTTGACTCTCTGTGTCACTGCCCCTCAAATACAGGATTAATTTGTGTTGGAATCTGTGGTACATCCTGCTTGTTACCGACATAGCTGATACTCCAGCCTTCATATGTAGGTTTTTCTAATAAATGCTGTAAATTCAAGAGCCTCATGGCTAATATGATGGCTCATCCTCTGCCTAAAAGCACCAGCATCCCATATGGGAACCAGTTCTTGTCCCAGCTGTTATACTTCCCATCCAGCTCCCTGCTTGTGGCCTGAGAAGGCAACAGAGGACAGCCCAAAGACTTGAGACCCTGCACCCATGTGGGAGACCCAGGGGAGGCTCCTAACTCCTGGTTTCAGACTGGTTCTGTTCTGCTCTAATTTTTGTGGTCATTTTGGAAATGAACCAGTGAATGGAATATCTTTTTCTCTGTCTCACCTTTCTCTGTAAATCTGACTCTGGTTAAAATAAATAAATTTTTTTAAAAAGAAATAAAACTACATTTGGATATATATTTCTGAAAATTAACCAAATGGGAGGCCCCATTTGAAAATGCCCTTAAACCACACTCCCACAGTCACATAAATTAATCTTAATTTTTACCCAAAAATGCTGGTTTTGTGCATGAACTAACCTACTCTCACATGAACAAGACCATCCATAGCTTGTGGGCAATCAGGTCAAAGACGCTCGACCAGCACTCCCCATCGTAGGGGACTGTATGTCTGTGGTCCCAAAACAAGCAGGCAACATACGTGCAGAGTCTTCACAAAGTTCATGGGAGACCCAGCACAGTAGCATAGTGGCTAAAGTTCTCACCATGCATGTGCCGGGATCCCATATGGGAGCCAGTTCATGTACTGGCTACTGCATTTCTCATCCAGGTTCTCATTTAAGGCCTGAGAAAGCAGTCGAGGATGGCCTGAAGCCTTGGGACCCTGCACCCATGTGGAGACCCAGAAGAAGCTCCTGGCTCCTGGCTTCGGATCAGCACAGCTGTGGCTGTTGCATCCACTTGGGGTGAACCAGCAGACAGAAGATCTTTCCATCTCCCTTTCTCTGTGTAAATCTGACATTCCAATAAAGTTAAATAAGTCTTAGAGGAAAAAGTTTGTGGGAAACAAATCATGAAAAAAGTGCATGGATTTCATTTTTTTTTTAAAAAAAAAAAAAAAGGTAGGTTTCCCTGAGCCTTTCAAAGACTCTTTATGCTTCCTCCTTCATGCTATGCCTGCTCCAACCCAAGCTTCTTGCCAAATTTGGCTTGAAGTCTCCCAGTCCTGAATTCTTCTTTCAATCTACAATAAACCTCTCAAAGCTACATACACTTGTGTACACACACCTGCCGTGTAGCAGCCCAGGACATACAGGGGTGATCTATTTCATCTGGGTCCCTACTGTTTCAGTAGGTGAGTGGCTTCCAGGGTCTACCACTCTCCTTGAAGCCATGATGCTCCATCCTTGCACCTGCACCTGCTCCTGGCTCCTGGGAGGAAGGGAAGTTTATCCTGGCTCCACAGAGAGTGCAGCCACGTGCTCCAAGTCAGTCAGTGAGCAGAGCAGCCAGGATCCCCCTGCGTTATGCTTCCATCACACAGCACAGCCAGCCAGGGTGGACTGTTTGAAGGAAATGACTGCTGTTGGCTGTGGCTTACTCCTCCTGAACAACCAACACGTAGGCTATTAGTCACATGATGGGATGTTGAGCAGGTAGAGAAGGATTGCTCAGAGTTGAACACCCCTGCATAAGAAAATAAAAATCGGGCCCGGCGCGATGGTGCAAGTGGTTAAGGTCCTCGCCTTGCACGCCCGGGATCCCATATGGGCGTCTGTTCTGGTCCCGATGGCCCTGCTTCCCATCCTGCTCCCTGCCTGTTTCCCGGGCAAGCAGTCGAGGACGGCCCAAAGCTTTGGGACCCTGCAGCTGCGTGGGAGACCTGGAAGAGGCTCCTGGCTTCGGACCGGCAAAGCATGGGCCGTTGTGCTCACTTGGGGAGTAAATCATCGGACGGAGGATCTTCCTCTCTGTATATCCGCCTTTCCAATAAAAAAAAATTTTTTAATAAATAAATAAATCTTAAAAAAATAGAAAAGAAAAATCAAGAGCCATCTCTCCACCAACTGACTGATAACAACAGGCAGCCTCTGACACACCCAGCAGGGAAAGGGCGATTAATTCATCTGAGTCTTCCTGAGTGCCAACTCCACCAGTCAAGAAGCAACAGGCATGTGTCCATGCCTCTGTTTACCCTCCCGATCTCAGTTAGTGTAATTGGAAGGAGAATGCTCACTTACCTGAAGGAACCACATGAACCACATAGCCATGTCCCACGCACACGGCCCAGTGTTGAAAGCCAAGGAAAAAAATCTCAATCAGATCTCCATCTTTTGGTGTTTCTGAAACCTACAATTGAGAAGGCACAGACAGGTAGGAGTAAAGCTTTGAAAAGCACATTTTAGAAACTGATCTGCAAGGATTTCTGACCCAGTCTGCAGCCTGACTCTGCTCATTGCTCCAGGGACAATGCAGCACTCCTCACACCGGGAACAACCCCCTCAACTTGCTGCCAGCTGATGGCTGTGAAGGTGTACCACATGGTACCTGGAGATAATGAGGCACTCATCTGGCATTCTCCCTTTCATCACCACTGCCTATTAAGCAGGAGATGAATACTGTATAAACTGCACAGAGACATTTGTCATTGGATTAGTAAGCTGAATGTACAACCCTAGGATGTGAAGAAGGCACATGAGGGAAGCATACATACTATGTGTAATTGACAAAAATTCCAACCTCTGCTGATTCTTCAAAATCAGAAATTTAAAAAAAAAAATCCCATGCATTTGACAAACAAATGAGGAGTACCCCGGATTTTCAAGTGACTTTAGAGCAAGAGTTAGTAAGGTATACCCCGGGACAGGATCCAGCCCGCTGTGCCCATCTCTGAAATAAATGCAGAGACACGGCCTGTCATGGGAACATGGCCTTGCCAAATCGGCCACTCCCTTCCGTGGCCATCACCTCCATCTCCATCTGCACTGGTCTGGGTCATCCACTTGTGTGTCACTCTTTACACCAGAATGTGACAGCTCCAAGGATGAGAAGTCCTTCTCTGCTGTCTTGTCCTGTTGCCCCCTTAGCCCAGCCACATCAGGTGACCAGTATCTGTCATGAGCACCTGACCTGGGTCAGATGAGCAGGGACCTGGAACACCTGGTCGCTGCGGGAGACCCCATAGCGTAGCTCGTTCACAAAGTGTTCGCAGTTTTTGAAGATCAGTGAGTAAGGCACCTCCTTTCCCACTTTCTCCATGGCCAGCTGGACAATCGTGTTGGGAGGCCGTGGCTTGTACTTGTCATCGTGCTTGTTATTGACCCGGTACCTGTGCTTCCCAGCCACCTCAGACAGCAGTTCCTTCTTCACCATGGCTGTTTTAGCAAAGGCACACTTGAGACCTGAAACACCAGCTCCTGCAAATTGACATGTTAAAACATTGTGTCAGCCAAGAGTAGGGTCACTGGGGCTGAGAGCAGGTTCCAGCTCAGGCAGCCTCAGTATCCTTGGCCACATCCCCAAGGACCTGTCTGTCCATCTTGCATGGGCTGAAATTCAGGAACAGGTCAAACCCAAGCCTGGATGGCTTTTTGGGAAGTCACCAGGGTCCCAGGTCTCTAGTTTCTTTATGGGACCATATGGGTCCATATGTCCCTAGTAGAATCAGGGTTTGAGCTAGTAGACAGCCAGGTCCCCATCACCAGCCTAGAAAAAGTCACTGGGCTCCCCAACCAGGACCAGCACTGTGGGAGCACCTGCAGGTGAAGGAACATTTGCAGTAGTGTGAAAGAGGATCCCTGAGCATGACCGAGGCTCACCCTCAGAATCTTGGCTCACTCACCATGAACCCTAAACCCAGCCCTGTCCCACTCATGCCCCAACCAGGCCCTAGACCCTGTTCTATGACATGTAAATGGAAGGTACCAAGGCAGCTGAGAGCTGTGACCTTAATTCCCCAATTTTCTGATTCATCTTTCCCCAGAGGTCCCCACCTCCTCAGTTTCAACCAGGCTACTGCTAAGCTGAGCTGAAACAATGGTTATCAACCAAGCCTGAAGCTACCAGCAGGGAGCACATGGACCCTGGGCCACAACCTAAGCAGGTCTGCTGAGAGCTGGGCCCTCCCTGGGTGCTAGGGTCCATCAGCCCTTCCTCCGCAGGCCTGTGGGACATGAACCAGTACATGAGGGCACTTTTGTTCTTGACTCTCTGTGTCACTGCCCCTCAAATACAGGATTAATTTGTGTTGGAATCTGTGGTACATCCTGCTTGTTACCGACATAGCTGATACTCCAGCCTTCATATGTAGGTTTTTCTAATAAATGCTGTAAATTCAAGAGCCTCATGGCTAATATGATGGCTCATCCTCTGCCTAAAAGCACCAGCATCCCATATGGGAACCAGTTCTTGTCCCAGCTGTTATACTTCCCATCCAGCTCCCTGCTTGTGGCCTGAGAAGGCAACAGAGGACAGCCCAAAGACTTGAGACCCTGCACCCATGTGGGAGACCCAGGGGAGGCTCCTAACTCCTGGTTTCAGACTGGTTCTGTTCTGCTCTAATTTTTGTGGTCATTTTGGAAATGAACCAGTGAATGGAATATCTTTTTCTCTGTCTCACCTTTCTCTGTAAATCTGACTCTGGTTAAAATAAATAAATTTTTTTAAAAAGAAATAAAACTACATTTGGATATATATTTCTGAAAATTAACCAAATGGGAGGCCCCATTTGAAAATGCCCTTAAACCACACTCCCACAGTCACATAAATTAATCTTAATTTTTACCCAAAAATGCTGGTTTTGTGCATGAACTAACCTACTCTCACATGAACAAGACCATCCATAGCTTGTGGGCAATCAGGTACAAAGACGCTCGACCAGCACTCCCCATCGTAGGGGACTGTATGTCTGTGGTCCCAAAACAAGCAGGCAACATACGTGCAGAGTCTTCACAAAGTTCATGGGAGACCCAGCACAGTAGCATAGTGGCTAAAGTTCTCACCATGCATGTGCCGGGATCCCATATGGGAGCCAGTTCATGTACTGGCTACTGCATTTCTCATCCAGGTTCTCATTTAAGGCCTGAGAAAGCAGTCGAGGATGGCCTGAAGCCTTGGGACCCTGCACCCATGTGGAGACCCAGAAGAAGCTCCTGGCTCCTGGCTTCGGATCAGCACAGCTGTGGCTGTTGCATCCACTTGGGGTGAACCAGCAGACAGAAGATCTTTCCATCTCCCTTTCTCTGTGTAAATCTGACATTCCAATAAAGTTAAATAAGTCTTAGAGGAAAAAGTTTGTGGGAAACAAATCATGAAAAAAGTGCATGGATTTCATTTTTTTTTAAAAAAAAAAAAAAAGGTAGGTTTCCCTGAGCCTTTCAAAGACTCTTTATGCTTCCTCCTTCATGCTATGCCTGCTCCAACCCAAGCTTCTTGCCAAATTTGGCTTGAAGTCTCCCAGTCCTGAATTCTTCTTTCAATCTACAATAAACCTCTCAAAGCTACATACACTTGTGTACACACACCTGCCGTGTAGCAGCCCAGGACATACAGGGGTGATCTATTTCATCTGGGTCCCTACTGTTTCAGTAGGTGAGTGGCTTCCAGGGTCTACCACTCTCCTTGAAGCCATGATGCTCCATCCTTGCACCTGCACCTGCTCCTGGCTCCTGGGAGGAAGGGAAGTTTATCCTGGCTCCACAGAGAGTGCAGCCACGTGCTCCAAGTCAGTCAGTGAGCAGAGCAGCCAGGATCCCCCTGCGTTATGCTTCCATCACACAGCACAGCCAGCCAGGGTGGACTGTTTGAAGGAAATGACTGCTGTTGGCTGTGGCTTACTCCTCCTGAACAACCAACACGTAGGCTATTAGTCACATGATGGGATGTTGAGCAGGTAGAGAAGGATTGCTCAGAGTTGAACACCCCTGCATAAGAAAATAAAAATCGGGCCCGGCGCGATGGTGCAAGTGGTTAAGGTCCTCGCCTTGCACGCCCGGGATCCCATATGGGCGTCTGTTCTGGTCCCGATGGCCCTGCTTCCCATCCTGCTCCCTGCCTGTTTCCCGGGCAAGCAGTCGAGGACGGCCCAAAGCTTTGGGACCCTGCAGCTGCGTGGGAGACCTGGAAGAGGCTCCTGGCTTCGGACCGGCAAAGCATGGGCCGTTGTGCTCACTTGGGGAGTAAATCATCGGACGGAGGATCTTCCTCTCTGTATATCCGCCTTTCCAATAAAAAAAAATTTTTTAATAAATAAATAAATCTTAAAAAAATAGAAAAGAAAAATCAAGAGCCATCTCTCCACCAACTGACTGATAACAACAGGCAGCCTCTGACACACCCAGCAGGGAAAGGGCGATTAATTCATCTGAGTCTTCCTGAGTGCCAACTCCACCAGTCAAGAAGCAACAGGCATGTGTCCATGCCTCTGTTTACCCTCCCGATCTCAGTTAGTGTAATTGGAAGGAGAATGCTCACTTACCTGAAGGAACCACATGAACCACATAGCCATGTCCCACGCACACGGCCCAGTGTTGAAAGCCAAGGAAAAAAATCTCAATCAGATCTCCATCTTTTGGTGTTTCTGAAACCTACAATTGAGAAGGCACAGACAGGTAGGAGTAAAGCTTTGAAAAGCACATTTTAGAAACTGATCTGCAAGGATTTCTGACCCAGTCTGCAGCCTGACTCTGCTCATTGCTCCAGGGACAATGCAGCACTCCTCACACCGGGAACAACCCCCTCAACTTGCTGCCAGCTGATGGCTGTGAAGGTGTACCACATGGTACCTGGAGATAATGAGGCACTCATCTGGCATTCTCCCTTTCATCACCACTGCCTATTAAGCAGGAGATGAATACTGTATAAACTGCACAGAGACATTTGTCATTGGATTAGTAAGCTGAATGTACAACCCTAGGATGTGAAGAAGGCACATGAGGGAAGCATACATACTATGTGTAATTGACAAAAATTCCAACCTCTGCTGATTCTTCAAAATCAGAAATTTAAAAAAAAAAATCCCATGCATTTGACAAACAAATGAGGAGTACCCCGGATTTTCAAGTGACTTTAGAGCAAGAGTTAGTAAGGTATACCCCGGGACAGGATCCAGCCCGCTGTGCCCATCTCTGAAATAAATGCAGAGACACGGCCTGTCATGGGAACATGGCCTTGCCAAATCGGCCACTCCCTTCCGTGGCCATCACCTCCATCTCCATCTGCACTGGTCTGGGTCATCCACTTGTGTGTCACTCTTTACACCAGAATGTGACAGCTCCAAGGATGAGAAGTCCTTCTCTGCTGTCTTGTCCTGTTGCCCCCTTAGCCCAGCCACATCAGGTGACCAGTATCTGTCATGAGCACCTGACCTGGGTCAGATGAGCAGGGACCTGGAACACCTGGTCGCTGCGGGAGACCCCATAGCGTAGCTCGTTCACAAAGTGTTCGCAGTTTTTGAAGATCAGTGAGTAAGGCACCTCCTTTCCCACTTTCTCCATGGCCAGCTGGACAATCGTGTTGGGAGGCCGTGGCTTGTACTTGTCATCGTGCTTGTTATTGACCCGGTACCTGTGCTTCCCAGCCACCTCAGACAGCAGTTCCTTCTTCACCATGGCTGTTTTAGCAAAGGCACACTTGAGACCTGAAACACCAGCTCCTGCAAATTGACATGTTAAAACATTGTGTCAGCCAAGAGTAGGGTCACTGGGGCTGAGAGCAGGTTCCAGCTCAGGCAGCCTCAGTATCCTTGGCCACATCCCCAAGGACCTGTCTGTCCATCTTGCATGGGCTGAAATTCAGGAACAGGTCAAACCCAAGCCTGGATGGCTTTTTGGGAAGTCACCAGGGTCCCAGGTCTCTAGTTTCTTTATGGGACCATATGGGTCCATATGTCCCTAGTAGAATCAGGGTTTGAGCTAGTAGACAGCCAGGTCCCCATCACCAGCCTAGAAAAAGTCACTGGGCTCCCCAACCAGGACCAGCACTGTGGGAGAACCTGCAGGTGAAGGAACATTTGCAGTAGTGTGAAAGAGGATTCCTGAGCATGACCGAGGCTCACCCTCAGAATCTTGGCTCACTCACCATGAACCCTAAACCCAGCCCTGTCCCACTCATGCCCCAACCAGGCCCTAGACCCTGTTCTATGACATGTAAATGGAAGGTACCAAGGCAGCTGAGAGCTGTGACCTTAATTCCCCAATTTTCTGATTCATCTTTCCCCAGAGGTCCCCACCTCCTCAGTTTCAACCAGGCTACTGCTAAGCTGAGCTGAAACAATGGTTATCAACCAAGCCTGAAGCTACCAGCAGGGAGCACATGGACCCTGGGCCACAACCTAAGCAGGTCTGCTGAGAGCTGGGCCCTCCCTGGGTGCTAGGGTCCATCAGCCCTTCCTCCGCAGGCCTGTGGGACATGAACCAGTACATGAGGGCACTTTTGTTCTTGACTCTCTGTGTCACTGCCCCTCAAATACAGGATTAATTTGTGTTGGAATCTGTGGTACATCCTGCTTGTTACCGACATAGCTGATACTCCAGCCTTCATATGTAGGTTTTTCTAATAAATGCTGTAAATTCAAGAGCCTCATGGCTAATATGATGGCTCATCCTCTGCCTAAAAGCACCAGCATCCCATATGGGAACCAGTTCTTGTCCCAGCTGTTATACTTCCCATCCAGCTCCCTGCTTGTGGCCTGAGAAGGCAACAGAGGACAGCCCAAAGACTTGAGACCCTGCACCCATGTGGGAGACCCAGGGGAGGCTCCTAACTCCTGGTTTCAGACTGGTTCTGTTCTGCTCTAATTTTTGTGGTCATTTTGGAAATGAACCAGTGAATGGAATATCTTTTTCTCTGTCTCACCTTTCTCTGTAAATCTGACTCTGGTTAAAATAAATAAATTTTTTTAAAAAGAAATAAAACTACATTTGGATATATATTTCTGAAAATTAACCAAATGGGAGGCCCCATTTGAAAATGCCCTTAAACCACACTCCCACAGTCACATAAATTAATCTTAATTTTTACCCAAAAATGCTGGTTTTGTGCATGAACTAACCTACTCTCACATGAACAAGACCATCCATAGCTTGTGGGCAATCAGGTACAAAGACGCTCGACCAGCACTCCCCATCGTAGGGGACTGTATGTCTGTGGTCCCAAAACAAGCAGGCAACATACGTGCAGAGTCTTCACAAAGTTCATGGGAGACCCAGCACAGTAGCATAGTGGCTAAAGTTCTCACCATGCATGTGCCGGGATCCCATATGGGAGCCAGTTCATGTACTGGCTACTGCATTTCTCATCCAGGTTCTCATTTAAGGCCTGAGAAAGCAGTCGAGGATGGCCTGAAGCCTTGGGACCCTGCACCCATGTGGAGACCCAGAAGAAGCTCCTGGCTCCTGGCTTCGGATCAGCACAGCTGTGGCTGTTGCATCCACTTGGGGTGAACCAGCAGACAGAAGATCTTTCCATCTCCCTTTCTCTGTGTAAATCTGACATTCCAATAAAGTTAAATAAGTCTTAGAGGAAAAAGTTTGTGGGAAACAAATCATGAAAAAAGTGCATGGATTTCATTTTTTTTTTAAAAAAAAAAAAAAGGTAGGTTTCCCTGAGCCTTTCAAAGACTCTTTATGCTTCCTCCTTCATGCTATGCCTGCTCCAACCCAAGCTTCTTGCCAAATTTGGCTTGAAGTCTCCCAGTCCTGAATTCTTCTTTCAATCTACAATAAACCTCTCAAAGCTACATACACTTGTGTACACACACCTGCCGTGTAGCAGCCCAGGACATACAGGGGTGATCTATTTCATCTGGGTCCCTACTGTTTCAGTAGGTGAGTGGCTTCCAGGGTCTACCACTCTCCTTGAAGCCATGATGCTCCATCCTTGCACCTGCACCTGCTCCTGGCTCCTGGGAGGAAGGGAAGTTTATCCTGGCTCCACAGAGAGTGCAGCCACGTGCTCCAAGTCAGTCAGTGAGCAGAGCAGCCAGGATCCCCCTGCGTTATGCTTCCATCACACAGCACAGCCAGCCAGGGTGGACTGTTTGAAGGAAATGACTGCTGTTGGCTGTGGCTTACTCCTCCTGAACAACCAACACGTAGGCTATTAGTCACATGATGGGATGTTGAGCAGGTAGAGAAGGATTGCTCAGAGTTGAACACCCCTGCATAAGAAAATAAAAATCGGGCCCGGCGCGATGGTGCAAGTGGTTAAGGTCCTCGCCTTGCACGCCCGGGATCCCATATGGGCGTCTGTTCTGGTCCCGATGGCCCTGCTTCCCATCCTGCTCCCTGCCTGTTTCCCGGGCAAGCAGTCGAGGACGGCCCAAAGCTTTGGGACCCTGCAGCTGCGTGGGAGACCTGGAAGAGGCTCCTGGCTTCGGACCGGCAAAGCATGGGCCGTTGTGCTCACTTGGGGAGTAAATCATCGGACGGAGGATCTTCCTCTCTGTATATCCGCCTTTCCAATAAAAAAAAATTTTTTAATAAATAAATAAATCTTAAAAAAATAGAAAAGAAAAATCAAGAGCCATCTCTCCACCAACTGACTGATAACAACAGGCAGCCTCTGACACACCCAGCAGGGAAAGGGCGATTAATTCATCTGAGTCTTCCTGAGTGCCAACTCCACCAGTCAAGAAGCAACAGGCATGTGTCCATGCCTCTGTTTACCCTCCCGATCTCAGTTAGTGTAATTGGAAGGAGAATGCTCACTTACCTGAAGGAACCACATGAACCACATAGCCATGTCCCACGCACACGGCCCAGTGTTGAAAGCCAAGGAAAAAAATCTCAATCAGATCTCCATCTTTTGGTGTTTCTGAAACCTACAATTGAGAAGGCACAGACAGGTAGGAGTAAAGCTTTGAAAAGCACATTTTAGAAACTGATCTGCAAGGATTTCTGACCCAGTCTGCAGCCTGACTCTGCTCATTGCTCCAGGGACAATGCAGCACTCCTCACACCGGGAACAACCCCCTCAACTTGCTGCCAGCTGATGGCTGTGAAGGTGTACCACATGGTACCTGGAGATAATGAGGCACTCATCTGGCATTCTCCCTTTCATCACCACTGCCTATTAAGCAGGAGATGAATACTGTATAAACTGCACAGAGACATTTGTCATTGGATTAGTAAGCTGAATGTACAACCCTAGGATGTGAAGAAGGCACATGAGGGAAGCATACATACTATGTGTAATTGACAAAAATTCCAACCTCTGCTGATTCTTCAAAATCAGAAATTTAAAAAAAAAAATCCCATGCATTTGACAAACAAATGAGGAGTACCCCGGATTTTCAAGTGACTTTAGAGCAAGAGTTAGTAAGGTATACCCCGGGACAGGATCCAGCCCGCTGTGCCCATCTCTGAAATAAATGCAGAGACACGGCCTGTCATGGGAACATGGCCTTGCCAAATCGGCCACTCCCTTCCGTGGCCATCACCTCCATCTCCATCTGCACTGGTCTGGGTCATCCACTTGTGTGTCACTCTTTACACCAGAATGTGACAGCTCCAAGGATGAGAAGTCCTTCTCTGCTGTCTTGTCCTGTTGCCCCCTTAGCCCAGCCACATCAGGTGACCAGTATCTGTCATGAGCACCTGACCTGGGTCAGATGAGCAGGGACCTGGAACACCTGGTCGCTGCGGGAGACCCCATAGCGTAGCTCGTTCACAAAGTGTTCGCAGTTTTTGAAGATCAGTGAGTAAGGCACCTCCTTTCCCACTTTCTCCATGGCCAGCTGGACAATCGTGTTGGGAGGCCGTGGCTTGTACTTGTCATCGTGCTTGTTATTGACCCGGTACCTGTGCTTCCCAGCCACCTCAGACAGCAGTTCCTTCTTCACCATGGCTGTTTTAGCAAAGGCACACTTGAGACCTGAAACACCAGCTCCTGCAAATTGACATGTTAAAACATTGTGTCAGCCAAGAGTAGGGTCACTGGGGCTGAGAGCAGGTTCCAGCTCAGGCAGCCTCAGTATCCTTGGCCACATCCCCAAGGACCTGTCTGTCCATCTTGCATGGGCTGAAATTCAGGAACAGGTCAAACCCAAGCCTGGATGGCTTTTTGGGAAGTCACCAGGGTCCCAGGTCTCTAGTTTCTTTATGGGACCATATGGGTCCATATGTCCCTAGTAGAATCAGGGTTTGAGCTAGTAGACAGCCAGGTCCCCATCACCAGCCTAGAAAAAGTCACTGGGCTCCCCAACCAGGACCAGCACTGTGGGAGAACCTGCAGGTGAAGGAACATTTGCAGTAGTGTGAAAGAGGATTCCTGAGCATGACCGAGGCTCACCCTCAGAATCTTGGCTCACTCACCATGAACCCTAAACCCAGCCCTGTCCCACTCATGCCCCAACCAGGCCCTAGACCCTGTTCTATGACATGTAAATGGAAGGTACCAAGGCAGCTGAGAGCTGTGACCTTAATTCCCCAATTTTCTGATTCATCTTTCCCCAGAGGTCCCCACCTCCTCAGTTTCAACCAGGCTACTGCTAAGCTGAGCTGAAACAATGGTTATCAACCAAGCCTGAAGCTACCAGCAGGGAGCACATGGACCCTGGGCCACAACCTAAGCAGGTCTGCTGAGAGCTGGGCCCTCCCTGGGTGCTAGGGTCCATCAGCCCTTCCTCCGCAGGCCTGTGGGACATGAACCAGTACATGAGGGCACTTTTGTTCTTGACTCTCTGTGTCACTGCCCCTCAAATACAGGATTAATTTGTGTTGGAATCTGTGGTACATCCTGCTTGTTACCGACATAGCTGATACTCCAGCCTTCATATGTAGGTTTTTCTAATAAATGCTGTAAATTCAAGAGCCTCATGGCTAATATGATGGCTCATCCTCTGCCTAAAAGCACCAGCATCCCATATGGGAACCAGTTCTTGTCCCAGCTGTTATACTTCCCATCCAGCTCCCTGCTTGTGGCCTGAGAAGGCATCAGAGGACAGCCCAAAGACTTGAGACCCTGCACCCATGTGGGAGACCCAGGGGAGGCTCCTAACTCCTGGTTTCAGACTGGTTCTGTTCTGCTCTAATTTTTGTGGTCATTTTGGAAATGAACCAGTGAATGGAATATCTTTTTCTCTGTCTCACCTTTCTCTGTAAATCTGACTCTGGTTAAAATAAATAAATTTTTTTAAAAAGAAATAAAACTACATTTGGATATATATTTCTGAAAATTAACCAAATGGGAGGCCCCATTTGAAAATGCCCTTAAACCACACTCCCACAGTCACATAAATTAATCTTAATTTTTACCCAAAAATGCTGGTTTTGTGCATGAACTAACCTACTCTCACATGAATAAGACCATCCATAGCTTGACCAGCACTCCCCATCGTAGGGGACTGTATGTCTGTGGTCCCAAAACAAGCAGGCAACATACGTGCAGAGTCTTCACAAAGTTCATGGGAGACCCAGCACAGTAGCATAGTGGCTAAAGTTCTCACCATGCATGTGCCGGGATCCCATATGGGAGCCAGTTCATGTACTGGCTACTGCATTTCTCATCCAGGTTCTCATTTAAGGCCTGGGAAAGCAGTCGAGGATGGCCTGAAGCCTTGGGACCCTGCACCCATGTGGAGACCCAGAAGAAGCTCCTGGCTCCTGGCTTCGGATCAGCACAGCTGTGGCTGTTGCATCCACTTGGGGTGAACCAGCAGACAGAAGATCTTTCCATCTCCCTTTCTCTGTGTAAATCTGACATTCCAATAAAGTTAAATAAGTCTTAGAGAAAAAAGTTTGTGGGAAACAAATCATGAAAAAACTGCATGGATTTCATTTTTTTTTAAAAAAAAAAAAAAAAGTAGGTTTCCCTGAGCCTTTCAAAGACTCTTTATGCTTCCTCCTTCATGCTATGCCTGCTCCAACCCAAGCTTCTTGCCAAATTTGGCTTGAAGTCTCCCAGTCCTGAATTCTTCTTTCAATCTACAATAAACCTCTCAAAGCTACATACACTTGTGTACACACACCTGCCATGTAGCAGCCCAGGACATACAGGGGTGATCTATTTCATCTGGGTCCCTACTGTTTCAGTAGGTGAGTGGCTTCCAGGGTCTACCACTCTCCTTGAAGCCATGATGCTCCATCCTTGCACCTGCACCTGCTCCTGGCTCCTGGGAGGAAGGGAAGTTTATCCTGGCTCCACAGAGAGTGCAGCCACGTGCTCCAAGTCAGTCAGTGAGCAGAGCAGCCAGGATCCCCCTGCGTTATGCTTCCATCACACAGCACAGCCAGCCAGGGTGGACTGTTTGAAGGAAATGACTGCTGTTGGCTGTGGCTTACTCCTCCTGAACAACCAACACGTAGGCTATTAGTCACATGATGGGATGTTGAGCAGGTAGAGAAGGATTGCTCAGAGTTGAACACCCCTGCATAAGAAAATAAAAATCGGGCCCGGCGCGATGGTGCAAGTGGTTAAGGTCCTCGCCTTGCACGCCCGGGATCCCATATGGGCGTCTGTTCTGGTCCCGATGGCCCTGCTTCCCATCCTGCTCCCTGCCTGTTTCCCGGGCAAGCAGTCGAGGACGGCCCAAAGCTTTGGGACCCTGCAGCTGCGTGGGAGACCTGGAAGAGGCTCCTGGCTTCGGACCGGCAAAGCATGGGCCGTTGTGCTCACTTGGGGAGTAAATCATCGGACGGAGGATCTTCCTCTCTGTATATCCGCCTTTCCAATAAAAAAAAATTTTTTAATAAATAAATAAATCTTAAAAAAATAGAAAAGAAAAATCAAGAGCCATCTCTCCACCAACTGACTGATAACAACAGGCAGCCTCTGACACACCCAGCAGGGAAAGGGCGATTAATTCATCTGAGTCTTCCTGAGTGCCAACTCCACCAGTCAAGAAGCAACAGGCATGTGTCCATGCCTCTGTTTACCCTCCCGATCTCAGTTAGTGTAATTGGAAGGAGAATGCTCACTTACCTGAAGGAACCACATGAACCACATAGCCATGTCCCACGCACACGGCCCAGTGTTGAAAGCCAAGGAAAAAAATCTCAATCAGATCTCCATCTTTTGGTGTTTCTGAAACCTACAATTGAGAAGGCACAGACAGGTAGGAGTAAAGCTTTGAAAAGCACATTTTAGAAACTGATCTGCAAGGATTCCTGACCCAGTCTGCAGCCTGACTCTGCTCATTGCTCCAGGGACAATGCAGCACTCCTCACACCGGGAACAACCCCCTCAACTTGCTGCCAGCTGATGGCTGTGAAGGTGTACCACATGGTACCTGGAGATAATGAGGCACTCATCTGGCATTCTCCCTTTCATCACCACTGCCTATTAAGCAGGAGATGAATACTGTATAAACTGCACAGAGACATTTGTCATTGGATTAGTGAGCTGAATGTACAACCCTAGGATGTGAAGAAGGCACATGAGGGAAGCATACATACTATGTGTAATTGACAAAAATTCCAACCTCTGATGATTCTTCAAAATCAGAAATTTAAAAAAAAAAATCCCATGCATTTGACAAACAAATGAGGAGTACCCCGGATTTTCAAGTGACTTTAGAGCAAGAGTTAGTAAGGTATACCCCGGGACAGGATCCAGCCCGCTGTGCCCATCTCTGAAATAAATGCAGAGACACGGCCTGTCATGGGAACATGGCCTTGCCAAATCGGCCACTCCCTTCCGTGGCCATCACCTCCATCTCCATCTGCACTGGTCTGGGTCATCCACTTGTGTGTCACTCTTTACACCAGAATGTGACAGCTCCAAGGATGAGAAGTCCTTCTCTGCTGTCTTGTCCTGTTGCCCCCTTAGCCCAGCCACATCAGGTGACCAGTATCTGTCATGAGCACCTGACCTGGGTCAGATGAGCAGGGACCTAGAACACCTGGTCGCTGCGGGAGACCCCATAGCGCAGCTCGTTCACAAAGTGTTCGCAGTTTTTGAAGATCAGCGAGTAAGGCACCTCCTTTCCCACTTTCTCCATGGCCAGCTGGACAATCGTGTTGGGAGGCCGTGGCTTGTACTTGTCATCGTGCTTGTTATTGACCCGGTACCTGTGCTTCCCAGCCACCTCAGACAGCAGTTCCTTCTTCACCATGGCTGTTTTAGCAAAGGCACACTTGAGACCTGAAACACCAGCTCCTGCAAATTGACATGTTAAAACATTGTGTCAGCCAAGAGTAGGGTCACTGGGGCTGAGAGCAGGTTCCAGCTCAGGCAGCCTCAGTATCCTTGGCCACATCCCCAAGGACCTGTCTGTCCATCTTGCATGGGCTGAAATTCAGGAACAGGTCAAACCCAAGCCTGGATGGCTTTTTGGGAAGTCACCAGGGTCCCAGGTCTCTAGTTTCTTTATGGGACCATATGGGTCCATATGTCCCTAGTAGAATCAGGGTTTGAGCTAGTAGACAGCCAGGTCCCCATCACCAGCCTAGAAAAAGTCACTGGGCTCCCCAACCAGGACCAGCACTGTGGGAGCACCTGCAGGTGAAGGAACATTTGCAGTAGTGTGAAAGAGGATTCCTGAGCATGACCGAGGCTCACCCTCAGAATCTTGGCTCACTCACCATGAACCCTAAACCCAGCCCTGTCCCACTCATGCCCCAACCAGGCCCTAGACCCTGTTCTATGACATGTAAATGGAAGGTACCAAGGCAGCTGAGAGCTGTGACCTTAATTCCCCAATTTTCTGATTCATCTTTCCCCAGAGGTCCCCACCTCCTCAGTTTCAACCAGGCTACTGCTAAGCTGAGCTGAAACAATGGTTATCAACCAAGCCTGAAGCTACCAGCAGGGAGCACATGGACCCTGGGCCACAACCTAAGCAGGTCTGCTGAGAGCTGGGCCCTCCCTGGGTGCTAGGGTCCATCAGCCCTTCCTCCGCAGGCCTGTGGGACATGAACCAGTACATGAGGGCACTTTTGTTCTTGACTCTCTGTGTCACTGCCCCTCAAATACAGGATTAATTTGTGTTGGAATCTGTGGTACATCCTGCTTGTTACCGACATAGCTGATACTCCAGCCTTCATATGTAGGTTTTTCTAATAAATGCTGTAAATTCAAGAGCCTCATGGCTAATATGATGGCTCATCCTCTGCCTAAAAGCACCAGCATCCCATATGGGAACCAGTTCTTGTCCCAGCTGTTATACTTCCCATCCAGCTCCCTGCTTGTGGCCTGAGAAGGCATCAGAGGACAGCCCAAAGACTTGAGACCCTGCACCCATGTGGGAGACCCAGGGGAGGCTCCTAACTCCTGGTTTCAGACTGGTTCTGTTCTGCTCTAATTTTTGTGGTCATTTTGGAAATGAACCAGTGAATGGAATATCTTTTTCTCTGTCTCACCTTTCTCTGTAAATCTGACTCTGGTTAAAATAAATAAATTTTTTTAAAAAGAAATAAAACTACATTTGGATATATATTTCTGAAAATTAACCAAATGGGAGGCCCCATTTGAAAATGCCCTTAAACCACACTCCCACAGTCACATAAATTAATCTTAATTTTTACCCAAAAATGCTGGTTTTGTGCATGAACTAACCTACTCTCACATGAACAAGACCATCCATAGCTTGGGCATCAGTCAGCGTCGACCAGCACTCCCCATCGTAGGGGACTGTATGTCTGTGGTCCCAAAACAAGCAGGCAACATACGTGCAGAGTCTTCACAAAGTTCATGGGAGACCCAGCACAGTAGCATAGTGGCTAAAGTTCTCACCATGCATGTGCCGGGATCCCATATGGGAGCCAGTTCATGTACTGGCTACTGCATTTCTCATCCAGGTTCTCATTTAAGGCCTGGGAAAGCAGTCGAGGATGGCCTGAAGCCTTGGGACCCTGCACCCATGTGGAGACCCAGAAGAAGCTCCTGGCTCCTGGCTTCGGATCAGCACAGCTGTGGCTGTTGCATCCACTTGGGGTGAACCAGCAGACAGAAGATCTTTCCATCTCCCTTTCTCTGTGTAAATCTGACATTCCAATAAAGTTAAATAAGTCTTAGAGAAAAAAGTTTGTGGGAAACAAATCATGAAAAAACTGCATGGATTTCATTTTTTTTTAAAAAAAAAAAAAAAAGTAGGTTTCCTGAGCCTTTCAAAGACTCTTTATGCTTCCTCCTTCATGCTATGCCTGCTCCAACCCAAGCTTCTTGCCAAATTTGGCTTGAAGTCTCCCAGTCCTGAATTCTTCTTTCAATCTACAATAAACCTCTCAAAGCTACATACACTTGTGTACACACACCTGCCATGTAGCAGCCCAGGACATACAGGGGTGATCTATTTCATCTGGGTCCCTACTGTTTCAGTAGGTGAGTGGCTTCCAGGGTCTACCACTCTCCTTGAAGCCATGATGCTCCATCCTTGCACCTGCACCTGCTCCTGGCTCCTGGGAGGAAGGGAAGTTTATCCTGGCTCCACAGAGAGTGCAGCCACGTGCTCCAAGTCAGTCAGTGAGCAGAGCAGCCAGGATCCCCCTGCGTTATGCTTCCATCACACAGCACAGCCAGCCAGGGTGGACTGTTTGAAGGAAATGACTGCTGTTGGCTGTGGCTTACTCCTCCTGAACAACCAACACGTAGGCTATTAGTCACATGATGGGATGTTGAGCAGGTAGAGAAGGATTGCTCAGAGTTGAACACCCCTGCATAAGAAAATAAAAATCGGGCCCGGCGCGATGGTGCAAGTGGTTAAGGTCCTCGCCTTGCACGCCCGGGATCCCATATGGGCGTCTGTTCTGGTCCCGATGGCCCTGCTTCCCATCCTGCTCCCTGCCTGTTTCCCGGGCAAGCAGTCGAGGACGGCCCAAAGCTTTGGGACCCTGCAGCTGCGTGGGAGACCTGGAAGAGGCTCCTGGCTTCGGACCGGCAAAGCATGGGCCGTTGTGCTCACTTGGGGAGTAAATCATCGGACGGAGGATCTTCCTCTCTGTATATCCGCCTTTCCAATAAAAAAATTTTTTTAATAAATAAATAAATCTTTAAAAAATAGAAAAGAAAAATCAAGAGCCATCTCTCCACCAACTGACTGATAACAACAGGCAGCCTCTGACACACCCAGCAGGGAAAGGGCGATTAATTCATCTGAGTCTTCCTGAGTGCCAACTCCACCAGTCAAGAAGCAACAGGCATGTGTCCATGCCTCTGTTTACCCTCCCGATCTCAGTTAGTGTAATTGGAAGGAGAATGCTCACTTACCTGAAGGAACCACATGAACCACATAGCCATGTCCCACGCACACGGCCCAGTGTTGAAAGCCAAGGAAAAAAATCTCAATCAGATCTCCAACTTTTGGTGTTTCTGAAACCTACAATTGAGAAGGCACAGACAGGTAGGAGTAAAGCTTTGAAAAGCACATTTTAGAAACTGATCTGCAAGGATTCCTGACCCAGTCTGCAGCCTGACTCTGCTCATTGCTCCAGGGACAATGCAGCACTCCTCACACCGGGAACAACCCCCTCAACTTGCTGCCAGCTGATGGCTGTGAAGGTGTACCACATGGTACCTGGAGATAATGAGGCACTCATCTGGCATTCTCCCTTTCATCACCACTGCCTATTAAGCAGGAGATGAATACTGTATAAACTGCACAGAGACATTTGTCATTGGATTAGTGAGCTGAATGTACAACCCTAGGATGTGAAGAAGGCACATGAGGGAAGCATACATACTATGTGTAATTGACAAAAATTCCAACCTCTGATGATTCTTCAAAATCAGAAATTTAAAAAAAAATCCCATGCATTTGACAAACAAATGAGGAGTACCCCGGATTTTCAAGTGACTTTAGAGCAAGAGTTAGTAAGGTATACCCCGGGACAGGATCCAGCCCGCTGTGCCCATCTCTGAAATAAATGCAGAGACACGGCCTGTCATGGGAACATGGCCTTGCCAAATCGGCCACTCCCTTCCGTGGCCATCACCTCCATCTCCATCTGCACTGGTCTGGGTCATCCACTTGTGTGTCACTCTTTACACCAGAATGTGACAGCTCCAAGGATGAGAAGTCCTTCTCTGCTGTCTTGTCCTGTTGCCCCCTTAGCCCAGCCACATCAGGTGACCAGTATCTGTCATGAGCACCTGACCTGGGTCAGATGAGCAGGGACCTGGAACACCTGGTCGCTGCGGGAGACCCCATAGCGCAGCTCGTTCACAAAGTGTTCGCAGTTTTTGAAGATCAGCGAGTAAGGCACCTCCTTTCCCACTTTCTCCATGGCCAGCTGGACAATCGTGTTGGGAGGCCGTGGCTTGTACTTGTCATCGTGCTTGTTATTGACCCGGTACCTGTGCTTCCCAGCCACCTCAGACAGCAGTTCCTTCTTCACCATGGCTGTTTTAGCAAAGGCACACTTGAGACCTGAAACACCAGCTCCTGCAAATTGACATGTTAAAACATTGTGTCAGCCAAGAGTAGGGTCACTGGGGCTGAGAGCAGGTTCCAGCTCAGGCAGCCTCAGTATCCTTGGCCACATCCCCAAGGACCTGTCTGTCCATCTTGCATGGGCTGAAATTCAGGAACAGGTCAAACCCAAGCCTGGATGGCTTTTTGGGAAGTCACCAGGGTCCCAGGTCTCTAGTTTCTTTATGGACCATATGGGTCCATATGTCCCTAGTAGAATCAGGGTTTGAGCTAGTAGACAGCCAGGTCCCCATCACCAGCCTAGAAAAAGTCACTGGGCTCCCCAACCAGGACCAGCACTGTGGGAGCACCTGCAGGTGAAGGAACATTTGCAGTAGTGTGAAAGAGGATCCCTGAGCATGACCGAGGCTCACCCTCAGAATCTTGGCTCACTCACCATGAACCCTAAACCCAGCCCTGTCCCACTCATGCCCCAACCAGGCCCTAGACCCTGTTCTATGACATGTAAATGGAAGGTACCAAGGCAGCTGAGAGCTGTGACCTTAATTCCCCAATTTTCTGATTCATCTTTCCCCAGAGGTCCCCACCTCCTCAGTTTCAACCAGGCTACTGCTAAGCTGAGCTGAAACAATGGTTATCAACCAAGCCTGAAGCTACCAGCAGGGAGCACATGGACCCTGGGCCACAACCTAAGCAGGTCTGCTGAGAGCTGGGCCCTCCCTGGGTGCTAGGGTCCATCAGCCCTTCCTCCGCAGGCCTGTGGGACATGAACCAGTACATGAGGGCACTTTTGTTCTTGACTCTCTGTGTCACTGCCCCTCAAATACAGGATTAATTTGTGTTGGAATCTGTGGTACATCCCGCTTGTTACCGACATAGCTGATACTCCAGCCTTCATATGTAGGTTTTTCTAATAAATGCTGTAAATTCAAGAGCCTCATGGCTAATATGATGGCTCATCCTCTGCCTAAAAGCACCAGCATCCCATATGGGAACCAGTTCTTGTCCCAGCTGTTATACTTCCCATCCAGCTCCCTGCTTGTGGCCTGAGAAGGCAACAGAGGACAGCCCAAAGACTTGAGACCCTGCACCCATGTGGGAGACCCAGAGGAGGCTCCTAACTCCTGGTTTCAGACTGGTTCTGTTCTGCTCTAATTTTTGTGGTCATTTTGGAAATGAACCAGTGAATGGAATATCTTTTTCTCTGTCTCACCTTTCTCTGTAAATCTGACTCTGGTTAAAATAAATAAATTTTTTTAAAAAGAAATAAAACTACATTTGGATATATATTTCTGAAAGTTAACCAAATGGGAGGCCCCATTTGAAAATGCCCTTAAACCACACTCCCACAGTCACATAAATTAATCTTAATTTTTACCCAAAAATGCTGGTTTTGTGCGTGAACTAACCTACTCTCACATGAATAAGACCATCCATAGCTTGTGGGCAATCAGGTACAAAGACGCTCGACCAGCACTCCCCATCGTAGGGGACTGTATGTCTGTGGTCCCAAAACAAGCAGGCAACATACGTGCAGAGTCTTCACAAAGTTCATGGGAGACCCAGCACAGTAGCATAGTGGCTAAAGTTCTCACCATGCATGTGCCGGGATCCCATATGGGAGCCAGTTCATGTACTGGCTACTGCATTTCTCATCCAGGTTCTCATTTAAGGCCTGAGAAAGCAGTCGAGGATGGCCTGAAGCCTTGGGACCCTGCACCCATGTGGAGACCCAGAAGAAGCTCCTGGCTCCTGGCTTCGGATCAGCACAGCTGTGGCTGTTGCATCCACTTGGGGTGAACCAGCAGACAGAAGATCTTTCCATCTCCCTTTCTCTGTGTAAATCTGACATTCCAATAAAGTTAAATAAGTCTTAGAGAAAAAGGTTTGTGGGAAACAAATCATGAAAAAACTGCATGGATTTCATTTTTTTTAAAGATTTATTTTTATTATTTTTTCATTGGAAAGGCGGATATACAGAGAGGAGAGACAGAGAGGAAGATCTTCCGTCCGATGATTCACTCCCCAAGTGAGCGCAAAGGGCCGATACTATGCCGATCCGAAGCCAGGAGCCTCTTCTGGGTCTCCCACGCGGGCGCAGGTTCCCAAAGCCCTGGGCCGTCCTCGACTGCTTTCCCAGGCCACAGGCAGGGAGCTGGAAGGGAAGCGGGGCTGCCAGGATTAGAACCGGCGCCCATATGGGATCCCGGGCGTGCAAGGCGAGGACCTTTAACCACTTGTGCCACCGCGCAGGGCCCGATTTCATTTTTTTTTTTAAAAAAAAAGTAGGTTTCCCTGAGCCTTTCAAAGACTCTTTATGCTTCCTCCTTCATGCTATGCCTGCTCCAACCCAAGCTTCTTGCCTAATTTGGCTTGAAGTCTCCCAGTCCTGAATTCTTCTTTCAATCTACAATAAACCTCTCAAAGCTACATACACTTGTGTACACACACCTGCCGTGTAGCAGCCCAGGACATACAGGGGTGATCTATTTCATCTGGGTCCCTACTGTTTCAGTAGGTGAGTGGCTTCCAGGGTCTACCACTCTCCTTGAAGCCATGATGCTCCATCCTTGCACCTGCACCTGCTCCTGGCTCCTGGGAGGAAGGGAAGTTTATCCTGGCTCCACAGAGAGTGCAGCCACGTGCTCCAAGTCAGTCAGTGAGCAGAGCAGCCAGGATCCCCCTGCGTTATGCTTCCATCACACAGCACAGCCAGCCAGGGTGGACTGTTTGAAGGAAGTGACTGCTGTTGGCTGTGGCTTACTCCTCCTGAACAACCAACACGTAGGCTATTAGTCACATGATGGGATGTTGAGCAGGTAGAGAAGGATTGCTCAGAGTTGAACACCCCTGCATAAGAAAATAAAAATCGGGCCCGGCGCGATGGTGCAAGTGGTTAAGGTCCTCGCCTTGCACGCCCGGGATCCCATATGGGCGTCTGTTCTGGTCCCGATGGCCCTGCTTCCCATCCTGCTCCCTGCCTGTTTCCCGGGCAAGCAGTCGAGGACGGCCCAAAGCTTTGGGACCCTGCAGCTGCGTGGGAGACCTGGAAGAGGCTCCTGGCTTCGGACCGGCAAAGCATGGGCCGTTGTGCTCACTTGGGGAGTAAATCATCGGATGGAGGATCTTCTTCTCTGTATATCCGCCTTTCCAATAAAAAAAATTTTTTTAATAAGTAAATAAATCTTAAAAAAAATAGAAAAGAAAAATCAAGAGCCATCTCTCCACCAACTGACTGATAACAACAGGCAGCCTCTGACACACCCAGCAGGGAAAGGGCGATTAATTCATCTGAGTCTTCCTGAGTGCCAACTCCACCAGTCAAGAAGCAACAGGCATGTGTCCATGCCTCTGTTTACCCTCCCGATCTCAGTTAGTGTAATTGGAAGGAGAATGCTCACTTACCTGAAGGAACCACATGAACCACATAGCCATGTCCCACGCACACGGCCCAGTGTTGAAAGCCAAGGAAAAAAATCTCAATCAGATCTCCATCTTTTGGTGTTTCTGAAACCTACAATTGAGAAGGCACAGACAGGTAGGAGTAAAGCTTTGAAAAGCACATTTTAAAAACTGATCTGCAAGGATTCCTGACCCAGTCTGCAGCCTGACTCTGCTCATTGCTCCAGGGACAATGCAGCACTCCTCACACCGGGAACAACCCCCTCAACTTGCTGCCAGCTGATGGTCCATGAACGTGTTTAACAGAAACCATGAGTTGGTGAAGAGGATGATGATCAGTAGGATCACGAATGTGAGTATGGTACACTGAGTTGCACATGAATGCATTTGATGTACTCAGCATGTATGTGTCAGCAGGTGACCACTGATCTCTCACTGGCTCTTCTGGCTCTTTCAGCTACTTCTCTCTCTCTCTCTCTCTCTCTCTCTCTCTCTCTCTCTCTCTCTCTCTCTCTCCTGCCCCTCCTTCTCTCTATATTTGTGCCCTTAGCAATCCAGACCATCCCAGGAAACCTGAGACAGCTGACATCGGGGCTCAGGCCAGAAGCAGGGTGACAGATGGCAGGTGTGCCTGCAGTTCCTAATGGGGCAGTGCACTTCAGCTCAAGCAGAAGGCATGCTGCCCTTGGCACAAGCGTTCTATTTCTGGACCACTCTGAGGTCACCAATTGCCACCCCACTCTTTGACTAAGCTGAGCCAGGCCACAAGGGTGGGGACAACCCTGATCAGGAAGCTGATCCACAGCTGAGTGGTGCAATGACCATTGATTGGGGACTGGTGTCTGATACAGCTGGCAAGACATTGATGGCCAGATCAAAAGTCACCTGGAGGAGTGGGTATTTGGGCACAGAAGACACGACACATCCAGGACACTGGCATCCCAGTTTCAGGTGTCTGAGTTTGAGTCTCAGCTCTGGTCTCCATTCCAGCTCCTGGGAACCAGAATGTGATTCTTCAACTACTCAGATCCATGTCATGGGATGCTAGACTCGGATGGGGTTCTGGGCTCCTGTCTTCAACCAGGCTGTAGTAGGCATTGGGGGCGGGGAGTGAAGCAGCAGATGGGAGAGCCCTCTCTCATTCTCACTCTCCAGCTCCTCTCTCCCTTTCAAGTAACACAAACAAACAAAAATAATTTTCCTTTCCATAGTCAGTTTGTTCATAATGGCACAGATTTCAGTTATCAGAAACGCACAGATCCACATTGGCTGGATCATATCAAATACTTCGAAACCCATATGTTCATATCGATATTTCTAAAACCCATGAGGCATCATTGAATGATATTAAGGAATCACCATGCTATTCCACAAAGCTGGTAAATAAAGGACAAGAACCAGGAACACTCCAGATCAACTGTAGTCAAGAAACCTGATTAAAACCACAACAGGGCATGGTGCAATGGCTCAGACACTATATCGTTGCCTCACATGTGCTGGGATCCCATGTGGATGCTGGTTCATGTTCCAGCTGCTCCACGTCTCATCTGGCACCCTATTTGTGACCAGGGAAAGCAGCAGAGGATTACTCATAGCCTTGAGACCCAGAGGAAGCTGCTGGCTCCTGACTTCAGAACAGCTCAGCTTGGGTTATTGAGATCACTTGGGGAGTGACCCAAAGGATGGAAGAGCTTTCTATCTATCCTTCTTCCTGTAAATTTGCTTTCTAATAAAAATCAATCAATTACACATGAACCAATTTTTGGGAAAAAAAAAAACACAAAATGCAAAGCCAAGGACAGACATATGCCATAGTGGTTAAGTCATTTCTAGAAACATTGGCTTCCCCTACCAGAGGACTTGGTTTAAATTCTGGTTACTCAGCTGCCTACCTAGCTTCCTGCTACTGCACACCCCACGATGCAGCAGGTGACGGACCAAGTGTTTTAGTCCCTGTCATCCTCAGCTTCCTTCCAGGACCTCCACCACTGCCCACACAGCTGTGGGCCAACATCCTGAACACAGGCTCCCCACACCCCGCCGCCACACTGCACCCTGGGAGGCCAGGAAGCCACTAGGAATGCAGCCAGAGGACACTTGGAAAAGCACAAATTCAGACCCTGGCAGGTGCTGCCGTCCCCTCCCCTGCCTCTGTGGACCAGGACCCCCACCGCAGCTGAGGCCAAGACAGCTTCTGCGCTCATGTCCCAGGGCCAGGATTATGCGAATGCTACATGTGAGGAAGTCAAGTCACAGGCTTCAGAGTGCCATAGCTGCCAGCTGACTCTGACCCATACAGAACAACCCTCTCCCCACTGGTACTATGTCTGGGGACTCACCGAAGCCATCCTGTGTCCAGCAGATTATGCGTGTGCAGCCACCTGCATGCCCAGCCTTTTATTGGCAATGAGGAGTTTCATTTTCCATCCTCCACCTACTCAAGCATGGAAATACTTCACATCAAAGACCAAGGTTCATATGCAAATCATTTGGTCATCAAACAAGGGCAGGACACAGGTATAGAAACTGGTAGGAATGAGGAAACCAGAGTTGAAGAGGGACACTCCAGGAGGGGCCTAGGTGTGGTCAGGAACATCAGTGGGTTAATCCCTGGTCGACAATGCCAGCATCCCAGACCAGAGCACTTGTTCAGTTCAAAGGTGCTCCAAATGCAGTACTAAGTGTCTGCAAGGGCAGCGAAATGACCCAAGAGCTTGTGTCCCTGCACCCATGTGGGAGACAGGCTGGAGTTCCAGGTTCCTGCCTTTATCCTGACCTAATCCTGGCTGCTGATCCAGTCATTTGGGGAGTGAACCAGCTAGTGGAAAATCCTCTCTCTGTAACTCTACGTTTCAAATACGTTAAAAATCTCTTTTAAGAAATCTTTATGGGCCCGGCACGATGGCGCAATGGTTAAGGTCCTCGCCTTGCACGCCCAGGATCCCATATGGGCGCCGGTTCTAATCCCGGCAGCTCGCTTCCCATCCAGCTCCCTGCCTGTGGCCCAGAAAGCAGTCGAGGACAGCCCAAAGCCTTGGGACCCTGCACCCGCGTGGGAGACCCGGAAGAAGTTCCTGGATCCTGGCTTCTGATCGGCATAGCATCGGCCATTGCGCTCACTTGGGGAGTGAATCATCGGACGGAAGATATTCTCTGTCTCTCCTCTCTGTATATCCACCTTTCCAATAAAAATAAAATAAATATCTTTTTTCAAAAAAAAAAGAGAAAATTAAAAAAAAAAAAAAAGGAAATCTTTATCCAAGAAGTCGTTAAAGTCATCTGGACAATAAGATGCTGGACTCTGTGCTGGGTATGTGCTTGCAATGAAGGAATTTCAACTGAACTTGAACTGTGGTTATGCAGAAGGTGGAGGAATCCACCATGTAGGGAGGGTTTTGGGAGGGGCGAGGGAAATCCCAGAGCCTATAAAACTGTATCACATAATACAATGTTATTAACAATAAAAAAAAAAAACTAGTGAGTTGTTGGAGATGGAGAGGGTGAAAGGGGAAATCCCTGAATCTAAAATTGTATCACAAAAATATAAAAATTTTAAAAATAAAGAAAAATGTATATGCAAATCACACCAAATATGGTAAAACAAATCAATACTCAAATTTTTAAAATAAAAAGTAAAGAACCAAATAACAAAAAAAAATCTTTACCAGGCACTGTGTGATAGCATAATGGTTAAGGTTCTCGCTTTAAACGCAATGGGATCCCATATGGGTGCCGGTTCTAATCCCGGCAGCTCCACTTCCCATCCAGCTCCCTGCTTGTGACCTGGGAAAGCCGGGGCAAAGTCTTGGGACCTTGCACCACATGGGAGACTGGGAGAAGAAGTTCCTGGCTCCTGGCTTCAGATCGGCACAGCACCGGTCGTTTGGGCCACTTGGGGAGTGAATCATTGGATGGAAGATCTTCCTCTCTGTCTCTCCTCCTCTCTGTACATCTGCCATTCCAATAAAATAAATAAATCTTAATATATATAAATAAATAAATAAATAAATCTTAATATATATTTACCAAGTCTATTCCGCTGACTACCCATAGAGGTAGCTGGTGGGAGGGAAGACAGCCCAGGCCTGTGACCAGGGACTTTCACATTGCCAGACACCCTGAGGTTACTGACTAGTACCCAGGGTGCCCAGGGTGCTAGACAAAGCCCTCTGGCCATCCAATAGCAAGCTCTGGGTCTTTGGGTTATGGACCTATACGGTGTCTGGTGGATGGCACAGGTAGGGGTTGTAGGAACCTGAAGGTTCATGTCTAGGTGACAATGACTCCGACGGACTCCATGGTTATTGCCACTGTTCTTGCAGGTAAGTAAGAGTGCTGAGACTGAGTTGTTTGGAGTGAGGAATGGGAATACCTTTAAGGGTCAGACCAAAATGTCAGTTCACATGGGAGACCTGAGCTGGAGTAGTAAGCATCAACCCATCACCAAATAACACTCACAGGCACACACTAAGACTTGGATGGGGCCCTCTTGATAGGGTTGGATCAAGGTGCCCACCAGTGAGAGTTGGGAGGAATGGGTGATGTGTGGCTGGGCCATGACACTGAGCAACATGTGAGTGAATCAGGACTAGAGGCTGAATTTGAGGGGTATACAGGTTCTCACTCCTGTGGAACAACAATCTCCATTGGCATGCACAAGAACTGTGTCTGCAGACATGCCTGGTTTGTGTACTAAGGGCACATCCCAGCTGGGTTGGGGTTCCCACTTGTGAGCACAAGAGCCAGTATGAGGGTAATAGTCTAGGCTGGACATGGCTGCAGTCTCCCTGGGTATGCGTATGGACTGGGTCTGGGGAGTGCCAAATTGGGTTAGACTCCAGCACCCACTGGTACTCATGAGAGTCAGCATGGGTGTACAATGGGCTGGGCTAGGTTTCAGTTCCCACTGAACCATGTGAGGGCTGTGTCTGGGTGTGGACCAGGTATGTCTGGGCTATGACACCTAAGGGTGAGAACCAGAATGGGTGTAGGCTGGTTGGACAAGGCCATTGTTCCTGCCAGGACAAGAGGTGGACAAAGTCTACCTGGGTCAAAGACCCACTGGTGTGTGCAACATCTGCCATTGGGAGGACACCTGATAGAGGAGTTTGGGAAACTCCTTTGTCAGAACACAGTCCTTGCACAGGAGCTGAAGACCCAAGGCAAGGAGTGACCCATTTCAAGCCAGGTTATAATACCCACTGACTTGCATGTGGGTCAGGTCTGTGGGTGGATCAGGCTGGTGTAGTTCATAGCATGTGCTGGCAGATCTGAGAACTGTGACAGGGGCAGGGCGGGGGTGGGGGAGGGCATTGGATCACAACCAGTTCATATTAGGGCTGGGACTGGGGCCTGGCTGGGCTATAGGACCCACCAGCACAAGCTGGAATTTGGGGCAGTCTTACTCAAGCTAGGCTGCAGCACCTGCTGGTAGATGCTAAGGTGATGTGAGCCGTGAGAGCCAGGGGGAGGTGGGTACTGGGTCTGAGAGCCCTGGGGGTAGGGGATCCTGCAGCCTGGGTCTTTAGCATGCTTGTGTGATGAGTGTTGGGTTTTTGAGCTCCGGTTGTGAGGATTCTGGCAGGGCCCCGGTTACCTTCAGCTTTGGGAATGGGGTATCTGGGGAAGCAGTGGTCTCCTGGTATGGGTCCTTGGTCCTCCTGCACTGTGGGTGCTCTGTCGAGCCACTGGAGTATGGGATCTTGTTGCCTGGCCAGGGTCCTTAGCTTGCCTAGATGGTAGGTACCATGAGCTTCAGGGGCAAGGGATCTGGCAGGGTTTGGGTTACTTGTCCAGGAGCCATGGCACACCTGCATGCTGTGGGCTGGTTCCATGTGTCCTGGGATGGGAGTTCCAGTGAACCCGTGTCACATAGCTCATATCCTTGGCCTACTGGCACAGTAGGGACCATAACTGTGAGCATGGACTCAGAAGTGCCTCCAAACCTGACTGATGTTCTTCGGCACTTTGAGAACTGTTTGAGAACTGTTTCTCCTCAATGGAAAAGACCAAGTAGTGTTCCCTAGCACAGATACACGTGGAAGATAGGGCAGATCATTGAGGCCTGCTTGGGATATCTGTAATATCCTAGAGAAAGGAGGAAAAAACCAACTAAACAACTACCCCTGCCAAACAATGACAGCAAATATCTGGGTGAATGCAGACTCTGAGGATCACATGTCAGCCAATGGACATTGGAAATGTTCTGCCAGAGTCCATCTCCAGCCGAGTTCAGAGCTCGGGAAGGGTGCATGGAGTCGGCGATAAAGAAAGACACAGACACAGACACTTGGTGCGTCCTCACAACAGCTCAAGAAAAACCTGTCCTTTTGATTTACTCAAAACCCCTCTCAAGCTTCTGCACAAGCAACTATTCCATTTTTACTTTAAGACTAAGGGGGCATGTACAGACCTTTGGTCACTCCGTCTGCACTTCAAGGCTAAGCAGGTTCCCCTAAAGATAATTCTGCAAAATACTGTATTCATATTCTTCAAAGCAAGCTATTATTCATTTTTCAACAGTAGCCATGGAGCAACAGCCAGGACTCCAAGGCCAAGGCACATGAGATTACCTGCTAATCAGTAGTACTTTCCCACCACATTTCTACTTCTACAATTTACCCATCATTTAATGGGAAAATAGGTTACAAGGGAAAAACCCTAAAATCCAAACAGATATTTCAAATATAAAATCCCCCTACAACTACAGACTCTATAACCCCATAAACAATGAGACAATAGTCAAAAGCATTTTTCTTCAATAAAAGCATCCTTAATTCCTCTAGCTAAAAATTATAAAAGCGGCTAAAACAGTTGCATTTTCTATGCTCCAAAAAAATTGCTAGGATAAGCCAGCCTTTGAGATAACAATAACAATATTTATTGCCATAGCAGTTTCAACTCTCACTCCCGTCACTTGCATTAATATTTAGGATATATATCAAGCCCCTTCTCAGAAGGTGTGCTACGTGTCTGGGCCAAATTCTAAGACAATGGTTAAGTACCCAATAAGGTGTCCAAAAATGGTATGGGCTTAATTGTGCTCCTGTGTGTAAATTGTCAAAGGCCCACTCACCAAGACATTATCAGTGACATTAACTCTCAAGCTCACATTGGTGACAAAAGCCATCCCACAGGGGCAAACAATGCCTCAATAGATTACAGATTTCTTAGTGGGGTAGTTGAGTGTCCATGCAAAAAGGTGGTGAAACAAGATCAAAGTGGCCAGAGAGAAATCCACCTGGCCCTGCCAAACAGGTGGAAGTTCCCCCGGCCCCTGCCAAGCAGGGGAGCTGTTCTCTTCACACCTTTGTGCCATCCACACCCACTGCATGGACCTCACCAGTGTTCCCTCATCCTGGGACTGGTGAGAGCAACAACATTTCAGAACGACCATAACCACCGGGTAGAACCCTCAGAGTGTGTGCCACGTTGGTCGCCCGGCTTGATACTGGATGTACATTCTCCATCCTTGGGTACTGGAGAAGTTTGAAGGCTGAGTTTGGCCTCTCCCCTTATCCTCCCATTTCCCCCAAACAAGAAGGAGATATAAAAAATTCGCAAAACACGATCACACTATTTTCCCCTAACTTTTGATCTATCCCATCTGATGTTGGGATAATCTAAAATTAAAAATAAAGAAATTTTGAAAAAGTGGCCAAGTTGCAAGTAGAGAGGAGAGAAAGAGGAGTGACAGATCAGAGGATGGGCAAGGGGGAGAGCCTGGAGCCCACAGGGAGAGTTTCCCAAGGGAGTGTCCACTGCAGAGTCAGCCAGAGGCCACACCTCTGCTGTGGGCACGCAGCACAGGAAAGCAGGGACTAGGGTGTTTGGAACCTGGGGCCATGACTTGGACAAGGTCCGAACAACAAGCAGAGAAGCCCAAGTCAAATACGGGAAAGATGGTATGCTTCATGAGAGAGCAGCAGGGGCTAGCAATCACACAGCCAGGCTTAGCCTCCAGGCCCTGAGACAATGGGGGTCTTGGAAGAGGGGCCACCTGCTGTGTAGACACAGTTTTTGTTCTTTTTTTTGCACTTGTATAGTTTATTGCTCTGTATGTGTTTTAGTGACCATTCTATTTGGGTTTGGGCTTTGTTGTTTTTTTAAATTTTTGTTTTTGATGATGTTTACATAGTTGATCAGGGTAGTAAAGGCCAAGGATCGGGGAAAGTGGACAAGACCATTGTCTACACATTTTCTTCTTCTTCTTCTTGTTTCTGGGGAAGAGAAGGATACAGTGGAAGAGATTACACGCAGTCTCCCCAGTACCTGTTGACATCCCAGGCTCCCTGTTGTGGAGCATGCTCTGAGGGTTTTGCTTAAGTGGTTTCGATAGCTCTGAGATGCTGTTGATATTGCTGCTCCAAGGATGAGGAAATCCTGCCAAGGTCAATTAGCTGGCATAGTCTACCTCAAAGTCTCCATGTGTCCAAAAGTTTGCCGTCATGTTTCACTGTGGTAGTGGATTAATTTGTTCTGCCCTGCTTTCTCTGCACACCAATAGGTGCTGTGGTGCAGCCCAACCCTGCCCATGACGTGCTAAGCCCTCAGGTACACTGGGGGGAGCTGAAGCCCAGTCACAGTGACACCCAATAACCCTCAGTGGATCAGCCCCCAGCTCTGGGCCTGTGCCTGTCAACATGTGCAGTAGACTGTCCGGTCTGTCCCACATCCCCTTCAGATCTTGCACACATCATTGGAGTGGAAGCCTAACTCTACCCAGCAGACTCCACCATCTAGCCTACATTCATGCCAGTGGGTGCCGTTGTTGTCTAGCCAGGAGCACCTCCAGTCCTGGTTCTCACATGCATCATTGGAAGGTACAGCCCATCAGAGATGTGCCCACAGTCTCCACAATGGACCCACTCCCTGTGCCAGATCTTGCACACTACAGGCAGTTCTACAGTCTAGCTTGTCAGGACTTGCCCTATTCTAGCACTTGCCAGCTCACTGTGGCAAAGCCCAACCCACCTGCCCTTACTCTGGCTCATGCCTGTACCAATGGATAAAATCGGTTAGCTCAGCATGATCTCCCCCAACCTAGTTCTCACATGGCCAATAGATGTTGTAACCCTGCAAAGCCTGGTCTGCCCCAAGTCCCAGCTCTTGTACTCATCAGCAGAAGCATTGGTTCTGCAGGAGAACCCCCCATTACTCCTCTGCCTGGCTCTCACACCTCCCCTCATCTCATGTGTGTTGGTGTGTGTTGCGGCCCTGTTTGCCATGGTCTGTCTCACCTTGGCACCTGGCCTGGCCCAATTTGCCCCTGACCCAACTTGTGCTGGTGGCAGGTGCCACCCACCCAGCACAGTCAGCCTCCAGTCTCAGCCCAAATATGAACTGGCTGGTGATGTGGTCAGATCCAGCCTGTTCTGCACCCCATTCTGGTTCTCATATCTGCCAGTGGATGTGATGAACTGGTGCAGCCTGACCCACTTCCAGGCTTGAGCCACATGTATGTTGACAGGTACTGTAACCTTGTCTTGTCTGGACTGCTCCTTGCCTTTGTCAGGTTGCACCCTGACAAAGGAGTTCCCTAAGCTCCTTGTTGAGTCTCCTCCCTGGGGCAGATCTTGCACACACCAATGGGTCCTTGACCTGGGCTGACTTCATCTACTTGCTGTCCTGGCAGAAACGGTGGCCTTGCTCAACTGACCCTAACCCAATCTGGTTCTTACTGTTGGGTGTTACAACACAGCCATACCTAGTCCTTATACTGACACATCTCTCACATGGCCTAGTGGGGTGAGCCAAACAAGCTCATTCTGTTGAAAATCTTCTCTGGCTCTCAGAAGCACCAGTGGATGCTGCAGTCTAGCCTCGTCTGGCACCCTCCAGACCCAGTCTACCCCCATGCTGAAGAGCACTGCAGCCATTCCAAGCCCAGACCATCACACCCATTCTGGCTCTCACACTTACCAGTGGGAAACATAGCCCAGCTGCAGTGACCCCTTAGTACCCCAACCAAGCCTGCTCCTAGGCACAAATTTTGCATGTGCCTGGGGTTGCTCTGACTCTGTTTGGCATAGCCCATCCTCTGAGTTGACCTTTTTCCTCAGATGCTACAGCCTGGACTGACCCGTTGCTCCCTCAGTGCCAACTTGCTGGTGAGTGCTATAGGCTGGCCCTGCCCAGTCTGCCCCTACCCCGACTCGTGGAAACCAGTAGACGTGATAGCTGAGGCTGGCATGTCCCACATTCCAGCTAGGCTCCTGCATTTGCCAATGAGCTTAGGTTGGCCTGGTCCTGCTCAATCCATTCCCTTCCAAAACCAACCCACGGGCCCGGCGCGGTGGCGCAAGTGGTTAAGTCCTCGCCTTGCACGCCCGGGATCCCATATGGGCGCCGGTTCTAATCCCGGCAGCCCCGCTTCCCTTCCAGCTCCCTGCCTGTGGCCCGGGAAAGCAGTCGAGGACAGCCCAAGGCTTTGGGACCCTGCACCCATGTGGGAGACCCGGAAGAGGCTCCTGGCTTCGGATCGGCATAGCATCGACCCGTTGCGCTCACTTGGGGAGTGAATCATCGGACGGAAGATCTTCCTCTCTGTATCTCCTCTCTGTATATCCGCCTTTCCAATAAAAAATAATAAAAATAAATCTTAAAAAAAAAACAAAACCAACCCACACACTTGGTAATGGCTGGAGCACCCTGCCTGGTCTGACCAACACCCAGGACTCAATCACATACTCACCAGTGAGAACTACAGTCAAAAGCAAAATAATCTTAAGGTCAGGCCTGTCTCATGATACTTGTAAACTCTAACAACACATTTATTTCGCAGTATATGGTTTCCGTGAAAGCAATCTCTATTTCACAACAAAAGGTCCCATGTTCAATGCTTGTAAAATCATTGAAGTTGGTTATTGCAAAGGTCTATATGAAGAGTCAGAATCCAGGATTTCCTCATCTCCAGTCATAAATGTTTACCCAGAGTGACTTATAGAGAGTGATTCAGCATGGTTTTTTTTAAACTTCACAGCAGCACACTGCTGGCTTTTGTATCAACGTCTATATCAAAAATCTTTCTCACAATTGGAGAGAAGAGTGCCTACATTAAATGTATTATTCAAGTACACCATTATCAATGGAGTGCTTGCTGTAGAGATTCATTTCTTTTTCTTGAAAAGGCTGTTTTATAGAAAGAAGGAAAACAGAATCAAAGCTCTTTTATCACTTCTGTTGATTTTACTGGTTTTTTCCACTTATTTCTTTGGTTTTTGTGCTTGACACAGGACGGCTGCACACACAGAATGCAATCCTCAGCTGGAGGAGTCACAGTCATCTTGGAGGCAGTGGTCTCACAGAGGGACAGGTGGAAAAAGAACTTGAAGGGATTGAGATCTCCACGAATGGAGATTTGACGAGTTGAGGGAAATCTGATAGGAGTAACAGAGCTGAGAATTTCAGGACGGTGGAACATACTGTGCTCTTCAGTTTGCTCTCCAAAGCTTACTTACCAGAGACTTTGTTTCCCCTAAAAGAACAGTGTCTTGAGGTCCTTAGGATTTTGTTTCCAGCCTCTCCAGAGCTAGTCAAGGTCTCCATATCCATATGAATTTTTTAAATTTCATTTTGTTTTTAATGTTATACACTTCCCTATGTATTTTTAATTGCTGTTTAGGCCAGAAAATCAATATTTCTGCTTGATAGAATCTTTCCTTGTTTACTCTCTATTTAGTTCATATGTAGTTTTTTCACTGCATGTTTTAAAGTGCTACATATTAATTTCAATGAACTTTTATACAGTTCTTCAGTACATAAATGGTGGATTTCTCATAAAATGCAAAAAAACATACTTACATATAAACACAAAACACATAATGATCCTAACAATATTTTAATGAATAAATAACAGACTTCAAAGAAACAAAATGAAACTTTTTCCTAATATACAGTAATTTCCTAGTATACAGTAATTTTCAGAAACTGTAAAATATTGATATGTTTTGATGACTTAAACATGTGGAATCATATTTTGTTCTTATTTGATATAAGGACTTTCACTGAATGTATTATTATATAAATGGCGACAATGCTCACATTTGCATATAACCTATAAAACCTTTCCGTATACTTCAGAGCACATCAAGACCACTTATATTATCTGATACAACAAAAATGTTAGGTAATGGGTTGTTATTCCCCCACCTTTATGCAATAGAGAGGAAAAATAGCTGTATATGTTCATTGCTGTGTTTTTGACTGAAGATTTTCTAGTTGTGGATGATTGAATCTGTGAATTCAAGACCCTCATATGTGGAGGACTCATTGCATTATAAATATTTGAGACAAATTTATATAATTATATTTAATTTGAAATTTTTGTTGTTGACGTTGTTGTTGTGGCTGTTCTAACTCATACCCGTTGTTGACCTTGTTTCATGGCTTCTAAATTATGGAAATGCATAGTGAAGGAGTACTGGGGTCTATCATATACAGATGTGGGGAAACAATGGAATATACATCCCTGCTTTCAGATGAAAGATGGATTCCCAATGAAACTGTTGGACATGTGTAGACAATGGGATGCTGGACTCTTTGACACTGTCTATACCAACAATGTTGGGGTAATTTAAATAAGAGACTGATAGAAATATAATTCCATATGAAGGGTTACACCATTGTAGTAACAGGGAAAATCTGTCAGGGGTGGGAGTTCTGGGGGAATCCCAGCCAATACAAAATTGTACCACATAATTCAAAATTCAAAATGAAAATATATTTAAAATATTTCATTTGAATAAATATGTATAAACGTTTATTTTAGTGCACGGATAATTACTTAGGACAAAATTTTATTCTTCAGGTTCTTTAGAGCCTCTTTCACATCCTTGTTCCGAAGGCTGTAAATTAGAGGGTTCAGCATGGGGATCTCTGGGGTGTAAAACAATGAAGTTATCTTGTCTTGATCTAGAGAGTAGGAAGAACTTGGTCTGAAGTACATGAAGAGCATAGTTCCCTGGAAAATGGCGACTGCAGTTAAGTGGGAGGTGCAGGTAGAGAAAGCTTTGAGCCTCCCCTCAGCAGAGGGCATCTTTTCTTTATTATTATTACATTTGATTGTATAACACAGTTTCATAGACCCTGGGATTCCCCCAACCCCTCCCCCCATGGTGGATTCCTCCACCTTGCTGCAGCATTATAGTTCAAATCCAATCCTCATTCTTTCATTGAAAGCATATACTTTGCACTTATTGTCCAGATAAGTTCAACAATTTCTTGAGCAGACCATCTCTGGTCTGAAGGCAGAGCTGGCAAAATATCATCCTGACCAATTAAAAGCCACAACATAACATCAACAACTGTTTACAACCTTATGGAGTTAAATGACATGGTACTGAGTAACCAACATGTTAATAGGAAAATGCAAGTTCTTAACCACATCTTGTGACTATTTCATTGACATTTCAATTTTAGTGTATACACAACTGGTTGCTATACACCTTAAAATGGCTATTGGGTACTATTCAGCTGTCTTGTGTCCATTTTCCTTTTTGTATTTAGTAGTTTATAGTGTTGAAGCATAATTTTTACTGAACTTGGTGGTTTTGGGATAGTCCTTATTGGCTTATAACTCTAACAAGGCATATATCAACAGTTAAGGCACAGAACAGTTTTAGGAGGGGTGTGCAGAGAAATTGTAATACCTTAGTGAGAAGTAATTTATGTTCATGTCCTACCTGGTAAGGTATATGTGGATCCACACTGACTGTTTCCTGTCTGGTACTAAGCTTTCCTTGTTATTCTCTGTCTATCCAATCCAATTTTTTTTTTGGGGGGGGGGGTGCTCTGGAGCGATCCTTATGGTCACTGCAAGAGAAGGTGGGGATCCTAAGTTGGAACCAAGCAAGGATCAGAGAAAATTCCTCTCCCAATTCCCGAAGGAAGTGTACTGATCTTCTGTCTCTATGGGCCGCTCAGGGCTCCTGACTGTTGTTTCAATGACCTTGGATCCTGCGAGGAAGGATTTGGACTTCTTCCATCCCATGTGGGAGATCCAAACGGAAGTAGATGACCTCAGAGTTCTCGGCCTCCGAAGGCACTCCAATGCCCCGTGGTCTCCTTGGCAGTTGGGATGCAGTCCTTGCTGCCCTTGCTGATAGTCCTTGGTGAGGATCTGGGAGTCTCCAGGGTTGGATACAAGCCCCCTCCTGTCAGTAGAGGGCATCTTTAAGCCTGATGAAATGATGCAACAGTAAGAGGCAAGAACTCCTGAGATAGTACTCAGTTCAGTGAATCCAAACACAGTGAAGATCACCAACTCATTAACCTGAGTATCTGAGCATGATAGCAACAGCAGAGGAGGGACGTCACAGAAGAAGTGATAGATCTCATTAGAACCACAGAAACATGAATGAAATGTCAGTGTGGTGTGTGTCAATGCATCTATCATTCCCACAAAGTAAACCCCAGCCAACAGCTGGAAGCAAGTCTTGGTGGACATGTTGACCATATAGAGCAAGCTGTTGCTGATGGCCTGGTACCTAGCAAAGCATTTCCTCCTGTAAATACAGCAACCACTTTAACAGGGGCTGAAGTTCTGATTATTTAACCCTATCATCAAATTGATCAATGTCAGAAGTTTGTACTATGTAAATTAATTAGGTTAAACACAATGCTTCTCTCTGTGTCAAAATGCCAATCAAGACCCTGTGTGGTAGCCTAGCAGCTAAAGTCTCCACCTTGAAGTGCTGGGATTCCGTACAGGCACCAGTTCTGAACCTGTCGGCCCTGCTTCCCATCAAGCTCCCTGCTTGTGGTTTGGGAAAGCAGTCGAGGATGGCCCAAAGGCTTGGGATCCTGCACCCATGTGGGAGATGCACAGGAGACACCTGGCTCCTGGCTTCAGATCGGCACAGCTCTGGCCATTGCAGCCACTTGGGGAGTGAATCATTGGATGGAAGATCTTCCTCTCTGTCTCTCTTCATCTCTGTATATCTGACTTTCCAACAGGAAAAAAAAAACAGAATTCATTTGTTTACCTACAAGGATATATCATCCAGCTATAATTAAGGTTATTCATTCATTTGTTTTTTTTTTAGATTTATTTATTTATTGGAAAGTCACATATACAGAGTGGAGGAGAGACAGAGAGGAAGATCTTCCATCCAATGATTCACTCCCCAGGTGAGCGCAACAGCCGATGCTATGCCGATCCGAAGCTAGGATCCAGGAACCTCTTCTGGGTCTCCCACACGGTGCAGGGTCCCAAGGCTTTGGGCTGTCCTCGACTGCTTTCCCAGGCCACACGCAGGGAGCTGGATGGGAAGTAGAGCTGCCGGGATTAGAACCGGCGCCCATATGGGATCCTGGTGTGTTCAAGGCGAGGTTTAGCTGCTAGGCCATGCCTCCGGGCCCAGAAGGTTATTCGTTCATTTGTATCAGAATAGAATTGGAGGTCTTTAAACTGAGTAAAATAAGCTGGACATAGGTTCCAAAACAGCCCTGAGTTTCTGTGACTACCATTCTATTTCAGGAACATTCAAATACAACAGGAGTATAAAGATGAAGATAGAATTCTTCCTTTCTGCTGATCAAAGATTTCTGCCCCTTCTGCCCATCGAGTGCCCACAGTTGTCATGTTATCTGGTGTCCATAATCAGCCACCTGCTGTACAGATGGAAGCTTGTGAGCTCCTTGCTCTCACCCTAACGTAGTGCAATTGGTCAGGGAGGAAGGGGTGGTGGAAAGTAATGCCAGGTAAATACTCCAGCCCCTCCATACAGTTGTGGCCCTACATAAATGGTGATTCTTCAGACATTCTGTTTGGGGCACAGAGGACTTGGCGTACAGCCCCAGCATCCCATATGAGTACCAGGTTGAGTTTACTTCCAAACCAGCTCCATGCACCTGTGCTTGAGAGGGAGGAAGTGGAGGATGGTCCAAGTGCTTGGGCCTGTGATGAAACTGCAAAACCAACCAGGGGCCAGATCTTCCTTCAGGACATTAAGGTCAACAGGTGATTGTAGGGGTGTCTTATTTGGTAACCACTGTTGGTTTGGGTGTTGGGAATCCGTCAGAGTGTTGCACTTTTCAACGAGACAATGACAGTGATCTGCAAGCCAGAAAACCATATTGCCAAAAATTTGCAGCCACTAAACACCGTGTCAGTGACCTGCAAGCCAGGGAACCGCATGACAGCCATCTGTGAGCCAGGGATTGAAAGCCACTGTACTGCTTGCCAGCGATCTGCAGGTAGGGAACTGCTTTCCAGTGATTGGCGAGCCAAAAAAACACACGCAAGTAACCGATTAGCCAGAAAACTGTGTGCTAGCCATCTGTGAGCCAGTGAACCACGTGCCAGTGATCGGTGAGTAAAGAAACCACGTGCCAGCGATCCATGAGCCAGGGCACGTGTGCGAGGGATTGGCCAGCACGGTACTGCATGCTAGTGATCTGCAGCCAGCGATCTGCCAGTGAGGGAAACCCGAACCAGCAGTCTGCAGCCAGGGAAACACTTGAGAGCCATCCAAGAGCCAGGGAACTGAGTGCCAGTGGTTTGTTAGCCTGGGAACTATAAGCTGGGGGTCTGCAGCCAGGGTAATGTGCGCCAGCTGTCCAGGGGCTAGGGAAACACGTGCCTGCAATCTACAGCCTGGGAACTGCTTTCCAGCGACTGGAGACCCAAGAAACTGCCTGCAAGTAATTGGTTAGCCACGGAACTGCGAGTTGGTGATCTGCAGCAGGGAATTGCGAACCAGCAAGCCCTGAGCCAGTGTACTGCATGCAAGGTAACTGCATGCCAATGATCTGCAGCCAGGGAACTGCTTAGCAGAAATCTGCAAGCCAAGGAACTGCGTGCAAGCCTTCCACCAGCCAGGAAACTGATTTCCAGTCATTGGCCATCTAGATAAACACATGTAAGTAATTGTTTAGCCAGGGAACTGCATGTTAGCAATCTATAGCTAGCGAATCATGTGCTAGGTATCCGCGAGCAAGGGAACCATGTGTAAGAGATCCAAAATTCATGGACCTGCATGCCAGCGATCCGCAACCTAGTATACGGCTTGCCAGTAATCTGCAGCCCGGGAAGCATGTGCAAGCCTTCCACGAGCCAGGGAACTTAGCGTGGGTGAATGGTTAGCCAGGGAACTATGAGCTAGCATCGGCAGCCAGGAAACTGCATGCCAGTGATAGCCAGACAGGGAACTGCGCACCAGCCATGCTTAAGCTAGGGTACAGTGTGTCTGCGATCTGCAGCCAGGGAACTGCTTCCCAGCAAATGAGGAGCCAGGGAAATGCATGTGAGTAATTGGTTAGCGAGCTAGCGATCTGGAGTCATGAAATCACACACCATGAACCCTGAGCGAGTGATCCTTGTGCCAGCTCAGTGTGGGTGGGTGTGCCAGGCAACTGTGTGCCAGCGACCCACAGCCAGGGAACCATTTGCCAGTGATCAGCGAGCCAGGGAACCACATGCCAGTGATTGGATAGCCAGGAAAGGGTGAGCTGGTGAGCTGCAGCCAGGAAACCACATAGCAGTGATCTGTGAGCTAGAATACAGCTTACCAGCACTCTGCAAGCCAGGGAAGCAGTTACCAATGATCTGAAGCCAGGAAACTGTGTGCCAGCCTTCTGCAACCTGGGGAGCCGCATGGCTGCAATCTGCATCCAGGGATCCATGTGCTAGTGATCGATCATTAATGGAACCACGTGCCAGCGATCCACGAGCCATGGCACACCATGCAAGTGATTGGCCAGCCAGGGAACTGTGTGCCAATGATCTGCAGTCAGTGAACCTCATGCTAGTGATCAGCATACCAACGATTGGTGTGCCAGGGAACTGTATGCCAGGGACCGGAGAGTAAGGGAAATGCATGCCAGAGTTGGGTAAGATTGCTAAAATAACATTCTTGTGGTTCATGTAACTTGAACAAATCCCTAACAGGTCAGGGCCTTAGAGAAATCTCCCACTTTGTTAGAATGTTTGAGGAAGACTTGAGGTTTGCTTTATTAAGACTCTAACCAGTGATTTATAAATTACAGGCTTCTAATTGTCATGGACATTAGGAAAAAGCCCCTAAGACTTGCAGCTGGACCTGAGAGCACCCTGGACATCCTCTCATATGTGGCCCCAAGGTCTTTATCACAGGTAAGGAGGGTATCCCATAGTAGAGCAGGGGGCTAACAGGATGTATGTTCTCCCGGTCCTAGCAAGACCCCTGCGGCTTCAAGTACTTTCACTGCAAAACCAGTGAAGACTTCAGAAGGTTTGTCACAAAGGACACCCAGGACCGTGTCCCAGCTGCCTAGGGGATCACTGGAAATGTGACTGCCCTCGAAGGCCGAGAACTCCAGGGTCAGCCATTTCCTAGTAGATCTTCCACGTGGGACTGAAGCAGCCCAGGCTCCTCCATGGGCTCCAGTGACACATCTGATCAGCACCCAGGAGCCCCGGGCGGTTCTCCTAGAGAAAGGGAAGCCTACAAATTCCCTTCTGGACACAGGAGAGCAACTTTCTCTGTCCTTAGCTCTAGCTTTGGCCCCTTTTCCTTCATTACAGTGACCTTAATGGTCACTCAGCAGCCCAAAATTAGCTCCAATAAGGACCTTTGTTCTTACATGTTTCCCTCTGATGGAGACTAATCCAAAAACTGGAGCATCCAGTAAAAGGTGGGTCCATGACTGTTCAGCCCATGCCGCTGGTCAGGCTCTCCATAGGCCCATGTTTGCAAGTCCCCTTTTTATGTTTTCTGCTGGCTTTTACAAGAGTAGGACACCCTGACTGCTCTGATGCAGAATTTAGGTCTTCCTCACATGCTAAATTTTTGGGGATTTCTCTGCTCACCTGCATAAGATGTCTGCTCTGCAACAGTCAATATATGGCTTCTTGGAACTATGGAGCTCTTGGATTACTTGCCGCTGTTGTAAAGTGTATAAAGTTCTTTGTGAAATCTTGCTAGAATGTCATATGAACTTGTGAGATTTCTCATCAAAAAGCAGAAACAAGCATTGAAGAAGGCAGGATTGGGTTTTGGCCGAAGGTAGCTTACCTTCCAGATGACCCCATCTTTCCTAGGTTTGGTGAACATTTTTTTTTTCTTTCACAAATTATTTTACTTTTTTTCACAAATTATTTTGATATTGATTACTAAGGGGAGGAGTTTATTGAGCCCTATGGGTGTTCGATTAGGGTGAAGAGAGTCAAGATGGGATGAAGATAAGTGAGATACGTGTTTCAGTTTTCCCCTGTGTCCATTGGGCTGAGTGTGTGCACTGGTTCTTGCTATCAGACTCTCTCATATCCTGTGGACAGAGCTGGTCTTTTGATGTCACCTTGGAGACCTCAGTGGGGAGAAGAATGTTGTGAGAGTACTGCTTGAATAGCCTTGATATCTACCTCAGTTTTCCCACAGGGATGTATGCTTATTCTAAAGCCTGAGCTCAAGCGTTGTCCGTCTGTCTTGTTTTCTGTCTTCAGATGAGGCATTCGGGGTCCTCTGCTGCATCAGATGAGCTGCCTGCCTTGGTCACTTCTGCATAGCTGCATATGGTCTCCATTATTACACAAGAGTTGGTGGCTGAGGTGGTCCAGTCCCACAACAGGTGTGAAAAACAGAGAATCAGTGATGGTCTCTATTTTAAAGTGTTCAGAGCAGGGGGAAATGTTCTTTGCAGTGAAGCATTTCCATCAAATCTTTTCATATGCAGACATAAAAAATCAGCTTTGTTTTTAGATTTAATATTTAGTGTTAAGCTAATTTATTCATACACCATCATTCCCGAATATTCTTCTCATGGCCTCTTTCACATCTTTGTTCCTCAAGCTGTATATGATAGGATTCAGCATGGGTATTAAAATGGTGTAAAACACAGACACTATCAAGACATTCTGCAAAACATAACTAGATCTTTTCGTACATACATAGAGAATAAAGACTGCATGATAGCTAAAGACTGGAGTTAGGTGAGAACCACATGCAGCGAAGCCTTTCTGCCTTCCTTCAGCTGGATTCGCCCTCAGAATGGTCACAGAATGAAACCACAGGAGGAGACCGGGACAGTCCGGATGGTGATGGCCTCAGAGGAACTCACAGAGAGGAGCAGTGTCTGACTCCAACTTCCTACGAGTCGCATCACCAAGAAGCAGCAAGTACTGGATGGATAACTAGGGTCCCTGTCACCCACAAGGGAGTGACTACTATATTAAATGTACTATAAATAATATACAACAAAATGAAAATGACTGCCAAAACTATGATAAAGCAGATGCTTATCGAGTGTTGCAACTGAATATCCGTAAATGTGAATGGACACAATTCAGAATACTGAATCTAACTTAGAAATAGGACAAAGCAAAGAAACGTAATATTTCAAAAATGTCTGGGACATTACTTAGCCATAAAAAGGAATTCAATACTGTCTTTTTGCAGCAAAATGATTAGAACAGGAAAATATTCTGTCTAGTGAAATAACAAAGAAAAATGTTTCTGCTGATGTCCCTGATGTGTAGTAATTAATCCACAGGACTTTCTTAAAAAAGATTTATCTGTTTGTATTTTAAAGACAGATATACAGAAAAGAAGATCTTCCATCGGATATTTCACTCTCAAAACAGCCTCAACAACTTGAGCTACACCAATCCGAAGCCAAGAGTCCAGAGCATCCCCAAGGTCTCCCACATGGGTGCAGTGTCCCAAGGCCTTGGGCTGTCCTCAACCACTTTCCCAGGCCACAAGCAGGGAACTGGATGGGAAGCAGGTCTTCTAGGATTAGAACCAGTGCCCATTTGGGATCCCAACACATTCAAGGTGAGGACTTTAGACACTAGACCATCACGCCAGGCCTCGGTGGTCCTTTTTTTTAAAAAAGAAATGCAACTTACATGAGATTGCATTTTGAGATTTGATTATTGTTTACAATCTTTTCCTAAACTCTTGAGGAATAGTCCATTTTTTTTAAATTTTCTACTCATTATTTCTTGAATTCTTTATCAAAAACAGTGGTAATCCTGTCTTTGTGAAGTGAATTAAACACATGCCATTGTAAATATAAAGTGCACCACAGTGCACAAGCTGAGAATGCCCCCTCCAGCCTCTCCTAAAATCCCTGGCATCCCCTCCAACACCCCCAATTCACCCTCTTACCCACCTCGTTCCTCCTCTCTGTGCTTAGAGCCCTGTGCTCATCTCACAGAGAACTTTTTGGCCTCTCAACCAGCTGAAACATTCCTGCAGGAGCTGTATGGCTTGAGGCCTTCCCAAAACCCTCCCAACAGGGGCCAGCTCAAGATGAACTTTGTGGACAGGCTGAAAAGGCTGGGTATTACCAGAGCTCTCAAGGCCCCCAACTCCCAGGGGAGAGGAAAGAGCTAAGTGGCAGAAATGGGTCTTCAGAAGGCTGACTTGGCTGTGTAGTTCAATTCAAGCAGCACTCTACTGGGTGGACTGAGGAGGAATCAGAGTCCCCATCATGATGGGGAGCTTTGGAACCCCAGTTTGCACATCCTCTTCCAAAACAGGAATCCTGAAGGAGAAATGAGGCTGTGAGGTGAACTGACCTCTTCTACAAACTAGCACTTGGAGAAGTAAATGCACAGAGGGGACAATGGGACACAGAAATGGAGAAGCTAGTGTATTTTTCACTTTAAGGGGATTGATGGGTGTGAGAACCTTGAAGGGGAGGCCCCACCTGTGTCTCATGTGAATCCTCCTCATGTGACCTTCCAGTGATTTGTGACTCTCAGAGTTGATTAGAAGGATCATGGAGGGGACTTCACAGGACTCCCCAGTACTTATGAACACTGGATTGCTGGTGTCAGTCCCTTGAGGAGTAACTGAAGCAAGGAAGGTCCCCAGCTTGTCCTGACTGACCACAGACCCCAACTTCCTGCCTTGACATCCTCTAATCTCCTTTCGAATTGAATGTTTCTGACTAGGCTTCCTAAGGGACTCAGGTTACTTGCTGAGTATGTGCTGGTGCATTCCCAGAACCTTTGCAAAGGGGCTCTGGGGATCTCTGGGTGGGTCATCTAGGACTCTTCCCAGGCAGAAGCCCAGGGCCTTGCCTGAGTCCTTCTCAAGGCGAAGCTTTGAAGGTCTCCCGGGTTGCATTATCTGCATGTTCTTTTTGCCATCCTAGAACTTAGCCTTTGCCTGGCTTGTTCCAGGAACTGGGTCCTGCACTGGCTTTTGCATCAGAGTAGGCTTCATCTTGCGGGGTGACCCATACAAGGGTGATGTCAGCCTCTTTTGTAGCCATTGCTCCAGTTTTTGCTCCATTGTTGACAAACAATTGGAGGTTTTAGAGCTGGGCTGTGGCCCTGGGAGGCCCATTTCTTAAAAGTGCACTAGTCCATCATCAGGTACAGTTTGTTGACCGATTGAGTTAAAGGCATATGAATGGGTGATGAGAGGGGAGATTGGGTCTGAATTAGTGCACGATTTGGGGACTGACCCCAGTGCAGTAAGGAATTATGGAGCCCATTAAACAAAATCAATGGACTCACTGTGCAGAACTGCAAGGCCCCAGAAGAGCTGGCTGCATTTCTGCTGGAAATAGTCTTCCCAGACCTTGGAAAAATAAATCCTGTGAGGATCAGGCAGTTCCTTTGTTTTGTCTTTCGTGACCCAGAATGGGGAGGAAGGGTGGTGTTCTGCTGGCCCACTGAGGACCCTACACTGATCCCCACGGCATCCCCAGGAAGTGGACCGATTCCTCCTCTGCTCCATCCTTCCACATCTTCCCTCTGCTGTATTGGTCTCCAGCACCTTCTGGACATTGGGGTTGATGAACCAGCACTTGCCAGTCCCTGTCCATTGGGTGTTGCTGTACATGAAATGGTGGGGACCCAAACACTGGCAGCTGCCTGCCATCAGGAGAGGGTAGAGATGGGGCACTGATGGGATCCTGGACTGAGAGCCCTGGGGTGGGAGAAGGCCAACAGGAGCTGGGAGGAGATAAGCCTTGTGCCATGGAGTCCAGTGAGAGAGTCTCTGATCTGCACTGATGGAGAGGCAGGCTGAGGTCCAAGGGATGGAGGGGATGGGCCACCTGATCAGAAGGATCTGGTTGGGGAGCAATCAGCACAGATGTCTGGGGCAAAAGGTATTTTGGGGGTGGTAATGGCTCTGGTGAGCAGAGGAACTCGGGGTGAGAGATCGGGTGTGATCATTAGGTATAGGGACAGGGTAGAAGCCACTGGCAGAGCCTGTTCCATCAGGGGAGGACAGGCAGTCAGCACCCATGTGGACAGGGTGTTGTAATCATGACCATCTTCATCCCCATGTGGCCACTGTGCTGGAGCAGGTGCTGTCTTTTGCTCATCCTCATGGGCATTGCCACATGGGAGCCTCCCCAGCTGCCTGTTGGAGAATGAGGCACAGCTAAAGCTAGGAACAGGCAGAGCCAGTAATTCACCCAGTCAGTCAAGACAGGGGTTGGTGCCTGCAGCCATGGCCCCTCCCGTCCTCCATGTCTTCAGAGATCTCTACTCCTACCCTCCCCATTTCTATCTGATGGACTCCCTACCCTTGGGGTTCCAGGCCCTGTGAGTTAAAACAGGTGCAAGAAGGAGACAAGCAGAATGTTCCTCACCTTTGCAGAAGGGGAGTGAGACCTGGAGCCTTCTTGGGTTTCCCATCTTGATGTGTGAAGGCTGGAATGAGGAGAAGAGTGATGTGGTAAAATGTCCCTTCTAAGGTGGGGGGTTGGCTTGGAGAACAGAACTTGAACCAAACATTCATGTCATCATGGTGCTAGCATTTACACAGGGTTTCCACACCTCTCTCTCCCTGCCACCTCTCCTCACTTTAAGGTGACAGTGGAACATGACCCTGGAGACTGACCTGCCATCCTGGACCTAGTGCCACCTGGTGGAATACCTGCTTCTCCAGCACTGCCTTAAATCCCGTTGATCTCAGTCCCCTTGAATGCCTGTTCACCCTAGGTCTGGGCCCCCTTAAGTCCCACTGGCCTACATGAACTTCATACCCTCAATCCCCACAATCCCACCCAAGGCTATAAAGATGCCTCTGCCCTTTGCTCTCTCTGCTTTGCTCTGCTCTGTGTCTCTCTTCTCTCCTACCTCCTTTGCTCGCTCTCTCTCTTCCACCCTCAAGCACTCTGTGCTGCATTTTCTCCCTGCCCCACAGCTACCACCCCCACCCAAATAAAGGACCTCTCCTGTGGCTCACTTCCTGTATCGGGTATGGGATGTGGAGTAAAAGGCTAACACTCACCAGTGCAGTGAGGGGGAGAAACGAGGGGCTCCCCTCAAAGAGAAATAGTCTTTGTGGAAGTGAGACCGGTTTGTCCACAGTTGGACTGTGAATGCAGTGCAGGTCTCTGCAGCCCATAGTGCCCCCTAGTGGTTAAACGCCCACTCCCTAGTTGCTGGGCTGTCCTTCCCAGCAGCCTCCCTCTGAGTCCCCTCCCATGGACAATCTGGTGAGCTAAAGTCACCTGTGTGGTTCTGGGCCAAAGGGCAAGGCCATAGCTCTCAGAGTTCTGCTCTTCTGGCTCTTGATCCTTTCACTGTGTGTCCTTGACTCTGAGAGACAAAGGAGGGAAAGAAGGGCTGGGACCCAGTTCTCTCTCCTCTCTGGACAGACTGTAGATGTCTCTGTGCCCATGAACACCAGGACTCGCTCTGTGTTCTTTTCCTTTGCTCATTTCTAAGTTAGAATAAAAATAAAACCAAAACGTTCACTAGTATTCTATGGAAAGCACAGAGGGGTGTTCTCTGTGACAGCACCCTGGGTGTCTTTGGTCACTGTTGCTCTGCTGAGGAAGCAAATGGGGAGGCAGTGAAGGATGAGCCAGCAAACTACAAGCAAGACAACCTTGAGCCAGGGATCAGGAAGCCAGGAAATACTGAGCCAGTGAACTGGGAGCCAGCTGCCTGTGATGGTCCTGCTGCCTGGGGCTCCTCCCTGTCCCTCACCTCTCACTGCCATGCCCTACGGGTAGCCTGACTCAAGGGAAAGCTTTGGCCCCAAGGTGTGTGCCTTTCCCAGGCTGTTTTGTCTCCCCCAAGCTCCCAACCTTCCAACACCAACCAGCCCAGATTCCCTACTCTGATTTCTCCGCTCTATGCACTGTATTCCCTGGTGCTCTCCAAGGTTCCCACACAGACGGTCTGAGAACGTTTGATAGACGCCTTTGTGTTCATCCTAGTGCTGTCCTGTGCTACCTAGCTCTAAGCAGAAATTGTTCCAAATTTCCCGAGATTTCTCCTTTAGAAAAGCAGAGGCAAGTGTTGATGGAGACAGAATTGGCTTTTGACCGAGGGTAGCTTACCTTCTGGACCATTGTTAGAGTATAGGTAAATGTTAGAATAATAGAATGCTATGTTAGAATAATAGTATATTAGAATGCTAGAATGGAATGTTTTTGTGGTGCAGTGTGAGATTCCTTTGTGCTGAAATAACTGCTACTTTCCTGGGCCAGGAGGCGCCTGGACTTTGGGCGGATTCTGCTTTAGTGATAAATCTGTTCTTTACTGCCCTGCAACTTTGTGAACCCAGGTGCAGGAGGGCAAGGGCACAATTCTTCTCCAGTCCCAGGAACAGGAGGAAGATAAGGGTGTGAGAATGGGATGAGCCATAAAGATAATGGCCATGGGAACTGAATAGTCTGCCACGCCAGGAGGCCATAAAAATTAACATTTCTAATGTTACTTTTGATGTATTTCTCAGCCCAAAAGGGCCTATATAATGTTCTGTCTTGGGCTTGTTCAGGGTCCGTCCACAGCTTGGCTGGCCTGCATGCCCTGTGTATGGACTGACCCCAGCATGCTGGTGCAATAAACTCTGTTTGCTGTTTACATTACCAGCGAGACTCTGTCATTCTCTAGGAGTCGATTAGCTCGCACCCTGACGTTCAGGGATTTTAGCCCGGACTTTAACATTTGGAGGCCCCAGCGAGATTCTCAACCCCCTTTTAGAGCGACCAAACAGTCGACTGGTATCAGAGTTAAGTATTCCTTGAGGGCTCGGGTTAGACCCAAGGGGGAGCGAGTGAGGCCCTGGGTACCGTGGTGGGGCTTGATCACCCAGGAGGGGAGCATGAAGCTCCAGGGAAGTGACGAGGCTTCAGGGCAGCGAGTGAGGCTTCAGTGACTGCAGCAGGACTTGGCCATCCCGAGCAAGAAACAGAAGAAGGACCTGCAGGGCAGGATCACCGGCAGTGCAAGTGAACACCGTTTGCAGCGCTCCCGAGTAAGGATCCGGCTCTGGAGAGCAGTGAGTGTGTGGAGGAGTGCGTGAGAAGGGCCGGTCCAAGTGAGAGTTGGATTGTTGTGAAACTTTATGGGCTTGCTGTATTGCTGCTTCTTGTGTTCTATGTTTTTCTACCTGTCTGGATTATATTAAGGGAAAATACGGAGCAGTGTTTAGTCACCCCAAAGTCTCTACTCCTGAGCCATTTTTCAGAGATTCAGAAGAGGGCTCGCGACATGGGCTTGGATTCAAGAAGGGTAAGTTGGAACACTCTCAGCTGCACAGAATGGCCCACGTTTGGGGTCGGCTGGCCCCCTCAGGGGTCATTCTCCCGAGACCTGGTTTCTAGAGTCAAGGCAGTCATAACCAGGCCAGGGAGATCAGGACATCTGGACCAAGCTCTGTATATCCTCTTGTGGCAGGATTTCTTGGACGACCCTCCTAATTGGCTTAGATATTTCCTTCTAGGATCCCCAAATGGGGGAGCAGTGCCGACCTTGGCACTCCCAGCCTCAATTGTCCAGAACTCTCAGGTCAACGTGCAGAAGGAGGGAAAGATTGCTGCCCAAAAGAAGCCAGTCTTCCAGGAAGACCCCGGACTATATCCTTCCCTAATAGATTTGAATTTTAATGTCACCCAGGGGGAGAGAATCCACCCCTCTATGCAGTCCCACTGCTTGCCCCGGAAGTGACTCTTCTCAGTCTGGGCCCCCACAAACCCACACTCCTGGCGTGGGCTGCTGCAGACAGCAACCGAGAACTCCTCCTGGTGCAGCCAGCTCCAGGAATGGCCATGCCACCTCTGGTGCTGCTGCTGGAGACCGGGAGGAGTTTGCGACCTCGCCACCAGAAAGAGGAAGACCACAAGTGGCCCAGTTCCTCAGGGGATTCCGTTTCACCCTCACCAATGCGCACCATTGGGCAGGCAGGGTGGGATGGGGCTAAACTTAACAGTCCTGGCCCTTTTCCTCCAGCGACCTCTATAACTAGAAAACTCAGAACCCCGCATTTTCCAAAGACCCCAGAGTATTAACTGGCCTTGTGTAATCTATTATGAACACCCACTGCGCTATGTGGGATGATTGCCAGCAGCTGCCCAAGATGCTGTTCACCACTGAGGAGAGCCAGCGTATCCTGAATGAAGCCTGGAAAACGTTAACAGAGAGAACAGCAGACCCATGACCCTCCAGAATCTCATTGAGGATGCCTTCCCCTTTCGACGGCCCAATTGGGACTTCGGGACTCTGGAAGGTAGGGAGTATCTCCAAGTTTATCGCCAGAGTCTAGAGGCAGGTCTCAGGGTGGCAGCACACAGACCCATGAATTTGGTCAAGGTAAAAGCTATTGTGCAGGGAGAAAACGAAAGCCCAGGCGCATTCCTTGAATGCCTTTATGATGCTTATATGCAGTACACTCCCTTAGATCCCATGGCTGAAGAAAACCGGTCGGCAGTGATTATGTCCTTTATTCACCAGGCAGCCCTGGATGTCAGAAGGAAACTTTACAAGCAGGAGTATCTGGGGTGGGGGGGATGAGTACTAGGGATGTTATGAAGATAGCAGAGAAAGTCTTCAATAGCAGAGAAACCCCCGAAGAGAAGGCAGAAAGAATCAGGAAGGAAGATCGCGATTTCCAAAGCAGAGAAAACAGAAAACAGCAGAGGGAAATGGCAATAATCTTTTTGGCTGGGGTCAGTGATGGACCCAGGCCTCCAAGACCCCAGGAGAAGGGAGGGAGCCCCCGCTGGAACAGGTCCAGAATAGACAGAGAACAATGCTTCCACTGCCGTGGGTCGGGACATTGGAAGAAGTTTTGCCCACAACTCAGAAGGAATCAGAGAGAGAGGGAGAGGCAGAGGCAGTGAACACAGCCCCAGTGACGCTGGCGGGGGAAGGCTAGGGAAGCCAGGGCTCGGCTCCCCTCCCCGAGCCTTGGGTAACTTTATATGTGGAGGGGAAACCAATAGGGTTTATGGTGGATATGGGAACTCTGTGTACTAACTCCAAGTACTCTGTGCTTAACCAAGCCCATGGCTCCCTCACTGATAAGACTAGCATAGTACAAGGAGCAACAGGAAAGAAAGTTTGTTCATGGACAAGCAATAGAAAGGTAGAACCAGGAAAGGACCAGGTCACGCATTCATTCCTGGTAGTTCCAGAGAGCCCGGCACCACTACTGGGCAGAGACCTGCTCACTACGATTGGGGCTCGCATTCACTTTGAGCCAGATGGAATAGAAGTAACTGACAGTCAGGGACAGCTGCTCCCTGTACTCACTGTGTCTCTGGCTGATGAGCACTGCCCCTTTTCCAAACCCCCAGCAGCCTGGGATAAGGACATGGACCACTGGGCAAAGGCCTGGGCCGAGATTACAGGAGTAGGATTGGCAGCCCACTGACCCCCGGTGATAATAGAACTTAAGGCCAATGCACAACCCATACGGGTAAAGCAGTACCCCATGCCAGAAGAGGCTCACCAAGGCATTGCACCCCACATTCACCGGTTGATAGCATTCTAAAGCCCTGACCCTCTCTGTGGAACACGCCACTGCTCCTGGTGAAAAAGCCAAGTGGGCATGACTATCACCCAGTCCAGGAATGAAAGAGTGGAAGATATCCATCCCACGGTGCCAAATCTGCACACTCGGGGCCCGGCGCGGTGGCGCAAGTGGTTAAGTCCTCGCCTTGCACGCCCGGGATCCCATATGGGCGCCGGTTCTAATCCCGGCAGCCCCGCTTCCCTTCCAGCTCCCTGCCTGTGGCCTGGGAAAGCAGTCGAGGACGGCCCAAAGCTTTGGGACCCTGCACCCGCGTGGGAGACCCGGAAGAGGCTCCTGGCTTCGGATCGGCATAGTATCGACCCGTTGCGGCTCACTTGGGGAGTGAATCATCGGATGGAAGATCTTCCTCTCTGTATCTCCTCTCTGTATATCCGCCTTTCCAATAAAAAAAAAAAAATAATAATAATAATAATAAAAATAAATCTTTAAAAAAAAAAAAAAATCTGCACACTCTTCTACGCCACCTCCCTCCTTCACGTGTTTGATATACAACCCTTGACCTAAAGGACGCCTTCTTCAGCATAACCTTGGCCCTGGTAAACCAGCCGATATTCGCTTTTGGGTGATGCGAAGCAAAAAAGACTGAATAGCTGACCTGAACTCAGCTCCCACAAGGGTTCAAAAGCTCGCCCACCCTGTTTAATGAGGCACTTAGCCAAGACCTAGAACCATATCGGCAGGCACACCCAGCAGTGATCTTGCTGCAATAAGTGGATGATTTACTCCTCGCTACTCCGACTGTGGAAGATTGCCAGAGAGCTACTAGAGACTTGCTTGAAGAACTAGGAAGGTTGGGTTATCGGGCCAGAGCAAAGAAGGCCCAGATCTGCAGTCAGTCAGTAACCTACCTGGGGCATAAACTTAAGGAGGGGGCTCAATGCCTAACAGAGGCCATGAAAGAAACTATTCTCGGAATGCCCGTGCCCACCTCCCCACAAGAGGTGAGAGAATTGTTAGGGTCGATGGGTTATTGCAGATTCTGGATACCGAGTTATGCAGAGTTGGCTAGGCCCCTGTATAAGGCCGCTAAGGAGCAAAAGGACTGGACCTGGCTGGGGGGACATCAGCAAGCCTTTGAAGAACTGAGGGCCGCCCTCCTTAAAGCCCCAGCACTGACACTCCCTAACCCGTCAAAGCCTTTTATCCTCTTCGTGGATGAAAGAAAGGGAATTGCAAAAGGAGTCTTAACCCAACAGCTGGGCCCATGGAAACGACCAGTAGCTTATCTATCAAAGAAGCTTAATCATGTAGCTGCTGGTTGGCACCGTGCTGTCGTAGCGGCTATTACACTCACGGTGCGGGACACAGACAGGCTGACCTTCGGCCAGAACGTGAAGATTGTAGCTGCTCATGCTGTGGAGGGAGACCGGAGACAACCTCCTGCTGAGTGGATGAGCAATGCAAGGTCACACGTATCAGGGACTCTGACTAGATTCTCCCAGAATTGTGTTTCTCGAACCAGCCATCTTGAACCCCACCACCTTGCTGCCCCCCGTCATGAAGACCCCCTGTCATGACTGTCATGAGATCCTGTCAGAAATCACTCAAGCTCATCACAGTCTTCTGGACATGCCCTTGCCGAACAGTGAGTTAACCTGGTTCAAGGACGGTAGTAGCTTTGTGAAGAATGGAGTGCAAAGGGCAGGGGTAGCAGTGGTCGACCACAACAGGGAAGTGGTCTGGAGCCGTGCCCTTCCCCTGGGGGCCTCAGTGCAGAAGGCAGAGCTGATTGCACTGCTGAAGCACTAGAACCAGCGGAAGGAGTGACTGTTTACACAGACAGCCGGTATGCTGTGCATGTTCACAGCGCCATCTACTGTGAGCGAGGCTTCATGACAGCAGAGGGGAGGGAGCTGTGAAACCTGGCAGAGTACAATGCCTGCCCGCAGCCATGGTGAGACCCAGGGCGGCTGCCTTAGTGCATGTTCCCGGTCACTGCTGAGGCGGTGGGGAAGCGCAGTGCAGATAAAGAAGCAAAAAGGGTGGCCATGGCTGTTGGAGTCTCCAGGGGCGAGGAGGAGGAAGCTGTCCAGATAGCAGCAATAGACTTACCAATGCCAGAACTCCCCACGCTGCCACCCCAGCCAAGCTAAACCTCAGAAGATTTGGAGTGGATCCAACTCCAGCACCTTCAGGAGACCATTGGTATAGGGACTCAGAGGGAAGACTGCTTTTGCCCGCAGAACTGGGGAAATTTTTCATCACCAACTTACATGAAACCACCCACTTGGGGTGGAGAAAGCTGCTGGATCTATTCAACACTGCCTTCCTCCAGTTCCTGCATCAGACCCTGAAGCCAAATTGATAGTGGCATGGTGTGTGGGATGCCAGACAATGAAACCTAGCAAGCGGGGATTCCCACACACAGGTGCTTGGGTTCGGGGGCGGGCATCGGGACATAATCGGGAAATAGACTTTACAGAGGTAAGGCCGGGAAAGTTCGGCTACTGGTATCTTCTAGTCTTTGTAGACACATTTTCAGGGTGAGTAGAAGCATTCCCTACTAAGAAGGAAACCTGTCAGGTAGTGGCTAAAGTATTGCTTGAGGAAATTATACCTCGATATGGGGTTCCAGTAATGCTAGGGTCGGACAACAGCCCGGCTTTCATTAATAAAGTCCTACAAGGGCTGGCCCGAGCCATGGGGACTGATTGGAAGCTGCACTGTGAATACAACCCACAGAGCTCAGGGCAAGTAGAGAGCATGAACAAAATCATTAAGGAGACCTTATCTAAATTGGCCTTCGAGACTGGTGGAAATTGGGTGACTCTCCTTCCTTCGCCATCTTCTGAGCACGGAATTCTCCTTACATGCATGGATTGACCCCATTCAAAATTATGTATGGGACTCCGCCCCCTATTGTCCAACAAGCTCTCTCTATGGACAAGACCAAGGTGGCTCCAAAATACTTGGCCAGTATGCAGGCATTGCTTACAGTGCAGCAAGAGATTTGGCCTCTGCTGCAAGCTTATTATGAAAAGAATGAATATCTGAGCCTGGAGCATGGCGTTGTCCCGGGGGACTGGGTCTGGGTATGATGTCATTGAGCCAAAACTCTCGAGCCAAGGTGGAAAGGCACTTACGTTGTGCTTTTTACTGCTCCATCCGCCCTAAAGGCCGACGGAGCTGGACCATGTGTGCATCACTCACATGTCCGAAAGGCCGCTGCTCCGTCCCCCAAGCGGGAGACCAGCACCTCGTGGAAAGCACAACGGCATCCCAGCAACCTGCTAAGACTCAAGCTGGTGAGAAACTCCAAGGCAAGCACCCAGTCTACGCGTCCCTCGGACTCATCTTCGTAGTCCTTGCAGCTTTAGTCGGTGAGACCACTGCTGACAATCCACATCAGCCTTACAACATCACCTGGAAACTGAGACGGCCACACTCATGAGGCTCTGCCCTGGAATTCAGCCTTACAACCTCTAAACTCATAGTGGCTGGATTTATACTTTAGCTTAAGAGACTTGACCATAAAGAACTGGTCCTCGAACAGTGTACACATTGCAGGTTTCTGTGCTTGCCCTGAATCCGCCAGAAAGACTTACAGTACCTATGGAGGTGTGAATGACTATTACTGTAGGGCTTAGGGCTGTGTAGCTTCTAATGATGGGCTCCGGAAGTGGGCCATTGCTAAGTCTGATTTAATCCAACTCTTTTGTTCACCCATTGACACGAGAAACGTGGCTTTCCCCTCCTTGGGTTAAGAATTCTTGTGACAAGTCCGCATGTGACTTAGTCAAAGTTAGATTCACTGAGCTGGGGAAGAGAGATAGGAGGTGGATATCGGGATTGACTTGGGGTGTCATGTTATATCACGCATATACCCGCAACCCCAGTGGAATCCTCCTTATGTCTCAGGCGGTGGAGCCCATTACTCCCCCTTCTTCTTCCAGCAGCCCCCTTCTTCTCCCAGCTCCACCAACACCCTCCCTCGTTCCGACATTCCCACTACAGGAGAGGAGCAGTCTGAAGCTCCCCCCATCCCAGTCTGGGGTCAAGAAAAGAAGGAGCCTCTGTGGAAGCTGATCTGGGCACTGCATGACACTCTGAACGTTGCTAGTCCTGACCTTACCCAAGAATGTTGGTTATGTTACAGTGTCTACCCCCAGTTCTGCAAGGCTATCAGTGTCAACTCTACCTGGAGTCACTCAGCAGTAGCCCCAACTAACTGGATGGACTGGAGCCACCCTTTGACTGTGACCCAAGTTAGTAGGCGGGGGTCCTGCTTTAGTACCATCCCTAAGGACAAGCACAGACTTTGCTCCTCGATAACAAACTTTTTTTTCATTTGTTTTGCTTAATTTATTGTTTACCTACTAGAACTGGGGACCCCTAAACACTAAACAAAATGAAAGTATACATGGGAAATATTCAACATACAAAACATTCCTTCTAAGAATCCAAACGACCCACATGCAGACAATAAAAGGGAAAACTCCTACTTCATACTGTGAATGACTCTACACTGAAACTGAGTCAGAGGAGCAACAGTTCACAGCTCTGGAATATTTTATAGAACTATTAAAACTCTGTAGCACAAACAATCATCATGAGAATCATTTCCAAACTTCTTAAACAATTGAGAGAATGAGCTGGAGATTTTTACATTCCAGTATTTTCTTTCTCAAGTAAACTACTTGGTCTGCCTCAGCAGTTTTGAAAATCACCTTCAGAGCTCTGGTCAGTGTTCACACAGTCTAATTAGGAGTATTGAAATTTAAGAAATTGGGTTTTTCCTTTTTTTAAATTAATTACATTGCATGATGTGACACAGTTTCATAGGCTCTGGGATTCCCCCAACCCCTCCCCATGCCCTCCCCCCATGGTGGATTCCTCCACCTTGCTGCAGCATTATAGTTCAAATTCAGTCAAGATTCTTTCATTGCAAGCATATACCAAGCATAGAGTCCAGCATCTTATTGTTCAAATAAATTCAATGGTTTCTTGGGGAGACCATCTCTGGTCTGAAGGTAGAGCTAGCACAGTGTCATCCTAATCAATTAAAAGTCCCAACATAACATCAACAACAATTTACAATGCTATGGAATTAATTCACATGGTATTGAGTAACAAATATGCTTAAAAATGCAAGTTCTTAACTACATCCTGTGACTACTTCATTGACATTTCAATTTTAGTTTATATATAACCGGGTTCTATATACCTCAAAATGGTTATAGGGTGCTATTCAGCTGTCTCGTGTCTATTTTCATTTTAGTATTTAGCAGTTTATAGTGTTGAAACATAATTTTGCTGAACCTGGTAGTTTTTAGGGTAGTCTAAACTGGCTTATAACTCTAACAAGGCATACGTCAACAGTTTAGGTACAGAAGAGTTTTAGGAGGGGTGTGCAGAGAAATCTTCAATATCCTAGTGAGGAGTAACTAGTCTTGGTGTCCTACCTAGTAAGGTATATGTGAATCCACGCTGACCATTACCTGTCTGATTCTAAGCTTTCCTTGTTATTCTCTATCTATTCTAATTTTTTCTTTGTTTGTTTATTTGTTTGTTTTTGAGGGGTCTCCAGAGTGATCCTGATGGTCATTGCAAGAAAGGGTGGGGACCCAAAGTTGGAACCAAGCAAGGACCAGGGAAAGCTCCTCTCCCTAGACCCGAAGGAAGTTTACTGTTCTTCTGTTTCTGCAGACTGCTCAGGGTTCCTGGCTGTTGTTCCGATGACCTTATATCCTGCAAGGAAGGATCTGGGCTTCTTCCATCCCATGTGGTAGATCCAAATGGGGGTGGGTGACCTCAGAGTTCTAGGCCTCCGAAGGCATTCCAATTCCGTGTGGTCTCCTCGGCAGTTGGGATGTAGTCCTTGGTGCCCGTACTGATAGTCCTTGGTGAGGATCTGGGAGTCTCCAGGGTTGGGATACAAGCCCCCTCCTGTGCACCTACTCCACTCTGGGATCCCCATCCCACCCCACCCCCAGCCGCCCCCTGCGCTGCTCTGTGCATATGACCTTCTGTTAAGAGGTTGTCAGAGTCACTCCTGTTTTCCCCCATATGCCTTTGTAGTTTTACTATTGTCTAATGCTGATTTGAGTCTGTTGTCTATGAATTAGCAGTTATGTTCCTGATAGGTTATACTTCACGACTATCTCACACATTCTAAGGAGATGGAAGATTTCTCTGCTCTCCCGCCCCATTTCCGAGAAGCTTAGTGTCTTAAAATTATGTTAGGTTTTACAGTTCTTTGATGTAGATCATAAGCAATCTGACTCACATTGATTGTTGGTTCATTGGTTACATTGCAATATCTTATTGCATGTGAAATAGAGTGCTTACAGGTACTATAATTTACAGGTACTATTTTTCAGATTCACAGCATTTCATCTTAAATTAAGGCAATGAGATTGGCTCATTTCCCTTAGCATGTAATGGTTTCCAGTTGGGCCCATTTAGCTACAAAGAACTGCATTTTGGTTTTTTTAATAGCTGAGTAGTATTCCATGGAGTAAATGAACCATAGCTTTCTTAACCAGTCTTGTGTTGATAAGCATTTCAGCTGCTTCCAACTTTTTGCAATTACTGATTGTGCTGCTATGAACATGGGGGTGCATGTAGGTTTCTCATGTAGCAGGTGTTTTGGATATATTCTTAGGAGTGCTATTGCTGGATCACATGGTATGCAGATTTTCAGTTATTTGAGTGTTCTCCATACTGATTTTCATAAAGGCTGTACCAACCTGCAGTCCCACCAGCAGTGGAGTAGGGTTCCCTTTTCCCCACATCCTCGCCAACAAGTGTTGTTGGTGTTTTTTGTATATGGGCCATTCTTACTGGTGTGAGGTGGTACCTCATTGATGTCTTAATTTGGATTTCCCTTATTACCAGGAAACTTCAGCATTTTTTCATGTGTGTGTGTGCCATTTGGGTTTGTTCCTTTGTGAAATGTCTGCCCATTTCTTGAGTGGCTTGTTTTTTGTTTTTTGTTTTAAGATTTATTTATTTTTTTATTGGAAAGGCAGATATACTTTTCACTCCCCAAGTGGCTGCAATGGCTGGAGCTGTGCCAATCCAAAGCCAGGAGCTCTTCCAGGTCTCCCAAGCAGGTGCAGGGTCCCAAGGCTTTGGGCCATCCTTGACTGCTTTCCCAGGCCACAAGCAGGGAGCTGGAAGGAAGTGGAGCTGCCGGGATTAGAACGGCACCCATATGGGATCCCGGCATGTGCAAGGCAAGGACCTTAACCATTACACCATTACGCCGGGCCCATGGCTTGTTTGTTTTGTGTTTTGGTTGTTCTGGAGTCCTTTGTATATTCTGGAGATTAGCCTCCTATCACCTATGTAGTGTGCAAAGATCTTCTCCCATTCTGTGGGTTATTTTTTTTTTTACTTTGTTGATTGTTTCCCTTGCTGTACAAAAGCTTCTTAGTTTGATGAAGTCCCATTTTTTTATTTTGGTCTTGATTGCTATTGCTTTTGGTGTCCTTTTTAGGAAGTCAGGCCCCACCCCTAAATCTTGCAGGGTGTTTACAACATTTTCTTCCAGGAGTTTGAAGGTTTCTGGATGTAGCTTTAGGTCTTTAATCCATTTAGATTTGATCTTAGTTTATGGTAAAAGATGTGAGTCTATCTTCTTGTTTCTGCAGATTATCAACCAGTTGTCCCAATAGCATTTGCTGAAGAGACCTTCCCATTTGGCTGGATTGTCATATGTCTTTTGGTCAAAGATTATTTGGCTGTATCTATGTGGGTTCCCTTCTGTTGTTTCTATTCTGCTCCATGATCCTCCTCTGTATCTTTGTGCCAGTACCAGGCTGTTTTGATAACCACCGCCCTATAGTATGTCCAGAGGTCCGGGACTGTGATTCCCCCTGTTAACTTCCTATTCTTCGGGATGGTTCTAGCTGTTCATGGTTTTTTGTGTTTCCAGATGAACCTTTGTATCATTGTTTCCAGTTCAATGAAGAATGTTTTGGGTATTTGACTGGGATTGCGTTGAATATATATATTGCTTTTGGTAGGATGGACATTTTAATGATATTGATTTTTTCTTTCTTTTTTTTTATTAATTATGTTGCATTATGTGATATGGTTTCATAGGCTCTGGGATTCCCCCAACCCCTCCCTGTACCCTCCCTCCATGGTGGATTCCTCCACCTTGTTGCAGTATTACAGTTCAAATCCAGTCAAGATTTTTTCTTTGTAGGAAACAGCCCAGAACAGGCAATGGAAATTATCCCACTGGCATACATATGACATGGACTGGGGGCAGACCAGGCTGACCTGTTCACGTCACACACTGGCGAATCTGAGCACCAGAACAAAGTGTAGATTGAGCCAGGTTCGGTTGTGACATATACCAGTACACATTAACGAATGCCAAGATGAGATGAGCCATGCCAGATGTGGTTGCAATGCCCAAACAGCACCTGTGATAATCAGGGGGAGGAGGCAAAGCCAAAAGGGGAATGTGGGCTCTCCTGCTGGACAACTACTTCCATTGGAAAGTGTGAGTCAGGTTGGGGGCAGATTAGATTAGGCAGGGCTATAATACCTGTGGCCCTCGTGTGAGCTAGATAAGGGAAGGGCCACAGTGGGCTGACTGTTTCAACTGGTGCAAGCAAAAATTAGAGTGGGTGAGGGTTGGTTGAGCTTAGCTGCAGCATTAGCTAGCAGAGGCTGGCACTGGGAGCTAATTCTGCCAAGTCAAATGCCAGAACCACCTGGAGAGTGCATAATCTGGGAGTGGGAGTGGCCTAGTAGGGAGATAGTGGGCACCTCCCTTGTGGGTTACCACTCTCACTGGACAGCACAAAAACCAGGATGGGGTAGGGGTAGCTAGACAGAAAGGCACCTGCCAGTAGGTGTATGGGCTGGATAGTAGGTTGGTTGGGTTGAACTAGGCTTCAATGCATATTGACATGTGCGAGAGCTAAATGGGATGTGGGACAGACTGAACAAGACTGCGGTACATACTGGCAAGCATGGGAACCAGGGTAGGGGGCAGAACTGGTGGGGCTTATGGGGAGTCACCCCAACTAGGCTGCAGCTCCCACTGGTTTGCGTGAGGACTGAGTATGAAGTAGGTAGGATTCAGCTGGATGACAACACCTGTTGGTTCACACAGAAGACAGGGCTGGAAACAGAACAGACCCAGCAATCACAACAACTAGCATGTACATAAGCTGATTTGTGTGACAGATAGTGTCAGACTCTGTACTAGCAAACTCATGCAATAATCAGGTCTGGGATCATCTCAGATGAAGTTTCTTTGGAGATCCCTCCAACTGAACTGCTGATCTTAGAACCCCAACCATGAAGAGACTGTCAGCCAGTGGACCTTGAATAGGTTTCATTCAGATTGGAACTGCGAGACTGACAGCAATCCAGAACTGATGAACTATCAAAACTGAGCAAGACCCTTAGAGTGTGCCTACCTTTGGGGATCTGGGATGGATGGGAGGTTGGGGAGGGCTTTCCCTTTGTTTCTCCCCTGACCCCAGATACAGGGGAAAATGATAATATTAGTGTGGAAACAATGGTATTACCCACTTTCACCCTGTAGTCCTTGACCCTTTATACCCTAATCAAAAAAGTAAGATTATTAAAAGAAAAGATTCTTTCTTTGAATACATATACCAAGCATAGAGTCCAGCATCCTATTGTCCAGATAAATTCAACGGTTTCCTGGGGAGACCATCTCTAGTCTGAAGGTAGGGCTGGCAATGATATTGATTTTACCCATCCAGGAACATGGCTGTTTCTCCATCTTTTGACATATTCCTCGATTTCTTTTTTAAGTATTTTGTAGTTTTCTTCATAGAGGTCTCTTACATTTTTTGTTACATTTATTCCTGGATACTTCATACTTTTCTCTGTTATTTTGAATGATACCTTGCTAGTTAGATCTTTTTCCATCTTGGAGCTGTTTGCATACACTATGGCTGTTGATTTTTGTTCATTTATTTTGTACCCTGCCACTCTACCAAACTCTCGTATAAGTTCTAGCAGTCTCTGTATTAAGTCTCTTGGTTCTTCTATGTAAAGAATCATGTCATCTGCGTATAGTGAAAGCTTGACTTCTTCACTTCCCATTTGAATTCCTTTGATTTCTTTTTCTTGTCTTATGGCCTCTGCGAGTACCTCTAGGACTGTGTTGAATAGTAGTGGTGATAGCAGGCATCCTTGTCTTGTTCCAGATCTCAGTGGAAAGGGTTCCAGTTTTTCTCCATTCAGTATGATGCTGGCATTGGGTTTTCATATATTGCTTTAATTATGCTGTGGATTGTTCCTTCTATGCCTACTTTGGTTAGAATTTTTAGCATGAAGTGGTGTTGGATTTTGTCAAAAAGCTTTTTCTCCTTATATTGACACTATTGATTTATTCTTCAGTTTTTGGATGCGGTGTATCACATTTATGGATTTCCGAATGTTGAACCATCCCTGCATTCCAGGGATGAATCCTACTTGATCCAGATAAATGATCTGTCTGATGGTTTTTTAAATTCTATTGGCTAGGATTTTGTTGAGAATCTTAGCATCAATGTTCATCAGAGAGATAGGTTTGTAGTTTTCCTTCTCTGTTAGTTCTCTATCTGGTTTTGGAATTAAGGTGATGTTGGCTTCATAGAATGAGTTTGGAAGGGTTGTTTCCTTTTCTATTGTTTTGAAGAGTTTGTAGAGGATTAGGGTTAGTTCTGTTCGGAATGTTTTGTAGAATCCTGTAGTGAAACTCTCTGGGCCTGGGCTTTTCCTTCTTAGGAAATCTTTCATCGCTGAATCAATCTCTGCTTCGGTTATGGGTTTGTTCAGGTCTTTTGTTGCCTCTGGGCTAAATTTTGGTAGGTGGTGGAAGTCTAAGAACTTTTCCAATTCCTGGTGGTCTTCTGACTTGTTGGAGTACAGTTGTTTGTAATAATTTCTAATTATTTTCTTAATGGTTGCAGTGTCTGTTATAATGTTGCCTTTTTCATCTTTAATGCTGTGAAGTCTCGCTTTCTCTTGCTTTTTTTTTTTTTTAATCAGTCAAGCCAGTGGGGTGTCTATTTTGTTTATCTTCTCAAAAAACCAACTTTTTGATTCACTGATTTTGTGTATAGTTTTTTGTTTATTTCTATTTGGCTTATCTCCTCCCTTGTTTTGATGATTTCTTGTTTCCTATTGTGTATGGGGTCCTTCTGCTGCTGCTTAACCAATTCCTGGAGGTGTGTGCTTAATTCCTTTATTTGGCGCCTTTCTTGGGCCTTGACATGAGCTTCAATTGTGATGAGCTAACCCCGTAGCACTGCTTTGGTGGTGTCCCACAAGCTTTGGAATGTTGTATCAGAGTTTTCATTGGTTTCCATAAATTTTTTGATCTCATCTTTAATTTCTTCTCTGACCCATTGTTTGTTTAATAGCATATTGTTCAACTTCCAAGAGTTTCCATATTTCCTGGAGCATTTTGAATTGTTGATTTCCAGTTTCATTCCATGTTCGTCAGAGAAGGTACATAATATGATTCCTATTTTTTTAAAGTTATTTAGATTTGCTTTGTGTCCTATCATGTGGTCAATCCTGGAGAAAGTTCCATGCAATGCTGAAAAAAATGTATAATCTGTGGCCTTAGGATAGAAGGCTCTATAAATGTCTACTAAGTCCAGTTGTTCTATTATTTGTGTGAGCTGTGTCATTTCTTTGTTGAGTTTTTGTCTCCTCGATTTGTCTGTTGACGTTAATGGGGTGTTGAAGTCACCCACAATTATTGTATGTGTATCTATGTCTCCCCTTAAGTCCAGAAGTAATTGCTTCATGTAGCTAGGTGCATTTGAATTTGGTACATGGACGTTTATGATGGTAATTACTTCCTGATGGATCATTCCTTTCAACAATATAAAATGTCCTTCCCTTTCCCTTTTGATGTTTTTTACATTAAAGTCTATATCATCTGAAATTAGGACAGCTACCCCAGCCTTTTTTTCTCATCCATTGGCATGAAATATCTTTTTCCATCCCTTCACTTTCAGTTTCATAGCATCTTTTCTGGTTAGATGTGTCTCTTGTAGGCAACAGATAATTGGGTCCTGTTTAACGATCCATTCTGTTGATCTATATCTTTTGATTGGTGAGTTTAAGCCATTTGTATTAAGAGTTAATATTGAGCAGTTGCGATTTTGCCCTGCCATGCATGTGTTTTTTGGTGGGTGTTAGTATCTGTTTAATTGCCCTTCTTTGTTGGATTTTAGTGGGGAGACCTTCCTGTTTGCCATCTTTGTGGCTTGCCTCCTTTTTTCTGGAAATTGCACATTTCTGAGGAGATTTTGTAAAGCTGGTTTCGTGCTGGCATATTCTTCTAATTTCTCTTTGCTATGGAAGTATCTGATTTCATTCTCAAATACAAATAAGATCTTTGCTGGGTACATTATTCTTGGTTGACAGTTGTTTTGTTTCAGGATTTGGAAGATCTTAGTTCATTCTCTCCATGCTTGTAGGGTCTCTTCAGAGAAGTCAGCAATGATTCTGATTGGTTTTCCCCTATATGTGATCTTTTATCTGCTTTGTACTTGTCTCAGGATTCTTTCTTTGTATTTGTTGGAGTGGAACTCGAACACCATATGTCTGGGTGAAGATCTCTTTGGATCATATCTGTTGGGAGTTCACTGTCCATCCTGGATTTGGGCTGGGTTCCTGTTCCAAATGTTTTTGGAAGGTTTCCTGTATAATTTCATTGAGCACCATTTGCATTCTGACTCTTTCCACTCCTTCAGGAAGGCCTATAATCCTGATATTCTATTTTCTGAGGTTGTCATTCATTTCTTGAATGGTCTTGTTGGCTTTGTTCAGACTTGTCTCCAGCTGTTTAATGAGCTGGGTACCTTCATTCAGAGTCTTCAGTTTCAGAGATCCTCTCTTCTGCTGTATTTATTCTGTTGGTTAGACTCTCAACTTTGTGTTCTAAGTCAAGGATTTCACTTTTGACTTGTATTTCTGCGACTATGTGGTTCTTGAATTCCTTGAAGTCTCCCCAATGTCTGACGAATTTTATCATTATTTTTTTTTTAATTCTTTGTCTGGTAGAACTTCAATGTCTTCATCTCGCAACTTCAAAATAGATATTGGCTTTTGGTCTTTTTGGGGGGCGGAGAGGGAGGGAGCTGGCTCGCTCATCTGAATGATTACTTTTTCTGATACCTCTTCCCATTGTATTATTATTTCTTGTTGATTTGGGGGATATATTCTCTGATTTGTTTATCCACTGTTTCTGGTCTCAGTATTGTAGTCTGGAGTAGGTGTGGGTCTGCTATTGCTATTTTGTTTGCATATGGAAGAGAATTTCTCTGAGTTCTATTGGGAACGTTTGGCAGGGGTCGGAGGTAGAGTAGCTTTGTTTACCCCTGGATTTGTATAACCCTCTGTTGCTGGGTTTCCCTACAGTCTGTTGGTTATTGTATCATCCCATGTGCGTCTTCAGGGGTAGGGCACAGTAGCAGCACTTGGTAGCTTCAGGACTCCGTGTCTCTGGTCGGGGCAGATTTGGGAGACCCTTAGCACACCTCAGGCCTTCACGTGAAGGAGTATGCATCAGGCCACCAGCGGCTCTAGCTATAGGCCTTGGAACCATGGCCAATTAAGGCCTCTAACCCCCTCCACACACACACACACACACACACATACACACACATACACACACTGTCTTTCTCTGCAGCCTCTGCTGGGGATTACTTTCCCTGGTGCCCCCACCATCGTGATAGTTCAAGGCGCCCTCCACCCGGCCTGTATGCTCACTGGGGCCCTAGGCACCCTCATGTTACTGATGCTAGCGCAGCTACAATTTCAAGGCATGTTCTTTCTGCCCAGCCCCTGTGATTGCCAGGGCCCTGGGCGCCCACATGTTGCCTCTGCTGGTGTCACCAAGGGGTTTCCTGGCACAGCCTGCCTATCCCCTATGCTGATGGGGACTTTAGACACCCATATGACTGAGGAGCCTCTAGGTGCAGTCCTGCACAGCCCTGAATTGATGCAAAACCCAGGCGCCAGTGCCACTGAGAGGCCTCCAGGCACGGTATACTCAGACCCATTGTTAATGCAAAACCTAAGCGCAGGTGCCGCCCAGGAGCCTCCAGTAGTGGTCCCATGCATCCCTGTCTTGACATGAAACCCAGGTTCCCGTGTGCTGTGGAGCGTCTAGGCACAGTCCTGCACAAATCCTGAGCTAGCACACGCTCCCAGCCCCGTGCCACCTAGGAACCTCCAAGCGTGGTCCTGTGCCCCTGTCTTTAAGTGAAACCCAGGCACTGGTGCACTGAGGTTCCTCTGGGCCTGAGTCAGCACACGCCTCTGGCACCATGCTGCTGGGGGGCCTACAGGCACATTCTGTCCAGTCCCTATGCCAACTGGAGTGTCAGATTCTCACACAGTTTCAAGAATTCCACTAGGGGCGGAGGGGCACCGAGTAGGATCAGGCTCTGTGTGACTCTCTCAGGAAGTGAGATCTGAGGGGCCTTTGCCCCAGCCATCCCTGCCTCACTGGGACCCTGGGAGCCCCACGTCATTGGCGCTAGTGCAAGGGGTCTTCATGAGCAGTACCGCCTGAGGCTTGTGTTGCCTGCAATGTCAGGCACTCTCACAGCTTTAATCACCGGAAATTCTGCCGGGGGAGGGGCACTAGTGGGATCGGGCTCCATGTGACACTCTCAGGAAGCGAGCCCCTGGTTCACCCTCCACTGGGGCCCTCCCGCGGACCATTGCTGCTGCCTGTGGGAATATTTGCAAAAGGTAAACCATCCAGCTCTCTCCATCTCCTCTGGGTCAGCTAGGTTTCCCACTGGTGCTCCTGCCTGGGGCGACTCACCACGTTTGGAGCGGGTTGCGTGTTCCCTGACTTCTTTCTCTGGCCGTCCTTCCAAGTTGTGTGGTTCTTCTTGGCTGCTTGATGTCCAGGGAGCTTCAGGCACCCTTTCCTGCAGTTCTCTAGTCTGCAGCTCTCCCCTCAGCTACACTTTGTCCCTCTTTCACCGCATCCTCCTCTATGCCTGCCCTCCTTGGTCGGCCATCTTTGACTTCTCTGAGGTCCTGAAGTCCCAAAGTTTTGAAGTTCTGATGTCCCTGTTCTGAAGTCCTGAGGTTTTTTGTCTTGAAGTTCTGGGGTCCCTGTTCATGGCACCAGTTCTCAGGGTTTAGACCTGCCAACAGACCCCGAGGTCATCAAAGGGGAGGAAGACAGCGGCCTTCGGCCACAAGAGCCACAGGAGACAAGCTGGTGAGGAATGTCCCAATAACAAACTTTGTTGGCTCAGTTAAAACTGGGCTGGTGGTTTTGCTCTCGCACTGGATTAACCCCACACCAATCTACTGCTGTTTTTAATGCAACTACTGAATTTTGTATAATTGTGACTGTTCTTCCTCGTGTCCTGTATTACACTGAGAATGATGTAGTCCAACACTGGGAACCTGACTCTATCCTGAGGTTTAAGAGAGATCCCATAACTGTCCTGACCATAGCTGCCCTGTTAAGTCTGGGACTGGTGGGCACAAGAACAGGGGGTGAGTCCTTAATCACCCAGACCAGAGAGAACAACTCCTTATAGACAGCAATTGATGAAGACCTGTAGTGCACAGAACAATCCATTAGCCATTTAGAAAAATCCTTCACCTCCTTCTCTGAAGTGGTCCTACAGAATCGTAGGGCATTGGACCTGTTGTTCCTAAGGCAAGGCGGTCTTTGCATTGCCCTGGGAGAAGAGTGCTGCTTCTATGCAGACCACACTGGGGTAGTGAGAGACTCTCCATGGCTGAGCTCCGGGAAGGTCTGGCACAGAGGAAAAAGGAACGAGAATCCCAGCAAGGGTGGCTTGAGTTGTGGTTCAACATAAGCCCATGACTAACTACACTATTGTCCTCCTTAGCAGGACCTATATTCATCCTATTTCTATTAGTTACAATTGGGCCCTGTATCCTGAATGGACTAATAAAATTTGTAAAGGACTATGTCAGTACCATCCAGTTGCTGGTCCTCCGACAGCAGTTCCAGCAGCTGCCCTGCACTGAGAAAGATTCCTCACTGTATAACAAAAAAAGCGGGGAGTGTTAGAGTATAGGTAAATGTTAAAATAATAGAATGCTGTGTTAGAATAATAGTATATTAGAATGCTAGAATGGAATGTTTTTGTTGTGCAGTGTGAGATTCCTTTGTGCTGAAATAACTGCTACTTTGCTGGGCCAGGAGGAGCCTGGACTTTGGGAGGATTCTGCTTTAGTGATAAATCTGTTCTTTACTGCCCTGCAACTTTGTGAACCCAGGTGCAGGAGGGCAAGGGCTCAATTCTTCTCCAGTCCCAGGAACAGGAGGAAGATAAGGGTGTGAGAATGGGATGAGCCATAAAGATAATGGCCATGGGAACTGAATAGTCTGCCATGCCAGGAGGCCATAAAAATTAACATTTCTAATGTTACTTTTGATGTATTTCTCAGCCCAAAAGGCCTATATAATGTTCTGTCTTGGGCTCGTTTGGGGTCCGTCCACAGCTTGGCTGACCTGCATGCCCTATGTATGGACTGACCCCAGCATGCTGGTGCAATAAACTCTGTTTGCTGTTTGCATTACCAGCGAGACTCTTTGTCATTCTCTGGGGGCATGACTAGCTCACACCCTGACATCCGAGGACTTTAGCCAGGACTTTAATTCCATCTTTCCTAGGTTTGGGTGATGCTGACTGGCTGTCTAACCAGGGCAGTATCAGAAGAGCCCCACTCCACACAGGATGGGGAGAATGACATCCAGCACCCAGGAAGTGTAGCTGGGGCTCAGCCATGGGTGCTGATGCTTTTCATAGAAAAGAGAACCTCTCCATCATCTGAGCCGCTGGGTGAGGTGAGGTGCAGCTAACTGAGTCCTGGGAGTTTCCCTTGGAACTAGACCAGCAACACAGAGCTGTTGTCACAAAAACTCTGGAGGGTTGGGGAGGTGCCACACAGGGACCTGAGCTATCAGCACTCCCCACTGCTCAGCCAACAGAGTCCTCCACTCTCCTGGGCCTTCTAGATCCCAAAATTCAAAGCCCTCTGTTCAACTTGTCAGAAATAAACCCTAGCTAATTTCCTATTCCTTCACCCTGGCACCTGGATATCACCAGGTTCAAGATTGGTGTGTAAATTCTATCAATTTCAGACTTTTGCTCAGTCTGTCCTTTTTCCCCCTTCAAAACTCTGACAGCATACCCTCTAACTTCAATATCACTCCCCACCACTTCCAGCATCCCCGTGGCTGGCAATGCCCCAGTACCTCTCCCAGCACAGTTCTGAGGGTCTTGGAGACAGCAGGAGCCCCAGTTCTGAAAAGTCTCCACTGCTCTTCTCTGGCCTCATATAGCCTTCTCTGTAAAGAAGCATCGACATTCATGTTGGTACCACTAACACTCAACTGGCCGGGGCATTATCATTTAATGGAAAGGATACTTTTTACTTGTGTTTCCCCATTCCTATTGTTAGTTATTTAAAACAGTTTAGTTGTAGTTCATACAATATTATGATATTATTATGCACAGCTAATTCCTGCAACCTGGTTCTTTACCGTGAGCCAAAAACACCAGTCGCAAGGAGGTATCTTAGGAAGTTTATTCCAGTGGGGCAGGAAAGGGGTGGAGGTGGGAGAGGCGAGGAGGAAAAAATGGGGAGGGGAGAAGGGAGGCTTGAAGGAGAAGAGAGCCACACCTGGGAGCCTTTTTGTCTGCAAGGTGTGGGGAGCAGGGATTGGGAGGGTTTGAGGGCAGGTCCCAGGGGATTGGTGCCTGCAGGTGAATGTCTAGGGATGATCGGCAAGTGGGCGGGGTTGGGGAAGAGGCTGGAAGGTTGGAGCTGGGATTCTCAGGTGAAATGGCTGATCAGTGGATAGCTGGACTGGCGCGAATTTCGTGAGCTGTGAGGAAGAGGAACTGGTGTAGGGTCCGGGGTGGGATATTCAAATAACTCCTTACAGCTATCATGTTGGTACCCAGTCAAGGGCGGGTACCTTCATCGGAACCAAGCAGGTACTGACACCATGTGCTTAGATACTCAAAACTTCACAAGTGCCCAGCCCCGAATATATTGTTAGTGGAAAACAGACAAATGAAACTATCCTATGGTGTTGCCTCTGGCTACATGCTTGGTCTTGGAAGACTTCCACATCTGCTTTCATCCAGCAGTTACACAGAGCTGTCTAGACCCTAATCCAAGGCAAGACTGATAAACAGAGTAAGAAATGCCACTTCTGGAGGGAAGGGAAGATGGCCGACGTAGGAGAAAGGCTATGAGGGAGAGTTCAGTGAGAGAAGGTTAGAGTGCTGCAGAGGCAGCGAAGAGGAGCGGCAGGAAACCGTAGGGAGAGGTCCGTGAAACTCCCTGGGACAGTGTGGAGCCAAAAAGTTCCACACAACTCGGAAGAACAACGAGAACGGAGCAGGGCAAAGGTAGAGAAGCCGACATCCCACTCCAGACCTGCTGAGTCACCTTTGAGAGCGGCCTGACGGGAGACGCGGCCAGCTTGGAGACAGGGAAATCGGAGGGATCGTCGCCGGCGGAATTCTTCAACAACAGCAGAAGCAGACTGCAGCAGCCGGACTTTGGTGAGCTGGGGATTAACGTGGCAGCCTCCGCATTCCCCACCCCCTGCTGAGGCTCCAGCCTCTGAGAACACAAGGGGCGCAACCTGAAACTGTCAGGTCTGTGCCTTGGGAACAGCGGTGCGTGTTGGTGGCTGAAAAGGTCCCGGGAAAGCGCCTCAGATCTTCCTGCGCTAAGTGGGCCAGTGCATCTCAGCGCGCGGAGGCTGCTGGTGGGAGTCTGGAATCCCCGACACCCTGAAACCCTGTGGGTGGGCGACAGCACCAGGAGGACTCTGAGCGCCGCGCCGGGCTGGGCTAGGCGGTCCCGCCTGCAGCAGCCGCCTCCGTAGCGCAGGAGTCAGGAGGGTGCTGAACTGGGAAGTGTAGCGCTGTGTGTCCCTGACACGCAGATGCCACTCCCATAGTGTGAACTGTCCATTCCTCGCCTCCCACCCCGCAGTCCTGAGTGTAGGCGACACACCGGGAGAGCTCTGAAATCTCCTGTGCCACACTGGCACTGTGCGATCCCGCTGAGAAGTTATTTTAACAGGGCGCCTGGGTCACACCTCCTCTACGGTCCTGTGAGGAGGAGCCACACACACACCACGAGTGGTGGAATCACTGCACAAGAGCCACGCCCAGAAAGTGCCTCAACCACAGTCTTGTGTGTGGGAGACACACCAGGCGGGCTCTGAAAAACCCTGCAGTCCCTGACAAGGAGAACGCAGGGAGAAAGCACATAAAACCTTCTACGTCCTGTGGATTCCCGTGCAGGGGGCGCGCCCAGAGAGCGCCTCCATCCCTCCACGCCCTGCGGTGGCACACCTGTAGAAGAGGTGCCCAGAGTGTGCCTGGAATCCACTGGGCCCCCAAGGTGGTGCTCTACAGCCCCGGGCCCTGAGAACGCACCAACGGTGCCTTGAAAATTACCACGCCCGGCAACACCACGCTTGCAGGCTCCAATCTCTACAGGAAAGCACCTGACAGCCCCTCAACACACGGGTCCATTTGCCTTACCAGAATACACCAACGCAATGGGAAAAACCACTAGAAAGAGCTGTGCTCCAGATGAAAGAGCCAGCACCCCACCAAACATGGGCCAAAAGCCATTATCAATATCGGCGATGCGAGATGAAGACATGGACGTGTTACCAGCAAAGGAATTGATGAAAATAATGCTAAAATTTCTCAGAGACGTGGACACAAAGCTGGAAGACTACCAGAACCGCATAATCACCGAAATACAACAAATCAAAACCAAACTGGATGCCCAAGAGAATAAAATTGAAAGCCTCATCAACAGAATAAATGCGGCAGAGGAAAGGATCTCTGAAACAGAAGACACACAAAATGAAAGTGCCCAGCGAATTAAACAGCTAGAGACAAACCTCAGCAAAACTAATAAAATGATGCAAGAGATGAAGGATTACCTTAGAAAATTGAATATTCGGATCATCGGCCTCCCCGAGGGAGTAGAAAGAGAATCTGGGATGCAAGCAGTGCTTGATGAAATTATACAGGAAAACTTCCAAAACACTTGGAACACGAATCCACCCCGCATACAGGATGGACAGAGAACTCCCAACAGACATGATCCAAAGAGATCTTCACCCAGACACACGGTGCTCAAGTTCTACTCCAATGAAGACAAAGAAGGAATCCTGAGACAAGTACGAAGTAGAGAAAAGATCACATACAGGGGAAAACCCATCAGAATTACTGCTGACTTCTCCGAAGAGACCCTACAAGCAAGGAGAGAATGGACAAAGATCTTCCAAGTCCTGAAACAAAACAACTGTCAACCAAAAATAATCTACCCAGCAAAGATCTCATTTGTATTTGAGAACGAAATCAGATACTTCAATAGCAAAGAAAAACTAGAAGAATATGTCTACACAAAACCAGCCCTGCAAAGTCTCCTTAGAAATGCGCTAGTCCCGGACAAAAAGGAGGCAAATCACAAACAAAGTTGGCAAATAAGAAGGTCTCCAAACTAAAGGCCGCACAAACAAGACAACTACATAGGCAACAACACATACACAACACAAACACATGGCAGGGCAAAATTGCAACCTCTCAATTTTAACTCTCAACACAAATGGTCTAAATTCACCAATCAAAAGACAGAGATTAATAGAATGGATCATCAAACAAGACCCAACCATCTGTTGCCTACAAGAAACGCATCTAACCAGAAAGGATGCAAAGAAACTGAAAGTGAAGGGATGGAAAAAGATATTTCACGCTAATGGACGAGAAAAAAAAGCTGGGGTAGCTATCCTAATTTCAGACGAGATAGATTTCATTCTAACTAACATCAAAAGAGACAGGGAAGGCCATTTTATACTGGTGAAAGGAATGATCCATCAAGAAGCAATCACCATCATTAATGTTTATGCACCGAATCTTAATGCACCTAGTTACGTAAAGCAATTACTTACAGACTTAAGGGAAGACATAGACACCCGCACAATTCTTGTAGGCGATCTCAACACACCTCTAACAACAATGGACCGGTCTACGAAACAAAAACTCAACAAAGAAACAACAGAGCTCACACAAACAATAGAACAACTGGACTTAGTAGACATATATAGAACTTTTTATCCTAAGGCCACAGACTATACATTCTTCTCAGCGGTGCATGGCACCTTCTCCAGAATCGACCACATGATAGGACATAAAGCGAATCTAAACAACTTCCAAAACATTAGTATCATACCATGTACCCTCTCAGACCACCATGGGATGAAACTGGAAATCAACAACTCAAAACTCCCCAAGAAGTATACGCACTCTTGGAAATTGAACAATATGCTATTAAACGAACATTGGGTCAGAGAAGAAATCAAAGATGAGATCAAAAAATTTATGGAAACCAATGAAAACTCTGATACAACATTCCAAAACTTGTGGGACAACCGCCAAAGCAGTGCTACGAGGTAGATTCATCGCAATCGGAGCGCATGTCAAGGCCCAAGAAAGACGCCAAATACAGGAACTAACCTCACACCTCCAGGATCTGGAAAAACAGCAGCAGAAGAGTCCCACGCACAATAGGAAACAAGAAATCATCAAAACAAGGGAGGAGATAAACCAAATAGAAATCAAAAAAACTATACATAAAATCAACAAATCAAAAAGTTGGTTTTTTGAGAAAATAAACAAAATAGACACTCCACTGGCCCGATTGACCAAAAAAAAACAAGAGAAAGTGAGAATTAATAGCATTAAAGATGAAAAAGGCAACATAACAACAGACACTGCAATCATTAAGAAAATAATTAGAAATTACTACAAAGAACTGTACTCCCACAAATTTGAGGACCACCAAGAAATAGAAAAGTTCTTGGACTCCCACCACTTACCAAAACTCAGTCCGGAGGCAACTGCAGAATTAAATAAACCCATAACCGAGGTAGAGATTGAAACAGTCATCAAGGATCTCCCAACGAAAAAAAGCCCAGGCCCAGACGGCTTCACTACAGAATTCTACAAAACATTCCGAACAGAACTAACCCCAATCCTCTACAAGCTCTTCAAAACAATAGAGGAGGAAGCAACCCTCCCAAACTCATTCTATGAAGCCAACATCACCTTAATCCCAAAACCGGACAGAGAACCATCAGAGAAGGAAAACTACAGACCTATTTCTCTGATGAACATTGATGCTAAAATTCTCAACAAAATCCTAGCCAATAGAATTCAAAAAATCATCAGACAGATCATTCATCCGGATCAAGTAGGATTCATCCCTGGGATGCAGGGATGGTTCAACATTCGGAAATCCATAAATGTTATAAACCATATCCAAAAACAGCAAAACAAGAACCACATAATAGTTTCAATAGATGCAGAAAAAGCTTTCGACAAAATCCAACACCTCTTCATGCTAAAAACTCTAGCCAAAGTAGGCATAGATGGGAAAATCCACAACATAATCAAAGCAATTTATGAAAAACCCAACGCCAGTATCATACTGAATGGAGAAAAGCTAGAACCCTTCCCACTGAGATCTGGAACAAGACAAGGGTGCCCGCTATCACCACTGCTATTCAACATAGTCCTAGAGGTACTTGCAGAGGCCATAAGACAAGAAAAAGAAATCAAAGGCATACGTATAGGAAACGAAGAAGTCAAGCTTTCACTATATGCAGATGACATAATCCTATACATAGAAAAACCAGGAGACTCAATACAGAAACTGCTAGAACTTATACGAGAGTTTGGCAGAGTGGCGGGGTACAAAATTAACGAACGAAAATCAACAGCCATAGTGTACGCAAATAACACCAAGATGGAAGAAGATCTAACCAACAGGATACCATTCAAAATAGCAGAGAGAAGTATGAAGTATTTGGGAATAAATCTAACCAAAAGCGTAGGAGACCTATTCGAAGAAAACTACAAACTATTTAAAAAGGAAATTGAACAAAACCTCAAAAGATGGAATAACATCCCGTGCTCCTGGATAGGCAAAATCAATATCATTAAAATGTCTATACTACCACAAGCAATATACATTTTCAATGCAATTCCAATCAAATTGCCCAAAACATTCTTCACGGAACTGGATACAATGATTCAAAAGTTCATCTGGAAGCACAAAAAACCACGAATAGCTAGAACCATCCTGAAAAATAAGAAGTCAGCAGGGGGAATCACAATCCCGGACCTCTGGACATACTATAGAGCAGTGGTTATCAAAACAGCCTGGTACTGGCACAAAGACAGAAAGGAAGATCAATGGAATAGAATAGAAGCACCAAAAGGGAACCCACACAAATACAGCCAATTAATCTTTGACAAAAAGACCAATGACAGCTCAAGCAAGTGGGAAGGCCTCTTTGGTAAATGTTGTTGGGACAACTGGCTGATAGCCTGTAGAAACAAAAAAATAGACCCACATCTATCACCATACACTAAGATCCAATCTACATGGATAAAAGACCTAAACCTACATCCAGAAACCTTCAAACTCTTGCAAGAAAATGTAGGAAATACCCTGCAAGACCTAGGAGTAGGTCCCGACTTTCTAAGAAGGACACCAAAAGCAATAGCAGTTGAGAACAGAATAAACAAATGGGACCTCATCAAACTAAGAAGCTTCTGTACAGCAAGGGAAACAATCAACAAAGTAAAAAAGCAACCCACAGAGTGGGAGAAGATCTTTGCACACGATATAGGCGATAGGGGGCTAATTTCCAGGATATATAAAGAACTTCAAAACAACCAAAAAACCAAAACAAACAAGCCACTCAAGAAATGGGCACGGGAAATGGGCAAACATTTCACAAAGGAACAAGTCCAAATGGCAAACAAACATATGAAAAAATGTTCCAGCTCCCTAGCAATAAGGGAAATCCAAATTAAAACATCGATGAGGTACCACCTAACACCAGTAAGATTGGCCCACATAAACAAGAACACCAACGACGCTTGCTGGCGAGGATGCGGGGAAAAGGGAACCCTACTCCACTGCTGGTGGAGCTGCAAATTGGTACAGCCTTTATGGAAATCAGTCTGGAGAACACTCAAACAACTCAAAATCTGCATACCATATGACCCAGCAATAGCACTCCTAGGAATATATCCAAAACACCTGTTTTACGACAAACCAACATGCATCCCTATGTTCATTGCAGCACAATCAGTAATTGCAAAAACATGGAAGCAACCGAAATGCCCATCAGCAGAAGATTGGATAAGAAAGCTTTGGTTCATCTACTCCATGGAATACTACTCAGCTATTAAAAAAAACAAAATGCAGTTCTTTGTGGCTAAATGGGTACAACTGGAAACTATAATGCTAAGGGAAATGAGCGAATCCCAAAAGATTAGATACCACATGTTTGCCTTGATTTAACCTGTAATTTTTTGTTTGGTTGTTTGTTATTTTTTTTTTTTTTTTGAACCTGTCATTGATACTGTCTCAACCCAGATGTTTCGAAGAAGGGAACTTGCATTATTTTTAACATATTGTTTACCCAATACTATGTCAATTAATTCCATAATGTTGTATATTGATACTGTGGCCTCGTTGGGGCTTTTAACTGACTGGATCTTTACTCTGTTAGACCTATTTTCAGACCATAGAAGGTCTCCCCAAGAGGCCACTGAACTTATCTGGACAATAAGACGCTGAACTTTATGCTAGGCATGTGTCTGCAAGCAATGAATCTCAACCGAACTTGAACTATGGTTATGCAACAAGGTGGAGGAATCCACCATGGGGGGAGGGGTATGGGAGGGGTGGGGGGAATCCCCAGCGCCTATGAAACTGTACTACACAATACAATGTAAGCAACAATAATAAAAAAAAAAAAAAAAAAAAAGAAATACCACTTCTGCCATCCTGGGCTAGGGATACCTTCCCTGAGCCTACTGCTCCATGCTTAGAAATCACCATCATTGCCTAGTATGCTTGCTCATTCATGCAGGTTGCCCATTGCTGCTGCAACAAATTGCCATGAAGATGTGGCCCCAACAGTGCAGACCGATGGCCTGTGGCAGTTAGAAGTCAGCAGAGCCATGTTCCTTCTGAAGACTCCAGAGGGAGCTGACCCCAACTTCCAGAGGCCACCCCTCGCTGGACATGGACTGACTGTGTCCGTGTCATGATGATTTGCATCCATCTTCAGATCACCTTTAACTATGAACCCTCTGCCTGCTCTTAGTTATTTAGCACACTTAGAGTTCTTACATTTTATGTTATTAGGCACAGCTAATTCCCGCAGCCTGGTTCTTTTACCAGGTGAGCCAAAAACATCAGACACAATGAAGCACTTTAGGAGGTTTATTCCAGAACAGACGGAGGCATTGAGAGATGAGAAAGGCAGAGGGAAGAAAGGGGGAAGGCCAGAAGGAGAAGAGAGAGCAGAGCCACACCAGGGGTTCTTTTATGCCATTCCGGTGAGCACACAAGTTGTGGGGGGTGGGGATTGGGCGGGGATTGGTGCTTGCAAGTGAATGCCTAAGGATCATTGGTAAATTGGCAGCATTGGGGAAGGGACTGGGAGATTTGGGGGTAGGATTCTCAGGTGAAATGCCAGGTTACATTTAAAGGGTAGACAGGTGAACCAGCGTGAATTTCATGAATTGTGAGGAAGAGGAAATGGCGCAGGCTCCATGGTAAAATGTTGGAATAATCCCTGCTTCTTGGGATTTCAACAGGCACACCCAAGTAATCCAGGCTAAATCTCTCCCATCTCAAACCCTGTAACTTAATTAGATCCTCACGGTCTCACAGGGCACACAAGGTGACAGTCACAGGTTCTGGGACGAGGACATCAACATCTTTGGAAGTTATTACTCAGCCTCCCCCAGAAGGACATGCATGGCCATCATGTGGTGTTTGTGAAACAGTTAACAGGAGAGCCCAGAGAGGAATGGAAGAGAGATTTCTGTCCTCCCCACTCAGTTTTGTCCAATGTCAACATTGGACCATACTTGATTTTTACTTTGTTTCAAGTAATAGAATATTGAAGTCAAATAGTGAGGATTCAGTTACAGCCCCACTTCACACAGGATGGGGAGAATGATATCCACCATGCAGGAAGTATAGCTGGGCTCAGCCATGTGGCACTAATGCTTTTCAAACAAAATAGTATCTGTTTTTGTTACTGGGTCTGTGGATGGGGTAATGAGTTCTTTATAGAGAATGTTCAATTTGGGGTTCTGAGGAAGCTCAAGCTCGTGGGGACAGGGTCACAGGAGGTCCATTGATTTGATATCATTTGCATGATAACAATTGATTGGATGTCATTTGAATGAGAACAATTGATTGTATATACACAGCAAAGAGAGATATTGAGAGGTATTGAGGAACTAGAAGACCAAAGAAAGGAGACTCCCTCTTGCTGTTCTAAAGTACCAAACCCTCCCCCTTCATGCCTTCATGACCAACCATCTTTGAAAAGTCTCATACTGTTAGCAAAATTCAGTTATTGACTATCAGTCAATAGTCCACATGCATGCAGGACAGCAAACAAGTGGCATCCCTGAGCAGGGACTTGAAAAAACAGAAGGTGCAACAGAGACTCCCACAGAAATGGGTAAGTGGGAATAATGGGCCAGAATCAGTGTAGAATGCAGGCTTTTATCTATCTTGTGCAGAAATTTTTAGTGAAATGAAAAGTGGAATAAAGGTAACTAGTCAGCAATTGCATTATTATTTAGAGGTTATTTATCAATGGACACTCAGTGTCCCAATGAAGAGACACTGAGACTATCCAGGTCTGCTGAGGTCTTGGCCACACCTCCAGGTGGGCGGCACTAGCATTGCCCACCCATTTCCTGAATAAGAGACCACCAATGGGGGACATCTTCCCTGTAGGCTCCTGCCCAACAAGGAGGGGTCAAGGAGCACTTAAAATGCCCAACACGCTTTCTCAGATCTTTGGTGTCTCTCTCCCCTTTTGAGAGGCACCCCACCGCCTGGCTTTCTCTCAGGAGGTACTTTTCCCTTCCTTCTCTCTTGCTTTAAGTGCATTTAAAACCTGACACTCCGAATACTCTGGAATACTAGTCAGCCATCAGAAAAAACAAATCTCACCACTGTGACAAGATGGGACAGCAGACCATTGTGCTCAGTGAAAGAAGCCAGGCTTGGAACTCCAAAGTGCTTGGCATCTTGCCTCTGTTGCACCTGTAAAAGCTAAAGGTGGAACAGCATCTGCCAGAGCCTGGGCAGACCAGGGCAGGGGACTGTGGAGAAGTTGGCCAGCACGTAGGAAGTCCCAGCAAGATGGGAAAAGTCCTGGAACGCCATTGCCTGGCAGTGTGACTACACATGGCAGCTACAGGCTGTGTATTTCATCACAAAGAAATGACAAAGGTTGGAGGAGACACAGACATCTCCTGGTTGGAACATGATCCAAATCTACATGCATCGGAGCATCGCATGCCATGCCATGAGCATATGTAATTTCTACTGTGGATTTTAAAAACCAACACACAAAGAATTAGGCATTCAAGACTTCCTGGCCTGGAGGAGCTGGGGACTGAAGGAGATAGCACAAACATAGTCTCCCGGGTGGCAGCGCTCACAGGAACAGGTGCTGGGCAATGCCCCACTCTCGCAGGATGAGCTGTGGAGCTTCAGTCTCTTGCCAGTCATTGGAGTCAACCCTCCCCGGTGGATGAGCTCTCTGGGGAAGCCACACAGGTTCATGAAATTTCCCCTGGAGCCAGTCTCTGAGCAGAAGGGAGGTTCCCAGAAGCCTTTGGTTTAAGTTCATTACAACCCAAAGTTCCATTCTTCAGGGTCATCTGAGCTGCTGGAGATCTTAAGCAGGCATCCACTGGGCCCAGCTCTTCCCACAAGGGCCCTGGAGCCCAAGGACACACAGAAGAGGCCATGGTGACAGTGCACCATGGAGGGACAGGGACCAAGGCTCTGGGCCCAGCTTATCAGAAGCTCGCTGTTACAGAGAGAGAGCGCTCACACAGGACACAGGGTAGGAAGTTAGGAGGAGTCTTTATTGGCCAAGCTTGGCGACAACAGCTCCTGCTACACTCCGGGAGCCACTGCACAGCACAGCCAAAGTCAGGGGTCTGTAAGCTCTCATCCTGAGTGGCCCACGGCACAAACACAGGTTCTAAGCATTCAGTGAGCTAAGTGGCAGGAAGCAAGTTGCCAGAAGCCAAAATTTCTGTGTAGTCAACCAACATAAGCGGCACGGTAGGGGGCAGGAGTGTGCTGAGCCTCTGGAACCTTTCCCTGCTGTCAATTACCTTGAATGGCCTAAAGGAAGTAGGAAAGGTGGAGTTGCCAAACCTCCATGTTCTCACAGTCTCCACTGTCAATTAACCTGGTTAGCAGGTACTAGTTATCAACTGGCTGCACCCCAGCACACTCACACCCCAACAGCTTATCCTGCCGGGGACAGGAGCTGGTTTCCCTCCAGGTGTGTTTGACACCAGGATTGCTTCTTCGTGCACTGCAAGGGAGTGCGAAGGGCACAAGGGTGAGGAACCTGACAGCGGGACTTCATCCTCAGCTGCATTCCTCCCACAGAAAGGCTGCCGGCAAAGCTTCCAGCAGCACAAAACACGTGAAATCAATCAAGCCACGTGCATGTGCGCAGGCTAGGCAGGCGGGCTTCCCTGACAGGCTGTGAGGGCAGGGCCTTGGAGTTAGTGTCTCTCCCGCCGGTTTCTGCTCACTGCAAGCCCCAGGAGGCCCAGGACACCCAAGCCTGCTATCACTCCTGCTGCTACACCCAATGTTTGGACCGCATCCGTGACCTGCAGTGGAAGAAGGAGAGGCATGGGTCAGTGCCAGGGGTCTGACGGGGAACACACTTCAGCTGCCTAGCCCTGTCCACTGTGCCCACTCACAAGGGCACAGAGAACGGGGCATCCATCCCTCCCCGCTTCCCTTCTGTCTCCCCTGCCCTTCCCCCTCATCCTTCCCCCATCCTTCCCTTCCCTCTTCCTTTTTCCTCTCCTTTCTCCTCCCACTTCTCTCCCCGCCTATTTCCCCTTCTCAACTCCCCTCCTCTCCCTCTTCTCTCCCTTTCCCCTCCCCTCCTTCTCCCCCTCTCCCATTATCTCTCCCTCTCTCTATCCCTTCTCTTCTCCCCTGACCTGTTCCTCTCCCTTCCCTCTCCCCACCTTTGCCATCCAAACACATAAACGCTTTAAAACAGGAAACAGACATCCTGAGAAACCACAGAGACTGGAGGAAAACCCCCAAACACAGCTGCCCTGCGCCTTTGGGACCCTGTTTCTGAGAGATCTGTGGAGAGCCTTTGAGAACCGCTGCTTTCTGGGGTTAGCCTCATGCCAGACTTCCCCCAGGCCTGGACTTTGCTTGCTGTGCCCCGTCGCTCTGCACTGCAGGCATTTTAGTACCACCTTCCAGAGGTGAAGCCTGACGATGAACCCTGTCAAGAACAAAATCCCACGGACAGCAGGTGTCAACAAATTCGAAAGCACGCATGGCCGGGGACAAGGAAGCAGGCACAGTATAGCCCGTTTCTTCCAAAGACCAAGTTCACCTCCCGTGACCTGCGTGATTGTGGCCAGACATCATTTCATAGAACCTGCAAAGACACCTGAGTCACCAGTGATGGGAGAGGGGAAACTGAGGCAGAGGCCCGTGGGCAGAAGGCAGGGCGGGGCAGGGGACCAGCCTGGGCTCAGCAGAGTCAGAAACACAGGAAAATGCAAGGCATGAGGTCGAGCGATCGGCAGCCTTTCTAATGCTGATCCTGCCCAGGTCCCTGAGGAAGATGCCAGCACTGTGGGTGGCACCTGGGCAACCCTCTCATCAGCAGAAGAAGTCAGAGGCCCAGGACAGGTGTCTGGAGCACACCCTCCTGCCAGGCGAGGCTGTCTCAGCAGCTGGCCTGAGGGACGCAGCCTTGGCTGCCCCAGCGTGGCTGTGCATGGGGTTGGGCATGTCCTTAGATATACAGTGCCTACAGCCTTGTGTTCCTGAAGGGAGAGAATAAGAAAAAGACAGAGCAACCGGTTGACAGTGAAGGGTGCTTGCAGACCGGCAGAGTCTGATGAGAAGGCAGGGAGAGGAAGAGGGACAGCCAGGCTCCTGAGCTTCCTACAAGAGCAGAGGCACCAGGGCAAGTCAGGAATGAAGTGGAAGACAGGTCCTCCCCAAGGCATCCCACCAATTTGAGCTGTAACCCTTGGAAGCACAGAGGAGGCCCAGCTCCAAGGCCAGTGCTTGGGAAGAATACAACTGTTAGGTTCGAGTTTGGTTCTAGAAGCAGGCAGCCACACAGAATAAAGTTCAACTCAAAGTAAACTTTACTGGGAGCCATCCCAGGGGAGGTTCACTGGTCCAGCACACCCAGAAGTTGTGGGGAGGAGACAGCAGAGAGATGGGCAGTTCTGCTAGCTGGCGCTGTGGCTCTCACTGCTGCCTTCTGCTGGAGCCCTGGCTTTACTGCAGGTTCCTCCTTTGCCACAAGCAGAGGGAGGCAATGAGGGCACTCAGGAGAAGAAGCGGGCTGGACTATCTCAGACCAGAGCCCTGTTCTAGAATGTACACACTATATGATCAAAACATTTTTCTTTGCCACACCATGCAGGCTACTTTGTTTCTTCGTTGCACCCTGTCTGTTTCTCAGGCCTCACTAGACAATTTTTTTAAACAACTCTTCCTAGGCCAATAGAAGCCTCCACTCACTCATGGTCTAGCCTAACCCTCTCAGCAGCCGCTCTTCCACCGACTGGCACCGTAACACAAAAAGGCTGGAATGAAAGGCTGAACAGAAGGAACTGCTGAAGTACAGGGAAACTTATCCCAAGCCAGGAACACCCAGTAACCTTGGAACACCAAGTAGCCAGCCGGGTTCCACTGCTCCCTCTCCTTCCTGCCTCCCTCTGGCCACAAACAACACAAGAGAGCTTTCCTAGCCTCAATGCCATCTTTGCCAAGGTCAAGCAGATATTCCCATCCAGAAATGATGCAGATGCTGAGTCTGTGCATAAGACCAATATCCACCATCACAACATGTCACAAGCACGCATAAACTAGGAGCTGCAAACGCCCCCATCCCCCACACCTAAAATGTGCAAAAGCCCAGTGCTGTAAACCCTGGGCGGCCACTTCCTTCACAGGGTCACCCTGCCATGTTGACATGGTAGGAGCTGTCTCCCACCAGGGAGCAGTACATCAGACCCTGTTTCTCTCTCTCTCATTCTCTCATTCTCTCTCCCCTCCCATTGCCTATGTCTCTCTATCGTCCTCACAACCTCCAGGTGCAAATTCCCTGGCCCACTGCCTGTGCTGAACCAATGAACCTCACCTGGAAGCACTCCCAGTAAAGTTTACTTTGAGCTGAACTTTATTCTGTGTGGTTGCCTGGTTCTGGACCTGAACTCAAACCTAACAACCACCTCTGGAAGTGCATTTAACGCTAGCCTGCCCACCAAGCACACCACCGCTGCGCCTGCTCAGCCCCAAGGGAGGGAGGCCAGGTCCTAAGGACCACTGTTGGCACAACAGGGCAGTTCCCACACCTGGCAGCTCTCGCTCTGGCGTTCTGTCTCCCACTGCCCAGTATCCAGAGGTGAATTGTGTGTAAACTGCACAGCAACATTTTTCACTGGCTGAGTGAGCTGAATGTGCAAGCCGAGAATGTGGAGAGAGCTCATGAGGGACGCATGCACGCCATCTGCAACTGACAAAGATTCCAACCTCTGCTAAGTGTTCAGAATATCAGAAGGTGCTTTAAAAAAAATCCAATACTACCACGCACAGATGAAGAGTCATTGGTTCTTCAAGTGACTTTAAAACAGGAGTTGGTAAGCTACACCCCAGGACAGGATCCAGCCCGCTGTGCCCTTCTCTAATACAAATGTAGAGACATGACCTGTCATGGGAACATGGAATTGCCAAGTCTGCCACTCCCTTCCATGGCCGTCACCTCCACTGGTCTGGATCATCCACACGTGTGTCACTCTCCCCAACCAAATGTGATAGCCACAAAGGTGAGAAGCCCTTCTCTGCTGTCTTGTCCATGTTCCCTGTTGCACCCCTAGCACAGACACAGCAGGTGACCAGCACCTGTCCTGACGACATGGTCTGCTCCTGGGTCAAGGGAACCCCAATGAGCACTCACTTGGTCACTGCGGGAGATCCCATAGCGCAGCTCATTCACGAAGTGCTCACAATTGTCATGGGTCAACGAGTAGGGCACCTCCCTGCCCACCTTCTCCATGGCCTGCTGGGCAATCTTGTTGGGAGGCTGTGGTGGGTACCTGTCGTCATGCTTGTTATTGACCCGGTACTTGTCTTTCCCAGCCACCTTGGATAGCAGTTCCATCTTCACTATGGCTTTCTCAGCCAAGACAGACATGACACTGGATGCCCCAGCTCCTGCAAATTCACCTGTGGAAACCATCACGTCAGCCCGGCGCAGGGTCGCTGAGGCTGAGAGCAGGTTCCAGCTAAGGCAGCCTCAATGCCTTTGGCCCCATCCCCAAGGACCTGTCCATCTGCATAGGCTGAAATTCAAGAACAGGTCAAACCCAAGCCTAAATGGCTTTTTGGGAAGTCTCAAGGGATCCCAGGTCTCTGGTTTCTTCCAGTCTTAAAAAAAAAAAAAACAAACAAACAAAAAAAAAAAAAACCGGTTTTCAAGCACCAGGTAGGTTCACATGTCCCTGAAAGAATCAGGGCTTGAGCTGGTAGATAGCCAGGTCTCCATCACCAGCCTAGAAAAAGTCACTGGCTCCCGGACCAGAACCAGCACCATGGGAGTACCTGCAAATGAGGGCACATTTGCAATAGTGTGAGCATGACCAAGGCCCACCCTCAGAATAATCACTCCCCATCAACCTTAGCCAGCCCTGTCCCACTCGTCCCCCAACCAGGCCCTGGACCCTGTTCTATGACTTGTAATTGGAAGGGTCCAAGATAGCTGAGGGCTGTGACATCCAAGCCTCCAGTTTTATGATTCATCTTTCCCGGGAGGTCCCACCTCCTCAGTTTCACCCTAGCTACTGGGAAGCTGAGCTGAAACAATGGTTAGTGACCGAGACTAAGTCAGTGGGGAGCAGATGAACCACGGGCCACAGACCAAGCAGGCCTGCTGAGAGCTGGGCTCTCCGTGGGTGCTAAGGTGCATTTGCCCTTTCCCAGCAGGCGTGTGGGATATGAACCAGTAGATGAGACTACTTTTGCGCTCAACTCTGTGTGTGTGTGTGTGTGTATGTGTGTGTGTGTGTGTTTACGTCTCAAGTAAATGTATAATTTGTATTGAATTCTGAGATCCACTCCCTTTATTACAGATAGCGGAAAAGAAAAAATAAAAAAGTAAATAAATTTTTTGAATGAAAAAACAAAAACATAGCTGATGCTCCAGCCTCTGAATCTACATTTCTCTAATAAATGCTTTAAATTTGGGTCTGGTAGAGTGGCCTAGCAGCTAAGGTCCTCACCTTGAACAAGCCACTGTCTCATATGGGCGTCGGTTCTAATCCCGGCAGCTCCACTTCCCATCCAGCTCCCTGTTTGTGGCCTGGGAAAGCAGTCGAGGACGGCCCAATGCCTTGGGACCCTGCACCCACATGGGAGACCAGGAAGAGGCTCCTGGCTTCGGATTGGCTCAGCTCCAGCCGTTGTGGCTGCTTGGGGAGTGAATCATCGGACGGAAGATCTTCCTCTCTGGCTCTCCTCTCTGTATATCCGACTTTCCAATAAAAATAAAACAAATCTTTTTTAAAAAAAGTTCATGGGAAACACAAACCATGAACAAACTATGCATGGATTTCATTTCTTTTATCCTAGGATTCCCTGGGCCTTTCAAAGATCCCTTATACTTCCTCTTTCATGCTATGTCTGCTCCAAGCCAAGCTTCTTGCCATTTTCAGCTTGAAGTCCCCTCAATTCTGAATTCTTCTTTTCAATCTGCAATAAGCCTCTCAAATATACATACATGTGTGTACACACACCTGCCGTGTAGCAGCCCAGAGGATACAGGGGTGATCTATTTCATTCAAGTGTTTGCTGTTCAGCAGGTGAGTGGCTTCCAGGGTCCACCATTCTCCTTGAAGCCATCATGCTCCAACCCTGCACCTGTACCTGCTCCTGGGAGGAAGGGAAGTTTATCCTGGCTCCACAGAGTGCAGCCACATGCTCCAAGTCAGTCCGTGAGCAGAGCAGCCAGGATCCCCCTGCATTCTGCTTGCATCACACAGCACAGCCAGCCTGGGTGAACTGTTTGAAGGAAATGACTGCTGTTGGCTGTTACTTGCACCTCCTGAAAAACCAACATGTAGGCTCTGGGGCATATGGGGGATGCTCAGCAGGTAGAGAAGGGTTGTCCAGTGCTGAACCCCTCCTACTCCCATAAAAGGGAACAAAGGTCCAGAACCATCTTGCCACCAACTGACAGATAAGAACAGGCAGCCTCTGATACACCCATCAACGAAAGGCATGATTCATTCAACCGAGACTTCATGAGTGCCAACTCCACCAGGCAAGAAACGACAAACATGTTCCTATGACTCTGTTTACCCTCCTGATCTCAGTGTACTTAGGAGGAGAACCCTTACTCACTTGGGGGAGCCAAATGGACCACGTAGCCACTTCCCACATAGATGGCCCAGTGTGAGTAGCCAATGCGAGAAATCTCAATCATATCTCCAATTTTTGGTGTCTGTGAAGCCTACAATAGAAAAGCCAGAGACAGGTAGGGGTGAAGATTTGGAAAGAACATTCTAGAACTTGACCTGTAAGAACTCTTGACCCAGATTGTAGTCTCACTTTGCTCATAGACTACAGGGACAAGGGAGAACTCCCCACACCGGGAAGAATCCCTCCACTTGCTAAGGCTGCTGGGCCATGATGGTGTTCCACAGGGGACCTGGAGACAATGAAAGGAATGATGGTCAATAGGAATCAGGAGTGTGAGAAATTGTGCATATGAGCTGGGCATGAACGCACTTGAAGTGCCCAGCATGTGTGTCAGCAGGTGACACCTGAAACATCTCAGTGATGACCACCTGTCACACATGTTAGCCTGGGTCATTCCTGTGAGTCACAGAGCTCCAATGTTCAAAGTCCACGACACCAAACCCAGTGTGGAACACTCAACTCATGTCCCCCATCGCATCTTTGGGGGAGAAGAGCATTGCTCCACCTCAAGAGGAGCAGAATGGGTCTCAGGAAGAGAAGAGCAAACAGTTAAGTCTAAATGACTTTTGGTGGAGGTAACCGTTGTGGTGCAGTGGGGCAACCCACCCCTTAGGATGCCTATCTGCCATATCAGAGGGTTTAGTTCAAGTCCCAGCTCTCTGCTTGCTACTCAGCCTTTTGCTAATGTGCACCCTGGGTGGCAGCAGGTGATGGCCCAAGTGTCTGGGTTCCTACCTCCCGTGTGGGAGGCCTGGCCAGACTCCCTGACTCTCAGCTTCAGCCTGACCCAGCCATGGCTGTTGTGAGCATCTGGAAAGTGAACCAGCGATCTCTCTCTCTTCTCACTTGCTCTCTCAGCTTCTCTCTCTCTCTCTCTCTCTCTCTCCTGCCCCTCCTTCTCTCTATATTTGTGCCCTTAGCAATCCAGACCATCCCAGGAAGCCTGAGACGGCTGACATCTGGGCTCAGGCCAGAAGCAGGGTGACAGATGGCAGGTGTGCTTGCAATTCCTAATGGGGCAGTGCGCTTCAGCTCAAGCAGAAGGAATGCTGCCCTTGGCACAAGCGTTCTATTTCTGGACCACTCTGAGGTCAGCAATTACCACTCCACCCTCTGACTAGGCTGAGCCAAGCCACAAAGGTCAGGTCCACCCTGATCAGGAAGCTAAACCATGGCTGGGTGATGCAAAGACCACTGACTGGGAGCTGAGATCCGATACAGCTGGCAAGACATTGATGGCCAGATCAAGGGCCACCTGGAGGAGTGGGCATTTGGGCACCGGAGACAAGAGACATCCAGGACACCAGCATCCCATTTTTGGGGGTGTCTGGACTTGGGTCTCATCTCTGCTCTCCGTTCCAGCTCCTGGGAACCAGAAGTTGATGGTTTAAGCACTCTGATCCGTGTCACCACAAAAGACCCAAATGGAGTTCTGGAATCCTAACTTCAACCAGGTTAATAGGCATTTGGAGAGGTGAACCAGCAGATGGAAGACTTGCTCTCTCCTCCCCACCTCTTGTTTACAAATAAAGTAAAAACAAATTATTTTTTCCCAAAAAATTAGCTTGACAAAAGGACAGACTGAGTTATCAGAAGCTTGGGGCCACACATGGCTACATCCTATCAAATATGTTGAAACCCAGGTGTTCATAACAATGTTTTTTTTAGATTCATTTTATCGGAAAGTCAGATATACAGAGAGGAAGAGAGACAGAGAGAAAGATGTTCCATCTGTTGATTCCCTCCCCAAGTGGCCATAATGCCCGGAGTTGAGCCCATCCAAAGCCAAGCGCCAGGAGCTTCTTCCGGGTCTCCCATGAAGACCTGGTGCAGGGTCCCAAGGCTTTGGGACATCCCCTATTGTTTTCCAGGCCACAAGCAGAGAGCTGGATGGGAAGCAGGGCCACAAGGACACAAACTGGTGCCCATGTGGGAGCCTGGTACATGCAAGGCAAAGACTTTAGCCACTGGGCTACCACGCTAGGCCCATAACAATATTTATAAAACTCACAAGGCATCACCAAATTATGCAAATGAATCACCATTTTATGCCCAAAAACTGAGAAATAAGGAAAAAGAATCAAGAATATTCTATATAAACTATAGTCAAGAGACCAGATTAAAAACTGCAGCGGGGCCTGGCTCAGTGGCTAATCCTCACCTTATACACTCCCAGGACCCCAAATGAATGCTGGTTCATGGCCCAGCTGCCCCACTTCTCATCCAGCTCCCTACTCTTGGCCTAGCAAAGCAGTGGAGGGTGGTCTAAAGCTTTGGGACCCTATACCTGCATGGGAAACCCGGAAGAAGCTCCTGGCTCCTGGCTTCTGATCAGCACAGCTCCAGCCGTTGCGGCCACTTGGAGAGTGAACCAGTGAGTGAAGAGCTTTCTGTCTCTCCTTCTTCCTGTAAATCTGCCTTTCCAATTTAAATAAATAAATACATCAATCAATCACACAACAAAACTTAAAGCCAATGGCAGACAAGTGCCACAGAGGTGAAATCATTTCTAGAATTATTTGCCTCCCCTACTGGAGGACTTGGTTTAAATTCTGATTACTCAGCTACCTACCCGGCTTTCTGCTACTGCACACCCCACGATGCAGCAGGTGCCAGACCAAGTGTTTTAGTCCTTGTCATCCTCAGCTTCCTTCCAGGACCTCCACCACTGCCCACACAGCTGTGGGCCATCATCCTGAACACAGGCTCCCCACACCCTGCCGCCACACTGCACCCTGAGAAGCCAGGAAGCCACTAGAAATGCAGCCAGAGGACACTTGGAAAAGCAGATGCCACCACCTGGCAGGTGCCACCACCCCCTCCCCTGCCTCTGTGAACCAGGACCCCCATCGCAGCTGAAACCAAGACACCTTCTGGGCTTTCGTTCCAGGGCCAGGGTTCTATACGGACTGCATCTGAGGGAGCCAGCCCACAGGGCTTGGCGTGTGCCAGAGCTCCCAACAGACTGGTATCCTCACAGAACGACCCCTCCCTTCTGATGCTGTGTCTGGGGACTCACCGAAGTCATCCTGTGTCCGGCAGATGGCCTGTGTCCAGCGGCCGCAGGCGCAGTCTCTTATTGGCGATGAAGAATTTTGTTTTCCCTCCTTCACCTGCTCGAACATGGAAATACGCCAAATGAAAGACCAAGATTCATACACAAATCATTTAATCATCAAACAAGGGCAGGGCGCAGCTATGGAAACTGGCAGGAGAGTGAGGAAACCAGAGTTCAAGAGGGAAACTCCAAGGAATGGGTACAGGTGTGGTCAGGAGTGGGTTAAGCCAAAGTCGACAGTGTCAGCATCCCAGACCAGAGCACCGATTCGGGTGCCAGGGACCCCACTTCCAGTGCAACTCCCTGCCAAGTGTCTGAAAGGGCAGCAGAAATGACACAAAGCTTGTGTCGCTGCACCCATGTGGGAGACAGGCCGGAGTTTTAGGCTCCTGGCTTCATCCTGACCTAATCCTGGCTGCTGCAGGCATTTGGGGAGTGAACCAGCTACTGCAAGATTCTCTCTCTCTCTCTGCAACTCTATCTTTCAAATACATTTTTTAATCTTTTTTTTTTAAGTCACCAAGTTGCAAATAGAGAGGAAAGAAAGGGGAGTGAGCAAGATCAGAGGATGGGCAAGGGGGAGAGCCTGGAGCCCACAGGGAGAGTTTCCCAAGGGAGTGTCCACTGCAGAGTCAGCCAGAGGCCAGCACATCTGCCGTGGGCATGCAGCGTAGGAAGGCAGGGACTGGGGTGTTTGGAACCTGGGGTCATGACTTGGACAAGGTCCGAACAACAAGCAGAGCAGCCCAAGTCAAATACGGGAAAGATGGTATGCTTCATGAGAGAGCAGCAGGGGCCAACAATCACACAGCCAGGCTGAGCCTCCAGGCCCAGAGACAACAGGGGAAGAGGGGCCACCTGCTGTGTAGACACAGCTTCTAACTGAACCATTTCTGAAATTTTCTCAGCTTTAGCAGCCCTTCTCTGCTCCTGCCTCAAGCCCAGGAAAAGGGAGGCAGAGCCGGGAGGGAATCATAGAAACACAGAGACCGCAGGCTTTGCTCGGATTCCCTTAGCCGTCTTCTGCCTCACTGCCATGCACTGCAAAGCTGATGGCATGAGAGAAGACACCAGAACACGGGTGTGGTCCCCGCCCTGGCCCCTCCCCACCCAAGCAACTGGAAAGCAAGTGAGCCTGGCCAGAAGACAGACAGGAACCATTCTCCCACCTCCCATTCCCAGGTGCCAATCAGAGTCAAAATCTAGGACAGGTGGCTGTGCGGAAGCTGCTTTTTGAAAGGCACGGAATCACAGCACCCTCACCCAAACCCCAAATAAGTTCTCGTCTCCAGATAGCCGATCCCAGCCAACACCCCCAGGCCCAGTGGACAGGAAAGGGTGGGCAGGACTCAGAGAGGCAGCCTGCCCTGTGTCCACAAGTGGAGGGCGTATGGATGGGCAAACCAGAACTCACAACCTACCTTCTGCAGGTTCTTAGCAAAACAGCAGCTTCTGTGTGAGAGGCTGAGGCCACAAGTGAAACTGAAACAACCAGGTTCTGGCACCTGCTCAGGCAAGCTCCTCCTCCGTGCTGGCCACCCTCTCCTCCTAGGGGTCACAGAGGGACAGTCCTCTCCTTCTGGCTGGAGGGAGGGAGTGGGGTTGATGTAGCCACTTCCTTCTGCTCCCAATGGCCATAGCCCCTTGCCTCTCTGTGATGGTCTGGCTATCTTGCAATCACATCACTGCCCCGTTGCCCTGAGCAGGAGGACTCGGCTGACTGCTCTCACCTGCGGCAGTGTCAGGTAGGGCTGGCCCAGTAACTAAACTGTGCAAAGCAGAAGTGGGAAGAAGCACCATGTCCTGGCACTGGGGTCATAGCTCACTCCCCACCCCGGGATGGACAGAGCGGCAGGAACTGAGACCCTGGAAGCCATGCCAAAGGAGAGACTGGGAGCCGGTGGCAATCACTGGGCAGAGAAGGCGGCACTGCAGCCACACACCCAGGCTCCAGGCGAACCCTAGGACCACAGCCTAGAACACATATATTTTTGGGCAAGAGTTTTTTTTCTTTCATTGAAGAGGGGAAAGGCCCAATATCTTTTAATTCCGTTTTCCAAGAACTTTTTGTTGTACCCGCATATCCTTTTTAGTGAGTGTTATTCACTCTTCTATGGAAGAATATTTGTAACATATGTCTACTGTACCAAAAACTAATAAAGCATATATGTACCCGCCACCTTGCTGAGGAAATAGAAGTGGCTAGTACCTTTTTAAAGATATATATTAAGGTATAGATATGGATATAGATATACATACTTTTTTTAAGTACAGCAACAGAGAAAGAGAGAGACCTTTTGTCTGCTGCTTCACCACCCAAATGACCATCGCAGCCACTCTGGGCCAGACTGAACCCAGGGGCCGGAAACTCCATCCTGGTCCCCCACATGGATGGTCAGGACCCAAGTCCTTGCATCTTCTGCCGCCCTCCCAGGAGCATTCACGGGGAGCTGGGTCACATGCGGAACAGCCAGGATTTGAACTAGAGCTTGGATGTGGATGCCTGCATCACGAGCAGCAGCTTAAGGTGCTGCCCCACGGCACCAGCCCCAGGTGTGAGCTCTGCCTTACATGCTACAAAAGCCTCCCTACTGGTGTTCATAGAGCTACCAGTGTCTACATGGTGATGAAGGATGTGTTATTGGCTTCTCGACATCCCTAGGTGTGTCTTTGAGAACACTCGGGATGGATTCTGGGTTAGACTCAGCAGATTGACTAAAGCCAGTGGCCCTCCCCAGTGTAGGCAGGCACCACCCAAGGCACCCAGGACCTAATCAGAACCAAAGGTAGGGGAAGGAGGAGCTTAGCCGGTCGGTGCCTGCCTCTGCCTCGCAGCTCAAGCTGGGATGTTTCCATCATCTTTTCTCACCCTGAGACAGGGATGCACACCTGATTCTCAGGGCTGGGACTCACAGGGATTTGCATCACTGGCTCCAGAGACAGACCCTGCTGGCTCTCTGACATGCCGCTAGTAGATGGTGGCATTTGGTGCCCCCCCCCCATTGGTTGCTGGAGCAAATTCCTCGTAACAGAACAAGGTATTCAGATAGGGATTGATGATAAAGGTGGATACATACATGACTCAATAAGATAAACACTTACATTAGGTGACAACAGGCAGATGCTGCATGGATGGATGGGAGGATGGATGGGTGGGTGGATGGAAGGATGGGTGGATGGATGGATGGGTGGATGGGTGGATGGATGGATGGGTGGATGGGTGGGTGGATAGGTGGATGGGTAGGTGGATGGGTGGGTGGATAGGTGGATGGATGGATGGATGGATGGATGGGTGGATGGATGGATGGATGGATGGGTGGATGGGTGGGTGGATAGGTGGATGGGTAGGTGGGTGGATAGGTGGATGGATGGATGGATGGATGGATGGATGGGTGGATGGATGGATGGATGGATGGGTGGATGGGTGGGTGGATAGGTGGATGGGTAGGTGGGTGGATAGGTGGATGGATGGATGGATGGATGGATGGATGGATGGATGGATGGATGGGTGGGTGGATAGGTGGATGGGTGGGTGGATAGGTGGATGGATGGGTGGGTGGATGGATGATTGGGTGGATGGATGGGTGGGTGGATGGGTGGATGGGAGGATGGGTGGATGGATGGATGGGTGGATGGATGGATGGGTGGATGGGTGGATGGATGACTGGGCGGATATAGTCTTCAAAATGTGTATGAACATGCATAGTATGATAACATCACTAGTGGATTTCAAAATTTTTGCCTGAAAATTACTTTAAAAATTTTTTTTAATTTGAAAGGCAGAGAGGAAGAGATCAATAAACACAGATCTCCCATCAGATTCATTCATTCATCTCCACGGCCAGGAAGGGCCAGGAACTCAATCACATTTTCCCATGCAGGTGGCAAGGACTCAAGTACAAGGTCGTCGTCACCCACTCCCTCTCAGGTTGCAAATTACCGCAGCTGGAGAGAGACATGAAACTAGGGTGTAAACCCAGCACAGTGACGCAGGATATGGGGGTCCCAAGCAAGTGTTAACCACTGAACCAAACAACCACCCTCAATTATCTTACAATTCCATTTTTCCATAGACATTTTTTTAAGATTTTTTTTTTATTGGAAAGTCAGAATTACAGAGAGAAAGAGAGATAGAGAGAAAGATCTTCCATCCACTGGTTCACTCCCCAAGTGATCACAATGGCCGGAGCTGAGCTGATACAGTCCGAAGCCAGGAGCCAGGACCTTCTTCCAGATCCCAGGTGCAGGGTCACAAGGCTTTGGGCCAACTTTTACTGCTTTCCCAGATCACAAGCAGGAAGCTGGATGGGAAGTGGAGCAGCCAAGACACAAACCGGTGCCCACAAGGGATTCCAGTGCATGTAAGGTGAAGACATTAGCCACTAGGCTACCACGCCAGGCCCTTCCACAGACTTTTGGAGTTCCCGCATGTGTGTGCATCCGTGTGTGTGTGTGTGTGTGTGTGTGTGTGTGTGTGTGTGTGTGTGTGTAACTTAAGTGCATACATAAAGCAAAATTCAGTAACCTAGGACACAACGACTACTACACCTCTATCTGAATAATTGGTTCTTAGGTCAAATACACTCTTGTGGAGTTAAATGACTGATAAGGGAAAGCATGGCGCCCTGATGGGGGTAAGGCAGGTAGCCGGGCTGGAGGTCACAATCCACAGAGCCCCGCCCTGTGTGATCCTCCTGGCTTATCAGAAACTCTCCTTTTCAGGATGCTTTGCTGGCATCTGGGGTCTGGGGAGAAGTCTCCAGGTCCATATGGATGTGACATTAACCAAAAATCTATGAAATGGCTATTTCCCATTTCATCTCAAGAAGTTCTTAGGCCAAGGATTTTCATTCACAAGTTTAAATTAAATTTTCTGAACTTTGTAAAATATACCCTGAAGGTGAGAAACTAGGATTATAACCATCCACTGATATTTTGGCCTGACCTACTGAACTCCCACCCAGGACTCAAAGAACCAGCTTCCTTCATCCGTTGCCTAGCAGCCAAAGACCTGGTGTTAACAAAAGTTCTCACCTTGTATATGCAGCGCTGGTACATGTCCTGACTACTGCATTTCCCATCCAGCTCCCTGAATGTGGATTGAGAAAACAGTAGAAGTTGGCCCAAAGCCTTGGGACCTTGCACCTGCATGGGAGACCTAAAAGAAGTTCCTGGCTCCTGGCTTCAGACTGGCTGAGCTCTGGCCATTGGCAGCCAGTTGAGGGGCAAACCAGCAGATGGAAGATCTTTCCATCTCTCTTTCTCTCTGTAAATCTGACTTCCAAAATCTCTTGAGCAAGACTCTCAGAGCACGCCCTACTTCAGGGACCCCGGGGTGGTTATCAGGTAGCTGTCCTCCATCCCAGGATGCAGAGGCATTTGGGAGGCTGGGTGTGGCTTCTCTCCTTGTCTTTCCCCTTTCCCCAAGATACAGGAAAGGGGCAAAAAAGAATGTGGAAATGGTGCCCTCACCCACCTTCCTGAAACCCTTGAGCTTTTTTACCCTAATCAACTATGTAAAAATGATCTAAAATAAAAATAATTAAGAAAAAAAGTAACGAAACAGCATACACAGGAGGTAGGGCAAAGAGTGGGGCTTAACACTTTAGGCCCTCACACAAGCATAGTGAAAGTTTGGCATCATAACCAGATATTGACAGAGTGGAGTCAGAGGCTGGGTGAACAAGCTAAGCCAAAGGCTAGGTTTTTTGGTAAGGCGTGCAGAAGGAAAGTACCCCGGTTTCCAAGGACGCATCCAGGAGGGGTATGACTGAAGTTTAATACTGCCCATCTAGGTCGCCCTCTCCTCCTCCCTCAGGCTGAAGCGGGCCAGGTCGCTTTGACCACCACCCTCCCTTGCTCCAGCAGCCCCACTCCTCCCAGCCTTCTTCACCATGGGATCCCAGCATGTCAGCCCTGGTGGCCATGGGCCCTTCACACTGTGTTTGGTTAACCTGACAGAGAAATGCTGCCTTCTTTAGCTTTAAAGCAGATTCCACAAGCCCCGATCCAAGCACAAGCTTCGGCCCCAGGCCCTTCCGTTGCCCCTAGATTTCCCCTGGCCACTCACCGCCAGAGCTTTGTCCTGAAAGGAAACCAGGGATGACCGGAAAGAAAGGAGAGCTAGAGCATGGCCACCTTCTCACACTCACCGTTGATGCATTCAGGGAACTTCAGGGCCAGCACCCCAGGAAGTTCCAGCTGAAGGTGAACCCCAGGAGCCAGGGACGAGGCTGATCAGCAGCTGGGAGGGCAAGTCCAAGGAATATTGTGCTGAAGTGAGTAAAGGCAGCTCCAGCAGCGTGCGAGTGTGCGGGACCTTCTGAAAGAGAGAGGCGGCCTGAATGCACAGAGAGGGAACTCCCAGAATCACAGCCAGGAGGGGCTTTCCTCTGCGAGAAAACACTTCCAAAGGAAGTGAGGTGTGGGTGTTACAGCCTCTGGGAAGCTTAGTGCTCTCATGTGCACTAAAACAAGGCATCCTGCAGAAGCACATCCTTCATGCTTCACCTGTGAGCCCAGAGGCGATTTCTGTGCAACGCCCCTGGGACTGTGCACTAGTGTGAGTGCCATCTGGGAGGTGGGGCTCAGGCAATCACAGCCACAGACACTCCTGCTTTGTTTTGCTCTTGCTAATTAAATAAAAAGCCTAGCGTTTAGTTTTTCTCTAAAGACTCACATAGCTGCTTCTTTATGTCACTCAGGTCTCTGCTCAAGCTTTATTTTTGTTTTTTGGTTTTGTTTTTAAGATTTATTTATTGTTATTAGGAAAAGCAAATTTAGCAGAGAGAAGGAGAGACAGACAGAAAGATCTTCCATCTGCTGTTTCATTCCCCAAATGGCCACAGCAGGCAGAGCTGAGTCAATCCGAAGCCAGGAGCCTGGAGCCTTCTCTGGGTCTCCCATGCAGGTGCAGGGACCATCCTCTACTGCTTTCCCAGGTCATATGCAGGGAGCTGGATGGAAAGTGAGCAGTTGGACACAAACCAGTACACATGTGAAATCCCAATGCTTGCACAAAGAAGATTAGCCAATTGAGCCATCATGTCAGCCCCCGAAGCCAGTCAGTCTTCCTGGTTTGTGCAGCCCAAGAGCTCAGAAAAGTCTGTGGGCTCTCAAGAATTGAGAAAAAGAAAACAAATCCTGAGTGGCACATGAGAACTGGATAAAATTCCAATCTCACGGTTGGTCAGGGACATGACTGCCTGCTCACTCACCATCCACGGCTGCCTTTGGGACACAGCAGAACTGAGTCACTGAACAAGGCCCAAAGGGTCTAAAACATTCGCCACCCACACCTCAACCTCTCTAGCGCACCCCTCCCCCCATGTAAACACACAGTTTCTCTTTCACATCACTCATCTGAATGTCATCTAGGCCCTAAGTTACACTTTCACTGACTAGCGAGTCTGTTCTGGAGTTTCCACTCAATTCCAAAGGTCAATATTATTATTACCACATCAAAGACACCACTTTGGGGACGGGCAGTTCAAGCACTGTTTGGAGGCCAGAGACACATATCAGTGTCTGGGTTGGGTTTTGAGTCTACTTCGGATACAGCTTCTTGCTACTGCACAACCTGGGAGGCAACACTGCTTGACCCAAGTATTTGAACCCCTGCCACGCATGCAGGAGACTCCCATGGAGTTCCTGGCTCCTGGTGTCAGCCTGGCCCAGCCCTGGCTGCTATGGGCATCTAAAGGGTGAACCCGCGAATAGAAGATACATTTCACTCATTCAATCTCTCACACTCTGCTTTTGAAATGGAACAAAGTTAAATAATAAAGAACTTTTTAAATGCACCATCTTGATCCCAATAGTCATTGGCAATAAGCTTTACTATTTGATGGCCCAAGTCTCGCAACTCAGTGTTCCTTCGCTCATGACACAGGTGACCCTGCCCACTTCCTCCCATACCAGTTTTGGTATAATCTGGTTGAAATCCCAAGAAAGAGCCTGTTGGCATATGCTTGAGAACCGCAGTGCATGGGAGACATACTCTCTAGCTCTTTTTCTAAGATTTTCTAAGAACGTGAGATAGGGAGAAAGATCTTCCATCCTCTGGTTTGCTCCCCAAATGGCTTCAAAGGCTGGGACTGAGCCAATCCAAAGCTGGGAGCTTCTTTCAGGTCTCCCATGCAAGTGCAGGGTCCCAAAGCTTTGGGCCGTCCTCTACTGCTTTTCCAGGCCACAAGCAGGGAACTGGATGGGAAGTGGAGCAAGAGGGACACAAACCGGCACCCATGTGTGATCCCAGTGGATGCAAGGTGAGGATGTTAACCACTAGGCTACTGCTGTGGGACCCTTTCTCGTTTTTTCAAACTTCTATTGATGATGTTTAAGTAGTTGATTAGGGTGGGAAGGGTTGAGGATTGAGGGAAAGTGGATGACATCGTTGTTTCCAAATTTTCTTATTCTTCCTGTAACCAGGGGCATGGAGAAATAATAAGAGAAGCTGCACCCAACCTCCCAACCACCTCAGCACCCAAGGGTGAGTAACGGCCACCTGATGTCATCCCAGGGGCCCCAATGTGGAGCATGCTCCAAGGGTTCTGTTCAAGTGGTTTTGGTAGTAGTTCTGAAATGCTGTTGATTTCACCAAGGATGAAGAAATCCCTCCAAGGTCCATTGACCGACCGTCCATCCCAGAGTCTCCATCTGCCCAGATACTTGGTGTCAACGCTTAGCTGGGGTACTTGACCAATTTGCTCTGTCCTCCTTCCTCCACTATGGTATCAAATGCCCTCTGCAGGCCCCAATGGACTGCCATATCCTCCATGTTCATCTAGGCATGCTATCCACTGCTCTGTCTTAGCCACTTAGGAGGCCCAGTTCTGACACATTACTCCCCGGTCAGACCACAGGTCCTATGATTCTCCACATGGTTGGAGTTCTGTGTCCAGCGGTTCAGTTGGGAGGATTCCCAAAGAAACCTCATCTGACATGATCCCAGATCTGACTCTTGTATGTGCTTGCCAACGTGGGGTCCAGCTGAGTCCATCACCCACACTCACCTGCGCATACACTAGTAGTTGCAATTGCTGGGTTGGTTCTGCCTCCAGCCCCATCTTTTACATAAGTCAATGGATGCTGTGGCCCAACCCAGCCCTGCTCACCATGCACTCTGCCCTCACATACACCAGTAGGAATTACAACCTAGTCAGAGTGACTCCCAATTACCTTCACCAGGCCCACCTCAGCCCTCGTTCATATGCTTGCCAGAATATGCAGCAGACTGGTCCAGTCTGTCCCACATCCCATTCAGCTCTCCTACATGTCAATGGGTGTTGAAATCTAGCTGAACCCAACTGTCCAGCCCATACTCATGCTAGCAGGTAACACTGCCTGTCTAGCCAGCCCAACCCCCAGCCTTGGTTCTCATGCCCACCAGTGGGAGGTACAGCTCATCAGAGAGATACCCACCATCTCCCTACTGGGCCCACTCCCAATCCTGGTCTTGTACTCTCCTGGAGGTTCTGTAGTCTAGCTAGGCAGGATTTACCCCCTAGTCCCAGCACTTGCCAGCTGATGCTGCAGCAAAGCCCAATCAGTCTGCACATTCTCTGGCCTGCACATGTACCAGTGGATACAGTCACTTAGCCCAGCCTGGCCCTCTCCCTAACCCAGCTCACACGCAAACCAACAGGTGTTGTAGCCCTGCCTAGTCTGGTCTGTTCCCAATGCCAGTTCTTATACTCACCAGTGGGAGCAATGACAAAGGGGAATCCCCGCAGCCCCTCTAATGGGCTCACACCTTCTTCTCACCAGGTCTCACGTGTGCTGGTGGGTGCTACAGCCCAGTCTGGCTTAGCCCACCTTACCTCAGCATTGGTCGTCAGGTGCTATAGCTTGGCCTGGTCCAGTCTATCCCCAGTTCCAGCTCAGGATGATGGGTGTCACCACCCAGTCCAGCCCAGTCTATCCCCAGTCCTGGCCCTAATGTGGACTATCTGGTGTTGCAGCCAACTCAGCCCACCCTGCATCTTGTCCTGTCTCTCAGATCTGCCACTGGATGTTTTGAAGTGGCTCAGCCTGGCCTCCCCCAGTCCTGACCCACATGTATGCTGGCAGGTAACCTGGCTTGGTCTGGGCTGCTCCCAGTCTTGGTTCTTGTGCTCACCTACAGGGACTGCATCCTGACTGAGGAGTTCCTCAAGCTCCTGTCATTCCTAAATTCAGTGTGTACTAGTGGGTGGTTGATGCTAACTAGCTCAGCTCAGGTCTCCCACATGAGCAGGTGCATCAGCAGTCTGACCCAGAAAGTTCCTCTAGCTGCCCTCCTCCAAACGGCCTGGTCTCGGTCCCCTCACTTACCTACAAGCACTGTGGTCTTGTGGGCACAAGTCCCCTAAAGTCATTCCTCACCTGTAACATACTCCCTCGATGGTTCCGCCTCCCATACATCCTATGCCCCCTTCCCTGATCAAACCACAGCCCCTGTGCCCGTAAGCAGTTGGGTTCCTCTAGTCTAGTCTTCAGGCAGGGTGGTATGTTGGCCTGAAGCCCTGCCCACCCACTCAGGTGCCCAGATCCAGTCTTTCAGCACACATACCAGCCTGGGACCCTACCCTTCTCCCCACCCGGGACTCAAGCATGTTAACCAGTCTTCAAGTCCAGTCCAACAGTACACCATGCCAGCATGCCAGCCTGGAACCCCAGCAACCCCTACCCAACCTGGAACCCGAACAACCATGGGAGCTCCCAGGTCTGGTCCGCTCTGCCAGCCCCCACCATGAGCCCCACGTCCCCCAAGGCCACCTAGGGGTGCCTTATCAGAATTTTTTCTTTGTCAAGTAATAATTTTTTCCTTGAAGCCTATATCTTCAGGTATAAATATGCCAGTTTTTAATTGATCTTTGCTTAGTATATCTTTTTTAAAACAAAAAGATTTATTTATTTTTATTGGAAATGCAGATTTACAAAAAGAGACAGAAGGATCTTCCATCTGCTGGTTCATTCCCCAAATGACTGTAACAGGCAGAGCTGAGATGATCCAAAGCCAGGAGCCAGGAACTTCATCCAGTCTTCCATGTGGATGCAGATCCAAGGTTTTGGGCCATCCTCCACTGCATTCCCAGGCCATAAGCAGGGAGCTGGATTGGAAGTGGAGCAGCTGCAACATGAACACATGCCCATGTGGGATGCAGGTGGAGGATTAGCCAACTGAGCCATTATACCAACCCTTTGCATAGTGTATCTTGAAATTTAATTCTTTAACATTATATGGTTTCCTTAAAGTAGATTCAAGAGTATTATTTTATATAAACTTCCAAATTTTATATATTATTAAAGATGTTTGCTATGTAAAACTTTTAACATATGAAAAACTAAAAGTGCTAGAAAATCTAGGGCAATGAGTACCCACCAACCACACACCCGCTGGTTCCATTTAGAACGTATTATTTTGCCATTTTTATCTGCATTAATTTTTTTATTAGAGCACATTTTTATATATATCTAACACCACTGTTATTAGGTTTTAGCAAAATTAATAATGCCTCCATATTAATACCCAGTTCCCACTCAAACTTTCCCAGTCACCTTGAATTATACTTTGTTTTTGATGTTCTCCTTCCAACACTTCCCTGATCCTAGTTTTCATATATCCTCTCTTCTCCTTAATCATATAAGCTTTTTAAAGAACCTGGACAGCTGTCATGGAATATTCCTGTGCCCTTGCATTTCAAGGGTGTTGGCTGTGGACCATGTTCTCTGTAGTAGTCTCTTAAGCCAATGGGACACTTAACCTTCACTTTGCCAGCAACTTCCACGTACTCTTATTGTGATTACCAAAGTATCTGAAACAGTTCCTCCGATTTGTTAGTTCTATCCACGGCATTATATAAAAGTTTCGTTTTTTCCTGCTGGGTTGTTTTTAACTTAACTGAGCATCTTGGTTTGACTTTTTCATGCATTTGCTTTCTCCTGCTGCCCTCTTCCTCCACAGTTAGCTTGGAGGTCTACACTTTTTGTATTCCTTTCCCTGGGCTTGCCCTATGTCCCTCGGGCTGAGTTCGCCCCCTCAACCTTTAAAAGTCAGGGCACAGTTCATGCCATGTGACCTCAAAGCCAACAGGCAGTTATTGGCTGAGTGAGGTGATCTGCTCAAAGACAGCCAGTGGGTTGGCAGAACTAATTGGTGGGCTGAGCCAATCAAGATTCTCTCTCAGAAACTTGGCACTGGCAATGCAAGAGCCACCTTAGCCAACCGGAAAAGATGGTGCTGGGACTCAATCAGAAGAGAAGTGAGAAAATGGGGTCAGAAGAACAGAGCTCACAGCAAATAGAGTGGCAGCCCAGAGGTCCCTCCCCACCCTGACCCCACCCACTCACCCTACACACAGACTTCACAGTGGGTGGCTTGCTCCATTTCCTCCAATAACACCCCTCCCTTGAGTGCTTTATTCTGGGAAAATAAGCCTTATATAAAAGCAGAAAGAAATCCACAAACTAAGCCCTGAACTCCTGCAAAACAAGCTCCCTTTGCCCCCACATATAAAGGCATTGCTGATGGGACAGTCATTCCAGCTTATTGCTTTTGTCTCTTGTTTCTTGAAAACATGACCCCGATCAAGCCCATGGCTGCCAAGCCCACTCCTGCGATGCCCGCGGCCATGACCACGTCCCGGACCTGCAACAGACAAGAGGGTGAGTCAGGCACAATCAGGACTCTGAAAACAGGGCAGCCTCGCCTCCTGCCTCCCCAACAAGCTCAGGGGTCACCAGGGAAGGCAAAATCAGAATGGAATTTTGCCAGGAGCTGACATGGGCCTGAAGGCAAGAGACTTCATGCACCCTGTGACACTGCTAACAGCTTATAAATGCTCAGGCAAGGCGGGGGGCCTTTACATTCTCCCATGACTCAACAGTGCTGTTATCCTCAAAATTATCTGAATATCTGATTTATCTTGCTTTTAGCTTTATAAAGAAGTTACTACAGAAGTTAACAATCACTAGTAAAAAGCCAGCTGTGCCTCCTGGGGGCAACAGGGTGGCCATGCTGACTTGGTGTCAGAGCCAGTTCAAGCCCCAGCTACTGTTGCTTGTTGCTCATGCACCCAGGAAAGCAGCAGAAGATGGCTCGAGTGCCTAGTGCTTGGGCCCGTGCCACATTCGTGGGTGGTCCAGATGAAACTCCTGTCTGCTGGCTTCAGCCTGTCCCAGGTCTGGCTGTTGTAGCCATCCGGGAAGTGAACCGATGATTGAAAGATTCTCTCCCTCTGTCTCTCTGTCTCTCTCCAATTACTCCTCCCTCCCTCTCTGATACTCTGCCTTTTAAACACATAAATATTAAAAGGAAAAACAAAGTAAGGCTCTCTCAGCCTTATTCAAAAAAAGACTACGCTCTTCTGATACCCAACTAAATGTGTGGGTTTTAGGCATACTTCCATATGGACACCGATAACACCAAGCCCTAAGGCACCCGCGGGCGAAGCTTTGGAGGACACTGATTCTACAGCCCGTGTGCAACTGGAAACAGGGACGCAGAGAGATAGAGGTTTCATTTTGAACTTGGACTTTGACCCCAATGGACGTGGGAACATTTATTCCCTGGGGAGGGTAAAAGGCAAGCGTGGAGGTGCTCGATGTCAGCAAAGAACTGATACATTGTGACGTATCACAACACCAACAAGAAACAAATGCTGTAAATGCAACCCAAACTGCAATGACTCATTACATTACTGCTAGCTTAAAAATAGCTAACAGTAATCTCCAAACTAATCAGACTTGTTTAACTTAGCCTGGCTGTTGACAGCCATTTGGGGAGTGAAGCAGTGGAAGGTAGATAGAGCTTTCTCTGTGTAAATCTGTTTTCAAATAAGTGAAATAGATCTTTAAAAAAAGAAAGAAAAAAGAATTCTCTGTCTCTGCTCCTCTCTGTTTATCTGACTTTCCAAATATAGATATATATATATAGCTAAGCTAAGACTAAGCACTGCAGGACTAAGCTAAGCTAAGACTGCAGGACTTCATCCTGCTGTGTAAGTGGTCAAGCTCAAGGTCACCGACCCCACCCGGCCAGTTTCAGGATGCTCAGCAGGACTGCCTGCCCACAGCCAAAGAAGCTACCACCCTCACTCTCTCCCCTCCCTTTCTCCTTTAAAAAGTTCTGAAAACTTGAGAATCTGAGATTTTGGATTTTCTGACACAAAGCCACCATCTCCTCAAGTCGCCAGCCTCTTGAATAATCTGATTCCTTGCATCATCTCTCTCATCTGTCACGTGCTGGCTTTGGAGCCGGCAGATCCTTGTGTCCGTAACATAAGCCCTGGAGGCTCCCAGGCCACCTGTTCCTCATCACCTCCAGGAATTCACTTCCACGCAAGAGTTTGGGAGACTTCCGGGTAATCTGAGCAGCCCGAGTAGAAACCACAGAGGAGTCCAGAACCAGGACTCCTTAGAGCCCACCCAGACCACCGCGCAGTGGCACATGGTGAGGTCCACGCCCACTCTCCCTGAGCTCCCATCAGAAGCAAGCCTCTCACCCTTAACCATGAACTGCAGCCAAGACGCAAGCCTCAGAAGCAGGCTCTCAAAGTGAAGACCAGAAAAACAAAAGCCAAAACAAAAGAAACGGGCTGCAGAGCCAACAGGAAAAAAACAATCCGGAGAAACAGAAACCGTCTCCAGGAAAGAGAGCAACTGTTAAAAAAAACTCCCAGTGGAGAACAAGAGAGCACACCGCAGCCAGTGAACAGGAACTTGGCACCATGAAAACAAGTCAAAGTTGAGAAAGCAGAAACGGTCCACAGAAAATACGCTCAGGATAGAAATGACAAACGCTATAGAAAAATAAATCCAAAAAACCAGAGATTAAATGGTAGGGAGTAGACCCAGAATTCTTAAGGCACACCCTAGGAAGCCAAAGATGATGGCTCAGGTACTTGGGCTCCAGCGCCCCACATGAGAGAACAGGGCGAGTTCCTTATTCCAGCCCCAGCTGTTGCACACACGTGGGGAACAAACCAGTAGAAGGAAGATCTCTGCTTGACTCTCCACCTTTCAAACAAGAAAAAAGTCCAATTTTGCAAAACAGACATTCTAGGAAGGGAAACAATAAGAAGACTCAAAAGAGAAATGATGCATAAAGACTTAACAGAGCCTAACCATGTATATTTTCACATTGAGATGTTATTCTGAGCTCTATCTTAACGAATACAAGCAGACATACATCCAACACATCACCACAAAATTCTAGAACACGGCGTTAAAAAAAAAAGGTACCGCAACATTTTGAGCAACAGTGGAAAGGTCAGGAATCACGATGACCCCAGATTTCTCCAAAATCACAGAGAAAACGAGAGGATTCAGGAGTGATGCCCCCAAAATTCTGCAATAAAACTATTTCCAATCTAGGATTCTGTTCTCAACCTCTCGAATCAAGTGAGAGAGGAACATTTAAAATAGCCCAGAGTTACGAGATCAACAACATACTTCACAGGCCTCCATTCTCAGGACACGGTGAAGGAAGTTCCACCAAAACAGCAAAGACACAGGATACAGAGGGTGGGTGTTCCAGAACAAGACAGACTAGAAAGGAATTTCCACAGCCACAGCAGTGAGAGTCAGTCTGAGGACAGCTCGTTGCTAAACAGAGAGCATGACCGGGAGGCAAGAGCATGGCCAGAACCCTGTAAACAGATGGCGCTAGGCCAGGGGCAAGGAGGAAATTAAGGATGCAGGTTGACTCAAGGTTGCTAATTAAGTCACCCTTAAAATAGGGAGGAGATCCTAGCTAGCACAGCTGGGGCCAATATAATCGCAAAGTTCCTTAAAAGACAGAAGTCAGCAGGCAAGGCGTTGGCATTGGGATGTAATGAAGTAAGCCACTGCCTGCAATGCTGGCATCCCACATGAGCGCTGGTCCTGCTTCTGATCCAGCTCCCTGAATGTACGTGACAAAGAAGTGGAGCTTGGGCCTCTCCATCCACATGGGAGGCCAGAAACTCCTGGCTCTTGGTGCCGGCTGACCCAACACTGGCTTTTATGGCCATTTGAGAACTTCCAACCAGTTCAACTCCCACTGTGGGCAAAAGATCTCTCTCTGTATATCTCTACCTTTCAAATTAAATTTTTTCTATAAAAAAGGGTAAAAATTTTTTCGAGGAAAGGCTAGTATCACAAGGATTCTGAAGTGTGAAGGATGCAATGATGGCTAACTTTGAAAGATGGGAGGGACCAGTAGCCAAGGGATGCCAGCAGCTGCTGGAAATTTAAAATGGCAACAAATCAGCTTCTGCCTGAGAGCTTCTAGAAAGGTCTAGAAAAGTCTCACCAGGAGTTGAGTCCAGTGAGACCCATTTGCCTCTAGAATAGTAATCTAACCAGTTTGTGTGATTTTGAGTCATGCAGTATGTGGTGACTGGTTGCAGCCTCAAGAGGAAGCTGAGACATGACCCAGTACAGGTGACAGCCTGGTGGCTCCAGAGCCTGGCCCCCTGAGGACTGTCAGGGCTTTGTCCTCTCCACTGTGCTGTGTTCCAGACCTGAACTAACTTCCAGAGGTGGCATCTGCCCCAGTAAGGGCAACAACAAAACAAGAGATTGGGGAACCAGAAAATGCTACCTAAGAAAGAAAAACCCAAAAGGGAAGACCTAGGATGACAATCATGGAGTTGGCCGAGAAGCAACCAGCATGGGCAGAACTCTGGGATGGCTGTGTCCACAGAAAACACGACAAGCAGCAGATCCAGACCGGCACTGTGACACAGGGGGCCAGCATCTGGTAGGAGCACTGGTTTGGGTGTCAGCTGCCGTACTTCCAATCCAGCTCCCTGCAAATGCACCGGGGGAAGCAGCAGGTAGGAGACTCGGATGGAGTTTCAGACTCCTGGCTTGACGCTGCCCCTGCCCTGGCCATCTGGGGAGGAAACCAACAGAGAGAAGATTGATATCTCTCTCTCTCTCTGCCCCCTGTCTACAAAAATAAATTTTGATAAAAGATAAAGAACTAGTAGATCACTTGATGTGATTTCCCTTGTTGAGAGCTCATGAGGCGGGGTGGGGAGACGCGACAAGAGGTACAAAGAAAATCCAGTGATGAAAAGCACTCATTGTCATCAACGAAAAAGAACCCCACAGTCAAAACTAAAAGGCAGCTGTCCCAATAACACCACAACGCCCAGGTGTGAGTAAAATCTGTGTAGACATACATCAAACACCAAGTACTGATGTGATTATAATGTGTGATATGAAATTGCACTGAGACAATGAGGCGGCGGGGGAGACAGCAGTCATGAGCAGCCGAATAACACAGTCTGGGCTCCTGGCTTCTGGCGAGCCCAACCCGGCTGTTCCAGGCATTTGGCGAGTGAGCCAGTGGGTGGGAGATCTCTGCCTGTCTTTTTCTTTGTCTCTGCCTTTCAAATAAAGCAAGAGAAATCAGAAGACCACGCAAAGAGAGCACTGCTCCATCCTCCCCTTTGTTTGAAACAGCCCCGTTTCCCGATGGCTTCTGACTCTGAAGCTGGTCCATCTCAGGTCCCCAAACGTGCAGCCGGCACTGCTGTGGGCGTCCCATACTACAGGGACATGTCTGCTGCCACCACTGCGTTTTCAGTCATCACACTAGACCTAGCTGTTCTTTTAACTCAAGTACCCGTTCCTTCACAGTCAAGTGTTGCAATGGACACCAGACCTGCTCCCATCCAACCTGAAGGCCTCCCTGGCTGCAACCTCAGTGAAGGCCAGTAGGCACGACCTCAGCCCCAGAAGCATGAAGAGCCCCAGATCCAGCATGAGTGGCACTGGGCATACCCCAAAGCTGAGACACCGTTCCCCACTCAGAACTCAGCTCTCCTGATCTTCCCAGTCTAAATGCTGGACTCAGAACCCTAACCAAGAAAAGAGAGAAGACAGAACAGGTCAACCAACCATCTCAGCTATGATGGACTATGTCAATCAGTGGATTTTTCAAAGACCTCATAGTGCTTGGAGTGGCAATATTGGCAGCGACTCATAACTGTGGCAATATCAAAACCACTTGAGCAAGAACCTCAGAGCATACCCTACATCCGGGACCTGGGGAAGGTGGGAAATTGGGTGGGCCTTCTCCCTTAATACCCCCCTTTAAACATGAAGGAAACAATATGGAAAAAATACTAGTCTTAGCCACTTTCCTGTAGCCCTTGAACCTTTTTACCGTAATTAACTATGTAAAGATTGTCAAAATAAAAGAAAGAAAGAGAGAAAGAGAGAAAGAGAGAAAGAGAGAAAGAAAGAAAGAAAGAAAGAAAGAAAGAAAGAAAGAAAGAAAGGAAGAAAGAAAGAAAGGAAGAAAGAAAGAAAGGAAGAAAGAAAGAAAAAATAATGATGGGGAAAAGGTCTTAAAAAAAAAACAAAACAAACAAACAAACAAACAAAACTCAGCTCTCCTAATCTGCGCTTTGGCTAGAAGGTCTCTCTGTACCTCTTAAGGTTTGAACATAATTCTCAAATATGGAGAAGGAGAGAGACAGAGAAAGAATCTTCCATCTATTGATTCACTCCCGAAATACCTACACAGCCAGATGTAAGCCATTCCTACGCCATGGGCCAGGAACTGCATCGGGCTCTCCCACATGGCCAGCAGGGACCCAAGTATTTGGGCCATCACCACTGCTGCCTCTGCAGGCACATTAGCAGGAAGCTGGACTGGAAGCAGAGTGGCCAGACTCAAGCATTCCAAGTGATACTTAACCCACCACACCACAACACCTGCCCCCTGAACGGGATTTTGCCCCTCACCCAAATTCAGGCAGACATTTAAATCCAACATCATGTGTTAACAGTCAATGGATTAATATTAACAGCTGAATCATATCAATGGCTAAGGTGGACACTTGATTTAATTACCACATCCAAGAGGGCAGCTTGTGGGAAGCCTTTAGGAAAATGAAAGTTTGTCTTTGGAAGGCAGTTCTTACCAGGTTAGCTACATGAGCAACCATGTTTCTCTCTCTCTCTCTCTCTCTCTCTCTCTCTCTCTGTCTCTGTCTCTCTCTCTCTCCTCTTCTCTCCTGGCTCACCATGCAATCATCCCTGTTACCTCCTCTGTCCTCACCAGCCTGAGCCAATAGGGTCCCCCCCACCCCCCGATGATAGCCTGCGAACTCCAAACTGGAAGCTGTAGTAAGCCTTCCTGCTTCCTCAGAAGCGCCTCCTGGGTACCTCAGCTCAGTGCCAACAAGCTGACTTACACACAGCAGTCCTGGCCCTGCCCCCACCTGCCTTCCCAGTTGTCACCGCCAGGTGCTGCCAGCCACCGTCTCAGCCCCTCGCATCAGGTCAGGCGCAGCAGCAACCCTGAAACAAAACTGAGTAGCAGTGACACACTTCAGCCACAGCGGCGGAGAGCTCAGCTTCTTCCTCTTTCTGGAATAGTCCAGGGCCCGATCCCAGGCCTATCAGCTCCCGTGACAGAGTGATGGACCCCCCTCAGTTCATAACAACTGTTCCCAGTGAAAGGACCAAGCCCCAAATCAGCAAAAACCGCACTGGTCATGAATCAGAAACTCCCGTCCTGGACACAGGCTGTTTGCTCAATGGCTGAGCCATCAGTTAGGATGCCGGGTCCCGCCCCGGAGTGCCTGGGTTACATCTCCAGCTCTGGCTGTGGGCTCCGGCTTCCTGCTAGTGCAGACACTGGACACAGCAGTGAGGGCTCCAGCCTGCCACCCACACAGGAGCCCTGAATCCAGTGCCCAGCTCCAGCCTGGTCCAGTGCTAGCCATGGCAAGCATTTGGTGAGTGAGCCAACAGGTGGAGGGTCTCTCTCTCTCTCTTTTTTGCTCTCTCTCATCTCTTAAATAAATAAGACTTTTTTAAAAATGATATGTCTCACCCTAAAATCAAGCCAGGCATTTCAGCAAAGTCAAAGGCAACGAAGAGAAAGATTGTTAGTCATACTTGTATTCCAGGAACACTAAGACAGTTTATTTAAAAGTAAACAAAAAAGCAATAGAAAGAAAGAAGCAAAATGGGGGCATAAGATCCAAAATCCAGGGCTGGTGAGGTAGCATAGCACACTAATCCTCCGTCTACAACACCGGCATTCCATGGGCAACAGTTTGTGTTCCAGCTGCTGTGCTTCTGATCCAGCTCCCTATTTATGGCCTGGGAAAGGAGCAGAGGATGGTTCAAGTGCTTGGGCCTCTGCACCCATGGGAGACATCTGGAAGAAGCTGGCAACTTCGGACCAGCCTAGCTCTGGCTGTTGCGGCCATTTGCGGAGTGAACCAGCAGATAAGAAGAACTCGCTCTGTCTCTGCCTTTCAAATAAAAATAAATAAATAAATAAATCTTAGGAAAAAAAAGATCCAAAATCCACATCCCCACATGACATGACCAACACCATCCTTGCTGCTCTGAGCAGAAAGCTGCCAAACATCCTGGCTGATCAACATAGAGTCTACAGGCCTCCTTCAGTGGGTGTCTTAGTTTACCCACAAAGGCGCTGCCCAGGCTCATCTGGGCTGCCGGGGGTCAGCGTAGCCACCGGCACAGGTGGTCAGCACTGTCATTCTTAGCTAACAAAACTCATGAGGACAAAATGCGGATGGCGCCTCCCACCCGAGGCTGGACGGTCATCCTGCTTTCACCTGTCCTCCTTAACTTTGCAGTTAGCTGCGTCATGGGTCCCCTCTGTGATTCCCTACTCTGTATGCCTGCTAGTGCACACCCAGGAAGGCAGCCAGGGATGGCTCAAGTGGTCAAGGCCCCGTCATCCTTGGGCAGACATGTCCTGAACTTACTGCTCCTGGCTTTGGCCTGGCCTCGCTGTTATAGAAGAGAAGGGAGCACTCCCTCGCTCTCGCTCTGTCTCCCTCTCAAACGCTGAATGAATGAATGAATGAATGAACATACCTTCCTCTTCCAGATAATGAAGCATGTGCAGCACAGCCATGATTCCAGTGGGTTAACCTGCATAAGACCACTCGCTGTGTGGAGTGCTGTGTCACCATGTCACAGAGGAGGAATACCTTGCCCCCAGCTTGTTCAGAACCTCACAAGGGGGGGGGCAAATGCTGACGCAGCAGGTCCATCACTACACACGCTTTGTTGAGGTAGACAAGCTGCCTGTGGTCACGCTCTGTGCATAGTGTTGAGTGGGCAGCATGTCCAGACGCACTTTGTCAACCCGTAGACCTTAGAAAGATTCTGTCAACTCTGGAGCGATGAAAGCAACAACTTCTCAGAACTATCAAACCCACTCAAGTGGACCCCATGTGGTAGTCTAGTGGCTAAAGTCCTCACCTTAAATGCACCGGGATCCCATATGGGCACCAATTTATATCCCGGCTGCTCTACTTCCCATCCAGCTCCCTGCTTGTGGCCTGGGAAAGCAGTCAAGGACAGCCCAAAGCCTTGGGACCTTGCACCCACGTGGGAAGACCCAGAAGAAGCTCCTGGCTCCTGGCTTTGGACCAGCCCAGCTCTGGCTGTTGCAGCTTTTTGGGGAGTGAATCAGTGGATGAAAACCTCTCTCTGTGTGTCTCTCCTTCTCATTCTGTAACTCTGTTATTCAAATAAAAATAAATAATTTGAGAAGGAGAAATGGTAAAGAAACCTGATTTTTCCAAAGCAGCTGAATTCTAGCCTGCTACACGTGGTGCTGTGTGAACCACAGAGCACATGTCTGACTCCTGAGCCGTTTCTGAGCTAAAACTGTACTTTCCCTTTCAACACTGTTCTAAGTAGGTTAATGGCAAGAGGAAGGTCAGACTTACCCTGAAAGCAACTGCACTTAGACTGTGCTGGTTCACAAAATGTTTGTATAGGAATCAGGTTTCATTTGTAGTAATTTCAAAATAACACCCTCTGTTGATCCAGATTTGTGTCATTTGTATATTACCATTGGGCATATCTTTAATATTTTACTTAAAAGACATATTTTACAGAGAGAGAACAAGAAATAAATTTTCCATTTGCTAGGTCACTCCCAAAATGGCCACAACAGCTGGGAGTTGTGCCAAGTCAGAAGCCATGAGTCCAAAACTCCATCCAGGGAGCTGGATGGGAAGTGGAGCAGCCAGGACGTGAACTGGCGCCCATATGGGATGCCAGCACTTACAGGTGGAGAATTAGCTTGCCACATGACAGTGCCAGCCCCTGTGAGAGCTCTTACAAGAGAAAGCATTGCAGAGCTGCCCAGACACTGCTACCTCAGTGTAACTGCTCACAGCTCACATTGGCATCTTACCCACCTTGGCCAGCAGCTCTCAGATGGAGATGGGTTGGCCCAGCGAAGAGGCATTTTGGGTTCCTACACCTCGCAGTGTTGAGGGGTACTCAACCTTCCCCAAGGCACATGGCAGGGCACAAATCACCTGACCCAAAATGTCAATGGTGCTGAGGTTGATCATCCTCATCCTAACCAACTCATAAAAATGAGTCTTTGGAGGCCAGTTCCTGACTCTGACTCATGGCTCCTGGTTGTCTCAGCTCCAGCCAATGTGGCCTTTTGGAGAGATGAACCAGCAGAAGGAAGATCTTTCTCTCTGTCCCTCCTTCTCTCTGGAAATCTACTTTCAAATAAAGTAAGTCTTAAAAAAAAAAAAATAGAGGGTCCAGTGCAATAGCTCAATTGGCTCCATCTGCAAGTGCTGGGATCCCACATAGGCGCTGGTTCATGTCCCAGTTGCTCCACTTCCCATCCAGCTCCCTGCTTGTGGACTAGAAAAGCAGAAGAGTATGACCCAGGTCCCTGGGGCCCTGCACCCATATGGGAAACCTGGAGGAAGCTCCTGCCTTTGGAGGAATCTGTGAAACACAATAGATGGCCTGTCTATTGGTTTTGTAGGACACAATGAGGCGAGTAGCATTGTTCAGAGTGATATGGTTCATGCTCTCTCATCACCATTTTGCCTTTGTCAATGGAATTGGTGAGTACATAGAATGAAAGCCACAGAAACCAAAGTGCAATATGTCTAATTCATATTGTTTCATTTTTCAAAGAAGAGTCAAATTACTACTTCCAAAATGAACACACGGTAGAAAAGATTCCTTGTCTGTCTGCATCAAGAGTTGGGAGGGAGGCGGCAGCATTACCACGCAGAGGGTTCCGTTTCTGTTTGTGATTCTGGCAGCCCATATGGCAGCACTGCTTTATGTCCTGACTGCTCCACTTCTGATCCAGGTTCCTGCTATTGCATCCTGGCAAAGCAGTAGAATATGACCCAAAAACTTGGGCCACCATCACCCATGTAGGAGACCCAGATGGAGTTCCCGAGTTCTCCACTTCATCCTGGGCCACACGTGGCTATTGTGGCTATTTGAGGAGTAAATCAATGGCCTGAAGATCTACCTCTCTCTCCCCCATTTAAATAAATCATATTCAAAATAAATCAGAGTGCCAGACGCAATGGCTCAATTGGTTAATCCTCCTCCAGCAAGCACCAGGATCCCATGTTGTTGCTGTTTTGTGTCACAGCTGCTCCATTTCCCATCCAGTTCCCTGATTATGGTCTGAGAAAGCAGCAGAGGACAGCCCAAATGAGATCCTACACCCTCCTGGGAGACCCAGAGGAAGCTCCTGGCTCCTGGCTTCAAATCTATCTCTCTATCTCTCTGCCTTCAAATAACTAAACAAGCAAAACTTTTCACAGTGAAATTTAAGAACACTTAAGGGAAAAGAGAGGATTCCATAGGCTTGTAGAAAGGGAAAGTGGGTCACATCCCACAGTTTAGAAGTCAGAACAATTTCAGATTCCTTCACCAAGGCCAGACAACAAAGAGGCAATGATTTCAAATATCTGGAAAATAAAATTAATTCCAACCTAGGAATCCACAGTCAGGCAAGCTGTCAGTCAAATGCGAGGATAAGACGGAAATGAGCAACCATTTCTCCGTAAACCAGCATGGACGCCAGTTCCCCCAAAACAGGGCTTCAAGCCAAGAAAGGACGCCTGTGAGCCCTTGAGGAAACCCACAGGGACACGGGCGAGAGCCAGAAGGAATCTCCAGAACACTAGAAAAGGGGTGACCCACATTCTGAAGGTCGCGGGCCCCCTCCCAGACAGATGTGCTGGCGCTATGGTCCCAGACCCGTCCTCTCCTTCGTCACCTTTGTGACGTGGCATGACACAGATGTTGACAAAGTCCCTCTCCCACAACTGTCCCCCAAAGGTCACTCATAACCAAACTCTCAGGGAAACGAGCTGGACTGAACTCAAGGACCAAACACAGGTAACCACTGCCCTTCCCTTAATGACTTAGATGGACTCCTGCTAGCTGAGACTCATGGTAATCACGTTTGACATTCATATCCAGAGTTAAACAAGAGAGGCTGATGATTGGAACATGCCTAACATCTCATCACAGCAGGATATAGGGACTTTCTGAGAGACATGAGGGCCTGTGTGGGAAGCTAACGCCCTCGCACCAGCCACATGGCAACCCTCCATGACTGCTGTGATAATTTGTACTTAGCTACATCTCCCAAGGTCAAATGAATCACCCCAAGTCATTTGCTAAATGACCCAACTCAAGCCCAAGGTCACGATTGGAGAGTGTTCAACTGGTGGAAACTTAATCCACTTATGGCGTCTTGGGAGATGGGCCTGGCAGGAGGCGTTCGGTCATGGGAGGTGAGCCCAGCTGAGGTGTTCTCATGAATGGGTTGGTTATGAAAGCCCAGTAGGGCCTGAACACTCTCTGTCCTCCATTCATGGTTCACCATGGCCATCCTCTGGCCTCACCGGACTGCCACACCAACAGCGACCTCTACATCTTGACCTCTGAAGTTGCAAAACCTTGGGTCAAAACAAACCTCATCCCTTCATAGGCCATTTGCATGGGTGTTTTCCTTGTGGGACTCAAACGCTGACCGACAGAGCTGGCCAAAGCCAGAGCCCAGATCCAGCCAGGGTCTGCCTGACTTAGGGAGTCCAAGCCCTCGACCACAGCACCCAAAGGAGAAGAGATCAGTCTGAGCAATTTTACAAACTCAGTGAGAGCAGACAATCCAGTTGATCTTAACATCATCCCTCGTGGGAAGGAGGAAGAGATTCCAGGAAGAGAGCATGGCCAGAATCAAACCCGAGTCTCTGAATAACACCACATCCCTGGGGTCTCCGGGATTCACCTGAAGACATGGGCACAATGAGGCTGTGTCAAACACACCTGATTCCAAATCCCACCTGTGCTCAGTTGCCAAAAACCCAGAGGGGAAGGAAGCCCTGAGGAGGGAGACTCAACACAGTCCTGATGGCACGAACAGTCACAGGCAGGTGATGAGTTCTGCAAGGCTCAGTTTCCTGGTCTTTCAAGTGGGGATAACAGAACCCATTACTGTCCCCTGGTTTGTGGGAAGGGGGCATCTCAGCATCCCAGAGCCTGGGAACACTTAGGAACAAGTCTGACCACCGTGGCTGTCCATCCTGCTAACCATCCTGACCTGTACGGCGACTTGCCTGGCTCCACTCTCTTGCCCCACCCTCCCCACCCGTCACATCTGCCAGGGCAGGTGCCCATCATTGATTTGTGCATGGCTCCACTTCCATCCACACTGATGCCCAGCTGCTGCCAGCGCAGCGAGGGGACAGGCACTGGAACACACCTGGTCGCTGCGGGGAACTCCGTAGCGCAGCTCGTTGACGAAGTGCTCGCAGTTCTCGCTGGTCAGCTTGTACAGCACCTCCTGGCCCACCAGCTCCTCAGCCCGCTGGATGATCTTGCTGGGAGGCAGCGGGCTGTACTTGTCATCGTGTTTGTTATTGACCTGGTACTTGTCTGTCCCGGCCACATCGTACAGCAGCTCCTTCTTCACCACGGCCTTGTCGGTCAGGGCAGACATAATGCTGGCTGCACCTGCTCCTGCAATTTCACCTGTGGGACAACCATGGGAAAAACAGAAAGATCAGTCCTGGGCAGGAGCCATGGGGGCTCAGAGCCAGGAGATGGAGGGGATGGACGAGATGTGGAAGGGCCAGGAGAGAGGGGTCAGAAGCACAGCTGTGCGGCTTTGGAGAGGTCACTTGGAGTCTCTGTGTGTTGGTGGAGAAGGCCCCTGACTTAGAGTGACTTGAGGAAAATGCATCCCAGAATACCTGCGTGGCCCTCTTGATGAGGCAGACACGAGCCACATGCTCACTTGTCCTGCAGGAAGGACAGGGTTCCAGCAGGGCTACTGCCCCTGGACTGCACAAAGCTGAGGCCTACAGAGAAGGGGAACAGTATATGGGGTCGACCACAAGGACCAGGATGGCAGCAAGGGAAGAGGCTGCCCACACGGAGTGGGCATCACTCCCAAGGCAGCCAGTCTGCACCATGCAGGGTAAGCATGGGTATTGGATGTGGTGGCTAAGATGTGGGCAGGCAAGTGGGCAAAACAGGACCCAGGAGACCAGAAGCATCCTGAGAAGAGGTTCCGTGTCCTTGAAGCTCCATCGGGGGGCCAGCATCGTGGCCCAGGTTAGCTGGGTAGGCCACTGGAGAGTGAACCAGCAGATGGAAGGTGTCTGCCTCCCCTTCTGTCTCACTCTGCCTTTTTGATAAATCTTTTTTTTAGTTTGCTTTGATTTAAAAATCAGAATTATAGACAGAAGAAGACACAGAGATCTTCAGCTTCTTTCTGGGTTCCCCGCGCAGGCGCAGGGTCCCAGGCTTTGGGCCATCCTCTACTGCTTTCCCAGGCCACAAGCAGGGAGCTGGATGGAAAGTGGAACTGCCAGGACTTGAACCAATATCCATACGAGATGCCAGTGTCAGAGCAGAGGATTAACCACAGCTGCAGCCCAAGACATAAACCTTAAAAGAATCACTGAGGCCTGGTCCTAAGGCCCCTGCTTCACTGGACAGGACAGGCTACTGCTGCGACGTCCATGTGACAGAGACCACCAGCCTTGGCAGGAAGGGACGATGGGATTCCAGGCCATGCTTGGCTTTCCAAGGAAGCCAAGCCTCTCACCCTTGGTGCCCTCCTGGTATTTTAGAAGAGCAGGAGTCTGGCACCTGCTAAGGACAGTGATGACAGGCCACCGAGGTTCATGGGAGACAGGGTACATTACTAGAGCCCTGAGTGTGAGGTGGGTGACAGGGCTAGGACAAAGGTGAGCTACAAAACTGCTAGGAGTATCAAAACTCAAGGTGGAACCAGTTCCAGGGCCATGTGAGCAGAACCAACACTCATCTGTGTCCACCAGCCCCACCCCCAGGGCTGCAACACACACAGGTGCCACCAGAGACTCCCCCATGCCTGACCACCTCAGGGGTCTGCACAGGTCACTGATCTTAGCTGAGCCACCAACATCGCTACAAGAATACACATCAACACAGGAACCTACAGTTCTTTTCCAACTCATTGCTTCATTACATTAGCCTCTTAAAGAGAATATTAAGAAAACAATCACAGAAAAGACATGGCTATGGTAAACCAGGAAGTGTCAGGCCAGGCACATAAGCACAGAATCAGTGATCCAGCTTGTGAGGGCAGAGTGTCACTCATGCCACCTACCACCCCGTGAGCCTGAACAGCCCCTCAGCCCTGAAACCTGCTTCCTGGTAGAATGGGGATCATGGCAGTCCCCGCTGCATGGGGAGCTGTGAGGACTAACAGTCACTGGGGGCAGGTCATTAGTTAGCAGGTGTGACGTCAGCTAACACACATCCCATGTTGGAGTGTCTGGGTTTGGCTGCCAGCTCCATTCCTGACTGCGACCTCTTGCCAGCGCACACTCCTTGAGGCCACGGTGACAGCTCAGGTGAGTGGGTGCCTGCCACCCACACGGCACACCTGGGCAGCCTTCCTTGCACCCCAACTTTGGCCCCACCCTGGGACACAGTGCTGTAGGAATCTAGGAAATGAGTCGGTGGATAGGAGATGCTTGCTCACTCTTTTATCTCTTTCTCTCGCTCTTGCCCTCCTTTCTGCCTCTTTCCTGGCAGCCATACAGGGCGCCTCCCCTAATCGGACACAGCAAGTGCTAGCTGCTATTACCACTGTGTTTGTTGCTAAGTTTCCTTCCCACTCCATGACGCTTGCAGTAGCCGACCAGTCCTCCTGGCCTCCGCCATGCCACTGGGTCCCTGCAAAGCATGGACACAGGAGAAAGTGTCTTGAGCATCACTTGCCCTCCGTGCCATGTCAACCTGTCTACTCAAGGCCCTGCCTGCCTGCCTGTCCTTGCCAGCTGTCTCCAGGTATACCCACAGGGTGCAGGTGGTCAGCACTGATTCCCACAAAGTGCCAGGCCTCGTGCTGGAGACAAGTGGTGTGAACTAGACACATGCCTGCCCAGAGAAGCCCACATTCCTGCGCAAGAACAAACACACAGCATAAGATATTCCAGGACCCTGGAGGATGCCATGAGATAATGAAATAAACTGACATGGAAGACGGTGATGGAGGCAGAGCAGCAAAGGCCAAGGCCTCAGGAAGGAATGGGGCTGGGCAGGTTGGGGAGGCAGCCGGGAGACCCACGTGGATGACATCTAGAGATGGAGGAGGGAAGAGAAGGGCGTGATGCTGGGCAGCAGCCACTTGGCGCCCCTAGCCCACAGCACAGACGTGGAGGCTTTCTCTGCAGGTACAGAAGTTCTCAGAAGAGTGGCAGGACCCAATTTATTCCTTAGAACAAGCGTGCTGGCCGCCCTGTGCGGGCAAGAGGCAGGGAGACCAGTCAGGGGCGCCAATGAAAGCAGGTGCAGACAGTGGCCCTGGACACCAGGGGGCGCTGCCGTGAAGGATGCTAAAAAGCAGTGAGATCCACAGTCAACTTGAAAGAAAAAAAGCCAACGGGATTTCGTGGTGGATTAGACAAACAGCAACCAGGATTAGACAAACACCAGGGGCCAGCACGGTGGCATATCAGGCTAATCCTCCATATGGGCACCAGCTCCCAGCCTGTGGCCTGGGAAGGCAAGGCAGCGGAGGATGGTCCAAGCCCCTGGACCCCTACACCCACCTGGGAGACTCAAAGGAAGCTCCTTGGCTCCCGGCTTGAGATTGAAACAGCTCTGGCTAATGCAGCCATTTGGGGTGTGTATCAGAGTACAGAAAATCTGTCTCGCCTCTCTGTAAATCTACCTTTCAAATAAAAATAAATCTTAAAAAAGAATAGCTACAGCTTGGGCGCAAGCAGCCAGGTGACGTCACAGGTTACAGGCTTCCATTCAGGGGACGCCCAAGTGGAGACTGCACAAGTTGGAGGCCAAGCAGGAGGTCGAAATAGAGAGCAAGGGTTTAGAGGAAAGGAGACGCTGGGAGCCGCCAGGCAATGTCCTGCGTCCACTTAGGGACACCGGGGGTGCCCCGCCCCCACCTCCTGCCCTCAGGAGATTAAGCAAAAGGACTCCATGGGAGACAAGTAAACAGCAGACACTCACATCAAAGCTACCGAAAGGGGTGGGCATTCTGAGCAGCAGCTGGCTAGCCTAGCCGCTTGGGAAGCCAGGAGGGCCTGGTCCCAGCTCCTCCACTGCCCATGGGCTTCCTGGGAGGTAGCTGCTCAGAGCTGCAGTGCCCTGCCAGGCGCATGGGGCGCCCTGAGGAGGCTCCTGGCTCCTGGCTTCAGCCTGGCCCAGTCCCAGCTGTTGAGGGCATTTAGGGAGTGAACCAATAGACGCCAAAATCACTTTCTGAAAGTTGTGGGAAAAAAAATTAAAGCTACCAAGAGCCAAGTAGGTGAGCCGAAATAAAGACCTCCGGATTCGTGGAGCCTTGGAAGGTCTTCTGCTGGCCTTGATAGGGAAGCAGGAACTCAGAGAGGACCGGAATGAATCCTAACCCTCCCACTGAGAAGGGACAGTGAGCAGATGTGTTCTGCGGAAGGTTCCCGGGGAAAGGTGTGTGTCTCTGTGTCACTGGGAGTGACTCCACTTGCAGGGTTGGAGGGAGGGAGCGTCCCAGGTCCCACTCACTAGGGACTCTTATTTATTTATTTTTTTAATAAGGGCAGGGTCACCTTCTGCATTTTAAAGAAAATGGGGCTGGGTTGATGGGGGTGGAGATGGCATCTACTCTAAATACCTCTGGTTTCTCTGTAAGGACACAGGGAGGATGTGGGTTAGCAGCTGTGTTCATGGCAGCCAACCCAGAGCCAACCAGAAATATGCCTGTGGTGTCTGCACACCACCCTAAGCAACACACAGCCAAGACTCAACAGACAGCAGGCCCTCGTGGAGGTCATGTGACATGGAAGCAGCCAGAATCAAAAGCACAGACTCTGCGTTTCCTGTTCCACCGAGTTCTAGAAGCTGGAACAGCGGTCACCTGGGCGGAGTGGGCAAGAGGCTCTCGGGCCATGGTCATGTTCTAGATCCTGATTGGGTCATGGTCACACAAACATGGATGTAAGCTTGCTTTGCTGATAAAGTTTTTGCTACACTAATGTAAAACCCTAGTTCAGTAAAAAGCTTCCGGAAAAAGGTGGGGCATTCTCTGTCAGCCTCAGATAAAGAAGCAAAGGTGGGGCCGGCATGGTGGCATGAGCTAAGCCACCAGCTGCAATCCAGGCATCCCTGTCAGAGCTCTGGTTCAAGTCCTGGCTGCTCCACTTCTGATCCATCTCCCTGCTAGTGGCCTGGGAGAGCAGCAGACGATGGCTCAAGTTTGGGGTCTCACGTGGGAGACCGTGGGAGGACAGGTGATTGGATCTATAGGCCTAGTTTACAAAACAGAGCTATTTCCAGGCTAGGGTGTGGAAACAATTGATGGAATTTATATAGCTAAGCTTATAGGAACTCCCCAACCTTCCTCCCTCATCCTATGTGACCCTCAGTTCACAAAAGCCTGAAACTACCAATAAACCTCGGCTATTAACCTTCAGTCCGTAGTCCATGTGTGTGATTATCGGCTCTGCGCACCAAGTCCATCGCTGCCCAACAGCAAAAGGAGGCCCAGGTGGGTGTCCTGTACAAGGCCACGGTGCCTAAGCATAGGGCAGCCCTATGCATATGCCCACCTCAGCCCCTACTAGAACAACCAAAGGGGCAGAGTTTGGAAACCACTGCCCCACACCAAACTAGTAACACTGAATCAGGGAGCCAGGAGCATCCTGGGGTCACCATCACCCATAGCTCACCAATCCCCCTCCTCTCCCCACCCACCAGGACTAGCAAAGTGGAAGCCCCCAGGGCCCTCTTACTTGGTGGGGCCAAATGGACCACATATCCATCACCAACGTAGATGGCCCAGTGTCGGTAGAATGGGCGGAAAATCTCAATCAGGTCTCCAGGCTTGGGCTCTGGCTGCAAAGGCAAGAACAGGGCAGTCAAAGACGGCGTGAAACCCTAGGAACCAGGGCAGGGGTTCAGAGGAGCTGGTGGCGGGGTTGAGGGGGCGTGCAGCCCAGCAGGATGGAATGTCTCAAACCTGAGCTGCTGCCATGCAGTGGTCCATCTTCCCCTCACACACACACTGACCAGCAGGTGAATGCCACAGGCTATTTGACTTAAGCTGCCCACTGGGGGCTGCTAACCTAAAGGGCATCCCAAGGACATTCCTCTATGTGGTCTCAGGCCGCAATAGAGAATTGGTATCAGCCTCAGCAGTTATGGGTGAGAGTGCAGGTGTGTGCAAGGAACGACTCAAAACAGTGACCCTGAGACTGACCCCGCCAACCTAGGCTCAGCGCCAGGCCTTGGTCCCCTGGAATACCTGTTTATCCAGCACTACCGTAAATCTCTTAGGTCTTGGCCCTCCTAAGGCCCACTTGCCTAAGTAAGCTTAGTGACCTGCAGGTCTGAACCAGGTACTCACCTATCCATCCTCTGAGGCATTTATCCCCGGTGCCCCCTACAGCTGCAGCCGCCAATCCCTGACCCCGAGGCCATAAAGGTGCTCTCAGTCTCTCAGCTCCCCACTTTCTTCCTACCCCAAGGCTGCCTCCCGCCCTGAGATAAAGACCTCCTTGAGTGATTTATTGCATCTGGCCTTTGGGTTTGTGGCAATAAAAGCTAACAGTGTAGGGCCAAAGGCAGGTGTGCCCAACAAGCCAGGGGGACCACAAGCAGCCAGTGCACAGTGCCCGGGGCTGTGGCAGTGCGTGTGGGCCTGAGTGTGCAGGTACGAGCCGGCAAAGGGTGGACAAGGACCATCCTGCCTCCCAGAGGCCCGGCTGCTGGGAGCACAGAGCACAGCACTGAGGAAACTTCAAAGATCTGGATCATTTCCATCCCTCAGTGTCACCAACGGAAACTGTCACACCCTGTGCTGGGTGCTGGGCATGGGGCCACCTCGACTACAACCAGAATCCAAGGTGGCCCGCCCTTGGTCCAGGCCCGCCTTGAGTCTTAGGGCGAGAAAGCCCTCTCTTGACGGCCCATTCTCCCTCGTCCAGTCTCCAACCACAGGGAGGACCCACACTGCAGAGGCATGGGCAGGGTTGGGGCTCTGGAACACCACCCTCACAGGCACTGCCTTCATGCCTCACCAAGCCCACCGCAGGGACAAGGGTCAGGGCCTGGAGGATTCCACTGGGGTAAAAGTCACAGGCAGCAGTAGGAGGAGCTAACCAGAGCTCTGCAATGCCTTTGATGCAGGGCCAATGGGTGGGCCGTTGGTTGTTTCATAGCAACATTAAAATTATAAACAGGCACCAGATACAGCAAGGAAAAAATAGTTCCACGGGAGGTTTACAGACAAGTCATATTCTCATTACATGATGCCCAGTTCCTACTGAGAGCCTGTTTTAGCAAATGGACAAGCATTTATGAATCCCATGTTTCCCAGGACAAAAGGGGGGGCGCGGAATTGCCCTGAGTTTGAGCAGGTCTTCAAGGGTTCTCAAAGGGAAAGACTGCCAGGAGATCTCGCTGATTAGACAGGGAGAGGATTGGAAGAAACCCTGGGCTTCAGGAACACTTCTCGGGTCCCCAGTGGCCTGAGTGCCCGCATCCTAGGGGCTCACTGTGGGCCAGACCCACAAGGATGACTCTGTCCTCCCACCACCCCAAAAACAATGTGCCTGCTTAAACAAGAAAAGACAACGTCAGGGTAATCAAAGGTAACTGAAAACATTAATTCAGCGCCCCTGACCCAGCAGCACACACCTCACAGGAAACAGAACAGGCAAGAGACGCATCACGCTCACCAAAGACACGCCGGAAGCCCACAGCACAGTGGCCACTGGGGGGATGGGAATGAGAGACAGTGAGACAGGAAACACACACACACACACACAAGGGAGAAGACAGGGTCAGGAGGAAGAGTCTAAGCACCCACCGCCTACCCCACCATGAGATTTTACTAGAAAAACAACGAAGTGGCTTAGCAAGTTAAGATTTCATCTGTGGGGTTGGCACTGTGGAGGGGCAGGCAGGTAGCTATTCAAATCCTGGTGTCTCCACTCCCAAGTCACCTGGGAAAGCAGTGCAGGATCGCCCAAGTATTCAAGTATTTGAGTTCCTGCATCCATGCGACAGACCAGGAAGAAGTTCCTGGCTTTTGGCTTCAGCCTCTCTCTCTCTCTTGCTCACTCTCTGTAATTCTAGGATTCAAATAAATTATAGAAATTCTATCTGTGGCTCCAGCATCCCATTTGGGCGCTAGTTCAAGTTCTAGGTGCTGCACCTCAGTTCTTCATCCAGCTCCCTGCTGGTGGTCAGAGAAAGCAGAAGATGACGCACTTGGGTCCCTGCATCTGCTTGGGGAGCCCAGAGGAAGCTCCTGGCTCCCGGTTTCAGCACTGGCCATTGTGTCTTCTTGGAAAACAAAGCAACGGATGAGAGATATCTTTTTCTATCTCCTTTCTCAGTAACTTTGCTTTTCAAGTGTCAATCAATCATTTTTTTAATTTTTATTTTATATTTACTTCTTTTGAAATTATTATCATCATTCCATGATACAGTTCCATAGGCCCTTGGGTTTCCCCTGCCCCTTCTCAAATCCCCTCCCCCCACTGAATCCCCCTATATTATTACTATAGCGTAGCTCTTCATAAACAGTTACATGTTCATCATTGTGGGCATGGACAATGGCAGAGTCCAGCCATTGTCAAGGCACAGCTAATAGTTTCATTAGTAGTCTATCTTTGATCTGCAAGTAGGGATGCACACTGCACTGCAGCCTCACATCTGGACTAAATCAATAGATCTTTAAACAGAAAAGAAGAAGGCAGAGGAAGAAAGCAGACACCTGGACTCTCTCTCTCTCTCTCTCCACACACACACAGCTAACATACACACACATACAGCTAACATACACACACACACAGCTACCAGGGCTGTGTCTCTCTCACACACACACACACACACACAAACACAGACTCAGCTGAATCAAAACCAAGAAATCCCAAACTTCCATTCTCAAGCCAGAAGCAGACACACAGCAGCCCAGGCACCTAACAGCTCGTGTCTGCTTGCACCATCTGCAGGCTCAAAACAACTTCAGCTTTTATTTAGTTATTTATTTATTTTTTAGAAGATAAGGGGAAATTAAAAAAAAAAAAACAGGGAAAGAAAAAGAAAAAAGGAGGGAAAAAGAGAGATCATTTGGTGTCACATGAAATTCAATTTTTCAGTGTCCACAGAGTTGTATCAGGGCACAGGCATGCTGTGCTACGTGCATATTCCTGAGCCCTACAGGACTGGATGTGTCGCCCTTTTTTTAAAATGTTTATTTATTTTTCTTGGAAAGGTAGATTTACAGAGAGGAGAAAGAGGGTGCCACCCTTTTACAGAAACAGTTAGCCAGCTTCCGCTGTGAATGAACCCAGCACCATCCTGGGGCTCCAGCTATAGGCTGTCCCAGCTCAGGACTGGGAGGAGGCTGGGGTCTGGGGGGGTCTCCTCACAGAGGGGAACTCGGGCCCCCATCAGCACACGACCTGCAAGCACTCCCCTGCAACACAGGCAGTGACAGCAGCATGAGACTGCGCCCACGGGATTCCAGAACAAAAAGTCATTCTCTCCTCCATAAAAGCAGGCTTACAGAGAACTGCACAACAACCATTTTTCTTAGCAAGCAAACGGAGGAGTTGTTGCTGGCCTGCAAAGATTCCTATGGGCGATGTGGCAGGGAGGGGGTGGGGGACACAACAGCCATCAGTAAGGACCAGCAACACAAATAAGCCTGCAGCCCCAGACACGGCAGTCAGAAGGGGAAGGCAGATTGATGGGGAAGACACGGAGTGGTCTGAGAAAGCAGACATGGCATTCCATTTTCACTTAAAATGTATTTTCTACATGTAAGTGGAAATGGATTATACAAGGGTACTTCCAAAAGCTCATGGAAAATTAAATCAGAAGATAAGTACATTTGGAAACAAATATGTTTCCAAGCTACAAGGAATCTTTAAAAGTTCACGAAATGAGGGCTGGAGTTGCAGTGCAGTGTGTTAAGCCACCCTCTAATGCCACAGTTGGGGCAGCAGCACCTGCTGGCCCTTGGAGGCCCTTGGCTTTGATGGACAGGACCCCTCAGGGTATGGAGCATGGGAGGCTTGGTCTGACTTGGGGTTTTAAGGTCTCTCTGGCTGAGATTATATGCAGGCACAAAGAGGAAGTAGAACACCCATTAGGAGGGAGCTGCTGTGCCTAAGATGGGCTGGGAGCAGGGCTGGGGAGAAGGAACAGATTCCAGGTGACCTGAGGGGGCAGCCAACACTGGCTGTGGGTTTGCAGGGGACAGAAGTCAGATGCTCCCAGGAGGGGCCTGCACAAGCAGGAGGCTGAGGTGGGTTGGCCGCACATGGAGCAGCTGAGGAAGAGCTGGGCTCAAAGTGTGTTCCTCAGGCAGCCAGAGAAGCATCTGCGTACAGGAGCCTGGAGCCCAGTAGAGCAGCTGGGGGTCAGGGACATCAGTGATTCCTGACCATAACCTGGCTAAAGCAGTTCGGGCGAGAACAGGAGGGTCCATTGCAATGGCTCAACTGGCTCATCCTCCCCCATCAAGTGCCAGGGTCCCATATGGTGCCAGTTCGTGTTCCAGCTGCTCCACTTCCCATCCAGCTTCCTGCTTGTGGTCTGGAAAAGCAGTAGAGTATGGCCCAAAGCCTTGGGACCCTGCACCTGTGTGTGAGACCAAGAAAAAGCTCCTGGCTCCTGGCTTCAGATCAGCTCAATTCCATCCATTGCATCACTTGGGGAGAGAAACAGTAAATGGAAGATCTTTCTCTTTCTCTTTCTCTCTGTAGATATATCCAACAAAAATAAATTAATTAAAAAGCAAAGAGGAGGAGAGGAACTGAGGACCACACAAAAGAGGCAGCCCCAGCAGAGATGGGAAGTTGCATGCATGTGATGGAGAAAGAATTCCGATCCAGATCTGAAACACCCAGATCCCATGAGCAGGAGCTCGGGGAGGACCCAGCCTTGAGGGATCTCGGAGATGGACGGGCAGAGGGCAGGAACCTCAGGGCACTCCTGGGCTCATGTCAGAGCAGGGGCCCTGGGGTAGAACCCAAGCCTGGCAGGTTCTTTTATTTGTTTAAAGATTTATTTTTATTATTTTTTCATTGGAAAGGCGGATATACAGAGAGGAGAGACAGAGAGGAAGATCTTCCGTCCGATGATTCACTCCCCAAGTGAGCGCAACGGGCCGATACTATGCCGATCCGAAGCCAGGAGCCTCTTCCGGGTCTCCCACACGGGTGCAGGTTCCCAAAGCGTTGGGCTGTCCTCGACTGCTTTCCCAGGCCACAGGCAGGGAGCTGGAAGGGAAGCGGGGCTGCCGGGATTAGAACCGGCGCCCATATGGGATCCCGGGCGTGCAAGGCGAGGACTTAACCACTTGCGCCACCGCGCCGGGCCCCTTTTATTTGTTTAAATGTCCAGGTGGCTGGTCAGTTAGAGCCCCAGAGGAGCAGTGGGAAGGGAAGAGTAGGGCTGAGTAGTCAGAGCACAATGGGCTGTCACACCTCACCTTGCAGGTGGGGACACCAAGGCCGGGGAGCAGCAGTCACCTGCCGAGGGCCAGCCGGAAAGTGCCCAACCTATCTGTATCTGACAGCCCCTTCCCCACGTCCACAAGGAGGGACGCGCTAGGGCAGCCTCACTCCCGGCCAATACCGCCAGCATAGGCACTGCACAGGATGGGGAAGGGGGCAGTGGGAGAGGAGTGAGGACACGCAGAACTGCTCTCCCCTGAAGGGTTGAAACACACAACAAAAAGTGGCTGGCATTGTAGCACAACCCGTTACAGCCGTTGCCTGCAGAGTGCTGGTTTGAGTCCCAGCTGCTCCACTTCCCATCGCGCTCCCTGCTAAGGCACCAGTGAAGAAGAGCCCTAGTGCTTGGGCCCCTGCACCCCCAGGGAAGCTCCTCGCCCCTAGTCTGGTCAGTGAACCAGCACAGGGAAGATCTTTCTGTCCCGTTCTGTCTTGTCACACTGCCTGTCAAATATATATATTTTTATAAGAGCATTTTCTTTTCATTGGAAGGTACTCAGGAAGATTTCAATCCGCTCCTGCCCCCGCCCCCTCTCCTCCCCTGCTGTCCCCATCTGTCTCCGCAGGGTGTGGGGGTTTTCTGCGTTTGTACGAGCGACCACAGGAGCCTGAGTGTTGCGCTTCTAGGACGAGCTGGCTGTGACTTCTGGGAATAACACCAGGCTGTGCAGGCTCTGCCTGGGCGGACCCCCAAACTTGTCCCACCTCACTGTCCCCAGATGATGACAGCATTGACTGTCCCCAGGGACATCCCCGGAAAAGCGCTCAGCACCCAGCCAGGAGCAGCCCATGGGTGCCAGCGTTATAGCCAACACGTGCCAGGGGAAGCCGGTTAAGTGGATCTGGAGAGCTTGCCCAGAGCCTTCGCCCCTGAGACCCGGTTGAGGGGCTGTGAGGCCCATCCGGAGACAGCACTCAGCCTGGTCTGCTACCAAGTGTGGAAATCCCCAAGCTGGCTTCTTCCACTTCAGAGCCCCTGGAGGAAGAGCGGGGGCACTTATGACAAAGCAGGCTGAAGTGCAGGCATGTGAGAAGGGACTTCCCTGCAGGGAGCTGAAGGCACCCCAGCCAAGGGCTCCACCACCGCACCCCACACAGCCCTGCTTCTGGGACGTTGGCGAATGCTTGTCTGAGCCACCTCCATGTTCTGGTCCCAAGCAAGCATCAAACCCAGGCCAGACCTCACCACCACTGGCCTTGCTTCTCCAGCCCCTAGACCCCTTCCCAATGGCCCCTCCAGAGTGAGGATGGAGCCTTCCACAGCTGCCACTCCCCTACTCCCTACACACACACACACACTGTTGCCTGAGAAGGGTCCAGGGACAACCCAGAAGGCCCAGCAAGCTCAGAAGATAGCAATGCAGCCCAGACAGGGAGGAGCCAGTTCCAATCTCCCATCCACCCCGCACAGTAGTTGCCCAGCAAATTCCTGATGCGAGGCCAAGGTGGGAGGTGGAGCAGGAGAAAAGGCAAGGTCCCAACCCATCCACTGTGGCACTCTGGAACCCCAGACAGGGGACATCTCAGATCGGCCCACATCATGGGTATCATGGGTGCATGAAAGGGGAACGTGGCCTCTTCCCCAGGATGTACCCGGGGAACAGCAAGTGGGGAGAAGAACAAACAGGGCCCAGCTGACTGTGGAAAACCGAGAGAACAACAAACTCCAACCCAAACCGGGCTGCTTCTGGCTACTGCCGCGTGCTGGCCGTGCTGACCGGTGTTAACACTCTCCCCAACTGAGTTCTAATTGCTGCAGTCACCCAGAGACAATGGTTTCTAGACAAAAGAGCACATTGTTTTTTCTTTTGCAAATTTTTAAAATGTATTTTTCCTGTCATTTATTTGAAAGGCAGAAATAAACACACACGGAGAGATCGTCACCCACTTTACTCCCCAAATGCCCGCCACAGCTGAACCTGCGTCAGATGAAAGCTGGGAGCCAAGCGCTCCATCTGGGGGCCTCCCCGGTGCAGGGCCCCAGGCTCTGAAGCAGCAGGAAGCTGGTGGCGGGAGCCACAGCCCAGACTTGTGCCAGCCACAAAGCTCTCTTTAGGTTCTTTAACTGTGTGTTAGGCATGCAGGCTATTTCTGTTCCTTTTTTTAAAATAGCGCCTTCTACATCTTAAAATGGAGGGCGTCCTTTACACAGTGAGTCCCTGACACACAGACCCAGTCACTTCGATGGCTCTGACTTTTTCAGCAGAAGGGAAACTTGGGGGATTTTGCCAAGCAAGAAGACATACTTGGGGTGGATTTGATGCTGCTGATGTTAGCGATACGGTTGTGAATCTGGAAATATTTAGAAGCTGCTAGAACTGATTTTTTTTTTTTAATTAAAACCACATAATAGTGTTGTGAAGTCTGGAATGATGAAATTGGATTTTAATAAACCTCTGCCAGTCCGATCCCAGGGCGCAAGGCCTTGCTGAACTGTTGCTTCATGTAACAGCAGTTTTCAAAATCAAAATTGATACAAACATTTATTCCTCCAACTGTGGGCAAAGATGGATTGAGAAATCTAACTCTATTCAGTACCCAACGTGAATATGCAAGGAAGATGCAGCCTGACAAGGTCAAAGGCAACTTTGTACAAGTTTCCAAAGCACACAAACTTAAGTATTAAAATTATCCGTCCTGATGACTAACCCATATGCAAGAACACATTCCCATGAAACAGGCGTTGAACCTGGCAGACCCCTGCATCCCACACGGCGGAGCACCTGGGTCCAAGGCGTAAATCAAGGACCCAGCTCCCAGCTAAGGCAGACGCCCCCCACCCCCACCAGCGGGAGGCAGCGGCTGGGGCTCAAGGCAGTGGATTCCTGCCAGACTTTTCTGTCCCAGACATGTTTACTATCCATTGCACGAGTGTGGCTGCGGGTTTTGCCACGTGGGGGAGCGAGGGCTAGAACAAAAGGGGCCAGTGGGGGGGGGGTTAAATATTACAGATACACACACCATGTCATCCACCCGGCTGAAGCTCTCCATGTGATGGAAAGAATGGCGACAGTGACACAGCGCTGACACATTCGGCGCCCCTGGCACTGTTCCCAGCATTTCTGGCCCTGTGCTTGATCAAAACACAAAACCTAACTCCAAGTTGCTCTTGCTTGCTGGGGTCCTGCCCGGCTACTGGGGACCGGACCGTGTGCATAGACGCACGACCGGGTCAAAAAGAGAAAAGGCGGGGCTGGCCAGGAGCTGAGTCAGCTGACACCAGTGAGAAGGCCCTGGGGCAGCCGCAGCGCCAGGCTGGTACCACTGTCCCCGATCCTGTCTCCGCTGACCTCGGACCCTGCTGCAAGCGTCCCAGCTCCTCTGAGTGCTGTTTTAGGCAGGGTGGCCTCCCGAGCGCCAGGACACCACAGACGACACCTGAGAGCTGGGCGGTCACGCACCAACCCCGGGCCACACACCCAAGCTCCGAGGCTGCGGGTCACCATCCCTGCGCGCCCTGCCCGCCCCAGGCCTGGTACTCACGATGGGCGCGCGCATCTTCGTGCCGGACTCGGACCCTCAAGTTGAGGCTCAGTAAACTCGTAGCGCAAACACCTGATACACGGGGAGGAGGGACTCATTATGTCAGTAACAGGGGGCGGGGACCCCGTGCCAAGACCGTCCCACCCCGCGCGCCACAGCAGCCAACCTCTCCCTGCGCTGGGAAGGGGAACGATTGCTCCCAGCCCGGCCAGGGAGATCGCTCCGATTCTGTCCGCCCGCGGGGACAGCTGTGTGCGGGAGGTTCGCCAAACTTGTTTACTTGCTCCGGGCCGGCAGTCAGCGGAGCCCGGGCGCGGCGCCCGCAGCGTCTTCCCTTCGCTATCATTCCCCCAGAAAACCACCGCTCCACCCACCTGTCGCACTAGCGAGGTAACGCGGCGGCGGCGGAGACCGGAGCCGGTTTAATGGCGTGACCTGGCCCGGCCCCTCCCCGAGTGGCCGACTAATGAGAGCCTCGCCAGCGCTCCCAGCCCAGCCTCTGGGTACAGCTGGATGCCGCCTGCCGCCCGCCCCTGCCAGCCCGGGGCCCCACCCCTTCCAACACCCCGCCCCAGTGCCAAAGGACCCAGTGGACCTAGCCTGCGCCACACTGCAGTTACTCCAGCTTCCCTGTCCTGCGAGTGCACTCCGGCTTTAAAAACAGATGGAGGCCCTGCGTGATAGCCTAGCGCTAAACCTTGCCTGCTCTGGGATCCCATGTGGGTGCCGGTTCCTATCCTGGCTGCTCTGCTTCCCACCCAGCTTCCTGCCTGTGGCCTGGGAAACCAATCGAGGACGGCCCAAAGCCTTGGGACCCTGCACTGCGTGGGAGACCCGGAAGAAGCTCCTGGCTTCGGATCTGCTCAGTTCTAGCTGTTGCAATCATTTGGGAAATGATCCAGTGGATGGAAGATCTTTCTCTCCTTAAATCTGACTTTCCAATCATGAGAGAAAGAGAGAGAGAGAGAGAACCCGGTGCTCAAGTTCAGAGAGAGAGAGAACCCGGTGCTCAAGTTCAGTCGCAAGGAAACTCCGATCTGACTGCTAAAACAATAAAACAACTCCTTTGGCGAGGGGGGGGGGAATCTTGTGCAACAGTATAATCCTCTTTCTTGCAGCACCAGCATCCCATATGGGCTGCGGTTTGTGTCCTGGCTACTCCACTTCCCCCATTCAGCTCCCTGCTTATGGACGAGGAAAGCAGTAGAGGATGGTCCAAGGCTTTGGGCCCCTGCGCCCACGTGGGAGACCCAGAGGATCCTCTCAGCTTTGGCCATTGAGGCTGCCTGTGGAGTGAGCCAGCAAATGAAAGATCTTTCTCTCCTTTCTTGCAAGCTTCCCCTGATAAGGTGTGGCAAGGTTGCCCGGAATCTGACACGAAACACGGCAGCAGTCTCGTTTCTTGTCTTACACTAAAGAAGAAGTTTCCTGTAGACAACTCTAGTTTGCAAAGCAAGATTTATTTAGGAAAGAGAACGCAGGCCCCTCTTGTAGTGACAGGAGGGGGCTCCAAGCAAGGAAAGATCCCCAAGAAACAGTGGCGATGGTGTCTCAGACACCCTGTCAGATGGGACGAAAGGACAAAACGAGAAGAAAACTCATTCGAGGGGCAGCGATGTAGCACCTTGTCCAGAACCAGAGGGCATCAGGGAACTGCTACATCGATTCTGTCCTCAGCTCTCCTTCAAAGGGAGAATATGCTCTTGGAAAGGTGAGAAATGGGGAAACGCACGATTTTACATTTTATTTTATTTATTTTCAAGATTTATTTATTTTTATTGAAAAGGCAGATATACTGAGAGGAAGAGAGACAAAGAGGAAGATCTTCCGTCCAATGATTCACTCCCCAGGTGGCCACAATGGCCAGACCTGAGTCAACCTGAAGCAAGAAGCCAGGAGCCTCTCCTTGGTCTCCCAAGTAGGTGCAGGGTCCCAAGGCTTTGGGCCGTCCTCGACTGCTTTCCCAGGCCACAGGCAGGGAACTGGATGGGAAGCAGGGTTGCTGGGATTAGAACCGGCACCCATATGTGATCCTGGGTATATAAGGCAAGGACTTTAGCCACTAGGCCACTGTGCTGGGCACTGATGTTACATTTTAAAAGGTAACTTTACCAGGGACCAGAGACCTTAACCTCCTACTATCCCATCTGACTCCTCACATTTCCCCTCCCCCACAAGAATGGACCCTAACTGTTAGGGGCAGAGGGCAACGAATGCTCCAGCTGTTTCATGCTGAAAGGGGGTGCTGAAGGATCAGCAGCAGCCGGGTGTTCTTCCATGGGTTGATCTAGAGGTCCCCGGCAGAATGTAGAAACATCAGAGGGGTCTGAAAAACACCATTGTGGTCTCTTGGGGAGTAAGCCAGCAGATGGAAGATCTTTCTGTTTCTCCTCTCTGAAAATCTGGCTTTTTAGTAAGAATAAATACATCTTAACAACAACAACAAAAGAAAGATAACTTCACCAGGGACCAGAGACGCTAAGTGTCTACTCTCCCATCTGACTCCTTACAGTAGCTTCTCACCTTGTCCAGTTCAGTACAGAAATAACCAGCTGCTTCTTGGGTCTTCCATCACAACAGCAGGCTCCCAGCTCTGTGGAGCTTGTTTTCAAGAAATTTTAGGGTCTGGTGCAATGAATGGCTCAGGGCCTAAATTCTTGCCTTTCAGGCACTGACATTCCATATGGGCACCAGTCCATGTCCCAGCTGCTCCTTTTCGCATCCAGCTCCCTGCTTGTAGCCTGGGAAAGCAGTAGAGGATGGTCCAAGGCCTTGGGATTCTGCACCTGTGTGGGAGAGGGGAGTCTCCTGGCTTCAGATCAACTTGGATCCAGTCATTGTGGCCATTTGGGGAGTAAAGCAGTGGATGGAAGTTCTTTCTCTCTGTCTCTCCTTTTCTGTAACTTTGTCTTTGCAACAAAAATTTTAAAATCTTTAAGAAGTAGAAGAAGAGAACCTGGTACAATAGGGTGGCGGTTAAGGTCCTCACCTTGCATGCACCAGGATTCCATATGGGTACCAGTTCTAATCCCGGCAGTTCCACTTCCCGTCCAGCTCCCTGCACGTGGCCTGAGAAAGCAGTCGAGGACAGCCCAGAGCATTGGGACCCTGCACCCACGTGGGAGACCTAGAAAGAATTTCCTGGCTCCTGACTTCAGATCAGCACAGCACCGACTGTTGCAGCCACTTGGGGAGTGAATCACTGGATGGAAGATCTTCCTCTCTGTCTCTCCTCTCTGTACATCTGCCTTTCCAATGAAAATAAAAATCTTCAAAAAATAAAAAAGAAGTAGAAGAAGGAAGGCAGGTAGACAAAAAGAGCAAGAGAGAGAAAGAAAAAGAGAGGGAGGGAGTAAGGGAGGGAAAAAAGAAAGAAGCAAACAAACTTTTAGGGTCTTACATTGGAAGAAATGGCTCAGATGCAACTCGAGGTGTCTGGCTTTGAGAACCCGCTCCCCACCCCAGCAGCAGCAGCAGTGGCGTTTCCACTCCTGGGAAACCTGGACTGAGTTCCCTGTGTTTTGGGTCTACATATCTTCACCCTTATTCCTGGGTCTGTCCTGCCCCACTGAGATGAGGATTCAAAGCTGAGAAGCTGTTTGGACATTTGGGGAGTGAACCAGCTGGTGGGCAATTTCACACACATTCCCTGCCTTTCCAGTAAGTTTTTAAAGGCAATCTATATGACTTTTCGTTTCTCTTATGTTACCATCTTTTACCTGTTTGAACTTGGGCTCAGCCAGGCCCGGGGAGGATGAAGGTGGATGCTTGCTGCCCACTGTGTTTCTCAGCTTTTCCTATGACAGTGAAATCCACAAGGAAGGCAGCTGCTGGCTCACAGCTGTGCAGGCTCCTAAGTGGCCCCCCAGGGATGGCCATCCTTGCAAAGTCCCCAGGCAGCCCAGAGGAGCGCACAGCTGTCTCTGTGCCTCTCCAGGTGTCTGACGATTTGACCCCAACAGCCTAATCCACCATGGTCACTCCCCGGAGCCCTACCTCTGCATGTCAGAATTGGTCTCGGCCTCCGCCTTCTCAGCATCATTAATGTAGGACTTCAGGGGTGGAACCTTTAGCATGTGACCATTGGGGACACCCACACTCACAGCCCAACCACAGCACCCCTCCAAAGCTGTATGCAATGTAACCTCATTCAGAGGCAAAGGCAGGGTCTGGCAGAAAGGAAGTACTTTCAGTTATGCTCTTCAGACTTTACAATTGGTATTATCGGAAAGCCAAAGTTACCATCCACTGGTTCACTCCCCCGCCATAAGAGACGTGATTGGGCCAGGCTAGAGTCACGAACCTGAAACTCCATCTGGGTCTCTCACATGGATGCCAGGGATCTTGGGACCTGGGCCATCCTCTGCTGCTTTCCCAGGGAGTTGGACCAGAAGTGGAGCAGCCAGGACTTGAACCAGCTCACTGATACACCATGTCATAAACATCCCAAACGGGAGGGTAGCTACACCTGCATTGCCACAGCGCTAGCCCCAGGAGGTACTTGTAACCACTGGGTCCCGAGCCACCTCTGTGAATGCATAGATGAACGGGCTCCTGGCCGGCCCGAGTCCAGAGCAGAGCAGCTCTCCTCCCTCCCTGTGTTCCTGCCTCTCCCACTGCAGCCCTGAATCGAGGGGTCAGGATGCTTGTGCCAAACCCTGGCCTGGCCACTGGCTAGCTGTGTTCATCTGTAAAACAAGGTGGTGGTGATACTGTGTGCTACGCAAGAATACACCCCGCCCCAGGTGACAAAGGGAATCATGAAGTGCTGAGTGTGCGGCACGTGCCGGCTGCTATTGTCCCGGAGAGGCACATGCGCTCCTCACGTGCTCACTGGCTTCCCGACCAGGAGAATCAGAGGCCCCAAATGCCAGAGCTTTATGTGCATTCACTCACCGCAGGGGCCAGCAAGCACACCAGTGAGGGACCACTTGCTGGGCCATCCAAGCCCAGCCTTGAGCAAACCACACTGATTCCCACCCTTCCAGAAGGAACTAGATGCCATCCCCTTGCCTGGTGTGTGTGTGTGTGTGTGTGTGTGTGTGTGTGTGTGTAAGAGAGAGAGAGACTATGCCAGGAAAAAATAAAGGCAAAACAAGACAAAAATCATACAGAGCAGAGTGGGTCCCAAGACTCAGAGCTACCGCCCTGTGTCCTGAAGCCTCTTCACCCTGTGCCAACAGGAGTGCCAACATCAGGAGGTTTATAGAGGTCAGAGGCAGTTTGGCTCACAGTGCTGCAGGCTGGCACCAGCCTCTGATTGGCACCTGATGAGCAACTTCTTGCTGCATCAGTACACCAGGGAAGGGTATCATGTGGCAATACAAAGCTGGCATGCCAAGAGAATCTTCCATCCTCTGGTTCACTTGCCAAGTGACTGCAATGGCTGGGGCTGGACAGGCTGGCAGGGACCCAATCCCACAGGCCATCTTCCACTACTTTCCCAGGCATAGTAACATAAAGCTGGTTCCAAAGTAAAGCAGCTGGAATTTGAACCAGCACTTGTTTGGGATGCCAGTATCACAGGAGGTAGGTTAATCCACTGTGCCACAATGTTGGCCCACAGAGACCACTTACGGGTCTCGTAACAGGGCTACGGCCACGGGAACCCACCAACTCAGAGCCACAAAAGGATTCATCCTATCCTCAGGTCAGAGGGCTCGGGAGCCAATCAACTGCCAATGGCCCTGCCTCTGTGCAATAACTGAGGGCTTGGGGGATTAACATTCCGACAGGTGCAATGTGGAAGGCACAGTCAAACCCTGGCTGGCATGCAGGTTTGGTGGACAGGTGGGCAGCAAGCTGGGCACTAACTACTGCCTGGCTCCAAGATTGGTCTGCATCCCTCAGGGCATAAGCCCCATTGGGATATGGCCAGAAGTGGGGAGGAAACTTTGATTTTTAAGCTTTTTTTTTTAAAGATTTATTTATTTATATTGGAAAGTAAGATTTACAGAGAAGGAGAGACAGAAAGATCTTCCATCCGCTGGGTCACTCCCCAAATAGCCACAATAGCCAGAGCTGAGTCAATCCAAAACCAAGAGCTTCTTTGGGTCTCCCACATGGGTGCAGGGTCCCAAGGCTTTGGGCCGTCCTCTACTGGTGCCCGTATGGGATCCTGGTGCATGCAAGGCAAGGATTTAGTCACTAGGCCATCACATCGGCCCCAATTTTAAATTCTTAATCTCTGTTTTCCACTTTCTGAGATATGCTCCTCTCAGAGAATTCACGGCTTTGCTGACTCTCCGAGGAACAAGTGACAGAGCAAGTCTCAGTGGCTGTGCACCCTGGGGAGACCCCTAGGGAAGCTGAGCAGAAGTGGCGGGGTATGAGAAGGGCAGGGGAAGGAACAGGGGGTGGCCGTCTGCCCCAACAGCAGTTCTGAGCACGGCAGCACTGCTCCAGAGGAAAGTCCTCCACCAGCCAGCCACTCCCAGTGTGTTTATCCCCACTCACCCCACCAAGGGGAGAGCCATGAAAATGCCAATTTTGACACTTGACTCCAACCAGAAGATTCAGGCTTTTATCAAAGCAAAGGGGAGACATGTACCTTCCTTCTGAAACCATGTCTCTGATATCCGTCAGATCCTACTGAAGAGGCAGAACAAATCTCTACTGAAAGGCCATGCTGGTTCTGCTGCCTAGCTCTCCTTCAAAGAACATTCCAGAACACTTGATCTGGGGAAAATATCCTAGGCTTTCAATCCCAGCCCTATATGTGCAGTATTACATTGCTTAGGACACTGGAGTGACTGGGATTGAAGCCCAGCCTTGCTGCCAATCCAGCTTCCTGTTAATGTGCACAGTGGGAGGCAACAGGCAATGGCTCATATGCCCTCCAGCTGCAACCCAGGTGTTACAGGTGTTTAAGGAATGAACGAGCAGATGGCAGTTCTCTCTGCCCTCTGAATAACCAAAAGTGGATCAGCATTGTGGCATAATGGCCTAAGCCTCAGCCTGCAGTGCCAGCATCCCTTATGGGCACCAGTTCAAGTCCTGGCTACTGCACTTCTGATTCAACTCTCTGTTAATGTGCCTGGGAAAGCAGAAGTTGGTCCAAGTGCTTGGACTCCTCCATCTATGTGGGTGGGAGACCCCCAAAAAAGCTAGCTCTAGCCTGGTCCAACCCCAGGTACTACAGTCAGGTACTACAGTCAGGTGGGAAAGAGAAGCAGCAGATGGAAGATCCCCATCTCGCCCTTACGCCCTACCTCTGCCTTTCAAATAAATCAACCTTTTAAAGTAATAATTATAAGTGGCCAAGCTGGCAGAGAGTTTTGGTCTGCCCAGCGGTCTTTGATCTGGTGACTGAGTAGCTCCAAGTGGGGCTGTCCATCACAGCATCCCATCACTCTGACCCACACCTGTGACCCTAGGTCAGGCCACTCAAGGTGCCCAAGCCCCAGGCTACAGGGCTGACCTGAAAGGAGCATGACTCAAGCCAAACCAAAGAGAAGGCTTCCCGGGATGGATGGACACACACACACACCTTTTTAATAAACAGTAATGGGGAAAGCTCCTGCCTCTTGCCACGCTATGTGGAATGCGGTAAGCTTAGACCCACCTCCGCCTGTCCTCCCTGGGGCTTGCAGGAAACACATCTGCAAACAGATAATTTGGCCACTGCACATTGAGATAAGAGCCCTGTTGACAGCTGAGTTCAAGTGCACAAGGTCACATTCACCGTAGACATCCAATTACAAGAATCCTTTTCCCAGCTGCAATTCCTTTCTAGGGCCTCTTTGTGATCAAGCTAGAGCTGGACTAGACATTTCCAACTGGCACCATGATGGCCGAAGATAAGGCAAGCCTGAGTTTGCTGGGCACCCCCTCCCCCAGCCGCTGTTCGTGGCCACGCCCCTCTCCTCCCCTTTCCTGCCTCGCTCTTGCTGCCCGTGGGTCTCGGCCTTGGCCGTGTTCCCTTTGTACAGGCCGCCGCAGCCCCCTGATCAGGGACCCAGGCCTCCCAGCCCGCTCGCTCTATGTTGCGCACCAGGGAGGGGCCCTCATCCCAGGGTGTTTGAGAAGTCCCAGGCAGCCTCACCAACAGAGCTTTCTTTTCCTCTCCCCAGGGAAGAAACCTTGGCTACCAGCGGCTGGCTCCTCAGCGGGCAGCCAAAGTCAAGGGCTCCAAAGTCCCCCCAAGTCCTTGTTCCCCTCCTGACGTCTGTGTCCACTTTCCCTCCCCCAGCCAGCAGCATGGCCTTCTCCAGCAGCGTGGGAGTCACGTTCCCTCGGCCCAGCATGGGCCACGCCCTCCCACATCCTAGCCACCCTACCAGGCTCCCCACCCCGACCCCGACCACTACAGACCAGAGACACTGACAAGGACAGCCCAGCGTTGCACTCTTTATTCCATTAAACAACCTTACGACTCCAAGTGAGACAGAAACATGCATAGTCTCATCTCATTGCACATTTATAAAATTGAAAGCCATCCAAAGGCAGAGGTTTAGCAGAAAATATTATTTTAATAAATCACTTTTTAAAGAAACATGCACACACACACACACACACGAGACACCCAAGGAACATTTACAAATATTCCAGATTTGTACGAACTCCTTTCAAGGCAAACATCTAAGGCACCACCTATTCACACCCGTTGGAAAGCTCTGGAAGCCGAAGGAATCTTCCCTTGATCGAACACTTGAATTCATGACCCATGGAAGTCCTCCCAAAGACAGACTTTCCTAAACCCTTCCACCCCTAAGCCTAGGTTGAAAATTTCAGTTGCAACTTATCAGAGTTAGTGGCAACCTTTTCTAAGTTTCAACCTTTCTTTACTGTTTTCCCTGTGTGTGGAAGATTCAAGGGTTAAGTCATAGTGCTGGATTTGGTTTGTTACATGAAAAGAAAAAAGCCATCACCAAGACTTGTTTTGAAAATCCAAGTTACACCTGTTAATCAACAGGCTAACTGGACATTCATTTTCCAGAGAAGGCGCCGTGACGATTTACAAACACAGCTCTAAGGCACTTCAACGCAGCCTAGTCAAGCCCCGGAGCCGAGGCGGCCTCCCTGACCGCCACGCTGAGCCGTGCTGTCCCCCTGCAGGCAGCAGACACGTGACCCCTGAGCCACCAATCCCGCTCACTCACCCAGACCCCTCCTTATGCAAGGTACCATTTTTCTAAGTTGGAGAGAACTCTGTGTGTGATCTACTGGCGAAAGTGACTACAATACATGGCCGTGTGTGTGTGTGTGTGTGTGTGTGTGTGTGCGCGCACACACGTGGGTGTAGCATGTGTGTGCATGAGTATGTCAAGAGTGAGTGAGAGAAAAGAGAACGAACGGGGAAAGCAGGAGGGGGTTCCCAGCGCAGCCCCCACAGGACACCTTCTGCGGGGTGTGACCCTCGGCCAGGCCACCCACCTTCACGGCAGCCTGGCCTCACTTTGTCTAGAACACGTGGAAAGATTCCTCAGCTGAAGAGGCAAAGCTTTGTTTTCTGTTATGTTTACATTAGAAGCAAATTGGGAAGTCATTTTTCAAGCTAGCAACAACTAACTTGTCCTGAGATCTTTTTAAAAAAGAAAAATTCTGGAAATGTCCTTACGTTCACCGGAACATGCTCCATGCGCATGACGGGGCTGGTGAGAGAGCCAGGCAAGGGGAGGGGCAGAGCAAGCAGCACGCAGAGCCAAACTGTGGCACAAACTAACGGGCGCCCCAGGACCACGGCCAGTTACAGCCAGCAGTGACCACGCAAACGCTCTGTCTACTGTGACGGGGAGGAAGGGGCCAAAGAAGGCTCCTTAACCTGCCCCGAGGAGATGCTGTAAATTTTTTTCTAGAAGCAGACCAGCCAACTAAATAGGGAGCGAAGCTTCCCTGGACGAGCAGGCCAAGGTAACTGCTTCACAAAACTGCAGCAGAAATGCTGGGCTGCCGGATAACCAAGACCCCAAGGCTCCCTGCAGTCAGCCAGGGCCCCCGGGGCTGCGCTGTGAGCCCACTCTCAGGCACCTGGCCCTCGCTGAGCAGAGCTTTCATTCTGAGGAGCAGCCTGCAGGCTACACGTTGACTTCCAGAACACACTGGAAGCCTGGCTCCCTGTCCACGGAAGGAGGCATCCTGCCAGGTGGGCCGCCCGAAGACGCAGCAGGCTTCGGCAGCTCTCGGCCGGACAGTCCCAGCAAGGCGACAGCTGAGAACAAGCTGGATGCTTCCTAAAACTTTTACCTAAAGTTTGTCAGCAAGTGAGTAAAACAGTAACCACCTCAGAGCAAGAAGGCATGTAGATATCAAGAATACATATAAGACGCTTAGAATTAAATCAGAGACTCATTTTTAAAAATACTGCAGTGGTACAGCATCAACAGACTGCAGGCTAAGCTTTTCTTTCCTCTACCAATTTACCTGTGGAATTTACAGTCCAATTTAACCTAAGTTTTCTATCTTCCTCCTGCAACAAAATGAAATTATCATAACAAGCATGGCTCAGAGACCAGAGTGTTCATACAAATACAGGCGAGTGTGAGAAAGATTAAAAAACCATACAAACTCATCATTAGAAATTGGAAGAAAAAAAAAAAAAGCAGCCAACAGACACAAGGCTTACCTTAGGAGTAAGATTTTGGTCCTTACGAAGCCAAAGCAATTTTAAAGCCACAGGAGACTACTGGAGGGAAAGTAAAGGATACAGACAAGTGACGAACTTAGCTCCATTGTTAGGGAACACTACACAGTGCACGGAAGAAGGCACCTCGGGGAAGGCCTGCGACGCAGGCCACTTCATTATTAATTACTGCTCAGCCACAGGAACCGGGCCGTCCACGACAGGCACTAACACATGTGGTCATGTCTCTCCTGGAATCCTTACTTGGGCAGAACTCAGAGACAAAAGCCACGGACAGCTACATTCGCACAGCTACGAAGCCCTGGGCGCCTGGCCAAGGCACAAACCCAACTTCTCCGAGGTAGGTGGCCGGCTTCTCCGAGGCCACGGGGTTCACTTCAAACCCAGCTTTTGCTGTAGCATCTCCAGCTTGTCCCTTCCACGTGAGCCAGCTTGGCTTTTTCAAGGAATGTCCGCCTCTTTTCTAGAAAGAAGCTATCGGAGCACTTTGCAACTAAACTCTCAGACTGCCCAGTGACCCCCAGACCTTCCGTTGGAGAACACAGCGTATGCAAACACGGCGGGATGTTCTGTACGCGCTGTGACAAGCAGGATTCACCGGTTACGACGACAGACTTTCTAAAGCCTAATGGTGTCCCTTTCGGATGCTCTGTGGTTCTTTAGCTCTTCTAAGTTTTGTAAACTTTTAGGAAAGAGTAGGCTATAAAAAGCAGTGCTGATCTGCACCCACCGGGGCATGCACCCTGCATGGGGTGCCCCTCCCTGCCACCCGCACCCACCGAGGCACCTGCCCCGCTCGGGTGCCCCTCACCGCCACCCGCACCCACCGGGGCACCCACCCTGCTCAGGCTGCCCCTCACCACCACCCCATACAGTGCAGCAGCAGTTCCGGCCGGCCCCCGCCCAAGGCACTAGCATAGCACTCAGAGGACGGAGGTGGCACTTGCACCATGTCCTCAAGCCCCTCCCCCCGCCCCCTAAAGTGCACAAAGCAGAGAGTAATAAGAAAACAGACATAGGCTTGGATCTGGGCCGGAGGCAAGCAAAGGCTTCCGAGGGAACTGGAAGTTGAGTCGAAGGATCTGGAACCGCGCAGAAGCCGGGTGTTTATTCCAGCACCGAGGCACACAGCTCGCCCCCGGCCCCGGGGTGGAGCTCCTCCGACGGCCCGCTGGTGCTGCTGGCCGGTCGTCGCCGGGTGTTCAGGTCTCACGACGCTACTGGGCTTTCTTCTCCCCAGGCGGCCTCCCGACCACGGCCTCCCTCACCGCGGCCTGAGTGGAATTTCCGATGTGAGAAGACGCCTGGCAAGAGTCCACGGATTCCACACGTGAGTTAGCAGAACACCACACAGCGCCACGAGCGGAGACGGACTCGGACACCTGTGCCTCCCCCGCCCGTGTCTAACACAGAGGGAAATGCGGGGCACGGGAAGCAGCTGCCCTCGGGGAGGTGGCCAGTCCCTGCAGCGAGTCGCCCGGCTGACCTGACCCACCTGCTCTTACTCTGAGTGATGAACCCCCAAAGGGGGTTCCCCTGGGGGGAACATCATCATCAGAGCCCTGAGCACTGTGGCAAGATTCTAAATGAAAGAAATGTCATCCATTTTCGAAACCAGCAGCACTTCAGGCTCAACAATACAGTGGTTCAATTCTGCACCTGCAAGTGCCAGCATTCCATATGGCTGCCGGTTCAGGTCCTGGCAGCTCCACTTCCCTTCCAGTTCCCAGCTTAGAACCCGGGAAAGCAGCAGAGGATGACCGAGACCCAGAAAAAGTTCCTGGCTCCTGGCTTTGGGTTGGCTCAGCTCTACTGTTGTGGCCATTTGGGGAGTGAACCAGCAGATGGAAGATATCTCTTTCTCTCTCTCTCTCCTTCTCTCTGTTAATCTGTCTTTCAAGTAAAAATAAGTAAATCTTTAAAAAAAAAATTAAAGGAGCAGGACTCAAAAAGGAAACCATGTTAAGTTCATTTTTTTTCCCCAAGAGTTCTTGAAGCAAATTAATGGCAAGGAGAAGACAGAAAGACACGGGAGTGGGGATTCCCATGAGCAACAGAGCGTGTTGAAGCTGAAGCTTTTTTTTTTAAGATTTGTTTTTATTGGAAAGGCAGATTTTTCAAAGAGACAGAGAGAAAGACCCTCCATCCACTGGCTCACTTCCCAAATGGCCACACAGCCGGAGCTAAGTCAATCTGAAGCCAGGAGCCAGGAGCCTCTCCGGGGTCTCCCATGAAGGTGCAGGGTCCCAAAGCTTTGGGCCGTCCTCGACTGCTTTGCCAGGCCACAGGCAGGGGGCGGGGTGGGAAGTGGAACAGGTAAAACATGAACCGTCATCCACATGGGATGTCAGCACTTCCAAGGCGAAGATTTGGCCACTGAGCTATTATGCCAGGCCCGAAGCTGAAACCTTGTCTATACAAAAGGCCATCTTTAGGCATGAAAATAAATTATCAGGAATAGATGCCCATTGTCCTAACAAGGTATAACAGACTAATGCCTAACAGGAAACTTAAATAACCAAGGGACGCTTCTTGTGCCTGCTCTCACTTAGCCACCCCCTCCCCAACCCTAACCCTCCACGCCCACCGCGCCCACTCACCTGCCCGCTCACCTGCTCCAGCACGTAGGCGGCGCCCACGTCGATGGCCCCGCCCAGCTCGCGGTACTGGCCCGAGTAGCGGACGTAGCCCCAGGTGAGCAGCGCGATGAGCAGCAGCCCCACCATGCAGTTGAAGAGCTGGGCCACGACCTCGAGGCCCACGAAGCCGCTGAGGCCCGAGGCGAGGTAGAGCGCCACGATGGCCGCGAAGAGCACGGCGGGCGTGCGGAACGTGCTGAAGACGTTCTTGCTGCTGTTGTGCTTGCAGAAGTTGCCGTACAACTCGCCGATCTCGTCCTCCAGCTCCTGCTGGTAGCGCAGGCTGAAGTCCTTCCCGCCCATCTTCTTGGTCTTCTTGAAATGATCCAGAGCCAGCTGTTTGAATTCACAATGCTTCTCCTCCAGGGTGTCTGGGGACAAGTACGGCTTCTCTCCCCCACAAACCTACGGGACGCAAGGACGCCAGGATGGTGGTGAGCCCTTCACACACCAGCCAAAAGACACGGGGATGCAACGGTTTCCTATTTTTAAAAACAAAGTGACTTTGGGTATTTTATTTGAAAAGTACATCAATAGAGAGGGAGAGAGCTTCCATCTGCTGCTTCATTCCCCAAATGGCTGCAACGGCCGGAGCCGAGCCGATCCAAAGCCAGGAGAAGCTGGGTCTCCCACACAGGCACAGGGGTCCAAGAACTTGAGCCATCCTCTGCTGCTTTCCCAGCACATTAGCAGGGAACTGGATGGGGACTGGAGCAACCAGGATTTGAATTGGTGCCCATGTGGAATGCAAGTGCCACAGTCAGAAGCTTAAAAAGTTGGCAGTTGGGGTATTTTAGCATGGTGGCTCAACAAACTAGTCCTCTGCTTGCCAGTGTTGGCATCGTATGCGGGCATCAATTCTAGTCCTGGCTGCTCCACTTCCCATTCAATTCCCAGTCTGTGGCCTGGGAGAGAAGCAGATGAGCCAGGTCCGTGGGCCCCTTTGCCCACACGGGAAACCTGGAAGAATCTCCTGCTCCTAGGTTTCAATCGGCTCAGCTTCGGCTGTTGTGGCCATCTGGAGAGTGAACCAGTGGATGGAAGATCTGTCTCATTCTGGACTCTGCTTTTCCAATTCAAATGTAAAAATAAATCTTTAGAGAAAGGGTATTAGACATTCACGTTCTGTGGGCTGGCACTGTGGTGAAGCAGGCTGGTCCTTGTTGGCAGTGCCAGCATCCATGTGGGCGCTGCTTCGCATGCGGTCGGCGCAAGTCCTGGAACCAGGCTAACATGGCATGCCAAGTGGTGACCAGAAGCACTGGCGACCAGGCAGGCCTGGGCACAGCCTTGCTGCCTCCCGACTTGGCTTTCGTGTTTTGTTTTGGAATTTATTTTTTTATGTCTTTTATTTCTTTGAGATGCACAGTGACTGAAGGAGAGGAAGCGGTCTTCCATCTGCTGGTTCATTTCCCAGGTGAACGCCAACAGACGGGGCTGGGCAGGGCCGAAGCCGGGAACCCAGAACTCCAGCCAGGGTGCCCGTGTGGGGGCAGGGGCCCAAGCACCGGGGCCATCTTCTTCTGCTGCGTCCCCAGCTGCACGAGCAGGGAGCCAGGCTGGAAGCCGAGCAGCTGGGACTCAAACAGCGGCAGTTTAACCTACTGTACCCAACAGCAGCCCCGGTTCCGTGTCTGCAGCTGCTTTAAGTCGGTGGAGTCTGGGGCTCCGAAGCCAGCCCCCACCCCCGGGGCCAGAGACACCAAACACCCCGACTACCCGCCCCCGCCTCCCCCCAGCCTACCTCTTCCATCCTGTTGTAATAGACATCCTTGGCAGAGGCTGCCGCTGCTAAATTGTTGGCTTCGGCAGTGGCCTTTTAAGAAAAAAAGCAAAGGACGAACTGTGACGAACGTTTCCGCCAATTCCCACGGGCCAGGCTCTCGCCCTCCCCGCTCGTTCTGCCAGATTTTCAACCAGAAAAAAAAAAAATTTACATTCTTTAATCTGTGAAAATCATTAACACAAGTTAGACCTCCAAAAATCGAGGAAAATATCACTTCCTTGGCTCTGGTTTTAAACATAAGAAACAGTGTGAGCCAAAAAAAGAAAAAGGAGGACGAACACGTTGGTCTCCGTGACGCTGGTCCCCGGCCTGGCCCCGCCGTGGCAACGCCCTGCTCCTAAAGGAACCGACGTTTGCCAGTGCCTGGGCAGAGAAGGTCAGAGCCAATCTGCCGTCACGAAGTGACAGCTTCCACGCAAAAATGGTGAAAAACTGACCCGTGAGTCATGAACACGTGTGTCGGGACATGCTCCATACAAAGACACGCCGCGCAGCAGGCCCCGGCTGCTCCACAGGGGCAGGGCTGTCCTGCCTGGGAACGCCAGGCCCCACGAGCAGAGGCCGTTCTGTCTTCAGGTGGACCCACGGGCAAGGCCAGCAGGTGGTCACACTGCCGCCCTGACCTAGCCGAGACCAGGTGCGACCGGGAAAGGAGAGGCTTGTCGCCTGTGACCGGCAGGTGTCACTCAAAAGTCGGAGGAGTTCCTTACCTGAAGCATGGATTTGGGGTGAGGCAGATCTTCCCCTTGGTAAATTTTGATATATGCCTTAGAACACAAACATTAAAAAAAAGATTATAAAGGATGCTGTTCTGTTCAATTGGATTCACATTTTAAAACTGGTGACCACACAGCTGAGTTTTCCTAAACACCTCGAGCGACAACGGGGGGAGATTAGCGGAAACACAGCAAGCCCTACAAGTGCATGTTTGCGCTTTCAGCTCACATGATAGTCCTAAGCAGGGGCCAGGACTCCACGCGAGGCCCGTGCACGCTGCTCTCGCCGCTGCCTCCGTGGCAGTTCCTGTGATTGCTCCTCTAAGAGCGGGGGACGCCCACGGGGCTCTTAGACCGGTACTGCCACCCAGTGGCCTACTCCTGGAAGGACACTTGGGTCTCTGAACATTCTTCTCCCAGCAACCCCCACAACCCGGGGAAAGAAACGCCTAAATCCACCATGATGAGTTGCACGCATACACCAGTTTTAGCAAGAATCAAACATTTTAACAATAATAATAAAAAAACCACATGTACCTTAAAGTACTCCAACAGTCCCCGACAGGTCACTTTTGAGCCGTTGATCTCCTTTTCCATTAACTTGGAGGGATTTAACACATACGGGATCAGGATCTGTAACTGCTCCTTAAATTCACCAGCAATGTCTGTTTGCAGGACCATGCGGAAGGACACAACAAACCAGGTGGCCTTAGTCTACCGAGGTGAGCACATCGCACAATCCTCACCCTCTGGTTAGTCGTTTGCTAAGATTTCTTTGAGAGACAGACAGAAAAATCAGCTAGTTCACTCCCCAAAGGGCCACAGGAGCCGGGGCCAGGCCTGGGTGAAGCCAGGAGCCTGGGACTCCGTCCAGGTCTCCCACGTGGGTGGCAGGGACCCAAGCACCCAGTCATTATTATTCACTGCTTCCCACGGTGCTCTGGTAGGCTGCTGGCTTGGATGCAGAGCAGCCGGGACTTGAACCAGAACTCCTGAACGGAGTGCAGGTGTCCCAAGCTGCAGCACGGAGCCCACCCTTCAGAGCCAGCACTCCTCGGCGCCTGCTTCCGCCTGCGGTGCAGCTCCACAAGCTTGGCACAGGCTCACCTGGGGGCGTGGGTCTGCATGCCATCCCTGCCCCAGAGCCACGTATTAACGGCCTGCTCCGGAGGAAATGTCAGAGGCAGGACCCCGAGAGAGGTCCTTAGGGAGCTGGGGACTGCCGTGGGGACGTCGTGCAGGAGGCTGGCAGTGGAAGGCCCAGGTGGAGCCTGGCCACGCTCCACTTCCCGGCTTGCCTGGAGATCCTTCCTCTGGCCCTGCTCTGCCATGTGTCGGGGGGTCCCTCGCTGGGCAGCCTGTGCTGACATCTGGACTCTGAACCTGACCACAAATGTGAGCCAGATATAAGCAAGCTGCCTCAGCTATTCTGTTATAGGACCAGAAACGGACTCACACACGTGGCTTTCCTTCCGGGGGAGTTGGCACCGTGCAGCAAGTTGAGGAATTTAATTTGTAAAGAATTTGATTAACAAGCTTCCCATCGCTCCTTCTCTGTGTATATCTACCTTTTACAAAAAGATATAAATAAACCTGGGCCCGGCGTGGTACCCTAGTGGCTGAAAGCCTTGCCTGGCAGGTGCTGGGATCCCATATGGGCACCGGTTCTAATCCCGGCAGCCCCGCTTCCCATCCAGCTCCCTGCTTGTGGTCTGAGAAGGCAGTCGAGGCCGGCCCAGGGCTTTGGGACCCTGCACCCGTGTGGGAGACCCGAAAGAAGCTCCTGGCTTTGGATCGGCACAACTCCAGCTGTCGCGGTCACTGGGACGCAACGGAGGATCTTCCTCTCTATCTCTCCTCTTCTCTGTATATCTGCCTTTCCAATAAAATAAATAAATAAACAGATAGATAAATAAATCTTTAAAAAAAAAAATAAAGGGGGAGGGTGACAACATGGTGGCTCAACAGGCTAACCCTCTACCTTCAAGCATCAGGATCCCATTTGGATGCTGGATGTCCTGGCTGCTCCACTTCCCATTCAGCTCCATGTTTATGGCCTGGGAAGCCAGTGAAGGATGGTCCTAGTGTTTGGGACCCTGCACCTGTGTGGGAGAACTGGAAGAAGCTCCTCCTGGCTCCCAGCTTTGGATCAGTGTGGCTCTAGCCATTTTAACTATTTAGGAAGTGAACTAATGGATGGAAGATCTCTCTGACACTCTCTCTATATATAAATTAACCTTTCAAATAAAAGTAAATTTAAAAAATTTTTAAAGTAATTAACAAGCTCCTCAAACACCACGTGTCAGAGGCAAGCATTTGGCCTAACAGTTAAAACACTCCCTGGGGTGCACATGCAGGACACCAACACCAGGTGGCAGCAGTGCTGGCTCAAGTAGCTGGGCTTCCCTGTCCACATCCAAGACCAAGTACACGGGAGAAACCCATATACGTTTCCAGCTTCCGGCTGCAGACCCAGCGACTGTGGGCATTTGGGAACTGAGCCAACAGACAGAACACACACACTCCCCCTTTCTCTCTGCCTCTCAATCAGTTAAGAGCTTATTGAAAATCAATAGTTGGACCCAGCACAACGGCCCAATGGCTAAATCCTCCCCTTGTATGTGCTGGAATCCCATTATGGGTGCCAGTTCATGTCCTGGCTGCTCCACTTCCCATCCAGCTCCCTGTTTGTGGCCTGGGACAGCACTCGAGGATGGTCCAAAGCCTTGGGACCCTGCACCCACGTGGGAAACCCAGAAGAAGCTCCTGGCTCCTGGTTTCACATTGGCTCAGCTCTGGCCATTGCAGTCACTTGGGTTGTGAACCAATGAATGGAGATCTTTCTGTCTCTCCTTTCTCTGTAAATCTGCCTTCACAATAAACATAAACTAAATATTAAAAAAAAAAAAAAAGAAAGCAAGCAAGCAAGCAAGCAGGCCTGGCGCAGTGCCCTAGTTGCTAAAGTCCTTGCCTTGCACAAGCTGGTTTCCCATATGAGCGCCAGTATTGATCCTGGAGACCCCACTTCCCATCCAGCTCCCTGCTTGTGGCCTGGGAAAGCAGTCGAGGAAAGCCTGAAGCCCTGGGATCCTGCACCCGCGTGGGAGAACTAGAGGAAATTCCTGGCTCCTGGCTTTGGATCAGCATAGCTCCAGTCATTGTGGCTGATTGGGGAGTGAATCATCGGGTGGAAGATCTTCCTGGCTCTCCTCCTCTCTGTATATTTGCCTTTCCAGTAAAAACAAATAAATCTTTTTTAAAAAAAGAAAGAATTTGCAGTGGAGCGTGGGCGCTGTCTCGGAGGCTGGCGCGCCGAGACTGCCAGGGTCTGAGAGTTAATGCCCTGCTTCCAGCGCAGCTTCCCGCCTCCCGGTGGCGCGTGACGGCTCAGGGCCAGGCTCTTACTGCACTCCTGGGGGACTCACAGGGCACCCCAGGCTCCCGGCCTTGGCCAGTCCAGCCCCGGCTGTGCACATCTGGGGAGTGAACCAGTGAGTGGAAGATCTCTGTGCCCTGCCCCCCTCTCTCTGTTATATTTCTCTCTTACTCTCATCCTGCCTTTCAAATAAATAAAAGTAAGTCTTACAAGAGAACAAAAAATTTTAAAAAAGCAACCCCTTGGATATCTTCCCCATCAGTGATAAACTTGCTAAAAGCGCGACCAGCAACAGGCCACCACAGCTGCACAGGACTCCGTGACCTGCGCACGCAGACACCAACGCACCCTCCACCCCCTCGCCCTGCTCAGCTCTGAAAATTCCCTCTCAGCGGCTTTGCAGGTGCAAGGCTCTGGCTCCAGCGCTTGCCCAGGCCGACCTCCCTCCAAGGCCGGGCCTGGGCGGCTCAGCGACTGCGTCACGGGCCTGGAGGCCTCCGCCTCCTCCTCAGGATGGCTGCCAGCCACTGCAGGGGCTCAGGGAGCAACCCCAGGGAGGTGAAGGCCAGTTCTGCTTCTCTGACCACATTCCGTTCGGCGGGGATGGGCATCCAGCGTCAGACAAGGACATACAAAAAAATGCATTGTGAACTGAAGACAAACAGGGTTATGAACTCCTTCCCACTTGGATGGCAAGCTCCCCTGGCACCGAGACGGCACAGCCTCACAGCGGAACCTCCCGTGTGACAGAGGGCGGGAGTGGTAGGACGAAGCTCTGCCTGGTTTCACAGAACTCCCAGGTCTGTGGCACAGTGGGGGCACTCCGTGGTCTCCAAGGCGGGCAGCCCGGGGGGCTTGGACAAGCTTATAAACAAAGCGCTCAGTTTACTGCGTGTGTAAACCACGGGCCAGCTACTCAGTGACTCAGGTCTCCATGAGGTCACTGGACCCCTGAGTCCCGACTCAGAGTCTTCTCGTGTGCCAGCTGACGGGCACTTCCTGGCAGCAGCACGTGACCCAGCCTCAGGCTGTGGCGTAATCACAGGTGAGACAGAACAGCAAGGCCACGCAGCCGGGGCCTCTCTCTCCTGCAGGAGCTAATGTACCCAACAAATCAGCTTCTGTTTAGTCTTCCTATATTTAGCGCCTGCACCCCTTATAAACCAGTAACCACAGTGTATCCCTTGGAAAGACCATGAGTGGATGCTTCTAGAAGGCTCAGAAACTAAAGTAAACAAATTCTGACCATCGCAGCACACGAGAACACAGCCTGGCCTTGGAAGAGCAGTCTTCCTCGGAGACGAGGCAGGTGCAGGCCCTGCTCGCGGCGTGGCTCACGGGGTCATGTCAACTCCCATGTGTAGCGACACACACCTTTCAGTTTCCCATCGAAGTCGGGGCTTGTGGCCACCTGGAGCCCCGGATGCGGCAGGAGGAAGCAGGTGACATCAGAGAAGCACGAGTGGATGTGGTTCCGGACACTCTGGATCTCCTCGTGTTGCTGTTCCCTCACCTGCAACGAGGCCCAGTGAGTCAGCACGCGGAGACCGGGGACCCTCGGGTGACAAGGGAGGCAGGCAGGCACACAGCCACCCGCCTTTGGCTCCCACAGCTAACACAACGCAAGGCGTGAGGCATTTCTTAGAAGAGAATATTGTGCAAATATTGAGCACAAGGGGAGGGCAGTGTGCAGGAGGGAGGATCTGACCGCCTGGAAGCGACTGACAAAGGAGCCCAGTGTTTCGGTTTTCGGGGAACAGGCTGGACCTGTTTATGCCCATGCCAAAACAAATGAGAATTTTGAAGAAACACAACAAAACTTTTTAAAATGTGAATACAGGGGCCAGCACTCAACAAGCTAATCCTCTGCCTGCAGGTAACGGCATCCTGTGTGGGCGCCAGTTCTAGTCCTGGCTGCTCCACTTGCCATCCAGCTCCCTGCTTGTGGCCTGGGAAGGCAGTTGAGGACGGCCCAGGTCGTGGGACTCCTGCTCCTGGGTGGGAGACCCAGAAGAGGCTCGTGGCTCCTGAGCGGCTCAGCTCTGGCCTTACAGTCATTTGGGAAATGAGTCAGCCGGTGAAGGACCTCTTACTGTCTCCCCTTCTCTCTGTAAATTCGCTTTTCAAATAAAACTATCTTTAAAAAAAAAAAAACTGAACACAACACTGTACGGACACATACGGAATCTGTGATGTGAGATGGAATTGTCTCCAGAGCCTGGGCTTTTGCCGCGGGTTTTCTCCACCGCCCTGCGCGTTACGCACCATGAATAAATGATACTGGCTCGTGCTAAGACTCATACATATTTAACACCTGAAGATCACGTCCAGCAATCTGTTTTAAATGCAACAGCCAGAGGCAGATGAGAAGGTGGCCGTGACCCCGGCTAACTTCTCGGGAGGGCACGCGCCCGCTCACCTGCAAACGCTTGTCCAGGAACGCCATGCCCCCTTGCAGGCCGTAGCTGTACTCGTAAGGGAAGCTCCAGTCCCGGACCAGAAACATCAGGGTCTGTCCGGGGAAAGAACACAGCACAGCGTGAGGGCGCGAAGGCATCTTCAGGACAGCCGGAATATTCCACAGTGGGATGACACTTCTTCCAAGCGGACAACTGTATTGAAGCATTTCCCTATTCTTTCTTTTTTTTTTTTTATAAGGATTCTGAGGCTGGCATTGTGGCATTGCAGCTGGCACCTGCTGTTATTGATAACACCGCCACCAGAAACGCTGCATCCCATTTGAACACTGGCTCACGTCCTAGTGGCTTCGCTTCCTATCCAGTTCCCAGCTAACAGCCCAGGAAACGCAGCGGAAGATGGCCCAGCTTCTGGGTCCCCTGCCACTCATGAGAGACCCGGATGGAAGCTCCTGGAGTCTCATATAAGAGACTCCTGGCCCCGCACTAGCCATTGTGGCTTTTTGGGGAGTGAACCAAATGGAAGATCTGTATCTCCTCCTAATAGTCTGACCTTAAAAAGAGAGAGAGAGAAAGAAAAAAACTTGCTTAAAAAGCAGAGTTCACCAAGAGAGGAAAAGAGAAAAGCAGAGGAAAAAAGAGAGGGAAGGGAGAGGAAAAGCAGGGAGAAACATCTTCCGTCTCCAGGTTCACTCCCCAAATGGCTGCCAACGGCCAGGGCCGGCCACGCTGCGGCCAGGAGCTTCCCCCGTGTCTCCCGTGTGGGTGCAGTGGCCCAAGCACTTACTCCATCCTTTGCTACCTGCCCTGGGACGTTAACAGGGAGTAGCTGGGACCCAAACCGACGCCTACCCGGGATGCCATTATTGCAGGTAACAGATAACATGCCAAGCCACGATGCTGGCCCCAGGGTTTATCCACTGTGTAATCACTTAGAAATTTTAATAACATCGGAAGGACCAGAACTAGCTGAAACGTAAGGCTAACTTCTCCGGTCCGTCCTTTTTGTTGGTGCGGGTTAACTGGGACAGAAGGAAGACACGAGAAAACGGTAAGTCCTGCACTCAGCACACAGCGAGGGACAAGGGAGAGAGCATCACGGTCAGCTGGGTCCCCAGATCAGACCTGCTGCTGAGTGACACACCGCAGGCACCCCTCATCTACAGCAGGGGCCAGCGCACACGTGCCCTAAGGGGCCAGAGGGCGTGGCAAGCAAGCGCTGGGCTCCGCGTGGTGGCAGAGCGGGGGGCCCGGTGCGCATCGGCATGCAGTGCGCCTGGCTGCGATCCCCAAGAACTCAACAGCGGGCGCCAACATCCGGGCTTCAGATCACTGACACATGTAATAAAGCATTACTCTCCTTTTTACGCTTCTTCAACCATCTGAGAGTGTTCAAACCACATGTCATTCACACTCCCATCATCAGTATTTTACCTGGAAGGGTTTCTGGAAAATTTCATCCATTGCCAGGCGGCCGTACTCCGTGAAGAGCTATTAAAAAAAAAGAAGAAGAAAGAAACAAAGAAAAAGGGTTCTGGTTTCTGTAAAGCTAAACTACTTAAAATAGCTCTACTGTCATTCTTCAGCCAAGCGCTCATTTAACAAGCTAGATACTGCTCACACGGGGCCAAGGTGCCGTTTCTAACCACCACAAGTGCCACCGAGCCTGAAGTCGGCTCGGCTGTGGCCCCGTCACATCCTACACCGGCTCACGGGCAAATCCAGAATTCTAACCACCACACGTGCTCCCCCCACCCCCGACATGGCCCGAGATACTCCAACAGCTCCAAGGGGCCCCCCGTGCACAGCCTGGAGGACACTGTGACCCTAGAAGGTCAGCGAGCACAGGATTACAGTTGATTGGACAATATTTGTATGATAAACAACTGAGTGGGTGCCCTTTGTGTGACTGGACATCCTTTGCATGAGAACAACCGAATGGCCACCTTTTGTATACCTGATTGGATATCGTTTGTATAACAGGTGAGTGGACAGTGTGTGTGTGAGAACACTTGGTGGAATATACAAGACAAAAGGACTTCCAGACAAAAACAGAGAAACAGTTGGTGGGTTTGTTGATGAGCTCAATACCTCCACCCTTATCCGTGTGTATAAAGTCTGTTGCCACTAGTAAATTTCAGCTATTGATCATCAGTCAGTAGTCCATGTGTTATTATCGGCTCCGTGCACCAAGTCCATCTCTGCAGGACAGCGACACAGCCAGCGCTCCCTGCAGACCACCCCAGTGACAGCAGACCGGCCGACGTGGGCAGTGAGGGTGGTTAGGCCCTACACCACTTCTACTCCAAACCCTGCCATCTCGTCTGGTCTAAACGCTGGTCCCGAGACAGACACTGGGCACAGCGGTGCGTCTGCTACGTGGGAGGGGCGCGTCTAGCAGCGAGGGCCAGGGCTGGAGTCCCTCCCGACTGGCCCCTGGGAGGCAGCAGGGGACGGTCTGGGGGTGCCTGCCACCGTGTGGAAGTCCCGGATGAGTCACAGGCTCCTGGCCTTGACCTGGCCGGTCCCGGTGCCCCGGGGCATCTGGAGAGGGAACCCGCAGGTGGATCTTTCTCTGCCTCTCTGCCCACCTCACTCACTCTCTCTACCTTTTCAACAAAATAAATAATAACATCAAACACAAATTGAAAAAGCCACTCATTAGTGTGATTCAGCCACCCTGGCCTTTCTTCTTTATGAATGATTTATTTTTATTTAAAAGGCAGATTTATAGGGAGAAAGACAAGAGCTCTTCCACCCACTGGTTCCCTCCCCAAGCGACAGCAAAGGCTGCAGCTGAGCTGATCGGAAGTCAGCAGCTAGGAATCTCTTCCAGGTCTCCCACGCGGGTGCAGGGTCCCAAGGCTTTGGGCCGTTCTCTGCTGCCTTCCCAGGCCACAAGCAGGGAGCTGGATGGGAAGCAGGGCCGCTGGGATTAAAATCGGTGCCCATATGGGATCCCAGCACATGCAAGGCAAGGCTTTCAGCCAGCCACTAGGCTACGGCGCCAGGCCCAGCTCCCTCACCTCTTAACTCACGTGCCTCCTGCTCAGTGAAGACGTCTACCTAAAACAAGATCACTAAACCGGATAAGATTAGGGTTCACGCGAACATTCAGCTCTGCTTATTCACAAACCCAAGCAAGGCTTCAAAGTTACAAACCCACAGATAGTGCGAGAGCAGACAAGAATGGTTAGACATTCCGAACAGAACACTGATGACAAAAACTCGGGTTTGCCTCCTTCTGTAGCACTAAGGAACCTGAGAGAAGCGGGGACCACCAGGAATCTAGAAGATTCTCTCAGAAGAATCCTCGGGAGCCTCAGAAAACACAAGCACACAGTTACCTCGAGTCCGGAGTGTGGCAATGAAGGAAAGGTCTGGAAGTCTCCAGACTCTGCACTCTCGCCCCACCTGCTTCCTGGCCCCCAGAGCAAGGCGTGGGAACAGAGGCTCCTGTCTTCGCATAAGACACTTCATTGATTCAGGGAGTGTGGGAAGCAAGCCAGGATAGAGCTGACAGGCCAGGAGAGCAACCCGGCCGGGACCGTCTGGTCTACACGCGCACCGGGTTATTTCTGGGGATGCACACAAATTCCCTTGCCATTTCTCTTCCCTCGCTCCACTTCCTGTGAGATATTGCTAGGCGCAGAACGGGGGGAATTCCTGCAAGGCCTTCCAGACACGGTGTTACCAGACCAAGCAGCCCCTGGCGCCAGGCCGGGAGCCCAAGCATCGGCAGGAGACCCGGTAAATGCCAGTGTTGCCCGCCCTCCCTCAACCCTGCAGGAGCTCCCATTCTTGCTCCTTTGGTCCCTGTTACACATGGGCCAATGCTTACCTTCCTACCCGACACCTGGAAAGGACAAATCACAGTCTAGCCCAGGGTGCCACGCTCAGCTGAGGCTGGCAGCGAGTCCCCCACCTTCCTGGAAACAAGCCCGTTAAGTTCAAGCACAGACACGGGGCCAGAAGTCGCCTCAGCTCCCTTGAGCGGACGGAGAGCTTCAAGGTGCTGCCCGGCCTGAGTCCCGCTCTCTCACCAGGAAGCTCGTGTGCTTGGTGGCCCGCTCTGCCTGCAGGGGGCCGAGGACTGGGGCCCCTTGAGGGAAGCCACGGGCATGTAAATACACCTGCCCTTCCGTCAGAGCAGCACCCTGCATCCCTGCTGTCTGTCCTCGCTTCCCCTCCACTCTAACGCCTTGCATCTCAACATCTACCACTGCCAGCACGTGAAGCCCTCTTGTGGGATACCTCCCCTCTCTCGCACCTCTGTCCTCCCACTGCGTATCTTTCTCCTCTCTCTTCTCTCTCTCTCCACTGCTCTGCCATTCTCTATTCTTCGGATCTTCACTCAACCTGCTAGGGAAACTTCCTATGGTGTATGTATACTTTTTAAAGAGATTTGTTTTACCTATCTTAAAACAGCCAAAGTGACAGACAGAGATCTGCCATCTGTTGGCTAATTCCCCGAATGGCCACCGTCACCACCCGGGCTGGCCCGGGACAAAGGTAGGAGGCAGAAGTGCCATCCAGGTCTCCCACGTGGGTGGCAGCAGTCCAGGTGTGTGGGCCGTCTGCTGCTGCCTTCCCAGGCGCGTCACCCAGGAGCTGGATTGAAAGCTGAGATTCAAATCAGCACTCTGACCCAGGACGCTGGCACCACCAACGGCAGCATAACCCTCTGTGCTACGACGCCAGCCCCTCTGATATAAATGCTTTCCTTGCTTGCTGCCATGGCCTCACTTTCCAGGAGCCCTGCCGGACTCTCGCTAGGCTGCTCTTTAACGACGTGTTACTGTGACTCAGCTTCAGCAACACGGATAATATCTCACCTTCCACCTACACGCTTACCAAGGAGGAGGAAAACCCGCAGGGAAACCAGTCGCCATGAAGATTCAAGCCAAATCAGAGAGCCAACAGGTGGGATGAAAAGGAAGGGGGCTCCGACCACTGGGGCTGCGGCAGCCACGCTGGAGCCTGGAAGGCAGTGAGGCAATGCCCGCGTGATTTTTTTTTTTTTTGAGGAGGGTAGTAAGATTTATTTTGCTTATTTGAAAGGCAGAATTAGAGAGAGAGTGCCCATCCACTGCTTCACCTCCCAATAGGCCCAACGGCCAGTGCTGGGTCAGGCCGAAGCCAGGAGCCAGGAGGTCTTTCTGGTCCTCCACGTGGATGCAGGGGCCCAAGCACTTGGGCTATCCTTTCTTGCTTTTCCAGATGCAGAAACAGGGAACTGGATCAGAAGTGGAGCAGCCAGGACTCAAACCACTACTCATATGGGATGCTGGAGTTACAGGCAATGGCTTAACTCACTATGCCACAGCCCCAGCCCCAGTGCCTTTGCTATTCTAAATGAAACTTACCTTCATTCAATAATTCTTGTGTAAAAGTAAGGTATTTTCAGAGGGTGCAGTGGGTGAAGCCAGTTCCTCCCTTGGCCGCCCCACTTCTGAGCAGATAATGCATCTGGGGAAACAGTGGAAGGTGGTCCAAGTCCTCGGGCCCTGCGCCCGCGTGCGAGACTCAGTGTCAGGGTCCTGGCTTCAGTGACACAGCGCTGGCCACTGCAGTCTTTCTTTCACTCCTCCTCCATGCCTCCTGTAACTAACTCTGCCTTTCAAATCAATCAATCAATCTTTAAAAAACAAAGATTCTCAGATCTGCAAGACCTCAGAAAGAGCTACCGCCCACACATCCTTTCTCAAGAGCCGGCTGGAGAACGGCAAAGGTTGAGGGGTGAAATAACCAAAGCTCCAATGGGATCCAGCTGAGGCGCCAAGTAAGAAGCTGCCAAGACATGGCAAAGGTGACAGCCGCACGCCTGCCCAGGAGAGGCTCGGGTCAGTGACCGCAGGAACACGCAGCTCCCGAAGAGGACACGGGGCAGGACCCAGAGCACCAGGAGCCTGTTGGTACAAAGGAACCGAAACCAAAACAAGCAGGGGCAAAGACATGGAGAAGAAACGTGGTGTTGGCTCGGCGACAGGCCTCAGCTGCGAGGAGCGCCTACCGCAGCTGCACCACACAGTCAGCGCGAAGGTTTCTTCCAACCAAAAAAAACTGTGATCCAAGCACTGGACCAACAAGGGACAGGAAACTGCAGGGGAAGGGTGGGGAAGCAGTAAAGAGAGCTCAGACTGGGGCAGGCGCTGGCCTGGCAGTGACAAGGAGCTGGGATGCCCACACCCTGCGTCACGGTGCCTGGGTGTGACAGCCAGCCCCACTCCTGACTCTCTTCCTGGGGATACAGGCCCTGGACGGCAGCAAAGCAGGCCAGGCAGCCGCTGGGTCCCTACCGCCCATGTTGGAGGCCTGGACTGAGTTCCCACACCCTGGCTTCAGCTTGTCCCAGCAGGGCCGGGCTGCACGCACTTGAGGGGTGACACAGGACATGGAACATCTCTCCCTCTCTCCCCCTACAACTCTCTCAGATAAACAAATTTCAAAAAAAAAAAAAAAAGTGTTGACACAGAGGCAACACCCCTAAGCCCATTTTTAAGACCCTCAAAGGGAGTCAGCCGCCTTTTCAGCATGGGTGTTTACACAGTCGCTGGGTCGGCCATCACCCTGAGCCAAGTCCTTTGGCACTTCAGTCAGTCACGTGACCTGACTGAGGCGGAGTCTGTTCACTCCCACCTCGTCCCACCTGGCCCCTGTTCTCACCAGTGAATGCCCTAGTGGCAGCCACATACCCTCACCTTGGCCCCGCCACGCCCGTGATGCCCCAGGCCCTGTCACCACGCCCACACTCCCACCTCCCCTGGTTTCTCGCCAGAGCTTTAGAGCCTCAGGATGGTCTCGCTGAGTGCGTCCTTACGCATCCTCCAGCTGGCCCAAGATGTAAACCCTGCAGCCACAGTGTGAGGCAACATCAGCCCTCCCAGGTCCAAACTGCCGCGGCACGGACACTCAGAGGAAAAGCCCATCGCTATTCCGCCCGACCACGACCTCACCGCCTCCTGCACCGTCGCTTAGCCCCGCTGCCGCACTCACTGGCCTCCTTGCCGGTTTATCCCGCCAGCTCAGGGGCTTTCTTCTTGCCACTTGCTGTCCCAGAACACCTCTCCCCCCACCCACCCACCATCTCTGCTGCTTGCTCCAATCAGCGCGGGCCTCTCTGACCACCCCTGCCCCACGCACGAATCGGGTCATCCTGAGCTACAAATTCCCAATCACATGTCAGTCTCCCGCTAGACAACTACCCGGTTCTAAAGCCTCGATCCTAGAACTTCAAGCCGATGAGACACATACCTGCAGCTGCTGGAGGTCATCTTCCTGAATGTTCTGGGACAAATTGTAGATCTAGGAAACAAAAATCCACGTTGATACGATCGGCTGACTTCCGACACCTGAAATCAGCCGTGAGCACTAGATGGAAGCTACGTATGATTATAGGTTCTGCACGCCAGAGTGGGACATTAAAGCCAGAACAGTATACACTGTGTCTGGGAAACTATGGACAAGAGGTGGAAACTACAAAATCCCATAACCTAAAGCATGGTTCTCTGGTGCTGGTGCTGCAGTCCAGTAGTTTAAGCAGCTCCCTGCAAAGCCAGCAGAGCCCTGGTTGGAGTCCCGGCTATTCTACTTCCAATCCAGCTTCCTGCCAAAGCAGCTGCGAAGGTACCAGAAGATGGCCCCAATGCTGGGCCCCTGCCAGCCGGGGGACAGTCCAGGATGGAGGCCCAGGCCCTTGGACCCCTGCTAACCAGGGGACAGTCCAGGATGGAGGCCCAGGCCCTTGGACCCCTGCTAACCAGGGGACAGTCCAGGATGGAGGCCCAGGCCCTTGGCTTCTACAGGCCCTTGGCTTCTACAGCACCTAGCCCTGGCTATTACAGCCATTTGGGGTATGAACCAACAAATGGAAGATCTCTCTTTATAACTCTGCTTTTCAAATAAATAAGTAGATAAGCAGAGAAATCTTACATCACCCAAGAAGGTGTGAGGAAGATGGGAAGTATAACCTATCAGGATCATAACTGGTAACTCATACACAACAGACTCAAATCAGCATTAGACAATAACAAAACTATGAAGGCATATGGGGGGAATCAGGAGCCAACCCAGCAACCTCTTAACAGGAGGTCATATGCACAGAGCGGGCGGCGGGGGGGGGACCCCAGAGTGGAGCAGGCGGAGAGGAGGAGGCTTGTATCCCAACCCTGGAGACTCCTAGATCCTCACCAAGGACTATCAGTACGAGCTCCAAGGACTACATCCCAACCACCAAGGAGACCACGGGGAATTGCAGTGCCTTCGGAGGCCGAGAACTCTGAGGTCACCCACCTCCATTTGGATCTCCCACATGGGATGGAAGAAGCCCATACCCTGCCTTGCAGGATCCAAGGCCTTCCGAACGACAACTAGGAGCATTGAGCGGTCTACAGAAACAAATCAGTAAACTTTCCTTCAGGACTAGGGGGAGAAGCTTTCTCTGGTTCTTGCCTGGTTCCGACTTTGGGTCCCCACCCTCTCTCGTAATGACCATCAGGATCGCTCCAGAAACGCCTCAAAACGAACTAACACATAAAAAAATAAACAAAAAAAAAACCCTAGAATAGATGGAGAACAGCAAGGAAAGCTTAGAAACAGGAAACGGGCAGTGAGGATGCACTTATAACTCACTGGGTGGGACACGAAGATTAGTTACTCCTCACTAGGGTTTTGAAGATTTCTCTGCACACCCCTCCTAAAACTGTTCACCTAAACTGTTGACATATGTTTTGTTAGAGTGATAGAGTTAGACTACCTGAAAAACAGCCAGGTTCTGCAAAATCGTGCTTCAACGCTATGAACTGCTAAATACTTAAATTAAAATAGACATGAGACAGCTGAATAGTAATCTATAGCCATTTTAAGGTGTATAGAACCCAATTGTATATAAACTAATAATCGTAATGTCAATGTAGAAGTCATAGGATGTGGTTCAGAACTTGCACTCTTTTTTTCTCTCTCTCTTTTAACATGCTGGTTACACAATACCATGTCAACTAATTCCATTACGTTATAAATTGTTACTGATGTAATGTCGGGGTTTTTAATTGATTGGGATGATACTCTGTTGGCTCTACCTTCAGACCAGAGACGGTCTCCCCAAGAAACTGCTGAACTTATCTGGACAATAAGATGCTGGACTCTATGCTTTGTAGATGCTTGCAAGGAAAGAATCTCAACTGAATCTGAACTGTAGTAATACAACAAGAATCCACCATGGAGGGAGGAGGGGTTTTGGGGAGGGAAGGGAGGAATTCCAGAGCCTATAAAAATTGTGTCACATAATGCAATGTAATCAATAAAAAATAAATTAAAAAAATAAGTAGATAAATAAAATATGGTTATGGTTTTCCTAAGTTTTCTAAGTAGTTTTCCAAATCCGCATTTTCCGTGTGACTTACTTTTACTTCTACTTTTCACATCTTGGTTCATTTTATTTATAATTATATGAACTCCTTCTGGAGTGTCTAGGAGTCTGCGGAGGGCATCCCCACAGCGTCACAGTGTTGCGGAAGGGCACAGCGTCAGGGTGCTCGGGAAGGGCAGTCACTGAACGAGACACCCCAACTTCCGTCTTAGATTCCCTACAAACACCTGCTCAAGTCACATGATCTCACCTGGACCGAGCTGGTCATGGTACTCAGAGCAAAGATGGTGGCACAGTCCTTCACAGTCGACTGGCTGTCAAACGCTCCCTGGGTGTCCATCAGGACGACTGCCACCTACAGAACAGGAAGACACAAAATATGTTAACGTGAGCAGGGGGAAATGGAAACGGTTGGGTAGCATCCACGTGAGCCTTCAGCACCTGCTCCGGCCACCTCGCAGGGGACAGCCTGCTCTGACCTGGCACGCAGTAGGAGGCACAAGGAGCAGTGTGGGGAAGGCACGCAGTCCCAGCCATCACGACAGTCACAGGCTGCCCAGCCGGTCACCTGGCTCACAGGCTGCCCAGCTGGTCACCTGGCTGTCTGTGGTTGCTAAGAAACAAGTTCTCCTGAGTACAAATTTGACTTCATTTACATTCATTGTGCTGATTTTGGGTGTAAAAATTAACATCATTTTGATCTTTACCAAAGACAGGACAGGATACAACAAAGACGTCAAATGAAAGCAAGAAGAACCTGGAAGAACCTGGGCTGTCACTGCCTCCATGAAACACAGCTGAGCTCCGTGAACCTTCAGGCTCTCCTAAGGGCTACGGGCCCCACCCGCTCCCAAGCTGGAAAGGAACGATGTAAAACGCCAGGTGCACACAGCCTCATTATCCTAATGCCACTTGCTGGGATCTTCAGCCATGTAACTGAAACATAAGGCCTTTTCGATTTGCATATAAGAGGACCCAATGTTGACAAAAATAAGTAAATTCATCGGTGAGCACCGGATTTTTTCCCAATGCCTAGATTATTACAGAAGCCAGAGCAAAGAAGCTTTCCGTAAAACTCTGCTGAGTCCCAAGAAAAAGAACATAGTTGAAGCCCTTTATAGCCAACATACTTTTTATAATGATGAAAATATTGCATACACTGTATTTTTAATTTTAGAAACAGCATAACTGTGATTTATATTCAAGTCTCATTCATCATATTATTCATTTTTATTTTCATATCCTAACCCGCTATTGTGCTAGAAGAAATTTGATAACAATTCAAGCAAGAGAAAATTCTACGCAAAAAGAAAATATACTGAAACCAAATAAAGTTTCTAGCCTGAACACATGGAAAGCTAATGACAGGCAATCTGAACTTACCCACAATTCATTCACTGTGGGAAGGATACTAGTAAAAATGAACAGCCACGAAAATGGATTTCCGCATAGAAAAAACAGTGCTGGATCCCTACCTCACACAATATACAGAAGTTCACAGAGGTCAAAGGCTTCCTACAGGGAAGAGCTAAAACCAGCTAACTCTTCAAAAAGTCAGAACAGGTACAAGGGTTGACATTGTGGCCCAGTGGGTTACACTGCGACCTGTGATGACAGAGTCCATAAAAGCAGTGGTTGGAGTCTAGACTGTTCTACTTCTGAAGCAGTTCCCTGCCAATGTACCCGGGAAGGCAGCCAAATGTGGCTTCGGTGCGTGAGCTTGGGTGCCACCCATATGGGAGATGGCGCAGACAGAGGTTCGGCTCCTGGCACAGCCCCAGCCATTGTGGCCATCTGGGGAATAAAGCAGCAGGTGGAAGACCTTCTCTATCTCTCCTCTATAAAAATCTACATTTCCAATAAAAATGAACAGGGGTTTTTTTTTAATTATTTATTTTTATTGGAAAGGCAGATATACAGAGAGGAGGAGAGGAAGAGAGGAAGTTCTTCCATCCACTGATTCACTCCCCAGGCGGCTATAACAGCTACAGCTGAATTGATCCGAAGCCAGGAGCCCAGGTCTCCCATGCAGGTGCAGGGTCCCAAGGCTTTGGGCTGTCCTCCACGCTTTCCCAGACCACAAGCAGGGGGCTGGATGGGAAGCAGGGCTGCCGGGATTAGAACCGGCGTCCATATAACTGGTGTTACAGCGCAGCTGATTAAGACACAGCTGTAATGCCACCATCCCATAAAATCACAGGTTCAAGTCCTGGCTGCGCCACTTTGGATTCAGCTCCCTGCTAACTCGACTAGGAAGGCAGCAAAGAACAGCTCAAGTACTCGGGGCCCTTCCTGCTTTCCATAGGAGACCCGGATGCACATGGCTTCAGCCTGGACCAGTCTTAGCCTCTGTAGCCATCTGAGGAGCAAACCAGTGAATAGAAAATCTCTCTTTCTCTCTCTGTAACTGCATAAATAAATCTTTAACACAAAGATTTAATTTATTGTCTTCTGAGAAGACACACAAATACCAAAAGACACATGAAAAAGATGTTCCAACTCCATTAATCACTAAGCATATAAAAAACGTAAATCCAAACCACAATGAAATATCACTTTCTACCTACTAGGCTGCCTGTGGCCAAAACGATAAACATGGTGCCAACACGACGACACAGCAGGTAAAGCTGTCGCCTGCAGCCCCTGTGGGCACCGGTTCTCGTCCCAGCTGCTCCAATGCCCATGCAGCTCCCTGTCCACGCACCTGGGAACAGCAGCGGAAGGCGCCCAGGTGCTAACACGTGGGCGATCCTGATGAAGCTCGTGGCTTCTGCCGGGCCCACCCGTGGCTGCTGCAGCCATCTGGAGAGTGGCTTTTATCTCTCTAACTCTGCCTTTCCAAGGAGATCAATACATCTCTAGAGAATATCAAGTGTTGGCAAGGACGTGGAGACCGTGGCCTGGTACAGGGCTGGCACAGCTGCTTTGAGAAGGCCTCTGGCAGCTCTCTGAAAGGTTAGTCATGAGGCTGCCAGGACTCGGAGACTCCACCCTAGGACGCACAGCCGACAGAGCTGAGGACATATGCTTACACAAAAACCACACAGTCATGCTGAATTCATCCACAATCACCAAAAAGTGAAAACAGCGCAAATGCCCAACATTGGACGGACAAAAGGTGTATTTATACAACGGAACAAGATGAGCCACAGAACCCTGGCTGAGCTGGGGAGGCCGGACACAACAGATCCTGTTAGCTGCACGCTTCTATGACATATCCAGACCGGCCATCCAGATGCCTGCAGACGCCAGGGCTGGGAGCAGAGGGGACGGGGGGCCTGCAGCCTAAGCGTGGTGCACCTGCACGGTCCTGGGGTGCCCTGACAAGCACAGGCTTCCACACTTCCAAAGTCTGCAATATGGGAACTCTATCACAACCAGGGCACATCATTACTGCCCAGGAAAATGAGGTTCGCAGAGGAAACCAGCAGGAACCCCACGTCCTGGAGGAGCAGCACTTTATCGAAGTGCTGCACAAGTGCGGGAAATGCTATTTTCGTTCCACAAACTTGCGTAAGCGCTATCAGGAGAGGCTGGGAGCAGACATCTAGGAGAGAGGAAACGGGCCGGGCGCTCTCACCCCCAGCAACTCCACTTCCGGCCCTTCACCAGCGATCACAGCCGGAACACATGGTAAGAATCAGCCCTAGGAGGGTCCTTCCAAATGTTTGTGGGAAAATGGGACTAAGACACGATTACTCTAGTGCAGAAAGATTCTGAAATCCACACACGGGTTTTTTCAAGAAAACACATTTGTCATGCACTGTTTGAAATCGCCCTCGTGCATGATGACCAAGTACACACGGCTGAAGCTGAGCTAAGTCATTGTAAGGTATGCCCTGATCCTTTCTACTCTGCCCTAGTTCTTTCTTAAATTCTAGTCAGGAGCTCAGAGACTGATTTCAGACACAGTTTTGCGTGGACTGCAGACACCATTACTCCAGAAGACGTGTATCCCCCAGCAGCAGGCAACAGCCTAGCTTACCTCATACCTCATACCTGGGCAGGTGTCACACTGGGACACCTTTCCAGAAGCCAGCAGCTGGTGGGCATTCTGGGCCTGGTTAATGCCAAATCTGGGTTAAGCATGCCACCGTGCCAGCATAGTTGCCTATTTTTTCTTTTTTTTTCCTTTTTTCTGTTAAACATCTGGGAGAGGGCCCAGCGTGATAGCCTAGCAGCTTAAGTCCTCACCTTGAACACGCAGGGATCCATATGGCGCTGGTTCTAATCCTGGCAGCCCTGGTTCCCGCCCAGCTCCCTGCTTGTGACCTGGGAAAGCAGTCAAGGACGGCCCAAAGCCTTGGGACCTGCGGTGCATAGGAGACCCAGAAGAAGCTCCAGGCTCCTGGCTTCGGATTGGCTCAGCTCAATCCATTGCAGCCACCTGGGGAGTGAACCATCGGACGGAAGATCGTCCTCTCTATCTCTATGTATCTCTGCCTTTCCAATAAAAATAAATAAATCTTAAAAAAAATTCAAGAGAATAAGATGGAGCACCTGCCATGCCACTATGGGTGCATGCCAGTTAGTGCCACTCCAGCACCACCCACTGCCACCATAAGCACATTGAGGGGGAGGCACACTGCTTGAGGCTGGGGGCAGGAGACAGCTAGGAACAGGGGCCACTGAGGGCTGGTTTGATATAAGAAATTATTTCTGGGGTGCTTCCACAGACTCAGCCACTGCGCCCACAGTGATCGACAGAGCCAAGATGGGGTGGATCAGAAGGGGGATCCAGAGGAGCGCCCTGGGTCAGGCCAACACCCCAGTCTAAACACGTGGTCTGGGGGCAGGCTAGGCCAGGCCAAAGCACCTGCTGGCACATGCGAGAGCTGGGTCTGGGGACTGACTCAAGCAGGGTCTCTTAGGAGTCAGCAGGATGGGTCCACCCCACACGATCCCCAACCTCACGCAACACCACAGGGACATCGGTCTGGCCTTGGAGCGCAGACTGCGTACTCTGTGTTAGGCAAGACCGCAGACGGGGACATGCATGGAGGATAGCTCAGCTGCCCCTCTGATTCTACAGGGGACCTCAGTGCCCCGGCAGAAGATGGAAGGAAGAGAGGGTTCGACAAGGCCACAGGAAGAATCCCCACCGAGCATCTAGCGCTACCGACATGCCAACGCACAGAGAGCCAGCAAGTGTGGGCAGCGTGGGCATACCAACACACAGAGAGCCGGCAAGTGTGGGCAGCGTGGGCATACCAACGCACAGAGAGCCAGCAAGTGTGGGCCATGGGGTCTCGCTCCTGGCGCACCTCAGGACAATCGAGACTACTCAAGCAGCACCCTCAGGACGCTCCTCCCATCAGGGTCCCTCGGCGGGCCACCTCTGTCCCCTAGTGCTGATGGGATCTGGCAGCAAGGAGCAGCAACAGGTCGCCCTGCCTCCCCCTCCCGGGGCACTGCAGTCGCGGGAGGGAGGATGGGGTCTTTCCCTCACCTTCCTGCCCTGTCCCTTGTCATCCCACCCAGAGACCTGCATGAGCCTGCAATCCCCTCACCTCTGTAACAAGCATTTAAAAACAAATACAATTTAACTTAACAAAAAAGGAAGACATGTATCAGGATAGTCATTACAGCAAAGACCATAAAAAAGGAAAAGCACTGAAAATGTTCGCCAGAAGGAAATGGGTGAATGTGATATTTACATGATGATCGCTACTGAAAGAATTACTGAAATAAACCTCATTTATAGACTTAAGAACACTGACTTCTTCATCTAAAAAGTAAAAACAAATAGAATCCTCTACTCACACTCAATCTAAACAGGAAAAATGGAGCCTGGCGCAATGACCTAGTGGCTAAAGCATCGCCTTACATGTGCCGGCATCTGCAGTGGGCGCCGGTTCGTATCCCGGATGCTCCACTTCCCATCCAGCTCCATGACTGTAGCCTGGGAAAGCAGTGGAGGACAGCCCAAAGCCTTGGGACCCTGTTCCTGTGTGAAAGACGTGGAAGAATCTCCTGGCTCCTAGCTTCAGATCAGCTCAGCTCCGGCTGCTGGGGCCACTGGGGGAGTGAACTACCAGAGGGAAGATCTTTCTCTTAGTCTTTCCTATCTGTAGATCTGCCTTTTCAATAAAAATAAATAAATAAATCTTTTTTAAAATAAAATTTAATTTTAAAAATAGGGTCTGGCGTGGTGGCCTAGCAGCATCCCATATGGGCACCAGTTCTAATCCCAGCAGCCCCACGTCCCATCCAGCTCCCTGCTTGTGGCCTGGGAAAGCAGTCAAGGATGGCCCTGCATCTGTGTGGGAGACTCAGAAGAGGCTCCTGGCTCCTGGCTTTGGATCGGTGCAGCTGCAGCCATTGTGGCTGCTTGGGGAATAAATCAGCAAATGGAAGATCTTCCTCTCTGTCTCTCCCCCTCACTGTATACCTGATTGTCCAATAAAAATAAATCTTAAAAAATAATAATTGGGCCCGGCGCGGTGGCACAAGTGGTTAAGTCCTCGCCTTGCACCCCAGGGATCCTATATGGGCGCCAGTTCTATCCCGGCGGCCCCACTTCCCTTCCAGCTCCCTGCCTGTGGCCCGGGAAAGCAGTCGAGGACGGCCCAAAGCTTTGGGAACCTGCACCCACGTGGGAGACCCGGAAGAGGCTCCTGGCTTCGGATCGGCATAGCATCGGCCGTTGCACTCACTTGGGGAGTGAATCATCGGACGGAAGATCTTCCTCTCTGTCTCTCCTCTCTGTATATCCGCCTTTCCAATAAAAAAATAATAATAATAAAAATAAATCTTTGAAAAAAAATAATGAAAAAAGTAAAACACACCCCAAAAAATAAGAAACACAAGTTCTAAGCAAAAAATCTCACTTGGTACAAAAACAAGACAATTTTCCTAGACTTTGTTTTTCTCTTGCTAACTTCTAAACAACTGCTCTGAATCCAACATTTTCTCCGACAGTTCCCTGACTTTCGGGGAACCTTCTGGATCCTGTAGGATGACGGAATGTGATGCTTCTGAAAAGAGCAGGGAAGGTGATGACACGCTTCACTAAGCTGCACACCTATCGGGATGACAGGCACCAACAGCAGCCAGGAGGCAGAGCCGCCAGCAAGGCCACAGCAGGACAGCCACCTCGGAAGAGCCGGGCAGTGCCTACGACACCAAGCGTGCTCCTGCTGCCCACTCCAGCCATCCCGCTCCTCGGCACGCATCCACAGGAGCTGAGAAACGGTGTTGCGACTGGAAATCCACACATGGACGCTCACGGAGGCTTTATCCAACGCACAGCCCGGGGTGCATCCGTACGGTGGGATATTACCCAGCCAGCAAGAGGAACGGGCTGCCAAGACACAGACAAAGGAATCTCCGTCATCACTTCCCGGCCTTCGGACAAACACGTGCAGAGGGACGGCAGAAGCTAGTGGCTGGCAGGAGTACAGGGGACAGATGGGTCACCAAGGAGTTTCTAATGCAGTGTGACTGCGTGTTACAACAGTGGACCTGTCCCTGCTTGTCACTGTCAAAACCCAGAAAATAACACACTGAGCAGACTCTAACGTAAACGATAAACGCTGGTTGGTGTGACCCATGCGTCACACCAACAAGTTGCACATTACCGACTGAGGGCCGTAAATGTGGGAAATCTTGCACTTTCTCTCAATTTTCCTGTAAAACCTAAAACTATTCTAAAAACAATAAAGCCTATCATTTTTTAAAAGGCAGAAAACCAAAATGTCAATAAAACACATCAAGTTGGGCCCGGAGCGGTAGCGCAAGTGGTTAAGGTCCTCACCTTGCACGCCCGGGATCCCATATGGGCGCCGGTTCTAATCCCGGCAGCCTCGCTTCCCTTCCAGCTCCCTGCCTGTGGCCCGGGAAAGCAGTCGAGGACGGCCCAAGGCTTTGGGACCCTGCACCCGCGTGGGAGACCCGGAAGAGGCTCCTGGCTTCGGATAGGCATAGCATCGGCCGTTGCGCTCACTTGGGGAGTGAATCATCGGACAGAAGATCTTCCTCTCTGTCTCTCCTCTCTGTATATCTGCCTTTCCAATAAAAAAAAATAATAAAAATAAATCTTTTAAAAAAAAAACACATCAAGTTTTACACATATGTCAATTCAAGCAGATAAAATCAAAGGAGCCAGAAAGGTCACAGGATTGAAAACCAAACTTCCTCACCTCTGATATTACAGAGATCTAAGCTATTAAGGACAATCAGTGTGTCAAACACCCAAAGAATAAATGCAAAAATGAAAACTAATTCATCAGGTGTCAGTACTCTACATAAAAGCATCGTGTAGTCAAAAAAAAAAAAAAGGCAGGGGAAGTGGCACTAGAGACATGATGGGATGCTGCGACACCAGCATCCTCTATGGTGCCAGCTCACGACCCGGCGGCGCCAGGGCAGACCCCGCTCCCCACCAATGCACCCGGAAAAGCAGGGAGGATGGCCCGAGCGCTTGGGCCTCGGCTGCCCAGGTGGGAAACCTGGGAGAATCCTCCAGCTCCTAGTATCAGCATGACCACCCCCCTGACTGTTATGGCCATGTGGGGAGCGAGCCACTGGGTGAAAGACCTCTGCCTCTCTGTAACTTTGACCTTCAACTGCATTAACTAATTAAAAATTAATAAATAATTTGTGCCTGGGGCCAGGATCGTGGCACCAAGCTTTTAGCCACTTCTTGCAACTTCAGAGTGCGGAGTGAAATCCCGGCCGCTCCCACGTGGATCCAGTTCGCTGCTGACGCACCCAGGAGGAGCACTGGGGCCTCTACTCTCCTTGTGAGAGACCAGGATGGAACTTATGGCTCTTGGCTTTGCTCTGCCTCAGACTTAGCTGTTGCAGCCATCTGGGAAATAAAACCAGAGGACAGACGATGTGTGTGTGTGTGTACTTCTTGTCTCTGTTGCTCTGCTTTTCCAAATAAAATTACGAAAATATTTACTGTCCAGTGCCAATAATGTAGAAAGAGGGCACGACATGGATCAATTACACTAAAAGGCGATTCACGCGAGGCCGACCCAGCGGCGGCCGTTTGACGGCAGAGGCCCTCTCGTCACTGCCTGCAAAACGAGGTGAGTGACCAAGACCGACCAACAGACATCAGACTTACCCACCCGGCTAAAAATCACAAGATAACGGACAATACATCAAGACACAGGACCCCAGGGAACAAAGGGTGACGAGCCCCGTGAGGGAGAACACGGAGGAGGTGAGTGAGTCCTTTGCCTGCTCAGTGTTCAGCCCCAGCTCCAGAGGGCAGGGACCCAGCACAGCCTGGCAGGCTCTCTGCGCTCAAGAGATGCAGCAGGAGCACCCAGGAGACCAAGGTTACTGCAGTTCACAGGCAGAACACAGGAACCCCAGGAGGGGGAGAGGGCTCCCCTGGGATGCTGAGCTGAGGACTCAGTAGCACATGTGTACAAGGATCAAGTGGGAGAAAGAACAGCCCCGACAGCTTAGAGGGACAGCACCAGGGTTTCCACAGGACCCAGGGCCATGCCTGCTTCTTCCAGGCAGACCGCAAAGCCCTCATGCCTGCAGAGAGGTTGTGGAGAGCCGCCAGAGCACAGCCTCTACGCTGAGCAACAAAGCACTCGGAGCCATCTCAGCGGGTCCGAAAAGCCAGAGCTGCCACGCTGCTTAACTGCATCCCAGAACCAAGTGGAATGTCGCATAGGGATACAGAAATAGTCCGAACCCAACAAGGCAACATTCCCGAGACGAGCATCTGATCAAAAACTTGCAGGCACAAACAGAAGTAGGAAAATAGGACCCAAACAAGGAAAAACATCCACCAGTCCAAGCTGACTCAGAACTGAAAGATGTTCAAACTGACAGAAACCGGCTTTAACAAGTATTATGGAGGCAGACACTTGTGACAGTTCAGATACTGGGTGGGGCACTCCAATCCCACCCCCCGAGGGCCAGGGTTCAATTCCTGGCTCCAGCTTCCAGCTTCCACTAACGCAGACCCCACAAAGCACTGGGGATGTCTCAAGTAATTGACTCCTGCACCCACGTGGGAGACGTGGGTCGGGTTTAGTTCCCAAGTTCAGCCCAAGTCCAGTCCAGCACCAGTCACTGCAACATCTATGGAGATAACCAGCAAAGGGAAGCAGGCTCTCTCTGCCTCACAAACAAGCTCAATTAAAACAGACACAAACTAGTATTCTAATTGTAATCCACATATTCAAAAAGTAATTACATATAGAAATTGAAGAAATCCCAAAATAAACTGCTGTGGTAGTTAATACAGAGAGCATAAAAATGATATGGATGGAGCCAGAACAATGGCTCACTGGTTAAAATCCTTGCCTTGCATGTGCCAGGATCCTAAATGGGTGCCGGTTCGTGTTTCAGCTGCTCCTCTTCCCATCCAGCTCCCTGCTTGTGGCCTGGGAAAGCAGTCAAGGACGGCCCAAAGCCTTGGGACCCTGCACCTGCGTGGGACACCAGGAAGAAGCTCCTGGCTCCTGGTGTCAGATTGGCTCAGCTGCAGCCATTGCAGTCATTTGGGGAGTGAGCCAATGGAGAGATTTTTCTGTCTTTGCTTCTCCCTGTAAATTTGGTCTGCCTTTCCAAAAAAAAAAAAGAAAGAAAGAAAGAAAGAAAGGGGAAAAAAGACATGACTCACTCCTCCCAACCTGTACAAGGAAACAGCAGCGGCTTATCAGGCAGGGGTGAGGCAGGAGAAAGGAGAGCCAGGAGAGCAGCTGCTGTCCACCTTCTCATCAAGAGGTGTCCTTCCCTGCTGCACCCCCAGAATGGCGGCCAGGTCTGTGACACCCCCAGGGGAGGAAGCAGCAGAGAGAACGCCTGTGACAGCGGAGACCAGCGGCCTCGGGGCAGGAGGGAAGAACAGAGACAGCCACTCTCACAGCAGGCTCTCAGGGCCATGGCGCTTTCCAAACTACATCTACACGCTATTTTTAAACCCTGCACTCGGAACATTTTGATTTAAAAAAAAAGGGTGACAAAGCATTTTTGAGAGCTGGCACTGTGGTACAGACAGGGGTACCAGCTGCAGCCTGCAATGCCAACATCCCACATGGGCGCCGGTTCCATTCCAGCTCCCTGTTAATGCACCTGAGCAGGCAGCAGGAACCCACTCAAGGCCTGGAGTACCCGCACCCCGCGTCAGAGACCCACCCTGAGCAGGCAGCGGGAACCTGGCTCAAGGCCTGGGGTACCTGCACCCCGCGTCAGAGACCCATCCTGAGCAGGCAGCAGGAACCCACTCAAGGCCTGGGGTACCCGCACCCCGCGTCAGAGACCCACCCTGAGCAGGCAGCGGGAACCTGGCTCAAGGCCTGGGGTACCCGCACCCCGCGTCAGATACTCAGCTAGAGTTTCAGGCTCCTAGCTTTGGCCTAGCCCAGCCCTGGCTGCTGCACTCATTTGAGGAGTGAACCAGCTGATGGAAGATCTTGCTTTATTTGTTTCTCTCTCTCTCTCTCTCTCTCCCCACCTTCCTCTCCGTAACTCCGCCTTTCAAATAAATACATAAATAAATATTGAAACAATTTGTAATTAGGTTAAGCCAATACACATGGACGGTCTCCAGCAGTTCATCCTTGAAAGTCTTTCCTCCTACCTTCTTCCCGCCCGGCTTCTCCACAGTGAACACCTCACTCCAGATCTGGATCCCCGTGGTCTCCGGGTCCGAGCCCCCGCGCCAGGAAAAGCCGGTCAGCGGCTCTTCTGCGTCACCCAACCAATTGGAATGACCACCTTCTTTCTGTAGAAGAAACAAGAAACAGCCATGAAACGGAACTGTGTTTACCAGAGATAATCCATGAGCTCATTTTGCCTTGTTTTCTAATGTCAAAGTTTCTGATTTGCAGCAGTGAAATAATTCTGCCTTACCTGAGAATATAAGTATCGCAGCATGAAGTCCAGAATAAAGGACTTGCCCTTTCGGAAGGCGCCAGCCACTGACACCACGACCACATCGAGATCGCGGATGTGGTCCTGCAGGAGGATGCTGGCCAAAGCTTTCTCTTCTAGCTCGAAGGAATGTTGCTCTTTGTGAACCAAAACAACCTGCACTGGTCCAGGTTTGCCGTTCTCCATGGCATCACCTAGGCGGTTGCGGAGGAAAGAAAGTCAATGTTTAGTCAATTAATTAACTGATTGAAAAGCAGAGTGACAAGAGACGGAGACAGCCAGACTCAGAGATCTTCCACTTGCTGGCTCACTCCCCACATGGTCCAACAGCCACAGCTGACAGGCCTGAAACCAGGAGCAAGGAGCTTTCTCTGGATCTCCTACGTGGGTGCAGAGGTCCAAGCACTTGGGCCATGTCCTGCTGCTTGCCTAGGTGCATTGGCAGGGAGACAGACCAGAAGTGGAGCAGCCAGGACTCGAACCAGTGCACACGTGGGATACCAGTGCTGCATGCAGAGGTTTAACCTGAACCTCACAGCACTGGCCCCAGAGCAAAAAAACCTAAACAGTGTAAGAGCCTTAACTGTAAAAGGGAGGAAAAATGGCAAATTAGACTTCATTTCCAGGTGGGTAATAAAAACGACATTCTTTATTTTTCTTTTTAAAAACTTATTTAATCTTATTTGAAATGTAGTTATAGACAGGGGCGGTGGGGAAAGACAGAGATCTTCCAAGCACTGGCTCATTCCCCAAAGGGCCACGAGAGCCAGGGCTGGGACCTAGGGAAGCTCGGGCCTGGAACTCCATCGGGGTCTCCCGCTGGCACTGCAGGCGGCATAACCTACTGCACCACAATGGCTCCGATTTATTTCAATAATTATATGCATGAATGCACATTAGAAAACACCACCAAGCCAAGGCTTTGATGAATTCTTAATCAGTAAGCTTTTTAAAAAGTGTGCATCAGTGTGAAGCCAATGTGAGGGCACACACTGAGGGAAATGTACCACAGAGAAGCAGGCGCAGCCACGCGTCTTTCATCCAAGAAGCTATGTGACCACACAAGAGCATCTGGAGGCTGACTTGGCCACCTAGCTATGGGCACTACTGCTCACACCTCACACTCACAGTGGCAGAGACACACGTGCCCCCCCCCCATTTTCAGTCTGTGCAGACCACCACCACAGTAATAAATACAGGCCAAATGTCATGCTGCCAAGGCAGCGACGCTCTTCCACTGCTGCCCAGGGATAATCCCGGAGCTTTACCGCAGGAAAATCCAAGACCTCAAGCCCTCCACAGAAGAGCTGCTGAGAGGGACAGCGCGGTGGCACTAAGCCATCACTGGGACGCCCACCTTGCTCACTGTGTTGCCGCCCTGGTTCAGTTCAGTCCTGGCTTGCCATTAAGACTTCTGGGAGCCAGCGGAAGACCTTGGGGTCCTGACACCCACTTGGGAGACCCAGCCGGAATGCCAGATTGCTGGTCTCAGCCCAGCCCAGCTCTAGTGGGCACTGGGACATGAACCAATGCATGGAAGGTTTGTCACGCTCTTCCCTCTGTCACTCCACTTCCAAGTAAACGAATGTTTTTTGTTTTTTGGTTTTTTAAATAAATAACTAATGAGAACGATTTATTCAGCCCCTGCTGGATAAGCTCTAGTGTTAAGTACTGCGCATGACCCGGAGGAGTACAAACTAGATTCCTCACTGGCAAGAAGAGCCATGCCCACCTTCCCCTTCTGCTATAAAAGACTAAAAAAAAAAAAGAGTTACAGAGTAAGGGAGGGAGAGATCTTCCATCTGCTGACTCACTCCCCAAACGGCCTCAGTGGCCACAGCTGAGCTGATGGAAAGCCAGGAGCCAAGAGCCTGCTTCAGGCCTCCCACATGGGCACCAGGGGCCCAGGGCCTCGGGCCATCCTCCACTGCCTTCCAGAGCAGAGCAGCCGCGGGACTTTAACTGGTGCCCCTATGGGGTGCCAGCGTGGCAGGCAGAGGATTAGCCTGCGACAACACCATGCTGGCCCCCAGAGAGCAGACTTTTTTTAGCAGTCATGTAACCCAGGTGGCTAGGGTGGGATGAGGTGACTAAGCTCGCATCAGTGTGGAGTGACAGGAATGACACAGGGCGCGTCCAGGTGGCACAGTCTCCCCTTCCTGCAGGCTCCCTGTACGAGTGGGATGACTCATTCCGGGCCGGGCCCATGAGGCCGCCTCCCGGGTACAGCGAGGCAATGAGCAGCAGGACCCAGCACCTTAGCAGCAGAACTGCCATACTGGTTCACTTTTACAAGACAGAAAATCATCTACCATGCATCCGATGGCTTTCATTTACAGCCAAGCCTCAGAAGCAGCGCAGCAGTCTCCCAGGTTTTCACAATTAAGTTCGCGATGCCAGGCCTTTCAGCTTTGTCTATGGGTGTTTCACGACGAACCCTGACTGAGCAGGGGCTAGCCCGGTGGTGTAGTAGGCTAAGCCTCCAGCTGCAACTATTGGCATCCCATACGGGCACTGGCTCAAGTCCTGGCTTCTCCATTTCTGATCCAGTTCTCTGCTTATGGCCTAGGAAAGCAAGGGAGTTTGGCCCAAGGCCTCAGGCCCCTGCACTCAACATGGGAGACCCCAAAGAAGCTTTAGGCTTCCAACTTCATAAGAAGCCAGGTCTGGCCACTGAGGCCATTTGGGAAGTAAAGCAGCAGATGGAACACCTCTGTTTCTCCTTCTCTCTCAATCAAAATCTGCCTTGCAAACAAAAATAAGTCTTTTAAAAAAAAACTTTTTAGAAAATAATAGAGTTCACTACAAGCAGGCACACAGCAAGCAACTACAAAGCAGACAGTGTGTGCTGGAACAGGGTTGGCGACTGCGCATGAGGACACAGCTGGCACCATCAGGGCAACGGGCACACCAGCCAAGGTCCCAGGTCTACAGGCCGGAAGGATAATCCAGCAACACAAACGCACACAGCTCTGCACGACCAACTCCCCTTCAGGAGCAGCTGAGGGTCACTGCGGACGGCTGGAAAGACCTGACTCAGCTCGTCCTCTCCCCTGTCTGCAGCCTGGGCCTCAGGAAAGGAGAGAGCCCCGGCTGTGCTCCATCAGGGGGCTGCAGGACAGGTGAGGGTGCTCCGCCAGGGGGCTGCAGGACAGGTGGAGGTGCTCCACTGGGGGACTGTAGGACAAGTGGGGGTGCTCCATCGGGGGGCTGCAGGACAGGTGGGGGTGCTCCACCAGGGGGCTGCAGGACAGGTGAGGGTGCTCCGCCAGGGGGCTGCAGGACAGGTGGAGGTGCTCCACTGGGGGACTGTAGGACAAGTGGGGGTGCTCCATCGGGGGGCTGCAGGACAGGTGGGGGGTGCTCCACCAGGGGGCTGTAGGACAAGTTGGGGTGCTCCGCCAGGGGGCTGTAGGACAGGTGGGGGTGCTCCGCCAGGGGGCTGCAGGACAGGTGGGGGTGCTCCACTGGGGGCTGCAGGACAAGTGGGGGTGCTCCACCAGGGCTGCAGGACAGGTGGGGGTACTCTGCCGGGGGGACTGCAGGACAGGTGGGGGTGCTCCTCCAGGGGGCGCAGGACAGGTGGGGGTGGTCCACCGGGGGGCTGCAGGACAGGTGGGGGTGCTCCGCCAGGGGGCTGTAGGACAGGTGGGGTGCTCCTTCAGGGGGCTGGACAGGTGGGGGTGCTCCGCCAGGGGCTGCAGGACAGGTTGGGTGCTCCACCGGGGGCTGCAGGACAGGTGGGGGTGTTCCTCCAGAGGGGCTGCAGGACAGGTGGGGTACTCCGCCGGGGGGCTGCAGGACAGGTGGGGGTGTTCCTCCAGAGGGGCTGCAGGACAGGTGGGGTACTCCGCCGGGGGGCTGCAGGACAGGTGGGGGTGCTCCACTGGATGACTGTGGAACAGGCGGCAGATTTCCAACCTTCTGCTCATTCTAACCACACACACTTCTCGTAACTTGATCCGCGCACATGCAGCCGCTCGCCTGCCATCCTGCCATCTAGACGTTTTGCACGGAACTCTTACTGCTCTTCCAAGCAAACGCTTCCTTTCCATTCATCTCCCAGGTGCCCATTAAGGTCCTTTGCTAATTTATCGACACAATCTCTTAGATCCCCCTTCACCAAAATGAGCCAGGGCTCAGCACTGCAGCACAGTGAGCCAAGCCACCCCTTGCAATCCACAGGAGGCTCCTTCCAAGTTCCGGGGACCCCAAGTCACGAGTGCTCCACTTCCAATCTACCTTCCTACATGTGCAAAGTGGAAGGTGGCTCAAGTGCTTGGGCCCCTGCCTCCTCACAGGAAACAGCTTCTTGTACCGGTGTACCCGTATCGGAGACCCAGAAGAGGCTCCATGCTCCTGGTTTTGGATGAGTCAGCTCCAGCCGTTACAGCTGCTTGGGGAGTGAACCATCAGATGGAAGATCTTTCTCTGTCTCTTCTCTTCTCTTCTCTTCTCTTCTCTTCTCTTCTCTTCTCTCCTCTCTCTCTCTCTCTATATATATATATATATATATATGACTTTGCAATTAAAAATAAATAAATCTTTACAAAAATAATCATTCAAAAATAAAACAGAGTAGGCATAGCAGGTTAAGCCACTGCCTGCAGTGCTAACATCCCACTTGAGTACTGGTTTGTATCCCTGCTAACGGTTGACAAAAGCAACGAGAATAACCCAGGTGCTTGGGCTCCGCCAGCCCTGTGGGAGACCTGGCAGACGCGGCAGGCTCGGGCCTTGCCCAGCGCTGATCGCTGTGGTCAGGTGCCAGATCGCAGTCTCCCCCTCTCATTGTAACTCTTCCAAATGAATAAATAAACCTTTAATGAACATAATAAAACACACCTTGGGTCATCTCCCCGACCGGTGGCAGCCTCGCTTACAGCTACCTGATGTCACAAGCCACTCTCAAGTGTTACTGCTGTCATGTCCCCGCTTGGGGTGCACACTAATACTCCACTGTGGCACAGTAACACGTCACATCAGCAGCTACAGGATTCCAGAAACACCTCACAGACTTGTTTCAAACGGATCAAAGCTAAAAGTTGCAACCTCTTGGGTCAGTATTCCCCTAACTCCCCATTCTCCATATCCTCTCAGGAAAATGCATTTCATCAGTCTTTCCGCTGGGACAAAAATCTGGCTTTAGGACCTGTCTAGTCCTGAAATGCCACTGGGATCTCCCATGTCGTCAGCTGGGGCCTGAGTCACCCAAGGGAGCCGGACCGAAAGTGAAGTGAAGCCAGAACCTGTCCCAGCACCCCAGTGATGACAGCACGGGGGCAGTTGAACCCACACAGCCAGCTGCGGGGATGTTTTCATCCCCTCCTTCCCAACCCGCAAACTGGCTCTCACTCCGTCTCTCTGCCGAGTCTCTGATTTACCAATGACCTTTCTTGAAATATCCAATGGTCCTACTTCTGATCCTTACTCAACTCCTCTGCGATGAAACACAACTCCCACCCGTTTTAAACCCTGGGGCTGGCATTGCAGCATAGTGGGTAAACCCACCACCTGCGACACCGACGTCCCATTGGACACACTGGTTCATGACCAAGCTGCTCCACTTCTGATCCAGCAACCTGTTAATGTTTCTAGGAAAATAACGGAAAAGGCCCCAAGTGCCTGGATCCTTGCATCCACATGGGAGACCCAGAAGAAGCTCCTGGCTCCCACCTCCAGCCTGGTCTAGCCCCAATGGTCCTGGCTGGCTGGGGGAACGTACCAACAGATGGAAGGTTGTCTCTCTAAAATGTGGGAACGCCGTGTGGTTTCCTGCTCCATCTTCCCCTCCCGCCCCCATGAGCCCACGCCAGCACTCTGCTGCTCACGCCCTCAATGAACTCTTTCTTCTTGCCGTTTCAACTATCCCCTCCATTTGGTTGGCCTACCGCCATAATTCCAGCACCTGCACTGAATCCAACCATGCCACTGCCTGCAGGACCAATCACCTGGATGTTCAACGTCACCTCACTCCTGGGGGCGTGACCTGCCCCTGCTCCAGGTCGGCCACTGGAGGCCTGTGTGATCCCAGGCAGGCCTGGTCAGTGTCAGACCACCAGCCACCCTTCCAGCTGGGCCCGCTCGGGATGGATCCTCCCGGCATCTCCCAGCTCTCAAGGCCTTCCCAGGTTCCCCGCTCTGTCCTCACAAACCCAAGCACCCCCCTTCCACGTCATGTTCTTTTTTTGGCAAAGGCTGTCCTTGCATCGAGGCCCACCGTAACAACCATTAAAGACCCACCTTCAGGCCCACGCCAGAGCTGCCGGGAACAGCTTAACGCAGACTAACCAACACACTCAATATGGGTGCTCAAAGAAAATTTGTGGGGATCCCATTTCACAGACAGGCTCTGCTTTAAGATGACAAGACTGCGTTGGCATGGGGACGAGTAGGCTAATCCTCCAACTGCAACACTTGATCTTAGCCAAAGGGCTGAGAAGCGATTAATCCTCCCGCTGCTAACGCCAGTATCCCATATGGGTGACAGTTCACGTCCCACCTGCTCCACTTTCAACAGAATTCTCTGCTTATGGCCTGGGAAAGCAGTTGAGCACGCCCCAACACCTGGGAACCCTGCACCCACATGGGACACCTGGAAAAAGCAGCTGGCTCCTGGCTTCAGATTGGCTCAGTTCCAGGCGTTGCGGCCACTTAGGGAGTGAACTTAGGGATGGCAAATCTGTCTCTCCTCTGTAAACGGCCGGTGCTCTGCCCACCCGAAGCCAGGAGCCAGAAGCTCTTCCGGATCTCCCACACGAGTGCAGGGTTCCAAGGCTTTGGGCTGTCCTTGACTGCTTTCCCAGGCCACGAGCAGGCAGCTGGATGGGAAGCAGGGCTGCCAGGATTAGAACCGGCGCCCATATTGTATCCCAGCACATTCAATCAAGGACTTTAGCCACTAGGTTACTGCATTGGACCCGAATGAAAACAAATGAATCTTCACCAGAAAAAAACAAAAAGACAAAGCTCAAGTTGAAAGCTAAAAGGCTTAAGTGAAACTTGAAGGGCTAACAGGTGAAATGAATTATTATTGGGAAGAATCACAGCCACATGTGTATCACAGCACAGACTGTAGAATTTGCTCATAATTCCAGATTTTTCAAGGTCTTCGAAAAAAAAAAAAAAAAGGAGCTGCACTAAGTGGATGAGACTGCTAAGCCATAACTGGCCCTCTCAGCAGCATAAGCACAAAAATCAAGACATAAGCTCTACTGTAAAAAAAAAAATATATATATATATATATATATATAGAGAGAGAGAGAGAGAGAGAGAGAGAGAGAGAAAGGAAGAACAGGCATTTGGCCCAGGACGCGGGACAATCCCAGCCCGCATCAGGGAAGGCCCGAGTGGCCAGCTCCGGCTCCAGACCCCTGACTTCCCACTAACGCAGATCCTGCGAGGCAATTCCGTGACGCCTCAAGCGGCCGAGTTCCTGCCGCCCACATGAGATCCCAACTCCACTGCAGCCTGTGATCCCCGCAGCTCCACTTCAAGTCCCAGCTGCCCCACTCAGCCAGCTCCCTGATGAGTGCGCCCAGGAAAACCAGCGGGAGGCAGTCCACGCACTCACGCCTCCTCCACGCGACACGGGAGACCGCACCGGAGCTCCAGGCTCACAGCTTCCGCCTGGCCCAGCCTTGGTCACTGTGGCCATTTGGGGAGGAAATCATTAAATGGAGCACTGACCTGTTACTCCACCTTCTCAATCAATCAATCAATCCTAAAAAGTGCCATTTGTTAAAAAAGAAAAAGAAAAAGAAAAACGTAAATGTCCCTCAAAAACTTTGAAAAGATCGGCACAGCGACAGATTCGATGAAACCAGCTACTCGGAAGTAGTTCCTACTATTATTTCGAGACAGTCCCACAGAGCTGAGCTGGTTACCCTGGCAGCCTCGGCCAGCGTTTCTCCAGCTCTCTGCTGAAGTCGGGGAAGGCAGAGGTGCGCCTGCCCTTAGAGTGAGCAGCATTCAAGGCCTCCACTCACTAACCACAGCGATGCTGGGCTGAGGCTATGACCCCCCCAAACTGCCGCTAGCCTTTAGTAAAAGTAAGGTGTGGGGGAGAAAGAAAGGAAGGGAGGAATATCACCCAGGGGAAAGCCCCACCAGGGCTCGCCCAGGCTCAGGACACGCCCGGCTCAGGGCACGCCCAGGCTCAGGGCTCATCCTCATGGAGTTCTGAACCAAGCGAACAAAAGCGCTCTGCCTGGCAGACAGCACAGCTGACTCACCCGGGAACTATGACCTGGGTTTCCAACTTTCCAGCGGCCAAGAAAAGCATAGCCAAACGTAGAGCAAGAGGAGAAACATCACGGCTCCGCGAGCTCCAAGCCCCCAGCTCAACAGGCTGGGCCGGGGCTCGAGAACTGAAGGGACTCGGCACAGAGGAACACACACACAGCTTAAGGCTGCAGGAAGACCACTCCTCAGAACAAGCAGAACATTGGCAGCAATTCTGTTCCACTTCATCCAAGGCTTTAGGAGGAAGCTGCTTCGGTAGCAAAGCTTGTGCCTCAGCTCTGAATGCCCAACAGAGCACTTTCATTAAAAAGATTTATTTATTTTTATTGGTCAGATGTACAGAGAGAAAGATCCTCCACCCACTGACTCACACCCCAAGCAGTCACAAAGGCCAGAGCTGCATGGATCCAAAGCCAGGAGCCAGGTGGGAGGCCCAGCATGTGGGAGACCCAGAAGAAACTCCTGGCTCCTGGCTTCAGATCAGCTCAGTTCAACTCCAGCCATTGAGACTACTTGGTGAGTGAATCAGCAGACAGCAGATCTTTTTCTCTGAAAATCTGCCTTTCCAATAAAAAAAATAATAAAATAAAACTTTAAAAAGTGAGTTCAGGGGCTAGCTTGGTGACACAGCAAGCTATTCCTCCGCCTACAGTGCCAGTGTCCTGTATGGGTACCAGTTAAGAGTCCCAGCTGCTCTACTCTCAAGCCAGCTCCTTGCTAACGGCCTGGGGAAGCACAAGCTGGCCCATGGCCTTGGGCCCCTACATGGAAGACCCAGAAGGATCTCCTGGCTTCCAGCTTCAAACTGGCCAGCTCAGCCGTTGCAGCCATCGGCCACTGCAGCCATCGGCCACTGCAGCCATTTGGAGAATCATCAGCAGATGGAAGATCTTTTCCTCACCCCCTCTTAAAGGGAAATAAATAAATCTTTAAAAAAAAAAAAAAAAGTTCAATAGTGATTTCATTTACCTCTTTCTGAAAATGCGAGACCCACAAAATCAATTCAATACCTGGCTCTCATCAGCTGTTTCCGAGCTACTAATCTGTGGCCTTATCATGTCGGGCCCTACACTTCCTCCCCCACTCCTTTGGTGCACACCCACACTAGCAACACGCCTCAGCCATGACACGGACTTCACATGTTCCAATACTCAACACGCATGCAAATCAAAGGCTTTTGTTTCGAAATGTACTCAAAAGGGCTTCAATTTCCCAACAGAAACACTCCATAGTGGGGACCACTGCCACAGCAAAGTAAGTTAAGCTGTCATTTGCAACAGCGGCAAACCCTATCAGTGTGCTGGTTCAAATCCCGATGGCTCCGCTTCCAATCCAGTGCCCTGCTCTTGTGCCTGGGAAGGCAGCAAAAGATGGCTGAAGAGCTGATTTTATAACTGTGTGTGTGCATGTGTGTATTACACATGATTGCATGAGTGTACAAAATGCAATTACAGGGGACTCGTGTGACTTGCTGCGAGTAGAGCCCTCCCTGGCCAGGCTGGGGGTAGGTGGCTGGTACGAGGTGCGGGGTTGGAGTTCCCGGCTGCGGGCTCGGGCCAGGCAGAGCCAGGGCTGCCGAACACACCTGGGAAGCTGACCAGCAGACAGAATGTCTCTTTTGAACTGTCCTGTCTCCCAGCCTTTCAAAAAAAAACATGAAATTTTCTTTTAACCTAGAATAAATGTTTCTGAGTAATTGTGCAGCAGAGCTGAGAAGCACAGCTGCCAGGAGAAAATCACTTTCTTTTAAATAAAAGCTTGTGCCTCAACTTTTTCCTCCTGGTACTCTTTAGATAACATGCCCCTACAGTCTCAGAGAACTCGGTAAAATATTTTACCATTCACAGCTTTTCAAAGTAATTGGAAACTTAACAATTACAAAGAAACAAGAACGAACCATCCACAGGTTCATACCCCCAAGTGGATACAATTTCCAGGGCTGCACAGACAGAAGCCAGAAGCTTCATCTGGGTCTCCCCAAAATGAAGTGTGGGGCTGACGCTGTGGCATAGCACATTAAGCCACCACCTGCAACGCCAGCATCCCACAAAAACTCCAGTACAAGTCCCAGATGCCACCTAAAATCCAGCTCCCGGATAATGCGCCTGGAAAGCGGCAGATGGCCCAAGTGCTTGGGCCCCTGACCCTGAGCAGGCAACCCAGAAAAGGCTCCTGGCTTCAACCTGGAACAGTCCTTGCCATCGCAACCATGTAGCGTGAAACCAGCAGATAGAAGATACATGTCTCTCCCTCTCTCTCTGAAACTTTCAAGCAAATAAAAAACATGTAAAAGCTAAATGTAGTTGTGTTGCTTGAACACTTACTACGAAACACAAGTCCAGAGACCTTTGAACAGACAGGTGCGAAAGCAGTTCTCAAGTTCACACACATCTAGGGTCCCCGAGGAACTCTATAGACATCACGCAGAGTATGAGCCATCAGTGACCACCTTTGGGAGATAGGGAGGGGGGCGCATTTATTATTTTTTCTGTGCCTTCAATTCTGTTACTTTAAACAATGAGTGCTGAGCATGGTGTAACAGCCTCACTGATGCTCTACAGTGAAGCTCCAGGGTCCCATGTTGGCACTGGTTCGTGTCCCGGCTGCTCTACTTCCCTTCTAGCTCCCTGCTTGTGGCCTGGGAATGCAGTAGAGGACCCCGCACCAGCGTGGGAGACTGTGAGGATGCTCCTGGCTCCCAGCTTCAGATCGGCTCAGCTCGGGCTCTGGCCACTGTGGCCACCTCAGGAGTGAATCAACGGATGGAAGATCTCTGTCTCTCCTCTCTCTAAGTCTGATTTTCCAATAGAAATAAATAAATCTTTTTTAAAAAGTATATTTTAGTAAGTCCCAAAAACTAAGAAAAGGACACATCACGCAGCCCCGGTCACTACCTTCCTTAACTTCACGGAGTTAGGAGCTACAGCGAGACCACACGGAGCAGCTAGACAGTGTGTGGGAGCAGGGACCGCTCAGGCACGCAGTCCTAACCACTCCAGGTGTGAACGCAGCAACAGGAACTTCTAGACTACAAACCAGTCTGTGTGGGAGCCCGGGAAGGAAGGGCACCTGGCTTGCAATGTTGAAAACCTGACAGAATGCAGTAGGTTTTGCTTCTGACATTGGCGACTATGAAAGTAAAACTAATGGGCCATGCGTCACCTTTCACTGCACTACTTCCGGCTCCCATTCCGGCCAAGCTCTTCACGGCACTAAAGGATTTCTGCAAATACGGCTCTTTCCCTCCCTTCCACCCCCCTTTCAGACTGCTTCACCAGGGCACACTTTGAACAAGAACAAAGTCAGACAGAAATGACAGGCGGAACTGTCTCCATGAGCCCGCGCCGACTTTTATTGAAGGCAAAAGCATTAAATCCGTTTTTTTCTTTGACTGCTTTCTGACTTCAGGAAAGCGTGCTAAGTGCTACCAACTTTCTCCAAAACCAACCTAATCTCCTCGGGAGCGGGGGGGTTAGCTAGGCGATCTACCGGGGCTGAAAGCCGTCTTTGGAGAAAACTGCAGTCCTAAGGAAGCCCCCGCCTCGGACGCAAGCCTCCAGCCCGGCCCCGTTAACGCCGCCCAGAGCCGCTCGGCACCCCCAAGGACCCCAAGGGAGCAGGCGGCCAGCCCAAGGCCGGACGCACCGGGGCCGGACGACGGCGGACAGCAACCCCCCGCCCGGGGCCACCGGCCCTCGAGGCAACCCGGGGGGCGCCCAGGGGAGCCAAGCGGCCTGCCCGGGGACCGGCCCGAGCCCCGAGGGCGGCCAGGCAGAACCAGGCGCCGCCCGCGCCATCCCGATCCCCGCGAGAGGTCCTGGACCCCCAGAAGTGGGCGAGGGGCGCGCGTTGGGGCCCAAGCCCTGGCCGAGGAAGGACGGCGCGGGCGGGGTCCGAGGAGCCACGGCCGGGATGGCAGCGAGTCCCGCAGGGGAGTCGGGCGCCTCACCTGCTCCTCTCGAAGCAGCCGCTACCGCTCGCTGAGGGGACAACATGGAGCCACCGCCTTCAGCGCAAGCAGCAGGGGCGCCAAGAAGAGGGGCGGGCTGGGGCGGACACGAACCAAGCCCTGGAGGCGGGAAACGGGCGGAGCCTGAGCTCAAGAAGAAACTCAGGCGAGGGGAGGGACGCGGGAGCCGCCAAGGCGCCGAACGCACGCCGCCGACTCGACGAGGCCCGACGGCGGCACGAGGCGTGGCAAGCGCTCGCCCGATCGCGGCGGGAAAGCGCACGCGGCCGAGGCCTGGGGCAGCGCGGGGCGTGTGCGCGTGCGCGCCGCCGGTTACCTGTGGCTGCAAACAGGGTTCTGCGGCCCGTTGGGATTTGTAGTCCCAAGTACTCAGGGTTCTGGCCGGCGGGGCCCATGTCGGCTTAGGAGGAGGAAGCGGAGCAGAGGAGGGGCGAGGTCCCGAGAGTTCGGCCAAGTGGAACTACAACTCCCAGCAGGCCATGCGAAAGAGAGGGAGGCCCCGCCCGGCGCCTAGCGTAGAGACCAGGCCCCGGGCGGAGGCCTGGGGAGCCGGGCACCGGGGTCCGTCTCCAGCCGGCCCGAGGGCGAGGTGATTCGGTGTTGACCGCCGGCTGAGGCCGCAGCGGGGGTGGGGGCAAAAGGGAGGCCTGCCCCGTAGGTGACGTTGCGTGTTACAGGGTTTTTGATGATTTTGACTTCACAAGGAAAGGTGGCCGTGATTTCATTGCTTCATCATCATCGCCCCATATTCCTGGCCAAGCCTGCCCGGAGGCCGTCGCGGCTCCTGGAGCACACGGAGCAACTTCCCGGGGCGGCTGTTTCACCGGCTTTGTCCAATCCAAGCCGTGGCCATGAACCCGTGAACCTCGCACTTAGGGGAGTTTGTTTTAAACCTGTTTTGTGGTGGTGGTTTTTTTTCCCCCCAAATACGCTTTAAAAACTGGTAGATTGCCACAAGGCAAGGACGGTGCTCAATTCTCGCTGCCCGTTTGGGAACGCATCATCGCAGGATGGTGACTTTTGGATTTATGGGATTGGGAATGGTGGTCTTGAGAGGGATAAGGCGAGGCCCCACCTCTGCACTGAGTGTGCCCGAGGCAGCACCTGCAGGGTGTGAGGCCAGTCCTGGGCACACAGCCGGTGCCAGAGGCCAGTGACCTGTCCACACCGTGCGGAGTTTAAAACTGCACACTCATCCCAAGGGCTTTCCCCTCCTGCGTCACATGACTCCCCAAGACGCCTTCACCTCCTGACCTGATGCTTGCCCAGTCCTCATGGTCTGTTATTTTTTTTTTTAAGATTTTATCTATTTAAAGTCAGATTTACAGAGAGAAAGATCTTCCATCCGATGACTCACTCCCCAAGTGACTGCAACTGGCTGGAGCTGAGCCCATCTGACGCCAGGAGCCTGGAGCTTCTGGGTCTCCCACATGTTGGGTGCAGGGTCCCAAGGCTTTGGGCCATCCTTGACTGCTTTCCCAGGCCACAGGCAGGGAGCTGGATGGGAAGTGGGGCTGCCAGGATTAGAACCAGCACCCATATGGGATCTCAGCCTGTGTAAGGAAAGGACTTTAGCTGCTAGGCTACTGTGCCAGGCCCTTGCTAGAATGATATTTACAACTTTGTTCCCCTACTTCATCCCCAGTATCTCGAATAGGGGTTGAATTAATGAATGTAGAAGGTACCTGTGAACATCTAATGCTGCGCACTCACTTTCTGGGGGTTTTGTTTTATTTGAAAGACTGGAAAGATCTCTACGTCCAGAATAGCCAGGGACAGGCCAGCCCAAGATCAGGAGCCAGAAACCCCAGTCTGGGTCTCCCCCAGGGGGTGACAAGACACCAGTCACTCTGCCGTCCCCTGCTTCCTAAGGGCTGCATTTACCAGGAAGTTGCAGTCAGAAGAGCTGGGACTAAAACCGGGGCACGGCTGTGTGGGATGCATGCCAGTGGCATGCTAACGACTGCACGAAACTCCTGCCCCTACGTTCTGGTGCTTAAGAATCCCAAACTTCTGCCTAGAGCAGAATGCCCTGTTCTATTGTGAGGATCCCCAACCAAGAGCCACTGAAATCCTATCCCATCAGATGCTGCCGCGGCATCTGGCCTGGCGCAGCCATCGGTCAGTGTCACCAACCTCCCCAGACCTTGTTGATGTTTGGAATTTTAAGCAACACTGTACAAATTACAGATGGATTTTAGGATTAGTCACAATGTAACCATTATCAATGTGCAATGTTCTGTGGTTACTTCCTTCTCAGCCACGGTCATCCCAACTAAATATTGGTAATTATACAGTATGACACTGACTCAGAGGTTAAGCTTCTCTTGTGGCTTCTCGGAAGCAGGTGACATGGGAAGTTAAGACCACTGGCTGTGCAACCTTGGGTGCATACCTTAACACCCCTGAACCCATTTCCTCATCCCCCAAATCATTCCAGGACCCACAGCTTCTGTAGCTTCCAGGAGAGGTAAGCGTTTAGCAACGATGACTGATGCATAGTCAGTGCTCACAAGTGGGTAATGACCATCTTCCTTCCAGAAAAGCAAAGTCATAAATATGAGACTCAAAAAGTGTTTTACGAGGCACCAAGATTGCAAAATTGTTTTCTGCAAGGACAGCCGCTGTGACTCAGGTCCCAAAGATTTCCAGAAATAGACCAGATCCTGTTGAAAGGCAACAGTGCTGCCAAAGATGCATTCCTGTCCTTGAGGGACTTATGGGGTAACCCCACGGCAGGTCCCTGCCTGTGAGCGCACTGGAACCCAGCGCAGCGTGCTGCCCCCTGCATCCGCAGGCACCACTGAAATCTCTTAGTTCACCTGCGTTAAAGTGGCATGAGGAGAGGTTGGCGTCGGGCATGAGACTCCCTTATCCCGGGTCAAAGTGCCTGAGTTCAAGTCCTGGCTCCACTGCCTGGTTCAACTTCCTGCTAATGCCCACCCTGGGAGGCAACAGGTGATGCCTATAATGAATGCTTGGCTCCCTGCTACCCACATGGGGAGACCCGGATGGAGTACCCACTGGGGCACTTGTGGAGTAAACCCACAGAGAGGTGTGTCTCTGTGAGGTAATGATGAAAAGATTTGATAAGCTCATTTTAAAAAACAGGCCTTCATAGAAGTTATCAAGTTCAGTATTAGAACCACAACATGGTGACAAATTCAGTTGGCACAAAAGATCTGGTTAGCTGCTGCGTCATTAGTAATTCAACCAACAACATGGGTCGTAAAGGCCTCAAAAACAATGCACATAACACAGTGTACTGCATGCCGCTGTGTGTTAAAGTGGGTTGAAGAGGATATAGACTTGCCACATTGACCTTGGGATGCGTTTGCCACCAAAAGATCTCAAGAGGTTACCTGTGCTTGTAGGACGGAGAGAAGACTGGTGACCAGAGAAAATGTTAGAGACTGGCAGTGTGGCATGGCAAGTTAAGCCACCGCCTGGAACACCAGCATCTCATATGGGCATAGGTTTCAGACCCTACTACTCCGCTTCTGATCCTGCTTCTTATTAATGTGCCTGAGGAAGCAGCAGACAATAAGCCTAGTGCTTAGGCCCCTGCACCCACATAGGAAACGTGGAAGATGCTCTGGGCTCCGGGCTTTGGCCTAGCCCAGACCTGGTCCTTGAGGCCATTTGCAGAGTGAAATGAACAAGTGGATGATCTCTGTTCTTCTCTCTGAAACTCTGGGCATTCAAATGCATAAACTAAATCTCTAACAAAAAAAGAACTTTACAGTATAGCCATACGCTGCGTGACACATTACAGACACTATCAGACCCTGTGTACAAAGGTGGTCCCGTAAGATCACGGTGGGTCTGCAGGGAGCCCGTTGCCTGGAGATCCTGTAGCGTCAGGCGTTAGTCACGTGTTGGCGATTCTGGTGAGAGCAAACCTCAGACATAGCAAAGCACACGCAGATCATAACATTAGGATACTGATTGTGTTTATAAATAAAAATGTTAGTGCCAAATAGTGTGTCACGTTATGGTAGCAGTAGCTTCATGTGTCTCATGTTGTTTGGGGAAAAAATGTATTTAAGTGACAAAGTTGGAAAAGGGAGAGACACAGGGGGAACTCCATCTCCTGGTTCCCTCCCCTGAATGACCATAGCAGCTGGAGCTGGGTCAGCCTGGAACTCCAGTCAGGTCTCCATGGGAACTGGCAGGGACCCAAGGCCTCAGGGCAGCTTCTGACACTTTCCCAGGCACATGAGCAGGGAGCTGGATCAGAAGGGGAGCAACCAGGATTCAAACCAATGTGTATATAGGATGCCAGAGTCACAAGCAGTAACCTAAACCACTGTGCCCCACGGAGGCCTCTGCAGTGTCTCTTTTTCAAAGATGTATTTTGGTTTTAATTGGAAATGCAGATTTACAGAGAGAAGGAGAGACAGAAAGCTCTTCCATCTGCTGGCTCTCTGCCTAAGTGGCTGCAACAGCTAGAGCTGGGCTGATCCAAATCCAGGACTCAGGAACTTGTGGGACTGCCAGATCAGTGCAGGGTCCCAAGGCTTTGGGCCTTCCTCCACTGCTATCCCAGGTCACAAGCAGGAAGCTGGATGGGAAGTGGAGCATCTAGGACATGAATCAGCGCCCACCTGGGATTCCGGCACTTACAAATTGAGCCATTGTGTCTGGTCCCCTGTGGTGTCTCTTGATGTAATGAAAAGGCCACATGGCATTTCTCAGAACATACTCCATGAAACAACATATGAACCATATATATTCTTTTGAAAGCTTACGCAAGGGTTCTTCCAAACAGTTTATGGTAGGGGTTGGTGTGATGGCTTGATTGGCTAATTCTCTGCTCCTGTACCAGGATCCCATACACATGCCAGTTCATATCTTGGCTGCCCACTTCCCATCCAGCTCCCTGCCTGTGGCCTGGGAAAGCAGTCAAGGATGGCCCAAAGCCCTGGGAACTCCACCCACATAGGAAACCTGGAAGAAGCTCCAGGCTCCTGGCTTCAGATCAGCTTAGCTCTGACAATTGTGGCCATTTGGGGAATGAACCAGTGGATGGAAGATATTTTTGTCTTTTCTTTTCTCTGCTTTTCAAATAAATAAATAAATAAATAAATCTTTTTTTTTCAATTTATGGCAAATGAGATTGAACTGTAAGTATATATGATGGAATATTACTCAGCAGTAAGAAATAATGGAATTTTGACATTTGCAACAGTTAGACTCAAGTGGAAATTGTTATGATGAGTGAAATAAGTCAGAATAAAAAAAAAAAAAGTTAAATACCAGGCCAGCGCAGTAGCCTGATCGCTAAAGTCCTCGCCTTGCACTTACCAGGATTCCATATGGGTGCCGGTTCTAATCCCGGCAGCTCCACTTCCCATCCAGCTCCCTGCTTGTGACCTGGAAAGCTGTCAAGCATGGCCCAAAGCCTTGGGACCTGTACCTATTTGGGAGACTCAGAAGAGACTCCTAGCTTCTGGCTTCTGATCAGCTCAGCTCTACCAATTGAGGCCGCTTGGGGAGTGAATCATTGGACAGAAGATTTTCCTCTCTGTCTTTCCTCCTCTCTGTATATCTGACTTTCCAATAATTTTTTTTTTTTTTAACGAAGGAGAGGGAAAAGTGAAAACTCTTGTGATGCTAGGGAGGCTTTGATCTTAACAGATGTTGGTGATGATGGTGATCAGAGGACCAAAAATTCATTTATCTGTGCACTTGGGTGCATTTCTTGCCGTATATGCTGTATTTCAATAAATGTTTTAAAAAGGCACAAATTTATTTTGGTTGAAAAAGTTTTGAAATCTATGCACATCCAAATATACCTATGTGCACAAGGATATATCAAGAATGTGTGGAAAATTGATTACAAGATTAATTTATTTTGATAGCAAAGATGTTGAAGTGCCCACACCGTTTTACATAATATGCATTTTCATGAACATTTGGAAAGCCTGCATGTGTATAAAATGTGAGTGTATTCTAGTTCTGAAGCATGACAGTCGAGACGCACAGGGTCCTGAGAAGGCCTCGACACTGCGGTGGGAAGTTGTGAAAGTGTCAGTTTGCTAGGGGAAGGGCGGGCCCAGCACAGGCCCCACAGTGAATGCTGCGCAGTGGAACTCTCGAAAAATGGCCGTGCTCCAGGGCGTACTTTAAGAAATGCCCTCTGAGCCAGTCCCTGTCCAAAAACTTTCACTGAATTTCCTTCTGCCTCAAGACAAAGCCTCGGTTTTCCTTTGAAATGCTTTTATTTTATTTGAAAAGCAAAGGAAAACCTTCCCTATGCTAGTTCACCTCCCTAAATGCTTACAGCTGCAAGGGCCAGGCTAGGCTGAGTGCAGGCCTCCTGCCAGGCCTCCCACGTGGGGCCAGGGACCTAGCCACTGGAGCCCTCCACCTGTGGCCTCCCAGGTGGGGCCGAGGACCCAGCGACTGGAGCCCTCCACCTGTGGCCTCCCACGTGGGGCCAAGGACCCAGCCACTGCAGCCCTCCACCTGTGGCCTCCCAGGCCTCCCACGTGGGCCGTGGGGCCGAGGACCCAGCGACTGGAGCCCTCCACCTGTGGCCTCCCAGGTGGGGCCGAGGACCCAGCGACTGGAGCCCTCCACCTGTGGCCTCCCAGCTTGCGCATGAGCAGACGGCCAGCAGCAGAGGCCAATCCAGGACACCTTGCTAAGGCATGCAGTCATCAACCTTCGCTCCAGATGCCTGCCAGTCTCAGCACTGCTGCACTCTTTTCCCAATACATCTTCCCCATGTTGATTCTTGACCAGCCCCTGGATCCAGTCACCCTGACCTAACACCCAAAACACTGTAACACACATCATCCCACTTCTGAGCCTCTAGCCACCCCCTATAGCTGGTTGTGCAGTCGGGTTTAGCACTAAGGCAGCCTACAGATCAAATCTAGGATGCATTCTGCTAGATGATCGGCAGGGAACTGCATCATGGGAGGAAAAGATGGGTATTTTGTGATCCCTCTGCTCTGAAGAGTGCCCCTCCCTTTAAGCTTTATTTTTGTTTCAAAAGCAGATTTACAGAGAGAGAGGGAGACAGTGATCACAGCTCCAGCTGAGTTCGGAACTTGCGAAGGGTGCATGGATGAGGCACAAAGAGGAAAGAAAGACAAGACGGACCACTAGGATTTCATGATCATAATGGACCATGCGGGAAAGCTGTCTGCTTTATTTATACAGAAACAGTCCAACTCTGGCTCAGACTTTTTACATCATGGTCAAGTGGGTGTTTCTAAGGATAATTCTGCCATTTGTTTTACCTAAAAGCAATAGAAGTTCCTACTACAATTCTTATTCTACAACTTAATCTTGTATCATAAAGAAAAGGAGAACCTAAAGATCAAGGAAAGAATGAAAGCCTAAATATAGATGCCTTGATTAGCATAAGGTCAGTGGGGACAGCCAAGGCAGTATGAATAATAGAAGGCCCTTTTGCAAGACGTTATTATTGACATTAACCTCCAAGCTCACATTGAGTAAAAAAGCCAACTCCACAGTAGCAAACAGTGGCTGAACGGATTAGAGTCCTTCTGCAGATTGGTCCAGTGTTCATGCAAAGCAACCTGGAGCTGCATTCAGGTGGTTGTAGAGACATCCGCCGGGCCCTGCCATACAGCGGGAAGTTCCTTGCAGCCCTGCCTGCAGTGGGACAATACTCTTCACACCTTCGTGTCCCCCCACATCCACTGCATGGACACCGGCAATTATCCACTGGTTCACTCCCCATATGGCTGCAGCGGCCAGAGCTGAGCCTGTCAGGAGCTGGTTCTGGGTCTCCCACACAGGTCCAGGATCCCAAGGATCTGGGCCATCCTCCACTGCTTTCTCAAGCCACAAGCAGGGAGCTGGACTAGAACTGGTATGCATACGGGATGCCAACGCTGCAAGGCAGAGGATCAGCCTATTGAGCCATGAGAGACCAGCCCCAGAAAGGTCCTTCTACAAACACAAAGAAACGCATCCCCAGTGTCTGTTTCACTCCATCCTGCCCAGCCTCTAATGACAACTGTTGGGGTTCAGTGAATCTGAGCGAGACTCTAAGGCGAGTGAGATGCTTTTAGTGTTTAGTCCAAGGGGCAACCTCTTGCCATAAGTAACAAGTGCCCTGAATTAAATAATCGTGGGGTTTTTATACTAAAAGAATCAAAAGCTGCATAACAGAGAGCAAGTACATGATTAGGGGCTAACAGTGGCACAAAACAGAAAGCATGAGATAGGAATTTACAACCTATAGGCTTGGGGGTCCTGATCCTATCACTTCAACTCAGACAGTAATAAAACAGCATGCCTCAAGGGTAGCTGTCTTTCCCACAAATCCAGAAACTCCAAGGTTATCCCTGTCTCCTGCCTGCCTCCTTGTAACAAGATGCAGGTGTCTCTTTGGAGATTCCAGACTTTCAGGAGTACAATCGCCTTTACAACTAACGCTTTCAAACAACCTTATGATTCCAGACTCCTATCATACCGGGAGCATCTTCATAAAGCCTCCCCAGGTCACCACTCACTCTTTCCATAGTATTTCCTTCTGGTCTTTCAAACTCCTGCAACTCAGGTGCCATGTAGTCAAACCTTCATAGCTTTGCGTTGTTTGGGGTTGCTTGTGGTCACTCTTTAATCTCTGTTATTTCAATGGGTATGCTCCATGCTTCAACTGGTTTCGAAGCTCAGCGAAGGCAGGAGTGACATTGCGTCTGGGGAGGGATTCTCTGAATGGCAGGTGATCAGTAAGTGTTCATGGAACAGACTGCATACACAAATATGCAAGCAGGCTTAGCGAGAACCAAGGCAAGATGGAGCAAGAGGAAAGATCTAGTGCAGAAGTTAAAGTGTCAGAGGAGATCACCAAGTCCATGTCAAGTGTAGCTGCTTCTCTAGATTCTCAGGTTTTCAGGGAAATGGCCTTCCTTTCCATTCAGGTCTTAAAGACTAACAAGGGCTTTCAGGGTTAGGAACCACCACAATTTCTCATCTAGGACTCAAAAATATAGATACAAAAAAACAACCACCAGCACCAGTCAGCTTGTATCAGAAGGGCAGTTAACCGGCTCGGTTATCCAATTGGCTTCAATTTCCCTCTGTCCTCTCGGGAGAGTTCCCTGCCTGATCAACAGATACCCTGAGCACCAGGCTAAGATGGCCATCAGGAGGTTATTTGGGGAATGATCCTTGAGTGCCTCTCCCAGTGCTGCTGCAGCTAGGAGGCTCCCTCCTCCTCTGCAGCCTCGCACACCTGACCTCAACAAAGGTCGAGGGCGACTGGGACGCCACAGCCTCTTCTACAGGTCCTCTGCTCGTATTGTTGCCTCCCTGCCCCTTTGAGACTCAGTCCCTTTGCAGGATTTGCTGACCCTGCAATTACACCCGAGTCCTTTGTGGCTACAGCATTAGCAAAGCATGCAGCCTGCATTCGATTTTTTTTCTTTCTTTCTAGGATACAGCCTCTTCCCTGTTTAAAAACATTTCTGTACCTTCCAAACGTTTCCAACCCAGAGGAAGCAGAGAATGAGCAAAAGCCAAAACAAATAAACCAAATGTCTGGTTTCAAATAGGTTTTCTCCGAAAGAGCCCTTTTTGGCTATGTGAAGGAAATTCAGTGATGCGATTTTCCAAACACCCTCTTTATGAGCTCCATCCCCCACGCACCACCCCGTCAATAACCACAGCCAGTGTGTGGTCTCTCGGCTATTTCAGCTTTATTGTTTTTCTCCCCCCTATTCCATTTGTGCCCCCTTTTCTATCGGGACCTCAAGCGGACCCCTGTTGAGGAGTGGCAAGGAGGTGAGAGTGCGCAGCAGGTTCTGGGCCGCACTGCAGTGTGACTGGAATGAGCAATGGTGGCTCACCCTGCACAGCGGCCGTCTCCGCCCGGCCGTGCCTGCGCCGTGCTGCGGGGGACACCAGGACACATCCACACACCTGCAGACAGCACCTTGCACAGTGGGCCTGGTCTACACTGCGCTCTTCCCTTTCAGTCAGTCACAGCCTCAGACAAAACACAACGGCCCTGGGGTTACGGCAGAAGACGGCCCCAGCTGACTAGAAGCGCGAGGAAACTCCCCGTCGCTCACACACACAGGATCGTCCCACCCTCACGCACCACCGCCATACAATCCCACCCACCCTGCAGCAGACCCGCCGCCGCGGACGCAGTGGTGGGAGGAGCCTGGGCGCGGCCACGCCCCCTGCGTCCCTTGGGGCGCGCCCGCCGCGGGCACGCGCCGGCCCCTCCTGGGCGGCGGGAACGCGGAGGGACGGCTCTGGCGCCTGCGCCCTGCGCCCCGCGCGCCTCGGCTCGGCCGCCGCCCGCCCCCGCCCGCCGCGGGCGGGCCCTTTGTGCGCCTGCGCGCTCGCGCTCCCGCCCTCTCGGCTGCGCTCGGTTGAGTCAGTCAGTCTGTCGGAGTCGGTCCGCGGAGCAGGCGTCTGCGAGAGACTCCGGAGAGCCCAACTGTCCGATCGTTTTCTGCTTTCCCCCCTCCCTCTCTCCCGCCCCACATCTCTTCTTGATCCCTGTCCAGCCCTCGCTGTCGCAGCCATGGCAGAGTCGTCGGCGGCCACTCAGTCCCCGTCCGTCTCCTCGTCGTCCTCCGGGGCCGAGCCGTCCGCGCCCGGCGGTGGCGGGAGCCCGGGAGCCTGCCCCGCCCTGGGGGCGAAGAGCTGCGGCTCCTCCTGTGCGGGTGAGGCGCGCGGGGTGTCCCCGGCCTTGGGGGCCTCCTTGGGGGGAAGGAGGGCGAGCCGGGCCGGGGGCTGGTCGCGGGCATTGGGCAGCCTCGGGGAGGGCCGACCGCCCCGGACGGCCGAGGCTCGCGTCCCCCGGGGACGAGCGTTTGGGATAAGGGGGAGGGGAGCGCAAGGTCGTGCGGACGGTGTGAGGAAATAACGGGGTGTGAGGAAAGCAGGTTGGGGGCGGGGAGAGGCAGTGGGCTTCCACGCCGAGGCCGGGCAGGTGGGGAGACATGGCAGCTCGGGGAGGGTGCGAGGTAGAGCAGGATTTGCGCGACGCCGTGTTCGGAGAGTCCGAAGAACCCTCCCTGCCGACCCGGGGGGCTTTGGGGGGCCGGCGGCGGTGTGATTTTGCGAGGTTAGAGAGGACTGGGGCGGGAGGGTGGGAGAAATGATTCGTTAGGATTCTGGAGGAGATGGTGGCGAGCCGGTTGCATTGCGCGTTTGCAGACAGGTGTTGACCTACCCAGACACGCATGATAGTCTTTATAAAAACATGTATATATATAAATATTTTTCTTTGCCCGTGGGGAGGATGAGGAAGTTGAATGGCAGCCCTGTAGCTCGTGCCCGCGGCTTTTCGGCGAGGCTGTGCAGTGCGCGATGTTTTCCGAGGCTGCGAGGTGGTGGAGGGAGGCGTGATGAGAATAGATCTGGGGTCCAAGATGGATCCGGGGCTGCATCTGCAACACAGCCCGCTCCCGAGTGGCGCGGCGTGGGGTGGGGACACGCAGGCGCTCGCTCATATTCTAGAGGACATCCTAGCATCGTGCCAAGCCATCAGCGTGTTTGGATTTCATGTTTTCTGTGGACTATTGTTGCTGGCAGTGTAACAAAGGGGGGTTGACTAGAGAAAAGGGGGAGGGGGAGAGCTTGGAGACAAAGCAGGGGCTGGTGGAAGCCCCTTCTCCCGGCGCTGGGAGAGACGCACTGGGCCTCCCGGTTGCTGTTGTATGCGCATCAGCCTGCGGGTGGGGGCTGGCTGGCGGGCACCCTCGCGCAAGCGGGCATCTGCAGTGCAGATGCCCTGAACAGGTGGTGGTTCTTAAAAGGAGCGACCATCAGCGGGGAAGGACAAAAATTCTGCCTTCTATTCAGTTGCGTTGAAGGGTTTTTGAGAGGTTTTATCGGCTCCCTAAAATTGCTCCTTCTCAAAATCCGACTTCCCGGATCCTGGGCCGCAGATCCCTCTGGGGTTTCCCTAACAATGCCTTTCCACCTGCCTGAGACTTGAGGACGCGCCTTTGGGTTTTCCAGCGGGATTCTGGCCATTTCCCTAGCGACAGGCTGAGAGGATGCTCCTGCGGATGAAGGGATGAGGCAGCAAATTTGGAACCCATGTTGTCTTTTCAACCCCCAGCGCTTTCCTTCAAAATTTTGTGTTCTGGGCTAAGGTCCAGGCGAACAGCTTCCTTATAACTTGGCAACTTGTCTTTCTGGCTTTAAGCACTTGTCTGTCACTGCTCACTGGTTGGTTGGCTTGTGTGTGTGTGTGTGTGTGTGTGTGTGTGTGTGTGCGCGTGCAACCTTTGCTTTTTCTTGTTTTCCAATTTTTAAATTCAGATCTGAGTTTTAGGACTTGGCCATTTCTGCTTAAGATCAGACCAATCATGTTAAGGATTGGCTGATGATTCCAGTCCGCAGGCACTAAGATGTAGTTCGAAGGCTTCTAGCCAAATGGTAGGGTTCTTTCAGACTCAACCTTTTTGTTCCTTTAATGCAAAGCCAGAATCGATTCCCCTAGCAGATTCAGGAAATCCAAATATTTCACTCTGGCATGTACCTCCGTGCCCCCAGCGCCGAGCAGGCCCTGAGTGGGCAGTGCAGACGATGCAGCATGTCTCCGTGTGTTTCTGACGTCGTTTGCCTTGTCGCCCTTGGTTTTCTGTTATTGGCTTTGTCTGGTTCTTTGTTTTTCTCAGAGGAATGCTTTACATACTTATGACACGTGAAAGAGACGCTGGGAATGAATAGTTTCCTAAAACAACTACCTCCCTACTTATTTTTTAAAAAAGATTTATTTGTTTTTATTGCAAAGTCAGATATACACAGAGGAGGAGAGACAGAGAGGAAGTTCTTCCGTCCAGTGGTTCACTCCCCAGGTGTTGAGCCGATCAGAAGCCAGGAGCCAGGAACTTCCTCCAGGTCTCCCACGTGGGTACAGTGTCCTAAGGCTTTGGGCCGTCCTCAACTGCTTTCCCAGGCCACAAGCAGGGAGCTGGATGGGAAGTGGAGCTGCCGGGATTAGAACTGGCGCCCATATGGGATCCCAGCATATTCAAGGTGAGGACTTTAGCCGTTAGGCCACAATGCCGGGCCCCCAGTAGATTTTCTTAAGCTCTATCCACTACAAATATGTATTAATATTTTCTGGAAAACATACCATTTTTCCATTGGGGTGGGCCCAATGCCATCTTCCTGTGACAGGTGGCAACTTGGAGGAAAAGGTCTGTCCTCAGATACCGTGCATTTCCCACGGAGGCCTTGCTCTGACCCAAGGGCTCTTCGTCTCACCAAGTGTCTCAGGCTACTGTTCCATGCAGATGACGCTTATTTAAATTTAACTCGACTTCAAATGGATGCTCAGGTAAATCTACCTGGTTTATTTTTTAAAATCTACAAATGTTGCCGCGTACCTTGGGCTTCATAGTTCTCCCTCAAGTCCTTTGGTTGAGAAACTGCTCTTGGTTTTGGGGAGAGTGGCTCGTGGCTTGGTGTTAGGAAGAGGACAGTGTGTGTCTCAGCTGGCCTTCCTGGCAGGAATCCTGGAGATGAGGGTCCTGGTGACGCTTGGTGGCCCAGGTGCCAGTGCAGCAGGAGGGGAAGGGGGGGAGTGACCTGCTGGGTGCGCAGAGTTGTACCTTCGAAGGAGACCAGACTTTGTAAAAAATATAGCTGAATTTTTTAAATGTTCGAAGTTTTAAATTTTATATATATATTTTTAAGATTTATTTATTTGAATTGGAAAGGCGGATTTACAGAGAGAAAGAGAGAGAGAGCTCTGTCCGCTGGTTCGCTCATCCCAAGTGGTGGTAAGAGTCGGGACTTTGCCAGGTGTAAGGCTGGGGCCAGGAGCTGCCAAGTCTCCCCTGAAGGTTCAGGGGTCCACACTCTTGGGCGTCCTCCTCTGCTTTACCAGGCACATCAGCAGGGAGTTGGATCCGAAGTGGAGCACCCAGAACCCTCTAAGTGGTACCCACGTGGTATGTCAGCTTCACAGGCAGCGACTTGAGCAGCCGTGCCGCAGTGTTGGGTTCCTTCATCTTAATAATATAAAGAGGAACCGCACATTATCTGTGCGTTATCCCTGGGAGCATCAAGCCCTCGTGACTCCCACAGTGCCTAGCTCTCAGTCTCAGCTCTGTGTCTTGATCGTTGTGTGACCTTACAGGAGTCCTGAGCCCAGCCCTTAACTCTGAAATGGAGTTCATACCATCCATGTCTGATTCAATGAAAATCAGACGTGTAATATGTGAGCAAGGCTGCTCGCCCATAGCAAGTGCTGGGCAGGAGCAATGCTGAGCCTTGCAATCAGACACATTTGCTTCGAGTCCCTAAATGCTCAGTACCTCACGTTTGAGACATCCATTTGCAGGCTACAAGCTGTTTGCTCATAAATATGAACTAGCAGTTGAATTACAAAGAGGTGATAAATTTTCCTCATTAGTAACAGATGATTCTTAAAATTTTTCTGCTTCCCACAAGTAAGTTATCTCAGCTTTTTATCCCTCAGATTAATGTCACAAAGCTGCCACACCCTTCCCAAGTGAAGGAGGAAGTTGTGAGATGCTTACAGTAAGTAACTCACCGCATTCTCCCTGTGGGCACCTGGCTGCACCTCTTCTGATCCCGCTCCTGCTGGCGGCCTGGACGGAGCCGCGGAGAGCTCGGATGCCTGGGCCCTGCTGGCCACACAAGGCCTGGAAGATGCTCCTGCATGCTGGCTTCATCCTGAACCAGCCATATGGAACATTCTCTCTCACTCCCGCCTGTCCTTGTAACTCTTTCATACAAATGAATAAATCTTGAAAGGCCTGGGGGGGAGGCGGCATTTTCCAGAATGACTTGGCAGGGGATCATTGTGCTTAAATGTTTTCTGCAGAATTCTGACCATGAAAACTGAAATGGTTAAGCCATTTCTTGCAATGTTGGCATCCAATATCAGAGTGGCGGCTTTTCTGCCTCTGATCAGCTCCCGGCTAATGTGCTTGGTACAGCAGCAGAGGGTGAGTGAGCCCTGTGACCCCAGTGCTTGGGCCCTGCTATCTAGCTGGGAAAGCCACACGCAGTCCTGGTTCCTGGCTTCGGCCTGGCTCATGCCTCCTCCGTGCTTCAAGTCTAGCTTCCTACCACTGCGCCAGGGAGGCTCAAGATGGCACAAACCCTGGGCTTCCAGGCAGGGCTCCAGGCTTCCAGCTCCTCCCTGGCACAGCATTTGGGATGGGAACCAGCAAATGAGCCATCTCTCTCAGTCTCTCCCTTTCTGTCTTCCCTCACCAGATCACTGTGCCTTTCATGCAATTTTTTTTACAGATTGACTTATGATAACATTGTAAAATGCCTCAGCTTGGAAGCAAGGATGGTCATGTCAGTATGGCCTGTAAATACCTACTGACTTGGATTTTTTTTTTTAAGATTTTATTTTTGTGGGAAAGTCAGATGTATAGAGAGGAGGAAAGACAGAGAACAAAGTCTTCTGTCTGTTGATTCAATCCCCAAGCAGCTGCAAGGGTCGTAGCTGTGCCAATCCGAAGCCAGGAGCCAGGAGCCTCTTCTAGGTCTCCCATGCTGGTGTAGGATCCCAAGATTTCGGACCGTGCTCGACTGCTTTCCCAGGCCACAGGCAGGGAGCTGGATGGGAAGCGGGGCTGCCGGGAGTAGAACCGGCGTCCATGTGGGATCCTGGCATATGCTGCTAGGCTACCATGCTGAGTCCCCTGACTTAGAATCTTTTATTCCTCAAGATAGAAGGCTTTTGGGGGTTTGTTTTGTTGTTTTGGGTGCCCTCTTCTTTTAGAGGCAAATCAAATGCATAAGTAATTTAACCACTCTGATCAGATCAAACAGCCAGGCCACAGGTATTTAATAGGCGCACCTTCCCCCTAATTGGAGTTGCTTGTGAAGTTGCCACTCAGAGCATTGGTGTTCTTAGTATTTTAGAGATGTTCTGAAAACAGAATAACACCAGTATTGTTGCTTTTATTGAATTCTTCCCTGAGGAAATAACATTAGTCCTGTATGGAAGTCGCCTGGCTCACCCTCCGCCTGTTTTGCAAGCAGTTTTGTAATGAAGGAACTGGTGACGTGTCTCTGAAAGGAAAAAGAAAGGTTAAGCGTCCCAGGCTTGGTTGAGCCAACAGCTTGTTCTGTGGAAAGGCGCTTCTCTTGAGCTGCAACTCTAGAATCTGTTCTTCTCCTAATTTTAAGCATAATCACAAACACTCTAAATAATTTTGTAACAACTGATTATATGTGTTTGTTGTGTATTCCTATGGTTTGTGTTCAGCCATATGGTTAGTGAATTTAACCTCCTGGGGTATACAGACTTACAGAACAATGCCCATTTTATAGGGAAGGTTTTTGGTTTAAAATTATCAGCTCGATATTCTGTTCATATAAATAATTCAATCAGAAGTTGCCTCCCCCCCCCAAAAAAAAAACCAAACCTGACTTGCTGTTTATCCTGCTCATTCCCAACAGCTTTAATTCTGTAGTTATTTTGAGTCACCTGGTATGTCATGGCTGTCTTAAAATGTGAATGCTGAATACATTTACTCATAATCTGTATTGCTTGTGATTGCATCATTGGAGTCTTTTTTTAAGGCACATTACTCCGATATTGCTACTAATGGAACATCCCTGTAAGGATGGTCTGGTCTGCACTTCCGTCTTCCGTTATGGGGGAGGTAGTTGCCGCAGGTGCCTGTCCTGTGACACCTTTTGGTTTGTTTGCAAGAAGTACCCTTCTGTCTCCTGCAGTCAGCTGATTGATTGCTTCCTTGCGGCGTAGCATCATGACCCAGCCAGGAGATGACACGTGAGCTCTGTGACATCTGCCCCGTAGTCAGCTCGCTCCTCAGGATATGTGGGGGTGCTGAGCAACTCTTCCGTGAAGTTTGTATAATATAGAGCCCTCTTTGTCCTGTTCCTTGAAACATCTCAACAGTGAGCATTAGATTCATTTTACATATGAGATTTAAATATTTGACATTTATAATACCTTCACATTTATGTATTCCCTTCTGGATTAAGTTGTGCTCTCATATGAGCTTCATTCAACAACTGCTCAAGCGTGTGTTACGGCTCCTTGCTGGGTACAGCGCGAGGCAGGTGAATAAGCGCACTCCGTCCTTCAGCCGCCCGAGTGCTGGGGCGCACCGCTTTCTGTTCTTTGGTGAGCTGGTTACCTGGGCTCACGCAGATCAGGAGACGCACCTTGTGGACTCTCAGTTTGTGGATTGCTGTGGTGGGGAGATTGAACTCAGTCCAGAGCCGGCACCCCAATTCAGTTCTTTCAACTATGCATACCACTCCTTTCAAACCGAAAACAGCGTGGTAAAAGCGCTTCGGTCACCCCCTTGAATTCAGCAGTCAGCTTCATTTAAAACTCTGAATTTCAGGTTCTGTGTTTCCTAAGTCAGAGGCCTTTTTGCATAACTTCTACAGAAACTTTGCTTAGTCACTCTCTTGTATGCCCTATCAACAGCTTTGGCCGTGACTAGGCACTCCGTCCTCTTTGAAATACCTATTCCACTGGTTCTGTGTGACACATCACACACTCATTGGATGCATCCTCCTCCTCTCTCTCTAAGATTTATTTTTATCACAAAGTCAGATATACAGAGAGGAGGAGAAACAGAGAAAGATCTTCCCGTCCAATGATTCACTCCCAAGTGACCACAGCAGCCCGTGCTACACTGATCTGACGCCAGGAGCCTCTTCCAGGTCTCCCACACGGGTGCAGGGTCTCAAGGCTTTGGGCCGTCCTCGACTGCTTTCCCAGGCCACAAGCAGGGAGCTGAATGGGAAGTGGAGCTGCTGGGATTAGAACCGATGCACATATGGGATCCTAGCGCGCTCAAGGTGAGGACTCTAGGTGCTAGGCCATCGCTCTGGGCCCTCATCCTCCTTTCTTAGGTTTGCTTTGGTTTTGGTGATTGACATAATTCCTATAACATGAAATTGACTGTTTCTCTCTCTTTTTGAAAGAGTTGCGCAGAAGAAGGGAGAGGCAGAGATTTTCCATCTGCTGCTTCACTCCCCAGATGCTGCAGCGGCCAGGCCAGGGCAGACTGAAGCCTGGAGCCTAGAACTCCCTGCAGATCTCCCACATGGTGGCGGAGGCCCAAGCTCACGGCCCACCTGCTGCTTCCCCGGGTCATTAGCAGGTTGATGGATAACAACTGGAATAGCCAGAACTAGCGCCCGGTGGATGCCCGCATTGCAGGCAGTGGCTTAACTTGCTGCACCATAAAGCTGGTCCCCAGATGGACCGTTTGGAGGAGTCTAGGTTGCAGTCGGCACCATGCTCTCGTTCAGAAGATGCTCCCATCAGTAGATAGTCACGCCCCACGCCCTCTCAGGCTGCTGGCGAGCGTGCGTCTGGGTTCTGCCTATGGATTTCCTTTTTTTAAGCGATTTTTTTTTAATTGAAAATTCTTTTTTTTTTTTTTTTTTTTAGATTTATTTATTTGTATCACAAAGTCAGATATACAGAGAGGAGGAGAAACAGAGAGGAAGATCTTCCCGTCCAATGATTCACTCCACAAGTGACCGCAATGGCCGATGCTGTGCCGATCCAGAGCCAGGATCCAGGAACCTTCCAGGTCTCCTGCACAGGTGCAGGGTCCCAAAGCTTTGGGCTGTCCTCGACTGCTTTCCCAGGCCACAAGCAGGGAGCTGGATGGGAAGTGGAGCTGCCGGGATTAGAACTGGCGCCCATATGGGATCCTGGTGCATTCAAGGTGAGGATCTTAGCCGCTAGGACACGCCGGGCCCTTTATTGATACTTCTTTTTTACCTTCTAAACTTTTAAACCATAGAGTACCCAGAACTCGCCTCACAGGCCTTTTCTTTGTTGATCTCACGCCTAACGTGCAGTTTTGTGTTGGAAAACATCATCTATAAATTGATGATTTTTTGTTTTGTTTGTTTTAAATATTTATTTTATTTTTATTACAAAGTCAGATTTATAGAGAGGAGGGGAGACAGAGAGGAAAGTCCTCCATTCCCAAGTGACCGCAACGGCTGGTGCTGTGCCAGGCCCCTTTTTTTTTTTTCTTTAAGATTTTAATTTCAGGGTCCGGCGCCATGGCCTAACGGCTAAAGTCCTCACCTTGAACATACCGGGATCCTATATGGGTGCTGGTTCTAATCCCGGCAGCTCCACTTCCCATCCAGCTCCCTGCTTGTGGCCTGGGTAAACAGTCAAAGATGGCCCAAAGCTTTGGGACCCTGCACCTGTGCAGGAGACCTGGAAGAGGTTCCTGGTTCCCAGCTTCGGATCGGCACAGCACCAGCCGTTGCGCTCACTTGGAAAGTGAAATCACTGGACGGAAGATCTTCGTCTTTGTCTCTCCTCTGCTCTGTATATCTGACTTTGTAATGAAAATAAAATAAATCTTAAAAAAAAAGATTTTAATTTCATCTGAAAAGAGTCACAGAGAGCAAGAAAGAGATCCTCCATCTGCTGGTTCACTCCTTAGTCGACCTCAACGGCCGGAGCCGAGCCAATACAAAGCCAGGAGCCAGAAGCCTCTTCTGGGCCAGCATCTGTATGGGATGCTGATGCCACAGTCAGAAGCTTAGCCTACTCTGCTATGGCACTAGCCCCAATATAGTGATAAGTTTTAAATCTGTCTTCAACCTGCATGTCTAGAAGGCATCATAAGATAGGGTGACTGGGCCCAGCTCATAGCCTAGTAGCTGAAGTCCTCATCTTGCATGCACCAGGATCCAATGTGGGCTCCAGTTCATGTCCCTGCAGCACCACGTCCCATCCTGCTCCTGCTTGTGGCCTGGGAAAGCAGTGGAGGACCGCCCACAGCTTTGGACCCTGCACCCGTGTGGGAGACCTGGAAGAGGCTCCTGGCTTTGGATCAGTTCAGGTTTGGGGCTCACTTGGGGAGTGAACCAAAGGACAGATCTTCCTCTCTGTCTCTCCTCTCTGTATATCTGCAGTTCCTATAAAAATAAATAAATCTTTAAAAACAGCAGCAATGTGGAATCATGCTTGCCACCTCTCTCTCACACAGCCGTCAGCGAAAACTGTTGCTCCAGCCTCCATGATCGGCGCGGTCCGACGCATTGTCGCTTGCTCATGCCCTGGTCCAGGCTACTGCCCGAGCTCTCCCGGGTGACAGCATGTCCCCCTGCCCTCTCCTTGCCCTGTGCTCTACGCACTAGCTGCCATCAGCCTGTGATAACAATGGGGACCGTGCAGCTCCCCACTGAATGCTGGCAAGCTTGGGGCGCTCCTCACACTCTTATCTGTGGGCCTCTCCCCCTGCTTTCCCCGCCTCAGCCATTCTGGCCTTCTTGGCTAGCGCAGCAGAAATGCTTCTCACCTCAGAGTTCTGCTTGCTGCGGCCTCTGCTAGGGTCTCTCCTTTGCCAGGGATCTAATGTGTTTCTAGAATTCAGATGTTGAACCCCAAGGTCCTATAGTCTGAGAGGCGAGGGGCTCGTGAGAACCCTTACGGGGGCATTAGTGCGTCCCCTGCCAGGTGAGCGCGTCCCCTGCCAGGTGAGCAGGGCCCCTGTGACCCGGCGCCCTCACCAGCTGCTGAACGTTTCCAGGCAACCCCACGAGACTCTCGGGGTGAGAATTAAGTGTGCTGTTTGTAAGGCACTCGTGTGTGTTGTTCCAGCAGCTGAAGTGGACAAGAGGCCATTGTTCCATATAATTCACCCCTCATCTCTTACATCTGCATAATCTACCCCTCTTTTAGGATGATGGCTGACTTCCCTCTGTAAATCATTAAAAACAAAAAAGTGTAATTTAAAAGTCTCCCTTTCTTGAATGCCTGCAATTACCAGAGGCTAAAGCGGGGGGCCTGGAGCTCAGCTTCACACACCCCAGCTCTGGCCATTTCAGCCATTCAGGGAGTGAATCAGCACATGAAAGATTCTCTCTCTCTCTTTCTCTCCCTGTCTCTTCCTATAATTTTGACTTTCCAAGTCAAACAAATCTTAAAAAAAGGAAGAAATGTAATTAGTGTATCTTTTTTTAAAAAAAATTATTTATTTTTATTACAAAGTCAGATATACAGAGAAGATCTTCCCGTCCAATGATTCACTCCACAAGTGACCGCAATGGCCAGTGCTGTGCCAGTCCGAAGCCAGGAGTCAGGAACCTCCTCCAAGTCTCCACACAGGTTCAGGGTCCAAAGCTGTGGGCCGTCCTTGACTGCTTTCCCAGGCCACAAGCAGGGAGCTGGATGGGAAGTGGAGCTGCCGGGATTAGAACCTGCACCCATGTGGGATCACGGCACCTTCAAGGCGAGGACTTTAGCTGCTATGCCATGGTGCCGGGCCCCTACAGTGTGTCTTAATACTTATTTATTTGAAAGGTAGAGTGACAGAAGGAGAGAGACCAGTGTCTTCCAATGTATTCCCAGATGCTCCCAGCAGCCAGAGCTGGTGCAGCCAGCGCCAGGAGCCAGAGATTCCATCCAGGTCTTGCCTGTGGTGGCAGGCGCCCGAGTACCTGAGTCGTCCTCTGCTGCCTTCCCGGTGGTGCTGGCAGGAAGCTGGATGAGAAGCAGAGTAGCTGGGACTTGAACGGTCACTCCAAACCAGGACGCTGGTATTGAGGGTGGCAGGCAACTTAACCCACTATGCCACAAAACCAGCATCTAGTGCAATTTAAAGATTGGGGTATGAAAATACTTGTATTCAATTTCCTGCTTATAAAATCCGCATTGTTTCTTTATGTAAGACTTGCTAATTTTGTTTCTTTCCAGATAAAAGCTGCCCTTCTGTGTAGACTGTGTATATTAGCTGCAGGTGCATGGTACAAAGCAAGCCGTCAACCTGGCTTCATTGTGGTAATGAGCTGGCATCTTGGCAATGAGCGCCATTTTGACTTACTTTAGGAGGAACTACTGCTCTGAGAAGCATTTCTGTAGCAGGACTAATGTCAGGTTGTCACTCAGTCTTGTTTTGAATAACAAGCTACATTGAACAATCTGTTACAGTTACATGTGACATTGATGAAGCTGCCCTGCTGAGTTCTGCTCCATGCTGGCCATGGGACTGTGATGGATGCAGAGTTACAGGGCAGCGGAAGACAGTCCCTGACCCTAACACGCTCCCTGCCTGCACTCCTGTGACAGGGTTCCCAGTCACACAGGGTGCATGGCGGGGGAGAAGCACTACTCTGGACCAACCTCGCTAGAGTTGCCTCAGTCGGGGACCAGGGGGCAGGACAATGAGCAGTCACCTTGCTAATGGGGACCCTTGATAAGATCCATTCCAGTGACATTGTCCCCAGAATCCAGCCCTCCAGTCTAACTACAAGAAAAGCAGACCTGCTCAGGGACATCCTCCGAGGCCCCAGGGCCATCGAGGCCTGAAGTCCAGAGCTGTCAGTTCCCGCCAGCCGCGTGGTGGAGATGTGATGATGAGCTGTGATATGATGTCCTGAAAGGAATCTTGGGACAGGAAGAACGGACATTAGGGAACATGAATGAAATCAGAATAAAATAAGGGGTTCAGTTAGTGTGTTGGTATTAGCTCATTGGTGGTGGCAGCTGTTCTTTACTGATGTCACCTGTTCAGGAGTGGGAAGCCGAGTGCGCCAACACTGTTCTCAGGCTTGGCACCTCCGCTGGCTTTCTTGTTATCGGAAAATAGGTTTGTTTGTTTGTTTGTTTGTTTTTAATCTTTGTAATGCAATGGAAATTATGTGCTTTCACCACATAATTCTGTGATGCGTGTAGTCCAGCCAGCACTGGAAAGTGAGAAAAAGCGTCTTCTGCCATGCAGTTTGGGAAGGGGGTCGCTTGCCTCTCTTTGAAGCTGTGTTGAGAACTGGGCAGTTCATTAGCTTGGGTTAGCTTCTCTGCGTTGCCATGGAGACTTGCAGTAATGGGGTTGGTGTGTGATGCCACCCATAGCCCCTGTGATGCCAGCATCCTGAGTAGAAGTGCTGCTTGCAGTCCCCGCTGCTCCACTTGACATGCTGCCCCGTGGGAGTCCCTGGATCCTGGCCTCAGCAGCCTAGCTGTGACTGTGGAAGCACCTGGGGATCTAATCAGTGGCTGGAAGATCTCACTGTCTCTCCGTTTCTCTTTGTAGCTCTGACTTTCAAATAAGTAATCTCTTTGAAAAAAGAAATGATTCCGTGAGGGCAGGCGGGCATCGGGCCTAGCAGTTCAGATGTGGCTTGAGATGCCCACCTCCCAAAGGGGAGATCCAGCGTTCAAGGGTCAGCTCTGCTTCTGGCCAACGTGCCACGTGGGAGGCAGCCGAAGATGGCTCAGTGGTTGGGTGTCTACCTCCCACTCGGGAGACCTGAAAAAATTTCCCGTGGCCAGCATTTGGGGAGTGAACCAGTGTCTGGGAACTCACTCCTGTCTGCCTCTCAAGTAAGTAAAGATGAATAATTTTTAAAATCCAGTGGTGTGATGACTCAGAATATTTATACCCAGCTGGTTTTATTGAAAAACCTGCTAGAGATCTTATCACAGGTAGCCTTTTCCTCCTCTAAGGTAATGAATTCTTTCCACTTTAGAGGAAGTATGTGATTGCAATTATATGGGATAAATGTGCATAGTCGCAGATTTGTAGGTGACATAACAACAGTTACGTCACTGGGAGGAAGCAGGCGACGGCTCGGGTCCTTGCCTACCCCCACTGTGGCAGATCCTGGGTAAAGCCCAGTGGCTCTGGCCTGACCCAGCCTCATCCATTGTAGGTATTTGGGGAATGAAATGGCATTTGGAAGATCTCTGCCTTTTAAAATAAAAAAGAAAATAATAAAATTGTAGAGGAAAAAATTTGGAGGAGCAAAAATAAAAAGAAAATTTTAAGCACTATTGCCACCTGATCAACTTTTTGTGTGTTTCAAAGTTTCTATATTTATTTATTTGAATGTCACAGTTACCTAGACACACACAGAGAGCTCCTTTGTCCGCTGGTTTGCCCTCCAAATGACTGCTACGACTGAGGTTGTGCCAGGTAGAAGCCAGAAGTCTGGAACTTTCTCCGGATCTCCCAGAAGAACCAAGCACCCCAGGTCATCTTCCATCAGCCATTTTTGGGGTATATGCTTTCACTGTGGGATAAAAGATAAGCCCTCTTTGGGAGAGTTAAGCAGATGACATGAGAAGCTTTTTAGGATCATCTCTGTTTGAAAGCCAGAGTGACAGAAACGCACTCAGGCTGAGAGGGAGCGCTCCTGGGGCCTGCGGGCTCGGTCCCCGGATGCCCAGAGCGGCGAGGGCTGGCCAGGCAGAAGGCAGGGGCAGGGACTGCGCCCAAGCCTCCAGACGGCCTGAGCCCGCACCTGCTGCGTCCCAGGGTGTTCGTCAGCACTTGCTGGCGGGAAGCTGAACTGGAAGCAGGCTATCTGGGACTTGATCCCGCATGCCACGCAATGGCTGAATGCACTGTTCCACACTGCCTGTCCTAAAGAGAAAAAAATTTTAAATCTCATGATCCCTCGACCTAGAGACTGTGTCATGATCCCCCTTTTTATTTGTATGTAAACATATGTTTTTTTTGCCATGCGATCATATTATTTAAATTACTTTTTACATTTTGATTTCATAAACTATGAACACCTGCTAATATCAACACATTCTCACCTGTTTCACAGTTTTTAATGGTTGGTATCCCATTGTATATCTACAACAGAACTTAGCTGTCACACCAGGTTTCCTTTTTAGAAAACACTTTAAAAAAAAGAGGATTTAAAAGCAAATTTAAAGAGAAAAGGAGAGACAGGAAGATCTTCCATTCCCTGGTTCACTCCCCAAATGGCCGCTGTAGCTGGAATCAGGAGCCAGGAGCCACCTTATGCTGCTTTCCTAGGCCATTAACAGGGAGTTGGATCGGAAGTGATACAAGCCGGGACACAGCATCCATATAGGATGCCCATGCCATAGGCACGCAAGTAGAGGATTGGCCTGCTCTGCCACCACCACTGGCCCCTTTGTAAATCTTCTTCGGTTCTTCCTGGGTCAATTCATTTTGTTTTGTCATAATGGCAGTCCCAGACAACTTTCAGAATTGAAAGTTAATAATGCTGGCCCCCCGTGTGGGATACCCGGAAGAAGTTCCCGGATCCTGACTTCAGATCGGCATAGCATCGGCTGTTGCACTCACTTGGGGAGTGAATCATCAGACGGAACATCTTCCTCTCTGTCTCTCCTCCTCTCTGTATCTCTGACTTTCCAATAAATAAATAAATCTTAAAAAAAAAAATACAAAGCATCATATGTTTAAAAAAAAATGCTGGCCCAGCACGGTAGCCTAGTGGCTGAAGTCCTCACCCTGCATGTGACAGGATCCCACTGGGGTGCCGATTCTGATCTCAGCAGCTCCACTTCCCATCCAGCTCCCTGCTTGTGGCCTGGGAAAGCAGTGGAGGGATGGCCCAAAGCTTTGGGACCCTGCACCCGTGTGGGAGACCGGGAGGAGGCTCCTGACTCCTGGCTCTAGATCAGCACAGTACCGGCCATTGTGGCCATTTAGGGGATGAATCAGTGGATGGAAGATCTTTGTCTCTCCTTCTCTCTGTATATCTGACTTTCCGATAAAAATAAATATGCCTCCTGTAGGAGAGTGCCTGAGTTGGAGTCCTGGTTCTGGTCTTGAGTTCAGCTTCCTGCTCCCAGTGCACCTGTAGGCAGTAGTGCTCAGGTTGGGCTCCTGGCACCACCAGAGCACCTGAATTGAGTTCCCAGCACCCATCTGTGGCCTGGCCCAGACCCCACTCTTGGGGGGCACTTGGGAAATGAACCACTGTTTCCTTCCCTTGGGGCCCATTCGTCAGCTGAGTTCCTGCTCTGCCCTGCTGTGGCCTTACCCCTTCCCCGCGTCCTCACTACACCAAGGTTAGAATCTCATCATTCTGGGGTTCCATTCCCTGCGGCATAAGTAGAGGGTGCAAATACCAGGTGGTTTTGTAAGTTAAGGACCTGCAACTTTGTCACAAGCCATTCCCTGTTATCTCTGTCCTGCATCGGAGCTATGCATGCAGAATTGGGTGTTGAAATTTTCCAGTGGAAGCGGATGTTAGGCGGAGCTGCCGCAGCAGACACAGCTGGCAAGGTCATCAGATCGTTTCTGTGTTAGCCTTACTTGCAGCATTGGGCTTTGCAGGTTTGTTGAGATTTAAACTCCTGCTTTGGCAGAGAATGAGTGCTGATGTGACATGAGTGTGGAAATAAACATATCTGGAAAGTTTAAAGGGCTAGGTAAACGTGCTTCCTTACAAAATAACTGTTTGATTTCTAGGAGTAAATGTGAAGTCTTAAGGTAATTTTTAACCGTGAGTTTTAAAATTCTGATCTTGAGTTGGTTTCTGCCTCCAAGCCACCAGATCCTACCTTTGTGTTCACGTGCTGTTTGTTGCTGCTGATTGGTCCTCAGGTGGCTCTGTGGCCCACGCCAGAACATTCTTCTTGTGTTAGGTCTGTTCCTATTATTTGTGAAAACATTTTTATAGTAGTAAAAAAAGAAGAGCTAACCTATAAATATCATATTTAGGGATGTTATGGAAGGCTTTGTTTTCCATGTGCCTGTTTTCACTCAGTTTCTGCCATTCTTTATTGAAGAGGCCATTCCTGTTCTTGGTTTTTTCGAAAGGTCAGAGATTATGTAAAAAGTCAATCTTCCTCCCACCCCGGGCGTCATAGTTATCTCCTAATGCCTTCTGTTGCCTTTTCATAGAGTAATTGAATGCACTTTTGTTGTTAAATTTTTAAAAATTATTTATTTGAAAGGCAGCGTTACAGTGAGGGAGAGCATTCCAAAGCCAGGAGCCCGGAGTTTCTTTCAGGTCTCGCACGTGGCACAGGAATCCAAGTACCTTGGCCGGCCATCCTCCACTGCTTTCCCAGGCACATTAGCAGGGAGCTGGATCAGAAGTGGAGTAGCCTGGACTTGAACCAGTGTCCCCACAGGATGCCAGTGTTGCAGATGCCAGCTTTGCCCACTATTTTACAACACTAGCCTCCAACCACGTCTTTGTATATGTATGCAAATTTGTATATAGAATAAATTCCTAGAAACATAGTTGCTGAATTAAGGATCCCATGGGTATGGCAGTCAGAGGGAAAGAATTTATGTATTTAAAATTTTGCCATGTGGCCAAGTCAGAGGAAGGTCATCTTAGAAGATGGAAGCGTTTTCATGTCCTGCCTGGACTGTGGCTTTTTTTTTTCTTTTAATATTCAAGATGAGTGTGAGATTTTGCCAGTTAGATGTGTTCAAATGCTGCTCTTGGTGACTCGCCCCGGGACGCAGTGGGAAGTGGCCCAGAGCAGGTGAGGGCTTCCCTGCAAATGTCACTTTTCCTTTCCCACACAGTGGAGCCGAAAAGCACCATCCATTCTCAGACTCGTGCTGGTTACCAAATGCTGAGGTTCCTCCTTTTTTTGTTTTTTACTTTGAAGGTGAGAATATTTGACTTTCTAAAAAATTGAGTTGTCTTTTAGAAGTGGATTTTGAAAATGAAGTAGTTTTGTTGCCCAAAAATGAAATTTTGAAAAAAGGGAAAAGGTGAGTGAAACAATTCATAACAAAGGTTTTGGGTTTTTCTAGTTGTTTAACCCAGGAAGCGTATAATACTTAGCTCCACCATCCCCCACCGCCCCCCGAGTTCAGTTGACCTTTCTTGTGTGAGGTTGTCACATCATGCTGTATATTTTCTTTCAGATTCCTTTGTTTCTTCCTCTTCCTCTCAGCCTGTATCTCTATTTTCGACCTCACAAGGCAAGTCTGTAACTTTTTTTTGCACACTAATAAAAGACAAATGTTGAGAAAGAGGCTGTAACTGGGGAAGCGAGCTAGGGGGCTTCTGCTGCCCACTCCCTCAAGTCCCTTCAGATGGAGCTAATTGCACGCAGTCCTTTCTGTGGAGCAGTTCCCAACACATTTTCCGGAAAGAGTAATGAAATAGGATGAAGAAGTGTGCTTCCACCGCCAAACTACCAACCTGCCCGAGAGCATTTTCACGGGAACTTCTGAGGCGGTCCCGAAGAGCCAGCTAGTTCCAGGCTGCCGCGAAGCACTGAGCGAGAGCCAGACTTTATACGAGCGAGGTTTCTTGTCCTGGACATTAAGCTGTGGCTTTGTTACATGTCAAGCACCATTTCATCTGCGCTATTTTAGTAAACCTCAAAAGCAGAAAGGTGGAAAACGCTTATTTAAAAATAAGAAAAGAGGATCCAGCGCGGTGACCTAGTGGCTAAAGTCCTCGCCTTGAACGCGCCGGGATCCCATGTGGGCGCCGGTTCTAATCCCAACAGCCCCACTTCCCATCCAGCTCCCTGCTTGTGGCCTGGGAAAGCAGTCAAGGACGGCCCAAAGCTTAGGGACCCTGCAGCTGTGTGGGAGACTTGGAGAAAGTTCCTGGCTCCTGGCTTCGGATCAGCTCAGCACTGGCCGTTGTGCTCATTTGGGGAGTGAATCATTGGACAGAAGATCTTCCTCTCTGTCTCTCCTCCTTTCTGTGTATGACTTTGACATAAAATAAATCTTTTTTAAAAAGTAAATAAAATAAAAATAGGAAAAGTAGCTTATATCACTGGCCAGGTCTGAGAGTTCCCCAGCAGCCTACTGCAGCAGTGGGCTCGCCCCTGCAGTCTGGGTGCTGGCTTGTTGGAAAGACCGTGTTTACTCTTAGAAGAATGAACCCTAATAGGATCAAAGCAATGTCCTTGCAGTTGGTTCATTCATGCCAGCAACTGTAGGATGTCCCCCAATTTCTTCACAAGATGCTTTGTATGAATTTGGATATCCTGTGATCTAATCATGACCTTTGAAAGTAACGCTTGTTAAAAGAAATTTTGAATGTTACAAAGTAATTCCAACATCTAAAATAGCTCATTTTTTCACATTTGAAATCTCATTAGATAAACATTCTGCTCTGGAAAAAAATATATTTTGAAAGATTAATTTATTATTAATATTTTTAATGTGAAAGGCAGATACACAGAGAGAAGGAGCTGGTTCACTCCCCAAGTAGCCACAACAGCTGGAGCTAAACTGATCCAGACCAGGAGCGTGGAGCTTCTTCCAGGCTCCCACGTGGGTGCAGGGTCCCAAGGACTTCAGCTGTCCTCCACTGGTCTTCCAGGCCACAGGATGCCAGCACTGCAAGGTGGAGGATTAGCCTGTTGAGCCACTAGGTCAGGTCATTCTATTTCCTCTATTGTTAAAGTATTTCATATTTAAAAAAATAAAATAAATTCTCATTTCAAGTCAGGACATGCAGAAAGGGGAATTGAATGTATGAAATTAGAAAGATGACTCAGCACTTTGCAGATCCTTTTAGCCCCTGTGCAGCTACATGTAAACATAGGAGTGGAGGTTAACAGAAAGCACTTCCCTTATGAAGCCATTGTTTTGGCAGGCTGTTAGCATTTGTAAAAAGGGACACATTTGCCGATCTTTTTGCTTGCAGTGCAGACTTAGAAGAGTGTCCCTGTAGAGGTGGTTTTTAAAAGTTATATTCCTGAAATGGCTCCAGTGCAGCTCTATTAGTCGTGTGTTCTGCTGCAAAGAAACAAAACAAAGCAGAAAACTACACAGAGGAGTGCCCAGTGGGGCTCTCGCTCCTCGGCGGGTCTGGAGGCCCTTGTGTTCGGTCGTTAGAGACTCAGCACATGGGCAGGTGTATCGTGGGCTAGCCAAGGTGGGCAGCCTCTTAATCTCCCGTCATGAACAATAAGGGGGGAAGAGGCTGGCGGGGTGCGCTGAGCACACCCTGGGGCCGCCCCGGCACTCAGCCCAGGCCATCGCTGCCGTGCTGCTCTGTCAGCCAACCTTGAGGAAGCTACACCTTTCTCCAAATGCTCAGATGTAGTAAGTGGTAAGTACTAGTTAAGTAGGATTTTTTAAATTTAAGAGAGGCAGATAACCAAAAATGTCATGAATTTAAACTCAGAAAAAGGCAATTTAATTTGTTTTTTCAGTTACAATTTAGCACTAAGTTGTACAGCTCTAATAAAGCTACCTAACCCTAGGGAGATTGTTTTTGTGATATAGGAAATAGATTTGTAATTAGAATGTCAATAGCATAACCAGTTCCTTCTCTAAGTTGCACTCCTTAATCTTCTGATTAAGGATTTATTTTCCCATAAAGCAGAGTTAAATTTCAGCCCACTCTGTGAGAGTTTCAAAGAAGGGAAATAAACTTTAATGATTTCTTTTTTCTCTACCTTATGAAAGAGTTGAGCTCTGCGGCAGAGTTGGGCACGTGGGGTGTGGCCACCTATTCCAGAGCTTTCTCTGTGCTCGGTCCTTGCTGTGATCATCTCACTGACAGGGAGGAGTTCTCTGGCTAGTTGAGGAAACCGGGATTTCCGCAGTGAGGCAGCCCGCTCACTGTCATGCGGTGAAGGACAGGCAGACTGAGGCCTGCGCGGCCCTGAGAGAGGCAGTGGAGTGGGCAGCTGCGGGAAGCGCAGACTTGCAGAGATGTCATTTTGACGTTAGAGCAGATGCTTTAACTGCATCGTTGCTGTTCGTGATACAGTTCAGCATCATCTGCCAGAATGTTCCCTCCACCAACACACAACCTAGTTTTGAAACCTTTCATGAGAGTAGAGGCTGGAAAACTTTCTTTAGAAACGTTTTAAGAAGCCTAAGATTGGTCCGAGACGCCATGCAGCGTGCAGGGTTGGAAGCACACTGCGTTAACCGGTGCTGCTGTTCAGTTGGGCTGCTCTGGGCACCTGGAATAGGAAGTTAGAACATGAAAGTTTGGGGCAAGCATTGAGGAAATAATTTGCCAGTTACAGCCTTTTTAAAACAAAGAAAAGAAAAAACAAAAACATTTTTCTTTGTACAAAAGAGATTTTTTTGTTGAGGGCCTAGCTTGGCTGCGAAGTGTCTGCTGGCTGGCTGCTTCCCGTTTTGATGCTGTGGCTGTTCTGCACGGTAGTTTGTGTCTTTTTTTTGTTTTGTTTTGTGACTGTAAGAAAATTCAAGTGTAGGAGAACCTATACCTGAATATGTCAAGCCGCCCTCATGTGACAATGCAGTGTCTGTATTTGGCGAAGTAACTTCATGACTACTACAAGCTGGCATCCTTTCTTCACCGACGTGTGTAGTTTTTCACTATCACCAAGCACTCTCTTAATTTAAATTAACATGCCACTTGGGACACCCCGTCCTGTAATACGTGGGTCTCGGCTTGGGCTCTGCTGCCACTTCCTGCCAGTATGTGCCCGGGGAGGTGGCAGCAGATGACGGCTCAGCTGGCTCGTTTCTTCCCCATGTGGAAGACCCCGATGGAGTGCCAGGCTCCCGGCTTTGGCCCAGCCCAGCCCTGCTACCATCGGCGTTTGGAGGCTGGACAAACTATTGGCAAATTTCCGTCTGTCTGTCTCTCTGTCTCCCCTGCCACCACTTGTTCCGTCTGTCACTCTGCCTTTGAAATTGAAGAATTACATATAAATTTCTGATTTTGTTTTTGTGCTAAAGCAAACCATCTTTGAAATTTCATATTCTGTTACCTTTTTCAACTCCCTTCATATATGAAGAATTATTTTTCAATTCAAGTGTATTACCTTCTGTGCACAGAAAATTTACTTAGAAGTTGTTTTTTTTTTTTTTTCATTTCCTTGCTTTTAATTCTTCTTGCTCTCTGCAAGATAAAATGTGCTAGGTACAGAAGAGAGAAAATTCTTGCTTAGTTCCCATGCCAGATTTTCTATTCAAATGAAACATTTGGCTTTTTAACAGCCAAATTTGATAAAGTTCAGAAGTTGCATCACCCACAATTTTAAAATAGATTAAAGCCCCTTAAATTCTTTTATTTGCGAGTGGTAGGAGGGAAAGTGTTTAAAACTCTGAGGATTTTTCTTTTTTTAAAGATTTATTTACTTTTATTGGAAAGTCATATTTACAGAAAGAAGAGACAGAGAGGAAAGATCTTTCTGTTGATTCACAACCAAATGGCTGCAATGGCCAGAGCTGCATGGATCCAAAACCAGGAACCGGGACCCTTTTGCAGGTCTCCCACACGGGTGCAGGGTCCCAAGGTTTTGGACCGTCCCTGACTGCTTTTGCAGGCCACAGGCAGGGAGCTGGAAGGGAAGTGGAGCAGCTGGGATTAGAACCATTGCCCATGTGGATCTTGATGTATGCAAAGCAAGGACTTCAGCCACTAGGCTACTGCTCCAAGCCCAAACCCTGAGGATTTTTAAAGATGTGTTTACTTATTTTAAAGTTAAAGAGAGAGAGAGAGATCTTCCATCCACTGATTGGTTCCCCAGGTAGCTGTGATGGCCACCACTGGGCCAGGCCAGAGCTAGGAACTTCATCCAGGTCTTGCACATGAGTGGTACTGGGATGGCCCAAGCACTTGGGCCAGCTTCTGCTGCCATTCCAGGCTACCAGCAGGGAGCTGGATCGGACAGTGGAAGAGCTGAGGCATGAACCCATACCCTTGTGGGATGCTGGGATCAGAAATGGCAGCTTTACCCTCTGTGCCATAACAGCGGACCTTTGAGTGAGGTTTTTTTTTTTTTTTTAAAGATTTACTTTTATTATTTTTTTTATTGGAAAGGCGGATATACAGAGAGGAGAGACAAAGAGGAAGATCTTCCATCCGATGATTCACTCCCCAAGTGAGCGCAACGGCCGATGCTTATGCCGATCCGAAGCCAGGAGCCTCTTCCGGGTCTCCCACGCGGGTGCAGGGTCCCAAAGCCTTGGGCCGTCCTTGACTGCTTTCCTGGGCCACAGGCAGGGAGCTGGAAGGGAAGCGGGGCTGCCGGGATAGAACCGGGGCCCATATGGGATCCCGGGCGTGCAAGGCGAGGACCTTAACCACTTGTGCCACCGCGCTGGGCCCGAGTGAGGATTTTTAAAATAAATTCATTTGAGGAGCAGAGAGCTAGTTTGCACATGCTCTCATCCCCTGCTTCACTCTCCAAATGGCCACAATGGGCAAAACTAGGTGAGCATGAAGCCAAGAGCCAGGAGCTTCTTCCCAGTCTTGCATGTGGGTACAAGAGCCCAAGGCCTTGGGGCATCTTCCATTGCCTTCACAGGCCATAAGCAGGGAGCTGGATGGGAAGTGGAGCAGCCGGGACTAGAACTGGCGCCCATGTGGGATACCAGTGCTACAGGCAGGTTAGCTTGCTGTGCCACTGCACCAGCCCCAAGCACAGAACATCTTTAACATGGCTTCCCCTCTCTCCTGCCGTAATGTGTGCATTCAGTTGATTGCCTTCTTTTTCCGTGTCAAAGAGCCTGCAGCATGTTCGTCAATTTACGTGTTATCGCCCCTCTAGAGAAAGACCCATAAAGCAAGGGGTTTTCCATTTTGTTCACTGTTTTCAATAGTTTCTAAAGCAATTTTGTTGAATTATTCACTTACCTGAAAGATGGGTTCAGGGAGAGAAAGCGATGATACACCCACTGGTACCTCTTAGACACCCACAGCAGCCGGGGCTGGGTCAGACCACAGCCGGAAGCCAGACATGCTGCATCTTGCACGCGGATTGGAGGGGCAGCAGGATTTGCACCATCACGTCCCACCGTGCACATGAGCAGGAAACTGGGTCAAAATCCAAGCCAAGGCTCAAGCCCAGGCCCTCGGGGAGGGTGTGCAGCTGTCCTGGGAGGCCTCATCACTGCTGTGCCAGTACACATCTCCCTGTAAAACTGAGCAGCCGGGCCCTCCCTGTGGGGCAGAGGCAGTTTAGTTCACCTCAATTCCACTCCTGTTTGAAGGGAAATACTCTCCATTGAATGTTGTCTGGTGGAGGCATGACCAATACATTTAGTAATGATACAGAATTCAGATTGTGGATTATTTCTCATTAAAATTTAGCCAATAGTACTTTTTAAAATCTCTATGTTTTAAAAAGATTTATTGATTTTTATTGGAAAGGCAGATTTACAGAGAAAAGAGGAGACCGAAGGATTTTCCATCTGAGCTAATCCAAAGCCAGAAGCCAGCAACTTCTTCTAGGTCTCCTACATGGGCGTAGGGTCCCAAGGCTTTAGGCCATCTTCCACTGCTTTCCCAGGCCATAACCAAGGAGCTGTATAAGAAGTGGAGCAGCCAAGACATGAAGCAGCACCCATATGGGATGGTGGCACTTGCAGGTGGAGGGTTAGTCAGCTGAGCTATCTCACCAGCCCCAAAACTTTTTCTGATGTGTATTTTTCTTTATTTGCAAGGCCAAGAGGCAAAATGGGGACCTGCCATCTGCTGGCATCTGGGGACTCATTCCAGGTCTTGCATGTGTTTGATAAGGACACAGCTACTTTGGAGCATCACCTGCTGTGTCCCGGAGCGTGCCTCTGCAGGAAGCTGAAAGTGAGACCGGGGCTCAGATGCAGGCACGCATCCCAGGCAGCACCCCGTGGCTGCCCCACGTTCTTTTTTTTTTCTCTAATACAAAAACTACAGTTTTACCAAAGACATTATTACATCAAATAATAGTGACATTGAAATAGGGAACTTTTAGGGCATTTTCATAATTGTTAGCATTTTATTTAGTGTAGTATGAAATTCTGATTCACTTTCATCTGCCATAAAGTAATTTTATATAATGCCATAATTTTGGTCTTTTATTATTCTGATTCTTATGAAAAGAAGATATAAGTAAATAAAGCTAAATGAAGATTATCTCAAAGGAACTTCTCTTTCCTAGTTTCGCAGCTACTGCTTCCCGCTGTCTGAGTCTGCCCAGGTCTCGTGTGACCATGCCGAGTCTGTGACTAATTTGCGTGGACCTAGTTATTTTAGACCTGCTTTGTTCCAGCTCCAGGAATACCACAAAGAGCATGCCCACCCATAAAAACTGGCTGGATTAGAAAGCTAGAAAACAGTGGGGTGAATGAATAGATATTGCGGTCTCAATAACTAGTAAGATCTTATTAATGCATTACTTTTAGAAAGATGATTTTCTGTTGTAGAAGGAATTGTGGGACTTGGTCTTTCCATCTCAACCCCCCAAAAAAGAAATTCGCGAGATTCAGTTTGAGTTAAAATGGCAAGTTGGTGCAAGAGGTTTTAGAATGAGCCTGCATTTTTTCTACCTATGTGAGAGATCTTTCTTGTGAGTAGTATAGAATAATTCCAGACTGAAGAGCATGAAGAACTCCGGCTATTTTTTTGCCCTCCTCAGATTTTGAAACTATGCAATGCTGGCTTCTAGAGACAGCGTGCCCGCCAGCTTGCAGGTCGATTCGAGCATCAGGCTGTTTGTTTTGTGTCGATTGTGTTGCTTTGTTCACCAAAAAACAAAACCAAAAAAGAAAAAGGAAGACAGTTTTCCAGTCCCCTCCCCCCCTTCAAATGTACCAATATTATCTTTCTTTGTGCTTTACCTTTGCAGTGGAGAAAGTAGACGGGTCAAAAACTGGTCATGAAGGCTTTTGTCATTTGCACTTTATAGCATGATACAGCTTCAGCAATGGCAAGTTTCTGCATGTCTTGTTGGTCATGGTTTTGTTATATATTTGTGCGTGTGTACTCCCCCTGTGTGTGTGCACATTACATAATGTAAAAATTAGAAGCATGCTGCTTAGCCTGCCTAGCTAGTGTGTAACCGTGCCTGGTAAACAATCGCTTTTCTTTCAAATTCTGACAATAGAGGAGTCGCACTCTCTTTGTTCCAATGAGCCACCTGCAGAAATTACGGCTTCTTCGTGTATTTCATCTTCTGAAACACATAACACTGATCTTACAACATTCCATGGAGAAGGCGAGCTGTTAGGTGTCCATCCTGCTGTAGCCCGCGAAGACAAGGCCCACTGGGCTCTTCCAGCCCCAAGGGAGGTACGCAAGTCTCAGGGGACCACCAGTGACGGAGCAGACGCCCCTGGTGCTCATCGCGACCACCCTTCCATTCCAGTCAGTTCCCAAGAACGCCCTGCTCTTCTCTTAAAAGAAGTTGGTCAAATGGAACAGCAAATAAAGACAGACCAGGAGTCTGAGCAGCTGAATGAGGTAGCAGCAAGGAAGGCTCCAGCCGAATCGGGTTGTGGTGGCAGGTTCACTTTGCTAACAGCCCAGACGCCACCCGCCGCATGCTCCCTGTCACCATCGGGAGCTTCAGGTGGTGGCAGTATGGAAAAAGATTCACCTGGATCGCCATTCGAAGTCATTCTTGACAAAGCAGCATTTGACAAAGAATTTAAAGACTCCTACAAGGAGAGCATGAAGGTGTTCGGTAGCTGGGCAGGGCACGCCGACGGAGAATCACCTGCAGACAAGCTGGAGAGCGATGACAAAGTGTCTCCGCTGCGGAGTGAAGAGGCAGGGCGTTACCCGGCCTCCGCACTGCTCGCCAGGCAGTTTTCACACACGGCTGCCGCGCTGGAGGAGGTGTCCCGGTGTGTGAGTGATATGCACAACTTCACCAACGAAGTACTCACTTGGGACTTGGATCCTCACGTGAAGCAGTCAACGGGCAAATCTGACCACAACACAAAAACAGGACCTGATGTAAACAAATGTCATTCAGATATCCCAGTAGTACATCTTAAAACTAACATTCACCAGAAAATTCCTGTGTGTTCTTTCAATGGAAACACTCCCATCACTAAGCCAACAGGTGATGATCTGGCAGAAGTATCTTTGCCAGCCCATGTCAGTTCTGTGAAGGGCATGCGAGGCAGTGAGCAGAAACAGGACGACGCGCTTTCAGAGCTGTCCAAATCTCCGTCGGAGAAACCCGTCCCTCTGGGTCCTGGAGCGGTTTTGCCTGAAGTGGATTGGCAGAGCCCTGGGGGAGGAGAAGTGGCAGAGGCTGACAGCTCCGGGGAGTCTGATGACACAGTGATAGAGGACATTGGAGTAGGTGCATCAGCTGAAAACAACAAAATTCAGATGGAAAGCCCGGGGTCCATTCCAAGTGCTGTTGCGAACACAAGCGGGAGAGCAGTCCAAGAGCTTTCCGCTTGTCAGAGGGAAAGGAAGACCTCCGAGGACTCTGAAGAGGGGGTCTGCACCTCGGAGCCACATCCGGCTCAGCCCCACGTTCCCGGGAGGAAGCTGCTTGGTGAGGTGGCCCCTTCCCAAGTACCCGATGTGTGTGTCCCAGAGGAGGGTGGGAAGCCCTCGGGAAACGTGGCTCAAGTTGCTCCTCAAAGGCCTGTTACAACTGAGAACCCAAAACTTCCTGTAGAAATATCAGCAGAAGTTTCTAGTGAGACAGATGTGAAAAGTTACACTTGCTCGACACCATTCCTCAGGAAAGATGTTAAAGACATGGATGATTCTTCCCCAGAGGATCTCATCACAGCCTTTCCTAAAACCCGAGAGAAGGGAACAGCAGGTGCAAGTGAGAGAAAGGCCCGTGACACAGCATCACAGAAGACAATAGACTGTAAAGTAACCCCTCCCACAGAAGCCTTGCCTGGAAGTGAGCCTGTTCCTTCAGAAGTGGAAGGCATTAAAAGCAGGCGCGGTGCACAAGCCGAAGAAGGAGTGAGTGGGCGTAAGGGTCAGGATGTTGTCCCAACCCAGAGCGCCCCAGCAGCATCTTCTGATTTGGAGCAGGAGCAGCTCACGATCCAAGCCCTGAAGGAACTGGGGGGGACACAGGCTGAGATGTCAGCTGCCACGCCGGGTGAAGACACATTGCCTTCTGAGGAAACGGCGCGGCGAACTGTGGCTCCAGGAGCTTGGCCACGGAGATCCTGTGCCATCCTGGAGCAAACAGGTGTCAACCCTGCATCTGGCTCTGATCCTGGGATCCCCAAAAGGCCTGCTGTTACCCAAGAAGCTGGCAGGGTAGATAATGGTTCCTGCCTTAGCACGACTGAGCTGGTAAACACCCATGCCCTAGCGAGACTGCTGGCAGGATTCTCAGGTAACAACTCGCAGCAGGAATCATGCATGTGGTTGAATCTGTGCAGGGTAGTTACCAGGATGCTATTTTTCTGAGTCTTGGTTTTAAATCTACAAAATTATAACCAGAGTACAAACTGTATAATAGGGGAACAACGTGCTGCTTTTTTTTTTTAAGGTCTGTTTTATTATTTTTTATTGGAAACACAGATACACAGAGAGGAGGAGAGACAGAGAGGAAGGTCTTCCATCCATTGATTCACTCCCCAAACAGCTGCAAAGGGTGGAGCTGTGCCGATCCAAAGCCAGGAGCCAGGAGCCTCCTCCAGGTCTCCCACACGGGTGCAGGGTCCCAAGGCTTTGGGCCATCCTCAGCTGCTTTCCCAGGCCACAAGCAGGGAGCTGGATGGGTAGCAGGGCCGCTGGGATTAGAACCAGCACCCGTATGGGATCCCGGCACATGCAAGGCGAGGACTTTAGATGCTAGACTACGCACCAGGCCCCCACATGCTGCTTTTTAATTAATTTGGTTTCCCTACACAATGTTTCCCAAAGCAGTACGCCACTTTATAAAATTGGTTCCCTTAAACATTTTTTTGTAGTTTCCAGTATGCTTTATTGTTCTCCTTTGCTTATATGTTGGCCTAGAGAAATTGCTACTTTTTAAAAAAATCATTAAATTCTCATTTATTTACAAAGTGTACTAGAACCTCTGTAGTACTCACACTGCTTCTAGCCTAGCGCTTGAATTTTTAATGAAGACCTTTGAAATAAAGGACTTGAGAAATGTACTTCACAATCAAAGGTAAAGGAATTCCTACTGGGAAAAGGGGTAGATGAAACTTTTAATTAATTTGATCATATACCACAGAGATTTTGTTGCTCAGAAAGTAGGTAACCAGTGTTGCCATACTGTTGGTGAGTATTACTTAAGGGAGCGCTAATTCTTCCATTTCGGACCTTATCCGATGATTTCCAGCCGGTATTCACTGGATGTTGCTGGAAGTCTTTCGTTTTGTCCCCTGTGTCACCATTTCCTGGCAGTCAACTTCCAGGTGACTGAAGTCCTGGACTTTCCGACATCTTGTAAGTGGGGTGGAGACTGTGTATTTGGGACGGCTGTTGTAGCACAACAATGCCAGCATCCCTATGTCAGTGCCATTTCAAGTCCCAGCTAGCCTGTCTCCAGGCCCTCCTGGGAAGGTGTCAGAGGACGGCCGAAGCAGCTGGGCTCCGGGCTTTGGCCGGGCCCCAGCCCTCACTATTCTGAGCATTTGGGGAATAAACCAGTGGATGGAAGCTATCCCTCTTCGTTTTTCTTTGTCAATGTGCTTATCAAAAAGTAAGTATTTTTTAAAAAGCTATTTAAAGCATTTTTCAATGAGACTCCAACATCTATATCTGATGCCAAATATAATGCTTACTGTTTAATCGGTGTTGGGTGCTATATAGGAGTCAAAATTGCATTTTTTTTTTTTTTTACATTTGAGAAACAATAACGAAGAGAGATTTTTCCATTGCCTAGTCACTCCCCTAATGCCTACAGCAGCTGGGGCCGGACCAGAGCAAAGCCATGAGCCCAGAACTCCATCCAAGTCTCCCCAGGGGGCGGCGGGGACTCAGCACTGCTCCCTTCCCAGGGTGCGCCTTAGAAAGCCAAGTTAGAAGCTTGGTGACTGGGCCCTCAGCCATGCTCACGGTCTGGCCAGTGTCCACTGTGGCATCTTCGCCCAGGCCCGCCCCGGCATCAGGCTCTTTGGGAGTACTTCACTTATGAAGAAGTGATTATACCCTTTGTTTGTTTGATTATACCCTTTAATCTTTTTAAGAGTTAGTTATTTTAATTGAAAGAGTTACAGATAGGAGATACAGATAGATCTAGCATCCACTGACTCGCTCCCAAATGGCCGGAATGGCCAGAGCTGAGCCTGTCCTACATGGGCGCTGGGGCCTGAGGACCTGAGCCGTCCTCCCCTGCTCTCCTGGGCCACAGGTAGGGAGCTGAACTGAAGTGGAGCAGCCGGGAAGTGAGCTAGCTCCCATATGGATCCCAGCACTGCGGGCAGAAGACTCGTTTGCCGTGCTACCTTCTGCTTTTCTGTGCCCAGCAGTGCAACTGCAGACAGCGCCTTCCGTGATCTCGGGGCCTCTGCGTCCTCTGTAAAACAGGGACATTGAGATCCGCGATTCCCCGCTGGCTTCAGTCATGACTTCTTTGGCTGAGGGGCATGGTAGCTTTCTTCCCGAGTTGTCCTAAATTCTTGCAGGTGGTTACTTCGGGTGATGAGGCATGTAAAAGTTAAGCCACAGAAGCTCCAGTGTCTCATTCTGGCGAACACCTGCTGATGGGCCCTTACATAACTAGCCTGGCTGGTTCAGCATCCTCCTTGTTCACGTGGTGATGGTGAGGATTCTGTCCTCCTTTACAATATTGTGGTAAAATTAAGTACTGGGTAAACACTCTCGGCAGCTCTCGATGGCGGAGAAGAGCCGTGCGAGCTGAGGAGGTTTGTCACCAACCAGCTTCTGTAGTCAGTAGGTATTTTTAGATGATTAAGACTGGTCCAAGACTGTAGTTGAAAGGCCTGCCTTTACATTTTCAAAATTGAAAACTTAAAAAAATTTTTTACTTTATGAATCAATCTTTTAAAATGTAAAACATTTCAATAAGATGTGTTAGTTCTAAAAAAGTATGTCTGAAACACGCATTCTTTTTTTTTTTAAGATTTACTTATTTTTATTGGAATGTTAGATATATGAGAGGAGGAGAGACAGAGTGAGATCTGTCCACTGTCCACTGATTCACACCCCAAGTGGCTGCAACGGCTGGAGCTGTGCCAATCCAAAGCCAGGAGCCAGGAGCTTCTTCCAGGTCTCCCACCCGGGTGCAGGGTCCCAAGGCTTTGGGCCGTCCTCAGCTGCTTTTCCAAGCCACAAGCAGGGAGCTGGATGGGAAGTGGGGCTGCCAGGATACAAACCAGCACCCATATGGGATCTTGGCATGCAAGGTGAGGACTTTGGCTGCTAGGCCACTGCCCCAGGCCCATCATCTTCCATTCTGAAGATACCAGTAGTTCTGTAGATGTGTTCTCTTTGAAGTAACCATAGGGAAATAGAAAAAATGAAAAATGGCATTTTATTTTTTACGCTTGATCTTAGCAAAAAGGCCAAGAAGCAGTTTATCTTTGTTTTGCTATTTTATGTTATATATCAGTTTATAGTGAAGCCCATGTGATATTACATAATTAGTTGCTCAATAATTACAGGATGTTATTCTGAAATAGTTTAAGGGAAAATTAGATTGTATCTCACGCCAATTTAGTGCAGATAATTTTTTATTATTCATATCAGTAAGAATGCAAGGAAATGGGCGTATAGCTTTGTAATAGGTATGTAAATTGCTACAACCTGTCTAAGGCAGTTAAGCAATATGTAACAGAGATTTCAAATTGCCCTAGCAATTTTGTTTTTGGGAATTTATTCTGAAAGACATTTATGTGTACAAATAACTAGTGGCCAATAGCTCAGTCTTTTAATAGTAGAGATGGGTTGAGCATGTTATGACCTGACTGCAATAAAATATTACACAGCCAAGTTTTGTAGTTGGAGAAGTGCGTGAAGAGTGGAAGAACCAGAAAGAACTACAAGGACGTAAATCGCGTTTCCACTTGCGTGTGCAGTCAGCTGTCAGCGCTGGCGGCTGCGCTTATTTCAGATGGGGAAACTTCTTGATTAGCACCTGCTGTGTTCTCTTCGCCTGCCCCGCCCCCCATGTGACCACCAGCACAGATCTGGTGCGTCCTTCCTGTTCGTCTTTTTTTCTCTCTCTCTCTTTCCATTTATTCAGAAGAATTAGAAAAAGATCTGCTGACTACACTCAAAATTGCTGCAACAGCAGGGCCAGGCTAGGCTGAATCCAGGAGCCAGGAATTTCTTCCCAATCTCCCATTGTAGGTAGCAGAGTTCGAGGTACTCAGTCCATCCTCCTCTGCTTTCCCAGGCCTTCAGCAGGAAGCTAGATCAGAAGTAGAGCAGCCGGGACAGGGATTGACACCTGTAAGGGATGCTGGAGTCGCATGGGGTGTTTTAACCCATTATACCGTAACACTGGCCTCTTAGAATAATTTTTTTTTTAAACGAAGTCACAATTATTTTTTCCCAATCGCAGTCCAGTAGTCTTCTGCTGGACTCAACCTTCCTGCAAATTTAAAGGAGGTCAGACCTGAAGGTGCTAGGGAGTGAACGGAAGCAGGCTGACTCCGGAGTTCACACCTGCAAAGAGGCTACGTGAAATCAGTTCTGGTTACTGCTTTCAGACATGCTCCGCCAGCACTGGAATCAGACAGATTGGCTAAAACTGCTACAAGACTGAGAACAGAATGTGTGTCTGCCACAGCCAGGCAGTCACTGGAAAAGGAAAAGTCAGATACTAAGTACCCAAAGCACAGGTGCACGAAAGGATACAGACATCCTGTGAAAGATCTTAAGAGACTAAGAGTTGGCTCTTTGGAGCCAGTTGAACTGAACTGAATTGAATGCTAAAACACAAGTACAGTACTCTCCAAAGGAATTTAACAGTCCTGAATGGCCCAATTCAATGGCTAAATCCACGCATTACAAGTGCAGGGATCCCATATGGGCACGGATTCTAAACCCGGCTGCTCCACTTCCCTTCTGACTCCCTGCTTGTGGCGTGGGAAAGCAGTACAGGATGACCCAAAGCCTGGGGACCCTGCACCCAGATGGAAGACCCGGAAGAGGTTCTTGGCTCCTGGTTTCAGATCGGCTTAGCTCTGATCTTTGCAGACACTTAGGGAGTGAACCATTGGATGGAAGATGTTTCTATCTCTCCTTCTCTGTAAATCTGATCTGCCTTCCTAATAAAAATAAGGAAATCTTAAAGTGCAGAAGCTCTGCACTTTATATATATATAAATATAATGCTCAGTATGGAATTAAAACTATACAACATTTCCAGCCGCACCTGCCAGTTCACAAGAGAGCCAGGCTGAGGCCAGGCCAGACTGGGGTACAGCACCTTAGGAACTCCCTGTTAAAGTACAGCATCCTTCAGTATGTGTGTGGCTTGGCTCTGAGGACAGGCAGAACTAGGCTAATCCCTAGCACCCACTGATGCTAGTGAGAGCCAGAATGGGTGCGGGATGGGCTGAGCTGTTGTACTTGCTAGCAAGAGCCGGAATAGGTACAGGCCAGTAGGACAGGCCACAGTGCCCACGAATGAGTGACAGGACCAGGGCATGCCATATCAGACTAGGCCAAGCATCCACCAGAGCCCATGCCAGATCCTTGGCAGGAAACAGGCCTGATGGAACTCCCCTGCTAGGTCGCAGCTGTCACTGGTGAGCACAAGAGCTGTGGTTGGGGGCAGCTCACAACATGCCAGGATACAGTATTCATTGGCATACGTGTCGTCCAGGTCTGTGAGTGGGCCTTGCAAAGCCAGTCCATAGAATTCAGTGGTATGTGTGAAAGCTCAGGTGCAGGCTGAGCAAGGCTGAACTGATAACACCCACCAGTTCACATGAGAGCCAGGGCTGGCAGCTGGCCAGGCTGGGCTAGGCTGTAGCACCCACCAGTGTGAGCTGGGACGGGGAGCAGGCCAGGCAGAGCTGAGCCATAGCGCGCACAAGACCCGGCCGGGAGCTGTCCTGGTAGGACAACTTCAGGGACTCACCTACTAAACTGCTTCTTCCACTGTTGAGCAAGAGAGCTTGGACCGGGAGCAGACCAGTCTGGGCAGGACTTCAGCACCCATCAGCTGGCATGTGGGCTAGACCTAGGGGAAGACCAGGCTGGGCTGAACCATTGCACCAGCTGGCTCAAGTAAGAGCCAGAATAGTTGTGGGTCAACTGGACTTTACCAAGCATTCACTGGCACGAGCCAGTACTGGATTCAAGTCATGTCAGGCTGGACCCCAATACCTCTTGCCAATGCGAAATCCAAAACTGGGAGAGGTCCTGCTGGAGAACTGTGGGCACTCCCCTGCTAGGTTGCAGCTCCCACTAGTGAACATGAGAACCAGGGCTGGGGATGGGCCAAGCTGGAAAAAGACAACAGTACCCACAGGCATGCATGTGGGCCAGGTCTGGATGAGGGGCAAACTAAGCTAAGCCACAGCACCCACTGGTGTGTACGAGAGCCAGGTGGGACATGGGATGAACCAGGCTAAACCACAGCACATGCCAGCACACACAAAAACCCAGGCCGCGGTCAGGCCTGGTGGCAGTTATTAGAGATCACCCCACCTAGCCTGCGGCACCTGCTGGTATACATGATGACCGGGCCTGTGGTGGGCTGGGCTTGTCTAGGCAGCTGCATCCAATAGCATGTGTGTTAGCTGTTGCAGGTAATGGACCTGACCTGACCCTGCACTGGCTGGTACATACAAGTCAAGTCTGAGGTTACCCTCTTGTGAGGCTTCTTGGCAGACTGACTAGACTGCTAGACTCAAAACCCTGGCTATAGGGAAATCCACAAGATTCCAACCTTGGAACACACATATCGGGTCTGGGCCTCCTCGGTTCGTGGTGCCCATGCAGTGGAGAAGCATACCCAGGTACACACTGAAGACTCGGCAGCCAGCTCATCTATCTGGCAGTGGTGGTCGAGCGCCTCGTGGAGGGTGGAAAGTGGAGAACAGGCAGTGCTGGTGAAGCTTTGCAATGAATGCCTGGCTCTGTGATGCACCAAGGTAGATGTTGTCAGTCAACAGACCTTGGTAGGACTTTCTCAACCCTGGATCGATGAAACTACGGTCCCAGAACTATCGGATCCCCTCAAGTAACGCCCTCGGAACATGCTTCCCCACACGGGGGTCTGTAAGGCAACGTCAAACAGCCTTCTGCTGTCCCGGGTGCCAGTGTATGAAAGCAAGGAGTGGTCCTCTTTTCTCCCCGTCCTCCCAGCCCCACCAGCCCTCCTCCACACCTCAGCCCTCCCCTCCCCCTCTGAGGCTCACCTGAGCATGCATGCCTCTCAACTAAATAAGCAATATTATTTTTTTTTTAAAAAAAGGTAGTAAGGTTGTGCAAAGGGCATTAAATTACTTATTAAATGTTTATAGTTGGGTTCTTCCACAGTCGTTCCAATTAACTAGTGTTTTGTTTAAGTTTGGGTTGGATCTAGTGTTCTAAAGGCTTAATGAGCACCGTATGTTGACAGTTGGTCGCGGTCCAGCATGCTGGTCTGATCAGATCTGCTAGGACGGAAACGGATTGACACAAATGAGAGCTGCAGTGTTGTGTTTGCCCATTCCACCGTGACTCATCATGGCGCCTGTTGTCTTAATTACATTCTTGAGTTACAGAAGGCCGGCGGTTTGCACATCCACACCCACCCTCTGCTCCTGTGGGGAGTGGGAGTCCAGGCCATTTTGCTTTCTGTGCTTTATAAAACTGAAGCTGGGGGCAGAGGGGATGGTAAGTTATTTTAATGAATAAAAAACTGGGTTTTTTTTTTTTTTCTGGGTCTGGAAGGAATGTGAGTTTGAAAGGGGTTCTCACCAGTGCTTTTGGCCTGCTGCCGGTCGTTCGCAGCTGACAGGATTGTCTGTGGGCCAGTGACGGCTTCGTGTTCTATCAGTGACCCCTCTCATCCAGTGACGTATTAGCAGGGAACTGGATCAGAAGTGGCGCATCCATGGCTCAAATGGGCTCCCATATGGGATTCCAGCAGCCAGCCCCTAGTAAACTTTTTGGCTTTTTATTTCGTTTTGTCTTGTTAAAAGATTTATTTTTGTCGGAAAAACAGATGTGCAGAGAGAGGGGAAGTCAGAGAAAAAGATCTTGAATCCACTGGTTTACTCCTCAAATGGCCTCAAAAGCTAGAGCTATGCTGATCTGAAGCCAGGAGATTCTTCCAGGTCTCCCACACGGGTGCAGGGTCCCAAGGCTTTGGGCCGTCCTCGACTGCTTTCCCAGGCCACAGGCAGGGAGCTGGATGGGAAGTGGAGCAGCTGGGATACAAACCATCACCCATATGGGATCCCAGTGCATGCAAACCAAGCATTTAGCCATTGAGCGATGATGCCAGGCCCCCAAGTAAGTTCTTTAAAAATATAATTAGAGGTAAGGCTGCTATAGAAGGTTAAGTTGCCTTCTACAGCTCCAGTGTCGCAGTGGGACCCACTGGAGTACTGTCTGCTCAGCTTCTCATCCAGCTCCCTGCTAACGTGCCTGGAAAATCAGTGGAAGATGGCCTGAGCATTTGGACCCTCCGCCCATGTGGGAGACGAGGGTGAAAGAAGCTCATGGCTTCACCTGGGCCCGTCCTGGCCATTGTAACCATGTGAGACACAAACCAGCTGCTGGAAGGCGTCTCTCTGTCTCTGCCTCTCTCTCTCTATAATGTTGTCTTTCGTATAAATGAATCTTTAAACACAGAGTTGAAATAGGGACAGTTAGTGCAGGAAAGCAGCCTTCGTGTCCCGGCTCTGCTCGGCATTGCAGCGCCACGATGCCTACCTGGGAAGGCGGCGGGTGATGGCTTTCGCCCATGGCAGGCCCATCTGCTCAGGCTCGAGTGAACACTGGGGATTAACCAGCAAATGAAAGACACTCTCCTTCCACCTTAGAGAGGACTTAGCTTGGAAATTCACACTTAGGTGTTGTTTTTTGTTTTTTCAGAGTAAGCAATTAACAGCCTTTTGTCTTAGATGTGTATAAGAAGAGCAGATTAAATTCAGTTAATCTTTAGAAATAGTTTAGTCAGATGGAGAACTATAAGCAGTTCTGTAATAGAATGACAGGGAGCCAGCACCATTTACTACTGGTCGACTTGAATTGGCAGGGAGCATATGAGTGCCCCTGTTGGTTTAATGTAGGTACTACAATATGGGTAGGAGGCAGCATTGAAAGCTTTTAAAACAGAAGTAATAGTGTCACATTACAGAAGAGTCATGCTTAATTCTACCAGCAGCATAAGCCCTCTAGGCAAATACATAAGACACACCATGTGCCAGTAATACAAAATGCAGGTAGCTGAGCAATTACTGATACTACTGAGTCCTAAAGGAAGCTGTATTAGGTATTGGAATGGTAGTAAAAGACAATGGGTAAACTGATTCATCACATGATTTTAACCGTAATGAGGTACACTAAAAACATTATTTAAATATGACTAATTTGGGCCCAGTATGATAGCCTAGTTGCTAAATCCTTGCCTTGCATGCATAGGAATCACATATGCATGCGGGTTCATATCCTAGCTGCTCCACTTCCCAGCCACACTGCTTGTGGCCTGGGAAAGCAGTGAAAGATGGCCCACAGCCTTGGGTCCCTGGAAGAGGCTCCTGGCTTCAGATGGGCTCAACTCTGACCATTACGGCCATTTGGGAAGCAAATCTTTTCTTTAAAAATGTGATCAAATTCAGGATGATATTTTGCCAGCTCTACCTTCAGACCAGAGATGGTCTCCCAATGAAACTGTTGAATTTATCTGGACAATAAGATGCTGGACTCTATGCTTGGTATATGTTTGCAACAAAAGAATCTTGACTGGATTTGAACTGTGATACTGCAACGAGGTGGAGGAATCCACATGGGGGGAGGGGTTGGGGGAATCCCAGAGCCTATGAAACTGTGTCACATAATGCAACGTAATAAAAAAAAAATGTGATCAGTTGTGGCTTTCCAAGTAAAGTTAGGCATTCAGTAGTCATGTCTGACGTGTAGACTTGTCCTGGGCCTGCTCGTTTGAGAGCTCTGAGCTCCCATTCTGCTAGAACATGTGGCACTAGCTTGGGTCAGTTCCCTTCAGATTTTGAGGAAGAAGCTAGCCCAGGTTTCGTTCTCTTCCTGCTCGTATGGTGCTGCTTCACATGTGGAAAGTAGGATTAAGAAACGGGCGTGCTTTGGTGTGAACATTTCGATTCCTGAATACAGGTAGATCACGCATGTGTGTGGCAGTTGGTCAGCCCATGGGCTCCCGGTAATGGGCTTACGTTCCAGGACACCTGTGGAAGGATGTGGGTGTGCCCCGTCTGCACCAGCCACTCTCATGGGCAGCGAGTCTCCACTTGTGGCATGCCAGAACCCAAAGGAAGCAGAAGTTTGTTCACAGCGTGGGTGGCTCCCATGCAGCCGAGAGCCGCGGCTTTGGACCGTCTCTGAATGACGCGCCCCGTGTTAGGCACAGAAAGGATCCAGTCTCCCCATGAACCAGGTTACGATCTGGCTTTCCTGTGACAGCTCTGGAAGGCAGACTTCACTCAGCTCTAGTGTTGGACTCTAAGAGATGAGGAAAGGCAGAGTGAGCCCTGTCTGCATGTTTCTGTCTCGGCTTACCAGGTGGGAATGGCAGAAGCATTCCCTAATCAGAGGACATTGTCCAAGGAAGTGTTTCCTCTCGTGTGTGGAATTTGCCACGTTGGGAGATGCCACTACGTGACCTGTCGATCACTCCCACATCGCTGCTCTGGCCAGACCAGTCTGTCCTGTGTACCCGATGGCCCACTGCCTCCTGGTCCTATCTCCCCCTCTCCCTTACACTCAGTTCTGTTAAGTCATAAAGTCAGAGCTCTTCCATCTGCTGCTTCACTCCCCTCGGTGACTGTGACGATCAGAGGTGGGCCAGGCCGAAGCCAAAAGCTACAAATTCCATCCAGATCTCTCACAGCACTGCTGGGGTCCAAGTGCTTGGGCCAGCTGCCTTCCCAGGCATATTGGCAGGGAGCTGGCCAGAAGGGCAGCAGCTGGGACTGTGGGATTCAGTCTGGCGTTGGCAGCTTAACCCTGCTGGCCCTGTAACCCTTTTTCAGTAGAAATTTTTATATGAAACTTTGATGTGTAAGATACAAGGGCTAAAAGGATGTCTTTTTAAAATTAATTAACTTGTTTATTTATTGTGTCATTTTATGACAGTTTCATAGGCTCTAGGATTCCCCCAGCTCCTCCCCAAGCCCTCCCCCCTTACTGATTTCCTTCATATTGTTACAGTAGTACAGTTCATAACCAGTCATGATTCCTTCATTGCGGGCATGGACCATGCAGAGAGTCCAGCATCTTACTGTCCAGATAAATTCAGCAATTTCATTAAGAGACCATCCTTGGTCTGAAAATAGCTGGTAGAATATCATCTCTCCTCCACTACACAACTTCAACGACAGGAAGAAACATTGAAATTAACAACATCGTAAGTTAATTAACATGGTATTGAGTGATCAATATGTTAGAAAATTCAAATTCTTTTTTTTTTTTTAAAGATTTATTTTTATTATTTTTTCATTGGAAAGGCGGATATACAGAGAGAGGAGAGACAGAGAGGAAGATCTTCCGTCCAATGATTCACTCCCCAAGTGAGCGCAACGGGCCAATACTATGCCGATCCGAAGCCAGGAGCCTCTTCCGGGTCTCCCACGCGGGTGCAGGGTCCCAAAGCTTTGGGCCGTCCTCGACTGCTTTCCCGGGCCACAGGCAGGGAGCTGGAAGGGAAGTGGGGCTGCCGGGATTAGAACCGGCGCCCATATGGGATCCCGGGCGTGCAAGGCGAGGACCTTTAACCACTTGCGCCACCGCACCGGGCCCGAAAATTCAAATTCTTAACCACATCCTGTAACTACTTCCTTGGCATCTGAATTTTAGTATGTACGAAGCTGGCTGCTAAACCCCCCCCCCTTTTTTTTTTTTCTCCCAAGCTGGCATGTTTTTGAGTTTAACCAAAATCAGAGTGGCACAGGAACAGTGGAAGCCTCAGCATTAACATCCATCATATATAACAGCTGAGTATGAACTTAACATCAAAGTTCCTATTAGTTCAGATAGAGACTAATAAAGGTCTGCGAGTTGATAATCACTCAGCTTGTACCTTACTGATCAGGCTTCCCATCTGGCTTCTCAGACAGAGAGAGACATAGAGATACAGAAAGTCTGGAACAGCCAGGGAGCAGGCCAGCTAGCCTGTCATCGCTCAGCCTGTACTTACTGGTCAGGCTCACTATTTGCTTCTCCTGGACCTTACTAGGCAGGATGTAGAGTTAAATTCTTCCTCACTCACTGGGTTGCTGGGGATTTTCCTGCTCACCTGCCTAAAACTTTTCTGTTCTTCAGTTGTTAAAATGCAAAGTTTTGTAAAACCGTGCTTAATCACATATACTGCAAAGTTTAGATTGTGGCTTAAGATTCTCCCCAAAAAACTTTATCAATTTATGACTGTTAATGCTTAAAAAAAAAAAAAAGATCCCTTCTAATCCTCTGCTCTTGATTATTTTGTGTGTCCTGTCAGCTGAAGAGAGGACGGGGGAAAAGTCTTTACTTTTCTGAAGCAAACTTTAGCCTTAGTTCTTCAGTTTCCCATAACTGTAATATGGGTTATATGGCATAGCAGATTATGCCACCGCCTGCAATGCTGGCATCCCTTATGGGCACTGATTTGTAGCCTGGCTTCTCCGCTTCCTGTGCAGCTCCCTGCTGGTGCCCCTGGGAAGGCAGCGGAGACGGCTGCACCTACGTGGGGAAGACCTGGGAGGAGCTCCAGGCTGCTGGCATTGGCCTGGCACAGCCTCAGGGAGTAGATCAGCCGATGGAAGTCAGCTGTTCGTCTCTCTGTAACTCTGCCTTTCAAAACATTTTTTTTAAATCTAAAAAAACACCTCGTAATTAGATATAAACAACCTAATAGAGTCAAATGAATAATAGCTAACATACCACAACCAGTTAGCAGTGTTCTCAGTAGTTCTCCACATGAACCCGTTCAATCCTGGCAGTATCCCTGACAAGCAAGCATCGTGGTAGTCCTCTTGGAGAAGAGGAACCCCAGGCACACAGAGGGTCAGTAGTCTTGCCTGAGATCACTCAGGCAATAAATGAAAAAGGATGCAAACCCTGGCATTCAGGGACCAGTGCCTGTTCAGGGCCATACGGCCTCTTAGGACGGTGGATAAGCCTGGCAGCGGATAGGGCTGGCAGCCGGCGGGGGCGCAGGAGGCATAAGAGAGCTCTGGAGAGCTGGGCTTAGAACCGGTGACCATATGGGTTCCCGGCATGTTCAAGGCGAGGACTTTAGCCACTAGGCCACTGCGCCAGTTCCACTATTTTAATTTGATTTCTGATTAATCTTAGCATATGGGAACACAGGTGATCTTGTTACACTGACCTTCATCTCCGACTTGCGGCTCTATCTTGGCCTGCTCAGGGAGTTTCCTGGCCTGGTAGCCTTGCAACAGCTGTGCCAACACCCCCACCCTCAGCTCCACCCGTTTTCACAGCACCAGCTTCTTCCCTTGCTTGCGGCTGTCTCCTGTCACTCCTCGGAGAGGCTGCCCCTGTGTGTGCCTGCTCCTGGCGCGGTGGGCTCCCCGGGGCCTCTGCTTTCGGTATTCACTGCCCTTCTTTCTCAGTGAACCTGAGGGAGCTTGCTTGCCTCGCCCGTGCTTAGGTTGTACGGCCCGTCCCCAGCACTAACCCGTGAAAAACAGGCAGTCAGGAAACCTTGATGAGAAAACACGGGTCGGCGTGTGGCACTGTGGGGAAGCCGCTGCAGTGCCAGCGTCCTGTGTTCAAGCACTGCACTCGCAGGCCAGCTTCCTGCTCATGTGCCTGGGGAGGCAGTGGGAGATCGGCCCAGTGCCGGGGCCCTGGCACCCCCGCGACAGACCAGGAAGGAATCAGGCACCTGGCTTTTAGCCTGACCGCGGTGTGGCCGTTGCAGGTATTTGGGCAGTGAACTAGTAGGTGCAAGTGCTGTGTGTGTGCGCTCCTGTCACTCTCAATAACTAAATTTACAGAAAAGAAAGCTGGGCAGTGAGCACCTCCACAGGTGAGGGATGTGGCGTGGGCACGTGGCCTAGCGGTGGACGCCTGCATCCCACATTGAGGCACCGGGACTCCGATCCCTGCCGAGGCTCCCAGCTCCAGCTGCCTGCTGATTCCACCCCGGGAGGCACCCCGATGGCTCCGTGGGTTGGGCTCTGCCACCCACGGGACAAACCTGGATTGCATTCTCCCATGTTGGGTATTTGGAGTGAGGCAAAAGACAAGAGCTCGCTCTCTCAAAGTCCTTACCTCTGAAAGAGGGGCTCGACTGAGGGCAGGAACAGATGGGTTAGAGCAGAGGAGCCTGCCTGACGCCCGGCACTGCCACTGGCCGCTACTTCCTGGCTCTGAAGCGCGTGGCTGCTCCTCAGGCTTGGCAGCTGCCTCTTCCCTCGCTCCTTCCTCATATTTTGGTCCTCCCCTTTCCCAGGGGATCACAGAGGAAGTTTCCAAAGCGCATGCCAGGTTCATTTCCTTGGCGTTCCTAACCAGAGGCCTTGCTCCGTCGTGCTCAGTGGTTCCAGCACGGAGAGTTCATGTGTGGAATTGACTGAGGGGAGGGCATCTGGGATTACCTGGAAATAGTGGTTTCACCATCCCATAGTCATTCGCGTGGCCCATGTTTGAGCATTCACTTACAGACAGGAAGAGCTATAACAAATTAACCAGTAGGTGTTCTTTTTTCATTTTTAAAAATTTTATTTCAGTGTATGGCGCAGTAGCCTAGTGGCTAAAGTCCTCGCCTTGCATGTGCCAGGATCCCATATGGGCACCAGTTTTAATCCTGGCGGCCCCGCTTCCCATCCTGCTCCCTGCCTGTGAACTGGGAAAGCAGTCGAGAACGGCCCAAAGCCTTGGGATCCTGCACCCATGTGGCAGACCTGGAGGAGGCTCCTGGCTCCTGGCTTCGGATCAGCGCAGCACCGGCCATTGGGGTCACTTGGGGAGTGAATCATCGGATGGAAGATCTTCCTCTCTGTCTCCTTTCTGTATATCTGACTTTCCAATAAAAATAAGTATATCTTTCCTTAAAAAAAAATTATTTGAACCAGCACTCCCATTGGATGCCAGTGTCACGAGCAGAAGGTTAACCCGCTGAGCTACACCACGAGCTCAGACACGATGGTTGGTGTGTTAGAATAGGACGTCTCTGAGCTGACAGCCCAGGAACCAGGACCTGTGAAGCCTGCTATGTTGGACCATCTTTTCCAAGCTCTTCCTCGGTCAGTCTGCTTTCATTCCCAGAGTCTCCCTGCCTGACCCAGCTGTTATCCTGTTTTAGCTGCGAGCCGAGCCCAGGCCCCTCTGTGCTGTTAGGCAGGTTATACCTGCGCTGCCAGCGGATACTCCTCCAGTGTTGTCCTAATAGATCCGGGTGTTTCTTTTTTCTTTAATTAAATATTTACCTATTTGAGAGGCAGAGTACACAGAGAGGAAAAGAGATCTTCCATCAGCAGGTTCACTCCACAAATGGCCTCGGTGACTGGGCCTGGGCCAGTCCAAAGTCGGGAACCAGAAGCTTCCGCCGGGTCTCCCTCATGGGTGCAGGGTTCCAAGCACTGAGTCACTGTTTTCCCAGGTGCGTTAGCAGAGCTGGAGCAGCAGTGGAGCAGCTGAGCTCAAGCCAGCATCCGCATGGGATGTTAGCACTGAGGGCCCAGCACGGTGACCTAGAGGCTAAAGTCCTCACCTTGCACGTGCTGAGACCCATATGGGCACCGGTTCTAATCCCGGCAGCCCCACTTCCCATCCAGCTCCCTGCTTGTGGCCTGGGAAAGCAGTCAAGGACAACCCAAAGCCTTGGGACCCTGCACCCGTGTGGGAGACCCGGAAGAAGTTCCTGGTTTCTGGCTTCAGATCCTCCTCCCTTTCTCTCCTCCTCTCTGTATGTCTGACTTTGCAATAAAAACAAATAAATCTTTTTTAAAAAGATATATTTAACTGTTATTGGGAAGTCAGATTTACAGAGAGAGAGATCTGTCCGCTGGTTCACTCCACAAGTGACTACAACAGCCAGAGCAGAGCCAGTCCAAAGCCAGGAGCCTCCTCCAGGTCTCCCACGTGGGTGCAGGGTGGCAAAGCTTTGGGCCGTCCTTGACTGCTTTGCCAGGCCACAAGCAGGGAGCTGGAAGGAAAGTAGAGCAGACAGGATAGGAACCTGCACCCATATGGGATTGGGGTGCCTGCAAGACAAGGATTTTAGCCACTGGGCTACCATGCCAGGCCCTTCGATGTGGTTTTTATTTGTGCTTTTCTAAATAGGTAAGGAACCAGAGCCTTTTTTCATATGTCCATCAGCCATTTGAATTTGTTCTTTCTAGAAATGCCTGCTCATTTCCTTTGCCTATTTCTTGGATATTTCTTAACAAAAATGTTCCAGCAGGTGGCAGTAAAGTTCACGGAACTGGATGGCTTTTTCTAATTTGTGTTAGAGTAGAAAATTGTAATTTGCGTTTAGGCTTATGCCTTTATTCCTTGTTCCTTCCCTGACACTTCAAGGTCCTTTTCTGTCGTGGCGCCAGCCTCGTTCCTTTAGCTTAGTCCTTTGCTTTTCTTGTCTGTTCTTTCTGTCCCGAACATTGAAATTTCAAAATGTTAGGATTGTAGGCAATATATTTAGAAAATAGAAACCCACCACGCAGCCTCGCCTGCTCTGGCTCACCGCTAGTTGGCGCTTGGCCTCAGCAGCTTCATCCGTCTCTGTCTGCCAGCCTGGAAACAGGCTGCTTCTAGCTGCTGCAGTAACATTCCGTTTTTTTACTCCTGAAAATTGTTTTGAATTATTTATTTATTTGTTTGTTTATTTATTGATTTATGTGTTTATTTATTTTTCATTTATTTTTGTTGCAAAGTCAGATATAGAGAGAGGAAGATCTTCCATCTGATGATTCATCCCCCCAAGTGACCAGGGTCCGGACTAGAATCTCACGTGGCAACCATGTATTACTGTGTCTCCTTATTCTCCTGTCATCGCCTGCCATGGTAGCATTCCAAATGGGCACTGGTTTCTGGATGATCCATTTGATCTTATTTTTTTTAAGATTTATTTATAGATTTTTTTTTTTTTTTTTGAAAGGCAGATATACAGAGAAGAGGAGAGACAGAGAGGAAGATCTTCCATCCACTGATTCACAACAGCTGGAGCCAGGAGCTTCTTCCGAGTCTCCCGCACAGATTCAGGGTCCCAAGGCTTTGGGCTATCTTCAACTGCTTTCCCAGGCCACAGCAGGGAGCAGGATGGGAAGTGGAGCTGCCGGGATTAGAACTGGCACCCATATGGGATCCCGGGCACATGCAAGGTGAAGACTTTAGCCTCTAAACTACCGCGCCAAGCCCTGACTGCTCCACTTTTAATCCAGTTCCCTGCTAATGAGCCTGGGAGAGCAGTGGAAAATGGCCTAAATGCTTGGGCTCCTGAACCCAGGTGGAAGACTTGGAAGAAGCTCTTACCTCTTGCCTGCAACCTGACTTGTCCTCAGCTGTTGTGATCAAGTTTATTCATTTTTATTTATTTGAAAAAACTGAGAAGTGCGCACGCATACACACACACACACACCACTCCACAAGTGACTGCAACAGCCAGAGCGGAGCCAGTCCTAAGACGGGAGCCTCCTCCAGGTCTCCCATGGGGTGCAGGGTGGCAAAGCTTTGGGCCATCCTTGACTGCTTTGCCAGGGCACAAGCAGGGAGCTGGATGGGAAACAGAGCCGCCGGGATTAGAACTGGCGTGTTCAAGGTGAGGACTTGAGCTGCTAGGTAATTGTGCTAGGCCCAGTCTGCCTTTATAAACAACCAGAAATTTCATTCAGCTCTCCCTCCTGGATGGTGGGGATTCAAGCACTTGAGACATGATCTGCCGCCTGCCAGGGTGTGCCTTAGCAAGAAGCAGGCACGCAGATTTGACTCAGTGCCCAGTATGGGACATGGACCTAGCCCACCATCCTGCCGTGCCCTCCCCTATCCCACAGTGCACTCCCTACCCCATGCCCTCCCCTGCCGCCCCTGAGTCCTCCATGCCACCGCACTGTGCCCTCCCTACCCCGTGCCCTCGCCTGCTGCCCGCAGTGCCTTCCCCTGCCGCCCCACTGTGTCCTCCCTGTCGCCCCGTTTTGTTCTTGCCACTTCAGCATTTCCGATCAGGAATGAAAACACTGCTTCTCTGAGGTCACCTCCCTGAGTGGGCTGAGAGTGGCAGCGTTTCTCCCGTAAGCTGGTATCCTTTAGTGTTTCTTGTGTCCACCTGGGTTATGCCTCAGATCAGTGTAGAGGGAACTCAGCTGCAAGTGGGTGAGAGCATGGTGTCATGGCGTCAGCTTACACCGGGGCCTCCCAGGCCTTCCTGTTGGTGATTTTTATTTTATTTTATCTTGTATAATGATTACATGGTTGATCAAGATTAGGGTTGGGTGAACTCATTGTCTCCAATTTTGCTGTTTCTTCTTGTCCTGTTGGTGATTATAGCTAACGTTGGAGCAGGTTCTGAAGGCATTGGCTGATGTATTCCTTAGACATTTTACAAATGAGGAGGTGGAGGTGTGGAAAGGTTAAGGCAGTGTGGTTACACAGCAGAACTCTAGTCCCGCCTCTCTGGCCCCAGAGCCCTACCAGCAAAGAGAGGGCACTCCGAGTGGGGCCATAGTGCTGAGGCGTCCTTTCAGGGGGCTGACATGCCCACGCTCGTGTCATTGATGGGGTACCAGCAGCCCGTCAGCTGGTCTTTGAGGTGCTTTACTAAGAGCCTGGACATTCCCAGTCCGTGTAAAAGGCCCGCTTGCCTGGGTTGGTGCTGGTCCGTGCAGCTTCCCACAGCATCACTAATCGTGTCCCTCTCACCCTCAGAAGCATTTTAGTCTGCTCATCATCCTGGGCTTCTCCTAAGACTGACAGAGCCTAACGCTGCACGGCTGATCTGTTTGCATTCCTTCTGGCTGCAGCAGCCGGGGCAGGGCTAGGCTGACACCAGGAACCAGGAGCTCATGGGACGCCCACATCCCGGAGTCTATGCTTTCAGTTGGCGTTACTAAATGGCTGTGTGTGTGCCTGTGAGTGCCGAGTGCTCCCCGGGTGTGCAGCAGAGAGCCGGTGGCTGGCTGTGTTCACTTTCAGTTGGCGTTACTAAGCGGCTGTGTGTGTGCCTGTGAGTGCCGAGTGCTCCCCGGGTGTGCAGCACAGAGCTGGGGGCAGAGCTGGGAGTGGTCCACCTCGGCCGGCGGCTGTCTGTGTTCATACCGCTTGTCTCCTTGCCTGCGGCAGTGCACGACCTGATCTTCTGGCGAGATGTGAAGAAGACGGGCTTTGTCTTCGGCACCACGCTCATCATGCTGCTCTCCCTGGCCGCCTTCAGCGTCATCAGTGTGGTCTCTTACCTCATCCTGGCTCTTCTGTCTGTCACCATCAGCTTCAGGGTCTACAAGTCCGTCATCCAAGCCGTGCAGAAGTCGGAAGAAGGCCACCCATTCAAGTGAGTTCAAGGATCACAGTGCTTGCGCACAGCAGCCAAGGTCTAACACACAACACATCGCAGGGTGCGGTGCGGCTCAGAGGCGGGGTGATGGGACCTGGAGAGCCTCCTTAGGCGTGCCAGGGTAGCAGAGATGGACTGCTGACAAACTGGAGGCTCACACCGGAAAACCAAGGAGGACTCTTAAGTTTCTGAGCAGGGTAAGGAAGGCAGAGCACTGGGAGCAGCCTCCAGGGGTCCCCAGTCTGTGGGGGAGCCTCGCCAGGTGAGGCCCTAGATGGGCACATTGTGGTGGAGGCCGTGCCCTTGGGGCTTGCCTCTGTCCTGCTGCTGTCCGCCCTTATGCCAGAGGCAAGTCGGTAGGTCCTGGGCGTCTACGATGCACTTCTAGCTCCTCTGATTAGACTGCTACTTTGGCACGTTTTCTTTTCTTTTTAAGATTTATCTATTTTTATTAGAGAAGCAGATTTACAGAGAAGAGGCAAAAAGATTTTCCATCCACTGGTTCACTCCCCAGGTGGCTACTACAGCCGGAACTGAGCCCATCCAAAGCCAGAGCCAGGAGCCAGAAGCTTCTTCCAGATTTCCTGTGTGGATGCAGGGTCCCCAAGACCTGGGCCATCCTGCGCTGCTTTCCCAGGCCACCAGCAGGGAGCTGGATGGGAAGTGGAGCAGCCAGGACAGACCAACGCCCATGTGAGATGCCAGCACTTGCAGCAGAGGACTAGCCAGCTAAGCCATTCCACTGGCCGCTGGCAAATGCTTCCTCCCCTGTTTCCCTGCAGAGCAGTAGGCCACTACAGCAGCTGACTGTTTCCTAAAAGCCCTTTACTCAGAGAAGGAACGCCTCGTGCAGCCTAGTGGGCTTCTGGCTACTGCTCTCTCATCCCTCTGTTTTCTCTTGGTGAAAACAGAATTTGAACTGTATATGTGGCATTGGAAATAGCTTGAAAGTTAATTTTAATAAATCTGGAGTTGTCCAGTGAGTGAGGGAATGAGCTGTGCTGTTTCTGAGAGCTCAGGTGTCTCAACGGGTCCCCGCTGCGTGACAGCTGCCCGCTTACCACGTCCGGTCGCTCAGTTGTGTTAAGTTACAACATCTGCCATTTAAAACTCTTGCGTTGGCAGTAAGCATATTCTTAATGAAGGAATACGTGTCTGTTATCACTCTGTTTCTCTGTAAGACTCTAAGCTTCTTAAAGCAAACATAGTCCTGACCGTCCTTAGCACTGTGGCACCAAGCAGTGTCTGGTAGGCAGCGGGCAGCTGTAGCTACTGCAGGAGCACATGGTCCCCCTGGGCACGAAGCTGGGCACGAAGCTGGGATCTTTCAATGCTTGTGCGACCCTCAAAACCGTCTAATGCAACTTCTGCAACCTCCTTGCTTTGCAACAAATATGCTTTGCTCCCTTTATTATATGGGAATGAAAGTCGTAAATAGTATAATACGTCCACAAACATAATTTTCAATAAACAATAAATAGATCAGTTATAGCACAAAGGTGTGGTAACATTGAAAGCATCTGTAACGAGCTATTGTGTTTCAGTCAGTATTTTAAAAAATAAATAAATAATTACTTGGACATGACTATACCAAAAAAAACCTAAAAAGAAAAATCAGAAGCATATATCTCCATGTAGGGTCACCAATAAGATATGATTTTCCAAAAGAATTTTTAAAAAATGGTGAACACTTTGTAATGCTTTATCATGTACTGATTTTGGGGCCTGTGGATTCTGGACTCATAACTCTTAAGTCAGCCCGGCTTCCCGGAGCCATAAAGTTACACCGAGCATGGGCACAGCAGACACCCGGTGTCTCCCCTGAGTGACAGAAGTCCCTCCACCCCCCTGCCCCCGGGCCAGCGTCGCTGCCTAGGAGGCTGCCGTGCTGCCAGAGCCCCTGGCGTTGCCCTGTGAGACGTGTGACTCTTGTCTCCTGTCCCGGAAGAGCCTACCTGGATGTGGACATCACGCTATCCTCGGAAGCTTTCCACAACTACGTGAACGCCGCCATGGTGCACATCAACAGGGCCCTGAAGCTCATCGTCCGGCTCTTCCTGGTGGAGGACCTCGTCGATTCCTTGAAGGTCAGTCACTCAGCGCTCAGCAGGGTGCTGACCCGGGCAGAACACACGTTGGATCCTGGCTTTGTGGGACGTGGGCACCCTTGGGTGAAGACCCCATCTCTGCTTCGGTGATTGGGTTCAGGGAAACGGGGACAGCCATGCAGAAAGAAGACTGGACAAAGAAGGTCCGTTAGACGAAGGCCAGAGAATGTTCTTAAAGAACCTTTTACTTCAATTTTCTGTTATTTGTATTTGTTTGAAAGTCAAAGAGACAAGAGCTCTTCCATGTTTCAGTTGCTGGCTCATTCCTCAGTTTCCCAGAACAACCAGGAACCCAAGTACTGAGCTAGCACCCACTGCCTCCAAGGCTGTGCAGTAACCGGAGGTGGGACTCAGATGCTGAGCAGGGACTCAAACCCAGGACGCTGATGTGGGCTGCAGTCATCCCAGGCAGCATCCTCCCCCCTGCCCTAAGTGCCCATGCTGCTCAGAATTCCTTCACGGCCAGCTGGCTGCAGGAAAGATGGGAGCGAAGTAGAGTGATATTCATAAGTTTTGTGGCTGGCACTGGGGACCAGGAATTCCAGTGTCCTGAGGAGGTTGGAGAAAAGCTTGCCTCAGCCCTTCCCTCTGGTTATCCTCCTCTCAGCTCCAGGCCAGGGGCCAGGTTATCATTCAGCAGGACCACAGGACACAGGTCTGTGTCAGAATCGGATACCCGATCTTCACCTGCTTCCCCCGGGAGACATGCATCAAGTAGTGCAACGTGACAGGTGCAGACCTGAGTGTAACAGAGCGACATGCCCTCAACACCCTCAGATGTGTGCAGGTGGGGAAGGCGCGGCGGGAAGTGTGGCCTGTCACTGCCTGCGTGTGCGCTAAGTGAGCTGAAGGAGAGGGGGATGCGTTACCTACTTAGCCGGCATGTCGCCCCGCGCTTGCTCCTGTCTAACCCTCTGATGTTGACCTTCACAGCTGGCTGTCTTCATGTGGCTGATGACCTATGTCGGCGCTGTTTTTAACGGAATCACCCTTCTGATTTTAGGTAAGATGGCAAGGAAAAGCACTGCCCTTTGTCGTCATTTGTAAAAATAAAAAGAGAGGTGTACAGCATAGCCCAGTCTTTTTTTATTTGAAAGTCAGGGTTACAGAAAGAAAGGCGTTCTGTGTGCCGGTTTGCTCCCCAGGTAGCCGCAACAGCCAGGGCTAGTGCCCTAGTGCCCTGCCAGGCTGAAGCTGGCAGCTTCTTCTGCGTCACCCTCCTGAGTGCCAGGGCCCGAGCACTTGGACCATCCTCCGCTCCTTTCCCAGGCACATTAGCAGAGAGCTGCATCAGAAGTGGAGCAGCCAGGAATCGAACTGGCACCCACATGGGATGCTGGCTCTGCAGGCAGATGCCTTGCCTGCTTCACCACAAAGCCAGCCCCAGCCCAGCCATAAGACCCCTCAGAGACTTTGAACCTTTAAGACAACTGGAAGTAAAGAATTGTCTAGCTTCTCCTTTGACTTAAATGTGAGAACTTTAGTTTACGGTGACCTTTTTTTTGTAACTTAAATTGTAAAAAAGTGGCCTGTGAGCTTTCAGCAGCTCCCTGGTGCCCTTGGGACTCCCTGGTGCCCTCAGGACTCTCTGGTACCCTGCAGCAGCTCCCTGGTACCCTCAGGACTCCCTGGTGCCCTCAGGACTCCCTGGTGCCCTGCAGCAGCTCCCTGGTGCCCTTGGGACTCCCTGGTACCCTGCAGCAGCTCCTTTTATCTGCTTGCCCTTCAGTGTGAGGCCTAGGCAGGCTTTCGTGCTTTGGGGAAGCTGTGTCTCCCTGAGCCTAACCACGGCCCTGATCGTGTCTTGCAGCCGAGCTCCTTGTGTTCAGCGTCCCGATTGTGTATGAGAAGTACAAGGTAAGCCGGGTCTGCTCTGCACGTGCCTGTCACAGCCCAGTTCATTGCCCAGGGCCTCTGGGACCCGCAGTTCATCAGCCAGGGCCGCTGAGACCCCCCAGTTCATTGCCCAGGGCCTCTGGGACCACCCCCCAGTTCGTCAACCAGGGCCTCTGGGACCCCTCCCCCACTTTGTCGCCCAGGGCCTCTGGGACCCCACTGTAGGAGCTCTGGAGAAACACACCCTTTTCGTAATCTATGATGTGCCTTGTGAATTTTCCTGTTGTTATTGGTTTTGGATTGTTTTTTGTTTTGTTTTGTTTAAGATTTATTTTTATTGGAAAAATAGATTTACAGAGAAGGAAAGACAGAGAGGAAGATCATCCATCTGCTGGTTCACTCCTCAGTGACCAAAGGGGCGGGAGCTGAATCAATCTGAAAATTGGAGCCAGGAGTTTCTTCCCACGCAGGTGCAGGGTCCCAAGGCTCTGGGCTGCTTTCCCAGGCCACAGGCAGGGAGCTGGCCGGGATTAGAACCAGTGCCCATATGGGATCTTGGCTCTTGAAGAGGAGGATTAGCCACTTGAGCCATCACATCAGACCCATCTTTTGAGCTTTTATCACTTGGACATATTATCTGTTAATTTTAAAAGGTGCTTAGCCAATAATAGTTGGGTGTCCGAAAAGAATTTAGATTCCCTTATCTGTCGAAGTTAATAGCTTATAAACTGAGATGATGTGCACAGAGTAACAGGATGTATAAGGTTGTTTTGGCTTTTCTTTTTTGAAAGATTTAATTATTTATTTGAAAGGATAGCTAGAGAGAGAGAAATAGGGGTCATCTTTGACATACTGGTTTGTAACAGGCAGGTGGGGCCGTCTTCCAGGGTCTTCTCAGGGACCCCAGCAGGAAGCTGGATCAGAAACAGAGCAGCTAGGATTCGAGCCGGCACTGTGACGTGGGGCACCAACATCACAAGCAGCCGCTTCAGTTACAGTGTGGGACTCCTTGGTCCTTGGTGTTCCGTGAGGGCTATAACATGTGTGACTATAGCTCACACAGTGATGGGTGCTAGCACGTGGACAGTGCTGCATCCCAAGGTCCCAGACAGAAAGCACCACCACACACTTCTGCAGGAGGGAAGTGATTTCCACTTCAGCAAGGTGTGGGATAATCTGAAGTCTGAAACCAAAGGCATCTTTTCTTTTGTTGTTTGGTTGGTTGTTTGAGGATACTTCCATCTGATGACCCACCATGGTCCCTCAGTGCTGCCCAGTGGGCAGGGCTGGGCCAGGACCCACCTACAGTCCCATGTAGGTGGCAGGGTTGGCTCCACTTGAACCATCCCTGCCGCCTCCGCAGTGTGCATTAGCCAAAATGCTGCAGTCAGCTTATTCATTTGAAAGGGTTGAAAGGGAGATCTTCCATCTGCTGGTTCACTCCCACTTCCTAAATGACCACAAAGGCCAGGGCAGGACGAAACCAGAACCACAAGCCAAGAACTTCATCCAGGTCTCCCTCGAGGGGGCAGGGGCTCAAGGACCTGGCCACCTGCACTGCTCTCCCAGGCACATTAGCAGGGAGCTGGAGCAGAATGGAGCATCTACAACTCCAGCCAATGCCCCTGTGGGTGCTGGCCCCACACCTAGGCACTCTGATGTGGGGGGCAGGCAACCTCGGCCCCTAAACCGGAGATTTTGCCAAAAAAAAAAAAAGCTTTTAAGAAGATTCAGCATTGTTTTCATTTTCCAAAATATGTAATAGTGTTTAAAAATACTCGGATGAGACAGAGTAACAGTGCCTTCGGGAACACTGTTCTATGTTGGCACAGCTGAATCTGCCATCTGTCCTTCCTAGACCCAGATCGACCACTACGTTGGCATTGCCCGGGAGCAGACCAAGTCGATTGTTGAAAAGTAAGTACGGGAGGGGCATGGACTTTGTTCTGTAAGTGGATGCCGTTCCCCGTAACATGTTGATACTAAAGAAAGCAATTTCCGTCCTGAAAAATGAGGGATGATTTTACTGTGAGTTGGCTGCCTTTCCAAAGCCTCTGGTACCTCGGGTTGCACTGCATCGGTCGGAGTGAGACCACGCTGCCCTCCCGAGCAGGTGCCCTCCCGAGCAGGTGCCCAATGCCCTGGGTTACTTCCCCGCCTTCATTCTGTGTACACGTCTCCGTCCTCTTCAGCAAACATTGCAACTCAAGTCTCAAAAATATCCCTTTTTCTAAGATTACCAAGTCAGTTGGTATTTTAATCAAATCATGAATCATTAGCCAGTCTTTGACTCCTTAAATCCAAGACCTGTAGTCCCTGTGCCACAGGGCGTGGCCCGCTGCCCCCTTGGGCTCCGAGTGAGGGAGCGAGGCGGTACTGGCGGATCCTTCCAGATCCTCCCCCGCCCCTGCCGACCCCAGGCTTGTCCCGAGCCAGGCTCAGCTGTCACCTCTTCTCACACAGCCGACTCCCATTGCTCCAGCAGGCCCAGCATCGCTGTCAACATGGAAACCTAGGACAAATACTGCGTTTTCACTTCCGTTTTGTTCGTTTTGTTTTTCTCACTAGGATCCAAGCAAAGCTCCCCGGAATTGCCAAGAAAAAGGCGGAATAAGCAGGTGGAAGCCAGAAACACAACAGTTACTAAACCCCACATCATAGTTGTAACGTCCTTCCTCGTGCCCCGAAGGCGCGTGCCCAGTGTCAGCTTGAGCCTGCACTCCAAGCTTTGTTTTCTCATTTGGTGTTTTCTCCCTTCCTTCCCTTCCCTGTGCCCTTAGTATCAAGCACAAGAAATGTTGGACTGAAAGAACTGCTATCTTAGAACTCAGAAGAATAAAGGAAGAATCAGATTAGTAGGGTGGGTCAGTAACGTCCTGCTGGGCGAGCTCTTCCCTGCCCCAACACGGGCACGATGGGCAGCAACGGCGAAGCAAGCGAGGTGCCCAGCCTCTTGGGTCCTTCTCTCCGGTTCTCAAGGACGAGGCCCACACAGCTTCCCATTAGAGTTCTGTCCTTATTTCTAAGTTCAGGAGTAATGATTAACTTATCGAGAAGCTAATTGGGGGCGGGAGATCCCTCCCCTGGGCTCTCCTGGAGCCCTGGGACTCCTTCCCACCCTGCCTGGTCAGCAGCTATTTCTAACAACCCCTTCCCCACTTCATGATACCTCCTTGAGCAGAGCAGGGGCTCATGAGGATTCCTGGTTCCCAGAGTGGAGGGAGCGGCCAGGCCCCGTCCCTGGAGGGCAGGAAGGGCCCCGGGCTGGGCTCTCGGACCGGTTCTGAGTGGAAGTTGGAGAACTCATTCCTGGGCATGCTTTCTTTCCTCCCCATCCACCTGCCCTCCCTTTAATAAATATGGTTGTACTTTTCTTATTATGAAATAAATGTCTGTAACTGCTGTAAACTTGTTAGAGAAAAAAATAAGCTGCATGTGGGCTCCCCACTTCCTGCGTCCCTGTGACCCTCAGTCCGTGGCGGGCAGTCTCCCAAGAAGACCCTCCGCTTGTCTTCCCCCATCTCAGGCCGCGTCTGTAGAACTTGTCGAGTAGTTGGGCTCCCGCAGTCGAGCTGTGGTTCTGCTCGCGCGGCCACCCGTGAGCACCTGGCCGTGTTCCGTGGGCCACGGGTGGTGTCCAGTGCTTGGCGCCAGCCCACGGCGCCGTGTGGTTGGGGGGCACCGCCTCATTTTCAGGCACGTAAGGTGTCTTAGCACCTCTGCCCTGGCCCAGGGTGCACGCATAGGGAGTGTATTCTACAAGTTTCAGGGCAGTGCGCTGATGCCTGTGTACACAGGAGGGACAAGTTTCTTCCCTTCCCCACAAAAATTGAATGACCTTGAAAGAAAACCATCTGTAAGTTCCTTCTGGCTTGTAAGACGTAATCATGGCCACACGGAGGGACCAACAACTTTCCTGAGGGCTACTGGCTGTGCTGGTGGCAGGGAACTGCCCACCTCTTTTGGGAAGTTAGTTAAAGGTGAGAGGGCCTCTGTGTTACTCCCTTTTCTTTGCTTAGCCCCACTGCCCTGCCAACTTCCATCACAGTGGGAAAGGCGCTGTCCGCCCCCTCCCAGAAGTGACCCGCCCTTGTATCCTTGGGCATCCCTCCGGAGCCCCTGCCCTGGCAGCCCCACACCGGCTCTCTTCTGTTGCTGCTATGTTGAGATCATTGGAGAGATCATTGTGTCACACAGGATTTTTTTTTTTTTAAGGACAAACCTATAGATGATACCATGACTAATGAAACCGTGCGTGTACGTGCAGTGTAATAATAAAGTAGCCCTCTGGCGCTCGACTCTGGTCCTGTACAACTGCAAACTGATGTGGTATTAATAAAGACAAAACACACTGGCCATGCTGTCCTGCTAGCTTTATTCTTTATACACAGTTTGGATAAAGAAAAAACCAATCATGGCTTCCACTCCCTCCATCTAGGGGGCTTTGAAAACACGAGGGAGAATGCCGGCATTGGGCTGTGCATGTGGTAACCACGACGGGCGATGAGGAGCGGAAGGGGCCCCGGGATGCAGCCTCCCCAGGAGCTCGGTGCCTCTGCCCGGCTTCTCCCCGCGCGGAGGCTGCTGGGACCCCTCCCGCAGACTTCAAAAATGCACATCCCTCTTCGAGAACATAGGCAGAAACCACTGTTAAATGACTGATGCAAACAACTTCACAAATACGTATACAAATGCTGGAGTAATGTCACTAAGTACCATGGAGTATAAATATGTATTCAGAGTAACATTTACATATGGGTGAGAATAGCAGGCATATCATTAGCAACAACCAAAAAGGATGAAGATACATCACCTGTCAGTCCCAACGCAAGGAGGCCCACCGAGGGATGAGGACCCCAGATCCGCGAGGTCACAGTGGGACGCTGGCCGCGGGCCCTTCCCCCATCGCGTGTCCGGAACTTGAGCTCCAACGGAATCCCAGAGAGGGCTTATGGCAATGGACGGCCAGGCTCCACCCCAGCTTCTCACTGCAAACCTGGGGTGGGCACCAGGGACTGGCATTCCCTGCACGTCCCTAAAAAGCTGCTGCTGACCTGGGGAGCTCTGTGCCAGCCGCTGCAGGGAGGGAGCTGTCTCCAAAGACACCCACCCCTGTCTCTCGAGGGGCCAGCCAGCCCTAACCTGCTCTCCGCCCAGGCTTACCTGAACTTTGGCAGTGGGCCCGGGCACTACAATCGGTTGGCCATTTTGCCTACTGTTTTTGAATGGAGAGCAGAAAAAAGTAACACTCGTTTTGGGTCTGAAAACAACGCAGTGAAGGAAGGGGGGTGAGGGAGGGAATGCCGTTAATACTGTCTCAGAAACCCAGAGGCTCACACCTGCAGGGAGCTCGGGCACTCCAAGTCCACCGGCTGCCTTCCTTGAATTCCTGGCAGCCTCATCCACAAAGAACACAGAAGGCCGACCAGGGTCCTGCTGGGCAGGCGTGGTGGGAGGGCTGCGCCAGGTGGCACCCAGGGCTGCTGGAGCTCAGCCTGCTCGCTCCAGGAAGGGCGCCGCCCTGTGACGGCCCCAGGAACCACCGCTGCACTGATCGGCCCCCCAGCCCTGCAGGAAGCAGCCTTAGGTTGCACCAAGCAGCCCTTTTCTCAGTACCTTGCCAGTGAGGGATGGGGCGGTGTGGTGCCACAGTCCCTAACTGGGAGTGACGGAGAGCTTTCCTTTAATCCTCTACTGCTCCAACCTGGCTCTGAGTGCCTGCTCCTCTGAGCTTCACTTCACCTTTCTGCAGGCAGGGTGGGGGCAGGGGAGGGGTGCTAGTGTTCTCCAGGGTCCCTTCCGACTCTTATTCCGAGTTATATAAAAATGCTATAAAATTCGTGTATAAAATCCAACTCCCAACCAGGAAGAGTCAAGGGGGCTGGGCCTGAGGCACTTGAACCTTGGGCTCTGGCCCGGGAAGGCAGGGAAGGTTGGGCAAGGGGCCTTGGTCCTCGCCGCCTGCTTTCCCACCTACACAGGCTGGCCAGCAGTAGCTGCCCGTGTCCCACCCTCCAGCCCCATCTGCTGGCCTCCTGCCCCAACTGTCCCTGCAGTTCGCCTCGCTGGGGCCCAGGGGCAGGCAGGAAAGGTCCAGACCCTTTCCATGCCGGACTTCCTTCTCCACCTCACAGCTTATCTCTGATACACGCATAATAAATAAGACATTTGCACATCAGGGAGATTGGGTCAGCTCTCTGCCCCTCCCCCTTTTCATATAAAAGCATTAAATACAGTTTCAAAATAAAATACAAAGCAAAAAAAAAAAAAAAAAAAAGCCTAAAGGCGGGGCCGCCAGTTCTCCACGGGAGAATCTGCGCATCCCTCTTGGACCTGCCTGGGAGATGGCGGGCCTGGCGGAGACCCGGCCCAGGCCTGGGGGCTGAGAGCGGGCGCGTCCACCACGCGTGCAGAGGGCCACACCAAAGGACCTGGCGGGGGAGTTGCAAAGCCAGTGGTCCTGGCCTCGGGCACTGGGGCAAGAGCGTCCAGCTCTGCGCTTAGCGGTGAACGGGAGCCCTCGGGGCAGGAGAGGAGCAAAGGGAAAAAAAAAAAAGTGCTAATCTCTCCCCGCGACCTGTAGGGCTGGGCGCTGCGGGTGGAGCCTGGGCACGGTGCCCGCCCAGCCCGCCGGGGCTCTGCGCGCCGCCCCAGCGCTCCGCCTCCCGCCGCAAGCCCCTGTCGGCAGCCGGGGCCTCCGAGAGGCCAGAATACCAATGAGGCCAGCGCATCCAGTCCAGCTCCGGGGCCAGCCCAGCTGCAGGCGTGCAAGGCTGCATGCAGGGAACTGGGCCCCCGGCCAGGCTAAGGGGCCGGGGAGTCCTCCCGCCCTCCCTGCACCCTCTCCTCCGGCCTTAACACTGACACTTGGCACCCGCACCCGGGTCGGTCCTCGCGGGATCGCCTGGGGGCGGGCAGAGGCTGGAAAGCGCTCCATGCTAACACTGGGAGGCCGCTTCGGCTTCTCGAGGTGGAGGGGACACAGGGGGAGGGGATCCAGGGCCCAGGGGAGAGGGCGTGTGCGCAGCGCAGGGATGGGCCTGGGGGCGCCCCGCATCCTGCGCCCTGCCCGGCCAGCGGGGGGGCTCGGGAGGCGCGCCGCAGTGGTCCAGGCCGTGGCGGCGGAAGTGCTCGCATCTGGCGCGAGGGTCTCTCAGCCGGGAGGGCTGGGCCCAGGCACCCTGTGTCCCCCCCTACGCCCGGCACACAGCGCCCGGCTTGAGGTCCGCCCCGCCGTCGCGAGGCGCCGGGGCCGGCGGCCCGAAGCCCTCGTGGCCGTAGCAGCGCAGCGCCGCCTCCTCGTAGGCCTCCAGGATGGTCTGGCGCTCCTCGGGCGTGAAGTCCATGGAGAAGGGGTGCACCTGCAGGATGTGCCGCTTGATGGTGCTCACCTTGAGCGTGGCCAGCGCGCCCCCGCACACCATGCACACCAGGCCGCGCCGGCTGCCGTCGTAGTCCATCAGGTACTCGCCCCGCCAGCGCGGCTGGTAGTTCCGCCGCTGCTCCCGGCTGCGGGGCGGCGGGGGCGGCGGCGGGGGCGGCGGAGGCGGCGGCAGGGGCGGGAAAGCCAGTCCCCCGGGCTCCTGGCCATCCTCTTCATCCTCCTCTTCCTCAGCAGGCCGCTCGAACGCAGCGCCGGGGGAGAGCCGGTTGTCGCCTGAAGGGACGGAAGGGACAAAGGAAGCCCTTTGGCGCCGGTGGAGCGGGGAGGCAGGCCTGCCGCGCTCGGTCCCGCGCCCTTCCCCACCCCCACGCAGCGCGCCCTCCCCGCGTCCTGCCGCCCCTTCCTCCCACGCCCTGCCCGGCCACCTGCTCTGGCTCCCCGGCTCACCCCACCACTCCTCCTCGGGCCCTCCCCCCTGCTCGGAGGCTGCGGCCGCGCCGGGGGCGGCGGGGCGCCGGGGGCGGCGGGGCGACTCGGGGCCGGGCAGCGCCGGGGCTGCGGGCTGGCGGGCGGCCTTGCTGCTGCACTCCCGGGCGACGAGGGCCTGCGCGGGCCCGCCGAGGCGCGCCGAGGCCGGGTGGCGCCGGCGGATGTGCCGCTGGATCGTGCTCATCTTGAGCGAGGCCAGCGCGCCCCCGCACGCCAGGCACACGAGGCCGCGCCGGCCGCCGTCCAGCTCCAGGAGGTACTCCAGCCGCCAGCGCTCCTTGTAGCGGCGGCCTCCCGCCCCCTGGCCCTCCTCCTCCTCCTCCTCCTCCTGCGCCTCCTGCGCCCGCGCCTCCTCAGCCGGCCCGGACCTCTCAGGGGCCCAGCCAGCCTCTTCCTTTACATCTGAGGGGCTGAGATTCTGAGAGGAGGGGGCTCCAGCAGCGGGGGCCGAGTGCCGGCTCTTTCTGGTCAGGTCCTGGGGGGCGAGGTCATCGTCTGTTGGGGAAGGGGTGAGGGAGAGGGGCTCAGCCTGCTTGCCGGCTGGGTTGCTCTAAGGGCAGGGAGGGGCGGAGGGAAGGGGGTCTGCGCCTCACCCCAGCCCCACGTCAGCGCCCCGCCAGGGTGTGTGTGTGTGTGCCCCAATGCTGCAGCCCTAATAGGAGGGGTGGAGGGTGTCTGAGCCCAGGGGCTGCCGCGCACCTGGTGGGGGCTGGACGAGCTCCGCCAGTTCGGGGGGCTGGCCACCCCAGGCCTGCAGCAGGCCGCTGCGCTGGGGGCCGCTGCGCCCCAGGGAGCTGGGGTGGGCCTCCAGCACGTGGGCTCGGATGTCCTCCAGGTGCAGGCTGGGCAGCGCCCGGCCACAGGCCATGCACACCAGCCTGTTCCCCCGCGGGTCATAGTCCATGAGACACTCCGCCCGGAACCAGCTCTGCAGCGACTCCTTCAGCCTCCACTCCAGGCGCTGCGCCCCCAGCCCCCTGCTGGCCCTGGCCCTCGGGGAGCGCTGCGCTGCCCCTGGACGCCGGCAGCCCCCCGCAGCAGGGGCTTTGCCTGGAAGGGTCGGAGGGAGGGAAGGAACTGAGGGGGGAAAGGGGGAGGGCTTTGGGGAGCTCCCCTCCCCCCGAGCTGGGACCTCACTTTCCCTTCCTTTCCCCAATCCTGCAAGATTCTGGCCCCTTGGGGGGGACTGCACTCGGCCAGCCCTTCCCCTGCATGACCTCCCCACCTCTCCCCTCCCCTCAGAGACCTCCTGTCGTCCCCCATCACTATCGTACAAGGGCACCCAGCAGACCCCTGAATTACCTGGGCCCTTGGGTGGACAAGCTTGGAGGCTGGACCCCTCCTCCTCCTCCTCCTCTTCCTCCTCCTCCTCCTCCTCTGGTCCCTGCGCCCCCAGGCCCTCGGCCTCGCCGCAGGCCCCCAGCCCCAGGTGGGCGTCCCAGCTGTTGCTGATAACTTCCTTCTCGCGAGGGCTCCAGTGCAGGGAGTAGGGGTGCTTCTGGCGGATGTGGCGCTTGATGGTGCTGAGCTTGAGCGTGGCCAGCGAGCTGCCGCACACCATGCACACCATGCCGTGCCGCGCAGGGTTGAAGTCCATCAGGTACTCCAGCCGCCAGTGGTCGTGGTAGTAGCGCCGGTGGTCGCGGCCCGGGATGCGGCTCTTGCCCGGCCTCGAGGCCCGGGCCTCGCAGTGGTCTGAGTATTTCCTGCCAGAAGAGGCGGGGCCCCTGGCCCTAGAGGAAGGCAGGGGGGCACTCCCCCAGGACCCCAAGGCACCCCCTTCCAGTTGCAGATCTGGCCCTGAAGAAGGGGAGAGGAAGACAGATTTTCAATCCCTAGACCCCAGGGACAGGACCTGGGATTTGACTCTAGAAGGCTACGGAAAAAGTGGGCACTGGGCACATGGTGGGGAGTGGGAGGGTCAGGGGACAAGAAGGAAGCGGGGCGGCTGTGGCAGAGGGCATACAGGAGGGGCGGCCAGCCCTGTACAAAGAGTGAGGACCCTTTAAGGACGAAGGAAGAACAAAAGGATGTGAGGCGGCCCAGCTGGGCAGGCTGCCCTCGAGGAGAGCTGAGGAGGCAGCAGTGGTCAGCACGGAAGGTGGCCTTGCTGGTCCAGGGCTCAGGGAGAGCAGCAGGCTGGGGTGGCTGCGGCCGGCGCGAAGCAGGCAGTGGGGGCCCCACTAGCAACAAAAGGGGCCATCTGTCTGCATCCAGGCCTGTCCAGGGGCCGCACCCGCCCGGGGCCCGCGGCCAGCACGGCCCCACCCAGGGGTCTCCCTTTAGGGATGGGCTGAGCAAGGAATGTCCCACACACACACACAAGGGAAGGACCGCCCCAACAAAGTGGCCCACAGCCCGAGGGCCTGGGAGCAGGGTGTCCCCCCAGGGCTGGGGGGAGCCCAGACCCCCAGGACGGCCCTCCGCATGGCCACGTCCACCAGCCTCCACCGGGGCCCTTTAAGTCGGTATTGATTTTCTGCCCAGCCATCAGCAGGACGGGTACCGGAGAGGCCCCACAAACCCAGTGGTGTTCGGTTTGTCAAACAAGATTGGGGGACTGGCGCTGAGGGGGGGACAGCCCCCTAGCCATCCATCTAGAGATGGCCAAGGGCAGGTTCTGGTCATTCCCCAGTGGAGAATCCCGGAAGGAGACAAAGACGGGAGGGGGTTGCGCCAGCGTTCTGTCTGTGGCTCTGTTCACTGTGTCTGCTACTCAGAGAGCCACAGGGGCAAAGCCTGGCTTCTGTCAGAGGCCAGGGTTCGAGTCCTGACTTCCTGGGAACTTGCTCAGGGGCCTCTGGGACTAGGTTTCTTTGTCTACACAGGCGCCGGACAGCTAGCTGGCGTCTAAGCATCCTTCCAGCTCAGGATCTGGGCTCCCCGAAGGTGGACGGGCCCTTTAAGGGCCGAAATCAAAAAGGAGGAGCTGAGATTCCTTTAAAAACAAAAGGGGCTGGGGGAGCGTCCAGGAGGTGGGCGGGCAGGGGGTCCCCCGGCCTGCACCGGGGGTCCTGGGCGGCCACCCGGCAGGGTGTCCACGGGGAGCAAAGCAGGCACTGGGGGCCGCTGGGTCCCCACTGGGGGGGGGCAAGCAAAGAATTCTGGAAAGGAGCGAGGGAAGGCGCGGGTCGGAGGGGGGTCCGCCTTCAGGGCTGGACGCGAACACACCCGCTTGGAAACGGCCCGCCTAGGGCGGCGGCGGGGTCTCCCGGGGCCAAGCCGCGCTCTTGCCGAGGGAGAACGTGGGGGGCAGGAAAGGGGCTCGCGCCTCGGCGCAGCCCGGTGTCAAGCGGCGGAGTTTCGGAGCTCAGGGTCCCCCAAGCGCCCACAGACCCACCCACACACCCCGAAGGGGGCACGGGGTGTGTGTGTGCGTGTGGCGGGGGTCTATCCGGGCAGGGCGACAAAGCCCCTCAGGGAGTCGGAAAGGCGCGGGGGGCCACGCGCCCTCAGCCGACGGCCGCGGGGGGCCCTTGGAGCAGGAGAGGAGGGGGACCCCGGGAGCAGGGCCCCCCGCCAGCCCCTGCAGCCGCGCGCCGCGCCCGCCAGGTGGCGCCCCCGGCCGCCCGGCCCGGGTCCCCCCCTTTGTTCGGCGGCGGCGGCGGCGAGGGGGCCCGGAGCCCTCCCCTCCCCCACGCCGGGGCCCCCCGCCCCGGGCCGGCCGCAGCCGCTTACCGCCGTCGTTCTCCTCCTCGGGGTCGGCGCCGCCGCCGCCGCTGCCGCTGCCGCCGCCGCCGCCGCTCGATCCTGCGGGCGGCAGCCGTCGGCCCCGCGCCGAGGCCACTGCTGGCCCCGGGCCGCCGCCGCTGCTGCTGCTGCTGCGGCTCCGGTGGTCCCCGCCGGGCTCCATGCGCTGCGCGGCGGCGCGGGGCCCCCCGGCGGCGGCGGCCCAGGCGGGGCGCGCGGGGCGCGGGGCGCATGCACGGCGCGGCCGGCCGCACGGACGGCTCCGGCTGCTGGCTCGGCGGGCGCGGGCTGCACCGGGGTGGGGATTCCTGTCTGGGGCCCCTGGGGCTCCTTGAAGGGCTCCTGGGTAAATTTAAAGGGGCCGCGCGCTATTTCCTCCTGCCAGCTCGCGGGGGGCTGGGGGCGAAAGGCGCGAGGCCGGGAGCCCGGCCGAAGCTGCGCAGCCGGCGGCCGCTCCGGACGCGGGGAGCCCGGATCTCGCGGCCCCGCGCCGCCGCCGCCGCTGCCGCCGCCGCCGCCGCCGCCCCTGGGACTCGGGTCCCCGGCTCCCCAAGGGTCACCGAGGTGACCAGGGGCGTCCGCGGCGACGCGCTCGCACCGGGACTCGGCGGGCAGCCGCCACCGCCCCCTCGGGGCATGTCAGCCCCCGGGGCTCGGGGCCGCAGGCTGGGCTGGCTGCCGGGGGGGCGGCGGCCAGGCGCGGGGCGCAAGGACAGGGTCCCCGCCCGGGGCTGCTGCCTCCTCCGGCGCGAGCGGGCCCCGGGGCGGGCGCGACTGGCAGGGGCCCCAGCTGGCGGCGGCCCCGGCGAGAGGGTGGAGCCGCGCGCGGGGGCGGCCGCGCCCCCTCCCGCGGGAGCCGCCCGGAGCGCTGGCGGCACGGGCTTCTCCATGGGAGGGGCCGGCGAGGCGCCCCGGGCGCCGGCCAGGGCGCAGGGTGGTGGCTCGGGCCGGGGCGAGAGGGGCGCGCGGGGCAGCGGCCGGCTGTGCGGACCCCGGGCTGGAAGCCGGGTGGAGCTCGGGCGCGCGGCGGTGACTCAGGCTCCTGCCGGGGGGCGCCTGGCGCGGCGGCCCTTGGCGCAGCCCGGATCCCCCCTGCTCCAGGCACCTGGGAACGCGGTCAGCGCGGCTGGGAAGCGCTGGGCGGATCCCGGCTGCGGACTGTGGGGTTCCCCCACCCGGCCCCGAAGCGAAGATAAGGAGGGACTCCCCCCAAGATGGGCGGGGGTTGCGGCAGCCCGGGGTCTTCCTCCCAAGAGCAGGTGCTCTGCGCGCCTGTGGTTGCGCGCCCACAACAAAGGCGATCCTTGGAGAGCCGAATGACAGGGTGCGGGCTGGGGAGGGGGGTCCCTTGCTGCGCAAGGTCCCATTACTAAGGGAGGGGGGCCAGAGGAGACCCGTTCAAGCCGATCGCTCCCCCAGCACCTACGGTGCGCCAGCTTGCAGCCACGGGACAGCTAGACCGTGACTTGACAGGCGCCCACCCACGGCTGATGCCACTGGCACCCATAGGGCCCTGTGGGAGCGGCGGGAGCTCATTCGTGACCTGGAACCCAGAGAACCCAAAGTGACGAAGGTGAAGCGACAGGAACTAAGATTCCTCAAGTGCCCCGCAGCTTCGGGCACCCTCCGAGGTGGCGCGTCTCTGCCTTGGTCTCCGTGACAGGCCTGCGAGAGGCATCCCAGCCGGTATCGGGAGAACGGCTCTTTGTAACCCCTCCTTGGGGACCTGTACCCTACTGCTGCTGGGGTGCTAGGAAGGACTGGACCCCAAGTCTGGGACCTGGCTTTCACACTGTTTCGGTGTGTCTGGTAAAAAAAAAAAAAAAAAAAAATCCAGGGACCCAAAGGGAGACAGAAGGGCCCAGTGCTGGCGTCCAGTTTAGTTGTGAGTTAGCGAAGCAAACGGGGCTCTGGGCGGCGCTGTGACAACGCGCTGGTCTCGGTCCTCCCCGCGCGCGTCCCGCTAGGGGGACTGTGTGTTCCCCTCAAGCTGAACCACCTCTGCCTCCCCCTCCTGGCCTGCACCCTGCAGGCCTCAGGACTAGCTCCCAGCTGCGCGTGTGGTGTCCCCCCATCTGTCCCAGGGCCAGCTTGTCCTGGCGGCAACCCCCGGCAGCAGGAAGCCTTGCAGTCCAGTGCAGAAAGGAGCTGGTGAAGTGAGAAGCCTCGCCCCAGACAGCCCGCTGCGTGGGTGCCTGTCCACTAGCAGTGAGCATGGACTTAGCCAGCCCTGAGGGCCTGGCCTGGGGTGCAAAGACCCAACAATAACCCCACAATAAAATAAAACAAAAAGAAAAAGGGGGGCGATGGCTTTGTGGCCCTGCATGTTAAACCACTACCTGTAGTGCAGAAATGCCATGTGGGCACCGGTTCAAGTCCTGGCTGCTCCACTTCCCATCCAGCTCCCTGACAGTGCACCTGGAAAAGCAGCAGCTAGCCCAGGTACTGGGACCCCAGCAGCCACGTGAGACACCAATGAAGCTCCTGCCTGCCCGCTTCAGCCTGGTCCAGCCCTGGCTGCTGCAGCCACTTGGGAAATGAACCAGCAGATGGAGGATCTCTCTCTCTTTCTCTCTCAGCCTCTCCTGTAACTGCCTGTCAAATAAATGAATCTTTTAAATAATAATAACCCAGCTATTGCTTTATTATTTAATTTAACAGTATTATTTACCCGGCACCATTGTCTCTCCCCTGGCGGGAGGAGGGGTCAGAGCCACATTGTGCTGTAGTAGGTGGTGCTGGCATCTTCCGTGTGCACTGGTTCGAGTCCTGGCCGCTCCTCTTCTGAGCCAGCTCCCCGCTAATGCACCTGGGAGGCAGCAGAGGATGGCCCGAGTGCTTGAGCTCCTGCACCCATGTGGGAGACTCAGAGGAAGCTCTTGGTCCGAGCTGTGGCCTGGCCCGGTCCTGACCGCTGCGGCCGTTGGAGTGAACCAGCCGATGAAAGATTCTCTCACTTCCTTTCCAGTAAACCAAAATGATAATTAAAAAATGTTCTAAATATGGCCGGCACCATGACATAATAAGTTAAGCCTGTGTCTGGAGTGCCGGCATCCCATATGGATGCCAATTTGTGTCCCAGCTGCTCCGCTTCCCATCCAGCTCCCTGCCTGTGGCCTGGGAAAGCAGCTGAACATGTCTCAAGTCCTTGGGGCCCTGAACCTGCATGGGAGACCCAGAAGAGGCTCCTGGCATCAGGTCGGCTCAGCTGTGGCCATTTGGGGAGTGAACCAGCAGATGGAAGGTCTCTGTCCTTTTCTCTGATGCTTCCTCTCCAATAAAAATGAAATCTTTAAAGTATTGATAATCCCAGCTCTGGCCTCCCAAATGGCTGGGGACCAGCTGGGGACCAGCTGCAGTCAGAGCTGTGTCCGGCTTCCTGGGTCCTTTTGCCTTCTAGTGTGTTCCTCTATGAAAGAAGAAAAAACATGATTTAATAGATCTTTAATTCATTGACACTGAAAATTGGGCTTTCTCTCTTGCCTTGAAGATGCGTGAGAAGATCGGTGTGGTAGCCTAGTGGTTGAAGTCCTCACCTTGCGTCTGCTGGGATCCCACTTTGGTCACGGTCATGATCCTGCCTGCTCCACTTCCATCCAAGTCCCTGCTTGTGGCCTGAGAAAGCAGACAAGGACGGCCCAAAGCCGTGGGATCCTGCACCTATGTGGGAGACTCAGAAAAGTTTCCCGACTTCAGACCAGCTCAGCTCCAGCCATTGTGGCCTCCCTGGGGCAGGGAACCAATGGATGGAGATCTTCCTCTCTGTCTTTCCTCTCTGTAAATCTGACTTTCCTCTAAAATAATTCTTTAAAAACTAACTTAAAAATTGTTTTAAATAAAAGAAAATTGTCATGAGACCCCCCCCAACAACCTGCTAGTGTTCGGGACCCTGAACGTGCCCAGGATGGTAGATGCCTGGGCAAGGAGCAGCCTTGGCAAGGCGCAGTCCGGGCCCACCCAGGGGGTATCGTCAAGAGAGGACAAGAGGGATCACCCCAGCAGAGACCAGGGGCACCCGGGTGCAGGAGAGGACCAAGCCTCAGGGCCACACTGAGGGCTGAGGAGGCCTTGAAGTCACGGGGGTACTGGAGTGGGGAACATGGGAGAGAGGGGGCCCGCAGACCTCAGTTGCACCGCGTACCTGCGCACCAGCAGCCAGGGCCCTTGGGGAGGCAGTAGCAACAGGGAACGTGAAGAGAAGTGGACGCAGAGTCCAGCCACACAGAGCACTCTGTCCACTGCAATGGGGCAAGGGGTGGGGCAGAAGGGGGGGGAACATGCCCCCAGGGCCACCAGCTGAGACATGCCAAGAAGGGACACCCTGTCAGGGTAGGGAGCTATTGTCAACCAGGTGATGGAGGTGTGTGTGCGTGTGTGTGTGTGTGCGTGCGTGCGTGTGTGTGTGTGTGTGTGTGTGTGTGGCGTGATAACTTTCTAACACAAAAATGCGCTTAGAGGTTGGCAGTGGCCCTAGCCTGAGCCCTGGGAAAAAGGTTGGCACAGCACCAGGTTAAGCCACCACCTGCAATGCCAGCATCCTGTATGAATGCTGGTTCAAGTCCCAGCTGCTCCATTTCGAATCCAACTCCCCGCTAACGGGCCTGAACAAGCAGAGCAGGATGTCCCAAGTGCCTGGACCCCGGCATCCACATGGGAGACCTGAAAGAAGCTTCTGGCCGTTGTGGCCAATTGGGGAAACGAACCAGAAATCTCTCCCTTTCTCTCAGGCTGGCACTGCAGGCCAGGAGGCCAGATTGAATGTGCCTGTCTGGGAAAGGCCAGGCATGGCAGCTGTGCATCGCTGCCAAGCCAGGCTGCTCTGAAGAGAGAAGAGGCTCACTTTGACCCATAGTTCTGCAAGGCCAAGGTCTAGGAACTCACCTGGTGAGGGCCTTCCTGTGGCCAAGTGCCAAGGGCATACAGGGCCTGAAGTGGCGTGTGTGTTGCAGGCCCGGGAAAGCAGTCAATGACGACCCAAAGCCTTGGGACCCTGCACCCGCGTGGGAGACCCAGAAGAGGCTCCTGGCTTCGGACTGGCATAGCATCGGCCATTGCACTCACTTGGGGAGTAAATCATCGGACGGAAGATCTTCCTCTCTGTCTCTTCTCTCTGTATATCTGCCTTTCCAATAAAAATAAAAAATAAATCTTAAAAAAAAATAAAAACACCCCATTCTCACTGGTCTCTCTCCAGACTTCAGACACCACTTTTTTAAAAAAGATTTATTTATTTTTATTGGGGAGTGAGATAATCAGAGAGGAGAGACAGAAAGGAAGATCCTCCATCCACTGATTCATTCCCTAAGTGGCAGCAACAGCCAGAGCTGAGCTCATCTGATGAAGCCAGGAGCCAGGAGTTTCTTCCACATCTCTCACATGGGTGCAGGATCCCAAGGCACTGGGCCATCCTCGATTGCTTTCCCAGGCCACAAGCAGGGAGCTGGATGGGAACCAGTGCCCGTACGGGATGCCAGCACATGCAAGGAGAGAACTATAGCCGCTAGGGTACCATGCCGGGCCCTGAAAGTTTTTTTTTTTTTTATTTTGTTTTTAATATTATCTACATCACTGAGAGGAATGCACATCCATGTGGGTCTCATTAGGGTGGGGAGGGCCAAGTATGGAGGGAAGTGGGTGGGACAAGGTTTTCCTGCTCCTGTGTCTGCAGAGGAGGAGGGGAAGAGGGCCGTTCCCTCTGTCAAACCTAATCATCAGTCAGGATGGGAGCTGGTCCTCCAACGACGCCCTAGAGACCCGATGTAGGGGAGAATGTTCCAAGGGTATTACTTGAGTAGGTTTGATAGTTATGGCAGGTTGTTGGCTTTATTACTCCAGGGTTAAGAAAAGCTTCCAAAGGTCTGTTGGCTGACCAAGTTCATACACAGACACTTGCTGTATGGCTTGTCCAGCAGACTGGTCCGAACTGTTCTGTTTTCCATCTTCTGACAAGGTTGTTGAAATCCCTTGCTGGCCTAGATAAACTAGTTGTCATATCCCACATGGGCATCTGGACATGCTGTCCATTGCATAGGTGTCAACAACGGAGGATCCCCCGTCCCCCATGCAGAGAGGAAGATCTTCTGTCTGCTGGTTCACTCCCCAAGTGGCTGCAATGGCTAGAGCTGAGCCAATCCAAAGCCAGGAGCCAAGAGTTTCTTCTGGGTCCCACATGCAGGTGCAGGGTCCCAAGGCTTTGGGTTGTGCTTGACTGCTTTCCCAGGTCACAGGCAGGGAGCTGGATGGGAAGTGGAACAGCCAGGATTAGAACCGGCACCCACATGGACTCCTGGTGCATACAAGGCAAGAACTTTCACCTCTCTCTCTCTCTGTCTCTCTCTATTTATATATATATATACACAAATATATATATAACTGCCTTTCAATAAATAAATCTATCCCGGCAGGGGAAGGGTGCCGAGATGGCCTCTGTTATTCAGACCCTGTGGGACATGGGGTTCAAATCTCAAGTTTGCTCTCAATTCCAACTTCCTGATAATGTGCACCACAGGAGGCAGCAGGGGGAGTTCAGGGGCTTGGGTCCTTGCCTGCCACTCGTGTGAAAGATCCAAATTGAGTTGTGGGCTCATGGATTCAGCCTGAGCCAGCACGGCTCTTACAGTCATCTGGGGAGTGAATGTGTCGCTGCGAGACCCTTCTCTGTGTGCTACTAAAATTTGTAATAATAAAGGATTCCTGGGGACAACACCATGGTGTAGCCTGCTAAGCCTTTGTCTTCAAAGCCAGTATCCCGTTTGGACACTGGTTCGGGTCCTGGTTGCTCCACTTCCCCTCTGACTATCTGTGAATGGCCTTGGGTCCCTGCACTCATGTGGGAGATCTGGAAGAAGCTCCTGTCTCCTGGCTTTGGACCAGCTCAGCTCCACCTATAGTGACCATGTGGGGAGTGAACCAATGGATAGAATATTTTTTCCCCCTCTCTCTGTCTCTCCTTCTTTCTGCGAAAGTAAAAAATAAATTCTTAAAAAACTTTTAAGGAGAGATATCATCGTGCTTGGAGTGGCGAGAGCGGCCGCAATTCAGAACTATTGAACTATCAAAGGCACTTGAGCAGGATGCCACATGGCGACCCCGCGACGGCTGGGAGGCTGGGGGGGCTTCTCCCTTTATCTCTTGCCTTCCCCCAGATACAAGAAGGAAAAAAAGATGGGCCCGGCGCGGTGGCGCAAGTGGTTAAGTCCTCGCCTTGCACGCCCGGGATCCCATATGGGCGCCGGTTCTAATCCCGGCAGCCCCGCTTCCCTTCCAGCTCCCTGCCTATGGCCTGGGAAAGCAGTTGAGGACGGCCCAAAGCTTTGGGACCCTGCACCCGCGTGGGAGACCCGAAAGAGGCTCCTGGCTTCGGATCGGCATAGTATCGGCCCGTTGCGGCTCACTTGGGGAGTGAATCATCAGATGGAAGATCTTCCTCTCTGTCTCTCCTCTCTGTATATCCGCCTTTCCAAAAAAAAAATAATAAAAATAAATCTTTAAAAAAAAAAAAAAAAAAAAAGAAGGAAAAAAAGAGAATGTAAATGTGGAAACAAACAAACAAAAATAAATAAATAAAAGCCCTTTGATAGCAAAAAATGACGGAAAGAAACATGAATGATATTCTGCATTGCAGCATTTTTTAAAAATTTGCATTTCTTTTCTTTCTTCCTTTCAATCTTTCTTTTTCTTTCTTTCTTCTCTTCTCTCTCTCTCTCTCTCTTTAAGGCAGAGTAACAGAAACAAAGATGTTCCATCTGTGGATTCATTCTGCAAAGCAGCTGTAGCTAGGCCAGGAAGCCGGGCACTGACAGGCAGCGGGACTCGAACCCACATACCATGCAGCCTACACTTAATTATCTTACTTAGACATAGTCTTTTTTTTTTTTTTTTTAAGATTTAGTTATTTTACTTGAAAGAGTTATAGAGATAGAGAGATTTTTGGAGCCTGGCAGCCTAGCCTCCCGGCTAAAGTCCTCGCCCTGAACGCCCCAGGATCCCATATGGGTGCCGGTTGTAATCCTGGCAGCTCCACTTCCCATCCAGCTCCCTGCCTGTGTCCTGGGAAAGCAGTCAAGGACGGCACAAAGCCTTGGGACCTGCACCCACGTGGGAGATCTGGAGGAAGTTTCTGGTTCCTGGCTTCGGATCAGTGCAGCACCAGCCGTTGCAATCACTTGGGGAGTGAACCATCAGACAGAAGCTCTTCCTCTCTGTCTCTCCTCCTCTATGTATATCTGACTTTCCAATAAAAATTAAAAAAAAAAAAAAAAAAGAGAGAGAGAGAGAGAAAGAGATCTTCCATCCACTGGTTCAAGCCAATGGCTGCGCTCGCCGGGGCTGAGCTGATCTGGAGCCAGGAGTGTGGACATCTTAACCACTGAAGCATTTCTGTATCAGAGAGACGGAGCAACTCGGATCTGCTGATGCACTCCGCAAAGGGCACACAACGGCCAGGACGGAGCTGGGCTGACGCCGGGAGCCAGGAACTCAGTCTACATCTCCCACCCAACTCCACGAGTGTTACTCAAGCCTCTCAGAGTCACACTGGCAGAGAGCCGGAGTCGGGTTGGGAACTGAACCCGGGACCAGTACTGCTAGGCCAACGCCCACACATACACACAGACATGAACACCCACAGTCATATGTGTCATACACACACACAGAGTCAGACACAGACGTACGCACACACAGGCACGCACACCCACACACACTCTTCGGAGTGTTGGAGAGCCAGACCTGCCCCTGCTCTAGCAGCACCTCCCCACACTCTTGGGAGAGCACAACTGGAGCTTTGCAGGGAAGCAGCTGTGGCTCTCAGTCCCACAGCCTGTGACCAGCGGAGGGACTTCCTGTGTGGGCTGGAAAGTAAATTATCCTTGTGCACTTCCGTTTCAGACTCCAAGATTGCATCCAGGTGTCAGCCAAGACTTCCAGCTCTGTGTCACATGTTAGGGGGAGGGGAAGAGGGAGGAGGGTGGCACCTCTGTTCAAAACCCAATGTAAGATTTGCTTTAAAACAAAAATTACTGCTTTATTTGAAATGCAGCAAGAGCAGCAGCCAGAGCCTCCCTCTGCTGGCCCACTGCCCACAGGCCTGCAGCCGGCAGGGCAAGGCAGGGCAAGGCTGGGCCGGCCTGCAGCAGAGCAGGAAGTGAGTCGGGTGAGTCTAGGTCTCCCACGCGGGGCAGAGGCTGACCATCCCTGCTGCCTCCCAGGGGCTGAACTGTCAGAAGCCAGAATCTGGTATGGAACCCAAACACCTGAGATGGCACGTGGGCACCTAAACTCCAGGCTAAAAACCCACTCCCAAGATTTGCATTTCTTAAATAAATGAATAAATGCTTGGAGCTGGCACCATGGCTCAATAGGCTAATCTTCCACTTTTAAGGGTTAGCATACCCTATGGACAATAGTCTGTGTCTTGGCTGCTCCACTTCCCATCCAGCTCCCTGCTTGTGGCCTGGGAAGGCGGTTGAGGACAGCCCAAAGCCTTGGGACCCTGCACCCACGTGGGAGACCCTGAAGAAGCTCCTGGCTCCTGGCTTCAGATCAGTGCAGCTCTGGCCATTGCATCCATTTGAGGAGTGAGTCAATGGATCCAAGATCTTCCTGTCTTCCCTTCTCTTTGCACATCTGCCTTTCCAATACAAATGAAAGAAATATCAATTTTGTTTTATTAATTTATTTTCAGGCCAGGCATTTTGATGAAGCATTTTAAGCCGCCATGTGTGATGCCAGCAACTTACAGAGCACAGGTTGATGACCCAGTTGCTCCACTTCCAATCCAGCTCCCTACTAATGGTCCTGGGGAAGCACAAAAGATGCCCAAAGTGCTTCAGCACCTGCCTCCTACCCAGGAACCCCACTGGGCTTCCTGACGCTCGGCTTCAGCCTCGTACAACCCCAGCTGTTGTGGAAATTTGGGGCATGAATCAATCCATGGAAGGACTTGCTCTCTCTGTCTCTCCTTTCTCTCTGTAACTCTGCCTTTCCAACAAATACATTCACATCACATGTGTATTAGTTTATTTTCATTTTATCTGAGAAGCAGAGAGCTTCCATCCACTGGGTCACTGCCCAAATGCCCACAATAGCTAGGACTGAGTCAGCCTGAAGCCAGAAACTCGACTTAGGTTTGGCAGGCGTGTGGTGGTCTTCTGACCATCACCTGTGCCCTCTTTGGATGCCCGTGAGCAGGAAGCTGACCCGGAAGCAGAGGAGCCGGGACTGAAGCCACGGCTTCCAGTGTGGGATGCACACATCCCCAGCGATAACTTAGCCAGTGTCCCAGAGCCCTGCTCCTGCTGTTCACTCATTAGAAAACAGGAAACCAGCAAGCTGTCCTCCAAGCCAACTTAGTCACATGTGCAGTGCCGGTGAGCAGGCAGTGACATCCCAGGAGAACCAGCAACAGAGGAGAATGAAAGTGACTTGTCCAAAACACGGCTGGCGATGGGTAAAGAAAAGACTTACTCCGAGCCTGGTGCGGTGGCCTAGAGGCTAAAGTCCTCACCTTGAATGTACCAGAATCCCATATGAGCGCCGGTTCTAACCCCGGTGGCCCTGCTTCCCATCCAGCTCCCTGCTTGTGGCCTGGGAAAGCAACCGAGGACAGGCCAAAGCCTTGGGACCCTGCACCCGCGTGGGAAATGCAGAAGTTCCCTTTCCTGGTTTCGGATCAGCTCAGCTCCAACTGTTCTGGTCACTTGGGGAGTATATCATCAGATGGAAGATCTTCCTCTCTGTCTCCTCCCTTCTATATAATCAACTTTCCAGTAATAACAAATAAATCTTAAAAAATAAAAAGACTAACTCCATGACACTTGTAAACTACTTCAAACATACAGGGAAAAGCTGTTATGCACAAACATAAACATTGTGACACTTGCAGCCCTAACACTTTCTAAAATATTTATTATTATTATTATTATTATTATTATTATTATTTTGGAAAGGCAGATTTACACAGAGAGACAGATCTTCATCATTGGTCCACTCCCCAAACGGCTGCAACAGCAGGACTTGAGCCAATCTGAAACCAGGAGCGCTTTCTGGGTCCGCAACATGGTGCAGGATCCCGAGGACTTGAGCCATCTGTTACTGCTTCCCAGGCCACAAGCAGGGAACTGGATGAGAAGTGAAGCAGCCAGGACTCAAACCATTGCCCATATGGGATCTTGGCATGTGTAGGCAGAGGAATAGCTAGCTGAGCCTGACAGTTTTCAAGAATGACAGCATAGGGGCCAGTGTCCGGGTTGCCCCCTCGGATCCTGCTCCCATGAGACCATTTTGAGGTTGTCCTTCCTTGTGCCTGGGATGGCAGCAGAAGCTGGCCCAAGCTTGTGAACCCCTGCTGGCCACACAGGTGACCCAGATGGCCTAGCGCGGAGCCACCACAGTCACATGGGGCGTGAACCAGAGGAGGGAAGATCTTTCTCTCTGTATCTTTCTTTTTGTAGACCTGCCTTTCTAATAAAAATAAATCTTTTTAAAAAAACAAAGGATGTGCTTATAATTTCCATATTTTTTTAAGCTTTATTTGTTTTTCTTGGAAAGGCCGAGCAGTGAGCATCATCCATCCTGGCGTCTGTGAGGTGTCTCTCCAGCTCTGCCCTGCACCCTTCCCTGTCGCCCGTCTGACAGCTCCTTCCGCACAGCAGCCCAGCGCCTGTACTGCCAGCCTCATCCCAACAACGGAGAGAGATTTCCTCTCCTCCCTCATGGGGCACAAAATCCCAAGTCCTACTCTCACTGGGTCGCCTTGGACCACGTGGCTACAACTTAGCCAATCACTGTGACCAACTGCATACAGCGTGCCATTCACATTTTCTACAGGGGGTGGGGTTGGGGTCCAGCGCCCCAGCACTTTGACTGCAGTGGGAGGAGGCCTGCATGTGAAGGAGACAACCACGTTGTGGGTCTGGAGGGCAGGAAGACAGGGTGCAAGGTCCACCCCCGGGATGTGGCCATCCCCTGGGCTTGTATGCATAGACAAAACAGTAAGGAACCAGTGCCGTGGCTCAACAGGCTTAGCCTCCACCTGTAGGCACCAGCATCCCATCTGGGCTCCAGTTCATGTCCCACCTACCCCACTTCCCATCCAGCTCTCTCCTTGTGGTCTATTAAAGCAGCAGAGGATGACCCAGAGCCTTGGACTCCTGCAACCAAGTAAGAGGCCAAAAGGAAGCTCCTGGTTTCAGATCATCTCAACTTTGGCCATTGTGGCCATTTGTGGAGTGAGCCAGCAGATGAAAGATAAGTCACTCTCCCTCTCTGTCCCTTCTCTCTGTAAATCTTCTTTTCTGATAAAATAAATAAAACTTAAAAAAAAAAAAAGATGAGTGAGTCCAGGGGGAAGCGATTCAAGGGATGGGAGGGATAGGTACTCTTGTGACAGGAAGATGCTCACACTACTCATGAGGCAGAAAGCTCACTTGGATTCGTTACAAATGTATATCACTCTAGCACCAAAATGCATCATGGATTTGCTAAGAAAAAAAAGAGAAAATGGAGGAGGAATCCAGATGGCAGAATAGGGGAAGGACATGTTTAAATAGACAGAGAAACATGAGCCAGTGTGAAGCAGAGAGGGCACATTCCAGGAAATAGAAGACAGAAGGACAGCAGAGGGGCATCTGAAGACTGACAGACATGGGAAAGCAGTGAACACAACAGTGTGGTGTTGCAGTGACCAATGCCTCAGTGGCATTCAGCAAGCGGTGATCTGAACCACACCAGCAGCTAGGACTCCACCAACAACAAGGTTCCACCCAAGATGGGTCCGAGTAGGCCTCAGACGGCCAGCACATCAAGAACTCCAGTAATGGCACATCAGACACCATTTTATACAGTGTGGAAAACCAATAAGACTGCAGGACAACAGTGAGCTGTGTATGCACTGAGCTCGGAGCAAACTCACTGGGTTCAACGCATTGCACTGTTCCTTCAGGGAAAATAATACCAACTGTGGAATCATACGGGTCAAAATAGGTCCATGTGGTTATCAGACCTAAAGTCAACGGGTTCTGGCAAGATTTCCACCAACAACAACTTAGCTGCATAGGACACCTGGTGTCTCCCTAACCCTGGGAACTGCTCTAACAAGAAGTGGGAGAAAGGTTGTACAGACAACAACGTGGCCTCAGCACGGTATCACTGGAAACTGGTGAGCGAGGAGCTTGGGCTGTGGAGACCATGGTGGAAGTCTAGCATAAGAACCCGGACCTGGAACTCACTGGAGGGAGTGGCACAAGTGGCTGCCAACAAAGATCTGAGTACCAACCTGCTGGAGTCCAGCTCCAGCTGAGTTCAGAACTCGCGAAGAGTGCGTGGATGAGGCACAAAGAGGGAGACGAAATGGACCACTCCAATTCCATGATCATTGTGGACAATACACGAAAGACTTCCGCTTTATTTATGCAGAACCAGTTAAGCTCAGTTAAGTCTGGCTCAGACTTTTTACGTCATGGTCAAGTGGGTGTTTCTAAGGATAATTCACCTTAAAGCAGGATGTTACCCATCCTGACCCCGAGGTCAGGAAGCTCTCAACATGTGCATATCAATCAGTAACACGTTCCTACTGCAATCCTCATTCTACAACTTAAACTTAAATCAGGAAAGGGAGGAAATGCATCACAGGAGGGAGTTAAAGACAAAGCCGAGAAACCTGCCCCGAGGAGAAGACTCTGCCAACCAGAAGTACAATGACCAAGAGCAAAAGAGGAGACAGAGGCACAATGAATATTACTGAAGACTCCCCTGCAAAGGAGCAAAAACTGTTGCCCACCTCAGAGTTCACTGAGGAAGACATTGAGAAAATGGGAGATACAGAATTCAAAACACTTGTTATAAAGCTTCTTAGAAACAATGAGAATCGCACAATACAGGAATTCAAGAAATTTGATGAATATGTCACGGAAATGAATCAATGAAAGCTCATCTATCAGAAATTAAAAATACAGCGGAAGGCCTGGTGTGGTAGCCTAGCGGCTAAAGTCCTCATGTTGCACATGCTAGCATCCCGTTTGGGCGCCGGCTCTAATCCTGGCAGCCCCGCTTCCCATCGGCGCCCTGCCTGTGGCCTGAGGAAGCAGTTGAGGACGGCCTGACCCTGCACCCATGTGGGAGACTCAGAAGAATTTCCTGGCTTCTGGATTCGGATCAGTGCAACTCCGGCTGTTGCGGTCACTTGGGAAGTGAATCATCGGACGGAAGATCTTCCTCTCTGTGTCTCCTCCTCTCTGTATATCTGACTTTGTAATCAAAATAAATAACTCTTTAAAAGCACACACACACAAAGAATAAGCGCAGCAAGGGAACGCAGCAGACGGCGTGGTAGAGAACAGCCCCCGCCTGCCAGTGAGCACCTGCGACGTGGGCGCTGGGAGTCAGCCAGCTGAAGGACACGGGACAGGCCTCGATTTGCAAGCGCCGTTGGAGGGCCTGTGCCGGAGGCCCCGTTTCCAGCTCACTTCCAATTCCAGCTTCCCGCATTGCACATCCTGGGAGCAGCCGATGGTGCTCAGACGCTGGCTACCTGGCACGGCCACCGGAGGCCCAGGCTGTAGCCCCAACCTAGGTGAGCATCTCAGGGAGTGAGCCAGTGGATGACAGATCCCTGTGCCCATCTCTGTCTTCCTACTTTCAAACTGATGGTGATCAAGTAAATGGGCAGGGGCCTGGCATGATAGCCTAGTGGCTTAAGTCCTCACCTTGCATGCACCATGATCCCATATGGGCGCCGGTTCACGTCCCTGCTGCTCCACCTCCCTTCCAGCTTCCTGTTATGGCCTAGGAAAGCAACCCAGTAGGGCCAAAAGCTCTGGCACCTTGTGCCCACGGAGGAGACCAGATGTTCCTGGCTTCGGATCAGAGCTCAACTGCAGCTGTTGTAGCCACCTGGGGAGTGAACCAGTGGATGGAAGATCTTTCTCTCTGTCTCTGCTTATCTCTGAAAATTTGACCTCCCAACAAAATAAACAAATCTTAAAACACATACACACACAATCAATGGGAACCAGCACGGAGGCTTGGCAAACAGTACCAGCATCCCATATGGGAGCCAGTTGGAGTCCCAGCTGCTCCACTTCTTATCCATCTCCTTGCTAATGAGCTGAGAAAGCATCAGAAGATGGCCCAAAGCCTCCCCTGTAACAGACGTGGGAGAAACAGAGAAAGCTCCTAGCAACAGGCTCTGGTCTCAGATTACTTCAGCTCTGGCCGTTGTGGCCATTTGGGGAATGAACCAGTAAATGCAAGAAACATCTCTCTCTCTTTGCAAATCTGCCTTTCAATAAAAATAAATAGATCATCTTAAATACATACAATTGGGGGTGAAAAAATGAAAAAATATAAAAACAACACAAGGGCCCAGCACGGTAGCCTAGTGGCTAAAGTCTTCGCCTTGCATGCGCCAGAATCCCATATGGGTGTGAATTCGTGTCCTGGCTACTCCACTTCCCCTCCAGCTCCCTGCTTGCAGCCTGAGAAAATAGTCGAGGACAGCCCAAAACCTTGGGACTCTGCAGCCGCGTGGGAGACCTGAAGGAAGCTCCTGGTTCTTGGCTTCCTATTGGCAGAGCTCCAGCCGTTGCAGCCACTTGAGGAGTGAATCAGCGGACAGAAGATCTTCCTCTCTGTATCTCTGACTTCCTAATAATAAATAAATAAATCTTTTTTAAAAAGACCACACAATTAGATAATTTGAAAGAAATAGTAAAATTTAAGAAGTCTACAAAAAAAAAAAAAAGAAAAGAAAATTAAGAAAACCAACCAGCCAAAAGCAAATTTTTTGAAAAGAGAAATTAAAATTAATATGCCTCTACCCACGGTTTAAGTCTAAGCTCCTGGTTTGGGACTTGCCCCATGCCAGCTATTCCAGGCACTTGGGGGAGTGGGCCAGCAGTTTGAAGACCTCTCTCCCTCTCTCGCCTGGTCAACTTTCAAAGAAAATTTGAAAATGTTATAGAAATGACTTCATATTTTGGTGAAAAATCAGAAGCTGTGCTGGGAAGGTCCGGAACAAGGGAAGGATGACCCTTTTTTTTTTTAATTAAAAACATTTAAATATTGTTTATATAATTGAGGGATACACATCCGTGTGGGCCACTGATCAGGGCTGGGAGGGTCAGGTATGGAGGAAGGGGGACCAGACAAATGTTTCAGGATTTGTTTGTTTGTAAATTCTGTGCCCACAGAGTGCAAAGGGGAGGGGGCTACTTCTTGTGTCAAACTACATCAGAACCCAGGGAAGGGGACAGTCATTTGATGACACCTCAGAGACCCTGGTGCGGGGAGGAGTGTTCTGAGCGTGTTGGTTGAGTGCGCTTGATATTTCTGAGAAGTTGTTGGCGTCCTTGCTCCAGAGCTGAGAAAGTCTCAGGGCCATCGGCTGAGATTGTCCGCCTTAGCGCGTCCACAGACGCGTGCTGCTGCAAAGCTTGGCCAGGAGAACTTCCAAACTGTTCAGCTTTGCCTATTCTTTTTTTTTTTTTTTTTTGAAAGATTTATTTTTATTATTTTTTCATTGGAAAGGCGGATATACAGAGAGGAGAGACAGAGAGGAAGATCTTCCATCCGATGATTCACTCCCCAAGTGAGCGCAACGGGCCGATGCTATGCCGATCTGAAGCCAGGAGCCTCTTCCGGGTCTCCCACGCGGGTGCAGGGTCCCAAAGCTTTGGGCCGTCCTCGACTGCTTTCCCAGGCCACAGGCAGGGAGCTGGAAGGGAAGCGGGGCTGCCGGGGTTAGAACCGGGCGTGCAAGGCGAGGACCTTTAACCACTTGCGCCACCGCGCCGGGCCCAGCTTTGCCTATTCTAACAAGGCAGTTGACATCTCCTGCTGGCCCAGGTAAGTGGCTGTCATGTCCCCAGGATGCAGGCTGGCATGCTGTCCATTGCACAGACGTCAACAACTGAGGAGGCCCAGTCCGGATACACGCGCTCCAAGGTTGGACCACACATCCTGTGATTTCCCCCGTGGCGGGGGTTTACGTCCAGCCATTTAACTAAAGAATCCCACAAGCAGCCACGCCTGGGGCGGTCTCAGACTTCACCCGTGTGCACCAGCCGGTGTAGGGTCAGGTGTGGTCAGTTCTCCCTCAGCTCCACCTCCTATGCAAGCTAGTGCGTGGCCCAGTCCGGTCAGCCCGCCACAGACACAGTCCTCACACGAGCCAGCAGGTGCTGCGGCCTTTTCAGGACGACCCCCAAGAACTCCCACCAGACTTGTGCCCAGTCCCAGTTTCTGTGCATGCCAGCCTCTGCTGTGGCCCAGCCCAGCCCACATCCCAGCTGGCTCTCATACACACCCACGGATGCTATACTTAGCGTGGTCTGACCCGCCCCCAGACCCAGCCCTTACAGCCTTCACAGGTGAAGGACAGATGGTCCTTGTTACTTCTCCTTTCCAGCAGTATCCTGAAAATTCTAACCATAGTAATAAGACAAGAAAAATGTCTATGGACTGGGGGTCTGGAGCGGTAGCCTAAGAGCTAAAGTCCTTGCCTTACGTGCGCCAGCATCCCATATGGGAGCCAGTTCTAATCCATACAGCCCCGCTTCCCATCCAGCTTCCAGATTGTGACCTGGGAAAGCAGTCGAGGACGGCCCAAAGCCTTGGGACTCTGTACCCGCACTGGAAACCCAGAAGAGGCTCCTGGATCCTGGCTTTAGATTGGCACAGCTCCAGCTGTTGCAGTCATTTGGGGAGTGAATCATCGGATGGATGATCCCCTCTGGTCTCTCCTCCTCTCTGTATATCTCTGCCTTTTCAATAAAAATTAAAAAAAAAAAAAAAGATTCTAAAGTTTGGAAGGATGAGGCACCTTCTGGGTCAGCGCAGAGGCACGCAGGCCTGCAGAAGCGAGGCCCGGCTTGGTGCTGCCCGGGCTGTTCAGGGTCCCTGGCCAGAGGTGCTATTGGCGATGAGCTCCCAGAAAGGCAGCGTGGCTCATGCAAGGCCTGGGAAGCATCCGGGTGTTTAGCTTGAAGAGTGACAGCCCAAGAAAATGACTTCAAAGCTTCAGGAGGGAGTGTGTCGGCGCTGGGAGCAGCTCCTGAATGGCCTGCAGAGGACGGCAAATGCACACCGTCACTGAAAGCTGAAAAATGTGTTTGTGTTTTTCACAAATGACAGTGGGAGATTCTTATCACATAATGCATAGACGATATGCCCATGACCTGGAAGCATGTGCAAAATGAGGAAAGACGTTGTTAAAAAAAATCCTACAAAGTCAGAAAATATTGATGGGTGCCATTGCAGAGGAAACTGCAGAAATACAGAAGTGACGATGATTTTGATTTAAATGACACAGATTGACATTCCAGTGGATTAATGCAACCACATTAAAAATCAGTTTAAGCCTGACACCATAGCCTAGTGGCTAAATCTTTGCCTTGCATGTACCGGGATCCCAAATGAGTTGAGGCTTTGTGTCCCAGCTGCTCCACTTCCCGTCCAGCTCCCTGCTTGTGGCCTGGGACAGCAGCAGAGGATGGCCCAAGCCTTGGGGCCCTGCACCCATGTGTGGGAGACCCAGAAGAAACTCGGCTCCCATTGTCTCAGCTTTGGTGTTGTGGCCACTTGAGGAGTGAATCATTGGACGGAAGATCTTTCTCTCTGTCTCTCCTCCTCTCTGTATATCTGCTTTTCCAATAGAAATAAATAAATCTTTTTTTTTTAAAGGGCAGTTTAACACCATGTGTTAAGTTGTATATGATTTTGAATAACTATTACATTTTCAGAGTTTTCTTATAATAACTTTTTGAAAACTTTATACTCCAGTATCTCCCACATCGAGGATTGGGGCATCACGCTGCAGCTCATGGGAGCTGTTGTGAAGTATATATTTCCTAACATATAATTAAACAATACTTAAAATTGATGATTAGTTAAGAACTACCGCATGTAAAAACAAGATGACACTGTATCCTTAGCTCAAAACGAGCCCGTGGTAAGCACCTGTCGCCAGATGAAGCCCTAGCAAGCGGTCATTTCACAGAAGCACTCTGTCCATCACTGCTTGTTGCAAAGCAAAAACAGTTTCTGTTCCTACAATAACGCGTAGCAGGGGCCGGCGTCGCGGCATAGCGGATGCGGTTGCCACCCGTCGTGCAGCATTGCATATGGTCACTAGTTCGTATGCCCACTGCTCCACTTCAGCCACCTGCTCACGGCCTGGGAAACGCAGCGTAGACGGCCCAAGCGTTTGTGCCCTCCTACCCACGTGGAAGATGTGGAGGACGTTCCTGGCTCCTGGCTTCAGTCTGGCCCAGCCCGGGCTGTTGCAGGCTTCTGGCGCGGGAACCGGTGCATGCCACATTGCTTCCTTTAGCGCTCTGCCGTTTAAATAAATCAATCTGTTTGTTTGTTTGTTTGTGTATTTGTTCGTTTTTAAGTAGAAAAAATGTATCCTACTTTTTCTTTGAGATTTTTGTTAAAGATTTATTTATTTTTCTTGCAAAGTCAGGTATACAGAGAGGAGGAGAAGGAGAGACAGAGAGGAAGATCTTCCATCCTCTGGTTCACTCCCCAAGTAGCCGCAACAGCCAGAGCTGCACCAATCTGAAGCCAGGAGCCAGGAACTTCTTCTTGGTCTCCCACGTGGGTGCAGGGTCCCAAGGCCTTGGGCCGTCCTCGACTGCTTTCCCAAGTCACAGGCAGGGAGCTGGATGGGAAGTGGGACTGGCAGGACACGAACCAGTGTCTGTATAGGATCCTGGAGCGTGTAAGACAAGGACTTCAGCCGCTAGGTTATAACACCGGGCACCCTTTCAAAGTATTTTTATAGCACACTATTTTTTTTTTCCTGAAGGATACATACAGAAAAAAACTCCATTGAGTTTGTATGCAAAGTCTAATGAATAATTATGAGGGGAAGTCATACCTTTCCATGCAGACGCGGAAATGACCAACTCCCAGTGAAACTTTCCTTTGTTTCAATTCCATCCATCTTTGCATGGTTGGCATTGCCCTAATTTTGTAACGATTTTATCTATTCTACTTCTCCTGTTTGTATCTGAACCATGTAACTGCTTTGTTTTTCCCTTTCAGTTTGAAACATCCTAAGCTTGCAGAAAAGGAGCCAATTAGTACCACGCCACTCTGCATGCTCTTCATCCAGATTCCCAGTCACTGCTAACATATCAACACGTTTTCTTGATATCTAGATATACGAATGCATGTATAGGAGAATTTACACATTTAAATTTTCTGAGGGCCTGGCACCATAGCCTAGAGGCTAAATCCTCACTTTGCTGCACTGGTATCTCGTATGGGCATCAGTTCTTGTCCTGATGTGCCACTTCCCATCCAGGTCCCTGCTTGTGACCTGGGAAAGCAACAAAGGCTAATCAAAAGCCTTGGGACCCTGCACCTACATGGGAGACTCGGAAGAGACCCTTGGCTTTTGAGCTACTCAGCTCTGGCTGTTTCAGCCATTTGGGCAATGAACTGGCGCGTGGAAGATCTTTCTGCTTCTTATTCTCTCTGTAAATCTGCCTTTTTGTTAAAAAAAATAAATAAATTTTTAAAAAGGAGAAAGAATGAAATCAGTCGCAGACAGAAAGAAAATATTTGCAGAATATATATCTGATGAAGTGTTGCTAGCCAGAGTAAATGAAAAATCCCATAAAACTTAACAGTGAAAAAGCAAACCAATCAAAGAACTTCACAGACACTTCACCAAAGAAGACAGATGGCATATAAGAATATAAAATGAGGCTGGAACAGTGGCACAGTACGTTAAGTCTTCATCTGCAACTCCAGCATCCTGTTAGAGCCTGGTGCCATAGCGCTGAATCTTCACCTGCAATCCTATATGGGCACCAGTTCATGTCCTGGCTGCTCCACTTGCCCTCCAACTTCCTGCCTCTGGCCTGGGAAAGCAGTGGAAGATGGCTCAAAGCTTTGGGACCCTGCATCCCTGTGGGAGACCCACGGATTCCTGGCTCCTGGCTTTAGATCAGCTCAGCTCTGGCCACTGCAGCCATTTAGGGATTGAGCCAGCACATGGAAAATCTGTTTCTGTCCTTTTCTCTATAAATATGCCTTTCAAGTATAAATAAATAAATCTTTCAATAATGTATAAAATGTGCTGCATGTTGTATATTACCAGTAAAGTGATGACAAATTAGCATAACGATTATATACATTTGCATCCTATCAGAATGGATAAAACACACAGACAATGATGATTGTTGGTGGAAATGCACGCGGCTTTAAGTGTCCTGGAAGGCCGTTAGGCAGATTCCTACCAAAATCTGTACAGTCTTACCGCAGTGATGCAGGAATCACTCTCCGTGGAATTTACCCAAAGGAGTCTAGTAAGTAACCAAGAAACCATTAATTCGAAGCCAGAGTAAGCTGATTGTGGTACATCTAGCAATGGAGATGGGTCAGAAGTAAAGACAGGGGGTATTGGATAATGAGCAGTCATTAGAGGTCACGTAGTACAAACAAGCAGCACTAAGTGAAAGAAGGTCATCTCAAAGGGGGCTGGCTGTGTGCTGCGGTGGGTCAAGCTGCCAGCTGCAATGCTGGCATGCTGCATGGGTGCCGGTCTGAGCAGCTGCTCCTCTTCTGTCCCAGCTCTCTGTGAATGACCTGGGAAAGCAGCAGTAGACAGGGCAACTCTTCAGGACCCTGCACCCACAAGGGAGACTAAGAAAAAGCTCCTGGCTCCTGGCTTTGACCTGGCCTAGCGCTGGACACTGCTGCCATTAGGGAGTGAACCAACAAATGGAGGACCTCTCTCATCAAAGTCTCTAAGGTGTCATCAAATGAGTGTCCCCATCCCTGGACGCTGTTGTAGTTGGACAGCAAAGGTTAGTCCCTCCTGCTCCCACTAAGAGCATAGGAGGAAAGGAAAATTGAGGCATTTGTCTCACCCACCTTGTTCAGTGCCTCAACCCTCCCCACCCTCGTCAGAGACCCACATGGGCGTACATCCTTCTCAACTATACAAGTAATATTAAAAATAAAGACAGTTTAAACACATCTTTCTCTTAGATCACTTCAAAATAGCAACACCATAAAGGTAATGATGTAAATATTAACACTAAACATTACACATAGGGAAAAACGTATTCCTTGATGTGTTTTTTATTTATCGGGGACAGGTGTCTGGTGCCGTGGTCAAGGTACCACTTACAATGCCCACATGTATAGCCGAGTGTCTTGCTCAAGCACAAGCTCCAGTTTCCTGTCCAGACTTCTGCTTTGTGCACCCTTGGACACAGCAGGTTCTAGGTCCTTGGGTCCCTGACACACTGCAGGGCCGCAGCCTTGGAGCTCCCAGCTTCAGCCCAGCTCAGCCTTGGCTGTCGTGGGCATGCGCAATGGAAACTAGAAGATGGAAGAGCTCTTCTACATAATCATGGTGTATATCAATTTGCAATATTGTTTCAAAAAAAGCTTTCCTATATTGCTATAATTATTTTAAAGATTCATTTTTTTAAGATTTATTTCTTTCTATTGGAAAAGCAGATATACAGAGAGGAGGAGAGACAGAGAGGAAGATCTTCCATCCAATGATTTACTCCCCAAGTGATTGCAATGGCCGATGCTTTGCCGATCCAAAGCTAGGAGCCAGAAACTTCTTCCGGGTCTCCCACATTGGTGCAGGGTCCCAAGGCTTTGGGCCATCCTCTGTTGCTTTCCCAGGCCACAAGCAGGGAGCTGGATGGGAAATGGAGCTGCCAGGATTAGAACCGGCGCCCATATGGAATCCTGGTGCGTTCAAGGCGAGGACTTTAGCCGCTAGGCCATGTCGCCAGGCCAAGTTTCATTTATTTTTATTAGAAAAAAAATTTATAGAAAGGAGAGACAGAGGATCTTCTATCTGGTGGTTCACTCCCCAAGGAGCTGCAATAGCTGGAACTGAGCTCTGAGTTGAAGCCAGGAGCCCCTTCCAGGTCTCCTACACTGCTGCAGGGTCCCAGGGTTTTGGGCCATCCTCTGTTGCTTTCCCAGGCCACAAGCAGGGAGCTGGATGGGAAGCTAAGCATCCAGGATACAAACTGGCATGCATATGGGATCTCGGCTCATGCAAGGTGAGGAGTTTAGCCACCAGACTACCATGCTGGGCCCATGTTATAATCTTAATGTCTATTTCTGCTTTTGGTGTTGAAACAACTTTTTAAAGTATTTATTTTTTGTTATTTGAAAGGCACATTTACAGAGAGAAGACAGAGAGATACCTTCCTAAGGCTGGTTCATTTCCCAAATGGTTGCAATGACAGGAGCTGAACCATCTGAGGCCAGCAACAAAGAATTTCTTGTAAGTTTTCCATATGTGTGCAAGGACCTTGGGCTGTCCTCTGCTGCTTTCCCAGGCCATCAGTAGGGAGCTAGAATGGAAGTGGAGTAACTGGGACACAAATTGGCACCCAAATGGTATGCCAGCCTTGCAGAGGATTAGCTTGCTATACAACTGATGTCACATATGTTGGGGTCAGCAGCTGCCCTACAAGCTCGGCCCCTACCATGCAGCTAGAAGTTAGAACAGGTTCTAGAAACTCCTCTCTTGCCCATTAAGCCGACTCACATCAACTCATGACACCAAAGTATAGTTTCAAGGATTACAGAGTCATTATCTGCATGTCCTATGGCACTCAGTGCCAGAAGGCCGTGTGGGCAGTGGGAGGAGCAAGGTGTGAAATGTGCAGGGAACGGACCCTTGTCTGTGGGCCACAGTGGCCACAGCTGCTCATGTGGGAAAAGACATCTGTGAGCCAAGTCTAGGGACACACCTTGCAAAAGTGGGGAGAGCATCTGGATGGCTTGAACATCCTGGATCCAGCTACTCCTGAAGTTCACATGTTTCTCTGCCCTTCCTTGAATTCCATGAATCAATGGATCCCCAACTTCCTGGAGCTCATTTGGGTTGAGATTTTGACATGCAGAACTCTGACGAGAAGGCAGAGAGCTGGCCTCTGGACCGCACTGGAATCCTGAAGATGGACAAGAAATGGACCTGCCTGGTAGGCACCCAAACACCGTGAGGGACTAGCATGACTCCTGGATTTCACAGTGGAACAACAGAGGGGTCCCCACTGACTTGGGGGCCAAGACACAGGGGGCTGTGATCACATGCAGGCGCTGGTCCTGGCCCCTCCATCATGCCATGGTCTGTGCAGCTTCAGGGCCTGAATGATTGAACACACTGACCCACACTGACATCTTTAATTGGACCTTCTTTTTATTTGAGGTGACGTCAAGGTGACCATGGTCAGAGCATTGAGCCAGCTGGCCTGGCCTGGTCTGAAGACACAGTTGCAAGCTGCTGAGGAGCCAAGGCCTCGCTCTTGCTGACACAACCCCTCCCCACTTGGAACTTGGCTGAGTCGGCTTGCCGCAACAGCCCACTTGCATGTTAGCAACCCCCCATCTGATCACCAAGGCCCCACTGGGCAGCCACAGTGAACACTGTGCCGACAGGAAGTGCATCATTTCAGCGTGTCCAGGGACACCACGCAAAATTACAGAAGCAGCGTTAACACAGGAACTCTTTCTTCCCGTCTTGCCTGCTGCAGCAAGATAGTGCTTCAAGGTCACAGTCACCAGGTCAAGGAGCTTCCAGGGGGCTGGCCGTGGGATGTAGCAGGGAAAGCTGCTACTGGGGAGGCCGACAGGGGAGTGTCCTGCCTGCTCTCAACCCTAGCTCCCTGGCTCAGAATCCTGGGAGGCCAGAGAGGATGGCCCAAGTGCTTTAACCCCTGCCACCCACATCCACCCAGGATGGAGTGTCCACTAAGCACAGCACTGACCCCAAAATAAATCCTAAAAAAAAAAAAAAAATAGAGTTACTTTGTCTAATAAAGCTCTGTGCTTAGTCCTCCACAGCCGGGCTGTCTCAGCAATGCAGATTCCAATCCCACAGCAGGTGGGACCTTGCAGCTGGGGAAGAGGCCTGGAGACTCTCCTGGTCCCCAGCAGGTGCAGGGGAAGGAAGCTCCCCACGCAGGCGGAGCTGAGTGGTGACTGATTGAGTCTGTTGCCGCGTGTGCTGGAACCCAAGGTGCCTCTCTGACTCATTCAACAGCGACGGTTAGCTCCAGGGCAGGACAGGAATGAGACAGGTTGGAGCTGAGGCCTCCCTCGGCAACTCTGTCTCATACAATCCCGGTCACTGCAGGCTGCACTGTGACTGATTAGTGTGTTAGTCCCTGAGGAAGGGAGAGAAGAATGCTGTCAAGCTATAACCAGTGGATTGATTTATTTATTACCCTTAAATTTTCATTTTATGGATAACAGAAAGCTCTCGGAACTTGCTGAGATTTCCACATTTTTAAAAAAGATTTATTTATTTTTATTGGAAAAGCAGACAACACAGAGAGGGGGAGAGAGAGAGGAAGATCTTCCGTCCGATGGTTTACTGCTCAAGTGGCCACAACGGTCGGTCGGTGCTGTGCCGATCTGAAGCCAGGATCCAGCAACTTCTTTCAGGTCTCCCACTTGGGTGCAGGATCCCAATGCTTTGGGCCCCTGCTTTCCCAGGCCACAAGCAGGGAGCTGGATGGGGAGTGGAGCAGCCGGGATTAGAACTGGCGCCCACATGGGATCCCAGGGCATTCAAGGCGAAGACTTTAAGCACTATGCTATCATGCCAGGCCTGATTTATTTTTTAAGATTTATTTATTTGGGCCCAGCGCAGTGGCGCAAGTGGTTAAGGTCCTCGCCTTGCATGCCCAGGATCCTATATGGGCGCTGGTTCTAATCCCGGCGGCTCCGCTTCCCTTCCAGCTCCCTGCCTGTGGCCCGGGAAAGCAGTCCGGGACAGCCCAAGGCTTTGGGACCCTGCACCCGCGTGGGAGACCCGGAAGAGGCTCCTGGCTTCAGATCGGCATAGCATCGGCCGTTGCGCTCACTTGGGGAGTGAATCATCGGACGGAAGATCTTCCTCTCAGTCTCTTCTCTCTGTATATCTGCCTTTTGTCGCGAACACCGAGCCCGGTCACCAGAACAAATGCCAAGAGTCGAGAGTGGGTGCTTTGCAATCAAGCATTCAAGCATTTATTCAGGCAAGCACACACCAAACAGGATGGGGGAAGCCACCGAGAGTGCCTCTTGACTTCAGTCTCGTGGAAGTCTGCTGGGCCTTTGGCTCCGGCCTCGTGGGAGCCTGCAAGTTCGAGTGGAAGCCCAGGGGCTTTTGGCTCCGGTCTAGTGGGAGCCTGCTGGCTTCAGTAACTGGGACAAATGCATGGGTTTATATACAAATTCAGGGGCAAGACAGGCAGTTGTTTACAATATTTTGATTGGTTATTACATATTATCTATCAATAACACTTGCTTTCTCTTAATTCTAAAAAAACATGCATATTCATTCTCAAAACATACCTATTCATTAATATACAATTATTTCTTCTTTATCATTCCTACCATGACATGCTTACGTACATGGTGGCTTCTTGACAAAGGTGATAAGGGGAGGGCTTGTGCGCCTAGGAGTCTCTTGACAGGAGCAGTAGGAGAGGAGGCCCCATTTCACCAGTAGTTTAGGAGGATGGAGTCACCTTTGTTAAAAGACTCTAACATACTCACTATATCCATTATTAAGTCACAGCATAACTTACAAAGGAGATCTATTATTGCAGCTATTTCTGGATCATCAATTTCTGATAAAACTATAACAATATTGAGGATACAATTAAGATTATTAATAATACTCCAACCCATATTTCCCAAAGCTCCATTTTTATTTATGGTCATGTTTTGCTGGAGCAATGTAAATGTAAAGTACTTATAGTCAGACTGTTCCTATCACCTTTCCAATAAAGAAAAAAAAAGATTTATTTATTTATTGTTTAAAGATTTATTTATTTTTATTGCAGAGTCAGATACACAGAGAGGAGGAAAGATAGAGAGGAAGATCTTCTGTCACTCCCCACGTGAGTGCAATGGCTGGTGTCGTGCTGATCTGGAGCCAGGAGCCAGGAACCTCCTAGAGGTCTCCCACACCGGTGCATGGTCCTAAAGCACTGCGCTGTCCTCGACTGCTTTCCCAGAGCACAAGCAGGGAATTGAATGGGAAGTGGAGCTGCCGGGACATGAACCGGCGCCCATATGGGATCCCGGTGTGTTCAAGGCAAGGACTTTAGCCAGGAGGCTAGGCCACGCCGCCGGGCCCAGATTCATATATTTTTGCTGGAGAGTCAGATCCACAGAGAGAAGGAGAGACAAAGATCTTTTCCCCACAGGTTCACTCCCCAAGTGGCCACAGCAGTCAGAGAGCTGAAGTGATTCGAAGCAGGAGTTTCTTCCGGTTTCCCGCATGGGTACAGGGTCCCAAGGCGTTGGGCTGTCCTCTGCTGCCTTCTCAGAACATAAGCAAGGAGCTGGAACATGAACTGGTGCCCATATGGGATCCCATGACTTGCGGGGGGTGGGGCGGGGATTAGCCAATTGAGCCATTGTGCTGTACCTACCCTTCCACACAGCTTTCAATGCCACATTATTCTTTATACACATCCATGTAAGCGCCCATCGGTAAGGCAGTCAGAGCCCTCTTCGCAAGGAATACCCGGGTCGTCGCTGAGAAAACATCTGCCTCCGATGGGCTTAGCTCTGGCTGCTGCGGCCTCCTGGGGGGTGACCAGAGCACGCAAGATCTTTCTCTCTGTCTCTCCTTCTCTGTGAATCTGACTTTCCAACTAATATATATCTGTATCTACATATATATACACACACGCATATACACTTTTTAATTTATTCACTTCAAAGGCAGAGCAAACAGAGAGAAGGATCTTTCGTCCACTGGTTTACTTCCCAAAAGGTTTCCTGTCTGGGTCAGGTGGTCAGGAGGTGCGGGGTCCCAGGCTATGGGTCATCCTCCACTGGGATTGGATACACTTGGGAATAATAAAATTATTCCCTTTAAACATTCCAGATTAACCTCAGGCTAATTGTGCCTCCTTTCCTGACCCACCCCATTATTCTGAATTTCTGGACGTAACACAGGTCTTCTTTTTTTTTTTCTTTTAAATATTTATTTTTATTGGAAAAGCAGTTTTACAGAGAGAAGAAAAGAGAAAGATTTTCTGGGCCCAGCGCCATAACATAGCGGCTAAAGTCCTCACCTTGAATGCACCAGGATCCCATGTGGGCACTGGTTCTAATCCTGGCAGGCCCGCTTCCCATCCAGCTCTCTGCTTGTGAACTGGGAAGGCAGTTAAGGACGGTCCAAAGCCTTGGGATCCTGCACCTGCATGGGAGACCTGGAGGAGATTCCTGGCTCTTGGCTTTGGATCAGTTCAGCTTCAGCCATTGTGGTTGCTTGGGGAGTGAACCAGCAGATGGAAGATCTTCCTCTCTGTCTTTCCTCCTCTCTGTATATCTGCTTTTCAAACAAACAAACAAACAAAATTTAAATTAAATTAAATTTAAAACTCCTATAGATAGGTATGTCTTTCATCTGCTGGTTCACTCCCCAAATGGCCACTATGGCAGAAAGTTTGTTATAGCCTGGAGCTTCTTTGGGGTCTCCGATGTGGGTGCAGGGTCTTAAGGCCTTGGGTCACCTCTGCTGACAGGTTTTCTGTATCAGATTTCACATGCTCTCAAGCGAATTCTCAGGATGGCGTCCTCAGAGAAGACAGGGTGCTGCTTACAGCACTCAGGCGGGGAGGGCGGGGGATGGCTATGTGTCCTTAAGAAAGGTCGCAAAATATGCCTCCTGTGCTCAAAATGGACACTACAAACCTATAAAACGGGCCCAGCGCAGTGGCCTAGCGGCTGGGATCCTCGCCTTGAATGTGCCGGGATCTCACGTGGGCACCGTTTCTGATCCCGGTTGCCTCACTTCCAATCCAGCTCCCTGCTTGTGGCTTGGGAAAGCAGTTGGGGATGGCCTGAAGCCTTGGGGACCCTGTACCGGCGTGGGGAACCCAGAGGGGTTCCTACCTCCTGGCTTCAGATCAGCACAGCACCGGCTGCTATGGTCGCTGGGGGATGGGGAGTGAGCCGTCGGAAGGAGGATCTTCCTCTGTTTCTCCTCCTCTCTGTGTATCTGCCTTTCCAATAAAAATAAAATAAATCTTTTTTAAAAAAAGTATAGAACGGACACAATTAATAAAATGACGCACAGCTACTGTGGCGCGCGCACCCCCGGCTAGCCGGTTCCTCCACATTTTTTACAGTCCCCGCTTCCCAAAGGTTTCTGAAAGAAAAGGAGGGCAGGAATTCGGCATCCCCAAAGTCACAGGGCCGGGCCACAGGCGGAATCCTGCTCCGCCCGCCCAAGCTCGAGACCCTAGCCGCTTTCCCGCCTTCCAGAGCTGAAAGGGATCCTGAGCAAGATGCTGGGGGCTCCAGGAAGCCTGCGCGCGCGCCGCTCGCAGAGGCCGGCCGACGGCGGGGGCGTCTCCACGAAGCGCACTGGGTGCCCCCGGCCCGGACGCGCCCGGGGGTCCCCTTGCCGCCCGCCGGCGCGCGCGCGCGCACGCCGCCTCGGCCCTGGGGTCCGTGGGGGTCCGCGGCTGAGGGGGGCGGCCGCGAGCACGCGCGCCTTCACGCCGCCCTGCGGGTCCCCCGGCTGCTAACGGACCGCGTGCCCTGGGCGGGACCAGGGCGGAGATGGCCGCCATTGGCCGCGCCGGACGATGGGCGGGCTCGGAGGGCGGGCGCAGACCCTGGGCCTCTATAAACAGGGAGCGGCGGCGTCTGGGGCCCCGGATTGAGCCCTCCCCGCCCGGGTTGGTGTTTCTGTGAGTTGTCTTCCCCGAGGCCGGGCGGGCGCGCGGCGTGGACGCGGGCTGCGCTGGACACGGCGGCCGTGGGCCGGGCGCGGGCGGGAGGCCTGCGCGCCCGGCATCCAGTCACCGCGCTCGCCCGGGCCGCGCCATGGCCTTGGGGGCCGAGGGCTCGGCGCTCGACTGCTTCGAGGTGAAGCTCAAAAGCGAAGACGACGAGGAGGACGACGATGAGGCGGTGGTCGTGGCCGTGATCCCCCGGCCCGAGCCGAGGCTCAGAGGTGAGGATGAGCCCCACTCCTGTGTCGTGGTCTGGCTGCGGGGTGCAGACCCCTCCCACCCGCCGCCGCCAGGGTCAAGGTGTGTGTGTTAGGAGGAGGGGGATGGTCCGGATACACACCCCCCCACCCCCGCTTTCCAAATTCGCCCCCTCTGAGGGGGCCCCAGACATCAGCCCCGCTTCCCAGCCGGGGACCGGGGCGCGCTCTTGCTCCTCCCCCACCCGGTTTGGAATCTCGGGCCTCCCCCCGCTCAGGGTCTGGAGCTTTCGATCCACGCCCCAAACGCTCCGGATGTTCCGGTGCCCGAGCGTCCCCTCGGCTGGGTCCTGAGCCCCGGAGACCGCCGCCCCCAGCCGCTCCCCGCTCCCCCGGCAGCCTGCCTCCTCGGCGAGCTCACTGGCCGGGCTGTGTTGCAGGCCGAGGGGCGACCAGGCCTCTAGGCCCGGACCTGGGCGCGGCAGCTGTGCTGTCCAGAGCGGAATTGGGGGGGTAGGGGGTGGTGAAGGCCAGCGGGGCCGCCGACCCAGCGGAGGACTTGGATGCGCTCCCCGGTTCGCCTAGCCACCTCTTCCACTTGCAAAAGCCACAGGTGTCAGGGCTGGTGAATGGGCCGCAGGCAGTGCCCGCCTTTAGGGAACCTGCTCTGGCTGGGCGTGGGGAGGGATTCAGGAACCCTGGGCCTCCTCCGCCTTCTCCATGGTCTCCGCGCTCAGGAGTTGGCAAAGCAACAGAAAACAAAGCCTTCTTCTAGGAAAAATTAGCTTGGAGGGAGTACGAGGCCCTCTCTGCTCACCTCCCAGCTTCCTCTTGGGGGGAGCAGGGAACAGAACGGCCCCTGCCTCCTGCCCTTCTCGGGATCACGAGGGTGTCAGCCTTGTTGAGGGAAATAAAGGCGGGCTCTCCTCCCTGCTCCTGCTAAATAAATGTTCATGGAGTGTCCCTCTGCCTGGGGGAGGAGCTATCTGAGGAACCCTGTCACGGGTGGGCCAGTGTCTGTGGTCCACCTTGCTTGCTCTGCCGGTGTGCCAATGGTGGGAGATGGGTAAATCCGTGCACGCGAGTCAGAGACAGCAGCGAAATTAGGTGGGAAAGGTGTGTTTTTGTCTTTTGGATTGATGGTCAGCGAAGGCTCGTGTGGTGGTCCTCTGGCATGCAGGTCTGAGGATAGTGGGAGGTGGCCAGGGGAAGAACTGGGAGGACACAGGCGGGTGGCCAGAGCAGCGCACTCCCCCTCTGAGCTCTGGTCAAGTTCGCTCTGCTGCTTCTCCAGCACCCTGCCAGGGGCCCAGGAGAGCAACAGCAGGTGTCCTGAGTGGACCCTTATACTCAGATGGGAGTCCTGGATAACCTGGCCCATCCATGCATGGCCGTTGTGGGAGAGAGCCAGTAGATAGGCAAATCTCTCTTTGTAACTCTGCCTTTCAAACAATGAGTAGACCTTAAAAAAAAAAAAAAGACGTGGCTTAGCAAGGTCACGTCTGTGTTCGGAGGGCCATGTTCAGTCAAGCTCTGCTCTGCCTTCCGGCTTCCTGCCGCTGTGTGCCTGGGAGGCAGCGGTGAGGATGGCTCCCAGGGTTGGGATCCTGCCAGACCCAGATTGCGTTCCTGGGCAAGCCCCGGCTGTTGCAGACATTTGAAAATTGCACCAGCAGATGGGGAGGAGGTCTCAAATAAATAACATTTTTTAAATTTTTAGCTAGAACAACAAGAGCAACGCTCCTGAGGTCCAAGTCTTTGGAAGGATTTGGGGTGAAAGGGTGAACTGGGGGGAGGCGGACGGACTTGTGGGGAGATAGTAGCTGAGGTTGGATTGTGGCAGGTTGGAGTTGCCTGTCGCGGTCCAGAGGGAGGAGTCCCAGGTTCACGCTGGCAGGCAGGCAGCGTCGGGAGATGTCTCAGCGGAAGGGCCAAGGTCTGAGCCCTGGAGGTGTCCCACGATGACATCCACCTTGGATGGAGGCCGGCCTTGTCCAGCACCCAGCATCCGAGCTGTCGTGGAGAGAGTGGGCACACAGACCCTAGGGGAGGGGTGCCCAGCTGGGGGAATGGAGCTGGCCCCAGGGAAGTGAGGCCGCAGTGGCAGCCGGGTGAGGAGAGAGGCTGGTCGGAGGACGCTGTGGGCCCTGGTGGAGCAGAAGCACTGCCCTCTGCTTTAGCATCGTGGACCCAGCAGCCGCCGGTGCACTTGGAGCAGTGATGGGCAGCAGGGCCTGTTGTCACCAGGAGGTGGGATTCCTGTCAGTGGTCACACAGGAGAGGTGCCACCCTGCGCAGCCCAAGGCTGGGGTCCATCTCAAACGCCACCTCTGCGGCCTGCCAGGGTTAGCCCTGCTGTCGTGAGCCTGGGGCTGCCTGTTGGGGTGTGTGATCCATACCCAGGGGCAGGTACAGGTGGGCTGACAGGGTGGGAGAGGCAGTTGGAGCAGCAGGGAGGCCTGTGGGCGCCTCCTCCGGGTGAGCATCAGTCCTGTACTTTTCTGGCCTTGCCCCTGTGAAAGTGGACCCAGCGGCCCAGTGGCTAGCCAGCTGTCAGGGAGAGGGAATGCATGGGTTTCTGGGGCGACATCATCCGCAGTGGTCAACCCAGGTGTGCGCAGTCCAGAGCCTGTTGGGGAAATGTGTAGTTCTTTTTTTTTTTTTTCAAGATTTGTTTATTTTTATTACAAAGTCAGATATACAGAGCAGAGGAGAGAGAAAGGAAGAGCTTCCGTCTGGTGATTCACTCCCCAAGTGACCGCAATGGCCGGTGCTGCACCGATCTGAAGCCAGGAGCCAGGAACTTCTTTTCCGGTCTCCCACACAGGTGCAGGGTCCCAAAGCATTGGACCATCCTCGACTGCTTTCCCAGGCCACAGGCAGGGAGCTGGATGGGAAGTGGAGCTGCTGGGATTAGAACTGGCGCCCATATGGGATCCCGGTGCGTTCAGGGTTAGGACCTTAGCCGCTAGGCTATGCCGCCAGGCCCTGAAACATGTTCAGGACCCCGCTGTGAGGTGAAGGAGGACTCTGCTTCCTGAGGCTCTCTGGGCCTAGAAGGGGGCTGCTTTGGATTTTGTATGGGAAGCCCCCACCCTCTGCAAAACCCCAGAACCGGTGGGGATCCCACTGCAGCACTGCCAGCTGTTGTGTCTCGTTTCCTTGTGCAGTCACCCAGCGGGAGAAGACCCCTCCGCCACGGCCCAGCCTGCTGGAGGCTGGCTGCGAGGAGCCGAGGCAGCAGGTGTCCTGGGAGCAGGAGTTCCTGGTGGGCAACAGCCCAGGAGGCAGCGGGCGGGCGCTGTGCATGGTGTGTGGCGCCGAGATCCGGGCTCCCTCTGCTGACACGGCCCGGGCACACATTCTGGAGCAGCACCCTCACACCCTGGACTTGAGCCCTTCTGAAAAGGGCAACATCCTGGAGGCCTGGGGCGAGGGAGTGGCCCTGCTGCAGGATGTTGGCGCGGAGCAGCCCTGCTCTCCCGGCCCAGGTACTCTCTCGGGACCCGGGATGGGAGGAGGGAGAGGCGGGCCCATCGCTCACGGCTCACCAGGCTCTGCCCACTTCCCACTCAGGGCGGGACGCGCCGCCGGACCAGGCCTCCTTCCCGGACCCTGCTGAGACACCAGCAGAGATCGTGGTCCTGCTTGATCCCGAGGACAACACGATACTCCCTCGGAGGGTCCGGCCCAGGGGACTGCGCCCCCTCGAGCTTCCTGGTCAGTCCCTAGGGGAGCCGGAGGGGTCGGAGGGAGGGTGTAGGAGGCCTGGGGTGGTGGGTTCAGGCCTGGCGGAAGGTCTCTGCCCCCTGCAGCAGCCCCCATCGCTGAGCCAGCGAGCAAGAAGCCCAGGGGACTGAGGTGGAAGGAGCCAGCCGGGGAGGAGCCGGTCCGGAAGAAGAGAGGCAGAGCCGTGACCAAAAGCCCAGACCCAGGTGAGGGCAGACCTGGTGGTGAGGAGGATTGGGCTGTGGGCAGAAGGCCGTGGTGGCTGCCCTGGGACCTCAGGCTCTCACCCGGGATTCTGGCTCCCTTCACGCCGGCCCCTCATCTCCCTGCAGACCCCCCATCGCCCGAATCACCCACTGAGACGTTCGCAGCACCGGCCGAGGTCCGACACTTCACCGACGGCAGCTTTCCCCCCGGCTTCGTCCTTCAGCTGTTCTCCCACACGCAGCTCAGAGCTGCCGACGCCAAGGACTCGCCTCAGCAGTGCCGGACGGCGGGGGCTGGCCTTGCCCAGCCGGAGGATCTCTCTCCAGGTGAGCCCTTCCAACAGAACCCAAGTAGGTTGGTGGGTGGACAGCGTTTCCGGTCCTGGCCCCTCAGACAGGTGTGTGGATGCCCTGAGGGACGCTGCCTCGGGTGGGCTGTCTAGCTGATGGGGAGGTGGCAGGCGATAAGCTTTTCTCAGCATTTCTTAGGAGTTTTCATGGGAGTAGCCGTGGGGTCAGAGAGCTGTGCTGCCGCCGCCTAGAGGCCTAACAGCTGTGTGACATGGGAGGCTGGTCCCTGTGTCCACCTCCTAGGGGTCTGCCCAGCCATTCCAGCAGGCAGGTGTCAGAGCAGACAGGTCGTGACCAGGGACATACTCCTGCCTGGGGACGCCAGCCCAGTCAGCGCCCAGTAACGGCACTCAGTACTTGCATCTGTGCTGCGGCCTGCTGGTTTGTATTCCATTGAGGGGCAGAGGGTCAGGGGAAATCTCCCATCCTTTGTATCACTCCACGAATGCTTGTGATGGCTGTGGCCAGGGAGGGTCAAAACTCGGCCACCAGGGGCACAATCCAGGTTTTTCATGTGGGGACAGGAGCCCTGTCACCTGAGCTGGAACCAGGCATGGTTGACTATTTTCACAGCCAGAATGAACTTATTCAAGGGAAACAAGTTCGCAGAGGTGGCTGACTGTCCACGTGTGCACAGCAGGCACGTGGCAGGGAGCCTGGCACCGGGTGTTGGATTCAGCTCAGGTGACGTGGGGTACACAGGTATCCTAATGGTTGGGCTAAACACCCATTGCTGTTTCAGAAACTTGTATCTTAGGAGGCGGTAGATGTCAGGGCAGACCTTGGACCTGGCCACTCTGATCCCACTTGGGACACTGGCCTGCTACATCAGGGTGTGTGAGTTTCCTGGCTCCGTCACACACTGGGAGGCAGCCGCGAGGGAGACCCGGCCGGGCTCTCAGCTCCAGCCTGGCTGGCCGCGGGCACTGCAGGCACTTTGGGAGCAAGCCCATGCATAGCGGCTTTGTCTGTCTCCCTCAAGTAAATATAAACAAAGGAAAAAAAGCAGCTCTCTGTCTCCTTTCCTGAGCTCTCCGCATCTTTTTGCCATGGTGCGGTGGCTGCCGAAACGCATCATTGTAAACCCGGTGCTCAGAGCAGCACATGGTTCAAAGGTCGGGGCCGTGGTGAATCTTCACTGAGCTGAAAATTGGGGTACAGACAGGAAAACTTGGCCTTCTCGTGTGGCCTGGCTTGCCGAGGTCTCCTTGTTCCAGCTTCCCAGGCAGCTGTGACCCAGCCGCCTCCCCCTTCCGCGTAGCCGGACTCTTGCTATGTCAGGCTCACTCTGGCCATTAAGGCCAAAGCCCGTATGTTGTATTTTATCCAACTGATGAGCAGCTTTACTTCATCGGCAGCCTTCACCTGCCACAGGGCTGGGGGTTTGGATGTGACATCTTTGGGGGCATCATTCAGTAGCCAGAGTAGGCGGACCCAGCGGGAAGAGTTCAGAGGAGACTGGGTAGGGCAAGGCCACGCCAGCTTCATCTTGTCCCTCCCCACGCCAGACACAGCTCGCGGGGATTGAGTAGGTCTCCCAGAAATGGCCTGCCTCCTTTCCCAGGCTGTGCGGCATTGGATGCAAGAGCTCTGAGTGCGCTGCCGGCTGGCGGGGCCGTGCCTCTGCTGTGGAATGCCTGTGTGTGTGCTGCTTGGGCCACGCTCGGCGCGTTGACATCCCTGGAGAGCAGGGTGCATGCACACGCTGCCTGCTTGCTGAGTCACCAGGACGTCTTTCCCTTCTTGACTCGGTGGCCCCTTCCTCTAGGTCACGGTTTGGCCTCTCACGTCCCAGCTTGAGTCCTGTTCCAGCTGCGCATGCTGGGATGCACCTTCTGCCTGCAGCTGGGCGCTCCCCGGCTCCTTGCTAGCGTGCCCTGGCCCTGCACGGCTGGCCTGTGCCACTGTGTAGGGGTCTTCTGCCATCATTCTCTAATGAGAGGCTTCACTCGGAGTTCCAGGGTGACCTGTAAGGAGATGAGGGGAGGCTCCCTGAGCTGACTGGATAGTAGCAGAGAGGCAGGATTCCTGGAGACCGGGCTGTGGGGCAAGGGTGGTCCAGAAACCACAGGAGGCGCTCAGGAAAGGAGCAGTGAGTGGTCGCAGGGCCCAGCCCTGAGGCAAGCTGTATGGTTGGTACAGGAGGCAGGCAGCTCTGTCTCCAGCTGTTTAGAGTAGGGCTCACCCACAGGCTGGGCAGAACGGGCGCTGGGGCAGCGACTTCAGCCTGAGGGAGCCCTGCTCTTGGGAGCCTGTGGGCCCCAGGCAGCTGTGTGCTGTCTGCCTGGCAGCAGTGTGGCCTTCTCAGAACATATCCTGCCCATAGGTGAAGCAAGCTGGGACACATAGACTTCTAGAATGTTCCTTGGGCTTCATGGGGTGAGAGTAGGGAAGGGTGTCCAAGCCAGAAGAAAGGCGAGCTGTGGGACCCACACGCAGACAAGACAGAAAAGCACCCTCGTTGTGTACTGCTTTGGGGGAGACCCAGAGCCCTGGCCGGGAAACACACATGGAGACCTGCCCAAGCACTAGAGGGCTGGGGTCCTTGGCCCCTGGGACAGTGCCTGACCAAGAAAGTGTGGGTGAAAAGTGGCTGCCTGCCTGGCCCTGGCTGTGATGACGTCTCCAGAGCCCCAGCCGTTGATGCCCAACACGCTGGGGAAGGAACCAGCATCCCCTGAGACCCAAACAAGGGAGGAGAGTGAGCAGGCTGGGGACTTGGGTCCAGCTGCGCAGTCCTCCCAGCTTGGGGCCTAGATCGCTCTGCCACCCCTCAGCCTCCTTCTGCCGACCTCCGCACACCTCCCGCCTTCCTCCTTAGCAGCAGGGAGAAATGGCCCCGAGGTCCATTGGCTTGGGAAGTCCCTAACTTCCTGAACTCTCCTGTAAGGCCACAAGCAGCACGCACGGAACTGATTTCCGCGTTGCGGAAGGGTAAACTCGCCCCTGGTGCCTGTTAAGTCCACCTGCCCCTCCTGCCCCCATTGCCAGTGCCCGCCCGGCCCTGTGGACCTTCAGCAGTTCACACACAACTGTTGTTTGCCGCTCATTCCCTCTAGCCACTGTCCCATTTACCCCAAACTGTCTGACAAAGCTGGGAGGCATTCTCAGAACTGAAATTGCCCAATCTCTGGAATCCACTTCAGGCAAACTTGGATCTTCCACATTCCACCTGAAATCTGTTTTTTTTGCAGCCAGGTCATCAATGGCTTTCCCCGCAGTGAAATCCAGTCCTGTGCTCTGGTCCTGCCACTGTGCCTGGGGCAGCCCCTGGTCTGCTTTCCAGTTTCCCTTGCAAGTTGCCCCTCAGGCCCGGTGCTGCAGGGCTCGCAGTATCTTTCGTTGCTAGAATGCTTGCACCCTGGGTCGGGGTGTGACTGTCCTGTGCCGTGCTGATTCCAGTGGCTGTGTTGTGCGTGAGCGAAGAAGTGAGGAGGTCCTTCCAGCTGTGCCTCACACCCAGGCACCCACCTTTAAATACCTCCTGTGTGCTCCTCTCTCCCACCTTGGTCCATGGCCCCCTGCTCGGCCCCAGGTTCCAGCCCCTCTTTCAGCTGCCCAGCTGGCAGGTCCAGGCCAGACCCCGAGGCTCATCTTAGTGTGTGCCAGCCATTTGACTGCATCCTTCACCCACCTGTTGCCTCGGGCCAGACCTTTGGGTCATCCTGTCCGGCTCTCTGCACCCCCGCACAGGGTCAGAGTTCACTCTCCTGCCGCCACCATGGCCTGGCGGCTGGCCTTGGAACTTTGCCCATTGTGCTTTGCTCAGAACTTTCTAGGCCCTCTCTCCCTGTCACACTCCAAACAAGGCCAGAGCCTCCTGGGGCACCAGGGTCTCCCCACCAGGCCCCTGATGTTTCCCCTCTTCGCCTGGCACCTGCACTTGCTCTTTCCAGCCTGCTATCTAGCTAAGTCCTTGCTTTGCTGTTAAAACTGTACGCAGCTGGCTGCCCTGTCTCCTGGCCCTGGGGTTCCGACGTGGCGTCTGTCTTGTTGATGTGTTTGTTGATTGTCACCACGAACGGTCGGTGCAGTGAGTGGCACAACATTGGCACGTCATAGGTGCTCAGTAAGCCGTTGTTGGTCAGGGAAGAAATGAGTGGGGTTCAGTCCTCCCTCGGCCTGCTCATGTGAGCTCCAAGCAGAATCGTACAACCTGGGGACAGCCCAGAAGTCACTACAGAAACTGTACCTGTCTGCTCTGCCACTTCTCAAACCCTTGTGTTTCTGAAGAGAGTGTAAGGAAAGCCTCTTGCAAAGGGCTGCTTGCCCGGGGGACAGCATGCCGTTCCTGCCCGGGCTCCGTGGCGGCCCCTGTGCCCTGTCTAGATCCTCTACTTTCCTCACTGGCAGCAGCTCCTCCTGACTCCTCAACTGGACAGCTAGGCTGTGGGGCCCAGGTCTTGCTGCCAGGGCCAAAATCGGGTGGAAGTTGTGAAGTGCAGCCAGACACTAACCTAGGGCTCTCTCCAGCACTCCTCTCCCGGCCCTGCTTGTCCACTGCTTGGTGGGCAAAGCTGGGTCTCACTGCTTTTACCCGTTAGGCCAGGACGCACAGTGGTTTGAGGTCGAATTGTCCACTAAAGGGTAGAGTTGGGGGAGCAGGCATCTGGGCCTGGCATTCCTTGGCTCCCATGGTCCTCAGCTTCCCAAACACCGCTGGGCTGAGGGCTTGCAGAACTCTGACTCTGCTTTCTGCTCCCACCCCTGCCAGCTCCCCCACCGGGGCTCCGCGGGACACTGGATCTCCAGGTTATCCGCGTGCGGATGGAGGAACCTCCGGCCGTCAGCCTCCTGCAAGACTGGTCCAAGCGCCCCCAGGGCTCTAAGGCTGTGGGAGCAGGTGACACTGCAGACTGGCCCACAGTTCTATCAGGACCCAGCGCTGCTGGGCCAGGGCAGCCAGAGGCGGGGGGTGGGGTGTAAATTCTTGCTTTCCTGGGGCGGGTGGGAGGGCAGACACGGTGTCCCGCCTTTGGCTTATAACTTGGAGCAGTCCAGCTTGATCGTCTGTTGGGCAGTATCTGCTGGAACCTTGGGGCGCTGGAAAATGTCAACCCCGGGTGTCGGAGGCTGTTGTACAGTAGGGCACTGGGCCTGTGGAGAACACTCACCCCATCCTTTGCTGACCCGCACCTCCGTCCCCACCTCCTCCCGCCCTCTGGCTCCCCACCCTTCTCCCCCGGCACAGTGCCTTACACAGAGGAGGTGGTCAGAACGGGGTTGAGCCGAGTCCCACTACCTCGGGGGGCACCTCTCCTCCCCCACTCGTTCAGGCTCCTGAGCCAGGAGACCCTCATTACCTCTTCCCACTTCATCCCTGCACGGGCCCGGCACCGCCTGGGGCTCTGGTCACTCCCCTTACCTTGTTCACCTGTTCTGTTGTATATATATCGCCTTTGTTGACAATAAATTATTTTTTTTTATTAAGAGCACCGACTGGACTCTGTTTGGTGAAGAGATTGGACAGGACAGCTGGGTCCCAGAGCCACCTGTGATGCAGGAGAGTGGAGATGTTGCTGGGTGGCGGGTCGGTCCCCAGGGCAGTGTTGTGCTGGGCGTCGGAGCTGGGACTGGCTTGCTGTGGGCTGTGGGGGTAGCATGCCACCTTCCCTCACCTCTGCTCTGGGGATCATAACTCCCGGCTGCATTTACTTTGGGGTACAGAGAAAGCTCCTCCCATCCTCTGCCTCATTCCCCAAATGCCTGCAACACCCAGAATTCTAACTAGGTCTCCCACAGTCCAGGCCACTGTGAGCTTAGAGGACAGGAGCTCTTGGAAAGTGAGTTCAGGTGACAGTCCGAGCTGTCGTGCTTGAGCCCATGACACCTGTGGCAAGAAGCTGGATCGGAAGTAAGGTAGCCAACACCGAAGCCGAGTGTTCCAGTACGGCATGCCAGAGTACTGTGCACCTGCTGCTAGCATCATACTTCTGACTTACTTGGGAGGCCACTGTAGGGGCCCAGGGATGCTCTACCGGAGAGCTGAAATTCCATGTAAAAAAATGGCCACAGCCAGCCTACAGGGGGGCAGAGGTGCCCCTCCCAGACCACAAAGGGGAAGTGGGCACGTGGGGCTGGAGTGTCCTGTGGTCTTGAGTTGCACAACCTCCTCTAACCTGGCCTCAGATGGGAGTTCAGCCAAGCCTTTGCCTGCCTGAACTTTCTTCTCATGCCCTGGACCATCAGCTGGCCCATTGTCTCTGCCAGGCTGCTTTCCCTCCTTGATGGAGCCATCCTCTCTGTGGTCAGCCAGAACTCACACGTGGCTCCCTCAAACCCCAGAATCCACCGTCCTCTTGGCTTCATGGCAGGCTTGGTTTGCAGGGCCACGTCCCTGCTGGTTGGCTTCACTGCTCCTGACTGGCTCACGGATAGAGCTGGGCATAGAGCAGGATGATGGAGAGCTGACTTCGGTCAGAAAGTTCATGTCTATCATGAAGGGTCTTGACGTGCAGTGTGCCCTGTGCCAGCCCGGAAGGGTATCACCTGTGAAGGGGTGTCCCAGCCTGATGGACTGCTAGGTCAGGGTCTCTTTTTTTTCTGGAGAAGGAGCCCGAGAATGTGTGTGGCAGCCTTGTCTATGGCAGATGGAAAGATGGTGAGGTATCGTGGAAAATAGGCCCAGGACTCAAAACACCACGTGTTGGGTCAGGAGTGGCTCTGCCGGTGTGTGGGCCAGCAAGTTCCCAGGTCTGAGGGCTGGTGAACCTTGTGACTTGGGTAATGTGAAGGATTGAACATTATCAACTTGCCCTGGGCACAGCAGGGATGACGACTGCTTGCAATGGCTTTCCAGTCCTTCCTGTCCTGTGGCCATGTTTACGTTGACGCCTTGTGTGTTCACAGCTGCAAGGCAGGCTGATGGCTTCATATTTTTCCTCACTGCCACTTCACTCCTATGGCATGATTCACGGTGGAGCCGCCTGGACTGGGAGCTCCCTGGGCAGTGTCCAGCTTGTGAGGCCTTCGTTGGAGGGCGCCCTGTGTTGTAAATGCTCAAGAAATGTTTGTCAAGGGCCCTCTTGGGTGTACTCCTGCGGCCGTGGAGGACAGTTCTCTACACAGGGCGGTTGCCATGGTGATGAATGGCATGGTTGCTCCATGACTCCAGCCACAGCCTCCACGGGGAGCCCAGGGCTCAATGTGTGGGTGGGGAGCCACTGGGGATCACCTCCTGGCTCCTGGAAGATAGAGTGTGCTAGAGGGCTTGGTTTCAGCACCCCAGCCGGCCCACCCAGTGCCCAGGTGCCTGCTTGCTTAGTATCCTCCCTGGGCCACCCTCCACACCCAGCCCTGCCGAAACGCCAGGAGAACTCCCCGCACTCGTTAGGGGTCTCCCCCAGGCTGGGGGTGCCGTTATCCATCCAGGACCGTGGGTGCTGCCTCCCCATCCCATCCCCCTACTCCCACAGCCTTTGTCTTCTCTGATGTCTTCCTTAGGGACTGGGAGGGGAAGAAAAACTGTCTATGCAGAGCCATTCTGACACCAAATGCGGCCGAGGATGGGGAGGGGCTCGCAAACCGCTGGCCTCACACTGACGAGACATTCGGCTCTGACCCCTTGGGCCGCAGGGATTGCGGCTGTCCCAAGCAATGCCATAGCTGCTGCACCAAATGCCCACCCTAGACCACATCTTGAAGTATGCCTGGGAAGCCGAGGGACATGGTGGGGACAAGTTAGCCTGATTTGCCAACACAAGGGCACGGGGACATGAGGGCTGTGTGGGAGGGAGAGGGAGTCGGGGAGAGGTGTCGGCACCGAGGGGAGGACGTGTTGGCAAAGGTGACTTGAGGCCACACTGAGCAAAGCTTTGAGCACAGGCCGAAGGCTGCTCCACCAGCTAGGAACATGACATGCAGGGTCCATCGCCAGAGGAGACAGTAGGTCCCTCTTGGTAAAGATGTGAGACCCAACTCGTGGTCTGAGTGCAGGCCTCTGTGCCAGCAGGTCCCGGGCTCATAGAGTCAGGCCTGGTCACAGCCCTCAGGGGAGCCGGCCATAGCCTTCCAACAGAGCACAGGAGGGTCATGCTGGCAGGTGCATCATAGGGGGTCTAGGGTGGGAGGCTGGTTAGGCAACCTGTGCCACAAGTGGGGCTGGTGAGGCAGCCTGGAGGACAGAAGGGATGGGACCCCCTTCCTTTGCTTCACAGCACCCTGATCTCAGAGGTAACAGCGGGCCCAGGAATCAACAGCATGTCTCCCTTTGGCCACCAGAGGGCAGATGATTCGCAGAGATTTTGGGGGGTGGAATGTGGGGAAGGGGCAGTGGGCAGTGTCCCTGTCCCCTCCTCTTTTCCTCCTTGACTGCCATCACCAACTTTTTTTTTTAAGATTTCTTTATTTTTATTGGAAAGTCAGATATGCAGAGAGGAGGAGAGACAGGAAGATCTTCCACCTGCTGACTGACTACCCAAGTGGCCACAATGGCCAAAACTGCACCAATCCAAAGCCAGGAACCCATAGCCTCTTCTGGGTCTCCCATATGAGTGCAGAGTCCCAAGGCTTTGGGCTGTTCTCGATTGCTTTCCCAGGCCACAAGCAGGGAGCTGAATGGGAAGCGGGGCCGCTGGGATTAGAACCGGCACCCGCATGGGATCCTGGCACATGCAAGGCAATGACTTCAGCCACGAGGCTACTGCACTGGGCCCGCCATACCCAACTTCTTTCTCAGTGGTCAAAGGGCTGACTGGAGCTGGGCTAGGGCACGTGGAGGTGGCTTAGGGTCCTGGCCACCTTCCTTAGTCTGTAGTTTTAGGAAGATTTGTATCCCTCCTCTCACTTCTATCCAGCTGTGTCTTTCCCTGGTTCGCCTGACCCTGGGCTTGGCTTCACGTGCTGCCTCTGTGAACTGGAAGTCAACTGGTACCTTGTCAGTGGGCTTACTGGCACTTTGCGTATAACCGCTGGGCCCTCCCTGCTCCTGCCCCTCTGGGGACCTGTGGTCCCTGCCCACTGTGAGCAGCTGTTCAGCCCAGCACAGTTAGTCCCACTTCGTCCCGTGTCAGGAGCCTAAGCTGCTGCAGGTCCTGTGCGAGACACCCCAGCAGGAAGAAAAGAATAGACGCACCGACTTCCTGTTTGCAGCAGGGGCTTCCCGGATCTCAGAATTCATGAATGCAGTGACCTCACTTTCCTGGTGGGGAAACTGAGGCTGACAGAGGCCTGAAGAATCATCCTCCTGATTGCCCACATGTTTGTCTCATGAGAGAAATGGGGAACAAGATGAGAAGGTCGGGGGAGACACCTCCCTTGGTGTGGTGCCTGTGGCCCATACCCGAGCAGGGGCCTGCGTCCAGTGCCCAGGGTCTGCTCCCCTCCTCTGGTTCCTGCTGAGCCAGACTTGGGAAGCAGCTTTGAGCATGTCGGGAATGGCTCCTGCCACCCACCTCGGAGTGAGGCTGGAACTGCCAGCTCCCGGTGCCAACCTGCCTGGGACGTGGGACTTCCTCTTCCTGCTCACCTGCTGTCTCCAATAAGTAGACGATCTCTGAAAGCATGAGAAATGCATGCTTTTTTAAAAACTTTTTTTTTTTTTTTTAATTTGAAAGACAGTACACATGAGGAGGGAGAGGAAGCTGGCTCACTCCCCAGTCTGCGCCTGGAGCTTTCAGGTTTCCCGCATGGGAGACGTACACTATCTCTAAAAGATTCTTTTAATTAAGATTTTCTTTTTGTGTGGGGAGTTTGTTTAAAAGACAGAGAACTGCGTTTTCCTTCCCACAACTCCAGGCCGGAGCCTGGAGTCCAGAATTTCATCTCAGGGTCTCCCACGTGGGTGTCCCTAGTACACTTCACCACTAGAAAATGTGCATTATCTTTTAAAAGCCCTCTTTCCCTGGCATGTCTTGCTGGAGCCTTTAAAAACTTACTGAACAGGGCCTGGCACAGTAGCCTAGTGGCTAAAGTCCTCACCTTGCATGCGGCAGGATCCCATATGGGTGCCAGTTCTAATCCCAGCAGCTCCACTTCCCATCCAGCTCCCTGCTTGTGGCCTAGGAAAGCAGTGGTGGACGGCCCAAAGCCTTGGGACCCTACACCCATGTGCGAGGCCCAGAAGAGGCTCCTGGCTTCGAATTGGCTCAGCTCCATCCGTTGTGGCTGCTTGTGGAGTGAATCATTGGACAGAAGATCCTCCTCTCTGTCTCACGTCCTATTATATATCTGCTTTTGCAATAAAAAAAATAAATAAATCTTAAAAAAAAATTACTGGACAGCTCAGCTTGGTACTCTAGTGTCTAAACTCCTTGCCTTGCAAGCACAGGCATCCCATATGGGCGCCGGTTCACATCCCAGCAGCTCCACTTCCCATCCAGCTCCCTGCTTGTGGCCTGGGAAAGCAGTCGAGGACGGCCCAAAGCCTTGGGACCCTGCACCTGTGTGGGAGACCCAGAAGAGGCTCCTGGCTTTGGATTGGCTCAGTATGACCATTGTGGCCAGTTGAGGAGGGAATCATTGGACGGAAGATCTTGCGCTGTCTCTCTTCTTATCTGTTATCCAACTTTCCAATGAAAATAAATAAATCTTTAAAAATAATGGAAAAACATGGAACTCAAAGATGTTCTTTGGAATGCCAATTCCAACGAAATGAATGCCTTCTGTGTAGGGAGGGCAGTACGTTCAGGTTGGCACAGCTGGGGCTGGGTGGCAGAGCCTCAAAAGCTTCCTGCAACCAAGCGTGGGAGATGCTGGCCTTGGCAAAGCCCCTCAGACCAGAAGCTGGCCATTCTAGACAGATGCACGGAAGCCCTGGGGCCGCAGTGGGCAGTACGTAAATAGGTAATAGGTGGCTGCCCCTACGGGTGACACATGTTGATAAGAGGTAGGCTGCATGACAACCAGAAGGTGGATTTAAAAAAAAAAATTTATATTTGAAAGGCAGATTTACAGAGAGAGGCTCTTCCATTTGCTGGTTCATTGCCCAAATGGCTGCAGCAGAGGTGAGCTGATCCTAAGCCAGGAGTGGGAACAGGCAGGACGAGAACTGGCGCCTATGTGGGATGCAGGCATTCGTTATTTGACCCATTGTGCCAGCCCCGAGAAGGTGGATTCTACAGCCCATAGAGGTGTGAGCAGACACGCAGTAGGAAGCTGCCGCACAGCTGAGGGATGCCAACCGCAGGAACAGCCACCAGTCTCGCTTCCTAGTTAGTCAAATAAAAACACGCGCAGGGATCCACGCGTCTGGCTCACTGTTTGAAAATACCCGAAAACTGACGGAAAGAAACGAAGAACCGGGCTCTGGGAACCCCGGGGGAGCAACAAGGGGGCGCTCGGCAGGCCTCGGGTGTTGCCGGAAATGGCCGACTGCCTCCCTCGGCCGCTCCGCGGGACGGGGGCGTGGTCGGCTCACCACGCGGAGGCTCTTCGGGTGTTTCCGGAAACTGCCGAAAGCCAGCTTGATGTGGGCGGGGAAAGGCCGGTGGGCGTGGCCTCGGCGGGGCGCTCAGGAGGGTCCGGAGTTCCTTCGTAGATTTCCGTAAACAGAGCCGAAGCTCGGCCTTCGGACTCGCGGAGCTGCGCGCGCGTCTCCGGGGATTACCTTCTTCGGCTGTTTCCGGAATTCACCCGTGGTCCCCGACCGGGAGGAGGAGGCTTGATCCCCTCCCGTTTCTAAGCGCTTCGGATATTTCCGGCTGCTGCCGGCGGAAAGAGCCGAGGGCCGGCGGTGCTGGCGGCCATGTTGGGAGCAGCAGGTCCGGCGGCGGCTGCCTGTGTGCCGGGCGCGGAGCAGTGCCGCTGAGGGCAGGGGAGGAGCGAGGCAGGCGGCCGGCTGCGGCGGCAGAGAGTAGGCGGAGCGGCGCAGCCCGGCCGAAAGGCGGCACAGCCCAGCCGGGGGTCGGGGGGGTGCGGTCCGGAGCCGCTCGGAGCCGGCGCGGCCTAGCCCGAGCGGCGCATCCCCGGGCTGGCGTGAGCGGCTGCCCGGGCCTCCCCGCACCCCCGGCCGGGGCCCATGCGGCGGGCGCTCCTGCTGTGAGAAGCCCCGCCCGGCCGGGCTCCGCGCCTTCCCTTCCCTCCCTTACTCCAAGCTTCTCGGTTCCCTCCCCTGAGATACCGGCGCCATGTCCAGCGCCCGGACCCCCCTACCCACGCTGAACGAGAGGGACACGGAGCAGGTAAGGAGCCCCGAGGGCTCCCCGAATTCTCTGGCTGGGCCCCTGCACCTTGCGGAGTCTTCTCCCTCCTCTGCTCTTGTCGTGCCCCTGCTGCCATCCCGCAGGCGTCGGCTGCCCTGTCATCCGGCTCCGGGCTTCGGCCCCGCACATCCCCCTTCCGAGTCCTGACCCGGGACCCACCTTGAACTGCACACTTGTCTCTTTGCCAATCGCCCGCCCCTCGCCGCCCTCCTGCGCTCTTCCGTGTTAACCTCCTCAGCTTCCCCTCTCTTCCCTTTTTTTTCCCCCTCTCAGGGGCCTTTTCTGGTCTTCTTCCACCCACGCTCCAAACAGCCGCGCTCCTGCTCCGCCAGCAGCACCCCGCGCTTTGCCATACAGCTCGCCGTGCACCCCTAACCCGCATCGCTCCCGCCCCGGTTCTCCTGGTGCCCGGTCGTGACCCGCAGGGTCCGCTGGCAGGTGCCCAGCGCCTCCCCCACCCCGCTGCTTCCTCCCTCGGGAGCGCAGCCCACCAGCTCCACCCTCGTCACCTTTCCAAAGCGTTCGCCTCCTCTTGGCTCCCATCACTTTCCCTGCTTTTCTCCGGGAGCGCCCTGGCCTTTGTCGCTTCCGTGTTTCCCAGCTGTCATGCGCGCCGGGTGCCCACAGGTTGCCTGGGGCTTCCAGCCCTGCTGCCTTCCGAATGCCGGGGAGCCCCTTGTTCTCTCTGCCGGGGTTCGGCTGGCCGGGCCCTCGGCTTCCCGCTGTGTTGTCCCGCGGGGCTGCAGCCGCCTCCGCCCCGACCGCCGCGAACGGCCACGGGGCCCTTACTCTGTCCGCTCTGCCCTGCCAGCACAACCTGTTGCTCGGTCCTCTCCGGAGCTACCTCTGCCGTGCTCCGCTTCCCACATCCTGCCCCCCTGCCTGCTGCCACGCTGTCGCTTTGCTCGCCTCTTCGTCCTCAAACGTGTCCCTCTGCGGGGATGGCTTCTCTCCCCCCTCCCCCGTTAAGTGTCTTCTCCACAGCCCCCTCCCCCCGCGCGGCGCCGCGGTCGCTTCCCTGCCCTTCCACTCCTGTGAGTCCATCAAGTCCAGCGACCCGGCAGTCACGGCTAGGGTCTGGCACGCCGGCCTAGCTTTGGGGGCCGGTGTCACTTGGGAGGCCGTCTGGGGTCCCTTGCTGGTTGCCCTGTGGAGCCCTTGGTGCTAGCCAGGCTGGGAGCGCTGCCCTTCTGCCCGGCTCCGGGGCCTGGCCTTCTGTCTGCTCCCCTCCCGGTTGCTTCCCTCCAGCCCCTGGGGGAGAGCTGTGGTTACACAGCATGCATCTCTCCTTTCTTTACCTTCCACTCTGACAAAACACTACCTCATTTCCTTTGGTTAGTGTTTTGTTGTTTTGGTATTTTATCACCCCGTGCTCTCGGTCACTTGAACAGTTAGGAACTCATGAGGCGTCGTGGACGGAATTCTCCGTACTGGTTGGCCCTTTTATTATTTATGGATTGTTTGTTTCTGGGGTGCACTGGGCGTGGAGAAGGAAGGGTGGGGAGCGTTCATTCCTGGGCCTGACAGCTGGCTCCGCATGGGCCGCAAGTCCCGGGCCGGGGGCGTTGGGGCTGGGTCCCGCTGTCTCTCGGCCTCCTGGCCAGCTGTTTCTGCTTTCTGGGAGCTGCTTTCTCTGTCCCCTTGAGGTGGCTCCTCCTGTCCTTTTCTCTCTCACAACTGAGCAGGCTGAGCAGGTGGAGCCTGCCTAACTGGAGAACTCTCCCCGCTGGGAGGAGGCCGAGGGAGCAGCCGGCACCCTCCGGCGTCTGCGGGGCTGAGCAGCGCCGTGGGCCTCCTGTGTCCAGGCCACAGCGATTTCTGTGCGGCAGGGTGGTGTGGAGTTGCACTTCTGTGGTGTTTACCAAACGTGGAGGTGCTGTTGGCACGTGTCGGCTTCCCCCAGCACTCTGCTGGGCAGGGCCGAGGGCTCGGGCAGCGGGCGGCCCTCGGGCAGAGCACCGCCGTGTGCTGGCTCGTGCTCTCAAGTTTGAGTTCCTCTTGGTTTTACATCCTCTAGACTTCGGTTTCCCTAAGCCACTTCCGGGTAGTTCTCAGGTTAAAGCACAAACTCTGGAAAACCTGGGATGACTGTTCCAAGCAAGTATCTGTGCTCCTTAAAAACGAGCTGCTCCGCGAGTCACAAGGCCAGGTGGCTTCCTTAGGGCAGGTCGCGTCAGCAGGTGGTAGAGACCTCTGGGTCCTCGGCCTTAGAACGGGAGGCAGGGGCGCTGGGTGGGCCCAGTCCCTCCCCCACAGCTCCTCAGTCAGCTTTTTCAGAGTTAAATTATTTAAACTGGTTTCACCAGAAAATAGGTAAACAAACCCCAGTGGTTGTCTCCAGTCTCTTTTCTTGCTCTTGCTCTCAAGCTTTTTTTTTTTTTATGTGGCTGATGAGAAGTTGTTTCCAGAAGCGCTTTGATCACATCTGACACAACCACACTCACTTGCCCTGTGCTGAAGTGTAAGAATCGGCCTTCGTCCTCACAGTGAAAGTAGGAGATAAAACAAAGGCAAGCCCTGTCTGAGATATTCATGACACCTGGTTCAAGTTGCACTTTTTCATAACAGCCGTCTGCGTTTCCCAGAGAGGGGTTCTGACCTGGGGCTGCTACTTCTGGGGAGTGTTAGTGTGTGAGCAGAGCTTTCTGTTCCATTCTTTGCTCACCCTGCCTGGAGGCTTGGCAAAGTTGAGAGCAGTCAGCAGGGTGCCTGCTTGTCCTGTGGCCAGCAGCAGCAGTCACCATGGCAAGGGTGGAGACGGTCCAGCTTCCAGAGTTCACCTGCTGCTGGCTGGTGAGGGCCTGGATGGCTTGTGGCCAGCCCTACCTCTGGGCTTCAGCAGTCAGGCGAGGGCTCTGGAGAGGATCCTGGGACTGCCCGCAGAGGGGCACTTTTCCAGGGAGTAAATGGCAGAAGGAGCTTGGGTGCCGCTTGCCAAGGGGGCAAGCCCAAGTTCAAGGTCCTGTGCCCAGGCACACCGTCCTTTGACCCTGCTGTGGGTTCCGGCCCCTTGGGCCCTCTTGTGCTCCATGGTTGGCAGTAGGTGTCTTCCCGGGAGATTGGCCGAGTTAGCATTTTACTTTCCCTCTCTGAGCTGGGCAGCACTGGGTGCTGGCTCTGACTCTGACCTCTGACCCCTGACCCCAGCTGGGGCTCAGGGGCTGGGATGTGGTAATGTCAGACCACCAAGCGAAGCCTCCTGTTCTGTGCGGCCCTCGGTGTCGGGGAGGGAGTGACAGCAGAGCAGGGGCTGGGAGAGTCCCTGGACTTCATGGCATGCCGGCCTGGCCTTTGGACCTGCACAGGCAGCTGGAGCTGGTAAATGATAAAAGGTTGTTCTGGCTCTGTGCACTTGGGGAAGGAACTCAGAGGACAGACACAGGCAGTGGGTCCCTGAGGCGTGGTGTGTTTCGGATGACAATCCACTGTGACCGCAGCTTGGACCAAGGTCCACTGACGTGCGTGTCTTACTGTGAGGGAGGACCGGGAAGGTGTCTGCCCTGGAGGCTGGTTGGTTAGCTGTCCTCAGAGTCAGAGTTTTTAGAATAAATTGTGCCCCCTTGGCCAGAACCAGCCAGTTCTTGGCAGGCATTGGCCGGGCTAATCAAGACCCTGAACTCCTTTCCACTGAGCACTTAGCCACCTGGCTGGCGTTTCTCTTCTCCCTGGAGCTCCCAGGACATGCCTACATATGTATTATGTCGAAGTGAATGAATATTTTATGTTTAGAATGCAGCCAAGCTCAGACTTTGTGGCCCATTATCGATGAGTGGGGTGGGGGCTGGGCACCACGTTTGGCCCCCTGATAGCCTCTTGGCTAAGTGGTCTCCCCTGGCAGCACTTTGAGGCCCATTAATGGACTGGGAGGCAGTAGCCACAGCATATCGAGAGGGCCAAGAGGTGGTGATTACCCTGCAGCCCCAGGGCCCACTGTCTCCCCCATCCCCCATGGCCTGAGCCTCTGTGCTGTGGGGTGGTGCTGCTGGGTCAGCCACTTTCCCACCCAAGAAAAAAGATGGAGGGCGCAGTGGAGAGGGCGAGTGGGGCTCCAGGCCTGGCCCTCCCTTAAGGGCAGCATGGCAGACCAGACAGGTGACTGAGTTGCCTTGTTGGGATGACGGTGCAGTACCTGCACTTCTTGTAGTCTTGCGCGAGGCTCCGAGGCTTCAGCAGGAGTAACCCTTTCCTGGCCCGTGGGAAGGAAGCTGCAGGAGAGGCCGGCTCCCCCAGGCTAGTCCTCGAAGCTCTGGCTCTGGGTGCATGCTGTTGTCCCAGCACTGCCCTCTGCCCTGGGCCTTTCGCTGGCACTATCATTGCTGGGTAGGCACCGGAGAGCTGATTCGCTTTTCTTTTTTAAAAGATTTACTTATTTGCTTGAAGGACAGAATTTTAGAGAGAGAACGATAGCTCTTCCATCCACTGGTTCGCTCCTCAAATGACCACAACAGCTGGGGCTGGGCCAGGCAGGAGAGAGGAGCCTGGAACTTGGGCCTTCTGCTTTCCCAGCTGGTTTGGACGGGGAGCAGCTGGGCCTCAACTGGCAGTCATAGTGCATGCAGTATCTCAGGCAGAGGCTTGATGCACTGTGTTGCAGTGCCAGCGCCTGGCGCCCGACAGCTGAGCTGGAAGAGGGGCAGGAGGGCAGCTGGCAGGGGGAGGAGGTTTCCTGGTTGCTTCTCCTGGAGTCCGAGGAGGAGTCCTTTAGCCATCTGGCTTTGTCAGGTGTTTGAAGTTTCTCAGTCTCCTTGGGGAGTTCTCTCCAGCTCTGTCTGTCTGGGTCGGCGCTTCTTTTTCTACTTTCAGCTATTCTTTACATTTCTCACCAGAAAATGGCAAAAAGAGCAAAAAGAAAGGTATTTTCCTTCTGTGTGCCAGATTGTTAATTTTGGCTCATAATGCCATGTGATCCAGCTTTGGTAGAAACGTGAGGTGACACTGGCATTGGTGGCGGACCCCAGGGAAAGGTGGGGGTGGGGTGGGCTGGGAGAGAGAAAAGAGGGAGGGGTGTGGTTAGGGCCTGGCTCTAGGCCACCACTCGGGCCTTTTCTTTTTAACCTGAGGAAGGCGGAGCACTCAGGAGCTTCTCTGTAGAACCAGTCGGGCTGGTTAGGAGCCTATGTGGCCTATTTTTCCTCTTCTCTTGGGGAAGTTGGCAGTACCAGGATTGGCCTCCTCCAGGGCCTTGGTCCTCCAGGCCTGAGTGAAGGAGCCACCCATGTGTGAACAACACTGCCCTCCTCCCCCCCACGGGAGTGGGTCTCCGTGCTGGGCTTCCTCCACACCCAGGGCCGTCACGCGGACTGTCATGTCTGCTCTCCGTGCCTTAGCACAGGTTCTGAGGCTCCTCTCCTTTCCTCGGCCCCCTTGCACTACAGCTGGTTAGCAAAAGATGCTTGGTCCAGCCGGGAAGAAGAGGTTGTTGTAGGGTGGGCCTGGAAGAGAGGTGGGACACCTGGACACCTGCCTGTCTTGGCGACGAGAGCCTGGCCTGCACAGCATCCAGGGGACTCTCCATCCAGGGCTGCTGGGAGGATGAGAAGAGAGTCGTCGGCCATTGGTGGCTTGGAGGCACCAGTTGCCCAGCACCAGGGCGCGTTAGAGGGGCAGGGTTGTGTTGCTGGTCTCCCTCTCTTGTTGTGCTGACTCAGCAGTGACCCAGTAGTGCAGCTCCTGAGCACGGCTGTGCTGGGGTCTCAGCTTGGGTTCTTGGTAGCCTGTGTGTAGGTGGTCCCCTTCCCTAATAATACCTGCTTTATTTATCTGTGTCACAGAGTTCTCACTGAGTGCCTTGCTCTCCAGATGCCTGCAAGGGCTGGGGCTGAACCCTGTGCACACAGTGCAAGTGCCCCTGTGGGTGGAAGGGACACCGCCATTGGGTCGCTGCTGTGGCTGCCCCTGGGTGGCATTAGCGGGCAGCTGGGGTTAGGAGCCACGCCGGGGGTGGGTGGAAGGCCAGGTGCTGGGATGTGGGATGTCAGCTTCTTTTCTAAAGAGACTCTGCTAGAGCAGATTTACATTTGTGTTCTCATTTTTTAAAATTGATTTTCACTTTATGCCCAGGAGCCCAGAGCTGCAGCTCAGTCTCCTGTGGGTGGAAGGGACCTGGGGATGTGGGCCTTCTGTGCTCCCTCCCAGGATGTGTGAAGCAGGAAGCTGGGTCAGAAACAAAGTAGCCAGGCCTGGAACAGGTCACTCCCGCAGGGTGGGCAGTGTCCAGCAGGGTGGCTTTAGCCACTGTGCTAAATGCCCACCTAAGATTTTTTTAAGATTTGTTTTTTTTGGAAAGGCAGATTTACAGAGGGATGGAGACAGAAAGATCTTCCATCCTGCTGATTCACTTCCCAAGTGACTGCAGGAGCTAGAGCTGAGCCGAACTGAAGCCAGGAGCTGCTTCTGGGTCTCCCACGTGGAGGCAGGGTCCCAGTTTTTGGGCCATCCTCCACTGCTTTCCTAGGCCTCAGGCAGGGAGCTGGATGGGAAGTGGAGCAACCAGGACTTGAACCCAGCCTTCGCATGAGATCCAAGCAGATGCATGGTGAGAATTTAGCCATTGAGCCATCACGCCGGGCCTTGGAGGAGGTAACATTATGTGCAATTCTACGATGACGGCCCAAATGTGGGCATCTTAGCTGGTGTTTTAACCACTAGGCCAGACCCTCGCTTTCCATTTCCTCTCCACAGATGTGTGTTGTTATGGCTGTTTGCATGTGGGGTTGGAAGTACTTGGCGCTTGTTGCTTTTTATCCGCAAGAGTGTGAATGACTGGTTCTGCACTCCCAGGATGTGGGGCCCTAGGCCAGTCTGCTGTAGCATAGCATGCTGACTGGGTGGAGCTTCTGACAGTGAGCCCGGGAAATCCCAGTACCTCAGGCTCCTCGTGGACAAATGTTAGGGTCTGTGCAGCTGGAGTTCTGGGCTGAAGTCCTGAGTCAGCCTCCGTTATGACCTTAACTTCCCTAGTCTTTGTGCTCCTGTTTGTTCATCTGAAAGTAGGAATAATGATAGTACCTCTCTATAGTTTTTATAACTACTCTTTTTTGAAGATTTATTTATTTAAAAGACAGCCCCCACACATTAAGGAAGTCAGATTTTCAGAGAGAAGAAGAGACAGAGAGGAAGATCTTCCATTCACTGGTTCACACCCCAAGTGGCCGCAAAAGCCGGAGCTGAGCTGATCCGAAGCCAGGAGCCAGGAGGTCTCCCATGTGGGTATAGGGTCCCAAGGCTTTGGGCATCCTCAACTGCTTTCCCAGACCACTAGCAGGGAACTGGAAGAGAAGTGAAGCATCTGAGAGAGGAACTGGTACCCATATGGGATCCCAGCACGTGCAAGGCAAGGCGAGGACTTCAGCCACTAGGCCACCATGCCCCGGGCCCTTTTGTGACTATTACAAATATTAATTATGGGGCTTCAGTTGCAGTGCTGACATCTTGTATGATTGCCAGTTTGAGTCTCAGCTGCTCCACTTCCAAGCCAACTCTCTGCTAACTTAACCTGGAAAAGCAGTGTGGGATGGCCCAAGTACTTACGTGCCTGGTAACCCACATGGAAGACCCAATAGAGTTCCAGGGTTTTTTACTTCAGCCTGGTCCAGGCCTGGTTGGCAGCCGTTGTGGGAGTGAACCAGTAGAAGAAAGATTATCTTCTCTGTATCTTCCTCAGTGTCTCTGCCTTTACAAAAAAAAAAAAAAAATGCATATTTTTTTATTGGAAAGTCAGATTTACTGAGAGAAAAAGAAAGATCTTCCATCTGCTGGTTCACTCTCCAAGTGGCTACAACAGCTAGAGCTGAGCCAATCCGAAACCAGGAACCAGGAGGTTCTTCCGGGTCTCCTACATGGGTGCAGGGTCCCAAGTCTTTGGGCTGTCCTCGACTGCTTTCCCAGCCCACAGCCAGGGAGCTGGATGGGAGGTGGAGCTGCTGGAATTAGAACCAGCTCATGCAAGGCGAGGACTTTAGCCAATGATGCTACCATGCCAGGCCCCTACGCAAGTATTTTTATTTTTTTATTTTTTAAAGATTTATTTATTTTATTGGAAAGGCAGATGTACAGAGAGGAGGAGAAACAGAGAGGAAGATCTTGCATCCAATGATTCATTCCCCAAGTGGCCTCAACGGCCGTTGCTGCGCCAATCCAAAGCCAGGAGCCAGGAACTTCTTTCTGGCTCTTCCATATGGGTTCAGGGTCCCAAGGCTTTGGGCTGTCCTCGACTACTTTCCCAGGCCACAAAGCAGGGAGCTGGATGGGAATTGGAGCTGCCGGGATTAGAACCAACGCCCATATGGGATCCTGGTGTGTTCAAGGCAAGGACCTTAACCATTACGCTATTGTGCCAGGCCCCCTAAAGAAATATTTTAAAAGAGGCATTAGTAACTAAACCCATTAGAATAGTGCCTGGCACAATGTCATGGTGATTGTTCCATTGAGCAACTTGGTGAGCTTTCTTTGGGCACCTCGCGGCTGCAGCGCAGTAGACAGGTGTATGGTATGGTGGGACACCCCTATACTTGGCTGAAGGAGTCGTGTTCTCTCTGCCCTAGTATAGTCATTGGAATCCCACAGGTGCTGCTTCTAGATTTCAATATTTGCTCACTTTAATGATGCTGGCTTTTGTTTTGTTTTGTTTTGTTTAACCAATCAGCTGTTTGGAAGAAAATAAAATGTTGACAAGTTCTCTGTAGTTTCCCAGATTTTTGTCTATTCTGATCTATTTGGAAAGCAGGGAGAGAGACCTATGTCCCATCTGCTTGTTCACTGCCCAAAAGCCCGTAACAGCTTGGACTCAGCCCCACTGAAGCCAGGAGTTTGAAACCCCTCCTAGGGGCCCACGTTGGAGCATCATCTAACACCTGGATTTGAAGTGCAGTGGCAAGCACTCAGACCAGAATGCTCAAGTGAGACGCTGGCGCTGCAAGCGGCAGATTAGCGTGCTGTGCTGCAGCACCGGCCCCAGGCTGCCCACATTACTGCATTGTGGCTGTTGGTTGTGATTGGTGTCTGCATCGGTGAGGTCAGGAGGGCCAGCGTAGGGGCTTGGTGAGGGCTGGGAGCTCCAGGATTGCTTTCCGCAGGCCGTTTGGGAGCCTGAATGCTTTCTAAGTTGCTTGGGTGGTTTTTGGCACACTGCAACTGTGGCCCAGGAGGAAGGTGACAGTCTTGCCTCAGACTTCTTTTCACCGTATTCCGTGTTCCGCTTCCTTTTGCCCCCCTGCTGACTGGTCTCACTTCCTTCTTCTTCCTGTGGCGTCTCTGACCTCCCTTCCTTCCGAGTGTGTTGGTGCTCTTTCCTTTGGCGTGCCTGGAGCTCCTCCCGTCGCCTCCCAGAGCCGCCTCTGCCGCCTTGCCCTGCCTCCTCTCTGCTTGTAGGACGTATGTGCTGTTGACGTCTCCCAGGGCCAGCCTGATTGGCAGGGCCTGGCTGGGCAACCCCACAGCTGCTTAGGACCAGCTGCCCTGTTTTCCTGGGGGCAGCTCTGACCCCTGTCTCGGGACACATCTGAGGAGAGGCTTGCTCCTCTGCAAAGTGCAGTATTTTTTTTTAAGATTTATTTTATTTTTATAACAAAGTCGGATATACAGAGAGGAGGAGACACAGAGAGGAAGATCTTCTATCCAATGATTCACTCCTCAAGTGACAGCAAAGGCCAGTGCTGTGCTGATCCGAAGCCAGGAGCCGGGAACTTCTTCCAGGTCTCCCACACGGGTACAGGGTCCCAAAGCATTGGGCCGTCCTCGACTGCTTTCCCAGGCCACAAGCAGGGAGCTGGATGTGAAGTGGGGCCACCAGGATTAGAACTGGGGCCCATATGGGATCCTGGTGCGTTTAAGGCGAGGACTTTAGCTGCTAGGCCACGCCGCCGGGCCCAAAGTACAGTATTGAACTTGGTTCTCGATGTACGTATCAGGAAACCCTGAAATCACTGAGAGATTTTCAGGTGGTGCACGAAGTCATAGTTATTTGTGTTGTAGCATGAAAACAACATTTGCCTTTTTCGCTCTTGTTCTCTCAGCCTAGTGTACAGGGTGTTGTCCGGAGGCTGTGTGATAATACCCTTCTTCGGGCGAGTGAGATGCGTGATTCTGTGTTGTGTTGTCTAGTATTTTTTACTGTTATGTATTGAAAGGAAGAATTGGAGGAGATGCAAAGAGAGAGGTCTTCCATCACCCCCAAAAGGTCGCATTGCCTGGGCCTGGATCAGGCCGAAGCCAGGAGCCTTGTGTTTCATCTGGGCCCTCCCAGGCGTAGCAGGGACCTACATGTGCGGGTCATCCTCCGCTGCTTTCCCAGGCAGATTAGCAGGGAACTAGATTGGAAATGGAGCGCCTGGGACAGAGCCTTTACCGTACGGGATGCCAGCGTTGCAGGCTGCAGCTTAGTGTGCCATACCACAGCACTTGCCCCTGAAAAATTTTCTTTTCTTAGATTTATTTTTGTTTTTATTGGAAAGTCAGAAATACAAAGAGGAAGATCTTCCATTGCTGATTCCCCAAGTGGCTGCAACAGCTGGAGTTGCACTGATTGATCCGATGCCAGGAGCCCAGAGCCTCTTTTCAGTCCTCCATGTGGATGCAGGGTCCCAAGGCTTTGGGCCGTCCTCCACTGCTTTCCCAGGCCACAGGCAGGGAGCTGGATGTGAAGTGGGGCCGCCAGGATTTGAAACAGCGCCCATATGTGCTGCCTATATGTAAAAGGCGAGAACTTTAGCCGCTAGGCTAACACTCTGCGCAAGAATTTCCAGCCCCTGGAAATATTAACTCAGTCCTTTAAGGTGGGAATAGGGAAGTTTGCAGTGATGGACAGTTACTACTTCCAACTCTCGTAGTTGCTAAGCTTTTCTTGATAAGCTCGTTGTTGTTGAATAAAACATTGTTTTGAGGGAGCAGGCGCGGTGACCTAGCAAGCTAAACCTTTACCTGTAGTGCTGGAATCCCCTTTGGGATTCCGTGGCCCTGCTCCCACGGGGGAGGCCTTGATTAGATGGAGCCAGCTCTGGCTTCGGCAGCCATTTGGGGGAATGAAGCAGTGAGCAGAAGTGTCTGTCTCCCTCTCTGTAATTGTGCCTTTCAAAAAAAATTAAATAAGTACATTTAAAAATTATTTTTAAATCCCAGCATTTTTTAGCATTGAGAAAACTCTACAAGTTAATTATAATTATAAAAATACTTTGATATGGGAAATCCCAGCACCTATGGAATTGTATCATGAAGTTTAAAAATAGAAGAAAAAAAAAACCTATAAGACTTTCCAAGCTTTTTTTTTTTTTCTAAGATTTATTTATTTTTATTGCAAAGTCATATACACAGAGAGGAGGAGAGACAGAAAAGAAGATCTTCTATCTGTTGGTTTATTCCCCAGGCGTCCACAATGGCCAGAGCTTAGTTGATCTGAAGGCAGGAGCCAGGAGCTTCCTTCATGTCTCCCACACAGGTGCAGGGTCCCAAGGCCTTGGGCCGTCCTCGACTGCTTTTCCAGGCCACAGGCAGGGAGCTGGATGGGAAGTGGAGCTGCCGGGATTAGAACTGGCGGCCACATGGGTTTCCAGCCTGTTCAAGGCAAGGACTTAGCTGCTAGACCACCTTGCTGGGCCTGCCTTCTAGTTCGTATAATTTTTACAGATTACTTAGTAGTTACTTCTATTTTGTCTTAAAACAAGAAAAGTTGTAATACTGTTCTTGTATTTAAGGATGGAAGTGTTACCTTGAAACAGGGAGAGGACAAGGCTTCCTTTTTAAACCATCACCAGAGCCTCCGTTTACAAATCCTGATACGGAGGCTTGGCACCATAGCCTAATGGTTAAGTTCCTCACCTTGAATGTGCCGGGATCCCATATGGGCGCTGGTTCTAATCCTGGCTGCTCCACTTCCCATCCAGCTCCCTGCTTGTGGCCTGGGAAAGCAGTCGAGGACGGCCCAAAGCCTTGGATCCCTGCACCCACGTGTGGGAGACCTGGAAGAAGTTCCTGGATCCTGGCTTTCGATTGGCGCAGCACCTGCCGTTACACTTGCTTGGGGAGTGAATCATCAGACGGAAGATCTTCCTCTCTGTTTCTCCTCCTCTCTGTACATCTGCCTTTCCAATAAAATAAATAAATCTTTTTTTAAAAAAAAATCCTGATACGGACACATGAGCAATGCAAAGAGAACTCCTAGGGAGCAGTGGGCAAGACTGGGTTTAACACATGAAGGAAGGAAAGACCGAGAGTTGTAATGTGCCCTGTCTTTCTGCTCTGCAGACATGAATAGCATAGCTTCTTGTGTCTCATTCAAGAGTCTGTTTCCATGTAACATTTTGGGGCTTTGAAGTACGACCATTCAGTTTTGGGTTTTTTTAAGATTTATTTTTATTGCAAAGTCAGATATAAAGAGAGGAGGAGAAACAGAGAGGAAGATCCTCCGTCCAATGATTCACTCCCCAAGTGAATGCAACGGCCGGTGCTGCACTGATCCGAAGCCAGGAGCTTCTTTCAAGTCTGCCACTTGATTCAGGGTCCCAAGGCTTTGGGCCGTCCTCAGCTGTTTTCCCAGGCCACAGACAGGGAGCTGGATGGGAAGTGGAGCTGCTGGGATTAGAACCGGTGCCCATATGGGATCCTGGCGTGTTCAAGGCAAGGACTTTAGCCGCTAGGCCACTGCGCCGGGCCTTTTTTTTTTTTTTTTTTTAAGTGCATGCACTGGGAGCTGTGTTCCAACTTTTCACCCAGGAAGCTGAGTCTGGAGCCTCCACCAGGCGAGTCTGCACGTTGCTGTGGCCGGAGCCTGCACCGTGCCTGTGAGACGGCGGCCTTCCTGAGTGCCGACTGGCTGGAAGCTGGCACGGTGCAGGACCGTGCCCCTGCACATGCGTGCTCCTGGGGCTCGGCAAGCTGAAGGTGCCCCTGCAGGCATGAAGACCAAGTTACTCTCTTGTTTACAGAAGTTGCACTTTACACAAATGAGCCAGTCTACAGACGGGGCTGGACTTGCCAGGTCAGCATCAACAGCTGTGAGAATTCTTTTTCTGTGAATGTTCAGCAACAGGCAGAAGTAGTGATGAAGCTTCAGAATCTCCCGGTTTGTCCTGGGACAGCTTCATTTCCGCTTGCACTGGTAGCGTGTGAGTGAGAGGCTGCTGGTGCCCCAGGCTCTGCTGCGTGGGGCCGCGGTCATCCTGCCCAGAACCAGCTGCCCTGCACAAAGCTAAAGGCATCCGCCCTCTGGAACGCCCTGCACCAAGGACTTCAGCTCACTAACCTGCGTTCCATCTTGATCCTTAGTAAATCCCCTGCCCCCGAGTACTGAGCTGCCAGGTCCCCGTGAGGCTTGGCTCTGCGCCGGCCTGTGCTGGCTGCTGCAGCAGGCGTGCTGGGCACCGTACCTGTTCCCGGGAGCACCCAGTGCATAAGCTGAAGTTACACACCTAGAGGTGTTTTCTAGAGGAGGAGAGACAGGAAGATCTTCCGTCCGATGATTCACTCCCCAAGTGAGTGCAGTGGCCAGTGCTGCGCCGATCCAAGCCAGGAGCCCGGAACTTCCTCCTACATTGGTGCAGCGCGTTCAAGGCGAAGACTTTAGCCACTAGGCACCCGTGCCGGGCCCAAAACTCAAGTTTTCAAACAAAATTTAAATTTTAATAAAAGCCGAGATTTGTTAAAGGAGACCAGTGGGAAGCATAGAGAATGTGGCTTTTTAATGTTGGTTGAGATTCAGTATTTAGAATTCTACATACTTTAGAGAAGAAACATTTTCCAGCTTGCCAGTAGGTAAAAGAACCATTCACCATGCAAGATGACAATGGGTTTTGATATAAAACCTGTACAAAAGATTCATTGATAAGATGGCAGATTCTGCATCTCAGCTAGCCTGAAATACGGGCCACTTTGTGATTTCTAGCCTAGTTCCCAAGAAGATCCTCAGTATTTAAAAGTCTCCTCAGTCTGTTTTCCACCTATGTATCAGGGAAAAGTGAGATTTTCTTCACTTACTCCAACCAAAGCAATATACTGCGACCCAGTGAGGGGGAGTCGGCTGTCTCCACCAAGGCCGATAGTAAGGCGATGAGAAAGAAGTAAAGCAACACAACTTTTGTCCTGAAATTTCATTTTGTTTTGGAAAATACTGCTGGTTTTTTTTTTTTTTCTGTTTTCTTCATAAAGATAGGTCTTTGTGTAAACATGTAATGGTTTTATTATTTTGGATGAATTAGTAAAGTGTGAGTGGTTGGTTTTAATTTCTCCTGAGGTATCTGGACTGCTGTAACCCTCATAGAGACACCAGCTTTGAGTTCTCAGTAATTGGTTAATTGTATAAAGGGTGAGGAAGCCACTGTTGCGTGACATCGGTCACTTCTTTGCCGAGAGGACACTGGGCGTCGCGCTCCAGCTGCTTTGATCGGTGTGATCTGATGCTGTGAGCACCCTCTGTGCGCTGGTTTGCCACAGCTTACTCCTGGCTGGCTGGGACAGTGCATGCATGACCAGCATGACCAGCCTATCCGCATCCCTTCCCTCCACGAAGCCACTGCGATATTTCACTTCATTCTAATTTAATTTGAAAGGCAAAAATCTCCCATCTGCTGGCAAACAGCTTGAGTGCGAGGGCTGGTCCTGAAGAAGCCACCAATAGTCCAGGTCTCCCACTTGAGCGTGGCCTCTCACCTCCCAGGATGCACCCTAGTGGGAAGCTGGCAGTGCAAATGGCGCGCTGGAACTGGCACTTAGGTGTAGGATGAAAGCAGCTTGATGCCTGCTTCTGTGACATTGTATTTTTACTTCTTCTAAGATCGGTTAATCAGGGCTTAGCGTGGTAGCCTTGCGGCTAAAAGTCCTCCCCTTGCATCTGCCAGGATCCCACATGGACACTGGTTCTAATCCCAGCAACCCCACTTCCCATCCAGCTCCCTGCTTGTGGCTTGAGAAAGCAGTTTAAGATGGCCCAAAGCCTTGGGACCCTGCACCCACATGGGAGACCTGGAAGAAGCTCCAGGCTCCTGGCTTCGGATTGCTTCAGGTCCGGCTGTTGTAGTTACTTGGAGAGTGAATCAACGGATTTATATCTGTATATCTGCCTTTCCAATAAAAATAAATAAATCTGAAAAAAAAAAGATCATTTCATCAGGTGGACTTCTTATGTAATAAGTTTATGTGCTTAGGTAGTACGTGTATTTTTTTTTTAATTTATTTTTGTTGGAAAGGCAGATATACAGCGAGGAGAGATAGAGAGGAAAGTCTTAGGTCTGTTGATTGACTCCCCAAGCTGCTGCAATGGCCGGACCTGAGCCAATCTGAAGCCAGAAGCCATCACAGGCGCAGGATCCCAAGGCTCTGGGCCGTCCTCGACTGCTTTCCCAGGCCACGAGCAGGGAGCTGGATGGGAAGTGGAGCAGCTGGGACACAAAACCTCAACCTGTTTGGGATCCTGGCACATGCAAGGCAGAGATTTAGCTGCTAGGTTCTCACACTCAGACTTTGTTTTTTAAGACCCACTTTATTTTTTACTGGAAAGGCAGAGTTACAGAAGGAGGGAGATGCACAGAGAAAGAGCTTCTGTTCATGAGTTCACTGTGCAACAGCCAGAGCTGAGCTGATGAGGAACCAGGAGCTTCTTCCAGGTCTCCCACATATGAACAGGCTCCCAATGACATGGTCCATCCTTCACTGCTTTTTCAGACCTTAAGCTGGGAGCTGGGTGGGAAGTGGAGCAGCTGGGACACTAACCTGTGCCCATATGGGATGCTGGTACTTTCAGGTCACTTGCAGGTTGAGGATGAGCTTGTTTGCCATGATACTGGCCCAGCTCACGTAGGGTCCCCCGTCCCCTACCGTTGTCAGATCTCTGCGGTCTTGCAGACTGTTCTTCAGTTAGTGTTCTGAGATTCTCTCCTAACCTTGGCCTTCAGTTCATTGTTTTGTTGCGGTGAAGTATATGTAGCAAAATTTACTATTTTAGTCATCTTTAGCTGTAGAGTTGCAGTGGCACAAAATTTATTTGCAGTTGTTGTCTTCACTATTGCCAGAACTTTTTCATCATCTCAAATAAAATATCCCAGTTGTTTTCCTGCTTGGGAGGTTTGCTTAAACAACAGCTTCCTGCTTATGAACTCCCAGATCCTGGTAGCCTCTATTCAGTTTTTTTCCTATGAATTTGTGTGTTCTTTTTTCTTTTTTTTTTTTTTAAAGATTTATTTATTTTTATTGGAAAGGCAGATATACAGAGAGGAGGAGAGATAGAGAGGAAGATCTGTCTGATGATTCACTCCCCAAGTGAGCACAACGGCCGGTGCTGTGCTGATCCGGAGCCAGGAGTCAGGAGCTTCTTCCAGGTCTCCCACACGGGTGCAGGGTCCCAAGGCTTTGGGCCGTCCTCGACTGCTTTCCCAGGACACAGGCAGGGAGCTGGATGGGAAGTAGAGCTGCTGGGATTAGAACCGGCGCCCATATGGGATCCTGGTGCATTCAAGGCGAGGACTTTAGCTGCTAAGCCACTATGCCGGGGCCAAATCTTTGTGTTCTGAATACATCATGTGATTTTTAAGTTCAGTTTTCTTACTTATATTTTACTGTGTGGATATGTATTAAATCAGTGTTTTGAAAGACTTTTTAATTTTTTTATGGAACTGTCAGTCGTAGCCCAGCTATGTAGCAAAGCTGCTGCTTTGTGTTCCCACAGCTCATTCAAGCACTAGTTTGAGTTTGCTGCTCTAACTCTTACCCAATTTCCCACTATTTTGGAAGGCAGAAGATCAAATCCTTGGGTCCTCTCCAGTCCTTGCAGGATGGACTTCCTGCCAGGCTTCTGACTGTGCACTGGCTTCGCCCCCAGGAGCTGTAGGCCTTTGAGGAGTGAACCAACAGGTGCAAGATCTCTGTCATTCTTTCTTTCAAATGAATTAAAAAAATTTTTTTAAATCAACATTTTAGGGCTGGCATTGTGGCATAGCAAATAAAACCATTGCATGAAATGCTAGCATTCTGTATGGGTTGTTTGTGTCCTGGCTGCTCTACTTCCAATCCAGCCTTCTGCTAATGGCCTGCGAAAGCCAGCAGAAGGTGGCGTAAGCATTTGTGGCTGCCAGCCCTGAGGAGGACATGAGTGAAGCTTCTGCCTTTACCCTTTACCTGGCCCAGCGCTAGCACTGCCGCCATGTGCATGGAAGATCTCTCTATCTCGCTTCATCCCTCCTCTCCTCTCCCTCTCCCCTCCCTGTGTCTCTGTAACTCTTTCAGATAAAAAACCCAAATCTTTAATAATAAATTTTTGAAAAGAAAATAACCCATTTGTGTGTGTGTGTGTGTGTGTGTATCGTTTGCAGATTTACTTATTTGGGAGGCAGATTTATAGAGAGAGAAGGTATAGAGATCTTCGTCTCTGGTTCACTCCCCAAGTGGCCGCAATGGCCAGAACTGAGCTGATGCAAAGCAGGAGCCTGGAGCTGCTTCTGGGTCTTCCATGTGGGTGCAGGGATTGAACCATTCTCTTCTGGTTTCCAGGGCCATAAACAGGGAGCTGGATGGGACACGGGCCATGTGGGACGCTGGCGCTTGCAGGTGGAGGATCAGCCAATTGAACTATCGTGCTGACAACAAACTTTTTTTCCCCTTTAATTCTTAAAATTTATTTCAATTAGCATGGTTAGAGATCTTCTACCCACTGGTTCACTCCCCCAAATGACTACAGCAGTTAGCCCTGGGGGCAGACTGAAGTTAAAAGCCAGGAGCTTCTTTTAGGTCTCCCACCTGAGTGCAGGGGTCCAAGCATTTGGGCCATCTTCCACTGCTGTCTCAAACACATTGTTAGGGAGTCCAGCCTGAAGCACAGTAACCAGGAATCAAGTTAGCATCTGTGTGGGATGCCAGTGTTTTTGCAGGTTGATGCCTTACCCACAATGCCACAATGTTAACCCCAATAAAATAGTTTTTAAGAACAAAATTGTAGTACATACAACATTTCTAGGTTATCATTTTTTTAAAGATTTATTTATTTTCATTGGAAAGTCAGATATACAGAGAGGAGGAGAGACAGAGAAGAAGATCTTCCGTCCGATGAGTCACTCCCTAAGTGAGCGCAACGGCCGATGCTATGCCGATCTGAAGCTATGATCCAGGAACTTCTTCTGGGTCTCCTACACAGGTGCAGGGTCTCAAGGCTTTGGGCCGTCCTCGACTGCCTTGCCAGGCCACAAGCAGGGAGCTGGATGGGAAACAAGGCCAGCAGGATAGGCCTTATGGGATCCCGCCCATATGGGATCCCGGTGCATATAAGGTGAGGACTTCGGCTGCCAGGCCACCACGCTGGGTCCAGGCACCTGGTATTTGAGATGGACATCAAAGTGGTAGCTTCCTCTCTATGTCACAATGTCTGTCTGAAGAAAATATGCCTAGACTCCTACAACTCGCTCAGAATTGCATCTCAGCATCATTAAAAACCAAATGGAAATTTAAAGAAACAATAAGAGGAAAATTGAATAACCCCTTCCCGCAAAAAAATTCCTGACTGCAGGAGGAAAGTGATGACGCATGGTAGGGAAAGCCGTCCCATCACTGTCACCCATTTGGGAGCGGCAGGCAATGGCCCACATAGTTGGGTGCCTGCCACCCAGGGCGATCCAGGTTGAGTTCCAGGCTTCAGCCTGGCCCAGCCCAGCTGTTTTAGGCATTGGAGGGAGTGAACCACTGGTTGAGAGCTATCTCTTCTAAATTTCAAAACAACAGATATTTTTAATTTAATCAGATGCTGACCATTGTTGAATCTCCGTATAGACTTACAGGATTCTGGCTCTAATTCTCGTCCCTCAGCAAGCCCCATAATTCTGTCATTACACAGAGGATATTTCCAGATTCGCGAGTAGCTTTAAGTTCAGTTCCGGAACTGAACTTGTTGTGCTACTTTCCTCTGTTTCACACTGGTCTATATGGATGATGGAGTTTGGCTTTCAAAAATGTATTCATGGGCCTGGTGTGGTAGCCTAGTGGCTAAATCCTCACCTTGCATCCATCAGCGCTCTACTTGAGGCCTTAAAGTAGTCGAGGACGGCCCAAAGCCTTGGGACCCTGCACCCATGTGGGAGACCTTGGAAGAGGCTGCTGGCTCCTGGCTTCGGATGAGCTTGGCTTAGGCCGTTGTGGCCACTTGGGGAGTGAACCTGCGGACAGATCCTTCTCTCTCTCTCTATTTCTCTCTGTATATCTGCCAGTCTAATAAATAAATAAATAAACCTTTTAGAGAATGTGTTCACACCGTTGGTAGTGGTTCCTCTAGGCTGCTCTGTTGCAAGTCGCTGAGAATCTCAGTGTGCGAGGGAACAGCGGCGGGCGTGCGCCCTGCTGCTTCCGGCTCCGAGTGCAGCCAGCACTGTTGATGCTTATCTCGCTGTAGCTCCACACTTAGTTGTTCTTCATTCATTTACTTGGTTACTCTTTTCTTGTTTGTTTCTTGGCACCTGTGTCCGGCTGGGTACTGGCTGGGTACTAGGTGAGAGGGCAACTCCCAGCACGGTGGCTGCAGCTGTTTCTCTGCCCTCTTTTCACTTTCCCATCGAGTCCTTATTCTTTTTGCTATGTCAGATCCCTGGAAATACGGTCCCTTCCTTGTTTTTGTTGTGTCAGCCTAGTGTGGCTCACGCCTCCTCGGCTAGCTGGGATGCCCCTGAAAATCCGAAGCAGATCTTTATAAGCGCATTGCCAACTCAAGATGACAGTGTCCCCACTGCTGCTGGGAGAGCCAGCAGTGCAGGAGGTGGCTTCAGACCTGGACCTGGAGCCCCCCTCATTTCCCTCACCACCCCACTTTCTCTTCAGCTACCCTGAAGTTTCCCTGCTATGCCTTTCTCTTTTTTTAGTTAGGATTTTAATGTTTGTTGCAAAAATGAGGGGCTTGCAGACCCGTATTGGAGGGGGAATAAATGAGATAAGAGTTGGGTGGGAGAGGGCAGAGGTGGTACGCTGCTCCTCTCCGTCACACTGCGTCAGCATCTGGAAACCGAGGTCGTGTGATGTCACCTTGCAGGCCTGGATGTGGGGAAGAATGTTTCCAAGGTGTTACCTGAGCGATCTTGATTGTTCTGACAAGTTGACAGCTTCGTTAGAGCAGAGGTGAGGAATCCTTAAGATTTATTTATTTTTATTGCAAAGGCAGCGAGGAGAGGTGGACAGATTTTCTGTCCACTGGCTCAGCTCCCCAAGTGGCCACAATGGCCAGAGCTGAGCTAATCCAAAGCCTGGAACCTTCTCTAGGCCACAAGCAGCAAGTTGGAAGGGAAGTGGAGTCCATATGAGATCCTGGCATTTGCACGATGAGAATGTAGCCACTAGAATTTAGCCATTAGACTAGACTAGTTGTGCTGGACCTGAGAAGTTTTTTCTTTTCTTTTCTTTTTAAAAGATTTATTTATTTTCATTGGAAAGTCAGATATACAGAGAGGAGGAGAGACAGAGAGGAAGATCTTCCGTCCGATGAGTCACTCCCCAAGTGAGCGCAACTGCCGATGCTTTGCCAATCCAAAGCCAGGATCCAGGAACTTCTTCTAGGTCTCCCATGTGGGTGCAGGGTCCCAAGGCTTTGGGCCGTCCTCGACTGCTTTCCCAGGCCACAAGCAGGGAGCTGGATGGGAAGTGGAGCAGCCGGGATTAGAACCAGCGCCCATATGGGATCCCTGCGCGTTCAAGGCGAGGACTTTTAGCCACTAGGCCATGCCGCCGGGCTCCTTTTCCCTTTTCTTTTTCCCTTTTCTTCTCCCCTTCTCTCCCTCCCTCCCTCTTTCTTTTCTTTTCATTCATTCATTCATTCATTCATAATTTTACTGTCAAGTCAGATGTATAGAGAGAAGGAAGGAGAGACAGAGGAAGATCTTCTGTCCATTGACTCATTCCCCAAGCAGCCGGTGCTGTGCCCTTCTGAAGCCAAGAGCCAGCAGCTTCTTCCATGTCTCCCACATGGGTGCAGGGTCCCAAAGCTTTGGGCCGTCCTCGACTGCTCTCCCGGGCCACAGGCAGGGAGCTGGAAGGGAAGCGGGGCTGCCGGGATTAGAACCAGTGCCCATATGGGATCCCGGGCGTGCAAGGTGAGGACCTTAACCACTTGTGCCACCGCACAAGTGGGTATTGTTCAGCCATCCTCTTTTGCTCCGGGCCCTGAGGAGTTCTTTTTAAGGCCTGCTGGCTGTCCTTGTGTGTCTCGGTGTGCCCACAGACTTAGGTTTCTGTTGTAGAGCCTGGCCTGGGGTATTGTTCAGATTCTGCTTTCCTTCGTTTGATGCGGTACTCGAAGTCATCTGTTGGCTAGATGAGCTGGCTGTCTTGTCTTTCGTGTGCATCTGGGTTGCTCTGCATTCTTACACAAGGGTCGGCTGCTGAGGTGGCCCAGTCCTGCAGCGAGTGCTTGGGGTCGCACCACACTGTCTTTCTTCTGAGGTCAGAGATCCATGCAGCATTCTGGTTGAGAGTCTCCAGGAAACCTCCCTTAGAAGGTTCTTCGACCTTGCCCTGGTGTGTGCCAGCTGCTGCAGAGTCCAGCTTGTCTGCACCAGCCAATGTGCATACCAATGGGTGCAGCTGCCTGGTCAGTCATACCCCCAGGCCTGACTCTTGTGCAAACCAGCGTGTGCTGCAGCCTAGTCAGAGTAATCCCGAAGAACCTCCACGTGGCCTGCCCATAGCCTCGGTTTTCACACTTAGCAGCTGGTGTTGAGGCTCAGCCTGACCTTGCAGTCCTGTTTCTTGTGCTCACAAGTGGGTGCTGTAATCTACTTGGGGTGATCCCTTTGAACCCCTACTGTGCCCATCCCAGCCTGGTTTGCCCTCAGCCTCAGCTCTCACATGCATTAGTGAAGCTGTCCCCCAAGATCCCCTACCTGGTCCAGCCCCACTCAGCCCCAGGGACCCCCCCAAACCCACCTCCTGTCCCAGTTCCCACACATGCTGGCTGGTGTTCTCGCTGTGCCTTTCAGCCATCCTCTTTTGCTCCCGTTTGCTGGCTCACTCCAAGTGCCCACAATGGCCATACTGGGCCCAGCCAAAACCAGGAGTTGGGAATCCAATTCAGGTCCGCTGTGGGGTCTGGGAACACAGCTGCTCAGGTCATCCCGACTGCCTGCCAGAGTTCGCACCAGCAGGAAGCTGGAATCAGGAGCCAGGCCCTGACGTCAGACACAGGCCGCCCATGTGAAATGGCCGTATCTAGGCTGCCGCTTCGGAAGCTTGCCGCGGCTCACTCTTTGCAGAAGGGTTGATCTGATGATTTTCCCCTCTTCACAGGCTGTGAGATAAAAGCCCAGAATTGCCGAGTCACTTGTTCAAAGCTGTAAACCCACACGGTCCAGTGTGTTCCTTGTTGGCACTGGCTGCCCTCTGGGGAGAGCCCTTCGCTCTTGGCTTCAGTGTTGTCAGTGCAGAGCAGACACAGGGTGACTAATCCTATCTGAAAATCAAAAAGTGCTCCATAACCCAAAAACTTTCAGCAGTGGTCTGATGCTTCAAGTAGAAAATTCACACCTCATGTGAGTAGGCACACTCAGCATGCAGACACATGAGCATTGTTGTGTGGGAGTGGGGTTTGGGCACCCTGTATCTGAGTGCCAGGCTCCAAGGCCCAGCTCCTGTTCCCATCTGGCGTCTGACTGCTGATCCCTGCAAGGCAGTAGGTGATAGCTTAAGAAGGAAGCGTCGGACATCCCAGCTCTAGTTCCCTGAGTGAACTCTGGCTCTGTGGGGCAAATGAAATGTCCACCTATTAGACTTAGAATTGTGCCTGCTTTCCTTTGCCTTCAGTTGTGAAAGTGGCAGAAGTCCTGGTATCTGGTATTTAATGCTCCATGCAAGAGCAGGGGGAAGCTGGGAAACCCTGATCAAATCCTGGCTTCTGATTAGCTGCTTCATTTCTTTCCATCCTTTGGAATGTCAGGAATCCCTTTAGAAACAGCAGACCCTCAGCATCGGGCGGCTTGCATTTCTACACCTGACGCTCCTGTTCCCATAGCACATGTGAGCTGTTGGAATTCTAGAATCCTTTCTTTGTAAGCAAAAAAAAAAAAAAAAAAAAAAAAAAAAAGATAAAATAAGCTTTTATTTGCTTAACTGTGTATTTTGTCCTTAGGAAGCCAAGTCAGGTTTTCTGCACCCCTACCTGTGTGCCACATGCAGGAACATGGAGCACACAGCTGGCGGTGACAGGCCTCTGTGTACATGTGGGGCCTGAGAGCAGGCTCAGGCAGTCCTGCTTTGCCCTTTATCCTGCTGCTACTTCCTGTTCGCCTTTGGTGGGTCACTGTGTCCTGGAGCTGGGCCGCTTAGCAAGTGTCTGATCTTGGTAGTGGTGCATTGGAGGATGGGATGAGAGTGATGGGAGGAGCCTCTGCCCTGGATTGACTCCTCACGTCACCTCTTGGGCCCTTGCTGCCCTGGCAAAGAGAGGGGGTTTGACTGTGTGCTTATTGGTGTCCTGAGCTGATTCACTGCTCTAAAGTCCCAGTTCTATGCCATTTTAAAGTGGCTTTAGAAGCATGTCTTTTTGTTAGAATGGATAAGCATCAATTGTTTGAGCGGCAGGCTGCTGGCCTCCTCACTAATGGCGCCCTCGCTCTCCCTTTCCCCTCCCGCAGCCCAGTGTTCTGGGCCGCCGGCGCACAGGTGTGCTTCCGGCCGGGCCGCCGCCGCTCCCACGGAGAGCCCGTGGCCGCATCTTCCTGCTTAATGAAAAGGCTTCTGTGACGGGTTGAGTCCATAGGGGCTCTGGCCTTCTGTACTCAGATTCCCAGCGCGGAAGCCTGCTGCCTTAATTACTGCTGCATGCTGGCGGAGAGGTGGCTGCTAACTGATTCCACGCAGGCCTTCGCCTTGGCGTGTAACTGTGGTGGTGCTTTGGTTCTGTTCGCTTTTTCACGTGAACGCTGTAGATTTGGGTCACGTGAACAGACTTTGATGCGACGAGGGTCTGTGCAGGGATTTCCCCTGACCTGATCTCGTGCCATTGCTGCCACCTCTGTCGTCGTTTTCCGACTTGGTAGTGAACAGGGCTCAGTTCCCCGGTGTCTGCGTCCTGTGCAGGTGGTAAGCAGGGCTTCTGCCCACCCTGTTCTCACGAGGTCCCCCTTCTATTTGGTAGTGCCAGATCCTTCTATTTGGTTTGGTTTTCATTCCTTCTGTCTTGGGTGACTGAACCCTATTCTGAAATATAACTTTAAGAGAGTGTTTAAAAGCAAATACCCTCCCGTCCTAAGACCACAGAAACTGCGGGGGAATAGCCCACTGGGCGGCTGCTGGTGGGGCAGCCCTTTGTGTCCTACAGGCAGGCGTGCTGCTCAGCCTTCCCTGGGTCTCCTTGGGCAGTAGCTGCTGAGGCTGAGCGCCTGGGCTCACCATGTGGTGCTTGCGTTCTTCGTGGAAAACCAGTAGGGCAGAGCCTTGCTGCTGGTCTGCTGCCTGCTATAATAGAGAGGTTACTTAGCAAGAAAGCCATCCCCATTCCTCTATATCTACTTTTTGTTTTTCTCTTTAATTCTAGGATTTGATGTGATTTTCTTTAAAGTTTTTATTTGAAAGGCAGAAATGGCACAGATCTTGCATCCATTGGCTCACTTTCCAAGTGCCTGCAACAGCCAGGGCCTGCGCCAGGCACAGCCAGCAGCCCCAAACTGTCAGGGTGCTCTTCCAGGTGGACGGCAGGGACTGATGCGCTGCACATCCACACAAAATGCGCAGCCAGCACCTGACCCCAGGCACTCTCATACTAGGAATCCAGCAGCCTCAGCTGTCCACTGCTGCAAATACTCGCCTGGGGAATTGCACTTTCAGAGTGTTTGCTCTTCCCTGCTAACTTCCTGAAGAACTCTGGTCACCTGTGGAAAAGGTCGGCCATGAGACCTCTCGTGGGTTAGACCAGCTACTGCCCTGGCTGGGAGGAGGTCGAGGGCAGAACCCTAGCACGGAGATGCAGACAGGAAAGATCCTTCCTAGGGCCCAGTGTGACGGTTCAATTGACCAATTCTCTCCCTTCAAGCACTGGGGTCCCAGAGGATGTTGGTTCATGTCCCGCATGTCCCACTTCCCATCCAGATCCCCACTTGTGGCTGGGAAAGAGGTGGAGGACGGCCTAGGGCCTTGGGACCCTGCACCTCCGTGGGAGACCTGGAGGAGGCTCCTGACTTTGGATTGGTTCAGCTCTGGCCATTGTGCCCATTTGGGGAGTGAAGCAGTGGATGGAAGATTTTTCTCTCTGTAAACTTGCCTTTCCAATAAAAAATAAATTAAAACACTAAAAAATTTAGATTTTTTTTTCTAAATGGAGGGGAGCCCTCCATGGCTCTGTTGCCAGGGGCTTTCTCTGACGTCACTTCCATGACTAAGCTACCTGATCACCTTTCAGCTGAATTGTTGGGCCCGTCCCCTTTCCATGTGGCGAGCAAAGATGAGGAGGGGTGGCCGATTGATGCTTCGGTGCTGTTCCGGGGGAGGCAGAAAGAAGACCTGGAGTTGCCCGATCTGTCTCAGCCTGTTGTTCCAGTGGCATATGGAAGCTGGGGGCTAAGCAGGCTCCTAACGTTGCTTGCTGTGGGTCCTTGCTGGCTGGTGTGATTCGGTATTCTACTGCACTGTTGGTTGCTTTGAGGGCTGGGCTGTATTCTGTGCATCATTTCCCCACTACCACCACTAGAGTCTTAGAGTATGTTATTTTATTAAAGATCTGTTTTGAGGGTCCAGCATCATAGCCTAGTGGCTTAATCCTCACATTGCATCTACCAGGATCCTATATAGGCACTGGTTCATATCCCAGCTGCTCCACTTCCCATCCAGCTCCCTGCTTGTGGCCTGAGAAAGCAGTCGAGGACACTCTGGGACCCTGAGACCCTGCGACCCTGCTCCGATGTGTGAGACCTGCTCAGCTCTGTCTGTTGTGGCCACTGGAGTAAAATAGCAGATGGACGATCTCTCTCGCTTTGTGTATCTGCTATCTGTATATCTGCCTTTCCAATTAAAAAAATCTTGAAAGATTTATTTTGATTGGAAAGGCAGATTTACAGAGAAGAGACAGAGTAAGGGAGATCTTCTGTTCTCTGATTCACTCCCCAAATAGCTTCAATAGTCAAAGCTGAGCTGATCCCAAGCCAGGAGCCAAGAGCTTCCTGGGGTCTCCAAGGCCATAAGCAGGGAGCTGAATCCAAAGTGCGGCAATTAGAATATGACCCAGCGCCCGTGTAGGATGCTGGCACTTGCAAGGCAACAATTAGTCAGGTGAACCATCCGCATCAGGGCCCCATAGAGTGTTTTACACATGCTCACGTCTCAGTGAATTATTTATGAAGTAAATATGAGAAAAGTTGTCACATGGGTGTTCTCTAGTGCAGCTGCTCTTAAGGAAGTGTGGCCAGTGTCTGGTAAACCAGATGGCTGTCTCTGTCCAAGTCTTTAGCCCTGTAAGTTAGTTTTAATCAATATTGTAATGAGATGTAGAGCTACTTTTCAGAGACGAAGGGGGTTGGGTAGGGCTATGCTAGTGCTGGACTGTGTTAGGATCCCAGGGGAGACCCCAGGGAAAGAGCACACCCAGGAGGGCACCCTAACTCCCAGGCTTGGGCCCTGATCCCTGAGGTGGAGCAGTTCTTAATCTCTTGCACATCTCCCTCTGCCTGCCTTATTGCTCCTGCTCATATTGGCCCCATCCTTTGCTCTGTGAGTAGGGAGCCAAGGGGCCCTGGGCACTGTGTCCAGAGCTGGGGAGACCCCGAGGCCTGCCTCTGAGGCTGGAGTGATTTAGAGGGACGAGAGCTCTGAGCTGATTGCACACCCACCCAGTGCCTGCAGCCGGCAGGACCCAGGTTCTTCTTGGGACCTCTCCGAGGAGGTCGCTCAGTTTCCGAAGTGCCCAGGAGGTGTGAGGAATGGGGACCAGGTTTCTGGGATCTTTATGATAGGACAGGAGTGCCTTCTGCCTGTGTGGTCTTTGTGACCCTGGGTTTGAAAGCCTCGTCCGACTTTGCAGTCTCCTGTCTGTCTGGAGCTGTGAAGGACAGCTGTGTAGGGTGGTGTAAATGCAGACCTGTTAGACTGGTTGCTTGTACCTGCTCCCCCTGCCCCCACTCAGGGCAGGGAAACTGAAACTGCTGCTTGCTCAGCTTTGCCAAGTCAGTTTCTTCTCACAGGTCACCTGCCCATGCAGGTGGGCAGCTCCGCACCCAGCAGCTCCCTGCCCGGCCCAGCCCAGTCTCTGGGAATCAGGATACAGTGTGGCGGGAGCATGAGGTGTGCCACCAGCTCCACCACTAGTGTCTGCGCCTGCTCAGAGCTGCTCGCTTACCTGGGACCTGCTGGAGAGATTGGCGGTGTCAGCCTTCCTGTGGCTACGTTTTGTCTGTAAAGAGCCTGGGAGTGGGAGCACTTATAACTGGGGTGTGAATGAAGTCTGGGGAGGGCAAGTTCCTTTCCTAGGAACTTGAGTTCAGGCTTGTACTGTTTCTTTTCCTTTTTAAAAGATTTATTTATTTTTATTGGAAAGGAAGATTTACAGAGAGTAGGAGAGATAAAATGAGAGATCTTTCGTCTGCTGGTTCACTCCACAAATGGCTACAATAGCCAGAGCTGAGCTGATTCAAGGCCAGGAGCCAGGAGCCTCTTCTGGGTCTCCCATGCAGGCGCAGGGTTCCAAGGCTTTGGGTTGTCGTTGACTGTTTTCCCAGGCCACAAGCAGGAAGCAGGATAGGAAGTGGAACAGCTGGGACATGAATTGGTGCTGATATGGGATCCCGATCCTTGCAAGGGAACAATTTAGCCAGTTGAGCCATTGAGCCAGGCATTTGTACTTTTTCTAACAAGTGCTGATGCTTAGTCTGTTAATTTCCTGAGTTATCACATAGGTTGCTCTTTATTTTTTTCAACCCTAGGCAAAAGAGGTGTTCTAGTATGTAGGCCTAGTGTGCTAGGCATGTTAAGTGAGGTTTGCTTATAGACTCACTTTGAGGTAAGTTGACCTGACGTAAGCCAAGGCCAGGAAGTGGTCTTCAGGACACACAGTCCTTGCCCACTTCCTGCTGTGGTCTCTAGGTCAGAGCTGGCAGGCTTGTTAGTGCAGTGGCACTGAGAATTGTCACACCCTCGGCCCTTCTCTAGCCCTTCACTTTGCAGGTGTTTAAACATGGATCCCAGGAGGGAGGATGACTTGCTTCCAGCTATGTAACTTGTTTGGGCAGAGCTGGGCCTCAGGTAGATCTCTCTTGGGCTCTAGGCACTACATTGCTTCCACTTCAGAAATGATCTTGTTGAAAGAGCCTGTTGCAGAGGGGCAGCCTGTAGCCCCTGCCCATGGCAGGAGGCAACCTGGGAAAGGATGCATGGTTGGGCAGCAGGCCCCTGCTCCACCAACTGGAGATGAGCTCTGAAATCCTACCAGAGGCCTTGTCCATTGAGGTGCCAGGAGGCCCTGGGGAGCAGCTCTGAACAGTGGGGGCTGAGCTGTGCTGATAGCCATGGCAGAAGGAGTCCCTGTGAAGAAAACTGGACAACCCTGACCCTCCAACTCCACCACAGATTAGGGAGTGTCCTGGAGGGCTTCTAGACAGCAGGTACTGAGGACCAGCTCAGTGAACGTGGCAGCCACCAAGAACTGAGAAGAGAATTAGCCATTCAGTCCTAATAGAAGAGGTGCAAGTTGGAGCACCCTGTGAAACAAGCATGGAATACTACCTGCAGGAAGAGGTGTGGGGCCACGACTTATCAGGAGGAAGAAGAAGGGGACAGACAGTGAAGGGTAGGGTACTTGGTGGCAGAGACCTTGGGGGCCAAGCACAGAGCTGCAGGCAGGCCACGGGCATTGGGCTCAGCTGTGTATGCGTGGTACGTGTGTGTGTGTGAGTGAGTGATGCACAGTTGATACCTGTCGAGAAAAAGAGCTGCTTCCTTTTTTAGGGGGGGTCGTTCTTTGAATGTGATACCATCACTTCCTGTTCCCAATGCTGGGAGCCGTGTTCAGGGGACTGCGGGGTGAGAGCGTGTGGATGGAGCGTGGGCTGGCTGAGGTGTCAGTCCTGGATGGTGACTTTCGCTTCGCAGCAGGACTGGCTCTCAGGAGTCACAGAGGCCTCCTGTGCAGGGTGGAGAAGGAGGAAGTGACCCTCCCTGCTGCCATTCCTGACACCTGATTTTGTCGCTAAACAGCACCTCTCTGTGGCTGCCTTGGGCTGGGTGCAGGGAAGGGAGGAGCTCAGGTCTACTGGGGGAGGGACTGTCAACTTTTGGGGCTCCTGTGTGCCCATGGCCAGGCAAGGTTGCATCACACAGCTAGTGAGCGCCCTTGTGCACCTGTCACTGTACATGCCAGGGCACAGGTGCTTGGAGCAGCATGAAACAGGTGTGTGCTTGGGATGCTTGACCCAGAACTAGGATGGGACTAACTGGAAAAGGCTCCATGACGGCCGTCTCCGCTGCCCACCTCAGCTGTCACCTCTCTTGCCAGCATATGACTTTTGTTGCCATGTTAATCCAGTCTATTCTCTCACCTCCTGCCTCTTCCCAGAGACCATCAACTGCCCACCTCCAGCTCTGCTCTGTTCTCACCGGAGCACTGTTTCACGTTCCTGGCCTAGCTGGTTCCCCTCTTGCCAGTTTGTTTGAGGTGCACATTCTTGCGGTTCTCCTGACGCAGCCTGCTCTGCAGAACCCAGACCTGAACTCCTGTCACCCCGTGGGCGCTCAGCTGCTTCTCTTCCTGACTTTTGGGGCGTGACTTGAAAGTACAAAATCCTAATCTCTCTTCCTCTTTCTCCTCTTCTTGCCACCCGTCATTGTCAAGCAAGCTGGAGTGATTAGCTCAGAGCGGATTACTGCCCATCACAGACACACTGTCTTCCAATGTTCGTGGAGACCAATGACCCTGAGGCAGACAGTGACCTGGGCACGGGGCTGCCAGGTCTGCCCAAGGCCTCCCTGGTTGTCAGTGCATCGGGAAATGGAAAGTGCTTTTAAACACTCCTGCTCTTCAGAAGCTGAGCGTGGGTGGGAGGTTGATCTCTTTTCCTCCTGGAGCCTGGGATTTGTTCCGCTGTCCTCACTACCTTCCTCCCTGGCCTCAGCAGGGTGATGGCTGCCTTGCAGCTGGGAAGGGGACAGGGAGGAAGTGCGGCGTTTGTGCCACTGGACAAGGGCTTCCACTGTAGGCTTCAGGTGGCTTCTCTCCCCTCAGCAAGGTGCCTCCCAGCAGGTAACCGCTACACTTGCTACAAGGGAAGGATTAGTTATTTGGGGGCCGGGACAGATGGCTTTGCAGAAGAGCAGGAGAGAAAGGGTTTGATTGCCCAGGGTAGGGGAGCCAGCCCCAGCCCAACCCTGTAGCTTGGGCAGCGCAGAATGCCTGAGGGTAGAAGTGCAGGGCGCCTGCCTGGCCCTGTTGTTTCCTGGGTCTGTGACCAGTGGCCTCTGTGGCCACACTCGCTTGCTGACTGGAGGGTGACCCTGTGCTGGCCCCCGGAGCTGCTGTACCTCATGGGGATGTTTCTTTCCCAGTCTGACATTGACCAAGCAGGAAGTGGCCACAGCAAATTCTGATTGTGCTGGTTTGCCCTCCCACTGGGAGTTGAAGAGTCTAAGACCTGGAGGCTTTGTCAGATGTGCTGTACACACATTTCTTGGTAGGCCAGAAGTGCCTTTGTTTGGGTATTTAATATGGGTTCTGCAGGGGCCCTTTGTTGCTCATCCTCCTAGTCTCCCACTCTCTCCTCTACCCTTCCCCCTGCCAAAAAAAAAAAAAAAAAAGAAACTCTATTCGAAGAACTTTGGAAAAATTGAGCAGTGCTTCAGAGTCACTTGATGGTAGTGGTGTTTGGCATAGTTAGCTGATTTGGCATTTAGTGAGCGCTTTCTGCTTTATATTTGAGCAAAGGATTTCTTGGCGGGAGGCCTCTGCTGGCTTGCCTGTGTGCAGGGTCTGCCCCTTTTCCCCTGACAAGTTGTTTAATCCTCTTGCCTATAAACAAGTGCAACAGAACATGTTGGCCCGGCTCACATGACCCTGGCTATCTCTTCGTGGGGCAGCCAGCACCAGTGTTAGATGCCTTAGTCACTTGACACGGTGGAGCTGTCAGGGTGGAAGAAGGGAGGCCCTGGGAGGCAGCTTCTGTCAGCCAAAGCAAGGGAACTTAGGGGTTGGATATGAGGCCCTGTGGGTAGGGCTTTTTGCTGTAGGAGGCAGTGGTTCATTTCTGTTCTTTCTTGCCCATATTCCTGTTGGATTCCTGGTTCTGGCATCTCATTGAACTTTGCCCCATATCTCAGATCCTTTGTCTGAGACCCATGACATGCAACTACTTCAGAAAACTGCCCTGGAGACAGACACATGTCAGTTCCTGGGATACAAAGACCCATCTTCCTGAGCAGTGATCCAGGAGTGCTGTGGGAGGGACAGCTGGTGGAAGAGTTGGCCGAGTCCCCTGGGACAGGCAGCGGAGACGCTCGGGAGCAGGAAGGCCATTGCAGCAATGACTTCATGGCCTCCATCACACCACACATACAGCTTTAGTGAGTGTGAGAACGTGTGTGAGTGTGGAAAGGAGAGAAGTACTAGCCCATACTTGTCATCATGCCGAGTCGTCTGCGAAGCTTCCTGATCTGTAAGTCTAGAGGGTCTTGTAGTGTTTCACACCTCAGGAGACTGTGGGGTCCTCAGGTTTTCCTGGGTAGGATGTGTATGTTTAAAGTGCTTTTTATTAAGGGAGAGGGAGTGACCTTTTATGGAAAAGATGAGCAGTTGAGCTGCTGGAGCTTTTTCTGACTCTGTAAGAAAGCTAGTCCAAGTCCAAGCAATGTAAGTGGCTGACCAGAACTTGGCCTTGAACTACACAGCTTCAGGCCAGTGTGGAAAGGTGCAGAGCAGTTTTGGTGAGCACTGAGTGGAGATGTTTAAGCTGGTGGAATTACAGTGAGGAGAACTTGTTATGTTTGCTTTACATCAGACATTTTAAATTTGTTTTATTTTGCTGTTGAGTTATCAGATGTTTTTATTGTTATCTCTCCATGGCTGGCTCATTTCCCAGGAGCCGGAAGTCAGTGCTGGTCTCCTCCATGAGTTGCAGGAACCCAGGCGTCTGCGTCATCATCTGCTGCCTCCCAGAGTGAGCGTTAGTGGAAACCAGAAGTGAGAGCAGGACCAGGACTTGAACCCAGTGACTCCTCTGGAGTGCTGGCGTGTGCATGGTGGCCTGTCCCAGACACTGTTCACCTGTGCTGTCACGATGTGGTGGATGCCCTCATTGCTGTGTGGCTCTTGACGCTGCTGTTAGCACAGACCAGGTACAGCACTGGCCTAGTAGCAATGCTGCTGCCACTTAGCCCAGTTCTCACTGGCGGTGTCCTGTGTGGAGTTGTTTTGGTCCCCCCCCCCCCGAGTCCTTATTTGTTCCGTCCAGACTGTGACCAACTGAAGCAGCCCAGGGTGGACCTTGTGGCACAGGAGGCCACAGTGCCATCTGGGATGCCCACATCCCTTATCAGAATGCTGGTTCAAGTTTCATCTGGTTGGTACTTCCAGACTGGCTTCTGGTTACTGTGCCTGGGAAACAGCAGGTGATAGCCACGTGCTTTGGGTTTCTGCCGCCCACATGCGAGACCTGGACGGCTCAGCCTGGCCCAGCCCTGGCTTGGCGCTAGGCAGGGAACTAGGGGAGAGAAGTCACTTGCTCTTTTTCTGCTCCCTCGCTCTCTTTCGTTATGCTCCCCTTCAGGATTATTGGGTCTGGGAGTTGGATTCCTCTTGTAGATGTCCACCTGTGGCATCACCGAGTGAATTCAGAGAAGGGTTCCTTGCCCTTCTCTTCTGTGAGGTTGCCATAAGAGTGCATCTGATACTGCTTGAGAACGGGCCTTTCCTCCGCAGCTCTGCCAGCTGAGTGGCGCACTTTAGAGGGCTTCGAGCAGCCTCTGGCCTGCAGAGCACGCTGCTCCCAGGTCTCCCTGCCACCCTCTCTGGGCAGCAAGTTTAGTCGACTCTTCCCTGGACTGTGCAAGATGAATTCACTGTACAAAGAGCCTTTTAAAAAAAAAAAGTGGGATTTATTCATTGGAAAGGTCAAGTGGCAGAATGAGAGAGACAGAGAAAATTTCCATTCACTGGCTAGTGGTAGGTACCATAACCAGAGCTGTCTAGGCTGAAGCCAGGAGCCAAGAGCTCCATCCGTTTCTCCATGTGGGTGACAGAGGCCCAGGTACTTAGATCATCGTCTTTTGCTTTTCCAGATGTGTTAGCTGGAGGCTGGATTTTTTTTTTTTTTATTGGAAAGGCGGATATACAGAGAGGAGAGACAGAGAGGAAGATCTTCCATCCGATGATTCACTCCCCAAGTGAGCACAACGGGCCGATACTATGCCGATCTGAAGCCAGGAGCCTCTTCCGGGTCTCCCACGTGGGTGCAGGGTCCCAAAGTTTTGGGCCGTCCTTGACTGCTTTCCCAGGCCACAGGCAGGGAGCTGGAAGGGAAGCGGGGCTGCTGGGATTAGAACCGGCGCCCATATGGGATCCCGTGCGTGCAAGGCGAGGACCTTTTAACCACTTGCGCCACCGCGCCGGGCCCGGATTTTTTTTTTTTTTAAGGGCAGGAATGATGCAGTGACATAGCAAGCTAATCTGCTGTTCACTGGCATCCCATATGGGCACTGGTTTGAATCCTGGCTGCTCCATTTCCAGTCCAACCCTCTGCTTATGGGCTGGGTGAATAACGGGATGACTTTGAACCATCTTTCACTGCTTTCCCAAGTCACAAGGGAGCTGGAAAGGAAGTAGAGCAGCCTGGATGCAAAACAGCACCCATATGGGATTTGGGTGGTTGCAAGGTGAGGATTTAGCCATCGAACCATCCTGCTGGGCTCCCTTCTCTCTTTCAGATAAAATAAAACGAGTGTTATTTTTTTGAAGAGGCACTTGTAGTGGGAGATGGTTATCATCTGGACTGCTGTCCTGCCTCTGCCTCGGTTGGAGAATATACAAACAGTAGCAAAGCTGCCACTGCCCGCAGCCAGTCAGCCTCGGGCTTTGGCTGCGAAAGGCACTCAGTGCCGGCACTGACCTGTGCTGGCCCTCTGGGGAGCCTGGCCTTGCTGCTGTCTGGCACACTGGCCAGGCGGGCAGCCCAGCCCAGGCCCTGCTATACAGACAGAATACCCCAGTCCTGAAGCCCAGCCAGTGTTGGGAGCTCAGGAGCCATCGCAGTCTACCGCCTCCCTCTGTTGCCCTAGCAGTGAGGCATACCCTGCCTTCTTCCCTCCCCAGCTGGTCCCCTTGAGTGGGTTCTCTCCCGACACCCCGGCTACTACCCTAGCCTCAAGCTCCAAGGGCTTTTTTTTTCTTATTGATTTTTTAAAAATTACTTATATATTTAAAAAAAAGGCTGCAGAGAAAAGTGAAGTGGTGATCTTCCATCTTTGGTTCACTCCTGAAATAGACACCACAGCTGAGGGTGGGCGCTGTGGGTGCCGAGAGCTGGTAACTCCATAAAAGTCTCACATGTGGGTAGCAGGGATCCAAATTCTTGAAACATCATCTCCTTCCTTTTAGGGTGTGCATTGGCAGGAAGCTGCAGCAAAAGTAGAGATGGGGCTCAATGCCCAGCACTCTGATGCAGGCAGCGTAATGCTGGTGCACCACACACAGCCACCCTCCGCCCTTTAAGCCCTGTTTCTGACCTTCAGGGTGAGGCAGCTTCCGGGTGTGCAGCCCTTGGCACCCACAGAGCAAACCTGCAACACAGGCCTGGTCCTCTCCTGTCCAGGGCTGCAGTCAAACTCTGCTCAGACACAGTGGTGGTTCCTCTTCAGCTAGCCTGAAGACACACCCTTATAATGTATTGTATTTCTATATTAAAAATAATAATAGTAATGCTAGTTCCTTTTGAGAATGGACCTTTTGGTAGGTGGAGGATTCCGTTGTGAACATGCTGCCTGGGATTTGTAGTGCTGATGGGAGTGGCAGGGCTCTCTCGCCTGTGGGCCTGCCACCATCCTTTGCTGTGGCTGAGTCCCGTGCCATGTTATGCTGTCTCCATCAGTGATGGGCTGGAAACACTCGGGACAGTCATCCGTGTGACCGCTGGGAGGGTCCATGAGTCCACACTGAGATGCTCACGTGACATACTTGCCTGACAATACGCTCCTCAGAGCGTGTCACCGTGAGTAAGTGACACCAGGTGACAAAGACAGAAGGAACACCACCTCCTTCTGTCCAGAGAGGTTGCTGAGAATTGGCACTGGTCCTTGTGACTGCTCTAGAGACACAGTGTCTGGGCTCCCAGCCTCCGCCAACTCGGCCCTTAATCCAACAGTGCCTGAGACAGCTGTCACCTTCCCGTGCCCGGGGACCCTCCGCTGAGTGGAGAGGTGGCGTTGTGCTTGTCAGCAGAAGCAGCCTGCTGGGTTTATTTGTGTTTATATGAGAGGCTGAGAGAGGTAGAGATTCTGTTTGCAGGTTCACTCCCCTGCTGCCTGCAGTGCTCCCCCCCTGCCCCCTCAGCAGCTGCTGCAGCTGGAAGCTGGAGTCAGGAGCCAAGTTTCATGTTTAACCCCGGCCAGGCCCTCTGATTGGAGTGGGTACCTAACAACGTCCTACCTATTGGGTCACACTGGGTCCTGGTGTGCCGGGGTATGTTGTGAGACCTTGGGTGGTTACCATGGCCTTTCCTCCTCCTTGCTCATGCTGACCTCTGGCCAGGCTGACTTCTGGGACAGCAAACTTTGTCCCAGTGAGTTTCCCTGACATTTCCTCCTCCTCCTCCTTCGGCTCCCTCTTTGAAACTGGAGGAGTAGAAAGGCAGTACTTTTTCCACTCATGAGGGTGCACTGGGAAGAGGCGCAGGCCTTCTTCAGCACCTGGCAGCAGCAGAGCTGGAGCAGGAGAGGCCCCACAAGGCCTGTCTGCCAGCCAGAGCTGGTTCCCCTCAGTGCCAAGGCATTGTAGGGAACCTGTGGTGGAAGGAGCAGGAACCAAGGGTTAACTGTGCCCAGGTAGAGAGCTGTTGCATAAATGCTGGTGTGTGTGTATATATATATATATATATTTTATATATATATTTTTTGAGATCGCGTGCTGCTTTTTTACTTTGTGCTGGCAAAAGCCCCAGGAGAGATGGGAGATTCTGGGAGAAGATGATTATGCTGGATGAGTCAGCCGAGAGCTCCCAGCTGCCATTTTTTTTCCCCATTCCTTTGCTTTCTATAACAGGAGCCAGTTTGGGAAGGGGGGCAGGGTGGGAGTCCCAATCAGTGCAGGCAGACAGCAGGCACGGGTGACTGTTGCTGGCATCCTTAGGCCTTAGGGTGGGCACAGTGGTCCAGGCCGGAGTTCTCAGTGTGGCACAGTGAGCAGGAGTGGCCTCTGCCCTCAGACAGGGCTCCGTCATTTCCCCAGTCAGTGACTCTTAGAGTAATCCCTACTGCCCCAGGAGTGTTAATAGCAAAGTGGAGGATGGCAGAGCGCCCTGGAGTTGGAGAGTCTAAGGGAAGGGTCCCCACTAGGATGGGCCTGCCTCCGAGTCCATCTCTGCTTCCCCCTGGTGGCCGCTCGGCTCCACCCCCAGCCAGCAGCCCGCCCACCTGCGCGAATCCCATCTGCAGAGATCATGGTGGAGGTGCCTCCGGGCAGCTCTTGGTTCTTGTGCACATTTATTCCTTCAGTGCTTTTTTTTTTTAAAGATTTATTTATTTATTGGAAAGTCAGATATACAGAGAGGAGGAGAGACAGAGAAGATCTTCCTTCCGATGATTCACTCTCCAAGTGAGTGCAATGGCTGATGCTGTGCTGATCTGAAGCCAGGATCCAGGAACCTCTTCCGGGTATCCCACACAGGTACAGGGTCCCAAGGCTTTGGGCCGTCCTCAACTGCTTTCCCAGCCACAAGCAGGGAGCTGGATGGGAAGTGGAGCTGCTGGGATTAGAACCGGCGCCCACATGGCATCCTGGCGCGTTCAAGGTGAGGACTTTAGGTGCTAGGCCATGCCAGGCCCCCTGCAGTGCTTTTTAAATGTCATTCATTTGAATGTCTATCCATTGATTCACTCCCCAGTTGGCAGCAGTGGCCTGCACTGAGTTGGGTCAAGCCAGGAGCTTCATCTTGGGGCTTCCACATGGGGTTGGGGCCCAGGCCATTAGCAGGGTGCTGGATCGGAAATGGAGCAGCCGGGATACAAACTGCTGTCTAGGCTGCAGCTTTCCTCGCCGAGCCACAACACTGGCCCCGTTTCTTCTGTACCTGATTGAATACTGTGCTAGACGTTGTTGTGAGCCACACAGACGACAGGCCAATGTCGCTTGTCTTCCTAGTGCGGTCTGACAGGAGAGATGGAGCATGACCAACTTCAAGGGCTTCTCAAAGATGGGAGTGTTCTCCTGGCAAGCTTTTAATCTTATCTTTCCAAGCCTGGGAAAGCAGTCAGGGGCAGCCCAAAGCCTTGGGACCCTGCACACATGTGGGAGACCTGGAAGAAGTTCCTGGCTCCTGGCTTCGGATTGGCACAGCACTGGCTGTTGCGGTCACTTGAGCATGAATCATCGGACGGAAGATTTTCTTCTCTGTCTCTCCTCCTCTCTGTATATCTGACTTTGTAATAAAAATAAATAAATCTTAAAAAAAAAAAAAGAGGAAGACCTTCTGTCCATTGATTCACTCCCCAGATGGTCGCAATAGTCAGAGCTAAGCTGACCTGAAGCCAGGAGCCAGGAGCTTCCTCCAGGTCTCCTACACAGGTGCAGGGTTCCAAGGCTTTGTGCCGTCCTCGACTGCTTTCCCAGGGCACAAGCAGGGAGCTGGATGGGAAGTGGGACTGCTGGGGTTAGAACAGGCGTCTGTATGATATCCTGGCACATTCAAGACGAGGACTTTAGCTGCTAGCCTACTGTGCCAGGCCCGTTTCTTTTTCCTTTTTTTTTTTTTTTTGATTGATTTTAAAAGAGTTACAGAGGGAGAGAAATCTTCCATACACTAGTTTACTCACCAGATAGCCACAACCCCAATAAAAATAAATCTTTTTTTAAAAAAATTGGGTCTAGTGTGGTGGCTCTGCGGGCTGGTCCTCTGTCTGCAAGTGCTAACATTCCACATGGGTTCCACTTTGTGTCTCAGCTGCTCCACTTTTGATCCAGCGCTCTGCTTGTAGCCTGGGAAAGCAGTGGAGGATGGCTTAAAGCCTTAGGCCTCTGCACCCACATAGGAGACCTGAAGGAGGCTCCTGGCTTCTGACTTTGGATCAGTTGAGCTTCCGCTGTTCGCAGTCATTTGAGGAATGAGCCGGTGGATAGAGGATCTCTCTGTCCCTCCTCTCTGTAAATTTTCCTTTCCAATATAAATGAATGTTTTCAAGCATTCATTTTAAAAAGTGGAGCAGCTGAGACTAGAACTAGTGTCCATGTGGAATGGCATCACAGTGCTGACCTTTGAATGTGTGTATCTGGGGAGCTCTCTGCGCTACTTTGCCTGCTCCCACATCAGGTGCCCTTCGTGCCTTGCCATGGACAGCGTTCCTGTGGACAGCTGTGTCTTGGGTGCAGAAGCCCAGAGTCCAACAAATGTGCTCTACTGGACAAAGGCTGCAGGCTTTAATTAGGAGGCAGCCCAGTCGGCGGCCGCCTGCTGTGGTCCCCTGTACAGTGAGCCAGCCAGGCCTCTGCTGCAGGTTGTTTCTGTCCACTTTTTGTAGGTTAGGGCTGCCGGCAGGCTAGCTTGGGCGAGATGGAGGAAGTTGTGGTCTCCATGGTTACAGTAACGCACTGGTACAGGAGGAGCCGAGGCAGGGTGAGCCTCCCCCAGCCCTTGGCACCGTGTGGTATGTCAGCTGCTGCTTGGGTCTTTGCAGGAAAGAAAGAGTTAAGGGACTAATGAGTGATGGGCCTTGCAGGACCACCTTCACCCCTTAGGCTGCAAGGAGGGCATGGCATGGGCACCCTCTCCTTTGCCCCCTCCTCTAGAGAGAGGGTCCTCTGCCCTCCAGCCCAGCCAGGGCCAGAGTCTGACTTGGCCTTGTCCGGCGACTCTGCTGGCCTATAGTGCAGCGCTCAGGCTCTCCCAGGCGGAAGAGAGCGGAAACAAGGCCCTGCCATAGGGCAGGGCAACGAGAGGAGCCCCAGGCACTGTTCCCAGCACTGAGCATTGAGCATCTTCTTGCTCAATCTTCCCTCTAGTCCTATGAAATGGGTCCTATGAAGTGTCCTTGTTTTCCACATGAGCAAACTTTGAGAAATTGTTCGTAGTGCTCCTGACTCGCACCCAGGTTCAGACACTCCACTGCCCTGCCCCATGGTCCCATCGGTGAGAACTGCAAGGAGACTTCAGTGTGGTTTTCTGCCAGAATGTTTAGGAGGCAGGGCACACACACCTTGCTGGTCTGCATGCTTGGCTGTGACTCCACAGCTGTCTGCTAGGGCAACAGTGGCTGAGGTTTGGCAGAGAAGCCATAGCCCGTGAGCAGGCCCTTGAGGGCAGAGCAGTCCCCAGAAGCCTTGGAGCCCTGTGGCGCCCTGGAACCCACTGTGTCTCAGGAGAAGCCCTGCACCGCAAGCAGCAGTTCAATGACAGATGCTTGGAGGAGTGTGCAGCAGAGCAGCTTACAGGCGGGACACAGAGTAAGCTGGCGCTCGCTGCAGGTCAGTTGAGGTCTGCGGGGCTGCCTGGCCGCCTCTGGCGTTTGCTGTGACTTGGAGGCACACAGGCGCCCCAAGCCCAGGCTGCAGTGATGGGCTCCCTGGCTCAGTGTATGAGTTATTGCTTGGATGGCTAAAAGACAGTGAGGGCTTGTGATGCAGACTTTTCTGGTGTCTCCTGTCAGGGAGGAACCTCTGACTGGAAAAGGGGGGCAACTGCTACCTCCCCTCTGCCAGGCATATCAAGGGCACTGGATATTCCCCTGCAGTCGATGTTTAGAGCAAGGGCGTCCAGTCTCTCTGCTGCCACATGCTTCCCTGTCTAGGATGCACCTCTGGCTGGGGGCACTTACCCAGCATCAGAGGATGTCAGGGTGGTCCCTGGAGGCAGCAAGGGCTGGAAAAGCCAAGGACCATTCAGCCTGGCCATGAAGATGCTGGATCCTGTACCCACCTCTGGCTCCAGTCATTGGGTCCCTGCCACTTAGGTAGGAAGCCTGGATGGAACTCCAGGCGCCTGGCTCTATCCTCAGCCCAGCCATGGCCATTGTGGACATTCTGCATGGCATGAATCATTGTACTAGTTCTCCCCAGGTCTCTCTGTAAAATAAATAAATAATTGTAAAAACAAAAACTAGGGATTTGCCACAGCCACATGACTTTTTGCCTGAGTCCCAGTCCATCTCTCCTTAGCTGGCCAGCGGACACCCCCTATTGAGTGCCACCAGGAGGCCTGAGGAGACCGTCCAGTGGCATGGCTAAGCTCTGGGGCTGTGCCAACCTGCTCCAGCCTCCTTCTCTGTTCTCAGTGAGGGGCAGCTGGCGCAAGCAGACCCCAGCTCTGTGCCCTAGGAAGTGGGGAGGCCACAGACCCAGTAGGTGTGTGTGCATGTAAGCATGGACCTGTGGTCACGATGGGAACACTGGCTCTGTGGGCAGGGCACCCAGGGGCAGGCTGGCATGGTCTCCAAGAGACCTTGCCTTTCCAAAAAGGGTTGCTTACAAAGTTGCTCCATTAGGAAGGCTCTGACCCAAGCAGAACTATGCATACACCAACAGCGTGCTGAGGCCAGGACACAGGTGCAAGTCCCTGGACTGGAGGCAAGGCCTCTGGTCACAGGAGATGGACATTCGTGCCTGGGCAGCAGGGGCTTTTGTGGGGCACGTTGGGCATCCGTGAAGAAGCAGTGGCATGGTATGGTGACTGGAAATTTGGGATTGAGCAGAAGCCTGGGGCCAGACTCCCAGTAAAGGGCAGCAAGGAACTTTGGGGAACATGTGAACTGTTCCCTGGCATTTGGATTAAACACCTCATTATCTGACAATGAGAAAGGCTCTTAGTCTAGAGCCATAGGTCCCTGAAGGGCTTCTGGGAGTCACCAAGGCCCTGAAGCCTTGAGGAGAACGCGCTGTGTCCAAGTGATATGTGCGATTGCTAAGGATGAGCACTGGTTTTCCAGGAAATAAGAAGTCATCTGCCACTGTGGGCCGTGGTGGCTGCCGAGGCCTGCCACCTTGCTTGCTCAGGGCCTGGGTTGCTGGTTGTCAGCAGGGCTGCCACTCTGGGTCGGAATGCTGGAGTCACAGGGTTCCTCCCAGCCCAGTCTGAGGTCTTGTTAAAAAGTGATCTGCCCCTACCTGGGTTCACCTGCTGCGAGAGATAAGGAATTTATGATAGGCCTGGCCGGAGTGCAGCTCCTCCTCATCCTCTTGCCAGCTGTTACCCAGCAGAGCACCTTGGGGAGGGTGGGGCAGCCCACTTCCGGGGAGTGAGGCCTGGGGGAGGGGAGGAGGAAGTGGCCGTCAGCCCGCCCCTTTCTGTCTCCCTTCCGCCCAGTCCCCTCCTGCCCCTCTCCTCCTACCTTGCTCCTGGTGCCTGGGGTGGTGTCCTGAAGCTGCGGGCCCTTCCTGACCCCCAGGGCCGGGCCCTGACGAGCTGCAGGGCTAGGGCTTCGTCCCGTTCTTCTCCTGGCCAAACCTAGCCTCTCTCTGCTGGTGGCGGTTTCGATTGCGACACCGTCCAGGTTCCCAGGCAGAAACCGCTCAGCCCGCCGGCAGCGGCGGCTTCACTGCTTTTCACTGAGGAGGTGGAAGGTGTCGCCCACTGCTGCTGAGGAAGGGTGGCTGGCTGAGCCGGCCCCCGCCCTGGGCCTGGCTTGTCCCGGCCCCTGTACTTTGCCCTTGCTGCCTGACAGGTTCTGCCGTGGGCCCCGCCGAATGGAAGTCGTTGGCAGGCCTGGTCCCTGTCTCCAACCGGGTATGTTTTCCCCTTCTGGACTCTGGGTTGCCCCTGTGCTCCCCCCGCCCCCACCAAGTCACAGGATCTTTCAAGAAGCACCAGAGAGAGCCAGACCCTGGCTCTAGGCTGTGAAATCCAGAGGAAGGGTCCAGATGTTGAAGGAACAGAGAAAGTAGGAAAGGAAAAGGGACGGGCAGTGGGTCAGCCTGCGGGCCCGGCCAGCCAGGGACAGAGGCAGAGGCCTGGGCGGTTACAGTGAAGGGTGCTCAGACGCTGCAGGGAAAGTGAGGCTGGGATCTGGGCCCCCTGCCCGGTGCCAGTGCCCAAGGAGCACCCTACCCCACCCCCGCTGGCGCCACAGTGCCCTGGCTCACTCTGCCTGTGGCAGGAGAGTACCTGCCTGCACCCCTTCCTGTGTGACCTCTTTCCACTATGGGGGAAGCCTCAGAACACGTGGGACCAGCCCCCATGGCCAGCCACAGAGCACAGCTTCCCTGGGGGCCACTGGTAGGCACCACCAGCATTAGGGCAGGGGGCCCTGCCTACCTGAGTCAGCGCAGGCCTCAGGGTGGAGGCTGTCTTCCGGATGGGCCTGGCAACATGCCTAGGCCAAGTTCTGAGATCCCAGGCTGAAGGGCCCTAGCAGACGCAGCGGATCTGCAAGCATGCCCTCCGCGTCCCGCCATCTCTCCTCTCCATTGCAGACTCTGGCACTGCATGGACCCTGCTCAGTGTCCTGCTTGGATGATGTTGGTTGTCGATACCACCCAAGGGGGGATTCCTTGCTCCTTCTGAAGGCTGCTGGGAACCAGGGGGCTGCTTTCCAAAGACCACACACAGCCTTGGGGGCCCACCTGGGCTTTGCCAGTGGGAGAACAGGCAGCCTGGGCTGGTGGGGGGCGGGGGTTAAGCGTGCAGTAGCCAGATGCTGTTCCATTGATTCAGGGACCTGCTCTGGCTTAGCCGGCCTTCCTGGATGGGCCCAGTCATGACCTCAGCAGGGACGCTCCCTCCACAAGCGCCTCCCCTACAGGGCCTGAGGCTGCTCTTCCTCCTTCATAAAGTAGCCAGGTGAGGAAGTACCTCTTGGGGTCCTTGCCCAGGAAGCCCTGGCTCCTGGGACTTTGTCCTCTCTCTGCCCTTTCTCTGAGTTGATGGCCTGTCCTCAGCACCCAGCTGTGGAAATGTTTATACCACAGGAGAAGCAAGTGGGGGTCGGAGAACTAGGTAGGAGCTAAGAGATCCCAGTATTGGGCTATTCAGTCCCAAGAAGGGACTTGGGGGCAGGGGTCAAAGAGTGGTTGCCGGTGCTCCTGCCCGCAGCCCTAGCAGACAGCACCTCCTTGCTCTCACTGTGCTGGACCCTCAGCTTGGGGCCAGCCTCTCACAGTTCCTGGCCCCTCCATCCCTCCCTCCTGTGAGCTCAGAGCTGAGTCTGCAGGACAGTGGCCAATAGCCCTGGCCCTTGGCCTAGGAAGAGACCCTCTGACACTCGTGCTCTGGGGGACGGCACCTGACTCAGCAGAGCCCTGGTTCTGAGAACATGGGTGTCTAGGGACATGATGACTGTTCTTGTTGAGTGTTGGGGTACATCCTCTCTCTGCCTGAGGGAAGTAGTGGATCTCTTATCATCACCCTATAGATAAAGGAAGCACAGCTAGGAGGTGGGGCAAGCCTGAGTCCACCCCCAACAGAGATGTGTGACACACCCAGCACCATCATCTTTGGGGTGCCTCTCTTCCCCCTTCAGAGCAACAACCCCTGCCCCTTGAGTGTGTTGTTGGCCATAAGGAAGTGTATGTGGGTTGAGTGACTGGCAGAGTTGGAATTTGAGCTCTGACATCTTCAGTCCTCATCCTGTTGGCCTGGGACGAAGAGCGAGTGCGGAGGCCAGCTCGCACATGCAGCCAGGTGTGGACAGGGCAGAGCCCACGGTGCGCAAGAGGTTCCCCCATTGAGCGGCACAGAGGCGAAGGTTCCAGACTTCTCAGGTGGTCTTTGAGGGCCTAGAAGCAGCCAGACTCGACCATTTTTGTGTGTATCCTCAGGAAAGAGAGGAAGTAGCTCAGATGAGTTAAGTTCAAGGTTGCTTTGGAAGCTGGCCCGTCTTGTCCTCCCCTCGGGGGCATTTTGGCAGGAGGAATGGCCTGTTGGATGTGCCCTGGACAGGCCAGGAAGGCAGCACCGTTGGGCAGCATGGGGCTGAGGAGAGGCGGAGCATGGAGCCAGAACTTCTGCTGGGTGGGGCCAAGGTGCTCTTTTAGAGACTTTCTGATTTACTTTGATTTTATTTGAAGGGCAGAGACAAAGTGCCCACAACAGCCAGGGCTGGGCCAAATCAGAGCCAGGAGCCAGGAATGCTGTCTAGGTCTCCTGTGTGGTGAACCTAAGGCAACCTGAGCATCTGACCTCCCAAGGTCTGTAGTAGCAAGAAGCTGAAATCAGAAGTCTGTTAGGGGCCTGGTGTGGCAGCCTAATGGCTAAAGTCCTCACCTTGCATGTGCCAGGATCCCATATGGGCACTAGTTCCTATCCCAGATGCTCCACTTCCCTTCCAGCTCCCTGCTTGTGGCCTGGGAAAACAATAGAGGATGGCCTAAAGCCTTGGGACCTTGCACCTGCATGGGAGATCTAGAAGAGGCTCCGGGCTCCTGGCGGCAGCTCTAGCATGTGGTGACCACTTGGAGAGTAAACCAGCGGATGGAGGATCTTTCTGTGTCTCCTCTCTGTAAATCTGCCTTTCCAATAAAAATAAATGATTTTTAAAAAAGAAGTAGTGAGGTTAGGGTGCCCAACCTTGTGATGGAAAAGGCTAGGTACCACTTGCAGTGCTGATGTGCCTTGTAGGAATGCTTGTGTAAGTCACTACTGCTGCCATTTGAGTCCGGCTCCTGGCTTCATCCTGGCCCAGTTCTGCTCATTGTGGCCGTTTGGGAAGTGAACCAGTAGATGGAGAATTCTTCTCTATCTTTCCCTCTTGTTGTTCAAAACAATAGAGCTGCCACTTGAACCCAGCCATTCCCACGTGGGTTACAGATGTCACAGGCAGCAACTTACCCATTGTGCCCAGCACCTGGCTCTTGTGATGCCAATTAGTGCCAGAAGGACCCAGGCATGCCCTCTGTCCATCGAGTGTGGGACTTTGAGATCCTTTGGTAGGAGCAAAAGCAAGTCTTTGAAACTCTGTGTAGAAAATGCTGATGGAGACCAGCCAGGCTTAGGTGAGGTGCAGGACCTGATGGAGAAGCGCAGTACGGGGATCCCATGGAGCTGTGCAAGAGAGACAGCTTGAGACCAAGGAGGGATGTCAGGGGGCTCGGCCCAGCACTGGGCTTCTGGGATCTCGGGCAGTCTGCTTGCGGGTTTCTCTTGCTGTTTGCAAAGCATCTCGTTGGGCAAGTGTGCTTCTTGCCCAGGAACCCTGGACAGTTCCTTAGCAAGCCATTCTTTGTGGTTTGTGAGGGCTTTGCTTAGAGCCAGCAGAGACTGCAAAAGGAAAAGTGTTGACTCACACTCTGACCTCCCCACAGCCTTCCACGTAGCCCTCTGAAATTTCAAGGCAGCCTTGGAAGCTCTGGGACGAGGCTCTGGTGATGGACTTGTCCCAGTGTGGCAACTGGACAACGAGCTGTGGTCAGCCCGCCTTTCTGGGTGTGCATCACTGCCTTCAGCAGGACATAAGCATAATAAAACATGGAGTGAGGCTGGAAAGGTTTGCATGGTCCTGCACAAGGGTGACTTACAGATGCTGGAAGAGTCCCATATTTTGAGTCTACATAGAAGTAGATTTGTCCTCTTTGCAAACTAGAGGTAAAGTGTACAGTTGAGTGGCTTTTATTAAATTCACAAAGCTGTATAGTCATCTTTCATACAATTTCAGAACATTCTCCCACCCATAAGTTGTCACTGCTGGGTCCTCCTGACTCTCCTACTCCCTAGAGGACTACCTGTCCCCTTTCTGTCTGCAACTGCCAGTCCCGGGCATTTCCTGTCAGAGGGACGTGCAGCATGTGTGGCCTCTGTGGCCAGCATAGACCATTGTGTGCTGTCGGCGTTGGTGCCTCACTCCTGCCGGACTGGACAGGTTTCTCTGTTGGACAGCTGATGTCCATCCGAGGCGTGACACTCTGACCACTGCGCACAGTGCTGCTGGGGATGCTGGCTGCTGGCTGCTGGGATGCGTTTTCGCTTCTGCATATGCCTAGGAGTGGAATTGCTGGTTCACACAACCTTGTTGAGCACTTTCAGGGGTACCCAGGCTTTCAGGTGGATGTATAAGGGCTCCCCAAAGGGTCTTGGAAGATGCATTTATGAAACAGTAGGCATATAGATTTCATTTTGGGGTTTGCTTTTTTTCGGGGGGAGCAAAATAAGCTTCCCTTTTAATCTGCTTTTCCCCAAGCTTTTTGAAGTGGAGTTGTATAGTTTGCCTGGCCCGTGCCCTTTTTTATCCTATGGTCAGTGGTTGCTGGGACTTCTGCTCCCTCACATTCCCTCCTTGGGCTATGGGCACTGCCCTCGCTGGCTGCCATGCTCCCTAGAAGTGGTGACCACGCATGAGGTGATTAGTAGCACAGGCTCGGCCCAGTTGCCCCAGCAGCAGAGGAGCTGCTCGGCTAGCGTGAGGAGGGGTCAGGGGCTCCAGGGAGGGAGCACCTCTGGTCCTAAGCTCTGGCACCCACAGACTTTCTGGAGGAGGTTGGCTGGCTGGTCGGCTGGTCTTTCGCATGGCTCCCAGCCCCCTGGCAGAGAGCTGAAGGGACTTGGAGGGGCAACAAGTCAGCATGTGTCTGTTTACCCCTGCAGCCCACCCTGGGACACCTCGATCCCAAGCCCAGCAGTAAGTCCAACATGCTGCGGGGCCGCAACTCGGCCCCCTCTGCTGACGAGCAGCCCCACATCGGCAACTACCGGCTCCTCAAGACCATCGGCAAGGGCAACTTTGCCAAGGTGAAGCTGGCCCGGCACATCCTAACTGGGAAGGAGGTGAGCACTGGTGTTGGGGCACAACAGCGGGCCCCTGCCTGCACTCCAGAAGGTTGTGATGAGATGCGTGTCAGCAGGCGTGTAGGGGGGGCGGGGAGGAAGTAGGTTGGGCTCCTGGGCTTGGCCTGCACAAGCAGCTCATCTTGGATTTTTTTTTTTCATGTTCAGGTGGCTGTGAAGATCATTGACAAGACTCAGCTGAACTCCTCCAGCCTCCAGAAAGTAAGCACGCAGCACCTGCTGTCCTGCGGAGCTCCCCACAGGCCAAGGGTGTCGCCATTCTGTTTGGAGCTTCTCATTTTGAAACTACTTTTAGAACCTGGTGGAGGATCTCTGGCTGCTGCACATGCCTGGCACCTGCTCCCTATGACTCCTCCCCTGAGGGCTCGGTCAGATCCTCTGGGGTGACCCCTCCAGGGTGGCCTTCCTGGCCACAGGCATGACTTCTTACAAGTCCTTCTGCCCCTTTACGGCCACATGGCACTGCTGACCCACCTCCTACCTGCATCTGACTGTCTCCTGGCCTGTGGCTAGCCCTGTGCAAAAGTGTGTGTTTGTGGTCATTACTAGAAATGCATGCAGCTGCACTGAGACCTGGAATGATCCAGAAGAGTGGTGTGGGACAGAGGTTGCCCTGCTCCTGTGCCAACTGCATTTCAGCCTGGGCTTGACACACTGAACTCCCAGTTTCCTTCCCACTTGCAAAGGTCAAAGTCGTCCGCTGAGCAGCGGGGAGCTGGAATCCTCCTTGGCCAGCAGGGGTCCCTAACTGGGAACACAGACCTTCTCCCCGGGAGGTTGTAGACCCAGGAGGAAAGGATTTGCAGCAAGGAGAGAGCTTGCCAGTGACCAGGGCTTGTTGAGCTGGAAACTGCCTCCTCTCCGTGTCCTGGGCACCAGGGCACTGCCATTCCCTTGGTGCTTCCTGACTTAGCTGACCTAGCTTAGTCAGCTCATGGCCAGTTGCCTCTTTCTGTCCGAGGGCAGGGCTGCAGGCCAGCAGGCACATGTGGTGATGCGGAGAGGCTCTGGCTAGAGCTGGCACTTGTTCCTGAAAACAGAGAGGCCGATGTAGAGCTGTGAATTCTCTGCTTCTGTGAGCCTTGGCATCCCCTCCAGGTGCCCTGGGTTAAGGGAACCACTGTGGTCATCGTCAGGGCTTCCCTGGTGCTGCACTGGACATGTTTGCTCTGACCCTACGGAAGCATGCAGCGGCATGAAGTGGGCCCCTGGGTCTTGGGAACAGCCAGCCAGTCGTCCCTCCAGCTAGCTGGCCAGGAGACATGAGCATGAGATAAATACAGCACAATGCAATCACTGGTGAGATTTCACCCCAGCAAGGGTAGATGAAGAAGTTAGTCCCTCCTGGGTCCCTGGGAGCCCAGGAACACCAAGCTGTCCCAGGCACTACCGCTTACAAGCCAAGGGCCACCCTCAGGAAGGGACCTGTTCCCGTGCTGCACCTCGTGCCTGTCCCTCCTGTGACCCAACAAGGGGGCCCAGGCAGAACCGGTTCCTGACAATGGGAAACCAGTTGCTGCCTTTGCCTCCAGCTCACAGAGCTCCTGGACACCATTAAGAGGGGAAACCTGGATTCATTTTATTCCCAACATTGTATCCTGAATTAGGGATCCAGGTGCCTTCCCCCCATCACCCCTACTCTGCTACTTAGTTCAAGTGCGGAGGCCTGGAAGTTACAGAAACCCCACCTTTGTTTCTCTGGCCCCCGCCAAGAGAAGGGAGTTCATTTCTGTCATCTCTCTTCATGGAAATATATGGTTTGGAGCCCCTGATTTTTGTTTCACAAAGACAGCGTGAGTGTGTGGAGGTGGATTTGATTAAAATTGGCATCAGCTATATATAGGAGTGGCTTCTTCTGTCACCACCCCAGAGGCCCAGGAGAGAAAGAAAAGCCCAGCCCCCAGCCCGGCAGCTTGCATGCTTCAGGTGATCTTGGAAAACGAACCCAGCACCCAGAGCACCCAGAGCAGGGTGCTGTCGAGACGGGGCCAGCGGTCTCCTGCATGGGCCCACACTTTTTTCCAAGGGTGCCTGACAGGGTGCCGCAGGCTCATCCAGGTGCCGCTCCTGCCTGCCTTGCTGTTGCCCTCCCCTCCGACCTATTTTGGTTTTGGTTTTGGTATAGGAGTCTTAGCAGGGCTCTATTGGGAGGGACAAGCCTGACCCCTGCTGTCTTACTTTCCAGCTATTCCGCGAAGTAAGAATAATGAAGGTTTTGAATCATCCCAACATAGGTGAGAAGCAGTTGCATTTTCTTCTCCCCCAGTCAGGCTCCACTTGGTGGCATGTGGGTTTCCTTCCAGAGTCTGGAATTGCCAGGGATGTTCTGGGGAAGCGCTGCTCAAAGGAGCTTCATTCCTGGACCACGTGGTCCAGCTGGAGTGAGAGGAGCTATTCCTCGGCGGGGGGGAGGGGAGGAGGGCAGCATGAGGGGGCTTTCATCCTTAACGGACCCTGTGCACATCGGGGCCATGCACGCCCTGTGCAGACCTGCTGTGCCCTTGGCTCAACACTTGGCCTTTCTTTTGCAGTTAAATTATTTGAAGTGATTGAGACTGAGAAAACCCTCTACCTTGTCATGGAGTATGCCAGTGGCGGTAGGTGTGGGGACTGCCCGCTTCTTCCTCTCGGGGCCCACGTCTCTCAGCCTTCCCGGCTCTGACAGATGCCCACCCTGTCTCTTCCAGGAGAGGTATTTGATTACCTAGTAGCTCACGGGCGGATGAAAGAGAAAGAGGCTCGAGCCAAATTCCGCCAGGTGGGTGCACCTCTGTTTAGCCCTGCCCTTGGGCACCCAGGGAGGGGCTCTGGTCTGTAGGTTGCTTGGTTACAGGGTCACAGCCTTCCCAGTCCCCTGGTGACCGCTTGGGCAGCCTAGACTAACCCTTCTTCTTCCTTTCAGATAGTGTCGGCTGTGCAGTACTGTCATCAGAAGTTCATTGTTCACAGAGACCTAAAGGTGAGGCGTGTCCTTCCTGTGCCTTTGGGTGCGGGCTGGGCTGTTCCCTCTGGCTCTGACGTCACCAGGCCCAGAGAGTTGAAGGCAGTGCCTGCCATTGGTTTATTTATATATACACACTCAACGCACATAATTTATTATTTGAGAGCAAGTTCCCATCCACTGGTTGTTCACTCCCCAGATGATGTCACCAGCTATGGTTGTGCCAATCCAAATCTGGGAGCCTGGAACTTGATCCAGATATCTTACTTGGGTGACAGGGACCCGAGTACTTGAGCCATCACCTGCTGCCTCCCAGGGTCTGCATGAGCAGGAAGCTGGGGTCAGAATCAGAGCAAGGACTTAAACCTGACACTCCGATGTGGGACCCAGGCATCCTAGCTGGCCTCTTAACTAAGCTGCCTGCTGCCCATTCGCTTTGTCAGGTGACCAGGAAGCCCTCAGAACGCTTCTGCTGGGAGCCTCATTGTTCTGGCATGTGCGCTGCCAGGCCATAGGCAGCCTCCTGGCTGGTCAAGGGAAGGACCCAAAATGTCCCTTAGTTGGGTCCTAGCGCCTTTGCAGGCAGGCACATCCATGCTGCCTGTCTTACCGAGATCCCAGACCATCTGTGTATCTCTGCTCAGACCTTGCACATGTGAGGGTGGTTAGCCTGGCCTGGCACCTAGACTTGATACAGCTCACAGATGACGGCCCTGCCATGGCTGCCCGAGAGGAGTGGCCTGCGTGCCATCCTTCTGCCCTGCCTGCCGCTGGCAGAGAGCATTCGGAGGCTCAGGAGAACTTGCCTGTCATTCCCCTGCACATCTCAACGCTGCCTGCCCAAGCCCCCGTGGAGCCTACCTTCCCTGATGGTCTCCATCTTACTTCCCAGGCAGAAAACCTGCTCTTGGATGCGGACATGAATATCAAGATTGCAGACTTTGGCTTTAGCAACGAATTCACTTTTGGGAACAAGCTGGACACTTTCTGTGGCAGTCCGCCTTACGCTGCCCCAGAACTCTTCCAGGGCAAGAAATACGATGGGCCTGAGGTGGACGTGTGGAGCCTGGGGGTCATCCTGTACACACTGGTCAGCGGATCCCTGCCTTTTGATGGACAGAACCTCAAGGTGGAGTGCAGTGCGAGCTTTGCTCATGCTCACTACTTCTCATGTCCTTTCTAGGCCTCTGGTCTTGCCCTGACCTCTCACCTTTGCTTGTCTGCATTTTTTTCCAAGCCAGAGCTTGAGAAGGGTTTTCTGCCATGGTAGCAGTTAACCAGGCCTTCTATCCCTTGGAATTCACAATTACATCCTAAAGAGAAAGGGTATACTGCATAGGGCTTCCCTGGCCAGGTCCTGTGGGTAGCAGACCCAGACCAGTGAGGCCGCACGGCTTCTCTCCCTCTGTGCCATAGCCGTCTGTCTGTTAGGCCTTGTTGCCACCTGCATGGCCAGTCCCCGGCCCCAGGGCCTCAGGGAAACTGGTCTCTTCCCTGGGCATTCGCAGGATTGGATTGTGCTAACCCTAGATGCTTCCACAGGAGCTGCGGGAGCGGGTACTGAGGGGGAAATACCGTATTCCATTCTACATGTCCACGGACTGTGAAAACCTGCTGAAGAAATTTCTCATTCTTAACCCCAGTAAGAGAGGCACTTTAGAGGTGAGCAGTCTGGAGCCGGCTGGCTGGAGGGCCTGGGCTTCCTGTGGAAACCTCCAAGCTGAGTGTCTTCCCTCTGCCCTTTTGCCTTCCCTTTGCTCCCAGCAAATCATGAAAGACCGGTGGATGAATGTGGGTCACGAGGACGATGAGCTGAAGCCTTACGTGGAGCCCCTGCCTGACTACAAGGACCCCCGGCGGACAGGTGAGGCCGCACTGGGCCTTGAGGCCATGCCTGCCTGGGCATCAGGAGCATTTGTAACTGTGTGTCCCTTGTGCAGAGTTGATGGTGTCCATGGGCTACACACGGGAAGAGATCCAGGACTCGCTGGTGGGCCAGAGGTACAACGAGGTGATGGCCACCTACCTGCTGCTGGGCTACAAGAGCTCCGAGGTTTGTGCTTCCTGCCTGCTGGCTGTGCTGGCTCCTTCCTGTCTCCGAGCTCCTGGGGCCAGAAGCGCCTCTCCAGTGGGTGCGCCCCCTGCTGGCCATCCTTCCACCCCAGCTTGGGTGTCCCAAGCCCTCTGGCCTCTGGCTGACTTCCTTCTAAGGGGCTGGCAGAGAGCTGCTGGAGCGAGGCCCTAGGTCTGGCTCCCAGGGGGTGAGTTGATTAGAGTGGGCCCGGCCCTCACTGGGCAGCTTGGCCTCATCGGTCAGGGTTTCTTGTGAGTGCGTCCGCAGGTGCTCTGCTCTGAGTTACAGAGCTCTCTGACTTGCAGCACCCCGGACCTGTGAATTGTGGCTGGGTGTGTGTGTGGCGCATGTGTGCAGCCTGTCTGCAGTTTGGACAGCTTTGTGGCCGTTCTGCCTTTGGGCTTAGTCCCTCACCTGTGTGTGCCTGCAGGTGCTTGGAGCCTCCACACACCCTCTCCCCATTCTCTCTTGGTTTGGACCCACATCCCTGGGGCTTGGGAGGGGGCATCTCTGCATCTGACATGTATGCTAATCTTTCTGGGCGGTGCCATCGGCTCTGTCTGTAGTCGGAACCTGTGCTGGGGAACATGTGTCCCTGGTGGGGAGGAGGCGTGTGTGTGCTGGTTGGGCTAGGAAATGATGTCCCTGGGCGCCTAGGCGGTTGTGTGCTGGTGGTACATGAACATGAGTGCATAGTTCATACCTGTGAATTCACATTCACATTCTCTCTGCTTGCAGCTGGAAGGTGACAACATCACTTTGAAGCCCCGGCCTTCGGCAGATCTGACCAATAGCAGCGCCCCTTCCCCCTCCCATAAGGTACAGCGCAGCGTCTCGGCCAACCCCAAGCAGCGGCGCTTCAGTGACCAGGGTAAGTCTCCCGGGGGGCTGGCAGATGTCCTCACCTTCCCAGCACGGGCTATGAGGGTCACAGCTGAGCTGCAGGGCTGTGGAAGGACACTGTGTGGGGCCCTGGCGCCTGTGACCCCAGCCTCACCCGTCCCTCTGGCCCTGCAGCTGGTCCTGCCATTCCCACCTCAAATTCCTACTCCAAGAAGACACAGAGCAACAATGCAGAGAATAAACGGCCTGAAGAGGAGCGGGATGTGGGGCGCAAGGCCAGCAGCACAGCCAAGGTGCCTGCCAGCCCCCTGCCCGGCCTGGAGAGGAAGAAGACCACCCCAACCCCCTCCACGGTGAGCTGCCTGTCCTCCCCTCTTTCCCTGCCCCCCTCCCCAAGCAGCTCTTTTATTTTAAAAGATTTATTTATTTGAAAGGAAGTGTATCCGAGAGAGGGAGAGACAGGTCTTTCGTGTGCTGGTTCACTCACTCACTGGCCACAACGGCTTGTGCTGCCAGGGTGAGGCCAGAAGCCTTGAGTTCCCTCAGGTCTCCCACGTGGGGGGCATAGGTACAGTTCCTGGACCATCCTGCACTGCTTTCCTAGGCACAATGCCTAGCAGGGAGCTGGATTGGAAACAGCTGGCATTCTGTTGTGGGATGTCGGTGCCCCAGGCCCCACGCCCAAGAGGAAAAGCAAAATTCCTTTAATCTCGAGCTGCTGCTTAAGGCCAGGGAGGAGGGAGAGCCCTTAGTGAACCTGACCGTACAACACTCCTGCTCTTCCTTCCCCAACAGAACAGCGTCCTCTCCACCAGCACAAACCGAAGCCGGAACTCCCCGCTTTTGGAGAGGGCTAGCCTTGGCCAGGCCTCCATCCAGAATGGCAAGGACAGGTGAGCGACCTGGGTCTGCCTGCCCCGCTTCTTGGGGCCTCCTCTTCCAGCGACCAAGTCTGTCGACACCGTCTTCTGTCCCCCAAGAGCATCATTCGTGCTCCTAGAGTCCTGTCCTGGCTTTGTGGGGTCCAACTGTCTTTCCACCACGCTCCATGCCACCTCCTCCCCCCTGCCTCTCTGACTGCTCCTCATGGTTTACCGAGGGCGCCTCTCACAGATCACGTTTGTGGCCTTTGTGCATCTTACAGAGGCCAGGGCCCAGCAGCTGCCCTGCTCAGGGTCAGCACCTTTGTCTTTGGGGCTACAGTTGAGGGCAGAGCTGAAAGTGATCCATCCTGGGAGTGCACCCGTGGCAGTGGCTCCTGCACACCCCTGAGAGCAGTGCTGCCAACTTGACCGTGGGCATTTCTTGAGCAGGTTCTGCTTGGCAGCATCGTGCTCCCTCAGTAGACCTTGAGCTAGACTCGCAGGAGACTGAGGCAGACTGCAGGCATCCGTGCTGCCAGCTCGCCTCGCCCTGGCCTCCTGCCGCTGCACAGCTCCCAGCTCTGGCCAGGGCCTGCTGCTGCTCCCTGGGCCTAACCCACACCTCCTTGCTGCTCCTAGCTCTGGGCCTCCCCCAACCTTGCTTCCTAATCCTGACGCTCTGCCCTTGCCCACCCCCTAACCCAGGCCTCTCCGCTGCTTTTGTCTCCTAGCCTAACCATGCCAGGGTCCCGGGCCTCCACGGCTTCTGCTTCCGCCACAGTCTCTGCGGCCCGGCCCCGCCAGCATCAGAAATCCATGTCGGCCTCCGTGCACCCCAACAAGGCCTCTGGGCTGCCCCCCACGGAGAGTAACTGTGAGGTGCCGCGGCCCAGGCAAGTGTGCAGGGTCAGCTGGGGCACCTGCTCCCCTGCCCGGTCCTCAGCAACTTCTCTCCCCTTCTGGAGCTCCTGCTCTCCTGTCATCTTAGCCACAGGAAATGGCTTTGTGCCCTGCAGCCAGGAAGTGGAAGGCACAAGAAAAGAGCATTAATGCCCTTCTTCTCCAGGTCTTCCCTCAGGACAGGTTACAAGAAGCTGTCCTGTGGCTCCAGGAGTCAGAGCCTGCCTGGCTTCCCTAGGGACAGTTGGCGTGCCTAGGGCTCAGTCCTTGAGGGTTGCCCCCCCAGACCCCTTGTGAGCTGCCAGAGCCAGCTTGTGTGCAGCCCGTGCTGCTGCCCACAGGCAGTGCGCTCCCCTGCCTGCCCTCCCCACTGCTCCCCTGCCTCCTCCCTCAGTGGTCACACCCCTCCTTCCTCGTGTGTCCTCGTGATGACCACCTCTGCCGTAACCTCCCCACCACAAAGCGCTGCCCTGTATCCTGATGTGTTCCCCTCCCCAAACTCTTCTCCCACAGCACAGCCCCCCAGCGTGTCCCTGTCGCCTCTCCCTCCGCCCACAACATCAGCAGCAGTGCTGGAGCCCCAGACCGAACTAATTTCCCCCGGGGTGTGTCCACTCGGAGCACCTTCCATGCTGGGCAGCTCCGGCAAGTACGGGACCAGCAGAATCTGCCCTACGGCGTGACCCCAGCTTCTCCCTCCGGCCATAGCCAGGGCCGGCGGGGGGCCTCTGGGAGCATCTTCAGCAAGTTCACCTCCAAGTTTGTACGCAGGTGAGCAGGGAGTTCTGACTGACAGGTTGGGGGATGGGGGTGCCGAGAGCTGGGCTCGGGTCCTGGGGATTCAAAGAAGCCACCATGAGGGCCAAGAAATTGGGTGATCCCCAACTCTGTCCATGCCCAGACCTGCTCCCTAGGCCTCTCCCTACCTCCTCACAGGCGCCCCTCATTCTCTGGCCCCGGCAGATGGCCCATGCCGCCTCCTCTCCAGGAGAGTGTGAACTCAAATGCTAAAATAAAAGCCCCCTCTTCACTCCTGGGTTCCCATGGAAACATATTTGGTGACGCAGCTGCTGCTGAGGGCTCAGCAGGCTGGGCCAGGGAATAACATTTTGCTGGCCTTGCATCTGCCCCCTTTGACCTCTTCCCTCACTGCATGGGTCACTCCCCTCCCAGTCCGGGGTTCCCAAGAGGAGGCACTAAATGACCAGCTGCTGGGGACTCCGGGGCCTCTCCTGCTCCAGCCCCAGGCTGACCAGTTCCTGTGTTGGGTCTAGATGGGAGTTTCTTCTGATTTCTCACTTCTGAGCCCTGCCAGCTGGGGTGCAGCTGGAAGGGCCACCCCCAGCCACCTGGCCTCTTGGGATGCCCTGGTCCCACCCTTGGGTACCCGTGTGGGCTGGGCCATGGAGAGAGCAGGCTTGCTCTCCTGGTCGCACGGGTGGCAGGGGTGCGGGCTGCAGAGGGCGGGCGCAGGTCTGCGAGTCTGCGACTCGACTCTGGCTGAGCGGCTCTTCCAGACTGGGGTGCCCACTCCCCACCTGCTTATCCACATACCGTCTTGTTGGGTTTTTTTTATTTCTTTTTTTATTTTGTCTTTTTTTGTTTGTTTTTTTAGAAATCTGTCTTTCAGGTTTGCCAGAAGGTAGGCGTTGAGCCCGCTGTGTGTGTGTGTCTGTCCCTTGTCCTGCTCCATCACTAACTTGCTGTTTCTGGTTCTGGCTCCCCTCCATCTGCTAACGTCGCTGTGTGGTCCTCCTGCGCCATCTTAAAGGGACGAAGCCTGGGTGCCCGTGCTCGGTGCCAAGCCTGCTCTTCCTGCCCTTCAAAAAGGCGGGGGCCGGCTGGGTTTGCGGGCATGTCTGTGCTCACGCTCGGGGAGGCCTTCCTTGGGGATTCTCCCTTTAAGATTGTCTGTCTCACCCCCTTCCCAGGTTTTGGTCACGAGCACTGGGTTCCTTCTCTGGCCCTCCCTCCGTCGTGTGCATGCGCTATGAGGAAGCTGCACTGGGTTACAAGGGCATCTGGGACAGTCTCTCGTTTGGGATCTCCTGGGCTTCCTGAACTTCCAGGCTGTGTGGCTTCTTCCCACTGGCCTCTGGGATGGAGAAGACCAGTGGGGAGTGTGGGGCGCGGGCAGGGTGGGGTGGTACTATAGGGGCAACCCTGGCATTCCCAGGCTTCCATTTGACTCCTCCAGGCCCAGGGAGCCTTGGCTTCACAAATGGGGCACAGCACCCCCTTCTGGCAGCTCTGCAGAAGCAGCCCCTACAGCAGCAAGGCTGCTCACTCTCGCCAGAAAGAAAGCCGGGAGCCGATTAGCCTGGGCAAGGGCCATTCATCCCCTAGCTGTGGCGAGACACCTCTCACAGGCCTCTCCCTCTCTGGGCAGGACCCTGGTTCCTTCACCCCGGCCTTATCCTCCTCCCTGCAGGCCTGGGTGAGCCAAATGTCAAGCTGTACACAGAAGGCCAAGCCAGGGGCATGGGTTCCCGGTGCCGGCCTAGGGCACCCGGAAAGCACACTGGGGTCCCGGCTGCTAGAGAGAGCATCCAGTCCGGATCTCCAAGTGTTCCCCATTCCCCGATCCCTGCCCCCCAGCTCTCCCCTGCATGACTAGTGCTCGTATTGTGGGGGCCCGGAGAGAGCTGCTGGGGCCCCTTGCCCTGCACCGCCAGGCTCCCTGCTCACAGTGCACCTGTTGGCATCATGTCTGTCTTGTGTTTTTGTGTCCCTTTTACATGTGCTGCTGCCGCCCCATCCCCCTTCTGCAGTCCCATTACCCAGCTCCCAACACGCATGTTCCAGGCAGGAGCTGGAGAAGCCGCTCAGCAGGGCCAGACCTCTTCCTCCTGGCTGCTGGGGAGTCACAGGCCCCACCCCCAGGCATCCTCCACACACCACTGGTTCCTTCTCTCCTAAAGTTAGGGATGTTGCAGCCCCTCCCCTCTACCAGAACTGCAGTCCTGAGCCCCCAGTCTGTTAGCACCACGGAGAAGGAGCTGAGCGGGCGGCCCAGCCAGTGGACAGACCAGACTACATCGTGCTGTGCCTGGCACCTGCTGTTGCAGAGGCCCCTTCCCCCAACGCACAGCTCTGCAGTGTGGGGAGGGCCAGGCCCTGAGCTGGGCTCCTCGTTGGAAAGGGACTGTTGTGCTGCCAGTGGGAGGTGCTGTAGAGCCCTGTTGGCCTGCAGGCGTGGACAGGTGGCCCTTGGCTTGGGTCCCCCCCACCTGCTGGCAGCACCTTCCCAGACCCACCCACACCTGGGTCTGTGGCAGCAGAAGGAGCGAGAGATCACAGCACTAAACTCTCCCTCGCTCTGTTTTTTGAGGAACCTGAATGAACCTGAAAGCAAAGACCGAGTGGAGACGCTCAGGTGAGAGGGCCGGAGCCAGCACAGGCCCTGCCCGGGCACCAGGCTTGCCGTAGCCTCCTGTCCCTCTCTTCCTTCTGCCACTTGGCTCTTCTCCAGGGGCTCTACCCTGCCCCACCCTTCCGGGACCTCCCTTTCCCTAACCCAGCTGCAGCACTTCTGGCCTGCTCTCCCTAGAGCCTGGATCTTCTGGAAATGGGAGCCCTGGGGTGGGCCATGGGGGCAGCAGATGCCTGGCCTTGCTGTGCCACACTGCTTAATACAGGCTGTGCTCCATGCTCAGCCCTCCCCTCCCCCTGGCAGAGAGGTCAGGGTACGAGTCCCCCCCTTCGAGGCCTGCCCACCCCCTCCTCCTCCTGCCGCCCGCTTCTGGCCTTGTGCTCCTCGGCTCCCTCCCACTGTCCTCTCAGGTCCAAGGTCTGCCTGCCAGGGTGGCGGTCCCACGGGTGGGTGCCCAGGCCTCCCACCTGACGAGGCCTCTGCCCTCTCCGCAGACCTCACATGGTGGGCGGAGGCGGCGATGACAAGGACAAGGAGGCCAAGCCCCGCTCCCTGCGCTTCACGTGGAGCATGAAGACCACGAGCTCCATGGAGCCCAACGAGATGATGCGGGAGATCCGCAAGGTGCTGGACGCCAACAGCTGCCAGAGCGAGCTGCACGAGAAGTACATGCTGCTGTGCATGCACGGCACGCCGGGCCACGAGAACTTCGTGCAGTGGGAGATGGAGGTGTGCAAACTGCCGCGGCTCTCGCTCAACGGGGTCCGCTTCAAGCGGATATCGGGCACCTCCATGGCCTTCAAGAACATTGCCTCCAAAATAGCCAACGAGCTGAAGCTTTAACCGGCCGCCGGGCCAGCGACTGCACACCCTGGACGCCCTGGGCGAGACAACGGTGGGGCACCCGGCGGGGCAGGGCAGCGTGTCCCCTCTGCTGGCACTTGACACCCCGTCCCCGCCCTGCTGGGTCGTTTCTTCCACGACTGTGGGGGATGGGAGATGGTTCCCCCCTCCCCCACTTTCGCCCTGCCCAGAAACTACTCCTCCTCTCTCCCCCCTGGAGGCAAAGGAAGGGGGGTGGGGGGCAGGACTCCCCTCGGTACTGCGGTTGCACAGAGTATTTCGCCTAAACCAAGAAATTTTTTTATTACCAAAAAGAAAAAAGAAAAAAAAAATATCCCAGCGGCCAGCTTTCCTCCCTGCCCCATTGGGACAGCTGAGACTGGATCTGTGGGGCGTCCGGGAGGGGGGCTCCCAGCTGGGACACTCTCAGGCAAGAGTGGTGGAGCTCCGTCAGGCCCTCCCCCGCCTGGCCCGCTTTGGGCTTCTCCCCTCTCCTCCTCTCCTTCCTCCAAGCCAACCACCAGAGGTGGCCTTGCCCTGCCCTCGGGCCCCTGGGCTGGAGGCCTGGGCGCTGGGGGTGGGCAGGGGCGACGAGGGGCCCGCCCCTGCCTGCGCAGAGCTGGGCATTCCCTTCCATGAGCTGCTGTGGGGACATTCGCTCCCCTCCTCAAGGCTGTGCCATCTTTCCCACCCCGCCTGCCTAGCAGGAGGGGCTGACCCCAGGCTGGGAGAGGGGAGGGGGCCGCAGGCCGCATGGGCTCTGCAGCCCCCTCTTGTCTGAAAGCACAGGCCCCCTGCTGGCCGCCAGCCTTCATCCGCCCCCTCCAGTGCCTCCCCCCCTTCCCCGTCATTGGCATTAATCCAGGCACCGGCTCATCCAGTGCAGTGACTTCCGCACCCCTCTCATCTCCTGGCCTTGCCTTCTCTTCTGACACTGTTGCTCCTGCCCTCAGGAGACATGCCCAGGGCTGTGGCCACCTGGTGGGCAGCTGCACTGGGTAGCAGGGCCAGGGGCTGGCTGCCCTCCACAGGGTGGGGGCGGATAAGTGACTCCCAGCTTGCTAACCTCGCGGCCGGCCTATGGGAGTGGGCGGTGGATGGGCGCTTGGCTGGTGGCGGCCACTGCATCCCTTAATTTATTTCTCTGCTGTTTCTGTTCTTGAGAAATTGGGGGAGGAAGGGGGAGTCCTGCAGAGGCCACCCTGCCCTCACCCAAGTTGTACATTTTTTGTGATGGGTTTTATTTTTTATTTTATTATTTTATTTTTTTCTTGATTTATGATGACTCCAGCCCTGTTCATCACCCCCCACTCGCAGGCCAGGTCCCCTGACACCTCGAGGCCTTCGGTCCCGGGATGGGGCCTCGCCAACCTCAGCCCTACCCCCACCCGCCCCCCCAGCCTGTGGCTCCAGCTCAGACCAAGGGCTTCCCCGTCCTCCCCCAGCCCTGTGGAAAAGCCCGGGTGCTCCAAAGGGGCCTGGCCGGGAGGGCGTGGCTTGGCTCACCTAGCGGGTGGGGCCAGGGGCACCCCGGCAAGGTGGCCCCTCCCCACCTAGCCCCCCTCCCCTTCCTGCACTTGGTTTCTCCTCTGGATCAAACACGTAATAAAGAGAATGTTTGGAATCTGAGCTGCTGCCTCCTGCCTCTTCTCCCCCAGCCAGGCAAGCTTGGCCCAACCCCACCTGCATTGCAGGAGTGAAACCAGTATGGGGGCTGGGCCGGGGAAAGGGGGAAGCTACTGGGAGGGAAGGAACCCTGGACATCAAAAGGGGGACACTAGAAAGCTTGGGAGATTTTATTTATTTTTTTAAAAACATTGAAAAATAAACCCATGTCTGCATAAGTTCCCAAACCCTCCCCCCTTTGTAAGTTTTGGGGGTGAGCTTGGTGAGCCCCCTCAGAGCTCCTTATACCCACCAGGCCCCCAAAGAGAGTTCCCAGGGAGCCACTGTGCTCACCCAAGCCCTCCCGCCTGACCCAGGACTTATTGCTAAAGGGACAGGGAAAGAACAGCCACTCCCCAAACCGTCCTCTCTCACACACATTGTGGTCCCTGGCCCAGTCAGGCCAGGAAGAGGACAGGCTCAGCTCCCAGGACCCAGGGGTCCAGGAGGCCATGCCAGCCCAAAGGCCCGAGAGTCTCCGAGGCTCAGAGTGAGGGCGCAGGAGGCTCCAGTGGGGCTCCGATCAGAGAGGGAGGGGGCTGGGGGCTGGGCCGGGCACTGTGTCGGGAGGCCAGGGCAGGGCGGATGAGCGGCGGCGGGGGCTGGTTGGGGGCCAACCGGGGCTGCAGGAAGCGGCCCTGCTGCAGCGGAGGCGGCTGGCGCAGCAGCGTGGGGGCCGTGGGCAGCGGAGGCCTCAGCAGTGGAGGTGGCTGGGACAGCGAAGCAGGCGGAGGGGGCGGCGGCGGAGCTGGAGGCGCAGCTCGGGGTGCAGAGGTGGAGACCAAGGTGATCTGCACCTGACGGACACAAGAAGCAGGCTAGCCCTGGCAGCCCTTCAGCCGTCCCAGCAGCAGAGTCCTCACCTGCCCTCTCACCTCATCCTCCTCCTCAGGGGCGGGCGCAGGCACAGGGGCGGGAGCTGGCACCGGAGCCCCTCTCCGAGCCTCTTCCGTGGGCACTGGGGCCCCGGACGCCCCATCCTGCTCAGCCTCCCATTCCTGCAGCACCTCCTCCAGGTTGAAACGCCGCCGGTAGCTCACGAAGAAGGTCTTCACCTGCGTCAGTGTCTTGTTCCCTATCACCTCGGCAACGGCCCCAAAGTCTCGGCCATACCGCCGGATGGCTGCAAGGGGCGAGAGTGTCAGCCTCCCCTGGGAGCTTCTCCCCTCCACAGGGCTCCTGGATGGGGCATGACACAGATCCCGGGGGGCCTGGCGTCTCCCCGTAGTCCAACCCACCTTGCACGGCCAAAAGCTGTTCATCAGTGGTCCAACGAGAGTTGAATTTGGTATTGGCCTGGAGGGCAAGCAGCAGTACATCTCAGACTCAGGAGTGTGAAAATGGCAAGCCCCCTTTTCTGCCACCTCCAGGGCAAGCCCCTCCTGTCCCCTCACCTCAGGGGGACGCAGCGGGTCGATGCCACCTTCCAGGGCCTGGCGCAGGCTGCTGTTGGTCTGCTTCATGCTCTGCACCTACGAGGCCAGTGGGACATGGCAGCCATGAGGCCGCCACCATCCCGCGCCCTCACCGGGGCCCTGCTCCTGCACACTGCCCCAGGGCGCCCCCAAAGAGCAGGGGAACGCTGTGAGGACCCGTGGAGCCGAGCCAGGCCCAGCCCCTGCACCCAGCACCATCCTTTCCCGCCCACACCCCAAAGGCAGTAGTGCCTGCCCACTCTCCTCTCAGCCTACTACCTGGCGCTTGAGTGAGATGAGCTGTGAGTCCAGCCCTCGCAGGGTGAGGTTGGCCAGGTCTGGACTTCCAGACACCGCAGTGAGGCCCTCTGGGCTCAGGTACATGCCCTTTGGGGGGCGCCTCCGGGTGCGCAGCGGGTGGTGGCGATACTGTGACGCCTGCACCTCCTTCTTCCCGGGGCCTGGGCGGGCATTGAGGGGCCTAGAGGGCACAGGCTGCAGGGAAAGAAGATACAGTAGATAAGTGGCTCGGAATCCAAGGAGAGATACAGGGGCAACCAGCCTGGGACCTCACCTCTCTCTTGGTGTCCCCGGCATCTGGCTCACCCTCACTCACAGCTCCTCGGCCCTCGTCCAGCTCATCGCTGCTGACACAACGGGGAAGGGAATGAGCAGGAGCAGGCCCTCCGCCTGCCCCTCCCCGGCACTAACCCGGGCACCGACCTGTCCTCCTTGTCCTTGCGGCCCCCCAGCCGCCGTGCCTGCCTGTCCATCACACTGGTGCGGCTGCGGGTCTTCTTCCAAGAGTAGTAATACTTCACCAGGCTTGGAATCAGCTTGTCAGGCAGCTGGCAGAGGCAAGGTTGACTGGTTGGGGCCCATCCGAGTCTGGTCACCCACCATCCCCATTCCCCCACCAGAGGGGATGAAGACTGGGCAGCAGGGAGGATGCCAGCGGAGGCCCTTACCATCTGCTGAATCCTCTGGAAGCACTTGCCATGGAACCCAAAGGCCTGCTCAAACAGCACCTTGTCCTCCACCGTCCACTCGTCGGGGAACGGGGTGAAGTTGGCCAGGTCGGCCAGTGACTTCTCCACATCGTGCTTGTGCCACAACAGCATGCCCAGAGCCTGGCCCAGGAGTAAGATCAGGATCCAAGGGCACCTCGCCCTGGTACCACCCTAGCCCCACGGGCAGACTTACCTGCTCGATGTTGTAACCATGCTTCTCCTTGGCCATGGCAATGTACTTGTCCACTACAGGGACAGGAGAGAAAGGTGTTGGGGAGGGGCGTGTCACAACTCCTGCCCCAGGCCTGTCCCTGGAGGGTAACCCTCCAACACCCACACCCACAGGGGTGGGGCCTGCACCGCAGCCAGAGGGGCCCAGGGGGAAGCCACTCACACTTGGCATCTGACACGCAGTGGTTGGGTGACCAAACCAGCATCCCCTTCAACTCCTTGTTGCTGTAGCGAGCTGGGCTCTCTGCAAGGGAGTGGGGGACACCATCAGTCCCATGTCCCAGAACCCAGGCCAGAGGGCAGCCAGGGAGGCACAGAGCCGGAGACCCAGACAGGAAGGCAGCCCCAGGGCCACCCACACCCACGCTGACCAACCAGGACCGGGGACAGGAAGCCCAGAGCTCCCCAGGTAGGGCCACCAGCCAAGCCGCCAAGTCAGGGGCCTCGCCCCGCCCCGCCACTCACCGGGCTTGCACTCAGGAATGACCGCCTGGTAATTGGTTCCAACGCGGATCATGCTGTCTGTGGAGGCAGGGGGAGGTGGTCAGGGCTCCAAGGGAGGGGGAGGTGCTGGCCTGGAGAGCTCCTTCCGGCCCACCCACCTCCCCACCTCCCCAGGGGGCGCCAGGGGACTCACTCCCCCACCTCCCCTCTGGGACCCTGGGCCCCAGAAGGGACTGCCCCTGCACAATTGCGGCCATGGGTGCGGAGCGGGTGGCACACACACGGGGGTGGGGGAGGGGCCCACAGAAGACAGTTTAGAGCTCAGGCCCAGCACAGTGCTTTGTTCTGATGGGGGGGGAGGGTCTAGAGGGCAGCCCCCAGACCCGGGCCACAACCCTCCCTGCAACAGGAGCAGGAGGGCTCAAGTGGGAGCGGTCTCGCCAAGTCCCTGCCACCAGGAGACTTCATCTCCACGCAAGGTGGCCAGGCAGGAGGGACCCAATCCACGCGGGGTGGGGCGCGCAGCCTGGGTCCCTCGGGGACGGAGGGCAGGCCAGGGCAGGGCGGGCAGCAGCGCCGGCACGCGGCGAGGGCCCAGCCTCCAGACGCCCGGTGCCGGCGGCGGGTCCGAGCAAGAGACCCGCGGTCTGCACTCTGCGCCCCGTAACGCCGCTGCCGCCCCGTCCCCGCCTGCCCTCACGGCCAGCGCGCGCCTCTCCCGCCCCCCACCCCCGGCCGCCGGGCTCACCGTGCGAGTGCTCCTCCTCGCTGCTGTCATCCTCCGAGTGCGCCTGGCCGCCGTTGGGCGCCGTCTTGGCCCGGCTGCGGGACAGGATCCCGGAGCCTGCGCTCGGCTTCTCCATCACCGAGGGCATGCCCCCCGGCCGGGGGCCCCGAGGGGGCACGGGAGCCTTGGGTGAGCGCCGGGGGCGGCTGCCGTGCGCCGCCCGGCCTGGAGAGGTCGCCCCTGAGGTCGCGCGAAGCCGCCGGTCAGCGTGGCTCGAGGTCCAGCGGGGCGCGAGTCCGCGGGCGGTCCAGGCGCTCTCCGCGACCCCCGCCCTCCACGGGCGAGGGCGTCGGGAAAGTTTGTGCAGAAGCGGGGTACGCGCGGAGAGCGGAGGAGAAGACGAGCGGGGAGCGCAAGGTCCGGTGCGGCTCGGGCGCACTCGCTCTGCTCACCGCTCAGGGTCAGGCTTCGTCTGGGCGCCCTGCCCTCGGGGCGCCCGGGAATCCCACCAGCGGCGACCCACGGCGTTCAGCGGGCGGGTGCGGCGGCACAGTGGGCACCCCGCGACCTCCTCCTCCTCCGCGCGCGCGCGCCTCTCGGCCGGCGCCAGGGATGCCCCAGTCCCCAGGCGGGGGGGACCCTGTCCCACCGAGACGCCGGCGGGACGGCGCGCACACACGGCGCGGCTGCCGGGGAGGCGGGTGGAGCGCAGCCGCCGGCGCCGCCTCGCACGGTCCCCGGGCGCGCCCGCCGCCCGCCGCCCGCCGCCCGCCCACTCGCCCGCTCGCCCGCTCGTCCTCCCCGGCGCGCTCGGGCTGCCGCCACCGCTCGCCCGCCCGCCCGCCCGGCCGCCCGCGCCGCGCCGCCGCTCGCTCCTCGCGCACACAATGAAGCTGCTGGCAGGGAAGTAGTGCCGGCTGCGGCCTCAGCACCCCTCCCCCAGCCGATGCCTCCGCCAGCTGAACATCTGGCCCTGGGGTTGGGGGGAGGGCCCGGGGGCGGGGCCAGACCTCAGGGGGTGGGGTCAGGCCCGGGTTGGGGGTGCGCGTCCCTCGGCGGGGGCACCCACACTTGTGCCCCGGAGGGGGCGGGGGGGAGGGGAGCAGGGGCAGGGAAGGACCCCCGTTGCCCTCCAGGAGGAGCCTGGGGGTCAGCCCCACCCACGCGCGCCCCAGTCCTGCACATCAGTGGACCTGGGTGACTGTCCTGCCCTGGGCACCCGGAGACCGCCCGCCCGGGTGGAGCCCAGCTTTTCCTTCCATTTCCCTTTCTGCCAAGGAACTCCCTGCCCCCCTTCCATAAAGGGGACCCCCCTCTTTCATGCGCCCGTGGGGGGCAGACCGGGTGGGAAGCCGGACAGGCGACCGGTGAATTGCTCCAGCAGCTACTGGGCCAGAGCCTAGGTTCTGGTGGCTCTCCGGGTCCTCCAGGGGTTAGCCCAATTCCCTTTAAGCGCCGTCGTCTGCACCCCTCCAAAAAGACAAGAGTGGTCTCCAGAGCTGAGGGATGAGCCGGGGGAGTGGGGGTGGGGGCGGTAGGGTCTCCTCCCCACTGGGTTCTGACACCCCAGCTGGAAGCAGCATCCCCCTCCCCCCGGACAGGCACGGGCAGAGTGACAGGCGAGCGGGGAGCGAGGCGCAGACGGCGGTGGGGGAGGGGGTGGGCAGAGACTTCCCAAGCCCGAGCCAGCCACCCTGCCAGGCACACAAAGAGCCAGCGCGCACACCGGCGGCTGCGCCGGTGCCCGGCCCCGCCGCCCGCCCGCCGGGGCACGTGCTGCGGCGCACACAGGCCGGAGCCCCCGCCCCTGCCGCGCCAGCTCCGGGCTGCAGGGCACCCGCGCCGCGCCGGCCCTCGCACCCCGCGCTCTCCCTTTCCCTTCCTTGGCCACTCTGTAATCAGATTCCTAAATTTAGCAGCGGCCCGGGGCCCTGCCAGGGCTCCCCGCCCCCACCCGCGGCCTGCGGCTGACCGGTCCGGGGGCCTGCGGTCGGGCCACGACCCGGCTGCGGGGGAGGGTGGCTCCCGTGCGGGTGGCAGGCCCGAGTCCAGCCGACCCCACCCGCCTGCCAGGCTGTGCTGCCGGGCCATGTGCGGCCACCCAGCCAGCGGCCACGTTGCCCGCCACACCTCGAGTCCGTTTTCCTCCTCTGAAATCATGGATTGGGCAGCGAGCCCCAGGGCGGGGAGGACGGTGGCCCCAGCAAGCGCCAGGCACAGAGCTAGCAGGGCAGCTCGCAGGCTGCTCAGGGTGGTCATGGTGCCCGCCCCCCCATGCACACCTCCCTCTCCTAGCCTGGACCCTGCAGGCTAGCCCCGCGAGGTGAGGATGGTGGGGGCCTTGCCTGGAGCCCCACCCCCGGCCAGGCCTCCACTGCCAGCTCCCACCTGAGGTCTAAGGTGTCAGCATCCCGCCCGTTTCTCCTCTTCTTCCTCCAAGGCTGCCTGCCCCAGACGCATCCCAGTCTCCCTAGCTGGGACTCCCAGCATCCCCCTCCCAGGAACTCCCCATTCTGTGTCTAATGCAGGCCTGGGGCCGAAGGGGCTGGGACGGGGAGAAGCAGCTTAGGCCCTGGGGACAGGGAGTCCCTAGGCCTTGTCCAGGGGGTGGGCTGTGGCTGGGGAGGGGCCTCCCCACTTTGTGGGTGCTGAGGGGGACCACAGTCTCCAGAGGGGAGACAGAAGCCTAATGAGCAACCTTCTTCCCCCTGGGGGGGCAAGGGCACTGGGAGAGGAGGGGGAGGGGCACGGCCCACCCCTCCCACCTGCTGCAGCCGCCCCCTCCCCAGCTGGCCCCCTCTTTTGTGCGAAGCCACACAAAGGACAAGGGGCCCCGGCCGGCCTGGCCATCTGCTCCCAGCAGAGCCCGAAGGCTCTTAAAGAGACAGCACCCCCGCCCTGGGGCCCTGGGGCTGTGGGGCGGCGCCGTGCTAAGGCCTGGGCTCCCCGCAGAACCCCTTTGACCCCCATCCACCTTTCCCCGGCTCCCCAGGGCCCCACCCCCACCCCAGGTCGGGAACTCTCCTCCCCCAGGCATTAGGGTGCCGAGGAGCCACGTGGTCGGGAACACAGGCACGCGGGTGGGGATGTGGGAGGAGAGGGAGAGAAGGCAACAGCCCTTCGCCTCCTCCAGCCTGGGCGCGGGCCACAGCCCAGCAAGCCCGGAGAAGTGGGGGTCCCCCGGCTCCCCGAGGCCCCGCTGGAAGAGCTCCCAGCAATGCCCTTCCGCCATTCGTCCTGGTGTGGGTTCCGCCTTCCTCCTTGAAGGTTGTGGGCCAGGCTGCAAGCCTCCCCTCAGGGGAGAGCAGGCTGCGCTAAAAGGCTGCTTATCCTGAAGATCCCCCACCCCCAGCCCGGGGAGGCCTCCCTGCCCTGGCCAGAGCCGGCCCGGCTGCCAGAGCCACCCCGCGCAACGACACCGGACTGCAGGAGCTGTGTGACGCTCAGTCCGGCATGCCCCCCTGCTGGGCTGGGGGACAGGGCCGCCGCCCACTGCCCGCCTTCCCTGCTGTGTTCTCAGCACCTGGCATACAGCAGGCGCTCAGCAGTTGCTGAGCACACCAGCTCCCCGGCGCCCTGCCTGTCGGGGACAAAGGTGGCTTGGGATGCTGAGAAAGGAAAGAAGGGTGACCTTGGTGAGCCACCCGGCCACCCTCCTGCTCCCTCCTCCCAAACGCGGGGGCAGCTCCAGCCAATCCCGGCCCCGCCAGCCCTGCCAGACAGCCCGGGACTGTCCCGAGCCCTGGCCCGGCCAGGCTGGCCGCTGTGGTGTGCAGCTGGGACCCAGGCCAGGCCTTCCGTGGCCACCGCCAAGGGGCTAAGCTTGGGGAGGGAGGCGGGTGAGGGGAAGGAGCGTGGCGGGCCGGCGGCGGGGGGGAGCGTGAGTGATGGCGGGACGGTATCCCCTGGAGGGGCGACCTACAGGGAGGTGAAGTGGGGGGAGATGGAGGCGCTGGAAGGAGTTGGCTGAGCCCCCCTGGCCGGCCCCCACCGGCTCATTCCTGCCTAGACAGGAATGCGGCCCCTCCCTGCCGTCGCCGGGGCCCCTGGCCGGGGGCGGGCGCTGTGGTCCAGGTGCTGCCCGCCCCATCCCTGGGCTGTGCCTGCCAGCCCACCCCACCCCCAGCCCGCCGGGGGGAAGAGGCTGCGGGAAGGCGACTGGGGTGGCGATGCGGGGCTCGGGGCCGCCGCCTCTGCACCGGGTGGCCGTGCGGGCGGGAAGGCCTGAGGAGGCGGCCGGGCTCCTCCTCACGGGGCGGCGGCCCCAGGCGGGAGGTCAGCGAGAGACGCCCCCCCATACACGCCGGCCGGCTTCCTGACGCCCACGCCTCGGAAACCTGACTCCCGGGGAGGAAGGGTCAGCGAGAGACAGACGGGAGACGGCCACCGGGGCCTCCCGGGCTGCACGCGGCCTCCCGGGCTGCACGCGGGGTCGGCTTTTGCACACCCGGGAGCGCGCCCCGCTCCCACGCGGGGGCCGGGCGCGGGGGGCGCTCACCTGGGCGAGCGCAGCGCCCCCTGGCGGTGGCCGCGTGGACCGAGGGGGCCGCGTGGACCGAGGCCGAGGGGTCCTGGGGGGCCCACGCCGGCGGGGTGCGTGCCTGCATGCCAGTCTTCCTAGGCCGTTGGAGTTCCCTGAGCCTTAGCTTTAGCCCCACGTCCCTGCAAGTCCGGCCCCATTGCAAAATCAAGTGCAGCAGAGCCCCCTGCAGGCAAGACAGGGGTGGCCTGGGAGCGCTGACCTCAGGCTGAGGTGGGCTCTGCTTCCTGGCCGCCTCGGGCCCTGCATCTCTAAAAAGGGGCCATAACCCTAACCTCCTGGGCTGTTTGCCAGGAGGACCCAGCGCCTAGCCAACTGGACTGTCGTCAGAGCAGGGCGCCGTCCTCTGCCCAGAACGGCCTTGGGGCCCCACCACTGGCTCCGCCCCCACGGAACATGACCATTACTCTGGCCAGCCTTCAGCACAGCCCCCGGAATCCCCTCTGGACACATCGCAGCCCCCAGATCCTTGAAGCCCACGACCCTGTCCTGCGCCTGCTCCATAACCTGCCATGGCTGCCGGTTCGCCTTTCTGGCCCCAGCTCTCCCACCCTGGAATTCAAGGGCTTTCTAGCCTGGGTCTGTCCACCGCTCTGGGGCTTGCTCCACTGCCCAGGCTCCTGGTTGAGCTTTTCTGAGCCAGCCTGGCAGTGGGCACCCTTCCCACCGCCCCTCCCAGCGCTCCAGCTGCACCGCCCCCCACCTGCCTGCTGGCTCTGCGCCCGCCTGCGCGTGACCTTGCCTCCCACCCACTTGCAGAGGGGAGGGAGGTTGTGCAAACCGAAGCCCCCTAGGGGAGGATCCTGCCCCAGGGGAGGATTCCCTTGCCCCTCAAGGACACGACTGGTGGAGAGGGCGGAAGCTTCCCATCCTCCACCTGATTCCCTCGGAGCTTTACTGCTCCTCCTCAGGTGCCCGAGTCCCGCACCGACAAGGCACCCCTCCTTGCCTTCCACCCACACCTTGGAGACCCCCGTTTCAGTCAAAGCCACTGCCGCTGGTGTGTGTGTGTGTGTGTGTGTGTAAACCTAGACTTCCGTTCACACCTCCTTCTCGCATTCGTCACCTCCTACCCACACCCCAGTCCCTCTGTGGCACCCCTGTTCTCCCGCTGAGGTCACTGCCTCGGTTAGCTCCGACTCCAAGGACCCCTTGGCAGCCACGGTCCCACTGTGCCTGGGCAGGACTGCCCATCTCCCCGCTGGCCCCCGGACCCTCAGGGCTGGTCCCTGGGGCTCATTCCCCACCATACCCTGTGCCATGGGCACCCCAGCCCCAGCGCAGCCTCAGGACCCACTCGACCAACCAAATGCCTGCTGGACTTGGGCTCCGGGCATCTAAGCCTAGCCAAAGGTCTTCACTGCCCCCGCCCCGCCCACAGCAGGATCCCAGGTGAAAGCCCCTCCCACCATCCGGATCCACCCAGTTCCCGCCAGGGCCCCACCCCCTGCCGTCCCAGCCTGCAGTGGACCCGCCCTCTTTTTTTTAAGATTGATTTGTTTTTATTGGAAAGGCGGATATACAGAGGAGGAGAAGCAGAGAGGAAGATCTTCCATCCAGTGGTTCACTCCCCAAGCGGCCGCAACAGCTAGAACTGAGCCGATCAGAAGCCAGGAGCCAGAAGCTCTTCCGGGTCTCCCACATGGGTGCAGGGTCCCAAGGCTTTGGGCGGTCCTCGACTGCTTTCCCAGGCCACAAGCATGGAGCTGGAAGGGAAGCAGAGACAGCGGTATTAGAACTGGTGCCCATATGGGATCTGGTGCATTCAAGGCGAGGACTTGAACTGCTAGGCCATCGCACCGGCCCCATCACCACCTTTCTGAAGCTCAACTCCACCAGAGCCAGTCCTCTGCTACTTTATCCTTGGATTCATTTCAGGCTCTTCAGCACGAATTAACTCTTTCAATTCAGGTCTCCTGAGGGCCGCACCCCTACACTTCCTGTTCAACTATTTTGTTTGAAAGGGAGACAGAGAGATCTACCTGCTGGTTCACTTGCCAAGTGCCTGTGACAGCTGGGGCTGCACCAGGTGGAAAAGCCAGGAGCCGCATATCAGTCAGGCTCAGAGACCCCAGTGCCTAAGGATCACATGTTTTCAGGAAGCAAAGCCAGGACTCCATCCTGGCACCTGCTATGGGATTAGGGGTCCCAAGCAATGTGCACAAAACGCCTACTCACACACCACTCTTGTGTGGAGGTCCCAGGACTCCAGATACCATGATCGGTCCAGAAGTGGAATAGAGACCCTGCCCCACTCGGCTTGCTACAAGGCTGCGACCCAGCCCTGGAAGCTGGGAGCCTGCTGGGGGGCAGAGCATGGACTGCCCTCTGTGGTCTTGGAGGGAAACCAGCAATTGTTGGATATGGCAATTGAGACCCCTGGCACCGGGGTGCCTGCCTCCCATGCCGCGCCTGGATTCAAGCTTCAGCCCCACGTGCAGCTCCAGCTCCCTGCTGCTGCACATCCTGGGAAGTTGTAAGGGCTGATGGCTCCAGAGGCCATGTCCCTGCCACCTGGATGGGAGACCTGGATGGAGCTCCAGGCTCCTGGCTTTAGGCTGCTCAGGCCCAGCCAGTGCAGGCATTTAGGGCGTGAACCAGCCAGTGGGGGAGCTCTGTCCATCATCGCGGAGCAGTAGAGGGGTGGCACCAAGGAGCTGGATAAGCACCTGGCCCCCGGCCCAGCCTCAGTTGGAACCTGGGAACCACGGAGCCGGGCAGTGCCACAGGCTCCTCCCTTTCCTGCTTAGCCTGGCTGGTTCCTGGTCTCTGGCACTCGCAGTCACAGCCTTGAACATGATGCAGGTTGAGGTATGCCTCAGCCTCCTGCAGCCGGAGAAGCCCAGGCCTTCTGTGGTCTGTTCTCGCTTTGCTAGAGTGCTGGGGCTTCGAGCACAGCTCCTCCTCCCCCTGCTGACTAATGCTGAAGTCACCTTCCGAACTGAAGCCGGGGCATCCATCCCCTTGTCTAGAGCATGCGCCCTGCCACACTCCGGCCCTGATAGCAGCCCAACAGACATGCCCATTCGTTTGCCTCACTGTGCCCCGCCTGGAGGCTGAGCCCAAAGAGCACTCAGCAGCTGGGACACTAGAGGTGCTCCATGAATGGCTGACGCCACAGTCATTGCCTCCCCTGGAGCCCCTCGGAGCTAGAGACCTGCCTGTGAGCATCAGAAACAAGAACCAGCTTTGGATGTCTCCTAGTTACAATCCCGGTCCCTAAAGAGTACTGGTACACAGCAGGTGACCATAGCTGTTACCGATGTGTAAATCAGCAGGTGCATAAGAAAGCGCACCCTGAGCCCACATGCCTCACCATTTCCCAGGTGCGAAGCTGAGACCACAGAAGCTTACCTGTCTAGGCCCAGACGGCCGGTCCCAAGGTGGCAGAGCAGGCAGCCAACACCTAGTGGGCTAGATGCAGAGTGCCAGGCACTCATACCAAGATGTCCATTGCCTTGCCATGAGGATGCCCGTGGCTCAGGAGGGTTCAAACCCAGTGCAGAGGTCAAGGTCACCCAGGCAGATGCCCGGGGTCCTCATGGTCACTAGATGGCTGCGGTTGCTCCAATCATCCCCTCCAGGCAATGGACACTTTCCAAGACAGACAGGAGGGCCAAGAGCTGGTGCTTCTCTCAAGGAACCCCTGAGCCTGCCCATGTCCCTCCCACCAGCCGCTGACCAAGGGGCTGTGTGTGTGTGCTCTGGGCCACCCACTGGAGCTTCAGCTGAGTCACCTGCCACTGACGCTGGGTCATTTTTTTTTTTTTAAGATTTATTTATTTATTGGAAAGTCAGATACACAAAGAGAAGGAGAGACAGAGAGGAAGATCCTCTGTCCGATGATTCACTCCCCAAGTGAGCGTAATGGCCGATGCTATGCCAATCCAAAGCCAGGATCCAGGAACAACCCCCGGGTCTCCCACACGGGTGCAGGGTCCCAAAGCCTTGGGCCGTCCTCGACTGCCTTCCCAGGCCACAAGCAAGGAGCTGGATGGGAAGTGGAGCTGCCGGGACTAGCACTGGCACCCACATGGGATCCTAGCGCGTTCAAGGCAGGACTTTAGCCGCTAGGCCATGCCGCCAGGCCCCACTGGGTCATTTATTAAGAACAGAAACTTGCACAAATGCGAGGTTATAGCACCAGAGGCATCTTCACATGATGGGCCCATGGACTACATATGACGTCACTAAATGTTTTCCTCAAAGGAACAGCCTCATCGCGTCAGAAAAGAAGGGTCGGCCCCCCACAAAAAACTGTCACATTCATGCCACAGCAACCCCCAGCTGGTGCTCCTTCCAGGCACATGGGAGACCTGGAGCCCGTGTGCCCCTCCAGGAACAACAAAAGGGAGTCTGAGTGGTGTGCCTTAAGGAAGGGGGAAGCCAGGCACAGCAGAGAGGGGGTCACAGGCCTGTGAAGGTCCCTCCACACCATAAGGAGAAGGCCCCCGACACGAGGAGGGGAGCTACCGCTGCAGAACACGTAATCCCCGCCTGATGTGGCGAGCAGGAGGTGCACTTGGCAGGAGCTTGGGCTCCAGGGCTGGCTTGTGCACGGCTGCTCGTGTACTGCCTCTGGATCCAGACAGTGTGGCCGCTGGGCTTCCCCTGAAGGGGCAATCACAGCTGCCACGTCCCTCTTAAAAAAGATGCATTTGCTTTGAAAGGTTAAGTGAAAGGAGCGCAGAGATGTTCTCTCTGTGGGTTCACTCCCCCAATGCTCACAGCAGCTGAGGCTGGGCCAGGCTGGAGCCGGGAGCTGGCAGAGAACCCAGGACTCTAGCCACCCTCTGCAGCTCCCCAGGAGGCATTAGCAGGGACCCCAAGCAGCACCCGGACCCCTCAGCACAGCTCAGCTCTCAGAAGTGTGAGACTGTGAACCTGGTGCTCTGGCAGTGTCTCTGACTCCTAGGACTGATGTGACAAAAACCGCCACAAATCGGGCCCAGCGCGATAGCTCAGTGGCTAAATCCTCACCTTGCAAGTGCCAGGATCCCATATGGATGCCAGTTTGTGTCCCTGCTGCTCCACTTCCCATCCAGCTCCCTGCTTGTGGCCTGGGAAAGCAGTCGAGGACGGCCCAAAGCCTTGGGACCCTGCACCCGCGTGGGAGACCCGGAAGAAGCTCCTGCCTCCTGGCTTCGGGTCAGTTCATCTCTGGCCGTGTCGGACACTTGAGGAGTGGTGATCTTGAGGAGACACTTGAGGCAGAAGATCTTCCTCTTTCTCCTTTCTATAAATTTGCCTTTCCAATAAAAATAATATTTTTTTTAAAGATTTATTTTTATTGGAAAGTCAGATATACAGAAAGGAGGAGAGACAGAGAGGAAGATCTTCCATCTGGTGGTTCACTCCCCAAGTACCTTAACAGCCAGAGCTGAGCCAATCCGACACAAGGAGCCTGGAGCTTCTTCCGGTCTCCCTCATGTGGGTGCAGGGTCCCAAGGCTTTGGGCCGTCCTTGACTGCCTTCCCAGGCCACAAGCAGGGAGCTGGATGGGAAGTGGAGCAGCTGGGACAAGAACTGGCGCCCATATGGGATCCTGGCATTTGGAGGTGGAGGATTAGCCAACTGAGCCATCACGCCAGGTTTCCCACTTCCCCTTTCTTTCATTGTAGTCTTCATTCTCATCTAACTTTAGTCAGGGTTCAGCTGCATCCAGCATATGGTCTTCTAGGACCCTAGTTCCCACTATGGGCCCGAGCGCAGCTACCAGTGGGGTGAGACGTGGACACACCTTCCAGAAAACCACTGCAGGACTGTAGGGCTGACTGTGGGACCCAACGTCCCCACGAGCTGGCAGGAACCTGCTGCCTCTTCTCGGAGCCCGCAAACGCCTTGCGCCTCTCCTTGCCGTCCAGCACCCACGTGGCCTGCTGTTCTCACCATAGACCCTCACTGTAATGACTGTGCTGTGCCAGGCCCATGGCCCAGGGCTGGAGCAGGAGGCGGGGGTGGCAGCCAAGTTTAGCACGGAGAACTGCAGGATGCCGGTCACAGCCCTATTCTGAACAGCAGCAGTTTCAGCGGGTCCCACAGGTTGAGTCTGGCCACCTTTTAGCTATGGAAGAGTCCCCACACCACCTCAGAGAGCCCACTGCTCCCAGGAAGCGTGCCTGGCCTTGCCCTTGGGGTCCAGAGGGCAAACCCCAAGGTTAAGGAGAAGAGTGCAGAGGAAGCAGAAGGGCAGAGGGGGCAGCCTGGGGTCTGGTTCAGACACACATGGTGTTAAAAGGGAGGGGTGCAGCACCAGAGTTCCAGGGGTGCACACAGGGTTCCTGGGGTGTGAGGGAAGGCAGGAGCCAAACACGCAGCCCCTGCCCCCTGCTTCCGGCAGTCTGAAGCGCATACTGCCCTTAATTGGCCCAATCTGATGGGCATTTTAAAAAGTTGAGGGCAATGCCCTGTGCTGCTGCCATCCCACACGGGTTCATGTCCCAGATGCTCCACTTCCCATCCAGCTCCCTGCTTGTGACCTGGGAAAGCAGCAGGGAATGGCCCAAAGCCTTGGGACCCTGCAGCCATATGGGACACCCAGGGGAAGTTCCTGGATCCTGGCTTCAGATAGGCTCAGCTCTGGCGATTGTGGCAATTTGGGGAGTGAACCACTGGATGTGGCAGATCTTTCTTTCTCTCCTTCTCTCTGTACATCTGCCTTTCCAATAAAAATAAATAGATCTTGGGCCCAGCGCGATGGCACAGTGGTTAAGGTCCTTGCCTTGCACGCCTGGGATCCCATATGGGTGACGGTTCTTATCCTGGCAGCCCTGCTTCCCATCCAGCTCCCTGCCTGTGGCCTGGGGAGGCAGTCAAGGACAGCCCAGAGCTTTGGGACCCTGCACCCTCATGGAAGACCCAGAAGAGGCTCCTGGCTTCGGATTGGCTCAGCTCCAGCTGTTGTGGCTGCCTGGGGAGTAAATTATGGGACGGAAGATCTTCCTCTCTGTCTCTCCTCTCTGTATATCCGCCTTTCCAATAAAAATAATAAAAATAAATCCTTTAAAAATAAGAAAATAAATAGTCTTGGGCCCCACGCGATAGCATAATGGTTAAAGTCCTCACCTTGAACGCACCAGGATCCCATGTGGGTGCCGGTTCTAATCCCGGCTGCTCCACTTCCCATCCAGCTCCCTGCTTGTGGCCTGGGAAAGCAGTCGAGGACGGCCCAAAGCTTTGGGACCCTGCACCCGCATGGGAGACCTGGAAGAAGCTCCTGCCTCAGCTCCAGCCATTGTGACCACTTGGGGAGTGAATCTGGGGATGGAAGATCTTCCTCTCTGTATATCTGCCTTTCCAATAAAATAATAAAATCTTGAAAAAAAAATAGATCTGGAAAAAAAGAGAAAGAAGAGAGGAAGGAAGGAAAGAAGGAAAGAAGGAAGGCAGGCAGGGAGGGAGAGACAAGGGTATTGGAGACCCAGAGGCCAAGGACAGGAATGCGCTTTTCAGAAGTGACAGTGGAGACAGGGCCAGATGCAGCTGGAAAGATAAGCCTGGGACACAGGAGTAGGGTCGGAGCTGGGCAGACTGGCCGGGGGCCTGGGAGGGCCAGTTAGGGGGCAGGGCAGAGTCCATGCTATGGGCTCTGCTGGTGACTGACAGGGACATACAGGAGTAGACACAGACTGGGAAAGTTCTTTCTAGAAACGTCTGAGAATAGGCAGGAGGCAGTGAGGGCAGCCTTGAGGCAGGGAGGGAGGGACCCTGAGGGGCCAGCCATGTGAGTGGGGGAAGGTCGCCTGCAGTGGAGTGGGGCAGATGGCGGGAGGATGGTGTCTTCTGGGGAGCCAGGGGCCTGCCATGTGCCAGCTGTGGCTCCTCCTGCCCCCCCCCCCAATGCCCCTCAGGGGTTGGAGTGGCTCTCCAGCCAGTCTGCGAAGCCCACTGCAGCTCTATATCTGGCTGAGCCAAACAGTGCAAGCTTAGTGGCTGGGAGCTTGGTGGCTGAGGGGAGCGTGTTCCAGGGAAGAGAGGAAGAGGGGTTAGGAAGCCAGTGGGACCAGAAGCCTCAGTTGGGGCAGGTGCCTGGTGGGGATGGGGGAGGGTGGATGGAAGAGCCATTCCAGCAGGTTCCCATTAAGGGGCGTGGTGGTGTTACCTGACCCCCCATCCCAGGGGGCCTGGGGAAAGCCCCATCCCACTCCCCATTCAGCTTACTGCTGAAGCACCTGGGAGGCAGGTGTGCGGCCCAAGCACCTGGATTCCTACCATCCACGGGGGAGACCTGGATGGAGCTCTGGGCTCCTGGCTTCAGCCTGGCCCTAAACCTGGCTCATGTGGGTATTCAGTGTGATTCAGTGACTGGAAGATCTCTCTCACATACACATATTATTCTGCCTTTCAAATAAATAACACCGGCCAAAAATGTTACAGGAGGTAGAATTTTTAAATTTAGGGTGTATTTTTTGTTAGAAACACAGAGTTGCAGAGAAAGAGAATGATCTGCTGGTTCACTCCCCAAATGGTGGCAACGGCTGGAGCTCAATCAGTCCGAAGCCAGGAGTTAGAGCTTCTGGGTCTCCCACGTGGGATCAGGGTCCCAAGGCTTTGGGCCTGCTTTCCAATGTCATTACCAGAGAGATGCATGGGAAGCAGGGATTAGGACTGGTGCCCATATGGGATCCCAGTACATGCAAGGTGAGGACTTTAGTGCTTAAGCTATCGTACTCAACCCGCTTATCTTTTTAAGAGCTTATTGACTGAAAAGAAGATAACATAAAGGGAGAAAGAGATCTTCCACCTGCTAGTTCATTGCCCTGAGGGTCAGGACCGCCCAGCAGCCTGGGGCCCATGGGAGTGGTAGGCTCAGTGGTGGCCAGTAGATGAGCAAGTCATGCCAGGGTCAGGTGTGCTGGGACTAGGGTTGAGCCCAGCCCCACACCCTACCTTGCCCATCCCCTCACGCTACCTTCTTTCTCCTTAAACCCTGCTTCCCTGCTGGAAAAGCAGGCTCTTAGGGGCCTGCTGCCCACCCCAGCTGCCATCTCTGCTGCTCTTACCTCGCTCTCCAGCCCATGGCATGACAGGCTGCTTTGCTGATTTCTGAGTAGGACAGGTGGCCAATCATCTGCTGTTCCCTCCCCAGGGCGACTTCCAGCACAGCTCCAGTGCAAGCACTTGGCGTTCAGAAAGCAACTTGACCTGGCCACAGTAGAATTCCCCATTCTCCCAATCCTGCTCCTTCCTCAGAAGCCACCTGAGATGTTTCGGGGTCCCAGTTTACACCTGGACCGACAGTGTCCTGACTCTCCTCCCCTCCCACTCCACGTCTGCTTGGTCAGTACTGCTGCCTCTGCCTGCAGTGGGATTCACAGCAGGGAAACCTCTCCCAGCCACGCCCTCCCACAGCCCCGCCTCTCCCCGAACACGCCCCCACAGGCCACACCTCTCCCGTGGCCACGCCCTCCAGTGGGTCACCTCTCCCGTGACCACGCCCTCCCAGGGCCACGCCTCTCCCACAGCCATGCCATCCCACTATCACTCCCTCCCATGGCCACACCCTTCCCATGACCACACCCTTCCACAGCCACGCCCTCCCACCATCATGCCCTTCCGCGGCCACACCTCTCTCATGGCCACACCTCTTCCACAGCCACGCCTCCCCCAGGGCCACACCTCTCCCACGACCACGCCCTTCTGCGGCCACGCCTCTCCCTTGACCACACCCTCCCGCGGCCACACCTTTCCCGTGACCACGCCTTCCCACGGCCACGCCTCTCCCCTGGTGCTGAAGCCTCTCTGAGTGCAGTGGCCTCTGTTCCGCCCTTCCTTTGTCCTTGCCCCGCCCCACAGGGTGTCTAATCCACAGAAGCCAGCCAGCTGCTCCTAGCTCAGCCCTTTCACCTTCTCTGTCCCCTTTCCTGTGGCCAAAGCCAGCCATCAAGAGCAGCTTCCTGGGCACTGGGGGTACCACTTACCAGCACCAAGCTGCATGCCCTGTCACCTTGCATGGCACCATGGAGAGCTTGTTGATCTTGTTCTCCCCAGTAGCCTCGGTACATCGGCAGGATGGACAGCTCAGCCAGGATGACGGCACCCGGATGGCCACGGCCACCTCCTTGGAGCACTTGACGCCCAGGCCTGCGTGGCCATTGTAGTGCCCGATGGCGACGAAGGCCCTGAAGCCTGCCGACCTTCGTCTGCTTCCACACCAGCCGAATCTCCAGCACCTCGTCCTTGAGGGACGCACCCAGGAAGAAGTCGATGAGCTCAGACTGCTTGATGGGCAGCGAGTACAGGTAGATCTCCTCCAGGGACTTGATCTTCGTGTCCTTCACCAGGCAGCCCTGTTTGGTGATGGGGATCCATCCACTCCTTGTCCTCGGCCTTGCCATGGTGCATTCCATGGCCTTGGCCCTGCAGACTGCTGCCGAAGCCACAGCCGAAGCCCCCACGGTATTAGTGCTAAAGATGGGATGACGAGCATAACCCGGCAAAGGGCAGGGCCCTGCTGTGCCAGGGTTTTCTCTAACTTTCCTTGTGGGAGATTGGGGGAGGGCGTTTGACCTGTCACGCACCGCTTGGGACAGTGCCTTGACTCAAGTCCCAGTGTCGCTCTGACTTTCTGTGCATCCTGGGAGCCAGCACGTACCAATGCCAAGAGCTGAGCACCTGCCACCTGGGGAGGTCTTCTGGGAGATCCGGGGAGGGGGGTTGCACACTGCACCGCCTCCCCAGGTGACTCCAGGGCAGGTCACGTGGAGGCTCTGCTTAGGGTAAAGATCAACAGGAATGTGGCGCGAGTCCCCTGGAGGACTCACTTGTTTTAAACAGCGCTATTAGTTCTCAGTTGTCACCGAGCCGCCTCCCTCTGAACAAACGCTCACGTTTCTGGAGGCGGCGACGCGTCTCGGGGTTCAGCCCCGCACGGGGGGCGGGCAGAGAATGAATGGAGAGGGCCTGGAAGGTGGGAACATGGAGAAGTAACAGGACTCCGGGGAGCAAAGGCACTTGCGGAGCCGAGATCTGGAAGATGCGACCGCTTCCCAAGCCTCCGCTGTGTCCCCGAAGGGGCTGGTATTTCAGAGCCGGGGTCGTCTGCGACTTCTGTCCGGCGGCTCCGAGCCAGGAAGACGCTGCCATTCTCCCCGCCGCCCAAGCCGGTCGACCGGCTCCCGGCCGTTGCCATAGCTCCATGACGCCGCGGCGAGGGGGCGTGGCCGCCTACGTCATTGCCTGCGCGACGCTGCCCGGCGCCTGGCGCCTCTTGCGGGCCCTCGGGCGGTCCACCTGCGCGCCGTGTCGCGCTCGCCGCCCCCGTCCCCCTTTCTGCGCCGGCGCGGTGCCCGCCGGGGCTCGCTGGGGAGCCCGCGAGGCGCATGCGCGTGCCCGGGCCCCTAGCCCCGCGCTCGCCGCCGCCGCCGCCTGAGCCGGAGCCGCCGTTGCCTCCTCCCTGCCGGAGAGAGTGTGTGAAGGAGGGGCCGAGGGCCGCCGCCGCCGCCGCCATGGGGGTGAGTGCGGCTGAGAGAACAGACGGCGGGTCTGGGGGTACCCCTCGCTACCCTCACCCCCTTCCGCCCCATTGTTCCTTGAACACCCCCTCTCACGTGACCCTGACCCCCTCTGCTTCACGTGACCCGCAGCCCCCCACATGACCCGACTCCCCCTTTCTAAGGAGCTCCACTTTGGCCTTAGCCCATGAGTGCCCCCCCCGGGGAGCCCCCATCATAGCGACCGGCTTGTTGGCCCGTTACCGGCCTCCCCTTGCGGGCATGGAGGTTGTCGCCTCCATTCCTGCCCTGGTCACCTGTCCCCTCCCAGCCAGGCCAGCTGTGGACGCCCCGAGATAAGGAGGCAGTCGGCCAAGGTCGCCGGGGTCCCCCCTGAACCATCCTGGACTAAGAGCCTCCTGTCCCCCACCCCGTTCCTGCTACGGGGGGGGTGGCTACGGGCATCCTTGGCCACAGCCATGGCTGGGGGATCCCTGGGAGGGATTCGGGGTTGTTCGTGGTTCTTATCCTGCAGGTGGCTTTGCAAGGGAGAAGATAGGGGAGCACCCTCCTTACCCCGCGGGTGCCCTTCTCTGGCACGTGCTGATAAACGGTTGGGCAGAGTGGTTGGCATGTGCCTGTGGGTCACCTCAGGTCAGAGGGGCCTGTCCCTTGCCGTCAGGAGCTTGATCCGTGTGTATCTGTAAGGGGCACGTCCTAGGGAGGCTGGACTTTGGACCAAGGGAGGGGGCCTGGGGCTGGGGGTGCCAAGCTCAGCCCTGGGGGGCAGAGGAGTGGATGAGGTGAGGGGCGAAGGGAGGCAGGTGGCTGCTGTCATTTTGGCCTGGAGTGCAGCCTGTCTTTCAGACCTCTGAAATAGAAGGGCGCTATTTTTAACCCGCTGGACTTGTCCCTGCTGTTACTAACCCAGATTTTTCTTTCACTGCACTTCAAGTATCTGTTGACTGAGCAAATGAACATAGTGGATACTTGACCCCTGTCACAACAGACACTGGGATGTGGGCACTGAGCTGGCAGGTCCGGGGGGGCGGTGCTGCTGGCGCTGGCTTCCCCGCTGATGCTGACCCTGGGGGACAGTGGTGATGGCTTCCGGTGCCCGCGTAGGGAGGCTGGGATGGCAGTCTTAGCAGCTGGCTCGGACCTGGCCCGACCCTGGTGGGCATTTGGGGGGGTGAACCAATGACCTGGAGGAAAATGAAGAAATCACCATGTTGGACCAGGGATTGGGGTGCCGTAAACCTCACAGGGAGAAGCCCATCTCCCCACACCCAGCTGCTGCTTGCCTGCGTGGCCAGCTGGTGTTGGTCACTGTGCCCTGAATAAAAGCCAGGCACCTCTGGCCGCACTGTTGTACGCTTGCTGGCCGAGCTGAATTAGCAGGCTCAGAGTTGCGCAATTCTCGTCCTTTGAGTCCCCATCTTGCCCTCAGACCTGCCCATGGCATCGCAGACCGGCCTTGTGTCACTTCTGCTCATGCACGACTGGCAGCCAAGAGCCAGACTGGCACCACGGACATCCAGGTCAGATGGGCCTGAGCGCAGGACCACCCTTGGCGGGGTCCCTGCTCTGCATGTCACCCAGTGCCTGAGAGAGAGCAGCTTCAAATACAGCACCTCCTGCGGGGGCCTGGCACCCCGTTGCCTCGTGGGGGCTGTGCGTTGAGTCAAGTGTGTACTCTGAGAAAGTAGCATGTGTCAGGTTAGGATGTGGATTACCGTCTGTTTTCACAAAAACCAGGTTCATTTGGGCCTCTGGATGCTGTGAAGGGTGGAGGCATGGATGTGGGAAATGTTTTAATTTTTTACAGTGGGCACCGGTTCTAATCCTGGCAGCCCCACTTCCCGTCCAGCTCCCTGCCTGTGGCCTGAGAGGGCAGTTGATGGTGGCCCAAAGCTTTGGGACCCTGTACCTGTGTGGGAAACCTGGAGGAAGTTTCTGACTCCTGGCTTCGGATCGGCACAGCACCGGCCGTTGCAGTCGCTTGGGGAGTGAATTTGGGAATGGAAGATCTTTCTGACTCTCCTCTTCTCTGTATATCTAAATTTGTAATGAAAAGATAAGTCTTCATAATAAAAAAAAAAAGGCAACTTACAAAGAGGAGAGACAGAAAGATCTATTTGCTGGTGTACTCAAATGGCTGCAACAGCCGGAGCTGAGCTGATCTGAAGCCAGGAGCCAGGAGCTTCTGCTGGGTCTCCCATGCAGGTGCAGGGTCCCAAGGCTTTGGGCCATCCTCAACTGCTTTCCCAGGCCACAAGCAGGGAGCTGGATGGGAAGTGGAGCCGGGACATGAACGGTCCCTCCTGCCCCTTTGAGCCATTTCTTCCCTTTTCTCAGTGGCCCCTGGCAGCCCCAAAACTTTGACGCATCCATGAGGGGCAAGCCCAAGCTGCAGAGGGCATCCCTGTCGTGTTTCCTGTGACAGGAGTTGTAAGGGGAGTCACAGTGGAATGGACAGAGTGGACCCGGGTTTGTCCCTGCTGTTTGCCAGCACTGGGCACACAAGTGAACATGGCAGGCAGGTGAATGTGGCGCGTGAGTGGGCAGCTGAACTTGGCAGATAGATGGGCAGGTAGACAGGGAGAGCAGGTATATGCAGTGGGTGGGCAGGCGGACATGGAGAGAGTGGCTATAGCGTGTGGGCAGGCAGGTGGGTGTGAAGGGCAGGTGGGTGTAGCGGGCAGGTAGACACAGTGGGCAGGCAGACATGGAGAGAGTGGCTATAGCGTGTGGGCAGGCAGGTGGGTGTGAAGGGCAGGTGGGTGTAGTGGGCAGGTAGACACAGTGGGCAGGCGGGCAGGTGGACGTGTGAGAAGGTTGGTGTAGCAGGCAGGTGGCAGTGGGGCGTAGACGTGTGGTCAGGTGGCAGGTGGGTGGGATGGAGGCGTGGGAGCAGGCGGCCTCTGAGAACTCTGCCTGCACCCTGTGTCCCTGGGACCCTGCTGTGTCTGCTCAGATTTCTCTCCGGGGAATTGGGTGCACGTGCCTCGCTGGGTCACAAGGATGGAAACAGGGGCCCAGTGCGGTGGCGCAGTCCTCGCCTTGCACGCCCAGGATCCCATATGGGCGCCGGTTCTAATCCCGGCGGCCCTGCTTCCCATCCAGCTCCCTGCCTGTGGCCTGGGAAAGCAGTCGAGGATGGCCCAGAGCTTTGGGACCCTGCACCTGTGGTGGGAGACCCGGAAGAGGCTCCTGCCTTCGGATCGGCATAGCATCGGCTGTTGCGCTCATTTGGGGAGTGAATCATCGGACGGAAGATCTTCCTCTCTGTCTCTCCTCCTCTCTGTATATCTATCTGACTTTCCAATAAAAATAAAATAAATCCTTAAAAAAAGAAAAACAAGGATGGAAACAGATTAGGGGTCCTATAATGTGCATGTGACTCCCTGTACCCAGATCAGCACTGCAAAGAGGGGGTTGTTTTCCTTTATTTAAAATTTGGCAGAGGGTCTGGTGCTGTGGCCTAGCGGCTAAAGTCCTCGCTTTGAGTGTGACAGGATCCCATATGGGCGCAAGTTCCTGGATTCTGGCTTCGGTTTGGCTCAGCTCCAGCCATGCGGTCACTTGGGGAGTGAACCAATGGATGGAAGATCTTCCTCTCCATCTCTCCTCCTCTCTGTATATCTGATTTTGCAATAAAAAAAAAATCTTATATTTTTTTCTTTAAGATTTATTTATTTTTATTGAAAGGCAGATATAGGGCCTAGCGGCGTGGCCTAGCGGCTAAAGTCCTCGCCTTGAACACGCTGGGATCCCATATGGTCACTGGTTCTAATCCCAGCAGCTCCACTTCCTATCCAGCTCCCTGCTTATGGCCTGGGAAAGCAGTTGAGGACGGCTCAAAGTATTTGGACCCTGCACCTGTGTGGGCCCTGGAAGAAGTTCCTGGTTCCTGGCTTCAGATTGGCACAGCACCGGCCGTTGTGGTCACTTGGGGAGTGAATTATCGGATGGAAAATCTTCCTCTCCGTCTCTCCTCCTCTCTGTATATCTGCCTTTCTTTTTTTTTAAAGATTTATTTTTTTTAAAAGATTTATTTTTGTTATTATTTTTTTTATTGGAAAGGCAGATATACAGAGAGGAGAGACAGAGAGGAAGGTCTTCCATCCGATGATTCACTCCCCAAGTGAGCACAATGGCCGATGCTATGCCGATCCGAAGCCAGGAGCCTCTTCTGGGTCTCCCACGCGGGTGCAGGGTCCCAAAGCTTTGGGCCGTCCTCGACTGCTTTCCTGGGCCACAAGCAGGGAGCTGGAAGGGAAGCGGGGCCACCAGGATTAGAACCAGCGCCCATATGGGATCCTGGGCGTGCAAGGCGAGGACTTAACCACTTGTGCCACCGCACCGGACCCGAGAGATTTATTTTTATTTTCATTACAAAGTCAGATATACAGAGAGAAGAGATAGAGAGGAAGATCTTTCGTCCGATGATTCACTCCCCAGGTGAGCACAACAGCCATGGCTGCGCTGATCCAAAGCCAGGAACCAGGAACCTCCTCCAGGTCTCCTGCAAGGGTGCAGGGTCCCAAAGCATTGGGCCGTCCTCGTCTGCTTTCCCAGGCCATAGGCAGGGAGCTGGATGGGAAGCAGGGCCGCCAGGATTAGAACCAGCGACCATATGGGATCCTGGGCGTGCAGGGCAAGGAACTTAAAACCACTACATTATCGTGCAGAACCCATAAAATAAATCTTTTAAAACAAGTTTGGCAGAGAGACAGAAAGAGCTTCGGTCTTGTGGTTCACTCATCAGATGTCCATGGTGACTGGGCAGGGCCAGAGCCAGCAGCCCAGACGGAGCTCCATCCTGGTCTCATGTGAGGCAGGGCCTCAAGCGCTTGAGCTGGCATCCCTGCTGTCTCCCAGGAGGCGTGCTGGCAGGCAGCTCGAAGCGGTGGCAGAACTGGGACTCGGCCCAGCTGCCTGTGCAGGATCGCGTGTTGGACATCTGCACCTCGCGTACTTCATGCACAGGAGAGCATAGCAGTTTGTCCCCCCAGAGTCCAGGGTCTGTTGCTGTCACCCTCATTTTGTGAGTGAGGAGGCCAAGGGGTTGGCAGAGGAGGGAGAAAGTGACTTCCTGCAGTCCCAGGCCAGCGGCCAGTGGCTCAGGGCAGGACCTGAGACTGTAGCCCAGCTGCCCCCCAGCTCCCTGCCGCTCCGAGGCCCCTTGCGGGAGCTCCGGGGCCACCGTGAGCCTCCTGGGGGCCCTGTGAGCTTGCTGCCCTGGAGTAACTAGGGTAGCTCTCCTGGAGCCCCTAGGGCCTCTGTGCAGCGGTAGGAGGTGATTGTGTGTGGGCGCCTCAGCCCGCCTCGGGGGACCGCCGGCAGGAGTGTGTCACCAGGAGCACCCTCGCTTGCAGGGGAGGCCTTTGAGGACCCAGGCCTTCCCTGCAAAGCTCAAGGGCTGGAGTCCACAGGCCAGAGGCCTTCACAGTGGGGTGCAGGCCTGGAGGTCCAAGCAAGGCCTGGCACCCCGCACAGCTCTGAAGACAGACCCGCCGAGGTTTGGGGGAGCCGTGACGCATGTGTGGTAGTGTTGGCCCTTCCTGTTAGCCTGTCAGCGCTAGAGCGACAAGCAGGGGCAGGCTTGGAGCGGGTCAGTCGGAGCCCAGCGCCTAGCCCTGCTCCATGCGTCACCCTGTTTTTACAAGGTGAGAAGTGCTTCTTCTGGCCCTGTGAGGATCGTGTTAGCCTCAGTGCAGGAGCTGATCTGCGTGCACCCTGGCCTTGGGCAGCACGCACGTCCTGGGCTGAACCCCCAGGACCTTGGCTCTGCTCCCTTGCCTGAATATGCTGTGGCTTTGGGGACTGGCTCGGCATATTCAGCCCAAACACTGCCCAGCTCCCTTCGAGACAGCAGAAGATGCTGGCCGAGAAGGCCACCCTGACTGCGTGGGGGCTGGTGGGAATTTCCTGGACCCTGCAGGGACCGGCCATGCTGCAGACTCATGCTGGTCCTCCCAGGGACCAGGAGTCTGGCGGCTAGTCCAGCTCCTTGAAGAGCAGGGCTCCCTGCAGGGAAGTGGCAGGACCTGCTGAGTTGGGCCTCTTCCCCTGCACTTCCTCAAAGTCAAGTCTTTGGTCGGCCACAGCTTGCTTTTCCTTATTGCAGAGAAAGTCGAGCAAAGCGAAGGAGAAGAAGCAGAAGCGGCTGGAGGAGCGAGCGGCCATGGACGCTGTGTGTGCCAAAGTGGACGCGGCCAACAGGGTGACTTCCTCCCGCCCAGCCCCCGCCTCCCGAACCTGCCTGGGGTTTCATTCAGCTGCCTCTGGCGCCACCCTGTGGCAGGACTGTGGTACTCTCCCCCCATGCTTCTGCTCCTGCTGGGACAGCCAGCTGGGAGGACCTGGGCAGCGGGGACCCTTAGGGGAGGAGCTGCTGCCAAGAGGGTCTGGAGTAGTTTTCACTGCGACCCTGCGTGTGGGAGGAAGGCCCCGTGATAAAGTGTGCTGTATGGCTTTCTCGTGCTTTTCCTTCACCCACTGCCCTGGTCCTCAAGGGGCCATGGTCACCACAAGCAGCTGTGGGTCACCTGTGGGTCTTGGAGCAGCCTGGCAGTCATGGCTCACCCTCCCTGGCCATCCTGTCCCATGTTTGTCATTCCTGTAGCTGGCTCATGGAAGACACTGTGCATGTGGGAGGGTATGGCTCTGTGCCTGCCCTGCTACGGGCAGTATTTGACAAGGGCAAGTGAGGCGGGGCTCTTGGTGGTGTGAGGCAGGCCACGGGGCCCCTGTCCGTCTCTGTGCTGGGAGCAGGTGTCCTGCCCACAGACCATTCGACTGATGCCTCCGGTCCAGAGCCTTCTGGGCTCTGTGCAGGCTGCTCGCAGGGCCAGGAGCCCACCCCCTTGGGGGTCCCCCCCGCCACATGTCTGCTACTCCTCGCCTTCCCTCCCCAGCTTGGAGACCCCCTGGAAGCCTTTCCGGTGTTCAAGAAATATGACCGCAATGGGTGAGTCGCAGACCGACCTGGCTCCCCTAGCGGTGGAACAGCCTTCCTCTCCTTGTGGTCACAGAGCCTCCCGCTAGGGACATGCCCAAGGGTGGCACTCATCTCCCGGGACAGCACTGCCAGGGTTGCCCCGTCGTGTGCATGAGCAAGGTTCCCGAGGTGCTGGCGTGTCCGCTGCTGGGCCGGGCCATCCAGACTGTCCTGTGCGCTCTCCCTGCGTGTACGGCATTGCCGTGAACTTGTCGCAGCTGTGGGCTGGGTTTCTGAACACACTGCGACAGCGTGGCGTGCTGGGCTTCGGGGGGAACAGTATCTGCTGTGGATTCAGTTGTAGCCGGGCCTCTTGTTAGCTCTCCCGGAATGACTCTTGCTCCCAAACCTCCTTTTCTTATGGTTAGAACGGACGACAGTGGCTAACTAGAGTAGCTTCTGAAAGAGGCGAGGAAGTCGGGCAGGTTTTCTGTCACAGCATGTCGGGCTGGTGCTTGGAATGGCTGTGTCCCGCCCTGGAATGCCGGCTCTTGGCCCGGCTCTTGGCCCTGCTTCTTTCCCAGCTTTGCCCTCGAGGCAGAGCCAGTAGTCTGGCCACCTGGCTGCCCTTGCCCTCTGGCTGGGTCTGCTGCCAGCTGTGGTCCCTCTCCCACGTGCTGTGAACTCAGATTAGTGACAGACCTGTGCCTGAAGACCAAGCTTTTCTTGTTCATTTGTTTTTTGTTTGTTAAGGGCCAGTATGGCGGTTTAACAGCTTAATCCTGTAACCCCGTATCCCTACGGGCACCAGTTGAAGTGTTGTTTTTGTTGTTGTTGTTGTTTGAGATTATTTTATTACTTAGAAGGCAGAGCTTGGGAGAGAGCAAATATGCTATTTTCTATCTGTTGAATCACCTCTCAATGACCAGAGCTGAGCTGATCCTAAGCCAGGAGCCAGGAGCTTCTTCTGCACCCCCCACATGGGTACAGGGTCCCAAGGCTTTGGACCATCCTCTGCTGCTTTCCCAGGCCACAAGCAGGGAGTTGGAAAGGAAATGGAGCAGCCAGGGCATGAACTGGTGCCCATATGGGCTGCTGGCACCACAGGCAGAAGCGCTGCAGTGCTGGCCAGCCTGTTTTGTCCTTTCTGAAAACATGTTCTCTGTTTGTGAACTGGATTTCTTTTGAGCTTGTTCCATCGACTTTGCAGGAAACGAGAATCCCCCATCCTTGCACCAGGGCCTCCTGTAGAGTGGGGTGCTCATGGTCCCGTGGGAGCGCATGTGCTCGGAAGGGGCGCGTGTCAGCCGTATTACCCTCCTGAGCCCCTGCCTAGCTGCTGTTAGACCAAGGTAGTTTGGGTTTATGTTAGCACAATGGGGCATGGATGTGGGCGCCTGGAGCCCAGCCGCCTGGCAGAGCCTGGCTGTAGGTAGAGGGGAAAGGCCCAGTGGAGCAGGAGAGGCGCGTGGGGGCAAAGCTGTTGGCCAGGAATGTTTGGGAGCCAGTACGAAGGAGAGGGATCCGGCAGGGAGCAGGCATTGGGCTTAGTCGGTGTGCACCCCTGGCCTTTTGGCTGGGCTGGTGGGCGCCTGCATGCCTTCCTCCCTGCCAGGCCCCTTCTCTCGTTAGGTGTGGGCCTGGCTCTTCCCACAGCTAATGTGTACCCGGTGGGCACCACGCCGCCCCGTTTCTGAGTGCCTCTTGTCCTCACAGCTTGAATGTCTCCATCGAGTGCAAGCGAGTGTCTGGGCTAGAGCCAGCCACCGTGGACTGGGCCTTCGACCTGACCAAAACCAACATGCAGACCATGTAAGCGTGCCCCGGGCACTGCGCCCCTAGCTGCCTCTGCAGCCTGGACCCCACCCGCCTGACTGCCCCCACCTCCCCAGGTATGAGCACAGCGAGTGGGGCTGGAAGGACCGGGAGAAGCGGGAGGAGATGACGGATGACCGAGCCTGGTACCTCATCGCTTGGGAAAACGACTCGGTCCCCGTTGCCTTTTCTCACTTCCGGTTTGATGTCGAGTGCGGGGATGAAGTCCTGTACTGGTAGGCACTGGGACACCCTGCCTGGTGGCACGCAGCCCTCCCTGTCGGCTCACTGGGCTGCTTGCTCCCGCAGCTACGAAGTGCAGTTGGAGAGCAAGGTGCGGCGGAAAGGCCTGGGCAAGTTCCTCCTCCAGATCCTGCAGCTCCTGGCCAACAGGTGAGGGCCGCCTGCTGGCAGGGTAGGCCCTGGACTCACTTGGCATCTGCTGCCCGCCGTGCCTCCTTGGCAGAGGACTCTGCAGCTCCGTGCTGGGCATGTTCTACACTGCACAGTGCTCATCTGTGCCCCTTTACCAGGGCTGCAGGGGGAGCGGGAGAACCTGGGGGGTGGCTCCCGGGGAGACGCAGGAGGGTCACCTGTGAGGTGCTTGCTCTGCCCTCAGCACACAGATGAAGAAGGTGATGCTGACGGTGTTTAAGCACAACCACGGCGCCTATCAGTTCTTCAGGGAAGCCATGCAGTAAGGAGCGGAGCTGGGGCCAGGGAGTGGGCGGCCGCCACCGTGCTGTGCTGCTGGGCCTGGGGAGCCCGGGAGTCGGGTGGGAGGCCTCCGGCTGTCTGCAGCCCACTCCTTCTCCTGCTGCAGGTTTGAGATCGATGACTCCTCCCCTAGCATGTCCGGTTGCTGCGGGGAAGACTGCTCCTATGAGATCCTCAGCCGGAGGACCAAGTTTGGGGACAGCCAGCACTCCCACCCAGGAGGGCACTGTGGAGGCTGCTGCCACTGAGTCCTGAGGGCCACCCGCGGGCCGGAGCGATCTCTCCTAGGGCCCGTCCTCTCCCCGCTCCCACGCTGTTTGCCAGGTGCCTGCCGAGCTTCAGCCTCAGTCCTCCCAGGCCAGCTGGCTCCCCAAGAGCACAGAACCTGGGGAGAAGTGACCCCAACCACCTCTCCCTCCCCAAGAAGAGCAGGACGCCGTGGGCAGGAGAGCTGGGGCCCTGGAACGGCGCGGCTCAGATCTGGGCTACCGCCCCGAGACTGGGCTCTCCATGGTGACACGCAGACACCCAGCTCACTGACCCTCAAAGGGAGCCGGCTCAGCCTAGAGGATGGGCACACGGGACGCTCCTGCCCAGCCGGCTGGCTGCAGGAGGAAGTCACCTCTCCCCTCTGCTGCTGGGTGAGAGGCCCTGGGAGCCAGCAGCAAGTGAGGGTGGGGTGTGGGGTTCGGGGTGCTTAGCTGCTGTCAGCTCTGCGTACTCTGCCCCTCCCGCTCCCACTCCACATACCTCTGATCTTAGTCTCAGGGGAAGCAGCATCAGGGAGCCCTCCTCTTCCCCCGGAAAAGCCCCTCACTCCTGTGTGGGTGATGCCCTCTCCCATCTTTTGGTGCTGACAGCTCTAGGGGATGTGATGTGCCTCCCCCACCCCTGCACTTGTTCCTCGGGAGCCCCCAGCCAGCAGCAGGCCACCTGTCTGTGCACCCCCCAGCTTTGCCCCTTGCTGCCTCAGGCACTAGTGCCGTGCCCACATCCCCGCCGGTCACAGCTCAGGTCCAGGACCACGATGGGTGCCCCTGGCTCCCTGGAGTCCCTGTGTGGCAGCCGGAGCCGGGTGCTAGCCTGGAGTACACCCCTTCTTCACCCCATCCCGCCTTCTCATTCCCCCTCGTTTCCCCACCCAGGCATTGATCCTTGTCCAGGGAGAAGTTCCAGCACCTCCCCTTGGCCTGTCTGCTGTGGGATCGGGGCTGGGGGCACTGCAGGTGTCCTGTGGGTCCAAGTTACACCTCACCTCTGCCCTGACTTCCCTACCCTGGATTAGTGCCCGGGCGGGGCCTGGCACCCCTGAGCACCGTGGGGTTGGATGCTGCAGGCCAGGGCCTCACAGCTTCCCTTGGGGAGGCCGGGCCACCCGTGCCCAGCCTGCTGGCTCCCAGGGCCTGTCCCCAAGTGTGCCTGCCAGAGCCATCAAGGGGGCGGACGGGCTCCCCAACGGTCCCAAGAGGACAGAGCGTGGTAAGAGGTTGACCTCTGACTGCCGTCCCAAAGGATAGAAATAATATTTATTGTCTCAGATCATGGGTTTCTGATACCTCCCACTCCCGGGGGCGGACAGGAGCCCCCAGTGTAAATTCCACACGTGGTGTGTGTCGGTCACTGGACGTCTAGCACCCGTTGCTAGGCCCTCGCTCTGCCCCTCCAGCCTCTGCAGCCCAGTCCTTGGCAGCAGGGAAGGGGGCGGGGGTCCCTCTGCTGTGGCTCTGCAGATGGCTCACGCACCCTTCTCTGCTTCTGACCTGGGTTCTGAGGGATGCCGCAGCGCTTCAGGTCTGGTTGTGGGGCGCAGTGCTTTGTTGGGAGACGTGTTGAATCCTTTCAGGTATTGTTTTAGTTCTGTCCACCCTATTTCAGGTTATTCTGTTTGTGTTGAATGTGGTTTTTTTTTTTTTTTTTTAATATATATATATATACACCCTTTCTGATTTTTCTAGAAAACTCTTGGAAGGCAGAGTCCTCCTGGATATTTTCTTTAATGTTTTGTTACCACTGGAATCCAAGGGGAACAGTAACCCCTGTATCTGTCACAAATAAAAGACACTTTGCTCAGCTGCTGGGTGGCTTCCATGCCAGAGCACCACAGGCGGCGTGGGCTCCAGGAAGCCCTTAGCTGGAGACCCCTGGCTGGCAGTCCCGGAAGCCTATGGGCATGACGGCGGCTGGACAGGCAGCCAAGGGGTGCATGGAGACCTCGGGTGTGCAAGCACTGCTTCCTGGACCCCTGGGTAGAGCTCGTGGTGACCTCTCCTGGCTGAGAGCTCCTCGTGCTGGGTCATTCCCCAGGTGGCCACAGTCGCTAGAGTTGAGCCCGGCCTGAGCCAAGAGTTTCTTCCAGGTCTCCCACATGGGTACAGAGGCCCAGGCACATGGGCCATCTTCACCGCTTTCCCAGGCATTAACGGAGCTGGATCAGAAGTTGAGCAGCCAGGACATGAACCAGCACCCATATGGGATGCTGGTGCCACAGGCTGAAGTTTAACTTGCTATGCCATGGCGCCAGCCGCCTGTGTTTTGTTTCTAGTAAAAGATTGGCTCAGAGGAAGAGAGCTCATGGCAGGCCTGCGAGGCAGCCCGCTTCCCCTGCTGCTAAGGTGGGCACCTGCTCTCCCACAGGGATGGGATTCCCCAGGGAAGGGTTGCCATGTGCCCCTGCAGGAAGCTGGGTGGGAAGTGGAGCAGCCAGAGCTGGCACTGTGAGGTGTGTGCCCACTCTGGTAGCTGGTGTTTGCTGGGATGCTCCCTGTCCCTGGTGCTGCACACGATGAGGCGGGGACCTGGGAGCCGCAGCTGACCAGCCTGACACGGCCGGCATGTCCCTCTGCTGCAGCCATGACCCCGGACAAGCAGGGGTTGTGGGAGCCTGAGCACCTGTGTTGGGGCCTTGCACCGGCTACACCAAGGTGCACATGCGCTGCTGTGACTGCTGCAAGAAGGACTGGCTGGTCCCACCCAGGCCAAGGTCACACCCGCCACAGCTGTGCGAAGTGCAGCCCTCCCCACCTGAGGGAGGAGGCCCCGGAGAGTGGTCTGGAGCTATTGAACCTGGGGAAGGGCAGGCCGTAGCCATGACCGAGAGCACCAAAGCTCCCGTGGCCAGACTGGAGCCAGTGCTGCAGCAGGGGACAGGAGGACGGACATGGGCTGGAAGGGGTTAACCACCGCCTGGCTCCCAGCCAGCCCCAGCCCTCAGTCTGTTCCCCCTGGGGCACTACCCCCTCCCCCTGTCCAGGGACAGCTGCACACAGGACGCCCCCTGTGCTTCTGGCGCCTGGCAGCAGCTGTGCCCAAGAGGAACAGATGGCCCTCTGGGAGCGCAGCCTCTGCCCTGCCCCCGTTCCACTCCCACCTGCCCTGGCTTTCATTCTCCAAGCCCAGGGAGCCCAGCCGTCCCTACTGTGTCCTGCTGGCCTTTGTGTTGCCGTACCCACTTTGCAGATGGGGAAGCTAAGGCCCAGGTAGGAGGGGCAGTCTCCAGCTTGTCCAGTAAGTCGGGATCACACCCATATCGTCTCCCTGTGCCCGCTTCATGGACCCCTCTCCCCTCGGCCTTGGCCCTTCCTAGGAGTCCCCTGCATCAGGAGAGGGCCTTGCCAGCCCCTGTGAGCCCCAGGAGACCCAGCTGGCTCCTTGTCTGCCAGCTAATCCCTTCAGTTTATCCTCCAACCAGCCTCAGAGCCAGTCACCCCTGCCCTAAGCTTGCCAGGGTGAGCCCAGACCGGGTGGGAAGGCTGGCACCCAGAGCCGAGGCCAGAGGCTCCTGGGGCAGCTGGCTGAGACTTTCCACCTGCTAGTCCCACAGCTCTGGAGTCCAGCCCCTTCGTGGGCCTCGCAAGCTCCCTGTCTGAACTTGGTCCAGCACCACTGTTGGGCCTGAGCTTTTCATGAATTGGGAGCCAAGCTCAGGGCCACGAGGTACAGCTCCAGCTTACATGCAGCCTGTAGGCCTGGTGCCAGCTTGCATGCCTATCGCCCCCAGTGGAAGGCGTTGTGGGTTGGGGAGCACAGGCCCTGGGCTTAGAGCTGGGCGCAGGCTGGGGCCTTTAGACCTCGGCCTTGGAAGGAGAGACTCCCAGCAGTGGGGGTGATGGGGACCCCAGGGTGGGCAGCACAGATTATCTTGGGTGTTAGCGAAAGCAAGGTTCCTGTCTACCCTGTGTGGTGCATCTCCCAGCCAGGACCAAGCACCCCTTCCCCTTGAAGATGCTACAGAGGAGAGTGTCCAGGGGAGCCTTGGGCAGTGCAGAAGGCAACACCTCACACCTGGTCCCTACACCCTCTCCGCCCGCCACCTCGGGCGAGACCAGCAGTGTTCCGAACGCCTGTGTCCTTTCAGGCTGCAAGTTATGTATTACTTTTAATTTCCTGCTTTTTAACAAAACAAAACGTATGGGCAAGCATCACTGGCAAGGCCAAGGGAACGCCTACTCACTGGCCACCCACCAGCCGAAGCTCAGGCTGGTCTCCCACCTGAGCCACCCCAGGTCTGTGCTAGCAGGCAACTGGAGTTGGGAGCCAACAGGAACTGGGAGCTTGGCTTAAGGGGTGCTGGCTGGGCCGTGCCAGGGCTCTTGATGGGAGGGCTGTTTCTCTATTACTAGATGAATGGAGACTCTGAGTCTGCTGGGCCTCCTTGGGCCAGCACACTGGGCCGCCACTGCCTGACACTTCCCTCCGGGTGAGGCTGCTCTGAACACAAAGGGCCTGCCAGCGTGGCAAAATCCCCAAAGCAGCAGGTGCCACGGCAGCTTGTCGCTAGATGGATGGCAGTGTTTTCTTTCTCTGGCTCACCAGGGTGGTCCTCCCTCACCAGGGAGGGGCTGAGAGTGGATGTCGCCTCCGACCCCGTGGTTCCAAGTCATGGCACAAGAGGGCAAACGTCTGCAGAGCTAAGGGAGCAGCCCACGGCCAGCCCTGCGGGTCTCCAGGACCCTGGCTTGGCTGTGCTTGCCCACCTGGGAGCCGCCCCTTTGTTCTGAAACCTCGGATAATGCCGGAGAGCGCAGCTGGAGGTCCCCGCCTTCCTCCTAGTGGCAGGCAGCTGTTGCCTGGCCTCCCAGCCCTGGGCCCCTAGGGAGGGGGCGGAGCGTCCAGAAGCCTCTAAGCTGGGCTTCTTTGCCAGAACCTGTTGGGCAGCTTGGAGTCTCCCAGTGCCCTGGGTCCCCAACTATCTGTCCAGCCCACCAGGCCCCCGCCCCCCAGGACTTCGACCTCCTGCAGCCCGGGCCCCTCACCCCTGCAGCAGCGGTGCCTTTGAGGCTGTTGACATGCATATGGAACCTTCTGGAAAGCTCCTTTCTGCAGCAGCTTGTGTGGCGGCTGGAGATGAGATCTGTACAGTATGGGAAGCTGGCTGCAGGTGCCTTCATTTGCAAAACGGGACTTCCTGACTTTTCCAGATCCAGCTTCCTGCTCCTGCGCCTAGGAAGGTGGCCTGTGAAGGCTCAAGGGCTTGGGTGGCCGTCAGCTCAGTCCCCTTCCCGACAGACATCGGGGGAGGCTGTGCTGAGGCCGAAGGGCCTGCTGACAAGGCGAAATTCCAAAAGAGCAGGTTCCACGGAGGCTTGGCCCTAGGTGGTTCAGCAGGGTGGTCCTCAGGGTCCATGGGAGTGAGACAATGTCGCCTCACTGGGTTCCCCTATGAAAACAGGCTGAGATGAGGGGCGAGGACATGGTCCTGCGAGCCAGCATCAGCTCCCGACTTGGCACTGAAGAAGTGTTTTGATGATGTCGTTTTATGCTCAGTTTTGCTTGGGCCCTTGCTGTCGTGGGGGAGACCCAGATGGAATCCCTGGCTCCCGCAGCCGTTTGGGTAGTGAACCAGCAGATGGAAGATCTTTGGTACTTTCCTTTTCAGATAAATAAGCATTTTTTAAATTTGAAAAAGCGGTATCTGTTTCATGCCACATGTGTAAAGATGGAGCAAACTTGCCCAGTTTTTAAGGCCGGGTGGCTCCTGGCATGTCGTCGTTTGAATGCCGATGCCCATGGGCAGAGCAGCGTGCTTGTTTGTTGTTGCCGTCTTCTCTCCAAACACTAGAGGTTGTTTTGTTTTGTTTTAAAGATTGATATATTTTTATTGGAAAGGCAGATACACAGAGAGAAGAAAGATCTGTCTGCTGGTTCATCCCCCCAAATGGCCCCAGTTGCCAGAGCTGAGCTAATGTGAAGCCAGAGCGTCCTCTGGGTCTCCCTGTGCTCCAGACGGAGACACAGGAGCTGACAGAGATAGAGGGACATCTTCCATTGCTGACGGAGGCCAGGAGTCAGGAACTCCATCGTGTGTCACAATGCCAGCCCCAAGGACTATTGGCTCGATCAAGTAGATTGAATCACTAGGTGGAGGCCAGTTAGGCGTTACCATGGTAAAAAAAGGAAGGGTAGGGGCTGGCTCGGGGTGCAATGCCTGCATCCAGTGTGGGTCCAGCTCATATCCAACTGTTCACATCTGATCCAGGTCCTGGCTGATGTAACTGGGAAAGCAACAGAAAGTGGCCCAAGTGTCTGGGTCCCTGCACCCACATACTAGACCCAGAAGAAGCTCCTGGCTTCAGTTGCTGACATTTGGGGAGTGAATCAGCAGATAGAATCTCTCTCTCTCTCTTTCCTTGTATATCTGTAACTCTGCCTTTTATTTTTTTTTAAGATTTTTAAATTTTTATTGGAAAGTCTGATGTACAAAGAGGATTCGCTCCCCAAGTGGCTGCAACAGCTGGAACTTAGCCAATCCCAAACCAGGAGCCTCTTCCAGGTCTCCCATGTGGGTGCAGGGTCCCAAGGCTTTGTGCCGTCCTCGACTGCTTTCCCAGGCCACAAGCAGGGAGCTGGATGGGAAGCAGGACTGCTGGGGTTAGAACTGGCCCCCCCCATTACCAGCCAACTTATGTTAGGGCCAGGACTAGCAGCTGGCTGGGCTGGGCTGAGCTAGACTGTAGCCTCCACCAGTGTGAGCTGAAACTGGTGGTGGTGTCTGGCCCATCCAGGCTGCAACACACACTGGTAAATGCTGAGGTGAGGTGGGCCATGCCAGAACAGGCTGCAGCGTCCAACCAGCACACACGAGACCGGGAGTAGGGCATGAACACGGTAGGGGGGCTGCATGGGGCTCCCCTGCTGGACCACTGGTGAGTGTAAGAGCTGGGATTGGGGGCAGACTAGGCTGGGCAGTACCACAACACCTGTTGGCCTCAGGTGAGCTGGATCAGGGGACAGCCAGACTGGGTTGACTGTTCCTACTGGTATATGCATAAGCAGAGTGGGGTGTGGATTGGTTGGGCTTTGCTGCAGCATCATCTGGAAGAGGCTGGCACGGGGGGCATTCTGTCAGATTAAACTGCAGAACCACCTGGATAGTGCATAATCTGGGAGTGGGCCCAGTAGGGAAACAGTGGACAACTCCCTTTTGGGTTGCCACTCTGACTGGTGAGCATGAGAACTAGGACTGGGGCAGGCATGGCTAGGCAGAGAGTGGCACCGATTGGCACTGATTGGCACACGTATGTGGGCTGGATAGTGGGGCTGGTTGGGGTGAACTAGGCTTCAATACCCATTGATATGTACAAGAGGTGAATGGGACGTGGGCTAGACTGGACCAGGCTGCTGTACATATTGGCAAGTATGGGAACCAGGGCAAGGGGCGGGCCTGGTGGGGGTTATTAGGAGTCGCCCTAACTAGGCTGGAGTTCCAACTGGTTTACGTGGCCAAGTATGCAGTGGGTGGGACTGGGTTGGGCTGCAACAGCCATTGGTTTGCGAAGAGGACAGTGTTGGAGGCAGAACTGATCCAGCAATCGCAACCACCAGTATGCGGGCAAGCTGATAGGGGTGATGGTCTGTGCCGGCCCCTGTACTGACAAGCACATACACAAGAATCAGGTCTGGGATCGCCTCAGATGAGGTTTCTTTGGGAATCCCCCAACTGGACCACTGGACTCAGAACTTCAACCATGGAGAAGGTTGCAGTGTCCTTGGTATAACCGTGAACGCTTGTCAGAGCTGAGCCTCTTCAGTGGCTCAGACGGAGCAGTGGACAGCACATCCAGATGCACACGGAGGATACAATGATACATTGGAGTCTGCAGAGGACACCTGGTCCCAGAACAGAGGACGGAGGACAGAACAAACCGATCAACTGCCCCAGCCACGTGTTGGCAGTGAAAACCTAAGCAAATGGAGACTCTAAGGCGGACTGTGTCAGCCAGTGGATGCTGGAGAGAGTTCATCGTGCGTGGAATGGTGAGGTTGGGAGTGATTCAGAACTGCTGAACCATCAAAACATTTGAGCAGGATCCTCGGAACAGGCCCCATATCGGGGACCCTGGGATGGGGGGAGGTTGGGTGTGGCTTTTCCCCTCCCCCCAGATACAAGAAGGAAAAAAGAGACTGTGATAACAATGGTCTCACCCACTTTCCACTAGCCCGTGACCCTTTGTGCCCGAATCAACTATGTAAAGATTATCAACAAAATAAAGAGAAAAGGAACCAGTGCCCCCTACGGCATCCCAGTGTGTGCAAGGTGAGGCCACAAGGCTACTGCGCTGGGCCCAAGTATGCCTTTCAAATAAAGTAAGTCTTTAAAAGAAAAAGGGTAGGCAAGAGTTGAAAAGTGTTTCAGATACAACATGATATGAAGAGGTAGAAGTGCTGCCTCCTGCAGCAGCATGCCAGCTGAGTTCTGGTCTGAGACCTGCCGGCTTCGTTCAGACCCAGTGCCCTGCACATTCACCTCCAACGACAGCCGGCGAAGGCACAAGTCCCCGCTCCCACACGGGAGACCTCGACGAGGCCTCTGGCCTTATTACTATCCTGATTTTGGCCTGGCCCAGCTTCTACTGAGTGGCCGTTTGGGGACTAAAGCAACAGAAGGAAGACTTCTCTGTGTCTCTCTCTACTGCCTTTTGAATAAGTAATAATTAGAAAAATAGAAAATGGAAAGGGGTAAACGGCTTGATGACTGGGGACCAGAAGGCAATGGACCTTCTGGATGTTGGACAAGCAGGGCAGTTGGATGTGGGCAAGCAGGGCTGCCACTGAACAGTCTAGGACCTTTAAGAAAGAAGAGATGGAGCCCAGTGCTATACCCTAGCAGCTCAAGTCCTTGTCTTGAATACTCCAGGAGCCCATAAGAGTGCCGGTTCTAACCCTGCTTCTCATCCAGCTCCCTGCCTGTGGCCTGGGAATGCAGTTGAGCACGGCCCAAGGCTTTGGGACACTGCACCCACGTGGGAGACCTGGAAGAGGCTCCTGGCTCCTGGTTTTGGATAGGCTCAGCTCCAGCCGTTGGGACCGCTTGCAGAGTGAACCATCATCTTCTCTGTCTCTCCTCCTCTCTGTATATCTGCCTTTCCAATAAAAGTAGAATAAATCTTAAAAAAGAAAAACAAAGAAAAGAGAGATGGGGGCTGGCGGTGTGGCACAGCATGTTAAGAGACTATTTGAGACAAAGGCATCACATTTGGAAAGTTCAGGTTCAAGTCCCAGCTGCTCCACTTCCAATCCCGTTCCCAAGTCCTCAAGCCTCTGCCTCTCACCTGGGAGACCAAGGTGGAGTTTCTGGCTTCAGCATGGCCCAATTGGGGGAAAGTTAACTATAGGTCAGAAGAGGGGAATCAATGGATGAAAACCTGGAGGACACACGTCTAGACTTAGAATGAATGGAGGGAGGAGTCAAGAGTGAAACAGGTAGCCTTCTCTTCGATGTGATTGGGTACCTTCGATGTCGCTCACGTAACTAGGCAAATCAGGAAGCGTGTCATCAACAAAAGGACCGCCCCTCCACGCTCCGCCCGCCGGTGGTCGGAAGGCATGGATTGGCTGTTTCGGGGGACGCGCCAGAAACCTCCCTGGGAGGTAAATCGTGTCGTCATTTCCGGGAACTTTCCGTCCTCCGCAGCTTCGGAACTTCCGGCGCGCTGCCATCTTGGCTTCCTGACCTTGGCGTGGGGCTCCCCTCTCTGTCAGCTATGTCGGTCTTCACGCCGCTGCTGCTGAGGGGCCTCACGGGCCCGGCCCGGCGGCTCCCGGTGCCGCGCGCGCAGGTCCACTCCACGCCTCCGCGGGAGCAGCTCGGGACCATGGTGAGGAGCTTCCGCCCTGCACCGGCCATCCGCGATCCTGCAGGGTGCCCGCGCTGTGAATGCTCGGGCGGGGACAGGAGGACCCCACGGGCCTCTGGGGTGTTGCAGTTAGCTTTCCACCTGCCTGCGTGACCGCGAGGTGCTTGCTGCCCCTCAGGGGCGACGTGGTGCCCCCCTGAAGGCACCAAGGGGGCCTCGGGCCTCGAGGCCGGTGATGGGCACCGCTAGCCGGAGGCGGCAGGGCTGTGAGGAGTCTTCTGCCTCCGTGCCTGTTCGTCCAGGAGCGGAGGGGAGGCGGGGAGGCCCACTCCGATGCCCAGCAGGTGCAGGGCTGCCTCCCCTCCACCTGATCTGGGGGCCGGAGAAGCGTCTCCCTAGATCTCACCCCTGTGCTGCACCGCGGGGCTCAGCGCGGCCCTTGGACCTGCTGTGTCCCTTCCCCGTTGTGGTGGACGTGCTGCACGATCTGCGCCCCCCTCCCCATGAGTCTTGCCCAGGAGAGTCCTCACTCGGGGTCCCCTCTCTGTACTGTGTAGGACATGGCCGTCGGGCTCACCTCCTGTATCCTGTGTTTCCTCCTGCCCTCCGGCTGGATCCTCTCGCACCTGGACAGCTACAAGAAGCGGGAGTGAAGGGGGCTGTGGCCTTGGCCGGCCAGCGACCACACCCGTCCCTGCATTCCCAGCTGAGCTGTGTCCAAGGGCCCCAGTGACCCCCCCCACTGGCCTCACCCCGCCCCACCTGATGGACCAGCACTCCTGCACTCCTGGCCTGGCCTGGGGCCTCTCTTCAATCATGTCTTTCAATTCCAGCCAGGCCTGTCCTGGATCATGTCCTTCAATTCCAGTCAGCTTTTCCTGACCTCCTGGGGCCACCTGTCTGGGTGGGCCCTGCTTCCTGCAGCCCACTTCACAATAAAGTCAACTGAACCCGTGCCTCTGGCCAGCCCTGTCTGTACACTTGGGGTGGGGGTAGCTGCGGGGCTGGGGGGTGGAGAATACCTGGCCTGGGGCACGTCGCTGCCTCCTAGCACCTGGCAATCCTTTATCTGCAGGACCAGCCCTCCCTGAGCCCCACCAGACCCTGGCAGTGGGGTGAGGCATCTTGTAGTACCTGGCTGCTTTTATGTCGGCTCCAAGGCTCTTTTCTGGTCCTAAGCTTGGAGCCTGGAGCTTCTTCCTGGTCTCCCACACAGGTGCAGGGTCCCAAGGCTTTGGGCCATCCTCTGCTGCTTTTCCAGGTCACAAGCAGAGAGCTGAATGGGAAGTGGAAAAGCCGGGCTATGAACTGGTGTCCATATGGGATACTTGCATTGGCAGGTGTAGGGTTAGCCTGTTGAGCCACCATGCCTTTTATTTTCGTTTTTTTTTTTTAACCCCAGGAACTCAAAAGGGCATGGGTGATTGCCCTCTTCTGGGAGCACTACTGCAGCCCCACAGTCTCAAGTGGGGTGCCCTGTTTTAGGGGCCTTGGCCAGCCCTCCTCAGCCCCCTGGGCTCCACAGGCTGCCAGGTCGTGTAGTGGGACGGGGCGAAGTGGAGCATGAGGGGCCGTGGGCGCTCTGCGTGGGAGCAGCACACCGGGCTGTGGAGGATGGGAGTCAGGTGCCGGGTAGTGCTGTGACCTGGGCAAGTGTGGCACTGATCATTGGTGTTCGCGGTGTGGCAGCAGGAAGAGCAAGGACCCTGGTCTTCCTGGGGAACATCTTGTCCCCAGCACAGGGACTTGGCTGTCGTGAATGAGGCTGAGGACCTTGACAGGGAGTCTTCCCGGAGGGCGGGAGGGAAAGGGGGAGGGGGTCCCAGGCCAAGAGCCCTGGGTACAAGAGGGCGAGGGCACAAGTGCTGCGGTCCCCGGGCCCTGCCCATCCCTCGGGGCCCGTGGGAAGGAGGTGGCTTCCCGATGACTTCTGTGCTGCCTGTCCGTCGCAGAGGGGATGGAGTGTGACAGCCTGCTGCATTGGACTCTGAGTAGACACTGAGGGACAGGCCAGCCGTGAGAGCTGGTGGGCCGGTGTGGAGCTGGGGTTTGCCCCAGGCCACATGGGACCCTGCTCTGCCCCTCTCTTCCTTTAAGTGGCATGAATCCTGCAGGTGACCATGGCAACCCAGCCGATGGCCCGGAAGTGCGGATCTGCTCAGCTTCCACAGCCTCAGCAACCACCCAGGCAGCCTGTGGACCACAGTGGCTGCCCCTCTGCGGCTTTCTTCTGGCCGTGGCAGCCTGTGGGGACTGTGCTGTCCCAGGCCTCGTCTTTGTCTCCTGGGTCCCCTGGAAGCTGTTGGGTGGTCTGCAAGCCCTCCTCCTCCAGGACTGAGGCTTCATGGTCACTGGGACCCTGTGTGGAGTCTCTTCCTGTCCTCTCCATGTATTCACCTCAGTCCAGCAGGAGGATGTATCTGGTCCACGTTACCCTGTGGCTGCTGCGGTCTCCCTGGGTTCTCCCTGGTGACTCTCCCACAGGCAGCCCAAGGCCTGGCACCTGTGCTATTTTGTTCCAGGCCCTTGGCAGCCAGAGCCAGCAGCAGGTGACTGAGGTGGCGGAGACAAACTGGGCTGTGCCAGGGTCTGGGGGCAAATACTCACAGGCGTGGTTTATTTCTTTTTAAAGAGGTCCTTATGTGAAAGGCAGAAAGAAGCACTTTCTTTCTATCTGCTGGGTCACTCCCCTAATGGAGTGGGCGCATGGTCCTCCCCCTAGGTTTTCTGGAAACATTTGTAGCAGGAAGCTGGGTTAGATACAGAGTAGCCAGGATCCCAGCAGGGCTCCACGGGCCTGGGGGCCTCTCTGGGGTAGCCCTATGGCTGGGCTGCCCTCCAGGCAGGTTGGAGAGGTTCATAATGGAGAAGCAGAATCCCAAGACAGCAGAAATAACAGCACCCTTGGTCCGGGGTCGGTGGCTTGCTGCTAACCCCCGGCTAAGTCGCCCCTGGACAGAGCTAGGCTGTTGCTGCATCCCATACGGACACCACCGTTCCCACCCCGGCTGCTCCAACTCCATCCAGCTCCCCGCTAATGCACCTGGGAAAGCAGCAGCAGATGCCTCAAGTGCCTGGCACCCTGCACCCACATGGGAGACCCAGAAGAGGCTCCAGGTTCCCGGCTTCAGATCGACTCAGCTCCAGCCATTATGGCTATCTGGGGAATGAACCAGTGGATGGAAGATCTTTCCTCTGTGTAACTCTGCATTTGAAATAATAAATCTTAAAAAAAAAAAAAAAAGGAAAAGGAAAAAGAGCTAGCCCAAAGCAGACCATCCTGGGGGCTGGATGAGAGTGGAAGCTTCCTGCTGGCCACTTCCTTGCCATCTGTCTCCAAAAGGGTGGGCCTGGGAGGGGGGTGCTGTGCAGAGTACCCCCGGTTACAGGACCTCAGGCACAGAGGTTCAGGTCCGTCTGCCAGCCCCGGCTCCAGCCTGCCAGGCGGGCAGATGCTACAATGTCACCATACAAACGGTCCAGATGGGGTGGGCCTTTGGTCTCCTGGGGTCGAGAAGCAGCCAGGGCTGCAGCCCACCCCTCGGCTCTGACTCACCACCTCACTGGGGGCACAGGAGATGGCCGGGCAGTGAGAACGCACTGGGTACCTGTGCTGGGCCTGACGTCCCCCAAAGCCGCCATCTCCCAAGGGCTTCCTTGCACAACCTCCATGCGCGCCAGGGACGCTGGTCCCATAGTCAGGTGAGTTCCAGCTATTTTTGATCCAGCTGCCTGAGGAGACAGCTGAGAGGGGCCTGCCACCCACAGGGCCTCTGGCTGGGTGTGCATCTGGCTGTCTGCACCACTTACAGAATCAACAGCAGATGGAAGATTTCTGTTACCCAGTCTTTCAAATAAACAACACATAAAAACCTAGTCAATTGGGCCTGGTGTGGTAGCCTAGTGGCTAAAAGTTGTTTTGCATATGCCAGAATCTCATATGTGCAGTTGTTCGTGTCCTGGCAGCCCCTGTTTCCCATCCAGCTCTCTGCTTGTGGCCTGGGAAAGCAGTGGGGGACAGCCCAAAGCCTTGGGACCCTGCACCTGCGTGGGAGACCTGGAAAAGGCTCTGGCTCCTGGCTTTAGATTAGCTTGGTTCCGGCTGTTGTGACCACTTGGGAAGTGAACTAGCAGATGGAAGATCTTTCTCTCTCTTTCTCCTTGTCTTTCCATATCTGCCTTTCCAATAAAAATAAATATATATACATATATATTTTAAAAAGGTCATTTACAGGACCAGTGCTGGGGCAGAATAGGTTAAGCCCCGCCTGCAGTGTTGGCCATCCCATGTGGGCAGCAGCTGCCCTGCTCCTGGTCCAGCTCCCTGCTAACGCACCTGGAGAAGTAGCAGAGGATGCCCGAATCCTTGGGCCCTTTAGCCACGTGGGAAAAGCTGCTGGCTCCTGCTTTGGACCAGTCCAGCTCCTGCTGTGATGGCCATTTGGGGCGTGAAAGATCTCTGTCTCTCCTCTCTGTGACTCTGCCTTTCAATGGTTTCCTTTTTGTCTCTTAAATATGGCCTGCGCAGGGCCCCGGGCTAGGTGGAGGCAGGGGATGACAGCCGTCACCCAGTGGCCCCAGCGCCGCTGCCCCAGCTCCAGCTGCAGTCATTTAATTACATTTCCCTACTTAGCTCAGTAGCAGCCCGCACTTCCAACTCCAGGGAAAACTGAACTGGTTCGAGGAAGCTCTGGCCACGCCAAGCGGAGGTGCGGGCAGGAGGTCTCCGCCCCGCGCTGCCCGCGGCCCCGGTGCCCAGCTCATGCCAACGCCGGAGGGGAGCCCGTTGCTAGGGACGTTGCCTAGGAGGGGCCCGCTTCCGGGACGAGGGCAAGGGGTAACCCGGAAGCGGTCGGCAGTGCGGCGCTGTTTAAAGATGGCGGCGGAGGAACCTCAGCAGCAGAAGCAGGAGGCGCTGGGCAGCGACTCGGAAGGTACTGGCCGTGGGGGCGATGTCCGTCCCGGGCTCGCGGGGGCGAGGCCAGGCCCACCGGTACTCGAGGCGGGCGGGCGGGCCGGCGGGGGCGAGCCGCGCGGCCGGCCGCTGCCCTCCTCGCCTCCCTTCCCCCTCACAATGGAAGGCGCTCCCGCCGCGACCCCCGGGGCCGGGCGGGCCGGCCGAGGTGGCCCCTCTGCCCGCGGCGCGCGCCCGGCGCGGGGCCTGAGGCGGCCCCGGGGCCCCGGTCCAGGCCCGGCCCGGCCCGAGCCGCCCGCGGCGTCGGCGTCGAGTCCGGCTGAGCTGCGGGCCCTGCAGGGCCGCGGCGGCCGTTTGCGGGTGTGCGGGGCGGCGCCGCCGTGCCTGGACCCTCTCCCCGCCCGCCCATTGTGTGCTGAGAAGCCCCCTCTCCTGGAGCAGGTGGGGAGCCCTCCAAGTCGGCTCCGCCCTTGCTCCTCCTCCGAGCCGGCGAGGGACACCCCCTCCCGACCCCCGAGTCCTGCACCGCACCCCGGGCCGGGAGCTGCGAAGGCCAGGACCCCGCGCTGCGATGTGCAAGGGTCACTAAACTGAAGAGGGAGCCGGGGTTGGAACGCAGGTGTCCTGAGGCCCCCCTTGGGGGTCGTGCAGACAGTGGAGCCCGCCGGCCCCACGCGCTGCTGCTGCAGCGTTGGAGGGCACTTCGCCCCCAGCCCCGGCTGAGCCGCTGGGTTCCAGGACAGAGGGTGTGCTGCCCCCGGCCCCGGCCGAACCCTGGGGTCCCAGACATAGGGGAAGCTGCTGGCTGAGGTGCTGCCCGGGTTGAGGCGCTGGGGTCCCCGGGCAGGAGGCGGAGCCAGCGGCCTTGACCGCAGGTTCTTACTTGCCGGAGTGACTTCACCGCCCTGCCTGGATTTGTTCTTTGTCCAATGAGCCCATTACCGATGGCTGGCGTGGGCGGAGGGAGCGCCCGGGCGCCTCCTGTCTTCCCAAGGGCCTGGCCGCCACCGGCTCCCGCGGGATGCCCAGGAGGGCAAGGACTTTGCCAGCTTGGGCGCGGTGCAGGCGGAGGCGGCGCCCAGATGCCAAGCCTGCCTTCTCGCCCCGCTGCCTGCCTGCCTGCTTGCTGTGGAGGCGGCCCGGACCCCGCTCAGCCGGCCCTTCCTCTTCCTGCAGGTGTCAACTGTCTGGCCTACGATGAAGCCATCATGGCGCAGCAGGACCGGATTCAGCAAGAGGTGAGCATGGGGCAGGAGGGGGCCGGGCCTGGCTGGTGAAGCCAGGTCCTGGAGGCCCGCGGGTCACGGTGTGGCTGGGTGTGCTGGCCGAGGTGGGTCACACCACCCCACTGCCTGCCGCCTCCCACAGATCGCTGTGCAGAATCCGCTGGTGTCCGAGCGCCTGGAGCTCTCTGTCCTGTACAAGGAGTACGCCGAGGACGACAATGTCTACCAACAGAAGATCAAGGTGGGCATACGTCAGGGCGGGGGCGACGGGCCTGCTGCTTGCCAGGCCTGGGGGTGGGCTCTGAGTTCAGAGACCACGAGCCACAGCACCTCGGCAGGTGCATCCATGGCCAGTCCTGTGTCCTTGTGTGGGAGTGCCTGGCGTCTGCCCGTGGTGGTTTGCCTGTGAGCCTGAGGGAGCTGCTGCTGGTGGGCCTGTGCATCTAGACAGGTGCCAGCATGGCCAGGCTCGCCCTGGTTGGTCGGACCAGGGGCGGGCAGGAGCCTGGGGAATGGTCGTCTCAGCCTGCGCCCGGATCTCTGTGCCTGTGGTGCGGGTGGCTGCGGGCAGGAGGACCTGCCGTATCAACTTCAGCCGAGGCGGGCTGCCTCACTGCTCATGGTCCCAGTGTGACTGCATGTGTGGGTAATGGGCTAGATAGGCCCGGGGTGGAGGCTTGTTCTCCTGCCTTGGGGAAATCGGGGCTGCTCAGCTCTTCCCCCTGGAGGAGAGCTGGGGGCCGGCCCGGAGGGAGGCCGGGTGCAGTGGCCAGAGTGGAAGCATCAGGCTGGGGCGGGTGTCTGCAGCAGCCACTCTCTTGGCACTGGCTGCATTGCTCCAAAAGAAGCCTGACCCAGTGGAGGACCCAGCTCATGCCTGCAGTCACAGAATTGCACTCCGGACATGGAGCCAGCCTCCTGGGTGCAAACAGTTGCTCTATCACCAGACCTGGCAGAGCCTCCGCTGTTGGCTGTCTCTGAACGCGGTGTTCTACACCGCACAGGACTGCCCGAGGGGTGCGGGTGACAATGCGGGGGCTTGGGACGTGATGCGTTAGGGCTGGGGGCCCAGCTGCAGTTACCAACCACACTGGTCTCTGGCGAAGGTGCCAGGGTGGGCTCCAGCTCCTGTCCCTGAGTCGCTCTGCAAATTCTTGGGTGTTTAGTGGGTCATGACGGGCAGGAGGGTGTGACGGTAGCCCAAGGCCTGCCAGTGCTGCAGCTTGCACTGGATGGAGGCAGCTGGGTGAGAGCTGGCACTGGGGTGCCGGAAGGTGTGGATTTACTCTCGGGACAGTGGGAATCAAGATTTACTTAGGCACAGGAGCCACATGGCTTGGCAACCAAAAGCTGCATGGGCCTGACACCTCCCGGCCTGTATGCTGTAACCAGGCCTGTGTGGGGGTGTGTCAAGAGGAAGGGGCCTTGTGGTCTGGTGGCACCCCACCCTTAATGCATGGACAGACAGAGGGCTTTCAAAGGATCTGCCTGGAGTCAACAGGCAGCCACCTGACTGGAGAGCTGGCAGGGAGTGGGTATGGTGGCAGGGGTGTCTGTGGTGCGAGGACAGCTGTGGGCTGCCACAGGGGGGAGGGGCCTGCACCAAGGAGGAGCTGTAGGTTTCTAGCAGCAGGAGGGGTGCCTGCTGGGATGGGTCCTTGAGTCCTGGGGTCCAGGGGAGGGACAGAGGGCACACAGCCGAGGGGGGCAGCCCCTGCTGGTGGGGCTGAGGGAGTTCCCTGGGCGAGAGGACTCCAGGTCATTGCCTGCGGGAAAAGGGAGGAAGGGGAGTGGACCTGGCCAGGGGCTGGGCCGTGGGGGCCACAGGTGTCTGGCCAGCATGTGAGCCTGGCACTGTGCCCCCTGCCCTGACATTGCCTCCGGTTGAAACGTGGAGAAGCCACATGGTAAAGGAGACATTAGCTCGCACAGCCCTGTAGGCCAAGTGCAGGGCATGCCTTGGGTGCTTCAGGGACCCATGCAACCGGGCTGCATGTGCGCATGTGCGCAGCCTCCTGAGGCTATGGGGGATCTGGTGAGATAACTCCCCTTGTGACCTCAGCAGCTTGGGCGAGGGCAGAGCTGGGACAGCAGGTGGCTGCCATGTGGGGACCCTGGTCGGGCCAGCCCTGGTTCTGGGCCAATGTTGATGGTCAGGGGCGGGGCTGTCCCTCCACAGGACCTTCACAAAAAGTATTCCTACATCCGGAAGACGAGGCCTGACGGGAACTGCTTCTACCGCGCTTTCGGATTTTCCCACTTGGAGGCGCTGCTGGATGACAGCAAGGAATTGCAGCGGTGAGGAGGGTGGGCACCTGGGCACTGAGGGAGGCGGGCAGGGCCTTGCCCGGGACCTGGGTTCTGCTTGGAGCTTCTTCCTGCCCGGGGCTGGGGAACAGGCACCATCACAGTCCCCAGCTGCTAGTCTAGGGCCTGTGCTGGCCGCCTTGTCCCTCTGCCTGCAGGTTCAAAGCCGTGTCCGCCAAGAGCAAAGAGGACCTGGTGTCCCAGGGCTTCACCGAGTTCACAATCGAGGATTTCCACAACACGGTGAGCCACGAGGGCATCTTGAACCGCCCGCCGCGTGGGGAGGGCCGGCTTAGGAAGGGCCCCTCACCGGCCCCTTGTCTGCCCACGGCTGCAGTTCATGGACCTGATCGAGCAAGTGGAGAAGCAGACCTCGGTGGCTGACTTGCTGGCCTCCTTCAACGACCAGAGCACCTCGGACTACCTCGTGGTCTACCTGCGGCTGCTCACCTCGGGCTACCTGCAGCGCGAGAGCCAGTTCTTCGAGCACTTCATTGAGGGGGGGCGGACTGTCAAGGAGTTCTGCCAGCAGGTGCGGCTCCCGTCCACCACCCCCCCGGCCTGGGACCCCCGCCCACCGCCCCCTACCTGGGACCACTGCCCCCAGCCCTGGACCCCCGTCCACCACCCCCTGGCCTGGGACCCCCGTCCACCGCCCCCTGCCTGGGACCACTGCCCCCAGCCCTGGACCCCTGTCCACCGCCCCCCGGCCTGGGACCCTCCCCTGTCTTGGGTCTGGGCACAGGGAGGGGAAGCCCAGTCCTGACCCGCCCACCGCGCCCCTGTGCCGCAGGAGGTGGAGCCCATGTGCAAGGAGAGTGACCACATCCACGTGATCGCGCTGGCACAGGCCCTGAGTGTGGCCATCCAGGTGGAGTACATGGACCGCGGCGAGGGCGGCACCACCAACCCCCACGTCTTCCCCGAGGGCTCCGAGCCCAAGGTCTACCTGCTCTACCGGCCGGGACACTACGACATCCTCTACAAGTAGGCCCGGCCCGCTGGCAGCGCCCCCGGCCCGCCCGCCCGCCCGGTGCCCGGCGTGGACAAAGGGGCTTTTTGTGGTTGTAAATGGTCATATTTCACTCTGCCCTCACCCCCACTTCCTGTCACAACCTCCCACATTTTATTAAAGGGGATGCTGGTGGTGAGCTGCATGTGTGCGTGTCCGCGTGTCCCTGCCACGGGCGGGTCTGCCTGGCACCTGCCCCAGCAGGAGCACTGGGGGGGGCAGGCCTCTTGGGGAGCCCCCTCCTGGCTCTTTGGAGTTGTAATTCCTGGGTGCCTTGCCGGTGCCCTGGAGTGCCCCCACCCTGCTCTCCTGACCAGGACCCAGGCCTGGCTTCCTGCTCTCCAGGGGTGAGTTGGTTGGAGTCCTAGGCGGATGGGGCCTGGCTCTGGACAGGTGTAGGAGCTGGGGTGCGCACTGTGCCCCAAAGTGGTGAGGGAGGGACAGCCTTCAGGTGAAGTGGAGCTTGCCACCCCCTCAACCCTTGCCCCTTCTCTGTGCCTGCTATGTACCCCTTTGAGCCATACTGCCATCTGCATTGGCTGCCTTCCCCTCCACCCTCCACGTGTGGGGTGGGCCCGGGGCATGTGCTCCCTGAGGAGCCTCAGGAAAGGGGGAGTCTTTGCGGGCAGCCCGAAGCCCGCAGCTGCACATTCCCGGGCTCCAGACAGAGCGAGTGCACACAGCGGGGGCTGGCTGTGCGGCTGTCTTTATTAGCAGGCTTCGGTGGGACTGGGTGCTGGGGAAGCAGGATGCTGCAGGAGCAGGCCCGGGGCCAGCCGGAGGTTTTCAGGGCCCTCAGAGCCGGGAGCCGGGTCCTGCAGGCCCAGGAGCGTCTGAGGGCAGAGCAGAGGGCAGGGAGCTGCGGCTCCCCCATCGCACACCAGGGGACCCCATTTCCCTTCCCCTGGGGGCGGGGCTGAGCAGGTGTGTTAGTGGGCTGGGGTTAGTCCAGGGCAGCCAGCCCGGCCAAGCCCTGCTTACCGCTCCTGGTCTGGGGAGTGCGGGAGCCTCAGGCTGGAAGGCAGAGGTCAGTGAGTGCCGGGGAGGGGCCAGGGCTTGGGGGGGCACAGCGTGGTTCGTGGAGGGGGCACCTACCCACGGGGAAAAAGTGCGGGAGCCGCCGGCGGTAGATGGCCTCATCCTTCTCCAGGAACACGCAGATGATGAGCCGGTCCACCTGTGTCAGCCACGGGGCCGGGGATTTGCACCCGCCTTGCCCTGGGGGTGCCCCCGCCCCAGGTTTGCAGCTCACACTACACCCTTCTCATAAGAGACAGCCCCCAGGAGGACGGGGCCCCAAGTCCTCGGGGACCCCACCTTGTCTTTGTGCTGCTCCAGCCACTCGCGCAGTGCTGCCAGCACCACCTCAGCCGCGGCCTCACTGGGGTAGCCTGGGGTGGGGGGCAGGCGGCTGTGAGCGGCTCGGCCCTCCCCACCCCACCCCTGCCTCCGCGCTTGTTCTGGACCCCACTCACCGAACACGCCCGTGGAGATGCAGGGGAACGCCTGGACGGGGCAGGGCAGCGGAGAGGGGGTCAGGGTCCCACGGCTCGGCCTGCCCCCCTCCCGTCCCTGCCCGGGCCCCGCTCACCGCCGAGCGCAGCCGGTGCTCCAGCAGCAGCGCCAGGCTGCTCAGGTAGCAGCTGCGGAGCTCGGCCGCCTGGCCGGCGCTGGGCTGGCCCTGCACGATGGGCCCCACGGTGTGGATGACGTCTGCGGGGCGACAGGGTCAGGCCTGGCCCCGCTCGCTTCCGCGCCCTGCCGGCCGGGGCCGCCTTCCCCACCGAGCTAACGTCCACCCAGGGCACGGCTGCTCCGTGTGGACGCGGCGGAGCCGGGACTGTGACCTTCCTGGCCTGTCCTTGCCCCGCCTGCTCTCCGTGCCAAGGAGCAGCGAGGTTAAGCCCTCTGGCCCCGCCGCACGCAGGCGCCCAGTGTCCCCGCACGCCAGGGGAGACTCACGCTTGGCCGGCAGCCGGTAGCCGCAGGTGATCTTGGCCTGGCCGGTGTCGCAGCTCTGCAGGGTCCGGCACTCGTCAGTGAGCAGGGGCCCGGCGGCCCGGTGGATGCACCCGTCCACTGCAGGGGGAGGAAGGATGGCATGGGGAGGCGCTCCTGAACTCCGGGGCTCCCTGCTTTACATGGGAGCAGTGTAAGCCCCTCCCCCGAGCAGGCCCGGGAGAGGGGCGCCCGCCTTTCCCCTGTCCAGCCCGCCCAGGCCTGGTGGGAAGCAGCGCGGGGCGGCCGGCAGGGGGCGCTCCTGGCCCGCCCTGCTCTTTGGGCCAGCCAGGGAGGCAGGTGGGACTGTTGCGACAGGTGGGAGGCGGGCACAGCCCAGGACCTGTTGTCAGGAACACCTAGACAGTGGCAGGTCCCATCAGGGGACGGGGCCTGGGCTGCGCAGGTGGCTCTGGGAGCTCAAATCCCTGATGGTTAATGAGCCCCTGGTTACAGCATCTCTAATTGGGCCTGGCCTTGGCTTGTTTATCCCATGAGGAGGGCGGGCGGCTGGGGGCCTTGGGAGGAGCCCTGAGGCCCACGGGGCGGGGCCGGAGGTGTGGGGCGATGCTCCTGTGGCGGGGGTCACCCCAGGCAGGCTCCGTGCAAGACTGTGCTTAACTCCTCATGGCTCCAAGACTTTGTTAAAGTCTCAGTTGGCACCAGGGGCAGGGGCAGGCGAGCAGGGGCCATTGCCCCATCTTTGGCAGTAGTGATGCCCCCCAGGCCTGTGCCAGAGAGCTTGGCTGAAAAGCCAAGGACCATCGGCTCCTCAAATCAGCAGGTGTACGGGCTTTGGCCTTGTGTGCCTGTCACCTCCAAACTCTGGCCTCCATGTCAGGGCACAGGTTCAGGCACGTTGGCACATGCCTCCCATCACTGCCAACTTGTACCCTTGTTTTGTTCCCCAGGGAGTTTGTAGCTGGCACGGGACTGGGGATGGGCAGAGGAGTGTGGGAATTTGAGGACAGGGCTTGGCGGGTGGGAGCAGTCAGGACTGGGCTCCCCCTGTGGCAGAGTGGGTGTACCGTCCGGGGTTCCCGCTCTGCTGGGAAGCACTGGAGCCACAGCAGGGCTGGCCACAGACATGCAGCCCACGGTGGCCTCGCTTGCTTGCTCTGGGCCTTGGTGTCCCTTCGTCACATAAGGCGACGGTCCCGTGTCACGGGCCTGCTGGGAGGACACCAGGGCTGGGCCTGTGCAGAGGTGACAGAGGTCTCTGTGGGCAGCTCAGGGCATGTGTCCATGGGACAGGAATAGAGGAGGTAGGCGTGTGTGCAGGAGGTCCACCTACTGTCTGCCCCGGGGGTCCCTTGTCAGGAGCCGTGTACTATAGCCACACTGAAGCCATTTTGAATATAGAACTATGGGCCAGTGGAAAATCCCTGGCTGGCTAGATGCTTGAGAAAGAAGTTATGAAACTAATCACACGCTTAGCTTCAATTGTTTGTAGCAACTGTTTTAGAATATGATTTATGCTGTACCTGCCGACATCTTGTTACTGATTACCTATGCTATTGTTGATATGTTGGTTACTATTGTGGATATGGTGACTGCTCAAGAACAATCGGTCTGGAGACCATGGCTTGCGTCCTAGTTTCTCCTTTCCTCCCTGAGCCTTAGTTACTAAAGAGTATAAAAACCCTCAATTAAAATCAATAAACTGACAGCTTGATCAGACATCCTGTCTTGCTGTCCATTCTTCGTGTCTCTTGTCCCCCAATCTCTCCTAGGTGGTTGCGACCCCCGTTGACTGTCCTGCTGGACGGGACAGTCCCTGGCCGGCCAGGAGGCCCTGCGGTGAGCCGGTAAGCCAGTGAGTGGCCACACTTCAGGGACAAAATGCTTCTGGTGAAGGATTACAGCCAGGCAGCCAGGCCTGCAGGGCTGACCTGGGGCATGAGGGGGCGGTGGCTGGGGCACAGCCCTTCCCAGTGCTGCAGGCCATCACCCACACCCCTGCAGGCAGTGCTGGCCGTCCTGTGTTCCTTGCCCCAGCCCTGCAGATCTCAGGCACAGGCCCACATACAACCCTGCTCAGCCACCTCCAGGTCCTGCTCTGTCTGCTTACCCTGGGCTAAACTGAGCCCTGGGGTACCCCCATCCACTTGCCACTGGCCGCCTCCTTGCTCCAGCCCCTTCAGGACACACGGATCCCTCACCGCCTCCTGCTTTATGGAAGAGGGCAGCTGGCCCAGGGTATTTGGTGGTGGGCCAGTCCGGAGTCCCATCCCTGCCTCCCCGCGCCCACAGCTCTGTGCTCCTGTACCCCTCCTCTCCACATGGGGCCAGCCACAGGGCACCCTGGCTCTCACTGGCACTCGTCCCTCCATTGCTGGTAGAAGCTGCCCTGGCCGTGAGGTACCCCTGCCTTGCCCTGTGCTGGCCCCTTGGAGGGGCGACTGCTAGGGTGGGCCTGGCCAGGCTATCCCAGGAACTGGCCCAAGGAGGTGGGGGGCTGAGGGTGGTGCTGACTGCTATTTAGGGTACTGTAATATTCATGAAGGGAAGATTAGATATTTAAATTTATTCAGCAATAAATGTGCCTCAGTGGGGAAGCATTCCTCACACTAAACAAACAAGCAAGCAAGCAGGGGCCTTGTTAATTATTGATGGGAGCCCTGGGATTGGGAGGGGCAGGACACCCCTCCACTGCCCTGGGTGTCCCTGGAAATCCTGGCCAGCTGACTGCAGACGGAGGTCGGAGCCAGTGGCTTCACCTGAGCCGAGCCCCTGGGACGCAGACATGGCAGGGAGCATGGTGTGGAGCAGCATGGGGACTGAGCCTGTCCCAGAGGAAGGGCCAAGACCAAGACGCACACATGCCCCTTGCTGCCCCACCCCCAGCACAGGGGCACAAAGCCGCTTCCTCAGGGTTGCACAGTTCAGCAGGGGCGATAAGGCCTGGCCTGGGCCTGCACAGTCATAAGCCCCAACACATCCCCTGGTGTGCCACCCCAGAGTGAGAGACCCCCTCGCTCAGCCTGGCACCTTGGGGGGTAAGCAGGCTGGGACTGCCAAGTTGGGCATACGCTGAGCCAGCTGCCCATACCTCATGCTATGGCTACCCCCTTCTACAGATGGTGCAAGCCAGGGGCCTCCCAGGCCAGGCAGAGAGCTGGAGGCAGGAGCTGGGTGCCATCTGGCTGCCCTGCCCACCAGTCCTGTGCCCCTCCCAAGCAAGTGCCAGGGCCCATGAGATAGAACCAAAGTAGGGCACCAGGCTGGGTCAATGACATTCCCAGGGCTCTGCACTCTCCCCTTTCCCACTGTACCCCCGATCCAGCTTTGAATTAGGTGCCCCCTTAGGCCAGAGCTGCACGCCTGTGGCTCATTCTCAGAGGAGCCTCTGTCCACTATGTCACTTGTTCAGTTGACAAACCTGCCCCACCCTGGGCTCAGCACTGGATTTGGACTAGGCTGGGGCCGGTAGGGATGCGGCGCCCAGTCTGGTGGGTGCCAAGACAGACAGGCAGTCGGGCGGATGCCCCAGGGGGAGGAGATGGATGGGCGACAGCTCCACGATGTGATCCGAAATTCATTACGGGGTGAGCTCAGCGGCCGTCCGCAGGGATGTGAAAACATCAAGGCTTCATTATGTACACAGCAGCGGCACCTCGTTTGTCATGTGGAAATTGCTGGCAGCGTGAGGGCCTCGTGGCGGCCGTGCGCGGCTGCACCGCCATCTTGCCTGCCCAGCCCACGTGTGGGTCACAGCCAGTGCCTCTGTCCCGTCATCCAGAGAAGGCCAGCGTGGGGAGGGGGGGCGGGGCAGCACGGCCAGGCCCCCTTCCTTGGGAAACACCTGGCACTCCCCTGAGGTGAAGCCAGCACCCAGAGCCGGCCAGCCCCACCCGAGGCCCACCTCTCCCTGCTGCAAACCACACCCCGTTCAGGGCCCACCCTAGAGGAGGTGCTAGTGGGGTTGATGATGACGTGGAGGGGAGGGGCCCAGGTCCCAGCAGGGAGCTTAGCATGTGCACGGGGCAGGCAGGGACGGGGCTGGGGGGATGCATGAGGAGGGGAGACTGCACCTGCCGGCCTGGCAGCAGCCAGCAACAAAAACTCTGCCATCCCTTGGGGTGTGGGAGGAGGGACATGCTCTGAGCACACCTCGGGGCCTCTGCTGTCCCCTACCCCTGCGCCCCAATGTGGCCCTGCCTTCCCACTTCTACCCTGCCACTCCCACGGCCCTCACCCCAGACTGGCTCAGGGACACGTCTGGGGAGTATGGCTCCCGAGCCCCCAGGGCCTGGCCAGGGAGGCTACAGCCTCGCCTGCAGACGACCCTGGCGGCCACGATGTGCTCTCCCCAGCGGAGCCTGGCCACGGCTAATCGGGGCAGCCAGAGGCAATCCCTGTCCTGGCGGCCACGGAAGTAATCGGGGATTAGCAGAGGTGGCAATGGAAGATAGATCCTGCCTGGCTCACTGGAGGGACAGCAGTGACCCCGCTGTGCCAGCAGACCAGCAGGCAGGAGTGGGGTGACGGCCAGGGACAGCCCTGGTAGCTCCAGGGCCATGGGGCTGGGTCTTGGGTGAGGAGGGGACAGGCCAGTTCTGCAGCAGTAAGGGACCCATGGTGGGCAGGCCCGGGCCTGGCGGAAGGGATTCTGTGTAGGGGTACCTGGGGCATGCAGTGTGCGCACCACCAGCACCGACTCAGGAGGCAACGCCGGCCCTAACTCAGGGGCTGTAGGTGGGGGGCTCCTGCAGGCTTGGCAGGAGGGGTGCTGGCCCTGAGGGGTGTGTGTGGTGGGGTGAGCTCCACCCTGCACTCTTATCCACCGCCGCGGGAGCAGAGATGGCGGCCCTGAAGGAGTCTGTCACTGGAGCTGGGCCGTGGCAGGCACGGTCATGATGTAGATGAATAATTGAAACGCTCCGATACATTTATTATCCCTTTAGTGCGAAAGTGGCAGAGAAAGACAAGGGTAATTGAAAAGGAGCGCACAGATCTCCCCGGAAAGCTGTGCGCTTTGTGGCCAAGTAAACAGCGCAGTCCCCGGCTGCGGGCTGCCACTCCCCGCCTGATTTAAGACTCACCGCCCTCCTACTCACCTCACAACAGTGACTGGGATACCCAGTGGTGCCCTGAGCTGCCTTCTGGGAGGTGGGGGCCATCTTGTGCTGCTCCACCTGCTGAACTCCTATACAGCCTTCAGAGCCCAGGCAGGCCCAGTCCCCTGACTCTGCAGAGAGCTCCCCGCCCAGCTGGGTGTCCTCCAGGACAGAGTCAAATCCTGAGTACCTGGCCCCTCCCCCAGCTTGGACAGCAACCCCCCAAGGGAGCAGCCAACACACCCAAGCCTGGCCTGAGGCCTGAGAGGGGCCCAAGGGGCAGTACCCCCCAGGGGAGGCCCTAGGAACTCTCCCCCAGGCCAGGGTTCCTCTGCTCTCAGTGCTGAGTCTCCCACTCCTCTAAAACAGGGGCTCCCCACCCAGGCTGGCCCCTAGGAGGACAGCTAAGTAACCTCTGAACGCTGGCCCAGGAGTGGCCAGGCAGCAGGGGCTGCTGGGGGGAGGGCAGTAGGGGCTGCGGGGGGGAGGGCAGCAGGGGCTGCTGGGGGGGAGGGCAGCAGGGGCTGCGGGGGGGAGGGCAGCAGGGGCTGCGGGGGGGAGGGGAGCAGGGGCTGTGGAGCAGTGGGGGGCCAAGCAGGCGACTGGAGCGGGATGGTGGGCAGCACGGGATACAGTGTGCCCCATGCACAGGGTGGGCTGGGGCAGGGTGGCAGCCTGAATCTTTGCAGCAGGAGCCTGCAGAGACCCGGGGGCAGGGCAGGGGATATCTGGGTGAGCTCAGGTGGAGGCCCAGCCCTGCTCCCCTGCAACAGGTGAAAGCACCTTAGGGCCAGACCAGCAGGGACTCGGGAGGGAAGTGGGGGTAGTGGCAGCACCTGCATGGCAGCTGTGGGGCGCAGAGGAGGTCCGGGGCCATCTCCCATGCCAGGGTGGTGCCAGACCCCCTCCGGCCTCAGCCCTGTGCCGTCCACTCCCCGCCACCTCCACCTTGTTCCAATCACATTAGCGGAGTGACAGCCCCGGCAAGCACTCGCGGCGGCTCCATAAATCTCGGTCGGCGTTAAAAGCCTGGACTCCGGGCCCACTTCCTCCCAGGGTCACGGCCGCACCATCCATCTGCTCGCCAGTCAGGCCCCGTGCAGGGCCCGCCCCCAAAGCTGCAGGGGGAGCCACGGGCACCCTCTCCGGGGGCCCTCCACTTTGATTTGGCCAGGGTAGGTACCCCTCTCGACTTCCCAAAGTGGGGTCCACAAGCTGCCCCTTGCTACCTGCCCTCTGACGTCATCCCCTCCCTGAGCACCTGTTCCACCAGGCCCTTCTGGGTGCTGTAGACACAGTCCTCCCTGCTCCGAGCAGGGGATGACAGAGACCGTTGCTGACACCCCCAGGCGGGGGGCAGGGAGGCACCCCTGAGAAGACTGGTGAGGTTCAAGGGCAGCATGCGGGCAGGGGGCTGGACCGGGAGTCTGAGGGGGACCCTGGCCTTGGCTCAGAATAGGGGTGACAGGCTGCCGTGGGAGTTTAAAAGGCCGCACCTTGTTCAGCCTGCCCCATCCTGACCAAGGGCGGAGCGAAGCTGCAGCCATTCTGGTGGTCTTCGCCTGCTCCCCACCTGCTGGCTGGGCTCTGCCCACCCCTCTGGGCCCATAGGTGCTCCTTCCTGGGCCTGCATTGTGCCCAGGGACCCAATTCCCAGCACCCTGCACTCCTCACACTCCCACCTAGGTCTCGGGTCCTGCTGCAGGTGCCATCTCCTCCCAGAGAACTCTGGGTCACAGGGTTGCTGTGCTTGCTCCAGGGGCAGGGAGTGGGCGGGCTCGAGGCCTGGCACGCACCAGGTCACCCCCAACCCTGTGCACGTGTCCAACCCCTCCCCCTCTGAGCCCTCCCCTAGGACAGGCCCACCTCCGAGGGTCACCATGTCCGTCCTGCAGCTCCCAGTAAAGCCCCTGGCTCTGGGCCTCGGTCGCCTCCATGGGGACAGCCAGAGGAGAAGTTGGGGGTGGTCGGTGCGGGGAGGCGAGCGCAGCCCGGAGCAGCCCCACCCGCCTCCCGCCACCCGCCGCCCGCCTGGCGACAGCACTTAGTTATTCCCGACCTCCGCTGCCCCTTTTATTCTTCCCCCTTTTAAAACCTGGCCTGGGCCCCGCCGCCGCGGGTGTAAACATGGCGCTGGGATTTATCCGACGGCGCATTAACCCCTGGCCTGTGGCTCGCCAATCATCCAGCCTCCTGCACAGACAGCGGTGGCTGCCCTGCCCGCTGGCCAAAGGGGCTGGGGGTCCCCCCCAGTGGGGTGGGGATGAGGGGTGGGAAGGAGGCTACAGCCCCAGGGTGACCAGGAAGGCGGGACTGAGGGGCCCCTGGGGTGCCCTCCAGGTCACCCCTGCACCTCAAGCCCAGGTTCTCAGGCCCACCCTGATTTGCCTTCCACAGCCTCCTGGTGGTGACCAACAAGGTCAGGAGCACAGGGCTCTCCAGGCTCCCAGGGCGGCGGGCTGGGCCCTTCTCCCTGTCTCAGGACCCTCCCCCCCAGGGCCAGCACACTCATCCCACGACAGGCCAGGAGGCCTGCATCTTGTCCGGCCGCGGCTGTATGATGAGGGAGCCAGGCCTGCTCCCACTCGGGGTTGGAGAGGAAGACAGGGGTAAGCTGCCCAGAGCCAACAGGGTTGGGGCAAGGGAACGCCGAGGGTTAGGGCTGTGCCCTGGCCGCACCCCGAAACCAGAAGTCAGGAAGATCCACTCACCGCCTCCGCCTCCAAGCAGCGAGCTGTTGGCTGTAAGAGAAGAAAGAGGCGGGTTAGCCGGTTGCCGGGAAGGCGGGTGCAGGGCCAGAGCCTGGGGCCCCAGCCCTCGGAGCCATGAGCGGGGGCGGGCGTGGAAGAGGGGCCCACAGGAGGAAAACCGGGGTGGCCCACCCCGGGAAATGGCCGCACACGATGCCCAGGCTAGGGGCGGGGGCAGCGGCAGGCTGAGCCTCAGCTTGAAGGGCATTGCTACCAGCTGGGCGCTCCTAGGGAGCTCCAGGACTAGGGTTCCACGGGTGGATAATCGGGCCACGTGCCTGTTTTCTCACGTGTAAATGAGAACAACCTCACCTCCCAGAGCTGGGGTGAAGCTTCTGGCTGCAGGACAAGCCTGGGTGACCTCCCCCGTCTTGCTCTTCCCAGCTGGCTGTCTCCTACTGGGCTAACGTGGGGCAGAGCGGGCTGGGGCTCATAGCCCCGCTTTCTGGGACCAGCTCCCGCCCACGAGGCCTGCAGCCACGACACCCCCATGGCTGAAGGGCGCGGGATGGCCACATGCGCGCGAGCAGGTGCGGCCCAGGTGCGCCGGCGCCAGGTGAGCCTTCAGAGCCTCCTCACCCACAACACCTGCTGGGTCCTGGGGAGGCTCGGGGCGCCCAGGGCAGGACCTGCGCCCGACAGGCACCCGTGCGCACGCTGCTAAGTGGTGTCGCCGGCTCCGAACAGCCGGTCTCCCGGAGTTGACAGCTCCTCGCTTGGGGAATAATTAATTCCATAGCCCGAAAACCCTGGGCTGCGAGTTGCCACGTTACTGGGGAGATTAATACGAGCAGCTAATTAAGATGGAGCGGCACAGAGCGGCGGGGCGCTCCAGGAACAGGGCTAGGGGCCGCTGGGGGGCGGGAGCAAGGCAGGCTGGGCGACTGGGGTCACAGCAGCCAGGAGTGCCAGCAGGTGAGGGGCCCTGCCCCAGGCACCGTGGTGGCCTCTGTGAGGACAGCTCGCCAGGCCTGACTTGAGAGTCTGTTATGGGCCCTGTACCAGACTCACAGCAAGGCCCCCAAGGAGGTGCGCCTGTCCCCATGTCACAGGGAAGGAAATGAGGCCCTGAGAAGGGTGGGGGGCGGTCCCAAAGCGGCTCCACCGGGACTGGCGGGGGTCCGTTCAGCACGCAGGGACTGTCCCAGCTCCTGCTGTCTGTCACATAGTAGGCGGGCGCATGCAGTGGGCCAGGACCCTGCAGAGAGCACCCTGGCAGCATGAGGGGTGCGGGCTGTCGGAAGTCCCCCACAGGCCCGTCCTGGACAGCAAGTATGGATGGGGGTCTCAGGTCACCCCCCTGGGCGGGCACCTGCAAGCCCTGGCGCTGTCAGGCGCTGCACTCCATGGCCCAGGGCCCACCTCCCCCGACACTGCTCTCTCTTAATTAACAGCGGCTGCAAACGAGCTGGCTCGCACCCAAGCAGGCGCTGCGCCAAGCGGGTCGGCAGCCAGCCGCGACAGGGCGGAAGGGGCGCTGACCTCCCGCCTGGGGCCCGTCAGGAGGGGAGGTCACCCCACCCTCTCCCTCCCTGCCAACACCCCCGGGGGGCCTGAGGGGGCAGCTGGAACTCTGAGGGGTTGGCCAGGCCCTGTAGGAAGGCACGCCTGGTGTGTGGGGGGTCTCTTCCATAGTGGGTAGGCTCATCCCTGACCCCTGCTTGCAGGAACCCAGGGACCCAGGCTTTACTGCAGAGAACCCGGGGGTGGGGTGGTCTGTGAGCTCAAGAGGGGGCTATGAACTGCCCAGGCTTGGCCTTAACTCAGGGGCCATGTCAGGTGTTCCAAGGCGGGGACAGATTCCAAACCTGTGTGGGCCCTGAGGGCTGGGGGGGCGTCCTGGTCAGCCTCCTCCAAGAGGCCTGCCTGTCAGTCCCACAGCAGGAGGGGGGAGCGGCCCAGCCCTGCTGGGTGTCCCTTGCCACCTGATGATCCGGCTTCCAGCCCAGTGCCGCTCCTGTGACCTTGGGGTAGCCCTCCTCCTCAGTCCATCATGGCTGTTACTGCCAAGTCCTTGGTCCTCCAAGAGGAGGCTGGACACTGGGTCCCCTCCTCTGTCCCTAGCCTTGGCTGCTCCGGCCTCGGGCTGAAACTGCTCAGGGGTTGGTGGATGGCCCACTGCTCAGCAAGACTGAGGTCCTAGCACTTGGCAGCCATCACCGCAGGGCGGAGCTGGCCTTGGCTTTGCTCAGTAGAGCACCAACTGTATGCCAGCTGTGTGGGCACTAGGCATGTGGAGATGGACACTCGAGGAGCCTGGCCTTGGGAGCTGCCACAGCCGAAGAGTGATATGTGACTTAATGCAGTCTACACGCCTGGAAGGCTTCCCAGAGGAGGTGGCTGGGCGTGGTAGGGGAAGCCTGGTACAGGGCCCTGGAAATGAAGACCAGTGGGAACAGGACATGGCTTCACCAGAGGACCAGAGAATGAAGAGGCCCTGGTGGGGGATGGGGTGGGGGCAGGAGGACCGTGCCTGGGGTGGGGGAAAGCCAGGGGGCTCTGGGAGCTGGGTGGGGGTGGGGAGTGAGAGTGGGCCAGCCAGAGGCGACTGTGCACCCCTCCTGCTGTGGGCTGGCATTGAGATCACAGTGCCCCCCATGGCGACAGCACCTTACCCAGCCCAACACAGCCCGGGCACTGCACACACTGAGGGGCCCCAGCAGGCATGGCCTCAGGCCCGGCATGCTTCCAGCAGCTCAGGAAAATGTCAATTTTTTGTAACATAAAAAGAAAAAAGAAATGAAGTTCGAGGTCAAAGAAAATGTTTTTAAACTATAACATTTGTCTTCATGCCAACAGCATCCTGTGCGCAGTTTGCCGCGGTGATTGGTGGAGGAAGGGACGCCCCCTTACCCGGCCTGGAAGCTCCTGCTGTGCACCCATTGGTGTTCCTAACCTGTGTCATTCCTGGCTTGCTAGTTACAATCTTCCTGACAGGCCCCATGTGGAAAGAGAGTACCTCCCCTTTGTTGCCAGAACAAAGACTCGGCCCCCTCCCCCCACCGTGCACCTCAGGCTCCCCTCCCTCACATGTGTGCCAGTTCCTGCGGCCCCAGGGCCTTTGCCCATGATGTTGCCACCAGCTGCCCCACCCTAAGATCCACCCTTGCAGAGCTGGCCCCTCCTCACCAGGCAACATTCTCACCCTCTACCTCAGCTCCCCTCCTCCCGCGGCTCCCAGGGCAGAGGCCGACAGGTGCCCTCCAGCTTCCCGAGCAGCCCCTACAGGTTGGCCGCCCTGGCCGGCCTCCAGCAGCCTTGCAGGCGATCCGCCCCCCCCCCCCCCCAGGGCTGGGGGCCGGGCTCCCTGACGGAGCAGGAGGTGTGTGGGCGGCTGGCCCAAGGGCAGAAGTGGGACACCTAGGTTACACTGCCCCCTTGGCAGGTGCAGCAGCCTCCATGGCTGCTCCCTGACAGGGAGGAAGGAAGTCCTCCTGCTGGGGGCGGGCTAGGTGAGGGGCGCCAGAGAGAAGCCGCAGTGACCCGAGGAAAGTGCTGAGCAGGTCCCTGGGCCTGGGAGGGGCCCTGGAGAGCAGGCACGGGGTGACATTGAGGCCGGCACCACCCCCCCACGTTGCATCCTCCACACATCCCTGCCTGGAGCGCCTGCCAGCTGCGGGGGCTGCTCCCCGGCACCCCCTGCCGCATAGCTTGGCTCGCTGCCTCTATGCCCCACATGTTGCCTCCACTGCTCATGCACCTGGGCTGCCCACGTGGTGCTGCGGGCACCGAGCTCACCTCCAGCGGGGAGACGATCCAGAAACCACAGAGCAAGAATGAACTTGAACAAGAGTTGCCGTGGATGCCAGAGGTTGTGAAGGCAATAAAAGGGAGAAGAGAGTGGCGGTGGGCGGGCAGGTGGAGCCTGACCCAGAAAGGGTGGCCTTGGGACCCATGGGACAACAGGAGGAGGGGGCAGCAGGCCTGGAGGGGTGGGGAGGGCCCTGCTGTAGCCCAGCTGGCAGAGAAGGAGGACGGAAAGGTGAGAGGGGCCCTGAGCATCCCCTGGGGCAGCTGGGAGCAGGGGCAGGCTGCCTGGGGCTCTGCATGGGGGTTGAGGGGTGCTGCTGACCACTGCACTGGCTGCCTTCCCAGGGCTCCCCTGGGGATCCGGAGCCCCTCCCCCTCCTCCGGAGCCTGCTGGCCCAGGGGCTGGGTGCCACTGCTGCCGCCTGTCTGGGCCCGGGCAAGCAGTGTTCATGCCAGCTCTGGGTCCCACATGCCGGCGGCGGGATCCATGTTACTTAAGGGCGAGTCATTTAAAACAGGTTTGAGATGAGAAACATCCCGCAGATGGCCTAGAGAGCGGAGTGGGCTGAATTCGTAAGATAAAATAAGAAACTTCAAAGGCACCTCCAGCAGCTGGCACGTTCCACGTGTCTACCAAGCGCCATCCCCCCAGGCCAAGGTCAACGTCCTCCCAGCTGGGACTGTCCGGCCAGGTTGGGCGGACCCACGCGAGCCTTTCTGACCCTTTCCCAGCCGAGAGGTGGGGGGACAGTGAGGGAGACGGGCCTCCTGGACGGGTGGGGGTACACAGGGGCTCACGTGTGCGGGCACCAAGCAGACCCCCAGCGTCCATGTGGGACCACTGCCACCATCTCAGATGCACACGTTGCTTCCCACCCCATTGGCAGATGGAGAAACTGAGTCCCAAGGAGGAGCCCGTCTGGGCAGCTCCTCCTCCTGGGCCTCAGCTCCCTCAGCCTGCCTATCAGCCAAGGGTGGAGGTAGAGATGATGAATGAGCTGGCAGGATCCAGGCCTGGTGTACTGCACGTAAAGCCACCGCCTGCGGTGCCAATGCCGACAACCCAGGTGTGAGTGCTGCTTCAAGTCCTGACTGCTCCCTGCTTGTGGCCTGGGAAAGCAGCTGAGGATGGCTTGAGTGCCTGGGGCCCTGCACCCATGTGAGAGCCCTGGAAGAAGCTCCTGGCTCCTGGCTTTGGTCCGGCCCAGCCCCAGCCATTGTAGCCATTTGGGGAGTAAATCAGCAGAGGGAAGATCTAACTCTGCCTTTCATAAAATAAATGAATCTTAGAAAAAAAAGAAGGTGCTGTAAAATTGCTGAGGCCATATAGCCCCCAGTGGGTGGGTGTGGCTGTCGAGGGCACGGGCGCCTTCCCTGCTGGCCAGGACACCCTGAACTCAGCATCACAGAGGACCAAGTGTGTGGGCGCCTCCTCCCAAGGCCCCATCCCTACGCCCCCCTGCGGACTCCCAGCTAACCACATCGCCGAGCGAACCTGGAAACCACATGAGCCCTGAGTCCTGGTGTCCCCAGGCCAGCACAGAAAAAGGGTGAGATGAGCTGCAGCCACAGCAACAATGACAGTGGTGGCGGTGGCCCCAGGACCTTGCTGGATGCACAGCTCCATTATACAGAAGGACAAACTGAGGCTGTGAGATGCATGGGCCAGGGTCACACAGGGAACCTGGCCAGCCAGCTCTGGCTTGGTTGGACCAGCACCTCTCTGCTTTACCTTGGACCCGAGCCCAGGGATGGGTGAGGTGGGAACACAGCTGGGCTTCTTCTGCCCCTTCCTCCGCCTCCGCCTCCCTGGAGGTTACCTGGCTGTGCTCACAACTGCACAGCTCTGGCCACCCCCTCCCTCCTTCCCACATGCAGTCCACCCGGTACCTCCGTCGTCCTCTGCCCAGGGCCTGGGGATACCAACCCTCCTTTGCCCAGTGTGGACCGCCTGCCCCACAGGTCTGGTCCCTGGGCACCTTCCACTTTAGTGCTATCTCCTTCGGTAACGAATTTCCAGTTAAGGCCCCAAGTTGGAGAAGAGACCCAGACAGGAAGCAAGAGTGCAGTGTGAATCAGCCATCCTGTCCACTGGCTGGGCCCTGCTGCACCTCCCACGGGCCTGTGGCCTGAAAAGCAGGTCCCTGGGCCCACCCTCGGGTCTCCAGCCGCCTCTCCCACTCTCCCCACCCCCAGAGCCCCAGCCATTTTTGCTGCTTTACTGATGAGGAAGCGGGGGAGGGGCGTGTTTGGAGGGGTTGGGTGACTCGTCCAGGTCACGGCGCTGGGGAGGTGGTGTGGCTTCAAGGGGGTGCCAACTGCTGCTTGACTGTGTGTACATGGTGGGGGGGAACCCCTGCTGCCACGCATCCCCCAGAAGTCAGGGGTTCAGGCACTCAGCATCGACATTAGCATAACCATGATCATGACCAGCCCGAAACCCAATTACCCTGAGATGGCTTGGGCTCCAGCCAGCCGGTGTGGTCTCCTCAGTGAAGGAATGAGAGGTGGGCGGGTGCTGGGGATGGGGGGCCTCAGCCACAGCTCCCGCAGGAAGCATCCTGGAACCCCGGGCTCTGCGGCAGCTGGAAAACCACAACCGCCTGCAAGCAAAACTCAGGGTGGCCCCTCCGCCCCCCAATGCTGGCTGGCTGTGTGACCCCTGGAAACGCCTCAATTTCTCTGGCCTTCCATTGTCTTCTGAACAAAACAAAACGAAACTAAACAGGGAGTATTTGCAGAGAAAACCAAACCAAGGATTGGGGGGGTGGCAGGGAGGAAGAGGTGCCCCAGGTCTGACTGGCCTGCAGGCCTGGCCTCCATCGCCAATTCTGGGAGGGTTCCAGCACCGTGACCTTGGCCTCACGCTGGACATGACTCCCACTGAGTGGTGGGCTGGATCCTGCAGGCCCGTGCTGTCCTCTGCTCTCCGGGGGTGGTGTGTGTGTGTGTGTGTGTGTGTGTGTGTGTGTGTGTGTGTGTCCCTTCAGCTGCCCATTCTGCCACAGGCCGGCAGCGAGGGGCTCTAGGCCACCTGTGTACCCAGGGCCACACACGCACCTTCCTCTTGGGTGCCCGCTGTGGGAGCAGTGTGGCTGAGCTGGGCTGCTTGCGCAGTTTTAACTTTGCTAGTTATTACCAAATTGGTCTCCAAAGTGGTTGTTCTGATGAACGTTTTAAAATATAAATTAGATCATGTCACTTCCCTGCCTTAAGCCCTCTGATAGCTTCCTATTATACTTAGAAAGGAAATGAGCGCTCTCCTCCATGACCACCATGCACCCCCCCCACAGGCTCCTCTCCCTCCCATGTACCCCAGGGCCTTTGCACCTCTCCCTGCCTGGCACTCTTATTTCAGCTCTTGTCCAACCTGGCTCCTCCCTCTCCTCTGGGTCTCATGTCTCCTTCTGCAAGGAGTCCCCCTGATTTCCCAGTTAAGGTGCCCATTGCCAGCACGTGGGCATGGAGCGTAGCAGCTGAGCTCATCGGTGAAGACCTTCACGGCCCAGACCACACCCCAGTTCTGGCGGCTGCTGACACAGAGGCTGGGAGGCCTGGAGTGATGGCTGCGTCCCTGCCACGCCTGGGGGAGACCTGGATGGTGCGTCCACCTGCGGCTCCGGCCCTGGCCCAGCCCTAGCCGCTGCAGGCCCTGGTTGTGAGCCAGTGAGCGGATGGGAGCTCTCGCGCTGCCTCTCAATTAGGTGAACATATTTTTACTGCTGTGTTTATTTGTCCTGATTCTCTTCACTCCCTCCTTCGCCACCCTCAAAGCAGCCTTCGGGGTTTGTTGGCTCCTGGACCCCAAAGGCCTGGGTGGGGCCTTTTAGGCCCACGTGATCCTTCAGCAGACACACGGGGCGGGGGTGCTGCCAGAGGACCGAGGGTCCCTGCCCGGAGCCCTGTAGGCCTGGGATGCAGGCAGCATGCAAGGGCGGGCGCACCCTGATCCTTCTGCCACAGCCCTTGGGGGTGGGGTGGCAGTGCAGGTGCAGGAGTAGCGAGGTGCGGAGCTGGGCTGCTCTGGGAGTGGGTGCGCCAGCCGGGCTGAGCTGAGACAGGCGCAGAGCACCGGAGGCACAGCTGCACCCAGGGGACCAATTATTGGCCCGGGCAGGAGGGATCCCAGCGTGGCTGGATCCAGTCAGTGGGAGAGGGAGCCGTCAGGGACAACGCTCGGCCCTGCGGCCTTCCTCCACCCTCGCCAGCAGCGAGAGGGGCTCCCGGCCCGCCCCCTGGCTGAGGCCCTGGGGGTCTTAACCTGTGGGGTCACAGCCCTCCATTCCATGGACAGCTTCAGAGGCATCCCCAGACATGGCCACAACGAGTTCCCCCCCACCCTGGACCTCTTGCAAGGCAGCCCTGCGTAAGACAGGTCCAGAAGGCTGGCCACCACACAGGGTGTGGCATCGAGGCTGGACCTGGGTCGCTCGCTGTGCAAGGACCTCAGGTTGGACACAGAGAACTTCCCGCCAGCCGCGGCTCCTGCGTGCACCTGCCAGGCCTGGTGATCAGACTTGATCCCAACCTGGGCCCTGCCCCGTCTGCCTCAGGGTCCCGCGGTGCCAGTGCCCCGTCCTCCCTGTCTTTCCCGGCTTGAGCTGCACTCCGTGAGGGAGGAGGAGGCTGCCTGGCGGCCATTGGTATGCGAAGCCAAACCTCGGCCCCCGCGTGGCCCAGCCTGGGCTCTTTAAGAACCGCTCCTTGGCGCCGCGTGCCGGTTGCCAGGCAACCCTCCTCCCGCCCCCTGCCTGCCCGGGGACCCCGCCCCTGCCCTCCTTGCTCCACCCCCGCCCAACCCCAGCAGGTGCCGAGCTGGGAACCTGCGGGTGCAGGTGAGAGGGGCTGTCAATGACCCCCACCCAACCGGGGCCTGTATTGCAGCTCTGAACTCCCAGGATTTGGGGATGTGGACCCCATGTTTAGGGATATCCTTTCCCCTCACTGTCCCAGACAGGTAAAGCTGGGGGTCCCAGAAGATGCCATAGTCCAGGCCTGGGTGGGAGGGCAGGACTCAGGAACCCCACCCAAGCCAGCATGCCATCTTCAGTGGTATCAGCTATCCCAAGTGCTGGGGGACAGAGAGGAGCTCGGGGGAGGCCTCAGCGGAGTGACTGGGCAGTGGGAGCTAGGAGGGGCAGGGCTGTGGGAGAGACTGAGGCAGCGACCCAGCTGCAGGGGGCACAGACGAATGGGGCATTGAGGAGGGTAGAGGGCTTGGCCAGGGCGGGGGGTGCCTCCTCCAGCATCTCTCCAAGGCTCCCAGCTTGACTCCTGGGGGTCCTTGACATCCCCATTCCCAGCGGCTCCCCTCCCAGCTCCCCTGTGGCTTCCTGTGGCCCTGCCCTCTCTGCAGACCAGGCCCCACCCCTTGCTTCCTCCTTCCACACCATTCCAGTGCCAGTCTGCAATCAGAGGGAGGCTCAGGCACCTCCTGGCCACGCCTCACTTCTGCTGCCTTCTACCCCTGCCCAGCAGCCTCCACACCCTGGCACCTGCTGATCCCTCCGTGCCACACAGGTCCCCTCACTGCATTCTGCTAGGTCCGGCTCCAGCCCAGCCCCCATTGTATGCACCAGAGGCGGGGGACCCACCCACCCCGAGGTGCTCCCAGCACAGCAGAGGGGTGGGTAGCAAAGCAGGACCACCAGTGATGCGATCAGTCATGCCCCCTAGTCTCAGAAATGCCTCCCACAGCTGCTGGGCAGATGGGCAATTGAGCTGAGGCCCCCAGGGGAAGCTGGGGTGGCAGAGGGAACTGGGGCTGCCTGTGAGCAGGTCTGCGCCCCTCTACCTCGCTCTGCCCACAGGGACACCCGTGTTGGGAGGTAGTGGGGTCAGGAGGTAAGACCCTTGCGATGGTGCCAGTGGCTTTACTAGAAGAGGCATGGCTGGAGTCCCCAAGCTTGCTTGGTTGTATGTGTGACAACCTCCGTGAACTGGCACTGTCCCTGGCAGCAGAAAATCTCCCCCAAGAGGTGAGCCCTTGGACCCCCAGAGCCGAGAACTGCCCTGCCCTGCTGCCTCTCTCCATTCCCTGGTCTGCGCCCTGGGCTAGGGCAGTGGCTGCGTTAGAGAGGCAGGGTCAGGGGAGGCCTGGGGGTGGACATGATGCGTCTGGGGTCTGAGAAGAAGACGCACAGCCGGGGTCTGATGAGGTGGAAGGACGGGGGACTCCCGGCTCGGGGGCGGGGCACCTTCCAGGCCTTCCGGGGTCTCCCAGCTCCCTGGTCTTGATGTTTTTGTCCCATCTGTGCTGGCTGCTGGAGCAGCAGCTCTTGGGCTGGCTCCCTGGCTCTCTGACCTGGGGCCCTTCCTGCCATTCCTGGCCTCACGCTGATGGGCAGGAAGGCCCAGCCTTGTACTGGGTGCCCAGGGGAAGTTTTGTGCCTAGCAGCAGGGAAGGCAGCACGGTGGGGTTCAGGTGTTGGGGCGCAGGTCCAAGGAGCTGTAGGGCCTCCAGCGAGGGCTGCTGGGCTGGCCAGGCACCCTGGAGTGGTGTGCATAGCTAGTCTGCCACAAAGCCACCTGCCTGTGATTCTGAGCCAGCAACCCAGGGTACCCTGCACATTGCCCGGGCTGTGGGACAGGACCAGGAGGCTGGGTGCTCAGTGGCTGACTCTTGGGGCCCTGGGGGGCCCTCCTAGACAGAACTCAGAGATGCGCTGGCTGGCACTGTGGTGCCATGGGTTCACTTGCCCTTTCCAATGCCAGCAGCCTCTATCGGAGTGCTGATTCAAGTCCCAGCTTCCAGTTCAGCTCCCTGCTAACAGACTTGGGAAGGCAGCAGATGGCTCAAGTACTGGGGTCCATGGGAGACCCGGAAGTTGTTCCTGCTCTCTCACTTGGCCCGGCCCTGGCTCGTGTAGGCATTTGCGGAATGATCCAGAAATGGAAGATCTCGCTCTCTTTCTCTTATTCTGCATATGAGATATCTTTTTTTTTTTTTTTTTTTTAAGTCAGATATACAGAGAGGAGAGACAGAGAGAAAGATCTTCCGTCCGGTGGTTCACTCCCCAAGCGGCCGCAACAGCCGGAGCTGAGCCAATCTGAAGCTGGAAGCCAAGAGCTTCTTCTGGGCCTCCCACACGGGTGCAGGGTCCCAAGGCTTTGGGCCATCCTTGACTGCTTTCCCAGGCCACAAGCAGGGAGCTGGATGGGCAGAGGGGCCGCCAGGATTAGAACCGGTGCCCACATGGGATCCCGGTGCGTTCAAGGTGAGGACTTGAACTGCTAGGCCACTGCACCGGGCCCGAGATATCTCTTTAAAAAGATTAATTTATTATTTCCAAGTCAGAGAGAGAGAGAGAGAGAGAGCGCTTCCATGAGCTAGTTCATTTCCCACTGGCTGCACCAGGCTGAAGTCAGGGCTCCGGACCTTCCTCTAGGTCTCCCATAAGGTCCTGGTGCCCAGGGGACTTTCTCAGGCCATTACCAGGGAACTGGATGGGAAGTGGAACAGCTGGGACTTGAACTAGGATGCCAGCATTGTAGGCAGAGGCTTTACCCAGTACGCCACAGTGCTAACCTTGGAGATACACGGAATCCGAGATTGGGACAGGAAGCGTTTAAGAGGTCGCTGGCTCGGGGTGCGGTTGGAGGGCATGCCTGCTCTGCGAGTTGAGGCTGAGCCCAGAGCCATGCCCACTGCCCCCTGGCCTGTCCTGGTCATTACCTGGAGCCTCCTGTGGGGAAGACCCTGCCCTGGCCCAGACAGCACCCCTCCGCGATCTCACAGGACCACCTCGCTGGCCCTGTTCAGACTGGGGGTGGAGTGGGGGGCCAGGACCGTGCCCAGCGTGACTAGCCATGAAGGGGTACGGTAGTAAGTGGAAGTGGTCCCAGTGGTCCAAGGGAGGCAGGGCGGCCAGGGTGCTGTGGGCAGGGTCAGGGTGACCTCAAGTGTCCAGTGCCAGGGGCCCCCTGTGCCGGTTGCCAGACGCCGCCCCGGTTACGGCTGCTGTGGGAGCCAGGGAGCTGAGGCGTGGCGAGCTCAAGGTTGAAGCCACAAATTGTCACCAGGTCACATCCTTCCTGGCTGAGTGCCCTTGTCAGGACCTGGCGTGCAGGTCAGCTTGGTCCTTCTGGGCCTCCGCGCTCCCCACCAGCTCGGGGGACGGTCCTGAAACGCGCAGAGCACCCCAAGGGCTCAGTAAGTGTTTGTTGACTGAACAAGTGAGTGTCCTGCATCTCAGGGCCGACTGTTCCCCTCTGCAATCGGTCTTCCTGAGGCAAAGTCCAGACTCCCCAGGTTGTTCGAAGATGCCACACATCAACCGTCCCGTGTTGCACAGGAGCCCCCCAACTCTCATCCTAACTCAGATGAGGATTCCCCCTCAGCCGTCATGGCACCTGGGTGCCGGCTGGAATCAGCTTGTCCACTCGGAACCTTTCTCTCAGTTCCCTGGTGATACTATTGTAAATGTTGCCAGCACCATAGGGGGCTTCCCCACGTCTTGGGGAGGGGCTCAGTTTCCAGCTTTGCCACCATGGGGTTCAGCAGGGCCCAATCATTCCCCCTCCACCCAGACCCCTGATGCCCCGAAAAGTAGCTGGTACATCAGTGTGTCCCCTTGGACCAGGAGTGACCACCAAGCATGGCTGAGCAGGCGATGGCTCATTAGCCAGGTGGCATAGCATGGCCATTAGGCCACAATTACCAAGATGATATTTTGATAGCTAAGGATCAGGTGGCAAATAGAGCTGTACCTGCACATCCACCAGAGGCCCTGAGTGCCCACTCTCTGCCAGCCCCACACGTGACAGGGGGTGATGGTGGGGCTGGGAGCCATCTTCCCTTCTGCCAACTGAAGAGGAAGGCAGACAGATATGCTGAGCTGCACACGGTGCCATGACCGTGGGGTGATGGAGCTCCATGTCCTGCACGCACCTGGACCCTCCTGGAGAGGAGCATGGCCTGGAGGTGCGGGCGCTGTGGGGTGGTGGCATCGTGGGGGATTTATTCTCTTCCCGTTATTGTTGGCATAATGCTGTTTAGGCAATAAATGAAAATTGGGAGGGGAAAAAAGAGCTGTTGGGTGAATTGAGTAGAAAGTGGGAGAAGGAAGAAAGGGAGTTAAGGGGGGCTCAGATGGGAGAGGAGCGGAAAGAGGGGCGAGGAGGGGGGCTAGCTCTGAGGGAGAGTGGGGGGAGCAGGAGGGAGGGAGAGGGTGCCTCTGTGGGTGACCCATCCCCCAGCGGGGATCTGGGAGGTGGTCTGGCCGGAAACAGCGGAGAGCAGCCTGGGCTGGGCCTTGGAAGGTTCTAACCCAGGGCCTGGCACTGGAGGAAGGGGCCTGTGGAGAGGAGCCTCGCCAGGCTGTGAGGGTCCTGGGGTGGAGCTGGCAGTGGAGTGGGGGGCAGAGGCAGGGACTCTGGGAGCAGCCCCTTCAAGTGGTGATCCAGCTCAGTGACAAGGTGACAGGGTCCAGCCAGAACAGGCAGACAGGACACCTCCTTAGTGATCTGTAGGGGGCCAGGCACTTGGACAACAGGAGGGGGCTTTGGATCGAGACCACACTAGCCCCCACCCACAGCGCAGGCGCGCCCCTCCTCCCCAGTCCCCACAGTGTCCCAGTCTCTCCAACCACCTGCTCAGGCAAGGTCCCTAACCTCACCCTAACCTTGAACTTAGAGTCCTTGATGCTTCCATTTACTACCAAGGACACCCAGGCTGCGAGAGGTTAAGTACTGTGCCCAAGGTCATAGCTGGTGAGGCCAATGCCTGGGCTGGCATCTGATCACCTAGGCAGCCGTTGGGGGCACCTCCGAGGGCACTGACATGTGTGGCTCCTTGGGCAACGGGAGCAGCGGGCGTGGGCCAGGCGGCGAGGAAGGGGTTATCAGCACACAGAGGAGGCGGTGGGTACCGGTTTGTGAATGAATGCACGGGGTCGGGGGTGGGGGCTGAATGAATGGCTGGCTGGCAGGCTGGATGAATGAGTGGGGTGCAGCGGGAGGCGGCGCGAGCGAGAACCCCTCTCTTCTCCCGGCGCCGGAGGCGGGTTTGCCTCGGGAGCCTCCCTTCCCCCCTCCCACCCCACCACCCCCCTTTCCCAAGGGGCAGGTTCCCCAGGCCGCGCGCCCCACCCCCAGCCGTTTTAGCCGAGGGCAGGAGGAGCGGGAGGCGGAGGCCGCCGCTCCCGGGCTGGGCCCAGTCCCCGCACGGCAGCGCAGCCTCCCGCGCCGGGTCCCGCCGGCCAGTGCGCAGCGCGGCCCCCGCCCCCGCCGCCTCCTCCCCGCCCGCCGCCTCCCCTTCTCCCCGCCCGCCCGCTCGCTCGCTCGCTCCGCGCCTGCACGCACGGCCCCCGCCGCCGCCGCCGCCGCGAGGGGAGAGGCATCCGCACAGCCTGGCTCCCGCGCCCTGCTCGCCGCCGCCAGCCCTTGCTCCACGGAGCGCACCCGCCCGGGCACACGCAGCCCGCCACCGGCGCAGCCCCGCGCACTCCTCCCGCGTCTCCGCCGGGCGCCCGAGCCGGGCAGATGCGCCGCCGCGCGCCCCCCGCCCCGGGCCCGCCACCGTGCTCCGCCGCGCCCCGGGGGCTCCTAGCCCGGGCCCCACAGGGCGCCCTCCGGCTCGGGTTCGTGCCCGCTCCTTGGAATAACCCCTGAGGCTCCAGCCGGCGTGCAAAGTTTCCCGAGGAGACCCGCCTCCCCAGCTGCTACGCAGGTAAGGCGGACTGAACAGGCGGGGGCCGGGGCCGCACGCCCGGGACGGGGCGCCGGGGCCAGCGGGGCGCGGAGGCGCGGCGGGCTCGGGAGGCTGCTCGGCTTTGCCCCGGCGCGGCGGAGGGGACGCGCAGCCTTTGGGATTCGGGGTGGGAGGTCGGGAGCCGAGCGTAGAGCGCTGGAGGCGCTGGCCCCACCGCCTGGAGGTGCGGGGTGCGCGGCCAGCAGCTCCGCTGTCCCCAGCAGGCGCTGGAGAGGGCGGGCGCTCGGTGGAGCCCCAGCCCAAGCCGTCGCTGCTCACCCTCTACTCCATAGAGGCGGCCAGGCCCGCGGGGTGGAGGGGACGGGGGTACCAGGCTGGGTGGGTCAGTCCCAGCTTTGGCCCCACACCGGGGCAGTGGAGGGTGAGGTGTCCGTGGTGAGGGCGCCGGCCGGCCAGGCGCCGCGCTGCCATCCCCGGCAGCCGCGTGAGTCACGGTTGGAGCGAGGTTTTATTTTTAAAACGACTTCAAGGGGGGCACAGGCAGCCTCCAACTTCCCTCCCTGTGCGCGCGGAGGACTGGCAGCCTTGTGCCTGCGCGGCTGGAGCCGTGCACCTGGCAGCCAGAGCCCTGTTAACTTCGGGGCTGGGTGGGTGGCAGCAGTGACCCTTCCCCAAGATCTCCGGGCCAGAAGACGCGCAGGCAGGGCACACGCCCTCCCCCTGGGAGCGCAAGAGGCCCAGAGGCGAGGCGGCAGGGAGCCGAGGCTCTTCAGAGCTCTGGAGGAGGAGGAGGAGAAAGTTGTGGGGCTGCCCCACGGGAGCTGGTCCTGGCTCCCCCCCCTCAACCTGGGGAGGCGCGTAGGGCCTTAAATCAGCTGGGGCCCAGTAGTTCTCCGAGGCCCAAGCTAGAGCTCTGATGTGAATAAATAAAGCCCAGCCTGGGACAGGGATAAGGGGGTACAGGGGGTGTAGCCACCCTCTGAGGAAGGATGGAGAGCAGCCCCTCTCCCGCGGGGTGGCACTGGAGCTAGGGACAGGGATGCTCAGGAGCCAGCAGGCTCCAGGTGGAGGCCCTGCCTGCAGTGGGGGGCTCCAGGCTGGGGTTTCTGGCACAGAAGGCCAAGCACATCTCTTCTTGCCAGCCGCAGGAGGACAGCGCAAACATCACCTGTCAGCTGCTGCTGACTCTGTGGGCGACTGTTCAGAAAGGTTTAAAATGGAAATAACCTAAGCTGCCCGGGGGGGCCCTGTGGATCTGGGGGCAAGAGGGAGCCGCTGGGAGCTCACATCTGGCTGTGGGGCTAGCCAGAGGCAGGTCAGACCAGGAAGGAGGGCAGAGGTGGCAGAGTATGAGGGGGTGTATGGGTGTGTGGGGTGGGCAATGTGTGCCCAATGCAGCAGACCCCTAGCCCCGCTGTGCTGTGCTAGGCTTGCCGAGTTGGAGCCCCTGGCTGGTCAGCTGTAGGCAGCACTAACTTTTGCCAGCCCCTCACCCCTGCTGTGCCTGGCTTTCCATCGCCTGTATCCCCACCAGAAGCAGGAACTGCTTCCCAAGGAGCACCTGTCGCGGGTCGCTAATGGCCCTGGCCCTGTTGTGGGCCTAGGGCACCTGCAGAGAGCTGGAAGGTTTGGGGATCAGCCTGCTCTATGCAGCCAGTGTGCTGGCCCCCAGCAGCAGTCCCCTGATGTCCCCGAGTTCCCACTCCACAGCGGCCCTGGACAGTGCCGCCCAGTTTGTGTCTGGGGCTGGAGGTCGTGCTGAAGCAGCCGTGGACTTGTCACCTGTAAGCTCCTGGGTGAGCCAGGCCTACAGCCTCCCCTCTGGTGCCCCTGGGTCCTGCCCTGTCCCTCCCTGTGAGGACAGACACGTGTCCTGCAGGTGAGCAGGCAGGGCAGGGCAATGCATGTGTCAGCCCACCAGTGGCATGGTACAGCAAGTTAAGCTGCCACCTTCCAAGCCAGCATCCCCTACTTGGGTGCTGGTTTGAGTCCTGGATCCTGACTGCTCATCTTGCTGCTCACGTACCTGGGAAGGCAGCAGAGGGTGGCCCGAGCCGTTGGGTCTCTGCACCCACATGGGAGACCCAGATGGAGCTCCTTACTGCCCTTTGGCTCAGCCTGATTGTTGAGGCCTCTCTGGGAATGACTAGTGGACTGAAAATTCTCTCTCACTCTGTCATTCTGCATTTCCCAGAAGGAAGTACATCTTAAAAGCAGGACCCCACAGGCAGCTTGAGAGGAGCCAGGAACCCCTGGTGGCCCTGTTGTGGGGACTGTAGAGGGACCAGTCACCGGCCAATCACAGAGACCCCTGGCGGGCCAGGCACAAGGGAGGGTGAGGGCACCATGGGGTGCTGTGAAGCCCTGCCTGCAGTGTGGACGGCTGCTGGCAGCTGGGGACATAGCAATGCCCCTGCCCCCATCCAGGGTCCGGGTTGGGCCCATCTGGTGCTGTTGTACTGCGGGGAGGTATCTGGCTGGGACACTGGGCTGCCACCCGAGTCCTCCTGATGTTCCCAGGAGAACCTTCTATCTGGCCTGCTGGTCTCAGCTTTTGGGGAGTGGGGCAGCTGCCGTGAGGTGCTGTAGGCATGGTTTGTTTCGCAGGGTTCCCGCTTGGCACTGCGGGGCCCCTGGCAACCCCCTCCCTTCCCCCTCATTCTAGTTCCCTCTGTGCTCAGGCTTTCAGGCTTTGAAGTACAGGTAGAGACTGAAGCCATCACTCCTCCTGCTGGCGGGGCAGGGAGCTGCAGCCCTGGCCGTGGCTGGCAGTGGTGACCTCTAAGGGCAGTGGCTATGGCTGGTGGCCTTGTGGTCCCTGGTGCACTGGGTGGGTACAGGTATGGGCTGAGAGTCAGGGGTGTGTGCCGCCATGGGGGTGGGGCATCACTGGGCCTTTAGCTGGGGTCCCCTGGATGTGATGGGGGTCCCCCCCTCACCTTAGCGGTCCCTGGAGGACAAAGTTCAGGCCTGCTACCGCTCCTATCAGGGGCCTAAAGCACATGTGTCCACTCGTGGGCCATGAGGAGGCAGTTATCATCCCGGGCGATCTCGGGGCTGGGAGGAGATGGGCAGTACTTGCCCTGCCTCACAGGGCTCCGCGGACAGCTGGGTTTATGCAGCCTGTGGTTGCTCAAGCAGCAGGTGGATGGGGCGGGCCCCCCAGAGCCTGGCTGCTCCCTGGGGTCCCCAGCTCTACGATGATGTCAGTACTCTGGGGCCTGACTTGCTGTGTACGAGTTGCTGGGTAACTGGGGAGGCTGGGGGGCCGAGGCCACAGACGCTGGGGGTGGGGACCGCCTAGCAAGGGTGCTCCCCTGAACCCATGGCTCCATCTGCTGTCCCCCCTCTCCTGAGGATTCATTCATTCATTGTTTTGTGGGGTCGCTGTGGTGCTGGTCACGGCCAGGTGCAGTGTTGGGCTCTGGAGGAGACATGATAGTGAGAGAGAGCTGTCGGTGGGCGGGGGGTCCTCGGGAATTCACAGTGAGGGGGTCTGCCACACCCTTTCCACCATGAGCAGAGGGGCAGTGGGCAAGGTGCGTGAGAGCCTGCTGGGACCATCCCCAGGGAAGGGTGGGCAGGAGTGGTGAGGACGAGGGCAGGGGTGAGAGCCCAGGGGACAGGACGGGCTGAAGTAGAAGGGGGCTGCGTGTGGACCCCTGTGCGGGAGTGAGGCCTCGGGCGGGACGCTGGCTGGCTACTGGGGTGCATTGTGCTGCGTCCTCTGCTGCCCCCACACACTCCTGGGTGCCCCTGACCCAAGAGCTGCGGATTCCGCTGCATGGCTGGGTTGGGAGGCACTGATGGCCACCCGAAGGCCCCCCGAAGGCCCCCTGGGCTTGGAATGTCCGGATGCTCCCTGGAGTGGCAAGGGTTGCAGGGCTGAGAAGCGCTGGGGTGCAGGCAAGGGTGGGGGGGAGGCAGTGCTGGCCTCGCTGCGCGAGCTCCGCTAACCGCTAGGGGACGCTGCCTCCCCGGCCGAGTGCGGCACCCCGGCACCCCGGCACCCCGGCACCCCGGCACCCCGACACCGGCCCCTTGGGCGGGTGGGCGCATCGGGGCTCGGCGCTACTGGGGGTCGGCAGGCACGGGTCCTGGCCGTGGTGGCTGAGTGGCTGTTGTGAGGCGACTCTAAGCAATACATACATTTTCACTCCCCTTTCCCTCCTTCTACCCGAATTAATCATTGGCACCAGATTACAACAGATTTAGCAAACTGTAAAAAAAAAAAAAAAAATCTAGTGCGTGCGAGGAAGAGAGTGAGCAGGGGATGATGGCTTGGGAAGGGAGATGGCATTTATCCATGGAAGCAAATTGCTCCTGTCGAGCCGCCGCCCCCCTCGCCCCTGCCCCTCCAGCGACGCCTGGAGATGCTGCTGGGAAAATAGCCTCCCAGATGCTGTGGGACACTGGCGCCAGGAATGGGCTTCTCTGGGGAGTAGTGGGTGGAGGGCTGCCAGGCGGAGGTGGGGCCTTGGAGCAGAGGTGAGCTAGGCGGGCAAACGGCTGAGTGCCCACTAGGACACTGGGGTGGGTGGCAGCAGAGGGTGTGGCCACCTTTCTGCCAGGACACCGGGCCTGGGGTGCCTCTGGGAGCTGCTGTCCTGGGCTCAGGGCTGGACAAGGAGCTCGGCAGGGCTGGGTTGGGCAAGTCGCAGAGGATCGTGGGAGTTTAGCCCGGCTCCTATGCAGCCGAGGTGGATGGCGGCTTCGGGTGGAACGTGGAAGCCGGGGTCACCAGATCCCTCCTGGGCTGGGGGCTCCGAGGCTCAGAGGGCAGCCAGTGGGGGCTCCCTCCCCTGTTCTCTCAGGGCAGAGGCCCTGCCCCTAGGTGGAAGTGGGAGGTAAGGGGAGCACCGATCTTCACATGGCGTTCTGCCTTCCCGTCTCCCCGAGCAGATGAACCTCGTACCCCACCCCCTTCCTTGTCCTGTTGTCAGGCAGCTCTTCCTGGGGAGAGGGCAGGTGCAGAGCCCCCTCCCCCTCCACAGCTGCACCCCTGTGCCGGGAGGGCAGCGCTGGGTAGGGCTGCTTGTCTGCCACGGTACTGGTGGGGACCTGGGGGTGGGGCTCTGTACCTGCTGCTGAGGCCATACCCCTCAGATGAGGGACAGACTACACACTTAGTCATGGGGGGCACTGTTGCCTCAGTTTCCCCTTTGCTGCCAGACCCGGGATTGGGCCACAAGGTACCTTCGGGGCTAGGAGTATGATGGCTCAGAAATGTGGGGTTCTGAGAGGCCCTGGGCTCAGGAGCTTGCTGTATACCCAATGCAGCTCAGCCCAACTTGCACAGTCTCAATGCAACTTTCCAGCACAATTATTTTACGGAACAAGAAGCTGAGGCTAGAGTCTGGCACAGTGGCTCAGTGGCTAAATCCTCACCTTGCAAGCACCCATTTATGTTCCTGCTACTCCACTTCCCATCCAGCTCCCTGCTTGTGGCCCGGAAAAGCAGTCAAGGATGGCCCAAAGTCTTGGAACCCTGTACCCATATAGGAGGCCTGGAAGAGGCTCCTGGCTCCTGGCTTCAGATCAGCACAATGGCCACTTGGGGAGTGAAACAGCAGACAGAAGATCTTTCTCTCTGTGAAATCTGCCTTTCAATAAAGATAAATAAATCTTACAGAAAAGGAAAACCGAGGCTGGCATGCAGAGTGGTTAGAGCATGGTCATGCAGCCAGAGCATGGCGTGGTGAGGCACTGGGCACCACCACTCCCAGAGTCCCAGCCTGGGTCCCAGCTCCCTGCTCACGCACCTGGGAGAGCGGCGGGGGTCAGCCCAAGCACACGGGGTTTCTGCCACCCCTGGGGAGCCCCAGACGGAGTTCCCCGCTGCTGGCTTCGGCCTGGCCTCACTCCAGCTGTCATGGGCACCTGGGGAGAGCGGATCAGAGCGTGGAGGCTCTTTCGGTGTGTCGCTGTGCCTTTCAGATAACAATAAACCTTTCTAGAAAAAAAGCTGCATGCCCTGAGCATCCGCTCCCACTCAGCGGCAGGAGGACATGTGTGGTACCAGCAGGGCTCGTGGGGGGCACCAGCGAGCTGGCTGCTCCCCTAGTAAGCCTCTCCTGGGGTAAACCGAGGCACGGAGCCGGGGAAGGGCAGTGGATGAGAGCAGCTACATCCATCACGGTGCCTTGGACTCCGTCCGTGGAGTCCTTTACAAACACAGATGGGAATGGAGGCAGAGAGATGGCACATGAATTGCTCCCAGTTCTGGTGCTGCCCCCTTCCTGGGCTGGGGGCTGAGGGCACGGAAGCAGGGTGGGAGGGGGTGTGAGGAGGGCCGTGGGCCTCAGGGGTGGTGCTGGGGCTGTTGGTGGCTGGTGGCCTGTGCCCACTCTCCGCTGGCCCCGTGACGTCAGCAGGGGCCCAGCTGGACTCGGCTGCCTGCGGGTGCCCCAGGGCCAAGCTTGGCGGAGCCCCGGGAGGGCGCTGGTGGCCTGCGGTCACGCAGCAATCTCCATTAGGGCCGGCGTGCGCGGCTGCAGCTCCTGGAATCCTATTAAAAGCGTTTTCATTGTTCCCCGAGATCCGCTCCGCTCCGCCGGGACCCGGGCACGTTGATAATTTATTTGTGGAAGGGAACGGGGCGAGGCGCCGGGGAGCGGAGGAAATGTCATTATTTACTCAGCCGGGTTCTGCCAGGAGGGGGTGACCCGTCCGGCTCCCTGTCCTTCTGCCACCTGGGGTGGACAGTGGGGGAGCCAGGCTCTGCAGGGGTACAACGGGGAGTGGAGGTGGGGAGCAGGCAGGAGGTGTTGGGAGGCAGGAGTGAGGCCTCTGGGGTGCTGACAATGGAGGGGACTGCAGTGCTGGCTGCCAGGACCCCTGGGTGTGTATGGGGAACTGCGCCTGGCCCTTCTACGACTGGGGGAGGGAAGGTCCCTGGCTGCTTTGATTCTGGCTCTCATACAGAGGACACAGCCCCGGGCTGGCTGTGGGATGAGGGTAGGTGGCAGCCTCAATGGGTCCTGAGGGTGCAGACACAGGGACTGCTCCTAGGGTCTCAGCTGGGGTCCCCCACCTGGCCAACTGTATTGTGAAATGCCTGTCATCCCTCCCACGCATGGGGGTACACAGGCACACAGCTTCTGCATGGCAGACCTAGGATACCCACCCGGCTGCTCTCAGCACTACTGCTACCATGGGAGAACCAGGGAGGGTCCCAGCCTCCCTGAACGCCATCCCCAGGGGCACTCCACTCCCCACAGGGCCCCAGCTTCTCCCAGAGGCGCCCTGGCGCACTGGCGTGGGATCCCAGCAGCATCTGCATGGAGGCCGAAGGAGCCTAGCAGTTCTGGGTCTGTGGGTGCTCCCTGACAGAGGCTGTCCCCACCCCCGGGACCCACAGCTCCTCTCTGGCCCCGGGTCCCACTGCACCATGAACCCATAGAGACAGGAAGACACGGATGTCATTCAGACGCATCCCCACACCCTCTGTAGCCCTGTCCTTGGTGTTCTCCGGCCCAGACACTGCCACACTTCTGAAAAAGCTGAATTGAATCAAGTCACTCACTAGCTCCAACATTATCAGTGGCTCCCTACTTCCTCACACATCAAGTCCAAAACCTGTGGCCTGGGACTCCGGCCTGGCCAGCCCTCCCCTTCAAGCCTCCTCCATACTGCCGTCCCTCCCTGACAATGGCGGGACACTGCCTCCTCTCCGAAGCCCTTCCTGACCTTGCAGACACCAGATCTCTCCCCTGGCCCCACCCCTTGCCTCACCTGCCTGGGCCCTGAGCAGGGCCTTCAGTGCCGGGCTCTGAATTCACAGAGTGGTTTATGGTTCCCGAGGCCCCATTTTACAGAGGAGAAAACTGAGGCTGTGAGGGAGGGAGGAGCCCCAGCAGAGTGGTCTCGTGAGGTCCCTAGGTTAGGGGGTGGACAGCTGGTGCCTTCCTGGTCCCCTGTGTGCCAAGCCTGGGGGGCTCCTGCCTCGGGGTGGGGCTGGCACCCAGGGGCCTGGCCAAGTGTGGGCCCTGCCCCCACAACAGCTGCCTCGCTGGCCCCCTGGCCTTGTACACAAGACAAGGCTTGTGAGAGCCGGGAGGGGGACGGGCCTGGGAGCAGCACGAGGCTCCTGTGGGCCGCGGCTCAATGGCCTCATTGTGGCAGCAGAGCCAGGCCCTGGGCAGCTGCCCGTGCCCCAGCCGAGTCCACACAGAGCTCGGTCTGTGTGCCAGCACAGGGTCCCTGCCCTGACCCAGGGTCAGCAGGACAGGGGCTGCTGACCTCAGGGAACTGGGGGCCCTGGACCCCTCTAGCTCCTGGGTCTTGGGCTGGGGCGTGGGGTGGGCAGAGCAGTGGCCTGAGCCAGGCATGCAGCTCTGTGTGTTGTGCACCCATTTGAGAGACGAGGCAACTGAGGCACCTGTACCCTCTGTGCTTCACTTTCCTGGAGAGGACTGGCTGGGCTGAGCCTTCCATTCCTTGTGCCACCCCCTTGTCCAGCCTTGCCCAGGGGGACAGCCTGCTTTCCTCTAGCTTTGCATCCCCAGGCTCCATCTACCTGGAGGTGGAGCCCCCCAGAACCCCTCCTGGGGTCCTCGGTTTCCTTATTGTAACACATGAGCCCGGAGTGGGCATAGGCTGGCCCCAAGGGGGGCTGCCGCTGGCACTGACAGCTCTCCAGGTGCTGACGTGGAGACGTGGGCGGTGGTGGCTTGGCCCGGCACTCGGTGGTGACAGCGGCAGGCGGCCCGTCCCCTGGGCCGTGCTGATTGACTATCATCATTGCAGGGCAGGGCCCCCGTGGGTCCCGGGCTCCTGGCTGTGGAGCTGGTGAGCAGATGTTTACGCAGAGCCAAAATCTGTTGGCGCTGACAGCTGTGGACGTCCTGGGTGGCCACTGTGCGGCTCCAGTGTGGCAGGGCCCCTCCCCCTGACTCCAGCTCTCATTGGACCTGTCCACTCCTAGGGACACAGGGCCTCTCTGGGCTCCCCCTTGCTAGGGTCCTGCCTTCCCTTCTTTGGGAGGGCTAGAGAGGGACGGCGAGTCCCTGGGCTGGGCGTTTCTGCTCCAGGGAGATGCTGTCCCTGCTAATGAGCACTGCCCGTGTCTGGGGTGATGTCTGGGGGGGGAGGGCAGGGTCTCCTGCTAGAGACACCCCTAAGGAAGGGCCGCCTGGCCCTGTTTCACTGAGGCCCCGGGAAGCTCACCTTGCCTGGACAGATCCCATTTGAGCCACGAGGCCCTAATGGCCACAAGCAGTTCCTGTGGCTTCAGGAAAGGCCTTGTCTGGGACAGCCTGGGGCAGGAGGAGTGTGGCAATGAACCTCTGTTGTTGACCCCACTGCCCTTGGCAGACACTGTTTCCTGTGGAGCTCCCCCACCCACCCACCCTCCCTGCAAGTGCTCACTTAGGAAGGGAAGTCGCCAGACGCCTGGGGCGGGTGTTTGCACGCGAGGAAGTGGGACTTGGGGAGGTACAGGAGCTTGTCACACAACCTCCCGCTCCTGGGGTGGTCCTGGGCTTTGAACTCACTTCCCTGTGGTCCAGGGACCCTCACCCAGCAGTTTCCTGCCATGGTGCCAGGAGAGGCCATCCCTGCCGGCCTGCATGGGGTGGTAGGTTCCTCCCTCCGGCACGGTCACGGTCACCTCTGCTGCCCGCAGCCTGCCTCTGTTGCCCCGCCCTAATCACAGCGCTTACATCCTGAGCTCAGAGTGGGAACAGAGAGGCCACTTCAGACACCAGCTGCCCTGCGTATGGATGTGGGGTATGGGGTGAGGAAGTCCCCAGGCTGCTGCTGCCTGGGGTCCTAGGCCTGAAGAGGCTGCCAAGAGAGGAGCCAGGGCCCTGGGTTGGCGGGCTGGGTGAGGCATCTAGCCCCGGGGGCGGCGGCTTGGTGCTGCCTCTTTAGGAGGTAGTGCTGCTGGCTCGGAGGTTACCCTGTTAATTAAGCCAATTAATTAGTGCCTTTAATGAAGCAGATTAGCTGGGCAGGGCTCTGTAGCTGGGGTGGGGGGCTGTGGCAGCCCGAGGCTTTCTGCCGGTTGGGGCTTGGAGCTGGCCCAGCTGCTGGGCCCTGGCTGCTCTGGCCTGCAACCAATCCACTCACTTGTAGAGGTGGAAGGGGAGTTTGGGTGAGGGTCCCCTGGGAACAGGGGCAGGGCTGAGATGGCAGGAGCATGATTCTGTATTCCCTGAGGGTCCTGGTGCGGTGCCATCGGCATTGCAGAGCACGCCGGGATTCTTGGGCCTCGGTTTTCTCATCTTTCAAATAGACACAGAGCTTTCTAGAAGATAGCTTCACACCCCAAACTGAAGGATGTTCTTGCCCCAGCCAGCGGGTCCGCCCTGAGGGTGGCCAGCCTCTGCCACCACTGCTCCCTGGGTGGCACCTGCCCGCCAGTTTGGGGGAGCCTGGTGGTGTCTCCCCTCCTTGGGACCCCTGACTTCACGGCTCTTGATGCCCCCATGCTGTTCCCCAACCTGCACACAGCCTGGCTTTTCTTTTCTGTGTCCTGCTCACAGCCCTTCATCCAGGGAGCCTTCCTTGCTTACCCCAGCCTGGCTCAGCAGCTGACCCTCATCACTGCTGACCTGTGTCCCCTGAGAGCAGCCCCGGAACCACTGTGCTGAGGGGCTCAGCTGGGATGTGGGGCTCCTCTGGGGGCTGGGCAAGGGGGAGAGGAACCCTGATTCAGGTGTACCTTGACAGGGGGAGTGTGGGGTGGGTGGGAGACCGGAGTGGGCACAGAGATGCCACTTTAGACCCCCAGGCTGTCTGTCATTAACAGGGATGGGAGAGGGGGAGGCAAGGCAGGGGCTTCACACAGGCAGAGGAGCTGGTGATGCGAGCGGGCCTGAGGCTCCGGGTCGGTCTGTGTTCTGCAGGGCTGCCCTGTGTCCTGTTGGGGCTGAGGAGGAGCTGGGTAATGTCTTCTGTGCTCAGCCCAGCACAGGGCACACTGTGACACAATCTGGCTGCTGCCCGTCCTCCGCTGGGCATGACAAATGGACAGGTGATGGCCCCACTCCTCCGTGCAGAGGCCTGGGTGGGGTCCAGCCCCCCCTTGAGTGCTGGGTTGTTAGCTGAGGCTTGGCTGAGAGTGCCACGGTCCCTCCAGGGCTGTAGGTGGGGACAGGTGCCATGGCTGTGGGCACAGGTGACCCAGCCCTCACCTATTGTAGGGGCAGGGTCAGTGGGATAAGGAGAAGGGGCTGAGGGTCCACTCGTGTCCCTGCCCTGAGCAGCATGGCACCTCAGTGGGCAGGAGTCCCGCCCACTGAAGCTGCTGCCTTGTAAGTCACCCAGGCGGGAGCGCCAGTGCCTTCACCCATGGGTGGCACTGGGGGCTGGGCAGGTGCAGCACCCATCCTTCCCCCACAGCAGGCACCCTCTCTTCCTGTGGGCTCCACTCCCCTCCCCGGTGCTCCTCAGTGCCAGGAGAGACAGGCCGCCTTCGGGTGGAGTCACACTCCCCCCTCCCAAGCCAAGCCGTCTGTGGGCGGGGGAGCCGGGAGGAGAGCAGCTGCGGGAACAGGAGGCTGTGCGCGCACGCGGACAGACGGCTGAGAGAGGAGCCCAGTCCTCCATCTGGGAGTGACAGCAGGGGCCAGGTGGGAGGCCAGCCCCACCCCCGCCCCCAGGGATTGTGGGGAAGCTTGATGAAGCCGCAGTGGGTGATACGTACATGGTGGGAAGGAGTGTCCTGTGCTCTGCCCGCTGGCCAACCCCCCAACCCCGGGACAAGCGAGGGCCAATCCCAGCATCTCTGTGGCATGGGGTGGGGTACTAGGACCTGTGCCCACTCCACCTTGAGTTGCTCCCACTGTCTCATAAACCAGACTTAGAGCCACGTGGGACAGCCCCCACTCCGCACATCCCTGCCCAGCCAAGGCTCGTCCCTGGTTCCCCAGCCAACCCCACTAGCTCCCAGGGCCGCCGGGCCTCTCTGGAGGCCAGCCTGTGCCACCTGCCTCGCTCAGTGCTGCAGTGGCCCCCGCAGCCCTGGGAGAAAGAACAAGCTGGGCTTGGGACAGGGCTGCCTGCTGCTACATCCTCCTTACGGACACACAACCCTTGGGGTCCCTCTGCTCAGGCTGTGGCCATCGGGGACCCCTCTCTGCCCTCTGGCCATGCTCAGCTCCTCATGAACGGTGAGCTGTGTGCCACGCTGGGGCTTGCGCTGGTTCTGGGGACACAGCAGAGCCTGCCCCTGCCCTGCCCTGCCTTGCCTTCAGCCAGCAGCTATATAATCAGGACCTGACACCCAGGAGCCCATGACCCCTTGGGAGTCAAAGCCAAGGTCAAGGTCCAAAGGGGGACAGTTTTGGGTTGAGCATTCAGGATCATCCTCTTGGGGACTAAGAGCTGACAGTGGCACCACCACCCGGAGGTGGAACCTGGGGCAGAACTGGGCGGAGGCATGGAAGCTGACCTCAGGTGCCCTCCCCCTGCACCTGTCAGGCTGCCCTGGGCTGTGGACCCCTGTGATAGCCAGCACTTCCAGCTGACTTCTTCACCTCACCTGTTTGAGAGGGTGGCCCCACCCTCAGCACAGCCATCCTGCTGCCACCCAGGAGCCCCCTAATCACACACAGTGTAATCCTATGATACCGGGCCACGTTTGGTACAATTGCAAACCCATTACCGTCCTATTTTCCTAATATATGACACCCTACTGCAGCCCCCAGCGGCTGCATTTCTGAGATAGATGGCAGAGCGCTCTCCACCCCAGAAATTATTCGTCCTCTCTCCCGTGAGGCAGCGGCTGGTGGAGAGAGGCGGGGCACCTGGGCAGCGTGACCTGCTCCTTTTGTGGGTGGGGAGGGCACAGTGCACCTGCCGCCATTGCACACACCTGGGCACGTGGCTGTCGCTTTGGGCCTTTCCCCAGTACAGCTGCCCCCGGAAAGGTCAACAGATGCCCAGGCCTGGGAGATGCTGTGAGGACACTGCGGAAGGGGTGGCCGAGGAGCAGGCAGCTGCGTGTGCAGCGGGCACGGCCTTGTAATTGGGCAGCCTGTTCGCAGATAAGGCCCATGACACTGAGCAGCTTCCCGCTCCACGCCGGCTGCGGCCACTCATTTCCTGCTCCCGAGGCCGGCGATGCCAATTAGCTCGCCTCCTGCGCGCCAGCGGCGGCTTCTGGGGTGGCCAGATGATTCCTGTGTCATCGGCTAGGCTCTGGATCATCTCTGCGGGACGGGCAGCTGGTAGGGGTGGGCAGGACTGGCCATGAAGCGGAGGGGGGTGGGGGGTGGACCAGCTTCCGTCTGGCCTGGGCCATATAGGGCACAGCCACTGCTGGGTGAGTACCATGGGGCTGGGCCACCCTGGGAAAACTCCGCTCCCCATTCAGGGGTGCACTTCTACCGTCTGCTGAAGGATTTAGGGGGCCAGCAAGGGGGTACGGGTGGGGGCAAGGCTGGCAGCTTTGTGCACCCTGGGTCTCCCAGCAGCCTCCGCATCCTCATCCATCTCCTCCCCTCTGTAAACTGGGGTGGCCGCAACATGAGCCTAGAATGATGGCTCCCTCAGGGGTCTGCTGGTACTGAAGGACAGGCTCGGGAGTGGGTGGCAGGTGCTGCCAGGGGAAGTGGGTCTTTTCAGGCAGGTCCCAGCTCCACTGGGGGGATGCTGTGTCTGGCTGCCGACCTGGGAGGTGTTACACACAGCTCAGCTAGCTCCCTGGCTACCTGCTGGGGTGGCAGTGAGAGGTGTGCACCCCGAGGTGGGAGACTGGATGGAAGAGGGTGGGTTCACCTGCTGAGAGGGGGTGCCCCAGCTGTTCCACAAGTGGACTTGCAGAGTGCTGGGGTCCCCCAGGCCGTGGTGGTCCTAGCAGGGCTCTCCCATACAGGCTGTGGCAAGGAGCTGGTTATGTGTCTGCAGGGAGAGGGTTGCAGAGGTGCAGGTGGGGAAACTGAGGTACAGGGTGGGGTGGCTCCCCCGAGTGCTGTCTGTAGCCCTCAGGTCTGGGTCTTTGATGCTCACTGTGGGGAGCCTGGGGCTGACTAGTGGCTACTGACCCAGGGTGGGCACCTTGGAGCCTGAGGGTGACCTCAGCCCCAGGCGGTGCCAGGGGCCCCTCCCACACAGCAGGGTGGGGAGAGGGGAGTGGGTGGACAACTCCCTAAGGGGCAACTAACAGACCAATTAAGCTGCCAATAAAAAATTTAATCAAGTAATAATGCACCTTACTTTGTTTAATTAGTGTTCTGTCAAGTGAATGAATATTTAAGGCACGGGTGGCGGTGCCAGCATGTGCCCAGCGGGCACAGAGGCCGAGCCTACATTTCAATCGGCCTGACAGCTCTCCACGCGGGCATCGATCGGTGCCGCCGCTGCCCAGGAGGCCGTGGAGCCGGAGCTGCTGGGAGCTGTCCGAGCTCTGGGGAGACCCGGGCTGGCCCTGGTTCCGGATGGGCCTGTTTGTTCATCCATAGAGTGAGGGCTTGGGCTGGAGCACACTGCACTGCTTCTGCCAGGGGTACCAGGCAGGGGGTCTGCAAAAGGCATCTGGGGCTTGGGGACCCACCAGTCTTGTAACCTGCACCCCCAACATCACGCATGCACTGAGTGTGTCTGGTAGTTCCGAGTGTTCTGATAAGAGCGACCTGCTCAGAGGAGATCCCAGCCTGGGGTCCCCCCAGGGAGGTGGCCTCCAAGAGCCCCAAATTTCAGGATCCAAACTGGGTTCTTCAGCAAGCCTGTGTGACTTGGGTCCAGGTCCACGTGAGCTCCCCTGGAGTTCATGCGTTCACTCATTCCAATCTCCAGAAAGCGGGGAAACTGGCCTGGTCATCTCTCCCTGAACCCTAGCCTGGCTCCAGGCCTGCGGTGTGGGTGTGACCAACCCCTCTGGGAGGGGCACTTGAGCCCCACCCAGAGTGGGCATGTCAGCATAGTTATGACCCCCGTGGGCAAGCACGTGGCGACCCAGGCGCTCTCACCGTGGTCCTCCTGCTTCCTTTACCTTAAAGGTGTGGCATTCCGTCCCCCTCCCCAACACACACACAACCACCTGAGAGCCTTGCGCTGGAAGGACTTTGGTAATTATTTGTTTCAGTTGAGCTGTTTTCAGTCTAGGCTAGGCTGAGTCCTGTAATGAGTATGGATTTGCCAGTAAATAAGTCCCCCGCTTCTAACCCCTGTAATAAATGCATTTGGAGTAATCTGACGATCACGCGGTGTAATTGCTGGCTGTCAGGGCAGATGGATGCTCGCCGTGCTGACTTTCCGCTGCGTGCCCTTCCTTCACGCTGCGCCTCCGCCCCCAGCCCCCAGCCCCTGGTCCCCTGCTGCAAACACAGCCGGGAAAGGACTGGGCTGGCCCGCTGAAGCCCCAGCTCAGCGTCCCTGAACTCTGGGTCCACCTTGCACTCCACCCGGAGCTTTTCAAGTCACCTGCTCCATGTGCTCCATGCCGAAGGCACTGGAGACACTCCACCCCACACACCACCGTGTTCTGGTCATGCTGCAGGGTCCTGGGACACCCCCATCCCCTTCTGGAGTTAGGGGGCCCCTGTGACCCCAGATGAGGCTGGCGGTGTGCTTCCAGGAGGAGCACCAAGTTCCAATTTGATTTGTGGAAGAGTAAACCTGAACTTGGCCCCACTCCCCACACCTTCCATTTGCTTAAAAAATTATTTATGGCATTTGAAAGGTGGAGTGAGGAGGGGGAGGGGGAAAGAAACATCGTGCAAATGCCTGCAGCAGCTGGGATGGGGCCAGCTGACAGCGGGCGTCAGCAATGCCATCGGCGGGGGTGGGGGGCTTGCCCCTGGGTGGTGTGGGCCACTGGAGATGGCCACTGCTTCTCAGGGGGCTGCACATTCACAGGAGGTGTCAGTGCCAGGGGACTCAACCCAGAGCTTCGATCTGGGACACGGAGGCCACAATGCACGTCCCCATGTCCACTTGCCTGGGCCGATCTCCTTGGCCAACAATGCCTACCCTGTTGATGCTCCTGGGTGTTACCTGGCCTGGGGCGGGGTGCGGCTTTGCTCCCTCAGCTGTGCTCCTAGGAAGGCCCCCTGCACAGCCCCAGGCCTGCGTTCCCTGGCGGTCTGTGACAGCTGTCTTCACACAGGGGCTGTGCCACGCCACAAGGGCAGCTCCCCATGCCCCAGCTTCTCTGAACCACCACCCCCCACTGGTGCATACAGCAGATGCTCAATAGATGTGAAGCATGCACACCCCTGTGCCACTGATGAGTCTTGGGGGCCTGGCTGGAGCACCCCAACTGGGCATAGTGCAGCTGGGGGGCTGATCTCAGTCTGCACAGCCCCGCCCCCTCTGTCACTCTGGCACCCAGACTTGGGTCTATAGTGCCTGAATCCCAGACTTCAGAAGGCAGGAGCTAGGGGTGGAGCCCCAAGGTGTTGCCCAGGGAAGCCACAATGCCAGGGGCTGTTTGTGTGCCATTCTATTGCCCCACCTGACCCATGTCCCCAGCTGGCCACCCCAAAGCCTGGAAGATCTGGCTTGGATATGGGCTGGGTGAGTATTCCCTACCCTCTGCCTCTCGCTGCTTTTCACTGCACTTTTGACCACCTGTGCTCTACCCCACCCTCCTGGTTTCTGGGAGGATCCCACAGGGGGTAGGGGACAGGGTCCCTGGCCCACCTGCTGGCTCAGAGGGAGTAACCCAGGTAACTTTGCTGGGGAAATTGCCTCTCAAATAAACAGGGGAATGGGCAGCTGCCACTCGGTGGGTGAGGACTTTGTTGCACAGGACCAGGGTGAACAGCTGCCCAGCTGTACCCTGGCTATGCCTTGTGCCCCCCTCACCTGGGTCTAAGCACAGTGGGTAGGAGTATAAAGCCCCAGTGCGGGGGCAGGGACGAACTCCCCTCAAAGGAGCTCAGCGGCCCCCAAGGGTGGCCAGAGTGTGAAGAAGGGGTACCATCAGGGGAGGCGGTCGGCGCTTTTCTGGAGGGGTGATCAGGAGGCCTTCACGGCTGGCTGCACCCCAGCCTCCCTGCACCCTTGCTCCGAGCAGAATGGATGGAAGCGAAGTGGCTGGGAAGGCAGCGGGCGAGGGGGGGCGGCACAGAGTATGCACCCCAACCCCCACCCCAGAGTGTGCACCCCAACCCCCACCCGTCTCGCATGCGCGTTAACCTGCCCCTCCAGCCTGCCCGCCACCAGCAGCCCCGCTGGTCCTCGCCCGGCTGTCAGCCAGCAATCATGTTTAATAAAGGCCCCAAATTAGACAGCCGAACACGAGCACCTTCGGTCTAACAATGCAATTAGCACAGACAGTGCCTCCCGCTCCCTCCCGAGCCCCAGAGAGTGTGGCGCGGGGCGGCGACGCGGAGCCGGGCCTCCCCCGGGAAGCTCCGGAGGAGCCGAGGAGGCGCCCGCATGGCGGCTCCTGTGGGTGTCAGCCGCGGGGCGAGCGCACATGTGCACCGGCAGCTCCCAGCCTCCCCGGCAGCTTGCACCAGCAACGCCTGCGGCCCGAGGCCTCCAGAGCCACTTGCGCTCGCTCGCACTCACTCGCTCTCTTTCCTGCATCTTCCCCGTCTTCCGAGGACAGATGCAGCCTGGGTTTGCATGAATAAAACATTAGGGAAGTGGAGAAAGTCCCTAAGTGCACAGCCCAGGGTTGGCGACCAATAGTTCCCCAGCTGCCCAGCCGCCACCGCGCGCGCCGCCTTCGTGCCCAGCGGCTCGGGCCAGGGGGTGAGATTGGGGGGGCAGGGTCTCACGCCAGGGAGGACCCCTTTGTACAGGTGGACTCAGAGGGGCCCGGGAGTGCGGACGGGCAGGAGCAGGGATACGGGCCCTCTGGGTGTGGGACAAGGGCTCCCCGTTTGCTGGGATCCCAACTGCTGGCCGGGTGCACAGCCCTCTCCCAAGGCCCTCTCCTGAGATTCTTGCTGGCTGGCGGGAGTCTGGCCTCTCCTCCCCAGCCCTATTAAAACCCAGAGCGTGTCCTGACAGCATTACAGCAGGGTGCAGAGTGCCGGCCCCTGGCGAGGCCCGAGTGAGCAAGCACACGGATGGAGGGGGCGTCTCTGAGCTCTCCCAAGCCCCCGCAGGGGGCAGCCAGGCCTGGCTGAGACCGGCTGGGCCACGGTGGGTAGGGGCTGCTGCCAGCCAGCACCCGGGGCACTCAGAGGTCAGGAGTCCAGTTTTCTCAAGGTCCAGAGTTACCTACTTGTTTATTGAGTCACTCCTTCCAAGGCCCACCTGGCAGGAGTGACACCTGCCGTGTAAGTGCCCATGCCACCCAGGAGCAGTCTGGGATGTGGAGACATAAACTGATAAGAAAGCCCAGGTCAGACTCCTGAGCCTGGGCCCTGGCAGATGGGCTGGGCCTGGCACGGAAGTGACGTGGAGTGGACCAGGTAACCCGCTACAGGCAGTGCCGGTGAGAGGGAGGTGGGCCTGGGCTGAGCAGGTGTGCAGGGCCTGGGCCTCATCCCCCTGATGCAACCCCCTGGGAGGGTGGAGGGTATTAAACCAGGTCCCTGACACCCCTCCCTTTAAAAAAAAAAAAAGATTTATTTTTATCTTTATTGCGAAGTCAGATATATATAGAGAAAGAGAGACAGAGAGGAAGATCCTCCGTCTGATGATTCATTCCCCAAGTGACCGCAACGGCCGGAGCTGCGCCAATCTGAAGCCAGGAGCCTCTTCCAGGTCTCCCACACATGGATGTAGGGTTCCAAGACTTTGGGCCATCCTCAACTGCTTTCCCAGGCCACAAGCAGGGAGCTGGATGGGAAGTGGGGCAGCTGGGATTAGAACCGGCATCCATATGGATTCCCAGTGCTTGCAAGGTGAGGAATTCAGCTGCTAGGTTACCACACTGGACCCACCCCCCTTTTTAAAGGATTTTATCTATTTTATTTGGAAATAAAATGACAGAGATGAAGGAAAGGGACACACAGAGATCTTCCACCTGCTGGCTCACTCCCCAGATGGCTGCAACAGCCAGGTCAAAGCCAGGATCCTGGAGCTCCATCTGGGTCTCCTACACGGGTGCCAGGGGCCCCGAGTCCTTGGGCCGTCTTGTGCTGCCTTGCCAGGTGCACTAACGGGGAGCTGGATGGAAAATGGAGTGGTCCTCCTCCCAGGCACCCCATATGGGATGGTGGGCTGGCATCCCCAGACACAGTGTAACGGTCCCAGTTCCTCGGCCAGGGCCTGACGTGGTTTGCCGTTTCTGAGGCATTCCCTCCCTCCTTTCTGAGTTACCGAGAGCTTGAAGGCTGGCCAAGTTCACCTCCCCTGCACCCCAAAGGGTCACAGGGGCTGCAGAGGTGAGAGAGGGTACAGAAAACCACGGTTCTCCCTTCCCCCCTCCACGCTGTGGGAGTGGCCTCTGGGCGGGGCCTGACACAGGAGGCAGAGCCTAGGGGTTCAAATCCTACCCCCTTCCACAGGGCTTGCAGGCACCTTGCCCCTGTGGTCCCCATGTCATAGAAGGGCGACGTGAGGCACAGACTGTGAGCTTTGTGGCCCAAGTGAGGCCCCCTAACTGCAGAATGGTGGAGCCATCCTTTCAGGCCCTGGCTGTGGCCATGGAGCCTGCACCCCGAGCGGCCCCAGGTCCCAGCCCAGAGTGTGGCCCCCTGTCCTTGGCATGGGACGTCCCTAGGTGAGAGCTGCTGGGCCCCATGCTGGGAACGAGGATTGAGGAACTGGTACACTGAGGCCTGGGCAACAAGAGCAGTCCATGCCCGGGCAAGGGCAACGGCGGGGTGGGGGCAACAGGGCTGATGGTGGCGGAGTGCCCGGAGAGCCCAGGAGGGACAGGGTAGCTTCGTTCCCGGGGCGCGGGACGCTGCCTCTGCCTGCTGTTTCCCAGAAGACAGTGTCTGGGGGAATCCATTATCGGGCAAAATAGCAGCTGCTGACGTGAAAATGAAATATAGATTCAATACCTGCGCCTCGCAGCTCACAATTCGTGCTCCTGGCCCAGGTGACAGTCACCACAGACACGGCCAGCTGGATGGCCAGGGGAGGGTGGAACAGGTGGGAAGCCTGGCAGCTCCCTACAACCCCCCGGGGTTGATGACACACCCCACGCAGCCTTGCTGTGGCCTGCAGGTGGGTGATGCTGCAGAGGCGCCCGTGCCACCTGCCTGCACCTCCTGGGGTGCTCTGGGCGCCCAAGGAAGGGCCTGCTGAAAGCTTTGCCAGCCTGGGTGTGATGGCTCCTTGTAGGCTGCAGACAGGGAATGGCACCCAGAGCTGTTTGTCTTGCCACCCCCCGGCCCCCCTGAACGGGGTGCATACCTCGCTTCTGCATATTTAACCGGCGGGTGGCACAACGTGGAGGAGTGGGCCGGCACTGAACCCATCCCCATTACAATGCACTCAGGGACCCTGACAACTAATTTAATTTAAAACAGCCTTGCAATAAAAGCTCAGAACGGAAAACCGCCGAGCCTTGGGGGTTATTTAACAAATTGCCTCGCAGATAAATACGTTAAAATGATTCTCAAACCGGAGTCGTGTGAAGTTGAAGTAAAATTAAGAAAAGTTGAATCCAAATGTAAATTAATGGCGTCGAGCTGCGGCGTCGGACTTGGCAGGAACCGTGGCTGCGGAGCGCCCACAACAGCTCAGCCTTCTGTTCAGGTGACGTGGCACCTCCAGGCCATGCCAGAAACCCCTGAAGTCCTGGGGAGTTAGGGGGCGAGGCGGCTTCCCAGCCCACGAGCCCACTTTCCCTGGGCACTCGCAGCCACAAGCATCTGGCAGGCCCAACCTGGGACTCCCTGGGGGAGGGGACCAAGTCAGGTGCAATGCCACTCCAGGCCCAGCTCTGGCCCGTCCTGGTAGCAGTAAAATGGGAACGCTCCAGGCACCATCCTTGGCACAGCAGAAAGGACTGGCAGGCTGGGGCTTGTGCAGACCAGTCCCCTGCCTCCACCCATCCCTGCTGCCGTGAGGGCGTGGCCACAGGTGGCAGCTTGGTTCTGTTACCCCCCTTTGCTACCAGAGGAGGTGTTGTATAGCGTCCTTGCGAGGCCAGCAGGGCCAGTGTCCCTGTTTGACTGACAGGTAAACTGGGGCCAGGGAGGCAGGGACACACCAGGCAGTGCTCCCTGCAGGCTCCTCCACCGTCAGGATTGTACTTCTGTCCCCTATTTCTCTGGGCAGGGTTGGGGGAGGGGAAGCAGAAAGACTGAGCAGCTGCCTGAGTGTGCCGGGTGGTGCCTGGGCGCCCCCAGCAGCCTTCACACCTTGGCCAGGGTTGGCCTCTGGGCTCTTGCGGGTGGGCCTGGCAGGGAGACAGGCAGGATGCAGGCGTGCTGCCCTGGGCACCGACGGGCAGCCGCTGGGAACATTATCTGGAGCTGCCTTTCCTGATAGTGCCACGTGTGCCCTCATCAGCCGGGGAGAGACCAGAGCAGGGGATCCCCGGGGAGCAGCCCTGGGAAGGCGGGGGGGGGGGGGGGGGAGAGGAGAGAGTGTGTGGGTGGGGAGCAGCAGGAAGCGTGTGTGCCTCCCCCCCACTCCCTGCGGTGGACGTATTTAGCTGGAACCATGATCCCATGTGACTCCTGAGACAGCTTTGACCATCAGGCAGGGGAAAATGCTGCCCAGCCTCCTAGCTCTGCCTGGGCTGTCAGCTGTCAGGATCCAGGGGCAGACGGGAGCCTCCTATCCTCAGGCCTAGCTGGGCCAGGGGAGGGAAAGGGGCCCCAAGGGTCTTTTGGGCCCAAACCCTGTTGGAGTCTCAGGGATTGTGCCTATCCCCCACTGGTGTGGCTGCAACACCCCGGGTCCTGGCAGCTACTACTCCCTGATGAGCATTACTGGAAGGCTTGGGGTGGGAGTGGGGCTTCAGATGCAGGGCCAGTTGTGGTGGGGGTGGGGTGGCCTGGTCCTGGGGGAGGGAAGTGGGGTCATTACAATTCCCACCCCCCCACACATACCCGGATTGGGCTGGGCAGCAGCATCACCTGCCTGGCCCTGGGGAACTCCCCATAGACGGCTAGCTGCATGCAACAGGCTGCCCATCGATCAGCAGCGAGTCTTTAGCCAAGGCTTGAGGGAGAGGGGCCTAACCACGAGGGGGATTGATCTCGGGCGCCTGTCCCAGACTTGGCTGAGAAGGCGAGCGCCATGCCCAGTGTCCCTCCCGAGTGGTCCTCCCGGTGCCTGGGGAGATGCTGCACTGTTCCCACCCCCTTTCCTGTGGTCAGGCAAACTGAGGGGCAAGCTGCGGGTGGCCTGCCAGAGTGAGCCTGAAGCAGCTGGCCAGGTCTAGCCCCAGGAGGGCAGGGCAGGGCAGGCCCAGCTCTGGGTGGGAAGCCTGCAGCCCCACGGTCCCCAGCCTTTTCCCTCTCCTGGAACAAGCATCGGCTGCCATCACCAGCAGGAAGGAGGGGGCCCGGAAGTATTCCAGAAAAACGGCAGAGAAAAAAAAAAAAGGAAAGAAAAAAAGAAAAGCTGTAGAATGCGAGCCAGACAGGAGGCCGGCAGGAAGCCTTCCCGCGGCCCTGCCTGCCAGCGCTGGTGGTGGGCGGCCGCCCCCTGGAGCACGGGGAGCAGGTCAGGCGGGATCCAGGCCCACCAGCAGCAGGGCTGATGTGGGCGTGCTGGGGCTGCGGGGGGCCTCTGGGCCCATTGGGTAGATTTAACAGGACTTTGAAAAATAAAAGCGGTAACACAGCAAAACCGCTGCCTGCTCCTCCTGTTGCAATAAAAATGGATTTATTTGTTCGTGGAATGAAATTTAATAACTTTGGAGGGAGATGAGGCGTGAACAATAATAGTGGTGTTTTTTTTTTTTCTCTTTCTCATTTTGGAAAGGGGGGCAGTGGGAACCCCACTCCAGGATTGCTGGGGAAGGGCTGATTCCATGGGCCAGGGTGGGGCTGTCTACCCACACTGGCACGTACAGCCTCTGGCAGGCTCACCCACGGCCACTGCTGCCCTACTCCCATCAACAGGCTTGGCATGCCTCTGTGGCATCCAAGACCCTGCCCAGCCTCTCCCGCTTGACTGTCTCAACAGGTGCACTCCTCTCAGGGAACCCATGTCGCTTTCCACTGGGGCTGAATTACTCCCAGAGTGCGGCTGGGGGCCAGGTCCCGGTGGGCTGCATCACTGATACCCAGCCCAGGGCAGCATGCTGGCAGTGTGCCGAGTGTGTGAGTGGAACTTGTGGGTGGACGCACAGTGGGCACATTGCTGCTTCCCCAGCAGCTCCTTTCCCAATGCTGCTCTGGCCCCAGGGCCCCCAGGCCTCAAAGCCATTGCAGCAGGAGTCTGCAGCTAATCTGCCCTCCCCAGACTTAAATGCAGTGGGAGAAGTGTGTCCTGGGGGCGGGGGGTCCTGAGCTGAGGCCCACACAGACCAGACTGTGGGTAGGGGTGAGTGGCCTGGGCTGGGGGCCTCAAGGAGTCCCTACTTGTCTGCTGCCCAGTGGCCCTTCAGGGTCCCTCCCACCCTGCAGCCTGGAGAACCTGGAGCTGCCCAGGGCCCAGGAGACTCGGAGCGGCTCTGCCTGGGCCAGTCGATAGCCAAACAAACACGCTATTGACCGCAGCCGCGCACTAAATCCTCCTGGCAGACGAGATGATGGGAGCCCGAACTGAATCGACTGCTGCATGGGCACCCCCTCGGCTGGCCCAGCAGCCACCGAGTGAGCAGAGCCAGAGCTGGGGCCACTGCCTGGGAAACAGGTTGGAGCGGGGCCTACTCTCTGCTCCCACCCTGGCCCTGGGTGAGTGGTGGGTGGTGGGTGGTGGGTGGTGGGTGGTGGGTGGTGGGTGGTGGGTGGGCCCTGCCCTGCCCCGGATTCCTAGGCAGGAAAAGGGCATTAGGGATCATAAGACCCAGGACGCACAGGTGGGACAGGTGTCAGGACCGCCCTGGGCGGGAGGAATCCCAGGAGCTAAATTAGGCCACCTGATCCAGATCTTTCACAAATAAAATTAAATTCTGGAGACGCAGGAAAGCCTTGGAGTAACCTGGACACGGGCCCCACCATGCCACTCCCACCCCTGGGGTTGCAGTCCATACAGCTACCGCCTCCTGCAGAGTAGCCGGGTCAGCTGGTTCACTTGCTGTGCCTCAGTCTCCCTGACCATGAAATGGGGATGAGACCTTGTGCCCCATGCTCCTGCCTGCCACAACGCTGCTCTGGGTCCACATGGCCGCCTCAGAGCTGCCGCAGCTGCTGCTGGAATTTGAGGTTTGCTTGTTTCTTGCTTCTGGCAGCTTCGACCCTCCCTCCCTCCTCCACGGCGGCCCAGCAGTCCTGAGGTGACGATCATCTGTGAACCCCAACACCATGGGACCCTAGAATAAGGACATCTCTCTCAGGTGACCGACTCCCTGTCGTGGGGAGGGGCTGAGGCCGACCCATGGCTGGCCAGAGGCAAGGCCAGTGCGGTCCTTGGGACCGCTCCGAGCCACTCGTTCCTGCTCCAGGGTGCCCGGCCATGGGCAGGGGACTGAAGGGGGAGGGCAGCACCAAGCACTGACCTCCTGGGGCTCTCGGAGGACCAGGCTCAGTCCCCAGGGCTGCCTGCACCTGCCTCTCGCCCCCCTGGCCATCCCCACTCCTCTGAGACCATCGGCCCCCCTCCTCTGGCCTAGCTGCCCTGAGCGTTGGGTACCCAGAAATTGGGTGGAATGAGCTCACAGGGTCTCATGTGGCACTTGTCCCCATGTGCTGCTGCATGTATGTCTGCCCCATCCCAGGAGAAAGTGCGTGCCCTGGCCTCACCTCCCATGCTCCCACGGGGCACCCATGCGGCATACACCCACCCCAGCCCCGCCTGTTGTCCAGCCAGACAGGAGGCTGCCTCAGGGCTGGGATCGCCTCTCATGGTGGGGAAACTGAGGCAGGAAAAAGGGAGCACTTCCTCTCCCTCAAGCAGTGAGGGAGGCTTTGTCTGCCGAGCTGCTGCACATCCCTCAAGTGCCCAGCTCTGGACCATCGTTGTGGGACGTTGTTAATTGGCCCCATTTTCCAGAGGAGGAGACTGAGGCAAAGAAAGAGAGGTGATATGACAAAGGTGACACAGCCCCGCTATGGCTCCCCTGGGGCCGGAGTGGAACAAGCACCTGTTGGCCACGCCCCCTTCAGGGGTTAGCACGGCAGAGGCAGGGTTTAGGGGAGACTTCCCCCACAAGAGGAGGGTCACTGGATTCAGCCAATAATGAAGTGCCCGGGCCAGGAGGAAGCTTGGAGCTGGGGGACTCTGCAGCTTCCCGTGTTGGTGGCAGGGACCCCACTACCTGAGCCATGGTCACAGCCCCCGGGGTGTGCATTTTAGGGAGCTGCAGCAGGGCAGAGGCCAGCCCCGAACCTGCCTGTCATGTCTCCACTGGGCTGGCTGGAACGTGCTTGTACTACAGCCTTAGCTGTTTCTTGTCTGAGTGCACATCTTAGTCGGTGCTGCTCTGGAGGCGAGCACCAGCCTGGGGTGTGATGCTGCAGCCAGCCAGCCAGAGCAGGCGGACGGGGGTGCCCCCGGCCCTGGACACCTGTCCTCCTGCCCGCCCGCCCTGCGTCCCTCAGCCAGGGACTCGTGTGTGTCCCCCCCTCCTTTGCTCCCATGTTCCTTGGCTCCTCCCTGGTTGGAGCTGACTCCCTCATGTGGAAGGCACTGGTGCAGAGTGAATCTTCACAGCTGGATTCTCACCTCCTAAAAATAGGGCTGAGTGATGGACTGGGGCTGGCGTGGGCCTTTGCAGCCGGGGAAGTGGAAAGAAGGGCTGGGGGTCCAGGAGCAGAGGTGTATAGACTCCAGCCCCCCCTGGTGGGACTGGGCCCCCTCTCACGGATGGGCAGGCCCCAGCCATAAGGAGGCACCAGCTCTTGGGGCCCAGGGAGAGGTGTCTGAGAGGCAGAGCACCTGGCACGTGGTGGCCCTGCTCTTCATCTTTCCCAGCTATGCTCAATTCACTTGGAAAGACCCATGGAGCTGGCTGCAGGACCCACATGTTGTGGCCGGCCAGTGGGAGACAGGCCTGGGAGCGAGCGTCCGCCCGTCTTCCCCACACTTGAGCACTGCACACATGGGCTGGTGCTCATGGATAGGTGGACACACATTCGTGGCTGGGCACATACTCAGGCTCCCATAGCTCCCTCTTTTTTTCCAGCAGGCTCCACATGGGTCTCTTGGTCGGGGCCTTGCCCATGACCACGCAGACACCTGCGCTGGTCCCACACTGCTAAGGGAGGACACCCCAACCCTGACCAGAGCCCCAGTTGCCCAGGGGCCTGTGACTGCTGCTGCTTGGCTGTGTGGGCCAGGATGCTGGGAGCAACCTATGCCTCGCCCGCCCCTGCCTAGTGCAGCCTTTCTCTGGCTCCTTCCTTAACTGAACCCTGGGTGATCAGGGTGGAGTGTGGGATGAATGGGGTGGTGTAGCCTCAGGTGCCCCACGTGGCACAGTAGGGCCTGGGCTCCTTTCCTGTCCTCTGCCAGCTCTACCGCTAAGCAGCACCCTACCCCCGAGGATCTCAGTGACCACATCCCAGTGGGGTGCAAAGCTAACAGCGCCTCCTGGAGGCCACGGGAGGATCTGCCCCTTCCCCAGTGCCGCCCCAAGGGGGCCTGCCTAGCAGGTGCTGGACACCAGGCTTCCTTCCCTTCCTCTGTCCTCCTCATACTTGTCTCCTGCCTGCCCAGATGCCAGAAGAACCGGCAGTGCCCTGTGCCCAGCCTGGAGCCCGCCTGGGGCCCACTCCCGCCCAGCCTGGCTGCCAGCCTCACGCGGGCAAAGCTGAGGCAAGGCGGCTATGGAATTAGAATATTAAATGCAGCTGCACTGAAACATGGCCTCAATCCAATTATACCAGGAAACAAGAGGAGCCGCTTAGGATAATCTGGTTACCGGGGCCTCGGGGGTGGGGTGGGAAGGAGGCCTGGGAGGGGTGCTGTCTGGTGGGCGGGAGCTGAACGCTGCCCTGTACCCCCTTCCCTCGGGCTCCTGGCTCCGGGAGCGAGACAGACAGCCCCTCTGCCCCCTCCCGAGGTGCCCAGGGGAGCCAGCCCTTGAATCCAGCCTGGGGATCCAAGGGGATCAGAAAGACCCTGTCATGGGGATGACTAATGGAAAGAAAGACAGTGGGGCACAGGGCAGATGCCAGTCGGGTCCGGCGGAAGGGAAGGCCAGACCTTAGAACCCAGTGTGTGTGCGGGGCAGAGACCTGCAGCAAGGACTGCTACCAAAGCAAGGCTGGGCTGGGAGCTGGGAGGTGTGTGGATGGCAGGGGACTGCAGTGTGCATGTGGGGAAGAAGGGGAGGCACCACTCTCTGGAGGTGTGGTTAGGGGTGAGGACCACTTGGGGCTGGGCAGGGAGCACCAAGAAGTTGTGGGGACCTGGGGGAGGACGACAGGACAGAAACATGTCTGCGCCCCTAAGTGCAGGAGGCAGGGTGCACCCTTGGACCAGCCTGCATCTTGAAGGAGAGCTCCTTTCCTTCACTGGGCCTCACATGATTTTTTTTTTTTTTTTGAAAGTGTAGTTTGAATTCATTTTACAAAGCTGGGATCAGTGGCTATCCCTTGGCATCCACGGGGGGTCGGGGCCAAGACCCCGGTGGGTGTCCACATCATCTGACAGTCCCTCTGATCACATGGCCTAGGAGCTGTGATGAAGGACAGAAAGCAGGGTGTGCCCTGCCTGAAGGGACGCAGATTCTGCCCACCCCCCAGAGCAGCCCCAGGGTGACCGCTTGTAGAGTGAGGCCACAGAATTAGTGTCCAGGTCTGAAGGAGGAGCTGGGTGTGGATGTGAGAGCTTCCCTGCCCCCCGAGCCCTTGTACCCCCATACCCAGGCCAGGCCTGCTGAGCAGGAAGCGGGCAAGACACAGGGAGGGCTGGTGGCCCCTTGGATCGTTTTCAGAACCACATGCTGCCCAGAGCAGCTGTTGGGTAAGAGGGATGGAGAGCTTGTCAGAGGAGGGGCCATGGGCACCCTGAGTATCGATGGTGGGCACCCAGGGCTCTGGCAGGGGGCAGCCCTCTCTGACAACCCCCCTCCCTGTGGCCTCACGGGGCATTACTGAAGACCCTTTCACAAGGGGACCCTCTGCCTCCCGGGCTGCCCTTCTTAAAGACCACGAATTGTCCAGATGACTAGGCGTACTCAGGGAGATACCAGGGCCTGAGCCTAGAGCCTGCCTGGCCTGTGACCTCTGTATCCCGGCTGGCAGGGGGACAACAGGGCCAGAACAGGGGGCTGTGCCAAGTGCAGCGGGCGGGTGGGCTCTAAAGGCACTGATACCTGCCCTCCCCCCATCCCCAGCAGACAGCTGAGCAGCAGCCACATGTTGTGGCCTGTGTTTGTATTCAGCTGGTGCATCATAAATGTTCTTGTATTGAATAAGCAGTTCACGGATGGGAAGACCGAGGCATGGGCGGCTGGGCGGCTGGGTGGTACACTTAGTTCCCACCAACTCCAGCCCTGCCATTGCTGCCCCCACCTGTGTCTGTGTTCTAACAGGGTATGCCATGCCCACAGCGGCAGAGCAGGTGATGGCTCCCCACCCCTCGAGCTTTGGTGCCCCAGGGCTAACGCAGGGTGCTTGGGGGACCTGGAGCTGGGCCAGCCTGGGAGCCCCCACAATGGAGGTTGAGAAAGTCAAGACCCCAAGGCTGGAGACCCTGCTGCCGGGGCTAGGGGGACAGGCACCAGGCAGGAGAGGGGGTCTCCCCAGCCCAGGGCCCAGACCCAGGATGTCACCCACAGGGTTTCCCTCTGAGAGGAATCTGGAGGAATTTCTGGACCTTGACATTGGGTCATTGAGACCCTTGAGGTCACCTGTTACCCTTTGGCCTTTTTTCCTGAGCTCGCGTTTTTACCAGGATCCAGAAGGCACCCATGGGCGGTACCAGGCCAGCCTCACCCAGCACCACCTGCTCTTGCCTCCCCCTCAGGCAAAACGGCTGCCATGATCTGTATGTATCCCCTTCTACTGCACCGTGAGTGCCACCATGCATAACTCACAGGGTGGACATCATGTCCATTTTACAGCTGAGCAAACTGAGGTGCGAAGCGACATGACATGCTCCCATAAGCCAAAGGTGCTGTAACAGATGACGAGATGAGTGAAGTTTGGACCCCAGAAGATGCCTCAGTTATTCCCCTGGCCCCCCAGTTACTCTTCTTGATCCTTTTGTCTTGGGCTGCATTTGTGAAAGCTGCCGTAAATCTCAGCTGGGCGGCATCGGGGGAGGCAGGTGATCAATGCATAAAGAAGGAGAAGTCCCTAGGTGCCTGGTCACATAGGAGGGTGACTTGGCCCAGCCAGGGCCAGTGCTGGCCCTCAGGTGTGTGACTGGGAGCTGGGGGGTCTGATTCCCAAGGTCAAGAGTGACTGGCTGGCTGGGGCTGGCATGGACAGGGCACTGCCCTGGGAGAAGGTGTTGGGTGAGTGTGGTACACCTGCCCTGGCTTTCTTCCCTCAGCTGAGACCCCGGGGCTCTTGGGCCGACACACATGTGTGGACACAGTGACTCCTCTGCCCTCGTGAACACGCTGGGGGAGTTAGTGCGGACAGCCCCTGAGCACGAGGGCCGGACCAGGGAGTGGGAATGGCGACGGCTGTGAGCGCCCGTGTGAGCCGGGGCTCCCTGACCCTTAGGGTTCTTAGAGGGACCCCTGATTCTTGTGGGGATGACTAACGTGCAAGGGAGACCACCCAGGGGGCAAGGAAGGAGCCGAGGTTGTCAGTGCCTGCCCGGGTTGGGAATATACACGGTGTTTGCTGTATAGCTGAGAGTGTGGAGAGATGGCACTGCCCGCCCTGCCCAGCCTCCCAGCGCCCCAGGCGAGGGTTTGACCTGTGAACAGGAGACCAAGCTTTCCAGACCTGGTCCCTGCCAGCAGCAGCACGAAGGTGTGCGTGTGAAAGTGCCAGGGTACTGTGCAGGGGCCTTGCCCCCAGCCACAAGCCCTGGTGCCTCTCGGAACAGGCACCAAGTTCCACCCTACCTTCCCTGCCTAAGCTAGGTCAATGGCATTTCCAAGCCCTGGTAGCTGACCTCAGAGACGACTGGGAGCAACAGGAGGGGTGCATCTGAGGACACTAGGGGTGCCCTGGGGCTGACTCCCCCCAGCGCGAGGTGCTCCTCTGAGGGTAGGGAGTCCTCCTGGCCTCCTCCCTGCAGGGACGGCCCCATGTGGAGGCAGTTCCCGCCCAAAGCCCCCGAAGCCATGCATCTGTCCTGTTCAATTTCAAACTCAAGTGCAAACAAGCCTCAGCTCCCGCCACTCCTGCCCAAATCGAATTCTCGCTCTGATTTCTCTGCGGGCACGGCGGCCTGCCTTCCGGGGAGGGCGGGTGGGAGGCTGGCACGGGGCACGGCCACGGCAGGGAGCAGGCCATTTGTCTGGGGCAGCCTGCTCGGCTGGCCGGGATCTTCCACCCAAATTAAATTTTAACCCAGCTCATGAATCTTCCACCAAGTCCACCCCCGACGGGTCTAGCACACGCTGCAGCAGCCAGAGCCATGGCTTCGTCCCAGTGCCCCAAACGGCAGGGAGCGGTGACTGGCACCCACAGGAAGGAAGGTGGGGCACGCACCTGGGGGTGCAGTGGGAGAGCAATGGTGCCGCCTTGCCCTTCCCCCAGGAGGGACGGAGAGTGGAGTGATGGACATGAACTATATCCCAGCGGTCACCCCGTCCTCACAGTCAGCCCCGACGCCCAACGCCCAGCAGACAGTGAGTGGCCTTGCACCCCTGGGAGCAGAGGAGAGGCAGCCCCCAGGGGGCTGGGTGCTGGAGGGGCTGCTCTGCCCCATCCCCAGAGACTCACACAGCCGGAGGCAGCGTGCACAGCCCTGGGATGACAGTGAGTCCCGATGTGACAGCAACTTCCTTCCCTTATTTTGCCAGTGCCCACCTCTGCCGCAGGCCCCCTCCCCACTGGGGGCCCACTGGGTCTTCCCTGGTGCCTCTCACCCCTCCCCCAGCATGGCCTTTCCTCTCCCTACAGCTCCAGTTCTGGAGATTACTAAGTGTGCCCCATCCTCCTTCAGGGCACACAGATGGGGAACAAGGGTGTGGCGCCCACAGTGCTGGGGGCCACACTGCAGAGGCTCCCCCCCACATGCGTTCTCTCCTGCCCAATCCTGCCCTGGCCCGACCCAGTAGGAGCTGACTTCCTACCCTCCCCACTCCTGACAGCCACGTGGGCTCGGGCACTGCCACTGGGATCTACACCCCTCCAAAGGCACATGTTTTGTCTCCACGGTGACAGCAGCTGCGGCATACAATTAACATCTCTACTGGTAAACGGCGTGCGGCTGTATTTCACCTCTACCTGGGTGTGGGCCCAAGGCAGTTTAAATCTACGATGGTTCCCTTCTGCGAGGCCCCAGACATCTGGGCACCTGTGTGAATTCCAGGCCCAGAGTGGGGCCCTCCAAAAGCCTCAGACATGGTGTACTGTCCAGGGAACAGGGCTGACCACCTGCTACCCACTGCCCAGGCTGCCCATAGCTGACCAGCCCTGTGCAGCCAAAGCCCCTCCTTGTCGTTGGGGCTCCCTGGCAGAAGCAGGAAGCCTGAGGGCAATGGAGGGGACCGTAGGGTGCACCTGCCCCCCACCTGCCACCTCCCATGCCTGGGAACCAGAAGAGCACAGGCCTATATCCACTCCCTGCACAGTGGGCACAGTTGGGACCAGATCCTGTCAGTCTCACCCTGCCTGCACCTGTCTGTCCCAGGTCCCTAATGATTTTAGTAACATCTGTGTCCCTGGAGGCCAGGGCACCGGGAAGCACCAGCTCCCTGGGGACACAGTCAGCTCGTTTGGTGCTCACTCGGCTGATGGGACAGCTGGAGGCCACACACCTGGCCCACGGCAGTGTTCTTTGGCTACTTTCTAGGGGACTGTTTGGGAAGATGATGGAGGGATGGTGGGCAAGGGCTGAGCGCTTCACTTCTAGGCTGGGGGGAGGCAGGGAGGTCCGGCTCGTGGTGGGACGAGAGTTGGGCTGCTTCAGGGAACAGTGAGAACAGGAACCACGGAGGGTCCTGCCAGGCTGCCCGGTGGCGTGGCCGTCACTAGCACTCCTGTATTCCCTGGGTGAGGACAGAGCTGTGGGATGCCCCTGGGTGGCCAAGGGCCCAGTGCAGGCGGTGCTGGGCCATCCAAGTGGGCCCATCAGCACCATGTCCCTCCTCCTGTGGCTCCGCCCACAGGCACCTGCCACCAGTCCCTCCCCCATATATCTCCTGCCCCAGTCCAGGGCCCTGAGGATTCTTTCACTCAGCAAAAAATGCAGCTGGGCGCCCAGGGATTCCTGTGGCCTGACTCCCCTAGGGAGGGGCTGGGAGGTGATGGAGTGACCTTGGATATAACAGTGTGCCCCTGGGATTCCTCACCTGTGGAGGGAGACCTGGACCCTATAAGACTGCCTGGGGGGATACGAGTGTCTCCAGTGAAGGCACATAGCACGGGCTTGGTCCCCAAAATCCAGCTGCCCTTCCCACTGTTTGTCCCTGGGGAACTCACACAACCCCTCCACTGGGTCCCAAGTGTCTGATCTGGGGGTCAAGAATGCAATAGTTCTGCACTTTTGTACTTTTGTGCAGTCGCTGAGAGCCCAGAACGAGCTGGGAGTCCCTGGCCAGGACCCAGAACAGAGTCTGGCAGCCTGCAGGGGACAGGCCTGTTAGGTGTCAGGTGCTGCAGGGGCTGGTTGATGGAGGGAGGCAGAATCAGAGGTGAGGGGACAGGGAGGGAGTTAAGGGAGGGAGACAGTGGTCACCAGGCCCACAGGGACACAGGGATGGCAGGGGCCCAGGAGCCCGAGAGCTTCCCAGGCACAGAGCAGGTGGGTGTGGTGAGGGGGTGCAATGTTACAACCCCCACAATGAAACAGGTGGCACAGGCCAGGACTGTGAGGCCAGGGTGGGGTAGTCCTAGGCTCAGACAGTCTGGGTTTGTGCATAAACTAGTCAAATGACTCAGCGAGGCCAGGTCTTAGTTGTCCATCTGCCACTTGGAGGGGCAGGGTTAGGAGCCCAGACTGGTGTGGTGGCTGCTCCCCTCTGCTGGACTTTTCCGGCCTCCACCCCAGTCTTCACAGACATGACCCTGCTGGGCCTCTGTCCGCTCCTCCACGAAGCCGGCACAGAGCTGACCCAGGCTGTGCCTCCATGGGTCTTTCAGAACTTGAGAAAGCTGTCGAGGCAACACAACAAGAGCCCGTGACAGTCCTGCCAATCTTGAGCCTAGAACCTGCTGGAGCGGGGCAGAGGACTCACCTCCTGCCTGTCTTCCCGTGCCCCAGACTTCATGGTCCCCAGGCCAGCCACCATGCAGAGGGAGCCAGGAAACCCTGGTCAGGCCATGCAGAGCAAGGGGCATGCAGGTTCAGTCCTTGGAGGACAGGCCAGCTGGTGGGTGCTCCCTGCCCCCAAACTTGATAGTTAGCAGCTGTTTATCGCCACGTTTTCTGGTGGGCAGAAAAGCCATAAATAAGGCCATGCAGGCAGCAGGGCACAGTGATGGAGCCCGTGGCTGTTTTCCCCAACGCTTCTCCAGCTTAGGCTGGCACCGGGTCGATAATAATTTATGACACAGCCCTGTGATGGGGCGGGGGGGTAATGTATTCTGCATGCTGACAGGTGGCTGGGGTGGCAGCCCCAGGGATGGGACAGAGGGATGGATGAATGGACAGACAGAAACAGATGCTTTGGGAGAGGGTGGGGGAGTAGAGGCTCTGGCAGAGCCTGGCTAACGGGGAGGCAGCGGCCAGCTGTCCATCTGCCAAGGCCTGTGGGGCTTGTCTTGGGTGCAGCATCTTGGAAGCAGGGTGTGACACAGGACAACCCTGAGGGAGGACAGCATGCCCAGTGGGTAGGGCAAGTGTCCGTTGAAGAGGCACTTGTAGCATCTCCCTAGAGAAGAGGTTGCTGAGAGGTTCCTGGCTGAGCCATCAGCAGCCAAGCCCAGCCCCCATCCTCCTCCTCCCTCGGCAGCCACCTGCCCCCATGGAGCAGGGCTAACTGGGATTTCATCACTACCCTTGCCGATTTCATCATGTCTGCTGTTCCGTCCAGGTTCCTGCCACCCCTCCAGGGACCTTAACTGCCTGCTGGGTATGGGGGACACACACAGCAGCACTCAGCTCCTATGCCAGGCCCAGGCCAGGAGGGAGGGAGCAGCCATTGCAGGAGGCCCTGTGGGCCAAGGTGGGCATGCATGGAAGCCCCCACAAGTGGGTCCCTGCCAGCAGCCACCCTCTCCCCTCACTCATAGCAAGAAGAAAACTGCTGTGTGGGGACATTAAGATACCTGCCCCTTAGGGAGCTACACTCTGCACCTGCAACTTGCCCTGCCCCCTCTTGCCAGGCTCAGCTCACCTCCTGTCCCACTCAGAGTGGAGGGCTGTGAGCCCAGCGCCCCAGCCAGCCGAGGCCCCAGTTAGGGGCTCATTCATGATTACCTGGTGCTCCAACCATTCCTGGGCCCACCCTGCTGCCCTGTCCACTGCCAGGGAACACACGAGGGATGCGGTTTCCCAGAGCCCCCTAGACCCTAGCTCCATGGGGGCCTGCCCAAAAGCTCCCATTTTCTGAGAGTTGAGCAAGGAAGGAGTGGCTGGCTGTCCTTTTTTTTTTTTTTAAGATTCATTTATTTTTATTGGAAAGTCATATATACAGAGGAGGAGAGACAGAGAGGAAGATCTGTCTAATGATTCACTCCCCAAGTGGCTGCAATGGCCAGAGCTGAGCCAATCTGAAGCCAGGTGCTTCTTCTGGGTTTCCCACGTGGGTGCAGGGTCCCAAGACTTTGGGCTGTCCCTGACTGCTTTCCCAGGCCACAAGCAGGGAGCTGGATGGGAAGTGCAGCTGCCGGGATCAGAAACAGAGCCCATACAGGATCTCGCTGTGTGCAAGGTGGCCACTTTAGCCACTAAGCTACCAAGCTGGACCCTACCCACTCTTAATTAATAGGGTTCCCCTCACCCGGGGACACCAAAGCAGTACTCCCAATCCAGGACCTATCCCTGTGTACTAGGGTCCCCCGGTGGCCTGGGGGCCAGCCTGAGCCAGCTCTGCAGGAAGCCCCAAGCCAGGCACCAACTCCCACCCATCAGTGCCTCTCTCTCTTTTCTTTTCCTCCTGCCTGGCTTTAAAAAAAGAAAAAAAAAAAAAACCCTAAGCACTGCTGGTTTCATCGCGGGAGAATCAGTATTCAAGGCAGGGCTGGGGATGTGATCTGAATGTGGAGGCTGCAGCCTCTGAACGGGGAGGGGAGGGGAGAGGCTCAGAGCCCGGAGCTGGGGTGCGGGCGAGGGCAGAGGGCTCTGGCTATGCCAGGGGCAGGGGGAGAGGGCCTCAGAGAGCCAGGCTGCTTCCGGCTGGCATGGTTGAAGGGCCTGGCATGAGATTCAAGACAGGAAGAAGAGACAGGACAGCTGAGGGCAGAGCCCATGCCTGGCCAGCCAGGGCATACACAACTCATCCTACCCCTCCCTCGTCCAGCTGCACCTGCTGAACACCCCCTCCCTTCCTGCGCCTGTGTGCCAGATGGGCAGTGGGCACACGTAGGTCCCTTGGTCTGCCTGGGCCATGCCCCGACCTTCAGCAGCCCCATCAGGGACTGGGTCAGGGTCTGCTTGAGCCTGGCAGTTTAGCAGGTGCCATAGTCTCTGTGATTGACCGCTGGGGCCAGCAGTCTGCCACCTGTCTCTCAGCCTCAAGACTAACCCTGGGGCTCTGGTAGGCTGTCATGCCCCATGCCCATGCAGCGGGAGCCTCCTGTCCCCAGTGACACAGGAAGGGCAGATGTAGCCTTGAGGGGTGGGGAGCCAGTGCATCAGAGCTCAGCGGCGCCCCTGCTGGGCACCCTTGGGTAGGCTCCAGGACACCTCTGCTCTTCCAGGTGGAAAATTGAACCAAGGACAGCTATGCCCGTGAGCTTGGCGAGGTGGCAGAGGAAGAGTTCCTGCCAGGGGCCGCCTCCGGTTGCTGGTGGCGCTGTCGTCTGTGGAGACCACTCAGTGCCATGGGCCGTGGGCTGTGGCCACGTTAGAACTCAACCTCAGGCAGCTCTGGGTACCGTTGCTGCTGCAGACTTCGCCCCTGCCCTCCGAGTACGCAGTCTGGGAGTGAGGGAGGTGAGGGAGGAGGAGACATGGCTAGGCTCTGAGGCCCCCAAAGAGTGTGCTCACCCTCAGGCAGCCGAGGGCTGCCTGGAGGACGACATGGTCGCAGGAGCCTTTGGAGTTCCACCCCCTCCCCGCCCTAAGCCTGCCCCTGGGTAGTCACAACAGGACCTGCACTGTGACTTGGTTACCGGGATGGGATGTGTCCTGTGCAGAGGTGGCCCTGGTCATTAGCCTTGGAGAAGTCCAACCCGCCTGCCAGGGGACCATGCTGCTGTTGGCTGTCCTGGGTGCGGGGAGGCCCTTGGGCACACTGAGGCCCAAACACTTCTCCAAGGCCACTTCCAGCTCAAGAGCCAAAGGCACCTAGCCTGCAGTTGCTGGGAAGATTTCCCCCTCTGCCCACCTCCCCCCAGCGTGGGCTCCAGGGGTCAGGGGTGCCAGGAGCCCCATCAGCCCTGACAGCATCAGAAAACCTCATCGTGGACAAAGGCAAGCGGCGAGTCCTCCCTCCTCCTCTGCCTCTCCTTAAAACAGTTCATGGATGAATAGGAAGACGCACAATGCAAGGCTGTGAGGAGGCCTCGCAGGACGGGCGGCCGCAGGACGGTTGGCCGCAGCCCGGCACGCGCACGAGGTGCAGGCTCCCCAGATGCATTTATTTAAGATCATCTTCCTCTTTCCCGATCCTCCCAATGCAGCAGGTCTCTGGCTGTGCTTTAAGTCCTTTTGAAGTGTTACAACCATTTTCTCCTCTTTCAATTAACAACAAGAAAAGGGAGCTAATAGCTTCCTGAGCTACTCGCTGTAAATATTAACAAAGTCTGAGCGTCCGGTCCACATGCACAACGCTCCCCTCGGCCACGGAGTGTGTTTACGGGAAAGGGTGTTGGCGGGGGGGGGTGGTGGTTGATTTCCAACACCGAGGCGAAAATCCCTTGGCACGAGTTTCTGCCAGTGCGGGGAATTGAACAGCTGGGGAGAAGGGCAGGAAGGCAACTGGGACTGGGGACACGGGGCTGGCACAGCCGCCTGGAGGCCTGGGGCTGAAGGTGGATACTCCGTAAGGAAAGACGGCCATGCCCTAGGGGCTTGGGGGATGGCAGGTGCATGACTTGAGTGTGGTGGGTACAGAGGTCTGAAGAGGAGAACGGGACAGCACCAGGGGTCCCTAGGGTCCAAGCTGGAACCCCTGCCCCCAGCCCCAGCACAGAGACCCTGGAGGAGTGGAGGGGCAGGAGACAGCACCTGAGTTGGGGGGAACCTGCGGCTGGGAGGGGTCAGGGAAGTGGCCACCCAGGAAGGGAGCTGATGCCCCTTAAATATAGCCTAGGGTTCCCTGATAGCTCCTTGGTCCTCTCCTGTTGGGCAGGGGCCACGACACCACTACCTCTGTCCCTAGCTGTCACCAGGGGACCATAAGCTCACAAGATAGGCCATGTTGCAGCTAACCATTCTGTGCCACACACCCGCTCTGGGGCAGCTGGACCGATGGGGCAGGGCATGTAACCCCACTCTGTGGTCAGAGCAGCAGCAGCAGGGATGGGTGGGCAGGGTGCCCCCATCTCAGGGTCGGGGTCAGATCCCTGCACAGAAGCCATGCTCCTACAAGCAAAGGGCCCAGCCTGGGCAGTGGCACCACACCCACCACCACAGACCCCTGGGAACAGACGGCAAGGCCTGCTGAGGGTGGGGGCAGGAGGACTCCATCGCGGAGTGCCGCCCAGCGGGCCACAGCCACCCCCTCCTGCCCCCTATTTTGTGCCTGATGTCCCTGAGGCAAGGAGCCAGTCCTGGGGAGGACACTGGTGGCCTTACCCCTCCTCCTAAGGACACGGCCACCTGTGGCCTCCCTGTCTGGAGCTGGAGCAGCTGCTGTCCTCTCGCCGCCTTCCCCGGGCGGTGGTGTCCCCTCAGCATGCTCTGGCTCAGAGGGGACTTCAAAGGCACAAGAGCACTCAATGCCTCTTGAGGCGTCCGCCCACGGCGGCTCAGGGGCCGCAGTGCCCACTTGGCAGCGCTGTCACATAAGGCAGTTGGCTGGAAGCAGACCCCATCCCCCCCAGACAGGGCAGGGAGAAGTGGGGCGGGGCTAATGGGCAGCAGGTGCCTGATGGGAGGCCCAGCTCCAGGGGCCATGGGCGGGTTTCCAAGCCACCCCTTGGCCCTCAATTTCCCACATGAAAGAAAAAAAACAAGGGACACAGTGGCTCCCCCTGCAGTGATGCCTGGGGCTTGAGGTTGCCCCTGCCTGCCTCAGTGTCCTCTGTCTAGCAGGGTGGGTGCTGGTGGCAGGTCCTGGCCCTGGTGACTGGGCTGGGCCGGGCCAAGTGGCAGCGTGGGCTCCGTGGCCACCCCCAGGCTGACTTGCACACCAGTAGTTGAGTCTTTCTGTCAGCAAGCTGCTTAATTAGCGGGAGCGGAGGCTGGGAGAGATCACACCTTCTCCCTCGGGAGCGGGCCCAGCCCTGCAGAGCGAGTGAGAAGGGGGCAGAGCAGCGACTGCTGGGAGAGCAGAGGCAGGAGCCAGAGGTCCCTGGCACGCAGCCCCCTCCCCCCGCAAGCCCACCATACCTGCCTGCACTGCAGCCGGGAGTGTGCAGGACCCGGAAGCCCTCAGCCCGTGAGCCTCCCTGCTCAGCCCTTCCAAGTCCACCACTGCTAAGTACACATGTTGGCCTCCCAGTGCCCCCGCCTGCACCCTGGTACCCTCTAGGTCATCTCTAGCCACAGCCAAGGTACCCTTCCTATGGTCACAATTCCAGTCATGCTTTTTCCCTGCTCGGCACCCTGAGCATGGCCACCACGCCCCTGGGGCACAGCACTGGGGTGGTTCCCAGGGACCAGGTCCCCATCTCTGACTCCCTCCCACTCCAAGCCTTCGCACAGGCTGTTCTGTCAGCAGCCAGGGCACTTCCTGCCCCACTGCCCACTGTGCCGACCCAGTTCCAGATGCAAAACCAGCCCCCTGCATGTAGACAAGCTCTCTGTGCCTGCTGCTCCCACTGCCCACAGGGGATGGGCCAGGGAGGTGGGACGGGGGCAGGTTCATGCCAGCGTTCTCTCTGACAGGGAGAATGAAACGGTCCCAGTGGGTCCTTGCTGGCCTGGTGGGAGGAATGCAGAAGAAACCCCAGGTGTGAGTCATAAAGAGCCTTTTCATCCACTGGGTCACGCCGTGCTGCTGACCTCAGCCTGCTGGTCCAAAGGCAGCAGCAGCCCAGCTCTCCTGGCTCACGGTGTCAGCTGGGACCGGCTGCAGCAATCTGACTCTGCCCTCCTGGCCGCAGGCTGGCCCTGCCCGGGGAGGAGGTGGTGTGTGGGGCACATGGTTCATGTCCAATACCACTGCCCGCCCAGCCCACTCGGCGCCTGACACCATATACAGGAATGAGATGCAGGGCACGCACATGGGGAAAAAAAACCCAGCCCTAGAAGCCAGAGGCCAGAGCATGACAGTCAGGCCAGTCGCTAGCATCGCAGTTAATGGTGGAGGGACAGATCTGCACGGTGCCTGGGAACTGTGGGAGGAAGTCTGGGGGGCCACAATGGGCATGGTGGCAATACAGACGGTGGTCAAGGGGCCTGTGACATGGGAGTCCAGGGGATCCCAAAACCACAGCACTGGGTCATCTTTCCCAGGAAGTCCCTTGCGAGCCACCACTTCCTCCAGGCTGGGCAAGGTGGGCTCTCTGTGAAGCAGCCCCCTCCACCTGCACTGGACTGGGAACCCCTGAAGGAGGCAGGGGGCTCCTGTTTGGAGCCCCAGCATCTCATTTAGCACCTACAGCATGACTGGACTTGGTGTCTGTTGGGAGGATGGATGGCTAACTGGGGAACTGGATGGCACGAGTGGAAAGATGGATGGAGAGATGGATGAACGTGGCTTGGACAAAGGGCTGAGTGGTTTAAGAGGTGGAGGGAGGGACGGGCAGGAGAGGCCCACTGGCTGGGGTCCAGGGAAGGAGCTGGCCTGGAGCATGAAGCCTCGCCCCTCTCCCTTCCTGTTTTGAGCTGGCACTGTGAAGTGGGCCCCGAGGAAATGCCAATGCAGATCAAAGGATAAGGTGCATGGCCTGCCCCCGTCAGATGGCAGATGCACCTGACACACCCAGTCCAAATGTGAAGTGGGCACCCTATGTACAGCTGCCTGGCTGTCCCCTGACTGTCTTATCTTTTCGTATGACTGTCACGTGCATTGTCGCCCACATCAGTAAAATCGTGTGTGCATCTCAGTGTCAATTGGAAAAGCCTTGTTTCTATGCCTGGCTGTAGAGGCCAGACTTGGGGCCTCCAGGAACAGGGAAGGCCAAGGCCAGGGGTGCCTCCGGTCACTGAGACCACACGATCGCTGTCGCCCTTGCCTAACCCAACTGGCCATGTGGTAGGGGAAATACAGCCACTACCTCTGTGGGCTGCAGGCTCCTCTCCCACAGGTGCCAGCCTGGCAGGCGTGTGGGCACAACCACCCCTGAGCCAGCGAGTGCAGGTGGTCATCACAGCCCATCGTTACGTGCCCACACACAGGAAGGGCCGCTGCCATGCTGCTGCCCAGAGCTCATGCCTCCTGGCTACTGCGGCCAGGCTTGCCAGGAAATCCTGCATGTGGCACAGCCCAACGTGTTCATGCAAGGCCCTCACACCTAGCTTCCTCGGGGAGGTGAGGGTGGGTAACGGTCAGTGCAGGGAAGGTGGGCCAAGGATGCACACAGCTGCCCCAGCACCAAGAGCCTGGGTTTTCAGAACAAGAGCGCCCAAGGCAGAGCTCACATAGGTGTGTTTATTGTCAACAGTGTACCAGGCAGTGGATACAGCCTCAGATCCTCCCTGGATACTGGGGCAATTGAGCCTTTCACGATACGATGCTGTTTATTACGGTCCCAGTGACCGTGCACATGCAGTGGGGAGGGGGCGGGCAGGGACAGCAGCATGAGGCAGACATACGTGTGTGTTGAGAGAAGAGAGGGAGATGTCTGAGTAGACCTTGGCAGGACTGGCACAGCGTGGTTCAGGGCCCAGCAGGGGCCAGCACAGAGCCTGGAGGGACTGTGTGGGGAGACAGCAGGGATGGTGGGCCAGACAGGGCCGCTGGAGACCCCCTGCGGGCATTGCCTTGATCCTGTACGCCACAGGAGGGGCCTGGCCACGTGGGAGCCGTTGCTGTCGCCGCCTTCCTGCCATCAGAACCTCAGAGGCAGCCCTCGCCTGCCTTGTGTCGTAGGCAGGCAGCAGCCATGGCTGGCTGGAGCCCTGTGCCCTCACCAAATGCCGGGGCTCAATGCTCCCTGCCCACACCCTTTAGCCCCAGTATAGAACAATTTCCTTGCCCCAGCTGGGGAGGCGGCGACCTCATGGGGCTCTCTTCATCTCTCGCCTTCAAAGAGAAATGACAATTTATAATTGGATGAAACCACGTGGTGGTAATAGCAGTAAGGGCTGTCACCCTCAGATGGGCGGGGGGCTCTGTCCTCTCCTGCCTATCCCTTCTCAGGGCTGTGCCCACCGCTGGCTGGCTCTTGCCAAGAGCCCTGGCCCAGTCTAGCTCCCTCCTTGTCTCCCCCCAGAATGCCTCCATGGAGCCGTGCCAACCCATCTGCCTCTGGCCAGTGGCACTTCATCCCGCCCACTGTGCTGGGGGTAGCCCAGGCTGCACCCCAGATTCTGTGATTTGCTGCGGCCCCAGGCCAATGGCATTTCTCAAATCGGCCACCTTCGGCCCCACAAAAAGAAGTGCCCGGATGCAGGCAGCATCTGGGTCTCATTTCAGAGCAGAGCTGCGGCCCTCAGATGTGTAATGAAAGCTCTTTTCCAAAGAGGGGCTCCTGCAGGGGGAACACAGACGGCGGGGCACCCAGCCCTTCCACACGCACGCTAATGAGACGCTCAGGCTCTGTTCCCAGCCCTGCCCCGCCTCAGGCCTCTGACCCCAGCCTGGCAGGTGGGCTGGGGGAAGGGGGGCTGCAGAAGGAATGCCAGCATTGTGTACACCAACTTCTCCTGGGGGTCTCTGGTGACCTTGCCTGCCACCACAGGTAAAGGCAGTGCTGGCCCTGGAAGTCCAGGCCTCAGCAGCCCAGTTGGAACCTTTGAATGACATTTAACAAGAGGAGCAGGTGCTTTGGGGGGGTGGGGGGCTGGTGCGGGGAGAACAGCGCCGGCTTGGGGCCGGGCCAGGGGCTTGCAGGACCTCATCTTTACTTCCCAGCCCTTGCCAGCCTCAGTCGAGGACAGCAGGTGCTCACGCCCGGCCAGCAGTTACCTGGTGCTGAGGAGAGGGAACCATTCTGGGCTGGCCTGGGCTTCTGGGAGGTAGGGACGGGGCGGAATGGCTGCCTCGTCAGCTCCATGCCCACACTTGGCTTCTGCTTCCCATTGCCTCACGCTTCATCCTCCCTATTGTCTTTGGCAGGTGAAGAGGCAGGGAGTAGAAGGAGGGCTCCCCTGGACAGACAAGACAGTGAAGCGGGGAGCGACGTGGGGCGCCCCAGCCTCCCCTGTCCGTGCAGCAGCTTCTCCACGCCAGAGTGCAGCCAAGCAGGACGGAGGCCCCGCCCCCCGCGGCGTCTTCCCGAGCAGGACATGCCGGCCCTGACAGTTCAGCAGCCCGTGTCGGCGGCACCGGCCCCGCCGTGAACGTCTGAACTCCTCTGCCGGGGTAATGGGCCCCCACCTCCCCCGGGGGACACGGACTGAGTGGCAGGAATACCGACTCGGCCGAGCGCAGGCCCCTCTCGGCGCTGTCATGCAAGAACGCACTCGGTGCCGAGCCCATTCTGCCAAGTGACTTAAAGGGATTAAAAAGAAGAACAAGAAGAAGAAAGAAAAAACCCTTGGTAAAGAAAAGGGGGGAAAGCCACACACAGAAGCCTTGCAACAGGAGGTGGCAGCCTGTGGACAAAGGGGACAGAGTTGACTGTAGGCCGTGAGGCAGTGGTCACCTCCCAGGCACAGGTGTCAGGCTATAGGGCATGCCTGGGGTGCAAGGGTCAGCAACAGCCTCAGGCCACGGAGGGCACCCTTGGGCTCCCAGCCCCCACATCCCAAGCTCCCTAGGGAGAAGCCAGCAGCCCCTGTGGCCCAGGGGGCCTGGGATGCCTCCACTTGGAACCCACGGCCTCATCTGAAGCGAGGAGCCCAGGAGATCAAGGCCCCTGCTCCCCACCCACGCCCCAAGGCACTGCCTGCCACTGCTGCCCAGGGCCCTGGACCTGCAGTCTGTGACCAGAAGCAGGTAAGTGGGGGCCAGGAATGTGACTCTGACAAGGCCTGTGTCTGCAGAGGCCTCCACAACAGCAAGCCCAGCTGGACCCCGTCAGTTCCCAGGCTGCAGCGACAGAACAAGGTAAGGCCAAGGGGTGTGGCCTGGGCTGTGATGCAGGGAGGTGGCCCCGGGAGGAGATGGCTGGAGAGACTAGGCCTGCCCATGAAAAGCCCCTTCCCCAGCTGGAGGACACAGAGCCCCGTCAGAATGCCCAGGAGAGCAGCTCCACCAACCCCATACAACATGTGGCTTCTGTCGCCTGGTAGCCCTCGTGCCGTTGGGTCTATGTCAGTCAGATGCTGAGTTTGTGAGGGGTGAGCGCCTACCCATGGGAGCAGACACAGGAGCAGGTGCAGGGGCTGTCTCACTTGGAGCCCTTCCCTGCCAACATCACAGGGTAGCTGGCTCTACCCAAAGGGGGTCACAGCAAGGCCCTGGGATAGGGGAGAGGGGTTGTTGGCAAGCAAGTGCCCTGGTGAGCTGAGTCAGGGAGGCCCTGGCATCCAAGTCCTGGAGCCATGGCTCACAAGCCCTGAGGGACAGCAGCCAGGATGACCTGGATGCAAAACTACCAGCTAAGGGCCCGCCCCCACTCCCACCCCTTCGCCAGTGAGAGGAATGAGTGGAGGCCCATAGAGGGCCCGAGAGGCCCCGGAGTCACAAGGCAGGGCTGGAGGGATCCTGCCAGGCCTGGGCACGCAGGGTCTGCCTACTACCCTCTACCCTGGGGTGGGGAGGGGCGGGGTGCTCCAAGACCATGGAGGGAGGGGCTGTGGCTCAGCAAACTCAGATCCACAGCGCTCTGAGTAGGGCAGGGAAGCCCCAATTCATTACCAAGATGGAAAATGACACCTCCCGGCGCTCAGCCCCAGCACGGGGCTGATTTATGAGCGCGCCAGGGCCCGGGACATCCGTCAGCACGGTGCGGCGCACGCTGTCCGCAGGGGCATTAATAGCCGCGTTATTAGCCACTGGCGTGAAAGATGCCCTGCGGATGGGCTATTTGCTGTTATTTATTGTGGAGGCACGCCAGCCCAGTGTTGCCCGTTCCCGCCACCTCCTTGCGGCTCTCCACGCCCAGCTCAAGGCAGTGGTCCCTGCTGTCCTCAGGAGTCCTGGGGCTGTGAGGCACACACAGGCATTGGCTGTCCAGTTGCCAGTGCTGTGGCCTTGGGCAGGACCTGTCCCCTCCCTGGGTGCTCCTGTGTGCACCAGGCAACCACACAGCCAGGGACTAAAGGGAGGACCCAGCCTGAAGCCTGGGATCCAGCTCCCACAGCCCCTGCCTGTGGGGAGGGCAGCTCCATTGAGACCCATGTGTTGACCTGTCCTCCATCACTCTCCCCAAGCAAATTCAGTGCCAAGGCTGGAAGATGCTCAGTCCAGGGAGGGCAGTGCAGGAGTTGTGGGAGGGGACACAAGTGCACCTGTGTTGCACTGGGTGGTCAACAGGGACAGATGGCCCCCTGGACAGCCTAGAGGGGCTGGGAAGAGGCATGGGAAAGGGAGGGGGCATCAGACGGGAAGCCCATGGTATAGGTTTGTGTCCAGACCAGGCTTGCACTTGCCTGGGCCACTGTGACCAGGGCATCTCTCCTGGCATGGAACTCAGCCGCCCGCCTCTCTCCCCGTCGCCCATCCTGTGCTGGAGGTTTAGCGGCCTTTCTTCGGGCATCTTCACTTATTCCTCTATTCAGTGGCAGATGTTTCTGAAACACCTGCTGTGCTTGGAGACCCTATGCTGTCTGGGCACTTGGCCTTCTAGTGGGAGAGGTCAGGCAGACAACTGGTGGTACCATTCCAGGTGCCACAGGTGTCCTGAGGCCTGGACCCTGCCCCAGCTCCTGCCCCTCCACCTGCCCCAGCTCCTGCCCCTCCACATGCCCCAACTCCTACAGTCCCTCCACCTGCCCCAGCTCCTGCAGCCTGTGCCTGCCCTGGCTCCTGCAGCCCCTGCCTGCCCGGCTCCTGCAGCCCCTCCACCTGCCCGGCTCCTGCAGCCTGTGCCTGCCCTGGCTCCTGCAGCCCCTGCCTGCCCGGCTCCTGCAGCCCCTCCACCTGCCCGGCTCCTGCAGCCCCTCCACCTGCCCGGCTCCTGCAGCCTGTGCCTGCCCTGGCTCCTGCAGCCCCTGCCTGCCCGGCTCCTGCAGCCCCTCCACCTGCCCGGCTCCTGCAGCCCCTCCACCTGCCCGGCTCCTGCAGCCTCCCTGCCTGCCCGGCTCCTGCAGCCCCTGTCTGCCTTGTGCTTGGGGCCTGATCTCTCTTCTTGCCCCTCTGCACCCCACCTTCTCAAATAAAGGCCCCTCCCCTCTGAAACTTCACTGGGCTTTTTCCTTTCTCTCTCTGTCTCTCTCTTTTTCCTTCTCAAAAGGAATTAAGCCTCAGTCTAGGCAGCTCGACTAAAAATGGACTGAGACAGACAGAAATACCAGGTGGAGGAGCATCTTATTAAATAATGCGGAGAGAGAGGAAAAGAAACAAAATTACACGTGTCTCCTTTCATCTCCTACCCTCTCCTGGCCCTGAATAGCTTAATATCGAACACTGTTATCAATATAATTAACCTCCTAAGACACAATTTTAAAGTCGCGTTTTTTCCAAGCGATTTGCATTCTCTGAAGTTCGGGGCATCCCACCGCCCGGCTGCGGCACCACCCAGACGGCCCGTGTGGCTAAGTGAACCTGAGCTTCATTTGCATACCTGCCTACAATTACCACCTGTGATAACGGCTGATGCATAATGCATGCAGCATGGAATTAGAAAAATAATTAACTTTAGGTTTGGCAAGAATCTCCACCCCCACCCCACCCTGCATGCATTACAAGTTGTAGATGGCCTTGCCAGTGGCAGGGAAGCAGGGTAGTTAGCCAGGGAAGTAGTTTTTGGTGGTGATGGGTGTGGATGGCACCCTGCAGGAGCCAGGATCAGAGGGTCCTGAGAAGGTCCTGACATCCACTCCCCCCCATCCCCAAGGAAATGCCCCTGGTGGCTACAGGCCCTGCGACCCCTGCATGAATGAGGGTTTGGAAAAGTCCTAGGGTTATTGGAGGCCTGGGTTCCCTTCCTAGATCCCTGACTGAAGCTCCAGGAAGTGTGGCTGGCTGCTGATGTGTCCAGGCTCGCTGAGCACCAACAGTCCCCTCAGGGTGTCCCCCCAGGGAGACAGCAAGGCCACTCGCTGCCCCATTTCACAGCTGAAGACCTGAGCCCCTGAGGCCACCTTCCCATAGGCCGAGTGGCTGGACAGAGCCAACGCAGGGGCAGGGTGGCCATCTCCTTATTTGCTGCAGGCAGGAGCCGACAACAGCCTCAGTGGCACCTGTGGTTTCCTGCAGGGACAGGAGGCCATAGTTGGGTCCCTAGCAAAGGCCATGTTGTCGGGAGTGGGGGAGCCCCGGGTCCCACTTGCATCACAGCCAGAGGAGGCAGTGCAGATGGATGGCCCCCTCCCCTGCCCAGCTCACAGCCCCTGCTGCCCACCGCCCCGACTCATCAGTGAAGGTCTGGGCTGGAGATGGTGGAGTGGGGGTGCAGGATCACAGCAGGGGAGCTGAGAAGTGCTTGGTTTCCACACAGACCCACAGGCCAGCCCCAGGGCCCCTAGCAGCATGCCCAAGCAGGAAGCCTTCCCCCACCTCCTGCCCGGACACAGCTGGGAGCTGGCACCCCCTTCCCCGGAGATGAGGGGTGGCAGGCAGGCTCAGAGAGGGGGAAAGACTGTTTAGAAAACAGACAGGTGCCAGCAATCCAGGCGTGGCCCAGAGCTGTGAGCTGGGCTGTGGTCCTGGGTGGCTAGGAGGGGCTGCTCTCCTGAGCGCCCACACCCCCACCTCGTATGGTTCCCTTTTCTGCGACCCTGGACCCAGGCTGCACCTGCCTTCAAGGCTACGCACAGCTTCCCACCTGAGGGCCTGCACACATGCACCTGCTCCGAGCTAGTCCAGCCGGGCACTCGGGGGACCCTTCACTCAGGGCAGGTGGTGGCTGTGAGGGGAGAAGGACGAGTGGGGGCTGAGGCGGTGTGAATAAGGAAGTGCAAGGTGGAGCCAGGGAGCTGTGGGAGGACACCCCGGATCTCTGTGCCATGCTCCACCCTGGGCTCATCAGCGGAGGGAGCCCCTTGGCTTGTCCTTCCCCAGCTCTGTCGGCTGCATCAGTGTAGGGGGATGGGCAGAAGGTCAGAATGCAGGTGTCTGTCCCTGGGCTGCTTTCTGGAGTTCTGGCCACTGCGTTGGACTCAACTGACGGGCCAGCTGGACACCTGCTATCCACCAGCTGTCCGCACCAGTGGCGGAGCAACACCCCAGGGACATGCCTGCCTCCCTTCCCCCCCTATACTGTGGCCTCTTCCAGAAGGGCTGGTGAAGCCAGGTAGGGGTCGCCCAGCTGCAGATCCTCCAGGGGACAGCAAAGGGATGACTCCCCTTTCCAACCCCCAGGGGCCCCACTGGGTGCCCACACAACTGCTGCTTCGTCTCCTCCTGGGACAGCGGGGTTTTCAGCAGCAGCAGCAGGGAGGAAACTGAGGCCCAAGAGGCGTGAGCCCCATAGGAAGGGTGACTGAGGAAGTGGGCTCAGAGAGGGAATGACTGGCTCTGTCACGCAGCCAGGAAGCTGCAAACGGCAGGACCCCACCCAGGGTGGTCCGTCTCAGGTGTTGGCAGTGAAAGGGCTGGGTGCCGTTCTCCGCTGCTAAGGTGGGGGTGGTCCCTGGGCACCTCCAGCTGCTCCCCTTCCCCTGCCTGGATGCTACTGTCACTCACAGAGCCGGCAGGCCATAACTCACAGGGTGCTGTTGCGTGATGATAAGTGATCCCGTAAGAGATGGGCGATTTGCCGGGTATAATTTGATGGCCACATAAACTATCAAACACACAACAAGGGAATGAAAAGGCTGCCAGGCGAGGGGGTCTCCCCAGCAGGGCCACCCAGCTACTCACACCATCACCCTCCTGCCTCCGGGCCCACCCTGCTTCCGGGACTCAGCCTCGCTAGCCTTGGGGGAGACTGGCCAAGATGGATGAGGCCTTGGGCCCCTGCCTCCCACACACGCCTCGGTCGTCCATCACACGGCTCTGAAAGTGCAATTTGGACTCCATCATGACGCCAGTGCCTCTGAAGGCTGGTGGCTGTGACTGTGAACGGTGAGGGGAGCGGGAACAGATGTCCACGCCACGGGGTCAGGGTTGGTCTGGGTCAGCTGCCTGCTCCGGGCAGTGCCCCACGGTGACTGAACACAGAGGCTGGCCACCTGTGGCCTCCGGCTGGGACTCGGCAGCTGGCAGATCAGGGAAGCGGGAGTGCCCCCTCCTTACCCCAGGCTGGGCCATGCGGGGTGGCTGCTAGCCAGCCTGAGGTCCCCGCCTCCAGTACCTGCTCGGCTCTGCCTCCCCACGCGTGGTGACCTTCACAGTGCCGGCTCAGCACAGACGGACAGAAAGCCAGACAGGCCCTCACCTGTCTTTGTCCCAGGCTGCTCAGCTGTGGAATGGGACGGACGAGTTGGTGGATGCCACAGCCAGGCCTGGGGGCTCTGCCCTAGGGCCTGAGTCTAGCCCCTTCCTCTAAGGGCTGACCTGTCCCGATCTGCGCAGTGTCCACAGCTCTGAGCATATCCCTGCCTGTGCTCCTTCCCAGTCCCAAAACCGATCACCCAATAATACAACTTGCTCCCCACAGGGCCCTCAAGTTCAGCAGGGACCGGGAGGCTGGCCGGTGGCCCCAGTGACCTGGGCAAGTTTCTGCTCAGTTCCAAGAGGTCTTGGTAAAGCTAACATCTCCAGACCTCTGTGTTCCCATCTGCTAAATGGAAGGAAGGGCAGCACCGACACATTTGTTCAGGGGTGAACGGCAGACATCCTGACAACTCTAAGCGAAGTCTGTATTATGATGAGAATCTCCACCCACCTGGAGGGACTTCCCAGGGGCAGGACAGGTTGCTCCAAAAAGATCTGGGTGGATGGATGGGTGGGCATATCGGGACAGGTCGGGGGGTGGGTGAGTAGCTGGATGCTAGGTGAGTGGACAGACGGTATGAGGATGACCACGCAAAGCCCTGTGTTGGCATCAGGAAGACCAGGCAGGGGAGGGGACATCAGAGCTGGGTCCTGAGGGACGAGGAGTTTTCTGAATGGAGAGGATGGAGAAGGGGCCAGGCTTGGCAAGGGTGAGAAGTGGAGGCGCTTGGCCTGTGGGGTATAGAGCGGGGACTCCACATTGTGTCCCATGGTCACCAAGGCTCTGTGAGCCTGGGGCTTCCAAGCAGGCCCCTGTGTCTTCTGGCGACACCTTCCCCACCCAGGCTGACAGATGAATTCTCTTTAATTGATTTTTGTCTACCACGATGCATGGAAAAACAGCAGAAAAAACCCACAGTGCAGGTTGTTTTTTTTTTTTTCACACTGATTTGCAAATTCTGAGATCACATCTCACAAACACCTCCTTACCCCTTTGATCTGTCCTGGACATGGGCTTGGTTCTTTTCTCCAGGGTAGCTGGATGTGTTCTGATTTGGGAAGGGGGCATGGGCAGAGCAGAGGGGAGGGGAGCAAGGCATAGCACGACCCTGCACAGGGCACAGAGTGAGGGAAAGCAGCTCTGAGGATGCCTTCTCGTCCCTCCGCCCATGACATGGACTGGTGACAGATAGAGGTGTTGCTTTAGCACCAGACAGTAAGGTACCATTCTGCTGAGGCCGGGGCCCGCAGCTTCCTCGGCTTCGGTTCCGGCGACGCCTCCCCCAACCTCCGCTCCCCCTACTCCATCCTCTGAGCACACGGCCTTCTCTTCCAAGCTTGGGTGTGAGCTGGAGGACCATACATGTTCCCCGCCCCAGGAAGAAAGAGCAGCCTGAATGCCTAAAGCACTCCCCACATCCATGCCACTCCAGCACGAGCCACAATCACGGGCTTGGTGTGCGTCCTTAACAGAAAGAAATCAAGTCGGCTCTCGGGATTAACCTCTCCCCTGGCACTGCCCAGGGTGCACCAGGGGCAGGATGGGCACTGTCTACACACCATCAGAATCCGACTTTAGCAAAAACACTTGCCTGTGACCCTGACCTTGGCCCTGACTGTGGAGGTCCTGTTGTGGTGGGTGGGTGTGCATGCGCCATGCTCAGGCTGTCATCCCTGCCTCTTGCTCACCACACCCCTTCTGTGTTCCCTGCAGGTGGTGAGGTCCTCGTGGGGTCAGGCGGAGTGGGACTCTCCCCTCCCCCCACCAGCCGTGCACCATGGTGGTGGCACACCCCATGGCCACTGCCACTGCCACGCCTGCCACCACGGTCACAGCCACCGTGGTGATGACCACAGCCACCATGGACCTGCGGGACTGGCTGTTCCTGTGTTACGGGCTCATCGCCTTCCTGACAGAGGTCATCGACAGTACCACGTGCCCCTCTGTCTGCCGCTGTAACAACGGCTTCATCTACTGCAACGACCGGGGGCTCACCTCCATCCCCGCCGACATCCCTGACGATGCCACCACCCTCTACCTGCAGAACAACCATATCAACAACGCTGGCATCCCCCAGGACCTCAAGACCAAGGTCAGCGTGCAGGTCATCTACCTGTATGAGAACGACCTGGATGAGTTCCCCATCAACCTACCCCGCTCCCTGCGGGAGCTGCACCTGCAGGACAACAATGTGCGTGCCATCGCCCGTGACTCGCTGGCCCGCATCCCGCTGCTCGAGAAGCTGCACCTGGATGACAACTCCGTGTCCACCGTCAGCATCGAGGAGGACGCGTTCGCCGACAGCAAGCAGCTCAAGCTGCTCTTCCTCAGCCGCAACCACCTGAGCAGCATCCCGCCAGGGCTGCCGCACACGCTCGAGGAGCTGCGGCTGGACGACAACCGCATCTCCACCATCCCGCTGCACGCCTTCAAGGGCTTGCGCAGCCTGCGGCGTCTGGTGCTGGACGGCAACCTGCTGGCTAACCAGCGCATCGCTGACGACACCTTCAGCCGCCTGCAGAACCTCACGGAGCTGTCACTGGTGCGCAACTCGCTGGCCGCGCCGCCCCTCAACCTGCCCAGCGCCCACCTGCAGAAGCTCTACCTGCAGGACAACGCCATCACCCACATCCCCTACAACACGCTGGCCAAGATGCGTGAGCTGGAGCGGTTGGACCTGTCCAACAACAACCTCACCACACTGCCCCGCGGCCTCTTTGACGACCTGGGCAACCTGGCCCAGCTGCTACTCAGGAACAACCCCTGGTTCTGTGGTTGCAACCTCATGTGGCTGCGGGACTGGGTGAAGGCACGGGCCACTGTGGTCAATGTGCGGGGTCTCATGTGCCAGGGCCCCGAGAAGGTCCGGGGCATGGCCATCAAGGACATCACCACCGAGATGGATGAGTGCTCCGAGGCTGGGGCTCAGGGCGGTGCAGCCGGCGTGGCCAGCACTGCTGCCAAGACCACAGCCTCCAACCATGCCGCTGCTGCCGCTGCTGCAGCCACCACACCCCAGGGCTCACTGTTCACGCTCAAGGCCAAGAGGCCGGGGCTGCGCCTCCCTGACTCCAACCTTGACTACCCCATGGCCACAGGCGACAGTGCCAAGACCCTGGTGATCCACGTGAAGCCACTCACAGCAGATTCCATCCGCATCACGTGGAAGGCCACACTCCCAGCCTCCTCCTTCCGGCTCAGCTGGCTACGCCTGGGCCATAGCCCGGCTGTGGGCTCCATCACCGAGACCTTGGTGCAGGGGGATAAGACTGAGTACCTGCTCACGGCCTTGGAGCCCAAGTCTACCTACATCATCTGCATGGTCACCATGGAGACCAGCAATGCCTACGTGGCAGATGAGACACCTGTGTGTGCCAAGGCGGAGACAGCTGACACCCACAGCCCTGCCACCACACTCAACCAGGAGCAGAATGTGGGCCCTATGGCAGGACTGCCCCTGGCGGGCATCGTTGGTGGTGCCGTGGCCCTGGTCTTCCTCTTCCTGGTCCTGGGGGCCATCTGCTGGTATGTGAACCGGGCCGGTGAGCTGCTGGGCAGGGAGAGGGCCTACAACCGGGGCAGCAGGAGAAAGGATGACTATATGGAGTCAGGGACCAAGAAGGATAACTCCATCCTGGAGATCCGTGGACCCGGGCTGCAGATGCTGCCCATCAACCCGTACCGCACCAAAGAGGAGTATGTGGTGCACACCATCTTCCCCTCCAATGGCAGCAGCCTGGGCAAGGGCACACACACCATCGGCTACGGCGCCACACGGGGCTACCGTGATGGTGGCATCCCTGATGCTGACTACTCCTACACATGATGCTGGCTCCCCGCCGGCCGGCTGGCTCTGGCCATTGCTGCCGCTATCCCAGAGAGCGAGCGAGTGAGCGAGCGAGAAAAGGGGGCGCCTGTGGTTGATGTCACCCAGCAGTAAGCCACGGCTGGGAGAGATGGCGACTTGTTAGAACGCCACGGTGGGGGGAAGAATTTTCTTTCTTTCTTTTTTTTAAGAATAGAAGGCAGGAAGGGGGTTCGCGGCCACAAAAGATATGATTTAGGGGAGTCAAGTCAGTGTAGGGGGTGCGCTAAAAGTAGTCTGGGCTTCTTCCTGAACTGTAACAGATAACTACCTACGCGTGCCCTCAATGCACACCTGCAAGCTGTCACACAGACCCAGAGAGAAGTGGCTGCACGCGGGGCCCCACGCAGCTGCGCCACGGCTACCACGCCCTCACGGAAGTTTGCAGGCTCGGCAGCCCAAGGTGGGCTGAGGGGACATAGGTTCCCTGCTTCCTCCGCACCATCCCCCCGCTGGTCAGTGGGGGTGTGGGGGTCTTTCACTGCACTCTTTGGAGGGTTACATGCTGTCAGCTCCAATGAGAGCTTCTCTTCCTGGGCCTTGTAGAGGTCCCCAGAGCAGCTGCAGCATCCCTGGCCAGCACGTGGAGGTGCCTCCGTCTGCCCGTCCGTCCGTCCCAGCACCGCGTCTCAGTGCCGATGGGCGGCTAGAGCTGCATCCGTGTGGTCCCTGCAGTACTTCCTGGGTCGGTCCTTACATTTCCCGAGACAATAGAATTGTGAAAATATTTTTTGCTAGAAATCACTGATTATCAGTAGATAGATCATGTATGGGGGAGGGGAGTTAATGGGGGAGGGGAGGGGAAATGGGGGAAGCTACTGCTGCTCTTAGAGGTGGAGGCATGTTCCTCCTGCTGGCTGGCAAGGGTCAGGCCAGGCAAGGATGTGCTCCCCATCTCAGCTTGGCTGTCTTGGGCCGCTGTCCTTCCTGCTGTGGAGGAAAGAAGCCCCTACTAGTCTTCTCTCCAGCAGAGGTGATCACAGCCACTGCTCTCTGAGAATGTTCCATGGGAGTCCTGGGACAGGTCATCAGCACAGGGAGTTTGTTTTGTTTTGGTAACCTCGGCTGATGAGACCTTTTGGGCTGCTCAGGCCCAAGAACCAACAGGAAAAGGTTCCAAAGACCCTTTCCAGCCAGCCCCCCACCTCATGCCTCACTCCCAGGGACCAGAGCTTCTTCAGAAAACAGCCTGTGAGAGGGGAGCGGCCAGGGCCCTCGGAAGAGTTAAGATTTTATTTCCTCCCTCTGGAATCAGCGTCGCTATCATTTATCAAGTGATGGCGCAGTGTGGCGAGCCATGAGATTAAAACAATGATGAAATAATGACAGCGGTGCTGGGGGTGGGGGAGCAGGGCGGCGGCCTCTGATGTTCACTGTATCCCAGCCCCGGGGGAGTGTGGGTGGCATGTGTCAACACTGCTGCCTGAGCCGAGGCAGGCGTGGGTCCGAGGGCAGAGGATTAAAAAGGGCCAGTCGCTAGCCACGGTGGTCTCCTCATGCCTCCGGCGCTTCCACCACAGCCAGGGCACGAGCAGGAGGCTGGGCAGCAGGCACAGGGCTGCCCACCCTGGTCCTGGTGCCAGCCGCTTGCTGCACTTGAAAAGCTCCGACCCAGCCCTTCAGAGCTGGGCAGGAGGTGGCACAGCCCCGAGGCAGCCCCTGGGGCCGTCTTTGCTTCCAGGCGACCTTTATGTTCCTTTTTCTGCCTATATCATTTTTCACCCCCGATGCTGAGGCTGGGGAGGATGGAGGACAGTGTTGCCAAGCCTTCCTTCCAGGCTGTTGGAAAAGGGACTTTACCTGCAAGGTGGGGGTGGGGGCCAGGGGCCCCCCAAGTCTTCAGCAAAAGAGAGGTACCACTATATCTTCCAGCCACACCCCAGGCCCAGCTCAGGGTCTCCCCATGGTGGCTGGGGAAGGCTCCGCCTGCTAGGGACCAGAGTTCCCAGGGAGCAGAGCTGGAGAACAACTGGGCCCTGCAGGTGCCCATAGCAGCACCATGCCCAGCAGCACGGCAATCTCCACCTGACTCTGGCTATAGGGATACCAGGCACCAGCTGGGCACCCCGGGTCCCCTGCAGGCAGGCCTGGCCACACAGCAAGATGGGTAGGTGGTGCTCGGGGACACCCCAGGGCCCTCCCATACCCCCTCCTCCTGCACCAGAGCCAGAACCACCCTGCTAGCCTCGGTGTCCACAAGTATATTTTTTTGTGTATGTGTGGTATTTAAGGCAGGTTTAAAGTTTAAAAAAGGAGAAACAGCCCACGACACTTCTATGGGTAAGTGGTTTACCCTTCGTGGTAATTAGATGTAGTGATTGGAATCTCTTTTCTATTACATGGCAATTTGCCTTTAAATTTTCCCTTTAAAAAGAGAGAGAGAGAGAGAGAAAGAGAGAGGAAAGGCAAGGAGGGAGAGAAGGCAGGCGGGCCAGGCGTCATTTGCATGTTGCGAATGAGGCCTCTCCCAAGCTCAGCTCAGGAGAGGGGCCGATGTATGGAATGCTTAAGAGATTACTAAGAATAAAATCTATTAATTAGTCATACTCAATTCTGCAGACCTGACGCGCATCAGAAGCTGTCCTGCTTTCCTTTAGCAGCCTCCCTCGCTCCCTCTGTGTGACAGCCCCTGGCCGAGGCGTGAAGGCTGGGCACAGGGACACCCTCGAGGTCTGGGCTGGCCTTGTCCAGCCCCAGGGGAAGCGAGAGGCAGGGACCGGAAACACTTTAGAGAGATCCACGGCTCTGGTTTCCCTTCCTGTGAGGTGGGGGTACCCGGGGTGGGATCTAACTTCACCCAGGAGAGTGGGGTGTCCCGGAAGCCCAGCGGACGGCTCCCTTTCTCTCCAGTGATTCTGGTCCCTTGAGGCAAGTGAAGGATACTGTGGGGCTGGGCACAGGGCACAGGCAGTGCCCAGAGCAGCCTCTGAGAGGGGCAAAGCAGTTCTAAGCCACATCCAGGGCAGTGCTGAACCTAAACCCTGCCTTCTGCCAGACCCCCGCCCTCCTGCCCTCCGCAGCTTGCAGCCAACCCACTTCGCAAATCCACTTCCTGCTGACCACGCCAGGGAGAGCAGGGTTCTGAGCCCAGCAGTGAGCTTATGAAAACTACAAGGAAAATCGGATGCAGCAACGCTGGGAATGCAGCCGGGGGAGCTGGGGCGTGCACTCCCAGGAAGGGCTGGAGTGCAGTCACACTCCCAGGCCCATAGCGAGGCCGGGTCCAGCTGTGCGATGGGTCCCCTCCTCGCACTCCAATCTTTGCAGGTAAGGCAGCCAGGCCACCACCTGCTGCTGGATGGGTGCCAGGGCGGGCGCTAACGAGCAATTCACAGGCCTTCCAGAACACAGACAGGGTTTTTTTTTTTTTTCCTTAAGGAGGGATAAAAAGGCTCAAAGATGCAAATCATTGCCGTTTACAAGCGAATGAATCTGCTAAATTGATCAGGGGAGGTTAAACTCCCCAGGGCTGAAGGGAGAGGAGGATTTTTCCTGGTGGATGGGCCCACCCCAAGTGGCTGTCTGCATGGCGGGCATTTCGGGCACAGTGCTTGCTTTCTGCCCTACAGGACGGGCACATGTGGCTCCAGGTGGGGCCTTCAGGGATGGAAGGGGCTGTCCAGTGGGCCACAGCGGGGATCAAGAAACTGTCCCCACCCCAGGGCTCCACCAGCCTGCAAAGGTGACAGGCAACATCTCAGAGGGTGTGTCACGGAAAGGTCTCCAGGGCTGTGGGTTTTTGTGCTTCCTCTCTGTCACAGGGTGGATCTGGCTGTGAAAGGCACAAGGGACCCCCCACTACACTGGGACACCCCAAAGAAGGAGGAGGGAAGCCAGCCCAGCAGTAAGAACAGGTGGTGAGCTCCCTTCCACAGGGGGCATTCAAGTGCCAGGCAGGGTTAGGGCATCTTTGCAGCCTGAGACGAGCTCTTGGAAGGTTCTGGGCCCCACCCAGGCTTCCGTGTCCCAAGATTCCCAGACATGGCCACCCAGCTTGGTCCAAGACCTGACTGCGCCCAGCCTCAGGGTTCCAGAGGTGTCAGGGAGGAAGTGTGGGCCTGAGCCACCCCTTCCAGCATTCAGGACTCAGCAAGGGGCAAGGGGGCGAGGACAGTGACCCACAGTTGGGGCAGGGCTGGCCAAGGGTCCCCTTCTGGGCCTGGGGCTCTGATGCCTGCCACCCCGCACACATAGGCACAAACTATCCATCGCGGCCGGCTGCCAGCTCCCAGGGCACGGCACGCTCTGCATTTTTCGGCATTTATGGCTCTTTTGAAATGTTCCAAGTAGTTAGTTGCCTGAAATATCCTTGCTGGCTTCTTTAAAAAAAAAAAAAAAAAGAAAGAAAGAAAGAAAGAAAAAAAAAAAAAAACCAAACTGATGTAAAGATTTTGTTTGCCTCCCCCTCCCCTGGCATGCTATATAGATGGTTTATTCTCTGCTTTGGAAAGTCCCATTGTTGCGGAGGTCAGCCCACGTGCCTGCTGTCAGCAGAATCTGCAGGGCTGCCCAGAGAGAGACCCTGGGGGACTGCGGAAGCCCCGCTCTGCACCCACCACTCATCCCCCCACCCCCAAACCCCAGGATATCAGTCCAGCTTGGCTGCCAGCTTGGGGCGGCTCCTACTGCTGGCACCTGCCCTAGCTCTCAGGTGACCAGCTGTGCTGCTCACAGGCTCAGGGAGGGTCCCGGGGGCCTTGTGCATGGGCTGACTGGTATGCAGGGCACTGTGACAGTCAGTGCAGGCATGGCAGCCTGACCCCTGGTCTCCCACCCCAGATGGTCCTAGCAGGAACAGTCTTCACTTGCCCCGGTTCTAAGTCCCTTGGAGGCCCATCAGAATTGTCATCTAGCTCCCCACAGACTCCCAGGGGGCCAAAGGACCTGGAAGCCTGGCACAGTGCCCAATGCACATGAGTGTTCCGCCCTTCTTTTTACAGCCATCCACGGCTGCCACCTCTCATTGCCCCATCCTCCCCGTTTGCTGGCCACCCACCAGCCACCTTGCCTTGGAGTCATCTCACACACTTAGCCACGCCCCACCCCAACTTCCAGCTGTGAGCCCCTGGCAGAGACCTGGAGTGAGGTGGACCAGAGGAGGGGAGGAGGTTGCCCACCCAGAGTTGCCTGTGAGGGCCCATCCGGCTTCTTCCTCTGACAGAGGGAAACAAATGCCACCCCAGCCGACAATCAAAGCTGCCATGAACGCAGGGCTCAGCCAGGCAGCTCTGGCTGGCTGCCGGCCGCTGCGTGCCTGCAGGTGTCCCAGCCCGCCCAGCCCAGCCTACGTGCCAGGGTGGAGATGCCCATACGGGCGCCCGAGGCCTGGCCCCTTGGGAGCTCTTGGGACAGCAACACAAGGACTCTGGAACCTTCCAAGAGTGGCTGAGAGCAGGTGCTAGTGTCAGGGGACCTCACAGGAGGGTGGGTGCCAGGTGATGCTGATGGCTGTAGCTGTCAGGCAGACAGCGGTCAGCAATGAAAGAGAGCCCTCGGCCGCCACGCATGCAGGCCCAGTCCAGGGCAGGTTCTTCTAGCCACCGGCCGCCATTCTCTCTCCAGATGGTTAAAGCCTGGTTGGATTGCATCTGCTTCTGGGTCTGCTTGCTCCAAGTCAGCCCCTTCCCAGGGCTCTGGGGAGGAGGGGGCAGGTGCATGGTTCCTCTGTCAGAGGCTGGGGGGTGAGTCTCCGCTCCAGCTCCCCCAGTGTGTGTGACGGGGGGGCTGGGGACGGGAGGCCTTCAATCACCCAGTCCCATCTTTCTCCTTCTCCAAGGCGTACAGATGGGAGGGGGGTGTTGGGGACCAGGCCTTCCCCCCACCACTGCTGGCTGTGTGCCTGGGAGGCCCAGCCACTCCCAACCTCACACCAGGTGGGTTTCTGCAAAACCAAGACACACAGACCCCCACTGCGGCCGCCGCTGCAGCCGCCACCACAGCAACACAAACCAAAGTGCACTGCGAACGCCCTTTGGCCTCCTTCCTGTAGGTGCCTTCAGACTTCCGCGTGGAAATGAATGTGATGAGCCCGCCCCGTCCCATTCTCTGTCTGTCTGTTTTCCTACGAGATGTCCACAGGCCCACCTGCCTTTGTCCTTTCTTGAAATAAACAGATTTAACTTTTAAGGGTGTCTCGGCTGCTTACTGGCATGCTGGCCCTGGGTCAGGGGTGGGGTGGCTGGGCATCACCCCTTCTCATTCAGCTTGCCTCCAGGGTCTAGGTGTCCAGAGGCAGCAGCTGAGAAGGGATGGGGACTCTGGGACTAACGCATTCTCTGGGCACCTCTCACCCAGCACCCTATCCTCATCCCACGATATCCGGAAAGCTGCTGGTGACACCCGCTACCAGTGGGAACTTAGACAAGCCGTGACATCGGACACACACCCCGGCAGGTCTCCATATGGGGACGCGTTAATAGGAGCCACGGATTAGCCCGTCAGTGGCGCTGGCAGCCATGTGCGTGCCCAGATAAGAGCAGGGCTGTGCTGCGGGGCCCTGGGATGCATGCTTAGTCTGCCACCCCAGTGAACACCCGCTGGGCCTGTCGCCCCCCAGCCCCCTCCCAGGCCCGCAGTGCCCATGGCTCCCACAGCTGCGGCTGCTGCGGATCTCACACCCCGAGCTGGGGGCTGGAGGTGGGGCCGAGATTCTTTTTTTCCATGAGAACAGCAGCAGTTTCTTGCTAAATTTAGCATAACCCAGGCACTCTGATCACATCCTGTGTGCGTAGGCTGAGGGATCCTTCTGGAATATGTATGGTCAGCCTACTAGGCAGGAGACATCTGCTGCAGACCTACTGTGCGCTGGGGCTAGGGTGTTAGGGAGAGGGGTTGGCTGGGGGAGCCAGATCTGCCCCACGGCTGTCTCCAGGCCTGAGGGCGACCCAGGGCTGGGCATGCAGCCACACGACAAACCCTCCCTGGCTGCTTTCTCTCCTGGCTCTCAGGCCTGTCTCTCGTGGCTCAGCTCCCAGACACGCCTGAGCAGGCCCCATCCTGTGGTGGGCTTCAGGTCACAGACCCCCCTGACCCTGTGACCTTCCCAGGAAAGGACTCAGAGACACCTCTGCCTGGCCCCACAGCTAGACTGCAGGTGTGCCTAGGCCTGGTTGACAGGCGTCACTTCCTATAGTATCAGATCCCTGGAGGGCACCAGCCAGGTCCGTGGGGGGCAGAGGGGTCTCTCTCTCACACACACACTGAAGTGGTTGGGGACCTGGACTCGAATTTCCGGCTGCTGAGCCTGGCCCAGCCCCAGCCCTTGCATGCATCTAGGGATGAATGGCTGACTGATAATAAAATTTGTATTTTCAAAACAAAATTAAAAAAAAAAAAATCAGGAGCACAGAAAAACCATAGGTTCTGCTCTGTCTACTCCACAGGGGCAGGAAGGGGATTGGAATGTGGGTCTCCCCAGAGCAGGGGTGCCGACCCCACCCAGGCATGGCCTCACCCCTGCAGGGTCCACTTATGGATGCAGTAAGGAGGGCAGAGGCTCCCACAGGTGGGCCTTCACCCCCTAAAGCACCCCGGCCACACCCCCAGCCCAGCCTGCCCAGTGCAGGGGGTAGGAAGGCCCCAGGCTGGCCCCAGCTTGGCCTGTAAGAGGACTGGGAGGAGCAGGGGAGTGGGGAGGCGGACCCTATAAGCTTCAGGGGGACTGCGGTGATTAGAGGTACAGCCAGGGCTGGGCCTGCTGCAAGCCCCAGGAGAAGGTTCCAGACCCCGCATTTTAGATCAAACCAAGGAAGATCACTTGTGGGAAAGTGTGGGCGGCCTAGGAGACAGAACCCCACCCTTCTGGGAGAGCAGCAGGGCTGGCCAGCCCCCTCAAGCAGACCAAGGCTGAGCAGAGAGGAGATGCCCACAGCCCAAAGAACTCTTCCTGGCACCCCTGCTCTGTGTGGCCAACAGACGGCTGATCCCCTGCAAAACCAGGACCCCAGACCTGCCACTGCAGCCACGATGCATCAGGACCCACATAGGGCAGGCAGGGGCCAAGACCCCTACCAGGTGGGATCCCACAGCCCAGATCATCCCATCTGCTGACGGAGTCAGGACCGCAGGGTCCAGCTCACAACCGGATGCAGCAAGAGACCTGGCTACCACTGAGGGATGGGAATGTCCCTCCTCTTCCTCCCCGGGAACATCTTTGGCTTCCTGTAGCCTCCAACCAGGAGGCGGCAGGACTTCCCCAACCATAGCCTGCACCCCAACTCTGTGGCAGTGGGTCCAGAGTAGCCTGCTTGGGCTGGGGGGGTCCCAAATAGATGGAAGCCATCCCCCAACCTTGGTCAGCCGAGACTCCACCTTGGAGGGTCTGGGTGGTGGCAGCTGGTCCCTCCTCCCTGGCAGAGTACGTGGGTCCTGCTTGCTGACAGGCAATACTGATGCGATCTGACCTCCCCCCATGGAGATTTACGGGGGAAGTGAGATCTTATTTGCACCGCTGCCAAGCCTAGGACGCAATGAAATTACGCCTGGAGAAGACGCCGGCCGGCTCCCGGAGGAAGCGGCAGCCTCGGAGACCGGCTTATTAAAAGCCACCGCAGTGGCAGCCGCATCTCCACCTGCCTCAGGTGTTAAGTAATTTACTTCTGCCCGGAATTCAGCGGCAGTTTCTTATCATTTCATTTCCACGAGGCTGCTGGTGCCCCGCGTGTTCCCGAAAAGACACCTGTGGGTCTCGATGTGCTTCAATCCCATGGAAGCACCAGGACTTAAGGGAGCAGGGACCCGATGGGGGGGTTGGAGAGGCCACATGGGGAAGAACCTCCACCCCTCCCCTACCCCTCCAGAAGTTTTTTAAAGGTAGCAGGGGGGTAAGGACCCTTGCCCGGTCCTGCGAGATGCCTGCCTGCCAAGCGCAGGATCAAGTTGTCTCTGAGTATCCACTGTGAATGCAACCCCGGGGCCTCCGCCCATCACCAGTGGCTGGCTGGTGAAAGTCTCTGGGGAGCAGTGTCTTGGCCTGGAGGGCTCTCCCACCCCTTGGGACACCCGCATGGGTAGCCGAGCGCCTGGGACCAAGTCTCACTTCTACTTCCCATCCGCCTTCCTGCGATTGCAAGGGAGGCAGCAGGACGGCTCGAGCACGTGAGTTTCCGCCAGGCACATGGGCGACCCAGAAGGAGCTCGACGTTCCTGGTTTTGATTATTTGGGGAACGAAGCAGCAGATGTAGATGTCTTTCTCTCTCCTGAAGTCTTAAATAAAGACAAAGTCCTTGAGAAGCAAGCAAACTCAAGTGGTTAGGGGGCCCTGGAGGGCGGGGGCAGCCCGGACAGTGGGCCTCTGCCAGAACAGCAGGTGGGCAAGGTGGGGACTCCACTCCTTCACTGTCCTGGAGGGCTATGGAGGAGGGGTCGATGCCCCCTTTCCCCTCTCTCACCCTAAATTCTGGGAGATGCCCAGGCAACCCCTCATTCTAAGAGGCCAGGATGCCCAGGACCCCCAGGGCAGGACCAGCCCTTCTCAGAGCCCTATACCCCATTTCCTGCCTGTGTTCAGATACTCCAGGAGAACAGAGTTGGTGGGGGAGCCTGAAGGCTCTGGCTGCGCCAAGAGCAGAAATTCTTTAATTAGCTTTCTCTTGGATCGGGGCCCTGGCGAATGGATTCGTTGTGGTGAGAAGCAGGAAAAAGGAATTGGGGGCCTCTTGCAGGCCAAGATCACAAACCCTCAGGTGACAGGGGCCAGGGTTGGGTGATCCCCAGAGAAGCAGGGCAGCAGGCCCCCTCCAGCGGGCGATGGGGGGAGGTGCAGGTGCAGGTGGGTGGGGGGGGAGTGCTCCTGCGAGCTGCCTGTTCCTCAGAAAGCTGGCACAGAGAGAGGCTTGGCAGGGCTGGGCCAGGCGCGTGGGGGGTGTTCTCAGAAACGTGGCACCTCCCCATGTGACCACCGGCTCTGCTCCTTCACTAACTGGGAAGGGGGATTTCCCCAAAGCTGCACAGCAGCAGGGTCCCGGGGTGCCAGGCATCTGCCACAAGTTCCTGTTGCACAGCGGGGCCGTTGTTTACACTGAGCAGAGCAAAGCACAGACATACCAAAGCAGCCTGCCCAGGGACAAAGCATAGGTTAGCACAGAACCACGTTGGTGCAGGCTTTTCCCCCCAGGCTACCTCCTACAGGAAGCCTTCCCTGACTAGCATGGATTCCCCATGCTAAGGCAGGCGCTCTTCAGCGGCAGGGACTGGACCTGGGCCATTTTATTCCCTCTGGAGGAAGGGTGAAAGGGGGTGTCCACCTCCGTCTGAGGGACTGGGCACAGAAGGCTGGGCCTTTGTAGGGCTGGTGGTGCAGAGAGAAGCTGGTGATGGAGGACGCTTGGGGCAGTGTTTCCACCAGGCCTGGGCTCGGGGGAGGTGGGCAGAGGTTGACCCAAGGATGTGAAGCCCCAGACTCCCCTGGACTGTGGCCGGCCACAGGCAGCTCTTTCCCTCTGGAGTCACACTTCAAAGGCAGCGCCACTATGGTTGGCCACTCTGGGGCTGGCAGATAAGGGCTACCTGGGGAGGGCTGGGTCCTGCAGGAGTGGCGCTGGGCTCCGCCTGGCCTGCCCTGCACTGCAGGGAGCTGAGCCTCCCAACACACACACATAGCCGCCTCGGGAACCCTGCTGGTGCCCCAGGGCTGGCTGGAACTCATGGCTCCCCAGGAATCCCAGGTGTAGAGGCCACAGCTCCCTAGCTCCCTGCTGCAGCCCAGGCCCTGCAGAAGGAAAGAACTCAATGAAGGGGAAAAGAGGTACCAAACCAGGCCAGGGAAGGTTCCAGGAGGAGGTGGCCCCTTGGCTGAGACCTGGAAGGGGACCAGAGCTGGCCAAGGGGAAGTGGAGGAAATGGTGCCCCTGGCAGGGAGCAGGTAGGGGTATCAGCCGAGCCTACAAGATGCCAGGGCCAGAGGGATCCCGGCCGCACAGCTCATGTGTCAGCACCTGCTGTGGCCGGCCTGGGGTGAAAACCGCAGGGGTCTCACGGGAAAGGGCAGTCCCCCCCCGGGCTGCACACACAGGCCCTCAGCACCCGTGTCTGTGTAGGAGAGGAACTCACTGTAACGGCCTCCCCGAGCCAGCGAGGTCTTTCTGCATTACTGCTGGCCACAGGTCCACCTCCCGCCAGAAACACCTGTCCCCGTCTGTCCCCAATATTCTTATTGATTTGTGGGAGCTCTTTGCACATTAAGCCAGGAAGAGAAAAGCAACAGCCACAGCCTGGGGACCTCCAGGGAAGGGAGGGTTCTTGGCCCCAGCAAAGAGAAGGGCAGGCCTGCATTTCCAAATGGTCCGACAATCCCTGCCCTTCTCCCTCCTCCATTCTTCCTGCTGCGGGCCGGGAAGAGGGTGACGAAAAGGCACCTCCTATTGGCTGGGCCTGTGTAAGAGCTGGCCAAACCCAGAGAGTAATTTTTAATTTGCACGGAGGAATCTACACTGTCAGGGACTAGGGGTGCACCTGTCAGCACCCAAGGAGTGCCAGGAGGATGGGAAAGCCACCCCCATCCCACCAGGTGCACCACCTCATCCATCAGAATCGCAGGGCTCACAGTTCCCCGCCCCCACTTGTAGCAATGACAGTCCCTGCACATAATCCTGGGAGGGGACATGCACCTGCCCCCTGGCCTGGGGGGGAGGACACACACCTGCCCCTGGCCTGGAGGGGGACATGCACTTGGCCCCCTGGCCTGAGAGGGGGGACGCACCTGCCCCTGGCCTGGGAGGGGACGCACCTGCCCCCTGGGGGGGTGACATGCACTTGGCCCCCTGGCCTGGGAGGGGATGCACCTGCTCCTGGCCTGGGAGGGGACATGCACTTGGCCCCTGGGTTGGCCTCCTGGGTCAGAACCAGCCCCGGGGTCTGTCTTTCCTCCAGTGCTTCCTGTGTTCTACCAGATGTGTGTGCACAGGCTATGAAGCTGACTGCTGGAGCCCATAAAAGCAATAACATTTAGGGAGACAGGAAAAATAAAGGCGCCTTTTCTAGAGCAACGGCCGCCGCGAGGCCTCCCGGCAGCCAGGGGTGGGGTCAGCCTGGGCTCCCTGCAGCAGGTGGTGTGCAGACAAGCGAGGCTGCCAGGGCCCACTGAACCTCTCACTGCCAGCCCATGACACTGCATCCCCCAGACCCGGCCCCCCCGCCTCAAGCCCCCTCCCACTCCAGCTGAGCTCCCTGCTGCGATCCGAGGCTGCAGGCCAAGATAACCTCCTGCTGTATCCAGACATGGATTCCTCAATCACTAGAGGCAGGCGTGGGACCTCGGCGGGGTAGGGGTGGGCTAGAGGGCTCAGCTCCCCCCAAGCATCAGCTGTTACCAAGCCCGCTAACTAGAGCAACACCTTGAGCAGGTCCCATGTGCCCACTCCCAATCATTGATTCATCATTCCTTCAAGGTGACACGGTGAGAAGCTCCGGGTTACAGATAGGTCATCTGCTGTCCCCGTCACACGAAGCACCACCCCGGGTCACTGCAAGGGGAGGGGTGCACTCTCCTGCCCACCAGTCAGGAAGCCACCTGCCCAGGAGCAGGGGCACGGACCAAATGACCCCACAGACCCTTCCCAGCAAGGAAACAAGGCTGAGGAGAGGCACTGCGGGTGTCTCCCACAGGCAGGCTCTGCTGGAGGACCCACACATCACGCCCGCCTGCCAGCCTCTGCGGGGGTTGTTTGGGGGGGCGTTGTGAGGGCCTTCGGGGGCCTCATGCCCAGAAGTCACTCATCCTTCTCCGTTTCTGAGATTAGAACGTGCACCTGACACGGAATCGGCCACACGCTCAGCCTCCAGGATGGGGAGATAAGAACCCCTCCGTGCACTGGGGCTCCCCAGGCCTCTGTGGGGTGGGAGGGGGAGGGGCAGGTGAGGGGCTGAGGTCCACAGCTGCGTGGGCAGCCCCGTGGGGCACACAGCCAGCTACTAAGGGGCAACCATCCCCAGGCTGCCCTCATCAGGCGCAAGCCTCTGCCTCCAACTGACGGTGACACGTTTTCAAACTCGGTGGCCCCCCGGGAGCAAGCCTCATTAGTCACAGGTGCGTCTGAGAGGAGCTACAGCCACCTACCCAGGGCCCAGGGCAAGGCAAGGGGCCCAGCAGCCCAGCTGGGAGGCCAGGCCATGGCAGGAGAGAAAATGGCAGAAGCCAACCTCCAGCACACACCCCGGGGAAGGGGCTCCACAGCTGGGACGAGGTGGCTGACAAAGAGACAAGGGCAGAAGAGCGGAGAAAAAGGCAGAGCGTGGATTGTACGGAAATGTCAACTGACTTCCCCAAAGCCCATTTCCCTTGTCACCAAAGCTGCCAGGAAGCTCCAAGCTGCCTTTTGTACTCAGTGGTGACTGGCTCAGCCCAGCCTCGAGGGACTGCCTGGAGCAGGGTGCCAGGAGCCTGAGCCTTCCCTGAGAGCAGAAGCTACCTGGAAAGGCAGGAACCAGAGTTCCCCCCCCCCCGAGGGGGCTGGATGCCAGCAACCGGGCAGCAGGAGGGTGGACAGGCAGGCCCATGCCAGGGCACCCATGTTCAAGGGCCCGGGGAGCAGCCAAGGCACAGAGCGCCCTCCTCGGCTGGGCCCTGTCACTGTCCTCCCTTGGAAAACGGTTCCTGTTGAATCGCTCTCGATCACATCCCACCTATTTTTCAGGGAACATTGATTAATTAAATGTTGTTTAAAGATTGCTCGATCCCAGGGACCGGTCCAGTGACAGCAGGTTAAGCTTCTGCGTGTGGTTGCTGGAATCCCATACGGGTACCAGTTCAAGTCCCGGCTGCTCCACTTCCGGGCCACGCCCACTTCCTCAGCTGACAGTGGCTGCCCTTATCAGCATGAATCTGTGCCATCCTTCCCAGAACCCATCTGGGGGGAGGGACACATCGCTTTTCTTTTCTGGAAGGTGGGAGAAGGCGGATTTCAAACAAAGTCACCAGAGTTCCTAAGTAGCCATGGCAGGACTGCCCTGCCCTGTGTGTCCACAGAAGACCTTACCCCCAGCGAGGGCCCCCCACCTCCTTCCAGCAGCCCCCACCTGCTTGCCCCAAGCACCAGTTGCAAACGAGCATTCTGGACCATTTGCCTCGCAGCTTCCAGCGGTTCCGCTTCCCTCAGCACGCTCAGTGAGGCAGCTGTTGCTTTTCGAAAGTTCAACGGCATCGAAGCCCAACGGGAAATACAAGCAGACAGCAATAATAAAGCCAACACTGGCACCATGGGTGGGGATGCTGGGCAGCCCCTGAACTCCTGTTTTCATGGCTGCCCGTTGAGGCTGGATGCCACGAGCTGCCTGGTGACTCCGCTGCGCTCAGAGCCCGACCTCTGTGCAACACCTGGCACGCCAGCCAAAGCCAGCTCCGTCCCATCCCGGGCGGTCCTCCCCCACAGTCCTCCCTGGCTCCGTCCCATCCCGGGCAGTCCTCCCCCACAGCCCTCCCTGGCTCCTGACTTCCCTCCACCGACAAAGACAGAAGCTGTTGCACCTCCCCCAGATCCTGCCGGGTCCCTGGTTTGACAAGCTGTCCTTTCGTGGACTTTTGTATGTCCCTCGGAGACCTACAGCACAGACACCCTGAGCCTTGGCCATGGGGTGTAACCCCGCAAGCCCTGACGAGGGACAGACCCTGAGCCAGTGGGCTGGCCTGGGCCTGAAGAGGGTTCCTGCTCTCAGGGTGGGTGGGGGTGAGGCTTGGGTGTGTGGGCTGGGGACTGGTGCTGTGGCATAGCAAGCTAAGTCAACAAGGTCAAGCATCCCATATGGGTACCTGTTTGAGCCCCAGCTGCTCCCCTTCTGATCCAGCTACTGCTAATGTACCTGGGAGAGCAGCAGAGGGTGACACAGGCTTGGGCCCTGCTCCTAGGTGGGAAACCTGGAAGAAGCTCCTGGCCAGGTTGTGGCTATTGTGGCCATTTGGGGAGTGACCCAGTGGAAGGAAGAGCTCTGTGTAACTCTACCTTTTAGATAAATAAATCTTGTGGGTCCGGTGTGATAGCCTAGAGACTAAAGCCTCGCCTTGCCTTGCACGTCCCAGGATCCCATACAGGTGCTGGTTTGTATCCCAGCTGCTCCACTTCCCATCCAGCTCCCTGCTTGTGGCCTGGGAAAGCAGTAGAGGATGGCCCAAAGCCTTGGGCTCCTGTACTCGTGTGGGAGACCCTGAAGAAACTCCTGGCTCCTGGCTTTAGATCAGCTCAGCTCCGGCTGCTGTGGCCACTTCGGGAATGAACCGATAGACGGAGGATCATTCTGTTTCTTTCTCTCTGTAAATCTTGCTAATAAAAATAAACAAATACATAAATCTCAAGCAATGTTTCCAGTTAGGAGCCACCAGCACAAGGCGTGTTGCTGCTGGCCATTTGCTCACTGTTTCCTCTACCCCGCACAGCTGACACAAAAGCAGAGTGTGCCCGAGAGAGGGGCAGAATGGAGCAGAGGCCAGGTCCACTGCAGAGGCCTCCGAGGCTGCCCTGTGGGCACAGCCAGGACCTGGCCACGCCCAGGACAGCTGCAGGTGTGAGGAGAATGCTGGGGCCCCTCAGCAGCACCTCCCATCCCCCTCCTCTGACCTGGGCCTAGGCAAGCAGGTGCACAGATCAGCTGCAAGGGAAAACCAAGAGTGCAGATGGTGGGACACAGAGGGCAAGGGGGGCCGCCCATGTGGCAGAAATGCTCAGGGGAGGGCCAGCGAGGGGCCCCTGGCAGAACACCCCCCCATCTGAAAGACCCCAGCTGCCAGGAGGTGCCATTCCCTGAGCCACCTGCCTACCCCCCAGGCTAACCCAGCCCCAGATATGAGACAGCTTCCAGCAGGCAGAACACCTGCCAGGCAGGCCCAAGGAGCCCCTGGGCAGCAACAGCATGTCCCGAGGGACCCATCTTGCCAGGCATGTGCTAAACACGGAAAACATAATTCCAGGGGGTGGGGCCCATCACATCCATTTCACATAGGAGAAAACTGAGGGCTCAGAGAACTGCCTGAGACCCCACAGCCGGTACACAGTGGAGTGGGACCCAGGAATCCTGCTCCAAAATTCCAGAGGGTCCCCATTGCAAAGGTCAAGGGAGGTGACGGAACAGGGCCTGCACTGAGTCCCTGAGGCCGCCTCACGCTGGGACCGGGAGGACTCAGTGGCCACCCCACCAGATCCACCATCTGCACAGAGCCTCGTGTCAGGGGGAAGAGGTGTCCCGCTTCAGGCAGGGGAGCAGGGCGGGGACCCCCTCATTGCCTGGGGACCCAGGGGCCCACTAGGCACCGTCTGCCCAGGCACGGATGGATGAGTTCGGCGGCGCAAGCCAAGGGGCGCACATCCAGCCCTTTTCATGCTCAGCCAGTTTAATGGCCCCCATTAATTTCAAAACACACACATTCCCACAAGCTCCATCCTCCTCGGCTCAGCACCTCGGGGACGCGGGCGGGCATGCAGGTGCCCGTGCCCGCCAGGCAGCCCCAAGGACAGAGCAGCGGGGGACAGGACTCACTCCAGGGCCACCACTCCCTGGCACAGCGGGGAGGAGGGGGTGGCTGGGGTCTGTTCTCACAGGTTGTTGAGCACCTGTTGTAGAGAAGGGCTGCCAGGACAGAGCTCGAAGCTGGGAGACGGGAAGTCGGCCTTGAGGCTCACTTCCTGCTGTGTGACCCTGAGCAGGCAGCAGACGGCACCCTCTCTGGGCTTCAGGTGTGTCACTGTCCCCCTCCATGGGGACTGCAGCTGCGCCAGGGCAGGCACTGGTTCCCCAGAGCCACACCAAGACCCCAGGAAGTACATTTCGACCCCATCCAGCAAAACGAAGGAACCACTTGCGGCCCACAGCTGGGACAATAAAAGGAGCATGCCCCTGAGGGGGTCCGAGGCTCCCACAGCCCCTCTCCACTGCTGACCGCCTCCCAAGGGCATCTGATCAGTCCTTCATCCGACAGACATTTGCTCAAACCCAAGACAGTGCGAGTTTTCAGGTCCAGGCTCCGGCTCTCCGGGCTGGCCCTGTGAAAGTGGAAGGTTCTGGCTAAGGACCAGGGCGCTCAGAAGTCCTTGGGGGCCGGAGGGGGGCAGAAGGGTCCCAGGGCCTCCCAGGGTCCCACCCACCAGCCATAGCTCTGTTCGTCAGGAGGGCATCTCAATAATTCAGCAGGAATCCATCAGTCACGGATTTATGTAACCACTGCTCAACCTTGTGGAGCGTCACCCGGGCCAGCCGCCGGGTTCTGTAGCACGTCGGAGGGAGGACACCCGGACCCCAGGCTTCCCCACCAGCCTCCCTGGTTCCCCCAGCCCCTCGCTCCCAGATTGGACCCCAGGGTGGGCTGGTGAAACGGCGAGCTTGACTGAGCCCCACCTCCACCCAGCACAGCAACCCTGAGACCCCTCATCTGAACACGGTGGGGGGTGTCTCCGGACCTTCCCCAGGCAGAAGCAGATGTGTGCAGGGGGGAGGCACTCCTCTCTTGCTGCTCCTGTACCCCGCTGCTTACGAGAGGATAGAAAGCGTGGCTTTGGCAGCACCCCCTCCCAGTGCTGGACACGGGCCAGGAAGTCTGAGGATAAGTCCTTCTCTGCCCTGAGAGCCCTTAGTCCTTGGGGGACTCCCGGGGCAGGAGGAGGGAACACAGCATGGCCTCCCAGAAGCTGTGTGCGTGTGCCCCGCCGCCCGTCCGCAGAGCCCAGCGCACCAGGCCCGCGCCCGTGTAGCCGCTGGCCGGCTGGCCTCAGCAAACACACTGAAATGTGAAGTGACAGATAAAGCGATTTATGGCGACAGTTTAGCATCAGATCGCTTCCCACAAGGCAGTCGGCGTCCCTGCGGCCCCCCTGCTTCAGTCCATCGAGGCGGTCTCTAAATCACTGGGACGCGGTGGCGGGAAGGGCTGGGGCCTGGGCATCCACGGGCTCGCCGGGAGGGGGCATGCAGGCCGCAGATTTTCACAAATCAAAGCCCTAGGTCTTAAGGAAACGCAGCGCCACTTCATGCCTTATTTTAAATCAATAAGCGGCTTAAAGAACTCCCGGCGAGGCCGGCTTGTCGCTGGGAGACATGGCTTCCCGCCCGTTCCCCAGCACCTGGACTGCGCAGCCCCGCAGGATTAACCAGTCCTGGCGTGGTGTGGTGTGGCGTGCCCGGTGCTGGTCACATCACGGCCCATTCAGCAGCCGGGCCAGACTCCCGATGATTGATGGGGGTCTTACAACTGGACCCATGTTGTCCACACCATCTGCCCAGGGATGGGGGGCACAGGGCAACATCATCCACCAGAGGAGAATGTAAGGGGCAGCTTGGGCACTGGGGTCCCTGCCACGCCAGTTGGAACTGCCCTGACGCAAAGGACATCTCTTTCTGGGCACAAAGACTCGCCTATCCCCCCATGACACCCCATAGGTCAGGGCTGGGCGGCCAGACAGAACGGGGTCTGTGTTTGCCCTGGACGCTCCTGGTCTGGGACCCAGCTGCCGGTTGGCCACAGAAGCCACAATGAAGGTCACACCTCCCCACCCCCGCCTTGGCAAAAATGCCACCAGTGCCCTGCAGGCCACAGTACCCCCAGGGTGGGGATCACTGGCCCCGATCTCCCCACCAGCTCCTCACAGCCTCTCCTCTCTCTAATTGGGGGCCCATGGAACCCTCCAGCTTATCTCAGTCACATGGCAGCCCCAATTTAATTAAGATGGATGCGGCAGGTCCCACGGGCAGGAGCTTGGGTCTCGCCCGGCACGGCCCGAGCAAGCAGCCTTGGCCAGCGGCCCAGAGGCAGGGCTGAAGTGGCCTGTGGAGGCCCACAACTTCTCAGGCAACCTTGGGGCCTGGTCCTGCAGACATAAACCCTGCTATCCACAGGTAGGCACCCCCACACTCTGCACCAGCTCCCTACATCACCCCAACACACTATCACACATACATCCCAATACACATTCACCATCACACACCCCCCAACAGCTACACATGCTATCACACACACAGTACACACCTACAGTCCATCACCATACTATCACACACTCACATCAGCCCCATTCCCTCACATACACACAGAAATGCCTACCACATCACTCTCAAACACCTGTTGGCGGGCCAGGCTGCAGGGCTGTCCCTGGAGCCCCAGCTGGGAGGGACCGGCAGGGCTGGGAGGGACGCCATGGGGCTGGGAGGGACCCCGCGGGGCTGGGCCCTCTGTGGCAGGAAACAGCAGGGTGCGCCCAGTCCCAATCCTGTTCCAATCATTCCCAGGGTGCTTGGGATGCTACAACCCACACAGCCACAGCCCCCACCCCACCAGCAGGGATGAGCTCCGCCCCCAGTCAACACACACACAGTCCTGCAGGAAGCAGGGCCCAGAGCCTCTGCCCAGTCCAGCTGGCACTGCTGTCCACGGGCCACCAATGCCCGGGGACCAACACTGTTCCAGTCTCAAAAAGCGAAATGTAGACGTTCCCACCCGGGATAATCGCTCTCTCCTCTCATCCATTGTGGCGGCTCAGCGGTCGGCGCCGAGCGCCAATTATTCACGGCTAATGATTATAATCAAGTCAAATAGAATTTAATGGACACGTCTTCTCCTCCTGCTTGAAACTTTACATATGAATTAAGCACATATGGGTTCCACGCGGCCAGACGCGGATTTATGCGGCTCTGACAAAAGCCCTGCCTTGCCCACGACTTTCATTCCGCTAATAAACAGGCTGATTTACGGGCGCCCAGCGACCGCGGGCTCTGCTGCCCCCTGGCGGTCGGCGGGCCGAGGGCCGGAGGGGGACGTGCCTGGCCGCCTCCAACTGCCTCCTCCTGGGGAGACAAGCTGTGAGGTGCTGGGTAAACTGAGGCAGGGGACGGGAAGGACCACCAAGACAGACAGTAGCGTTGGGGGTTAGGGCTTAGGGGACGGAGCCCAAAGCTGCCCTCAGGCTCTGGCCAAGTTATCCCCAGCTCCCATGGCCCTGGCAAGGCTGCCCACCATCCCTCCCAACTGTGCCCAGGAGGAACCAGAAGCCAGAAGGGAACACGGGGAAGCCAAGTCCTTGGTACCTCTTCGAATGAGAAGCAGACGGAGCCACCGCATCCCAAGCATGTAAATCACCCACCACTCACAGCCCCATGGACACATTCCATTTGCCTCCCTCAGACACCGGCCCACCTGGGCCCCTACGTCGACGCCCTGTCCCCTGGCTGGAAAGACAACAGAGAGGACAGGCCAGGATCAGCAGCTGTCCTCAGCACCCTGGAGGGGGACCTGTGTGGCTGGGGTAAGCGCAGAAGGCTCTCCTCCTGGCCCACACCTGCCAGACCTGAGCCCAGCTGGGCATGTCTCCCCCGCCTCAGTGCTGCCGCCCCTTCTTGGAGGCCCGTTGAGAAAACAGCACAGCCAGCAGACAGAACTGCACCAGTACCAAGGCTGTCCTGGAGCTTGGCCGGCAGCAACTCCGGCAGGTCCCATGGCCAGCACGGCCAGCATGGCTGCCTCGGGTAGATGAAAGGGCAGGGAGGCAGGGGCCAGCGGGGGGCAGGCTGGTCCAGCAGGGCTCGGCCCAGTGAATGCAGCACCCCCTCCCAGAGCGCCCTTGCCTCTGCTGCCCACCTAGGACAGAAGGGGCTACGGACTCAGTGGCCGGTTGTCTGTGGGACTTCTCCAGGCCCATGCTGGCTCGGAAGCAAGCCACAGTCCTTCCCTGGCGCTTGACCTCAGCCTGCCCCCACCCCACCCGCAGCCCGCCCCACACTCCTCACCATAAAGTGCCGAGCCAGCAAAGGCAAACGCTGGGTGGGCAGCAGCCAGCCAGGGCACCAGTCCACTCCACCCAACCCTGACACCTGCCCACGCTCCCCCACCTGTCCAGGTATGATGGAGACGCAGCATGGGAGCCAGGCATGGGGACTCGGCCGCCTCCACCCAGCACAGACCAAACACTCCACTTCCAGCCTCCCTGGCCCGGCTCCAGCGGAGCGCCCCACCCTCCTTCCCCAGCTGCTAATGGGTCCTGGGTCTGGGCATCCCCGCAGGGGCTCAGGCGCCAGCGGGACCCCCTCGCCTGGCGCCCGAGCCACGCTGGAGCTTGCCGCGTGGGCGGCCAGGGGCAGAGGTGACCGAGGCGGCCGTCCACTCACCAGCATTAACGATGGCATCCACTTCCAGCTTGGTGATATCACCCCGGAACAGGGAGAGCTTCTCATTGAGCTGTTTGTCCTTCTTGTATTTGGGCTGCTCCACCTTCTCGGCCACTCCTGGACAGGCAGGGACCACCGCGGGGTGGGGATGGGGGTCGCAGAGAGGCCACCCTCCGCTGCCCATCCCCACGCAGGCCCGAGCATGGGGGGGTGCCCGGCACGGATGAATGCTCTTCGCGCCCAGTTTTGAACGAACGGTGAGGTATGAGTGATCCAAAAGCCGCACTCGGCCATATGCAGGGGCTGGGGGCTCCTGACAACCCAGCAGGGGCGGGCAGGTGGCTCCAGTGGCCAGGCCTGGACTCCCAGTGGGTCCTGGCGAGAGATGGTGCCGAGTGCCTGCCTGCCGCCAGTGCTGCCCAAGCTGCCGGCTCCCGCTGCCCACGCACGCCCTGCAACGCCTACCTTTTGCCATCTCCTTCCACGTGGGGATCTTCTTGAGCCTGACGAAGTCCTGGCAGAAGTAGTGCTCCTCTCGCTGCTTGTCGCTCAGGCCCTTCAGAAAGGCTGCAGGTGGGGGTGGGGAGGAGAGTCAGGGGGAGCTGGCTGGGGGCGCCCCACCCTCAGGGTCACCCCGCCATGCAGGGTGCATCCCAGCTTTCCACCACTCCCAGGTCAGAGCCACGCCTCCATCCATACAGGCCCTCATGTCTTCGAGGGCAGAAGGACAGCCATCCTTGGAGAACTACATCCCGGGGGTCCTAGGGATCCCTTGAGATGACCCCAGCAAGACCCTAAGACAAAATTGCCCACACTAAATTAGGAGCACTGAGAGGCAGGGAGGGGACCTGTGACCACAGCTGGGAAGCGGGTAGTCAGATCCCCACTGGATCACGGACTCTGCGACCCCTGTTCCAAGCCGTGCCCCCCAGGCTTTGGCCAGCCAGACCAGGTCAGGGCCCCCAAGTGCCACTAGGAGGCTTCCAGGAAGCTCACGGCTCACGCACTCCCCCTGCAGGCTGCTAGCCGCCTGCACACCCAGGCTCTGAGCTGGGGGACAAGCCCTCCTGGGACCACTGCCCCCACTGACCACTCGCAGGGAGCGGCCACCAAGCACAAAGCAAACGCACGGTAGACATGCAGAGCTGGGAGGGCATTCAGTGTGGATGGTGGCCTTCTGGAAGCTTCCATGCAAACACCATTTCCCTGCCAGTCACTTAGTTCTATTGTAGGCTCTGTCCCCTCACCTGCCCACAGTGGTGGCGGTGGTGAAGCTGAACCCACCCAGCCACACCGACCACAGGTGTGCTCAGGGCAGGGTACGGCCATCCCCAACCTGTCCGATGCGTGGCTGAACAGGAGCCACGCTGCCCATCAGCCACTTCCCTCACCTGCCACAGGCACCTTATTCCACACGGATCCTGCACTCAGCACAGGGCTGGGACTTGAGGAGGAGCTGCCTGCAAGCAGTGCACGTCAGACCCTGGCGGGGGTGTGCAGCATTTGGAGTGTGGGGTGCCAGGGACACTGAGGTCACATGACCATGTTTTTGCCAGGGTGGCTGCTGGGCCTGGCAATTAGGGGGTCCGAGCCCCACCTGAGTGCCCGCTCTGGCTCCTGACTCGGGGAGCAGGCGGCGGGGCGGTTCGGCACGCCTAGATCCCTGCCACCCATGTCAGACACTTGGATTACGCTCCTGACTGCTGGCTTCTGCCCTGCCCAGCCCTGGTCACCACAGGCATTTGGGAAGCGAACCAGCAAATGGGGCCGCTCTGTGTCGCTTTCCCTGCTGGATTCAAAACATTTGGTTTCTTAAATTTGTTGTTGTTGGGCCCAGTGTGGTGGCATAGCAGCTTAAATCCTTACCTTGAACACGCTGGGATCCCATATATACACCAGTTCTAACCCCGGCAGCTCCACTTCCCATCCAGCTCCCTGCTTGTGGCCTGGGAAAGCAGTCGAGGACGGCCCAATGCCTTGGGACCCTGCATCCGCGTGGGAGACCCGGAAGAGCTCCAGGCTTCCGGCTTCGGATTGGCGCAGTACCGGATGTTGCGGTCACTTGGGGAGTGAACCATCTGTCGGAAGAGCTTCCTCTCTGTCTCTCCTCCTCTCTGTATATTTACCTTTCCAATAAAAATAAATCTTTTTTTCTTTTAAATTGTTGTTCTTTCCCTAAATGGTCACAACAGCCAGAACTGGGCCGGTCTGAAGTCAGGAGCTTTTTCCGCATCTCCCACGTGGGTGTGTGGGCTTAAGCCATCCTTCACTGCTTTCTCAGGTGCCTTAGCAGGCTGGAGGGGAAGCAGAACAGCCAGGACTCAAACCAGTGCCATATATATTAGGATGCTGTTGTAGCAGGCAGTGGCTTAACTCATTCTATCACAGATCTGACCCATTTTGATGCTTTCTAAGGAGTCAAGGTCCCTTGGCTTGGCCCAGTCCCCTCTAGCATCCCTCACAGCTCACAGCCCATTTCTCTGCCTGTCTGGTCTCCTACTAAAAGATACACACATGTATTAATTTATTTGAAAGGCAGAGTGACAGAGGAGGGGTAGTGTTCCCAGCTGGTTCTCTCTCCAAGCGGCCACCACACCCAGAATTGGATCAAGCCAAAGTCACAAGCCAGGAGCCTCTTCCTGGTCTCCTGTTCAGGTGCAGGGTCCCAGAGGACTTGGGCCAGCCTCGATTTGCTTTTCCAGGCCACAAACAGGGAGCCGGAGGGAAAAAGGAACTGCCAGGTCTCAAACCATCACTTGATATGGGATGTTGGCAGTGAAACCCCAGCTCCAGCCCCTCCGTGCCCCCTCCTTGAGGGGCTGCCCTCCCCTTCCTCCTGCACAGGACCCCGGCAGGACAGCCCAGGATGCTGGGATACGGAAGGAGCCAGGCATTCCCTGAGCTCCAGCGGCTGGGGTAGGGGCAGAGATGGCTGTGTGTAGTGCAGGCGGCCTGAGTAGAGGCAAAGTCAGCAGAGCGACCCCAGCCCCTCTTCTGTTCCCAGAGCTAGGAAAACTGGGCCCGGCGCGGTGGCGCAGTGGTTAAGGTCCTAACCTTGCACGCTCGGGATCCCATATGGGCGCCGGTTCTAATCCCGGCAGCCCCGCTTCCCATCCAGCTCCCTGCCTGTGGCCTGGGAAAGCAGTCGAGGACGGCCCAAAGCTTTGGGACCCTGCACCCGCGTGGGAGACCCGGAAGTGGCTCCTGGCTTCAGATCGGCATAGCATCGACCGTTGCGCTCACTTGGGGAGTGAATCATCGGACGGAAGATCTTCCTCTCTGTCTCTCCTCTCTGTATATCCGCCTTTCCAATAAAAATAAATCTTAAAAAAAAAAAAAAGGTTAAGGTCCAGAGCTAGGAAAACTGCTGAGGGGGTCTCCAACCACCAAGGGGAGGCACCCTCCTGACCATGATTCTGCCCACAGCCCCGCAGCGCCCCCGCAATGCCAGCGGCAGCAGAATGACCAGCTCAGTCTCCAGGCAGAAGTGGTGCCACCTGCTGGCACCTCACGCTCCCTGTCGGGTCCCAGCGTCCCCTCCCAGAGGCCTGGCTCCTGCCGCGCCCCTGTCAGCCTCTTGCCCTCCAGCCCTGTCCTCAGCTGTCCACATTCCTTCCTTCCTTCACCTTTTCCCTCTGGCTAGCCAGTCTGGTCCCTGCACCTGCCCCACAAAGTCACAGGTGAGTGTGTGTCTTGGTGGTCAGGAAGTCCCCTGGGGCGTCACCTCCTCAGCTGACCCAAACTCCACCGGGGGCCTTCACTTCCACGGAATGGAGCCTTCCTCGCCCTCACCTTTCGCCGCAGCCGGCTCTCCTCCCTCAAGTCTACCCTCGGAAGGGGACAACCACCCCAAATACAGCTTCCCCACCCCCTTTCCCCACTCACACCCCTCCTCCCATCCAGCTGCAGGGCTGTTAAATTCACCTCCATGAGACTACTTCCACATTGCTCCCTAGACACAATTTCCCCACCTCCCCTCTCCCTGACTCCCAGCTGACCCCAGGTCCACCCCACCCCGCATCCTGGGTTCTTCCCACAGCAGCCTGGCCTGTCAGCCTGTGTCTTCCCTGATCCCACAGGGCCACCTTTCAGCTTCTCAAACAGCTAGTGCTGTTCCCTGCCTCGGGGCTCCTGCACCTGCCGTGCCCCCTTCATGTCCAGTCCCTCTGCTTCACTTGCCCTCGGCCATGGCCACCGGTCAGTCCCTCCACCCAGCACACGTGGGTTTTCGTGGGCAGTTGTGGGAGGCCCCACGAGTCACTGAGCTTCTCCATGAGGGCAAAGGGGACAAGGCAGATACATCTTTCTCCTGGGCAGCGGGGACGGCCTGCACAGAAGCCCTGTGCCAGAGACAGCGCCTGGGCAGAGAAATGGAGACAGCTGGAGCAGAGGGCAAGGAATGGGCCGAGACAGCCAGCCCCTCTAGAGATGACAGAGGTAGGATGAGGGTCTCGACAATGGCAGGTCCGGGAGCCCAGAGCCACACTGGGCTCTGGAGCAGCCATCGTGTGCCAGCTGTGCCAGTCACAGGCGAGACTCTAGCTTCTCATCGCCAACGCTGCACCTGCATAGCCCTTCCTTCCAGCCAAGCCCTCACAGCAACTGTGTCCTCAGCCCTGGCCACAACCACCAAGATGCCAACCTCAGGGACATCGGCCAGCCTGTCCCTTACACTCAGGTCCTCCCCTGCCCCTGGGAGCCTTCCAGGACCAGCAAGCCAGGTGCTGCGTTCCCATTCCCAGAACCAGGGGTGGCCTGGCTGATCCCTGGGGGGATGGCACAGCAGAACGTGGGGCTGCAATGGATGGAAAGCCAACGGCCCCTGACCTGGGCCAGTCTCACAGTCTCGGCTTCACGCGCCAGCAGGGCTGGACCTGGCTGATACATTTCTAGCACTTTCTACCTCCTCCGGCCAGATGAGATGCAAGCCCAGGACACAAGTGTAGGAGATATATATATATATATATCCATATATGATCAGCGTAAAACATGCACTTGCACTTTCCTTGGGTTTTGAAGAAGGAAGATTATTTCACAGCTCGCTGAGGCAGGTGTTGTAAAAAATTGTTTGCAGTAAATTTTGATGGGGAGGCCTGACCCTGGAGGACGCGGCTCCCCGGGCCCGGCAACTGAGCGGGAGGAAGTAGGCTCAGCTGGAGCCATAAAGTGCACTGGGCCAACGGGAATTCAATGATGTGTTTTAAGAAGTGTCTCTACGGCTCTCACAAGTTGGAGAGCGAGCTGGGGGCAGCAGGCACCCACTGTGAGCGGAGCGGGGCTCCCTGGCAGGGCATCCATCACCTGTGCCCATGGCAACCGGGAGGGCACGAGGGACCTCACGGCTTTACTGTTGGCCCCAGGCCCTCCCTGCCCCCGTGCCCTCTGGTCCTGGCCACACAGGGGCCTGTCAAGGCTGTGTCCCCAGGAGACAAAGCTCAACACTACAATTTCGGCTGGTGGCAGAAATGAGTTGGGGGGAGGGGTGGCTACATCACATGAGCTTGGTCAGGGAGAAGACTCACGGATCCCCAACTGGACAGAGCCCCTGTGTGGGGGCCACACACGGGCAGGCAGCCTGGCATGCGGGGGGGAGACGAGACGGGTTGCCACTGGGAACCTTGCTTTCATCACTGCGCCCTGGACACTCTCCGGGCAGGCACTCCTGGTCCCATTGAATGTGAGCAAACTGAGGCCCGGGCAGTGTGGACACAGCTCCAGGGCCTGCGTGTGCGATGACACCAAAGCACGGGGCTCTACCCACACAAAGTAGGTCAGGGAGAGGACTCAAGGCCAGGTCCTGCCTGTGCTGACCCAGGGGTCCAAAGGCCGTGACAGAGGGCCAGTCAGGACATGCTCTGAGACACACACCGCCAGGCGCTAGCTCAGGGGTGGGGGAGCCTCCCATGAGGGGGTGCCCACCCGTGTGAAGCTGCTTACCAGTCATTGGTGATACCACTGGATGGGGTCGCCATCAGACACATGGTCGCGACACCACCATGCAGCCCCTGACTACACAAAGAGCACATGGCCCCAGCCCACCGTGTCCTGGGCAGGGCAGGCGAGACCACTGACAATGCAGGTGCTTCCAAGGATGGGGAGGGCTGCACAGTGCCCAGGGAAAGGGAGCTGCAGACAGGTCAGAATGGGGGCCACGGAGGACCACTGGGGACTTCCATGGAGCAGGCCACAGCACCTGCAGATAGCTGAGGGAGCAGAGACAGGGATGGGAGCAGAGGAAGAATCCGGGGGGTCCTGCTCAGCCAAGGCATCTACCAGCATAGGATAACTGGAACTGGGGGTGGGCAGGCCAGGCTAGGTCACAGCACCCATCAGTGCTCATGAGAGCCCTGTATGAGGGGAGGGGGTCTGCCAGGGGCTCTTTGGGGTTGCCCTGATCAGGTCACAGCACCCACCAGTGCTCATAAAAACCAGGGCTGGGGGCAGGCTGGGCTGGGCTAAGCCACAGCACCCACCAACTTCAGTGGTGGCCATGTCAGGCTAGGCAGCAGCACCTGCCAGTGTGAAAAGCCAGGGCTGGGGACAGGCTGGTATGGGCTAGACTGCAGTGCCCGCCAGCCTCAGGGTGGGCCATGCCAGGCTAGGTTACAGCACCTGCCAGTGCAGAGAGCCAGGGCTAGAGACAAGCTGGGCTACGCTAGGCCACAATACCTGCTGGTGGAGGTTCTGAGGGGTCACCCCAACTAGGTGACAGCACCCACGGATGTGCACGCAAGCTGAGGCTTTGGGCGGGCTGGGCTGCAGCACTCCCTAGCATGCACAAAGATGAGGACTGAGAACAGCCTTGGTTGCGGCTCATGGGGCTGAATTTAGGTGGTTGCAGTACCCACTAGACAGCATGAGGGCCGGGGCTGGGCTGGGCTAGGCTGTAGTACCTGCCAGTTCCCATGAGAGTCAATGGGGGCGGGGACTGGACAGCCAGCTGCACCCACTGGTACCTGTATTGGCTGGTGCAGGGGAAGGGCTGAACCTGTCCCTGTACCAGCTGGTACACGTGAGAGCCAGTCTAAGGACCCCCACCCCTGGTTATCTTAAGGACTCCCCAGCTAGACCCCTGTACTCTGTCACTGACCTCAAGGAAAATCATATAGACATGTGGCCAGATGCTGGAGCACATGCTGCAGGGCTGGGCCACCTCAGTGGCTGAGCCTCATATAATAATGGAGAACATGGGCCCAGCTAAAGTCCTCACTGTGCAAGCACCAGAATCCCATAGGGGTGTCGATTCTAATACTGATGGCCCTGCTTCCCATCTACCTCCTTGCTTGTGGCCTGGGAAAGTAGTCGAGGATGGCCCAATGCCTTGGAACCATGCACCCAGTTGTGGGAGACCCTAAAGAGGCTCCTGGCTCCTGGCTTCAGATCAGCACAGCTCTGGCCGTTGCGGTCACTTAGGGAGTGAACCATCAGATGGAAGATCATCTTCTCTGTCTCTCCTCCTCTCTGTATATCTGCCTTTCCGATAAAAATAAGTAAATATTTCAAAATAAAGAAAGAAACAAAGAAAAGAGGAGTGGCAAGCACTGGGTGGCTGTCACAGCATGGGCTAGCAGCATGTCCGGGACCCACAACTGTCATGTGACTGCACACCTTGCGCACAAGAAATAAGTGAGGGACTGTCTGGGGGCCTCGCTTAGACCCCAGCCCAGGGCAGAGCCCAGCACAGGCCGCCCTTTCCGCCCTGCAGGGCCCTCAGGTTCCTGGGCAGCAGATGGCCAGACCACACAGGCATGGGGCCTCCTGCAGGGGCTCCTGAATCCCAGGCTCCTAGGGGGAAGTGGCTGCCACAGGCGAGACTAGGCCTTTAGGGTGTCCCGGGCAATGACCCTGGGGTGAAGGCCACAGCCACATCCCGTGACCCAGCTATCTTGTGACAGATTGCGCAAGCTCAGCAAACATCAAACTAGAAGCCCCTTGTGGACAGGGTCCCAGCCACCTGCCTGCTGGCTCTACAGCCCCAGCAGACACCAGCCATGCCACCGGGTGCACATCCCAGCTGCGAGCACATCGGGAGGCACGGGGAAGGGTGCCCGGCTCCCCGGCCAGGGCAGACCCTGGCACTGCAGCAGCTGACTGCCTGCCCATACCCCTAGCCCTGTGCCGCTTGGACACAGCAGGGAAGGCACCCTCCTTGCAAGGACATCTGCCCTGGGTGGCAGAGTGAGTGCGACAGTCTGGCCTGGCTCCTCTCAGATGCTCTCTGATGCCCCTGGCAGGTGTCAATCAATGATTTTCACTACCAGGCACCAGGGCCAGCCGCCATTCCTCTAACCCCAGCCTCATCTGCCCCAGGCCGCCTGTCCAGTCCCACCAGTTGCTCACAGCCAGCCGCCTAGTCTGGGGCTTCTGACAGGGGACCCAGCCAGGATACATCCCAGACAGAACCCTGAAGGGCAGGGGCAGCTGGTGGCCAGGCGGGGCTCTCTGGGGCACCTCAGGTCAGCTTCCCTCCCTTCCCATGCCCAGTCCAGGCCATAGGAAGTATTCTGACCCCTTGCGGGGAAGGGAAGGGGGTGTGGCCAGCTCTCCAAAGTACAGCACCCCAGCTCCACCCTGCTGCCAGCTCCTCCCTCCCGGCCCCCCCATACCCACACTGTGAAATTGGACAGAGCGCTTACATGGCCCAAAGCCAGCAGGGAAGGCAAAAGGGCACCCTGTCACATGCCCAGGAAGGCCTGCCCAGGCCAGGGCAGGTGCGGGCCGCAGAGGCCTGCCTGTGGGTGGGGGAGCCCACTGCCCCTGAACTTTTGAGCCCCCTTGCTGGGTAGCTGGCCCTGGTCCCTTCAAAGCTCCCTCCCCTTTCAACGGTGCCAACTGCTGAGAGCTGGCTAAGCTCAACTCAGCCCTGCCCTAAGTGCCCGTGACCTTGGGGAACAGAGTAGCCCTGGGCTTGTGTCCTTTCTGCACAGTAGAAGGTGGGGGTCCCCCCCCCCAGGCTCTAGAGGGGTGTCGGGTCTTCTCCGGTGGGGCAAAGTGGCTTTCCTCACGCAGCGCCTGCCAGCAACCTGGCCCCGGGCTGCGGGAAGGAGTCAGTGGGGCTGAATCCACGAGGGAGGGGGCGTGGCGCTGAGAGGGGGAGGGGAGCCACTGGTGGGGGGTGTCTCGACTGCCCAGGTGTCCCGGCAGAAGGGGCAAAGTCGGGGCACTCGTCGCCCCGCCCCTCGCCCCGCCCTCGTGCCTCACTTACATTTCGCCTCCTTCCAGTCGGTGGAGGTGTTGAGGTCCACCTTCGCCGCCATGGCCAGGGGAGCCCAGGTGCGCACCCCGGCTCTCAGCCCCACCGCCACCGCCCCCAAAGTCCCAACTCCCGCGGAAGCCCGCGCGCGAGGAGCGAGCGCGCCCAGGCACGCCGGGGGTCCGCCCGCAGTGCCAGGGGGTCGTGGGGCGCCCACCGAGGGGCCGGGCCAGGGGCGCGGGGCGCCGAGTCGCTGCCCCGCCGCGCGCAGCTGTGCCAGGCGGCCGGCCACCCGGCTCGGCAGAGACATGAGCGGGCGGCGCGCGGCGGCTCCCCGCCCACTGGGACTACTATTTACGGTGCCCGGGACAAGTGGCTCCCGTCTTCACTCGGGACCAGGTGGCGGGTGCCCAGCCCCGGGCGACCTGCTCCCAGCCTGCGAGAGACGCCGGCACTCTTACCCGTCCCCCCACACACACCCCGGGCGCGCCGCTGGGCACCCTGGAACTTGTAGTTCGGGCCACCGGCCGGGCCGGCGCACTCGTATGCACACGTGCGCGCCCCGCCTGACCTCCGCCTGCGCCCCCGTGTCGCCTCGCGCGGCCGCCCTGCGCCGCCTGGGCGGTTCCGCGTCGCCCGCCGCCCTGGGGCGGGGGTCTCGAGTCCCCGGCCGTGCCCGCGGGCGCCCTCCGCATCTCTCCGCGCCCCGTCCCGCATGCTATGGAGAGCCGAATGAGGCCCCGATGGAGCCTAGAGTAGCGCTGCCAGAAGAGGGTCACCCGGGCCGGCCATCTCCAGTCCCCAGCCGGTCTTAGGGCTGGGGGAGGGGGAGTGACAAGTGTCTTGGTTCTCTAGTTGCTGCCCCAAACTGAGAGATGCCTCCTCCTAGCCCATCCAGGCAGAGGCATGGCGTTAGATAGTGGAAAGTGGAGGCAGGGAACTCAGTTCTAACGGACTGTCTCTGGTGGAAAAACAGGGTGCTTTGTTTCGTTTTTTCCAGAAGCTGAAGCCGGTTCGAATCCCGATTACCCCACTTCGGTACTGGAGCCCCTTAGTGGGTGGGGGACCCAGAAGAATCTCCTGACTCCTGGTTTTGGATTGGTTCAGCTCAGCCCATTGGGGCCATTTGGGGTGTGAACCAGCGGATGAATGATCCTTCTCAATCTGTCCTTTCTCTCTGTAACTATGTCTTTCAAATAAAAATAAATCTTAAAAACTAGAGTGACTGATTCACAGAGAGCCCAGCTACTTGAGCCCGCACCCTGACCAATGCCTGTGGAGCTAACTTCTGTCACAACCCAGGCCAAACACCTGTCTCTGGCTTTCTAATTCTATGACTTTTTACAAAGACTCCCAGGATGGATTTTAAGTCCAGCTACGATGGTATTATAAGATGAATATTGTTGGATGAGCTTTGGAACCTGACTGCAAGTGCCCTGGCCCCTGTGAAGACCTGACCTCTAGGTGACTGGCGTGCTAGCTTAGCAGGCTGCACAGCTACTTACCAAAGAAGTCACTAAGAGGGTCCAACATTGTGGTGTAGCGAGTTAGGGCTACTGCCTGTGGCACTGGCATCCCATAGCTCATGTGCTGGCTGCTCCACTTCCCATCCAGCTGCCTGCGAAAGTGGTAGAGGACAGCCCAAAGCCTTGGGACCCAGCACCCTCGTGGGAGATCCAGAAGAAGCTCCTGGCTCAGCTCCAGCCTCTGCGGCCACCTGGGGAGTAAACCAGCAGATGGCAGATCTTTTTCTCTGTCTTTCCTTCTCCCCATAAATTTGCTTTCCCAATAAAAATAAATAAATCTTAAAACAACACTTTGGTGTATATGTTTATTTGTTGTTCTGTAGTTGCTTCCTCAAAATGCCCACAAGAGGTATATGGGGCTGCCCCAAAGCTGGGAGCCAGGAAGACAAACCACATTCCCCGGGGTGTGGTGGGAACCCAGTGACTTAAGCCACTGGCACACAACCAGGGTGTGCTCAGGCAGGGAGCTGGAGCCAGGAGCGGAGGCAGTCCTGATCAGCGCGGCCAGGGCACGGATCTCCACTATGACCTGAAGTGGGCATGAGACGCCTGAGTCTGCCTGCTGCACACAGGCCCCTGGGCTCCTGGACCATGCCTCTGAGGGTGGCAATGGCCCTGGAGGGCCGGAGTTTCCAGACACTCCAGCCAGACCCTCGGGCGAGGCACCCGCAGCTGCGGTATCCAGGCTACACAGGCAGAACAAAGAGGAGCAGTGAAAGGAGGGCAGGCTTCAATGTCCCGCACACCAGTCTTGAAAATCCACCTGTCATTTGCATATCAAATGTCCCACCCCTACCTTGTAAGAAAAGTCCAGGTCAGAGGGCCGACAACCAGGCATCTTTCTGCCTTCCCTCCCCAACCCCCTGCACCGCAGGATGAGGAATTTTATACCCAGGAAATTTTTGCCCACTACTTCCCAGGGAGGAAAAACGGGAGGCAGCTCACTACATATCCACAGAGACCCTGGTGTAAACACATTCTACTTCCTGTGCAGTTGCCCACCTGGCCTGGCAAGTGCACTGTGTCACTGCAGGTCACTAGCTTGCCCATTGCTGGTCTCTGGTGGCTGAAGGCCTCTGTCACCAGGAGAGACAAACAACGGCAGCTGGCACGGGAGACACCTGACTAGGGCACTGCAGTGCTGCTGCCCAGCTAAGCCCACCCCCTACGCCACTCACACCCCTCCCTTAACTTTTGCTTCTCAGCAGCTCCCAGAAGCAGTCCTGCCCTGTCCCCGGGGATGTAACTTAACATGACCGTGCCCATTTTGGCTGTAACCACCATCTTGCCCTCCAGGTGACCCTGGCTGTCACCCCAAGCCCTCCAGTGCCAACAAGGTTGTGCAAACAAGTTTCTGTGTGGCAGGGTGGGTAAAGCGGCACAGTGAGTTAAGCCGTAGCTTGGCACACTGCATCCCATGTCACAGTTCCTAGTTCAGATCCTGGCTGCTCCATACTTCCAATCCAGCTTCCTGTTTATGCACTTGCCCGAGTTCTTGGGCCAAGCTACCAATGTCACAGATCTAAATGGAATTCCTGCCTCCTACAACTGTGCCCTGCTCAGTAGAGGACATCCAAGGCAGGGGGCCCTGCGCAGGCCGTGACCCCGGACTCTGTGGGCTCCCGCTTGGTAAGAGCAGCCACCTCCTGCAGTTTGGGCTTCAGTCACCGTTGTGGTTATGAAACTGATATATCAAAACCCAACCAGCTTTTCTTAAACACGCCAGTGCAACTTGCAAATCTAGTTTCCTATTTATAAATCCAAGAATTTTGCGTAAAAATAAGAACAACTGCCTTTACTCATGTTTTGATGAATATTTAATTAACTCATAAATGCAACGGATTAAATGCTCTCCTACAAATGAATGTCAATTACCAACATAGGTAATTAAATGTCCTAATACTCTGTGCTCTCCAACCCCCTGAACTCCCAACGAAGGAGACACACACTGAATGAGAACAGTACTTCTTCCACATCTGACACATATCATCTTCTCTCCCCAAGTAAGGCCTGTAACATGCATTAAAAAAAAAAAAAAAAAAAAACATGTGAGGTAGACCAGTTCTCCAAACACTTAGCGATCAGGACTTCCATCATATTCACTGGTTGCTGTGTAATTCACCACTGAATCCCAATAGGTTGAGTCCCAACTGTTGTGATCACTTGGGGCACGCACCAGCAGCTGGGTGGAAGATCCCACTCTCTGTCTCAAAGAAGTAAATTTTCTTAAAAATTTTATTTTTATTGCAAAGTCAGATATACAGAGAGGAGGAGAGACAGAGAGGAAGATCTTCCATCCGATGATTCACTCCCCAAGTGATCGCAATGGCTGGTGCTGTGCCAATCCGAAGCCAGGAGCCAGGAGCTTCTTCCAGGTCTCCCACACAGGTGCAGGGTCCCAAGACTTTGGGCCATCCTCGACTGCTTTCCCAGGCCACAAGCAGGGAGCTGGATGGGAAGTGGAGCTACTGGGATTAGAACCGGTAGCCATATGGGATCAAAACTGGAGCCCATATGAGATCCTGGCGCATTCAAAGCAAGGAATTTAGCCACTAGGCCACCGTCCCGGGCCCAAAGAAGTAAATTTTTGGATAGCACAAAGGGGATGCAGAATGTGGTCTCTGTCCTGGGGGAGACCAGAGTCTGGCGTGGGAACGCATATCACCAACAAGGCACCCCACACAAGGCAGGCCACGTGCAGAGCTGGGACGGATGTACTGATGTATTGTGCCGGATTTTGATATCGCCAGAAAAATCATCAAGTCTGAAGTCGGTGCTAAGGCATAAAGGTGGTTTATTCAGGTTAACCAGGTCTCCCAGGCACCTCCCCCAGCAGGGCTGGGCGGGGGAGGAGCAGCCGCAGCCGAGGCTGCTGCAGGTCGGCAGGGAGGGCAAAAAAAAAGGAAGAGCGAGTCAGAGAGCCGCCCAGTTGAACAGCCCAGCATTCTTATACATTTCAGGCTATTAATTATACAGTCATGACTTAGCAGGCTTCTATTGGTGGATTTGAAACAAGCAACTTTCAAAAAGTACAAATTGATAAGCTATTGGGCTGTGAATCTTATCAAACACCAGGTACCTCCTTCCTGAGGAGTGGTCTGCCTACGTGACCTGCCAGGTGTCCTGCTGGGTGTCACGTAGACTATCAGGCCTGGAGTTCACACAGCCCCCAGCCAAGCCATTAAGGCAGAATCACAAAAGGCAGAAAACACCTAGGTTCTTCAGATGCACTGGATATGGGAGCAAAACCAAGGCACCTTCCAGGGCTCCAGGCTGAAGCCCGGCACAGCAGGGCTAGCACCAACCAAGAAAGCCAAGAGGCAGGTGGGCAGGTGGGCTACGGGCGGCCTAGGCACCTGAGTGAACAGAGCAGCGTGGGGCCCAGGCGTGGGAGGGCAGTGGAGCACAGGGCTGGCTGTCCACGAAGGTGCCGTTCTGCCGTTCTGGGACCCCCAGCAGCTGGTGTGGGCAGCTAGGCCCTGGACCACCCCCCAGAGCAGTAACAGCCAGTGTCCTGACCACCCAGTGGGGCAAACCTCCCCCCTCCAAGGAGAGGAAGTTCTTTGCTACTTCATTTCCCCATACCCACTTACCCCAAAAATCTGAATCCCTAATCCAGTTTAGCAGAAGAATGGCTCAGGAAAGTGGGGGAGTTAAAATATCCCTAGGGGCGGGGCCTAGCAGAGCTCTGGTGGCAGCCCTGGCTGCTCTCTGCAGATTCAGCCTCTGCTAAGAGATTTTGGGAAGGCAGAGGAAGAGGGCTGAAGGCTTGGGCCCATCACACACTTGGAGTTCCAGCTCTGTCTGGCCATTGCAGCCACATGAGCAATGAGCCTGTGGATGGAAGATCTCCCCCACCCTGTCACTGCATTTCAAATAAAGAAAAAAGTTTTAGATGTATTTTATTTATCAGAAAGTCAGATATACAGAGAGGAGGAGGAGAGACAGGGAGGAAGACTTAGCCAGGAGCCGGGAGCCGCCTCCAGGTCTCCCACGCGGGTGCAGGGTCCCAAGGCTATGGGCTGTCCTCGACCTGGTTCCCAGTCACAAGCAGAGCTGGATGGGAAGTGAGGACATGAGGACACGAGACGTGGGATCCCAGCAAGTGCAACGGGATGACCTTAGCCACTAGGTTACTGTGCTGGGCTCCGGTATTTTTTTTTTTTAAGATTTGTTTTATTTTCATTGAGAAGCACCTGCTTGCCTGTCCTTCCCAGTGCCAGTTCCACACCTGGCCTTTGCTCATGTTCTCTAGAATCGCCAGCATGCGTGTGCCTTTCACACACGGGTACAGCATTGTTCCTCACCAGCTCCCTGCGTGGCTGCACACGTCCAACCACATCATTCTGGCATGTGGCCGAGAACTGAGCTGCCCAGGCCCGCACGGGCATGCTCCCACAGACACAGCCTGCTGGCCATCTCTGCTCCCAGGCTGCTGGACCACACTGGGCAGGACCCAGGGATGCTGCGAGTGCCCTGAGCACCAGAGAGAAAACTCCCCCAGCTCCTGTCCCTCCGGGGCTCAAAGTCCGTCAAGGTATTCTGGACAGACAATGGCCCCTGCCTTCCCAAGCACCTCGGGAAGCACTGGCCTCTGTGGCCCTGCCTCCAACCCCCCCATCCTGGGGAGTCTGCAAGGGGTCTTCTTGAAACCCACGAATTTCACTCTGCAGGTGAGTCCCCAGGAACCAGCTTCTACCCTGCCCTCTGCACATGCAACACAACTGTGTCTCCGGCACACTCCTGCTTCCGGCACCTGTCACCTACCTGGACACGCCGTGCGCCATCTCTCCCTCACCTGGAGGGAGATACAGGCCGTGTCAAAGTGACTCCAGCCCAGCCCAGCGCTGTGAGGGTGCATGGCAGTTGCACAGCAATGAGTGTGTTTTAGGGGTGGCTCCATGTTAGAGGGTTCTGCAAGGGGACCCGTCAAGGTGCCTTGGACCAAGCTCTCAGCACCCAAGGAGAGCAGGCAGAGCCCCGTATAAGAGCCAGCAAGAGTGACGGAAGGGGAGGGTACTGCCAAGCGCGTGGACGGGTTGGTTGTGTAGGGTCTGCAGTGTCACTACGGGCGACATCCCGCTTCGACGCCTAGCGGCTGTGGCCACCGGCACACGCAGGGTTTCTGCTTTACACTTGAGAGTAAGGGGGGTCCACCTGCAGGTTCTCTTCCCCAAAGGCGCCCGATTTCTGGGACTGAGGCAAGGAGCCTGGAGTTTCTCCTGGGTGGCAAGGCCCGAGGATATGAGCGGCTGCCTCGCAGGGAGCGGGGCAGGGACCAGCAATGCCTACAGGGGATGGGGGGCGTGTTGAAGGACCGCAGCCCAGGCGTGCGGGGAGGGGAGGCATTCCTCACCGAACCCGTCCTGCGGCGCCCCAACTCCCCAGACCACACACGACCCCGGCGGCCAAAGCCACCTACCCGACCCTCAGCCCCATCCCGCGGGCCTCGCCGCGCCTCCGGCTAGACGGGCCAGAGGCCCGGGGGGCGTCACGGCCCTCATCCCGCCCGAGCCCCTGGGGCCTCCATGGCCACGCGGCACTGGGGGAGACCGGGATCTAACAGGTGGGCCGCGGGGGAAGCGCAGGACCCGAGGCCGGAGGGCTGGACAACGCCGACACCCCGAGTGCACGCAAGGGGAGGATCGTCTCGGCCGGAGACGGCGGAGAACGATGTAGGTGGGAGCTGGCAGCCGCAAGAGCCACAGTCCCGTGAGGTGCACAGCGACACAGGGTCACCGGCGGCCCCGAACTCCCACAAGCCCCCGGCGCAGCGAAACCCGGCCCCCAGCTCTTTGAAGGGCAGCAACTTCAGTCTATCAGCGCCAAGTGTTGGCAAGTCACCTCCCAACTGAAATTCTCTTTGCTCCGAAGGCGGTTCCTCCGGGCCATACGGCAGCCCAATGGGAAAGGTGGAAATTTCCAGAAAGAACAGGACCAATGGGCGCGGCCAGCTCGGTCACGATTGACAGATCTCGCGACCAATCCGTGACGCCGAAGTCCGCTCCTCCCTCCACTCGTAGAGGCTGAGATGGGTGGGGATTATCCGAGAGAGCCAATCCGGAGGTGCGGGGACGGTCTGGTTGACGGGCTTACTCTTTCCTGTCCAATGACAGAGAAGCGAAAATGATGGGCAGGACTTTCAGCCAATAATCGAGGAGCGCAGGGAGCCCCCTAGAGGTGCCCGACCAGTAAGCGGGCGAGGAAGAGGCGGGAGCCGGTGTCCCGGCATCTTCTAGTAGGTTCCAGAAGGCGGCGCGTGCGGCTGGGAACGCGGAGCGGACGGATTCGATTCAACGGGGTTCCGGGCCGGACCATGGAGCAGGTGAAGGGGGAGGGGCGGGCGGAGGCCCCGCGACCGCTCGGGGACCGGGGCCGAGGCTAGGCCGCCGGGCGGAGGCGGGGGCGGCCGGGGCCGAGCCGCGGAGGGAGGCGAGGGCGTGAGGGCCGCGGCCGGAGGGCGGGCCGGCCGGCGGGAGGCCGTGAGGGAGCGCCTGTGGCCCTGGGCTCGGCGAGGATGGCCGGAGGGAAGGCCTCGGTGAGGCCTCCCGGGAGGTGGTCGCGTGCAGCCTGAGGCTGGCCGCAGGTGGGCGAAGGGCAGGAGGCAGCGCCGGAGAGGTCGCGGGGCCTGGGCGATCGGCGACTTGGAAGCGAGAAGCCCCCCAGCCAGCCAGCCAGCCAGCCAGCCAGGACGGGGCCGCGGGACCACTCGGGCAGCAGCCGGGGCGGGACGGGATGGGACCCCGTCAGGGATGAGGGGAGAAAATGCTGCTTGGAGGCACCCAGGTCGGGGTGGGAGGCTTGGCCGAGCCGCGGGGCCGGCCTGCGCTTGGGCGGGTGTCCCCGAAGTCCTTGGAGCGAATTACACATGTAGACCATGCCCGGCCCCCCTTGTGCGCCGAGCTTTGGAGGGCGCCGAGCGCCGGCCCTGGAGAGAATCCGGTTTGTGATGACACAGGGAGGCGTTAGCAGCTCCGGACAGGGACAGTTGGGGTTCGTGGGAGCCATGGCAGCGAGAGGTTAACGTAGGGTGGGGGGCTCCGCTGGAGGTCACGTCCACAGAGCACCCCCCAAGGAAGCTGTCGTTGGGCTGTCATGCTTCAACATGGAGAAATACCAACGAAAAAGGGTCACTTGGGTTTGGGGGGGTTGCGGGCCCTGTGGGGGTGGAGCCTTTTGTTCTTGGGGCTCTTGGGACTGAGTTCAGAACACGGGGGAGACGTGTGTCGGTGCAGGTGGGCAGCTTCCACCCGTTGGCTAAGTTGGAGAAAGAGATAGTTCAACTTTAGTGTCCAGGTAATGATAATTGGGTCGGGTCTATGATGAAGTACCACCTTGCGATGTGGGGTACAACCCACAGAAGTCTGTGACCCCAGTTTGTTTTTCCTTCCTTTGAATCCCACATGATAGAAGTTTGGTGAGAGGAGCTGGTGTGGCCCTGATTGGCCCAGTAGGCCAGGACCCTTTCCTGAAAATAGCTCGGGACTTCAGGACCCTTGCCCGTTTATTTCAACTATGAAATCCACGTTGCCACTTGTTGTTTGGGGTTTCAGATTGGTTTCTTTTTGTTTGGAAGGCAGGTTACACAGAGAGAGCTTCCATCCGCTGGTTCACTCCCCACACAGCTGCAGTGGCCAGAGCTGAGCCGGTCCGAAGCCAAGAGCCTGGCTGCTACTCCCACTCTTCGCGTGGGCACTGGGTCCTGTCTTGCACTGTTCTCCCAGACACATTGGCAGGGAGCTGGACCCACCTGGGACACTGGCCCCGTAGGCCGAAGTTTAACCTCAGGGGCCCAGCAGGGTGGCTCAACTAATCTTCCACTTCCAAGCATCAGGATCCCATATGGACCCTGGTTCTAATCCCGGCTGCTTCACTTCCCATCCAGCTCCCTGCTGTGGCCTGGGAAAGCAGTGGAGGATGGCCCAAGGGACCCCACACTTGCATTGGAGACTCAGAAGGAGCTCTTGGCTTCTGGTTGGCTCAGTTCTGACCATTGCAGCGGCTTGGGCAGTGAGCCAGTGGATGGAAGATCTTTGTTCTTTGTAAATATGCTGCTCCGGAAGACCCTTGGGTTGGCGAATTGGTGCACCTGCGATTGTGTTTAAAACAGGAACTTTTTGAATCTTGGAATGCATTTTGCACTTTTTTTTTTTAAATACGTGTTTACTTTTTTGAAAGGCAGAATTACGTAGGGAGGGAGAGACGGGGAGAAATCTTCCACCTGCTGGTTCACCCCAAGGGGCTGGCTCTCCGTGGACTGTGTGGGTGGCAGACACCCAGACACTGCTCTCCCAGGAGCCTTAGCAGGGAGCCAGCTGGGAAGTAGAGCGTGAGCAACTGGAACTTGTGCCCATGGGATGCTGGAGTATCTGTCTCTCGGGGCTGGCATGGTGGTGCAGCCGGCTAATGCACTGCCTGTGGTGGTGGCATGCGCTATGAGCACGGGTTCATGTCTCTTCTCCTCTGCCTGGAGCTGCAGCACCCATCAGGGAGACCTGGGAGAAATCCCTGGCTCTGAATCTGGCGGCCACTTGGGGAGTGAACCAGCAGATGGAGGACCTTCTCTATCTCTTCCCTCTCTGTAAAAATCTGCTTTTCAAAGGATTTTAAAAAATATGTTTAAAGGGGAGGTATTTTACATCTGCTGCTTCACTCCCCAAAATGGCTACAGGTCCAGGGCTGGATGGGTCTGAATCCAGCAGTCAGTAACTCTATCCAGTCTCCTACACGGGTGCAGAGTCCCAAGGCTCTGGGCCGTCCTCTGCTGCTTCCCCAGGCCACAGGCAGGGAGCTGGATGGGAAGTGGAGCTGCTGGGATCATCCATGTGGGGTGCTGGCACGCAGGCAGAGGCTTAGCTGGCTCTGCCACCACGCCTGCCCCAAGTGTTTGCATTTTAAAGAGAACTTTTAGAGTAGGGTGGGGCCCTCCCTCAAGCTGGCCGATAGCCTGTGGAGATGGGAATCCAGGCCAGGCCACACACCCTGTTCTCCATCCCGTGTACACTGGAGGCCAGCTTTGCTCAGGGCACTGCGGGTGGCCACCTCTTACCACCGTGGCAGACTGGTGGCCTGGCTTCTGTGCTGTGTATGCCCGCTTCCCTCAGGGTTTCTGCCCCGTGAATTGAGTTTGCCATGGAGGGAGTTGGGGGGCTGTCAGAGAGAGGTCCCCTCAGCCCCCGGGGAGAGCAGAGGGGGCAGTCAGCTGGACTGTCCTCCCAACAGGCCACTCTGCCGGCTCCCAGAGAGTGGGGCGATGGGTGAGGGCTGGAGGGCGAGTTATGCCTGCGTGGGAGGGCGAGGGGCTGAATGTGTTGCCTCCGCTTCTTGCAGGTGAACGAGCTGAAAGAGAAGGGCAACAAGGCCCTGAGCGCGGGCAACATCGACGATGCTTTGCAGTGCTACTCGGAAGCCATCAAGCTAGACCCCCAGAACCACGTGCTCTACAGCAACCGCTCCGCGGCCTACGCCAAGAAGGGCGACTACCAGAAGGCTTACGAGGACGGCTGCAGGACTGTCGAGCTCAAGCCTGACTGGGGCAAGGTAAGAGGCTTCTTGGCGCAGCCTGAGCTTGCCCTCCTGGCTGGCTGCTTGCCTGCCCTGTCCATTGTCACAGTCCCACGTGCCACTCCCTGTTGGAGGAGCCACTTGGGAATGCTGCCGGCCGGTCGGCTCATCCTGGCAATGCGGACTGCCTCCTTCGTCCCAGGGAGAGGAGGTGCTGGGCTGGCCAGGGTGTGGGCTACACTCACAGTGTCAGCCTTGACATCGGCCTCTGTGTGGCTGGGCCAGTTACACACACTGGTTCCACCAAGTGCGGTGTCGGTGGGAGCAGTGTGCGTCCAGGATTGGTAATTCATGTGTGTTGTCGCTGGCTCAAGGGCTATTCCCGCAAAGCGGCCGCACTCGAGTTCTTAAACCGGTTTGAAGAAGCGAAGCGGACGTATGAGGAAGGCCTGAAGCATGAGGCACACAACCCGCAACTCAAGGAGGGCCTGCAGAACATGGAGGCCCGCCTGGCAGGTGCGCACCCGGGCTCGGCTGGGTGGATTGCTCTGCTGCTGTTATTGTGGAATTAGTTTGAGAGTTTCCTCCCTCAAAAACGGCAGCCTGCACTTCCCTGTGTCCCAGCAGAGAGGAAGTTCATGAATCCGTTCAACATGCCCAACATCTACCAGAAGTTGGAGAACGACCCCAGGACCAGGCCGCTGCTCAACGATCCCAGCTACCGGGAGCTGATCGAGCAGCTGCGGCACAAGCCGGCCGACCTGGGCACGTGAGTAGGAGTGCGGGGCCATTGTGGTTTCTGCAGAGCAGTAGGGCTTTGTTTACATTGGCAGAAGGGTCAGCATCGTGGCCTAGCGGGTAAATGCTGCCCGTGCCCCTGGCGTTGCGCACGGGGGCCTGTGTGTAGAGTCGTGGCTCCATTTATGCTCCACTTTGTGCTAATGGCCCGGGCAAGCAGCAGCAGATGGGCCGAGGTGCAGGGAGCAGCTGATGCCCGACTTCAGCGTGGCTGTTGCAGCGTCCCAAGGGAAGCGGCCAGAGGGAAGATCTCCCGGCCCTCTCCCTCTAAGCTCTGTAACGTAGACTCTGTTTCAGAGCGAGATCATTTTTAAAGGCGGAATGATGAGAGAGAAATTTTCCATCTGCTTGTTCACTCCCAAATGCCCATGACAACTAGGGCTGGGCCACCACACGCGCTGAGCTGCTGCCTACCTGCCTGCCAGGGTACATTAGCAGGAAGTTGGATTGCAAGCAGAGTAAACAGGCCATGAGCCAGCATCTGATACAGGTTACAGTTTGGATTCTAAAGCATTGAGTATTTCCATTGTAATTCCTGGGTGGTGCAGACAAGTCCTCTATTCTCTCACCCCACCCCCGTTTAATTTTGTTATTTGAAAGTCAAAAAAGAAACCTGCAGAAGAGACAGATATTTACGCATGGGTTCACTCTACAAGTGGCCAGAACACCCAGGGCTGGGCCTGGAGCTCCAGCCAAATCCCCCATGTGGACCACAGGGGCCCTGTCGCTTAGGGCAGCCTCCGCTGCCTTCCCCGGGGCTTCAGCAGGTGAGGGAGCTGGAGTACAAACCAGCATTCCACGTCATAGGCGCTAGCTTGGCACGTGGGGCAGTCTGAGGCCTACAGCACTATGTGGGGGATTTAACATCAGTTGATTGGGGGCCTGGTGTTGCATGGAAAGTACCTGCAGTGCCACCTTGTGGGCACTGGTTCAAGTCCCAGCTGCTCCACTTGCGTTGCAACTTCCTGTTACTGACCTGGAAAGGCAGTGGAGGAGGGGCCTTGTGCATGGGCACTGCACCCCTGGGAGAGCTGGGCAGAGCTTGTGGCTTTGCTACCATCTGGGAGTGAACCAGTGAACGGAAGATCTCTGTGTTTCTATAACTCTAACTTTCAAATCAACATGTCTTTTTTAAAAAATCGGGAGAGTGATGGATAATTTTTTTATTTTGTGATCGTTGTTAGGAAACTTCAAGACCCTCGGATCATGACGACCCTCAGCGTCCTCCTTGGAGTGGATCTGGGCAGCATGGATGAGGAGGAGGAGGCGGCCACACCCCCTCCGCCCCCGCCCCCCAAGAAGGAGCCCAAGCCGGAGCCCATGGAGGAAGACCTCCCGGAGAACAAGAAGCAGGTCTGATTGCCTTCTGCGCTGCCATGTGTGAACAGACACACTGGCCAGAAAGTTTGTGGGAACTAAAAGATAACTTTATTTTTGGAAAGAAAAATTTGAAGTTTTACATCATTTCATGGTATGCATTCTTATATATTTTTTTTAACATTGATTTATTTTTGTTAGAGAGACAGGAAGATCTGTCCATGGTTCACTCCCCAAGTGGCTGCAGCAGCCAGAGTTGAGCCAGTCCAAAGTCAGGAGCCTTTTCTGGGTCTCCCACATGGTGGAGACCCAAAGCAGGGCCCCAAGACTTGGACCATCCTCCACTGCTTTCCCAGTCCACAAGCAGGGAGCAGCTGGGACACAGACTGCCCATATTGGATCCCAGTGCTTGCAGGCTGGGGATTAGCCCTAATACAGGATTGATTTATTTTACTTGGAAGACGGTTTTTTTTTTTTAAATATTAATTACTAGGGACTTTTTAAAATACGTATTTGTTTTTTATTGGAAAGTCAGATACAGAGAGGAGGAGAGACAGATCTTCTGTCTGCTGATTCACTCCCAACGTGGCTACAACAGCTGCAGCGGAGCCAGTCCGAGGCCAGAAGCCAGCAGCTTCTTCCAGGTCTCCCACGTGGGTGCAGGGTCCCAAGGCTTTGGGCTGTCCTCATCTGCTTTGCCAGGCCACAAGCAGGGAGCTGGATGGGAAGCAGGGCTGCTGGGATTAGAACTGGGAACATATAGGATCCTGGTACATGCAAGGCAAGGAGTTTAGCTGCTAGGCTACTGCGCTGGCCCCAGAGAGAGAGATCTATACTGGTTTACTCCCCAGATGACTGCAGTAACCAAAGCTAGGCTGGTCTGAAGCTGGGAGCCAAGAGCTGCTTACAGTTCTCCCACATGGAAGCAGCGCCTGTATGGGATACTGGCAGCAGAGAGCAAGTTAGCTCGCTATGCCACCGTCCTGGCCCCGTATGCGTTTTATTTGTTTAAGTATTTGAAAGCTAGAGTTTGTTTTTTGGGGGGGGGAAGGGTTGAAAGGTAGAGTTTGAAAGAGATACAGAGGTGCTCTATCTGCCAGTTTACTCCCTACTTGGCTGCAACAGCTGGGCATAGCCAGGCCTAAGCCCTTACACCATCTCCCGCTGTTTTCTCAGGAACCTTAGCAGGGAGCTGGGTTGAAAGTAGAGCAGCTGAAACTCAAACTAGTGCATGTATGGGACGCCGGTGTTGCAGAAGGCTGCGTAATGCCTGTACCACGAGGCCTTTCCCACCGGCTTTCTGAGGCCCCGTCTTACACCTGGCTCCCAGGCCTGCAGCGACACGTGCGGCCCTCCTGGAGTTGCCCTGGCTGCTGTGATGCTGCCCATGCTGGTCAGAGCCAGCCAGCCATGGCCCTGTCCGTGTGCTCCTGGAGGAGGGCGCCTCGCTTGGCTGTGTCTCTACCTGCTTGGCTGCGGCCTGCAGCTGAACGTGGTCCACTGCCCCCAGGGCCCAGGCCTGCACTGACAGCAGTTTTGTTTCCCTTCTTGTACACAGGAATAGCAGATTGTTGCCAGAATTAGCCCTTTTCAGTGGGTTGTGTTGGTTGTTGGGGTGTCTCGGCGCTGCAAGAGGCCCAGCAGTGTGGGCGGCGCTGAGCCGTGCTGAAGGCAGCCGCTGCCACAGCCCTGTGCCAGCTCTCAGTCTCCCTGCAGGCTCTGCCCTGGGATGGCCTGTGACAGGAGACCTGCAGCCTTGCAGTGACGGGCCGCTGGGCCACTCTCAGGCTCAGGTCAAGCCTGAGGGGCTTTGCTCTCCTCCAAGGAAGCCCCTGCCTGGCTGACACAGAGCCAGGAGACAAGATGGGGAATGGGGGGTTTGGAGGAAGTGAACCCTTATTTTTGTTTTGTTTTAAAGACAAAGTAACAGGGAGAGATGGAGATATTTCATCTTCTGTTCACTCGCACAAATGGCCAAAGTGGCTGGTGGTGACCCAGGCTGAGGCCAAGGCTTGGGATTCCGTCCAGGTCTCCCACATGGGTGACGGGCCCAAGGAAGGACTTGGGCCATTTTCTGCGACTTTCCCAATGAAAGTGTATTAAGCAGGGAGCCGGATGGGAAGTGGATCAGCCTGGATAGAAATTGGCATTCCCACTTAGGATGCTGGCATGGCAGTGCCAGTGCCAGTCAGCTGGCTGCAGGAACCCTAGGGCGTGGGAACTTGCTGGGACAGACGGTGGAGTCCCAGCAGCCTGCTCTGCTTGTCCCAGACATGCTCAGCACTCATTCCTCCCAACCTTGTCCAGGCCCTCAAGGAAAAGGAGTTGGGCAATGACGCCTACAAGAAGAAAGACTTTGACACAGCCTTGAAGCACTACGACAAAGCCAAGGAACTGGACCCCACCAACATGACTTACATCACCAATCAAGCCGGTGAGACGGGGGGCCGGGCGGGAGCTCAGACCCCCGAGGGCAGTGTGGGTGCTGAGTGCTGCTCTTGCCATCCTCCTGGCAGCGGTGTACTTCGAGAAGGGCGACTACAACAAGTGCCGGGAGCTGTGCGAGAAGGCCATCGACGTGGGCCGCGAGAACCGGGAGGACTACCGACAGATCGCCAAGTATGCCGGCTCCCGGGCTGCCCTGGGGAGCGGGGTGGAGGGAGGGTGGCTGACTGCAGGGCTGGGCACCGGAGCCAAGACAAGGTGTGGAAGGGGCAGTGTGCCCGCGCTGTGGGGCAGCCCTGGTTCTTCCCGCAACACGCCCTTCCCTCTGGTCCCATCAGAGCTTACGCTCGAATCGGCAATTCCTACTTCAAGGAGGAGAAGCACAAGGACGCCATTCACTTCTACAACAAGTCCCTAGCCGAGCACCGCACGCCGGACGTGCTCAAGAAGTGCCAGCAGGTGGGTGGGCCGCGGCAGCTCGGGGACCAAGGGGTGTTCTTCAGTATGTTGTGGGCCTGTGCTTGGCATTGTTTCAAAGATTTAGTTATTTTTTGAAAGGAAAGGTTTTTACAGAGAGCAGATCTTTCGCCCGATGGTTCACTACCCAAATGGCTTCAAAGGCCAAAGCTGAGCCAATCTGAAGCCAGGGACCAGGAGTTTCTTGTGCAGGGGCCCGTGGGCTTGAGCCAGCCTCTAGTGCTTTCCCAGGCCACAAGCAGGGATTTGGGTTTTAAGTAGAGCAACTGGGATGCTGTAGAGCACCTCAGCCGCAGGTGGAGGCTGAGGTTACTGTGCCACACGCCGGCCCCAGTGCTTGGCATTCTTAGTGGTGTGTAGCATGTCCTGTGGGTGACTTTGCCCACAGAAAATGTCGGGAATCCGGTTGGTGGTGTTTCCGTCTCTGCTTGTGCATGTTAGCGCCAGCCATTCTGTTTCACTTGTAGGGGACCTTGATCCTCCAATTTTTGTTTGTTTATTCAGAAGACACAGATAGGGTTCCCCTTGGCTGTTTCAATCCCTGGAGCCTGGCTCCTGGCTGGCCTGCTGTGCTGAGACACCTGCCCCTGAAAACACGTCCAGATTAGATCTGAAATCATGCCAACCTGCGCAGAGCCTGGTGGCTGTTGCCTTTGGCTGCAATGTCTGACCCTTCCGAGGGTCTGTCTCCTCAGGCAGAGAAGATCCTGAAGGAGCAGGAGCGGCTGGCCTACATTAACCCCGACCTTGCCTTGGAGGAGAAGAACAAAGGCAATGAGTGTTTCCAGAAAGGTACTCCCCGAGCCCTGCTGGCCGCTGGGACCCCCTAACAGGAGGGGGTGGGTGCCTGGCCCAGGACCATGGCAGGACCACGGCTGGCCTCTTCCTCCTCCAGGGGACTACCCCCAGGCCATGAAGCATTACACGGAAGCCATCAAACGGAACCCCCGCGATGCCAAGTTGTACAGCAATCGAGCTGCCTGCTACACCAAGCTCCTGGAGTTCCAGCTGGCACTCAAGGTGAGCCATTCGGCGGGCTGGTGGACTCTCCCAGCTAATATCCCTTGCCATGGGACGATGTCTCCATGGGCACCTACACACACTGTTTGCGTGCCCTGCTCAGAGCCACAGGTCCTGCTGTCACGCGCGCTAGACACTGGGGTCTGTACAACTGGCTGTTGTGAACAGGCCTATTTTAAGCCGTGTGCACGAAGCTGTTCACGTCCCTGGTTTTGCTTCTGCAGGGTCTGTACTTAACGTCAGGGTTGCCAGGCGGTATGGTACATGGGCTGGGTGATGTTCTCCAGCAGCCACCCTGGCTGCTATGGCGGACACCTGGACAGGTCCGTGGGCAGGTGACAGTGCCTTGTCTGGAGCCATCTTGATCTGGGTTCTTATTTACGTCTTGAAGACGATTTATGTGTTTGTAAATTAGAGGAAAGACAGCGACAGCTCTGCCATCCACCAGTTTACTCAAGTGGCTGCGACAGCCAGGGCTGGGCATCACCTCAGCTTCCCGCGTGGCTGGCACGGCCTAGCTGCATTGGACACAGAGTGGATAGTATTTGAACAACAAACTGTCCCGCTAATGTGGGTGCAGGCCTCCCAAGTAGTGGCTGTACGTTCTGTGCCACAAGACACACACAGTGCCAGGTGTCGCTGCTGTTGCCAGGTCTGTGCGGGTGACAGCTGCAGCTGTGGACCTGCATACTGGGCGACGTGTCTCCTGACCCATCTTGGGAAGGAAGTGATCCACAGGCCTAGCTCTCCCCAGTCACGTGTGTGCTGTGCTGACGGTGACCCCATTGGGCCACAGAGCCACCAGTGCACGTGGTGACCTCCAACAAGGTCACAGAGCAGCCAAGTTCCGACTTCCTGCTTGTCCGCGCGTCTCCTGTGGAGGCCTGCACAGGTCGCATCATCCTGTTTTCTGCAGTTTCTCAAAGTCGAGGCTCCCACCTGCTAGTGTGTTTGGTAGCCTGAGTCTTTGGAGGGCCCCGTGGCTGTGCTCTGTGCTGCATGGCCCACCGGGAGCGCCTGGGCTGTGCAGGGCCAGCTCCATGAGCTTGACGCCTTCTCTGCTGCTCTTCCAGGACTGCGAGGAATGCATCCAGCTGGAGCCCACCTTCAGTGAGTGCCTCCCTGGGCTCTCCTGTCCCTGGGCTCTGGGCAGGCCCTGCTATGGGTGGGAGCTGAGGCCTGGACGCTGTCTCACTCCCGCTGTTGTCTGCAGTCAAGGGCTACACACGGAAAGCAGCTGCACTAGAGGCCATGAAGGACTACACGAAGGCCATGGACGTCTACCAGAAGGCATTGGACCTGGACTCGAGCTGTAAGGTGGGGTCACCACGGCCTCTCACCTCGGCTTCCCTACAGAGCTTGTGGGCATCACAGGTCCTCCTGGCCCGCAGTGGGTTGTCGTTATTTCTGGTCCCAGACTCTGGGAAGGCCTCTGCTCTGCTCCCTTTCTGCTCCGTTCCCCTGGACTTGATGGAGCAGTGACCCGGTCAGTCCTGACTGCCCACCCATCTCTGGCCCACAGGAGGCAGCAGACGGCTACCAGCGCTGCATGATGGCCCAGTACAACCGCCATGATAGCCCCGAGGACGTGAAACGCCGGGCCATGGCTGACCCCGAGGTGCAGCAGATCATGAGTGACCCGGCCATGCGGCTCATCCTGGAGCAGATGCAGAAGGACCCCCAGGCCCTGAGCGAGTGAGTGGCGCCCGAAGAGTGGCTAGGCAGGAACAGGGGAGCAGTTCAGTGGGGCTCAGTCTGGGAAGCAGTAGTTACTCTCTTCAAAAGTTGGGGCACAGCAGGTGAAGGTGCCTTGTGGCAAGGCTGGCTTCCCATTTGAGAGTACAGCTTCTACCATGAGGTCAGCCCGCTTCCGACCAGCTCCCACTGCTGCTCAGACAGCAAGCGTGGGCCCCTGACAGCCACAGGGGAGGCCTGGGTGCAGCACTGAGCATGCAGCTCATCCCTGGCTGTTACAGCCAGTGGGGGCAAGTTACCAGCAGAGAAGTGTTGGTGATGGGCGGGGTGCCGCGCTGATGGCCTAGCTCCAGGGTTCCCTCTGGCTTCAGGCTGTGCGCACTCATGGGGGGCTGGATGAGACCATAGGCTCACATCTGACCCCTGCCCTGCCCCCAGACACCTCAAGAATCCCGTCATTGCACAGAAGATCCAGAAGCTGATGGACGTGGGGCTCATCGCCATCCGGTGATGACGTCGGCGTCCCCCCTTCCGTTGTCGCCCTCCTGTGGAAACAGCTGGGACCGTGGCAGGCAACAGGGCGGAGAGGACGGGGGCAGAGAGCAGCTCATCCACGTTTGGGCCCACGCAGAAGAGACTCGCCACGCGTGTTGCCCACCAGCCGCCTCCGGCCCACCCAGCACACGCATGGTCTCGACATCACCGTCCCCGAGTTCGTGTCTCCTTCCCCTGGCCCCAGTTGCTGTCTCGGCTGCTCTCCCATAGTTGGTTATTTTTTATTTGGGGCAGTGGGCATGTATGGGGAGGGGAGGGTATTCTTCCCAGCCTTGGGTCCCAGCTGTCTTCACCTTGTTAACTCCACCAGCCCTTCTCCAATAAAACAAGCTAGCTGGGCGTGGTTCTATGTTGTGTGGTTTCGGGGCTTCCTTCCAAAGACTGGCCTGTGGGAGCAGCACCCTGGATGTGGGAGATGCACAGATGGGCCTCCTGTTTCCCGTGGCTTTTCTCTCGGTCCTGGAGCCTGCCACGTGGGGGCCCTAGTGAGCTGGGCTGGGACGTGGCTCTGCCTGGGTCACCTCCAGGTGGTGCTGTTGTTCCAGAGTGGCATTGGCAGGAGCTGGACTGGGGTGAGCCTGGTCTGCTACTCTACACTCCAGTGGGAGAGCCCAGGCCCGCCAGCCCCAGGAGCACTGGCTGAGGCCCAGGAACTCGAAGCTCTCTTCTGTGGAGGATTGGGAGACCTCTGCAGTCTGCCCCCTGGGGTCAGAGTCAGGTTTTTGTCTGTGAGCTTTTCCCCTTGAATTATTAAGAGTTACGCAGGGGCTGGCTTGCTGGCTCAACTAATTCTCCACCGCCAAATGCCGACATCCCATTCGGGCGCTGGTTTGTGTTCTGACTGCTCCACTTCCCATCCAGCTCCCTGCTTGTGGCCTGGGAAAGCAATTAAGGATGGCCCAAAGCCTTGGGACCCTGCACCCCTATGGGACATCCAGAAGAAACTCCGAGCTTTGGATCAGCTCAGCTCCAACCGTTACTGGAAGTGAACCAGTGGATGGAAGAAATAAGTCTTGCGGGGGGGGGGGGGAATGTACAGATCGTCTACCCACTGGCTCCCTCCACAGATGGCTGCCATGGACAGGCCAGCAAGGAGCCTGGAAGTCCATCGGGGATCTCCCACTGTGGTGGCAAGAGCCCAAGGACTTGCTCGGGTCTGACTTTCTCGGTTGTGTTAGCAAGGGGCTGGTTCAGAAGCAGCAGCCCAAGCGCCACTTACCAAGCAGCTGCTTAACCCACTGCTCTGCAACACCGAATTTGAAGAGTTCACTGCTTGCAGCAGCTGCTTGTCTTGGGGCATTCTGCACAGGGGAGGTGGCTGGAACTGGGGAAGACTTCCTCATTCACTGGCCAAGCCCTGAAAGATGCTGAGGTCAGCAGTGTGCTCAACTTCTGCCTCACATTTGCATAAGCCTGGGGCCTGGCTCCACCTCTCCGCCAACCCCCCATCCTCCCAGCTCTTCCCTGCAGCCACCAATCCACCATCCACAGCTGAGAGCCCACAGGCAGGCCTTGCTCCTCTGCTGGAGCAGGAAGGCCAGAAGGCCAGCTAGACCCTCTCACTCTGCTGCCAGAGGAGGTGTCCGCTTGGAAGCTTGGAGGCCAAGGAAGGGGCCGGAAGTTTGAGTGGCTGAGCTCATTTCTCTGTTACCTGGTTAGCTCTGGTGTTGTCAAGCTTGGAAATTAAGGCTCTACTGGAGATTAGATGGGCAACAGCAAGCTTCCTGCAGCGGGGACCTTGCTCCAGGGCCTCTGGCAAATGAGGGACGCCTGGGGCTGGCCTCTAGGCTTGCTGAGGTGGCAGGGGCAGGCTGTGAAGGCCAACAGGGCAGGGGGATTTCTCTGGTTAGGGCTGAAGTCGCCTCCCCCGCCAGGGCAGGCCCACTCCCAGGAGCAGGGGGCATTGTTGGGTGCTGGGCGCACTGACCCCTCTTGTTTCGCTCACTTCCTGTAGCAGCGGGACCAGAAGCAGCGGCCCATGGAGCCGCCATACACCATGCTTGCAGTGTGCTTCCGGTCCCTGCCTCCCGCCCTGGGGAGGGGCAAGCACACTGTGCTGGTGATAAGGCAACTCCCCACAGGCCTGGTGGCAAAAAGAGGAAAGGCCTGCCAGCTGCAGGTGCAGAGCCCGAGGCCCAGGCCGCTGTCCCCACCTGCCACCCGGCCTTTGCAGGCAAGGTAAGCTCTGACCAACAACTAGGACCCCGGGCCCTGCCTTGTTCGCTTGCACTGCACACCCCTCTCCCCCGCCCACCCCAGTGTACTATGGCTGCTTTGAGATGTCTGGCTCCCACCATGGGTTGGGACTGGGCTCACACACCCATGCAGTCAGTGGGCAGCTGGGGTCAAGACCTGCAGCCTTGCAAGCGTGGAGTGGGTTGGACAACGTGGTCTGCAAGGGCCCTTCCGGCTCCGCCCGCTGGGGCCTCCGTGCCTGTGTGTCCCACTACCGCCGGTGTGTGGCCCCCCGCCCAGCTTGCCTCCTTCTGCCCCAGTGCAGGAGCAAGCCGCAGCCATGGCGGGGATGCAGACGGCCTCTGGGGACTACATCGACTCCTCCTGGGAGCTGCGGGTGTTCGTGGGCCAGGAGGACCCCGAGGCTGAGACGGTGACCCTGCGCGTCACCGGGGAGTCGCACATCGGCGGGGTGATCCTCAAGATCGTGGAGGCGATCAGTGAGTACCGGGCACCCCACAACACCCACCCCAGGACACCCCTTGGTGGCCGCCAGCAGGACCCCAGGCGCTTCCGGGCCGGCCCACCTAGTCACTGTGACTCAGACCCTGGCTGCATCAGGCAGCTCCCACACGTTTCCTCAGCTTCCCCTCCTGTCCTCCCTCCTCCTCTTCCCCAGCAGCCCCCTTTGCCTGCCCCAGCTGGGTCTGCTGAGGCCCAGGCTTGAGGTGCAGGCTGGGGTGCCCCGCAATCCCTTGTCTATCACTGTTGGGGGGTGCCTTGCCTGGGCCAAGTAGAGGGGGAGCCCTGAATTCTAGGGGAGGTGTGGGGGGCTCCTGGGGCTCAGTCTGGTGCTAGGGCCCTGCCCCCACAGGAAGTTACACAGCCTCCTGTGGTATCAGCCTCGGGGCCAAGGATGTGCATGCTGGGCACGGCCTGTCTTCCTGGCAGGCGGCGAATCCCCCTTGCAGGGGGTGCGATAACCAGAGCCGGAAGGCAGGCCCACAGGAGCCTGAGAGTGGGGAGGCGTGTTGGGCCAGCACCCCCAGTCTGCAGCCTGGGAAGAGGCCCAAGCAGATAAGGGTGCCTCCAGAGGCCACAGGAAAGCGGAAGCAGGACGAAAGGTCCCTGGAGACATCTGTGGCAGCCAGGGCCCGGCAGGTGTGTAGGCCTCGTCCTGGCCACAGCCAGCCTGCGGTGGGGTGCCAGACCTGGAGGTAGCATCAGACACCAAGGCAGACAGGCCATGGCTCCAGCACCGGGGAGGCCGGGCGAGTCTCTGCAGCCTGAGCCCCCTGGCTGCCCACGCTCAGTCACTCCTGAGGGCATGAGAGGCCGGCCTGGGCTTCCCCACAGTGGGGGGCTCCCGGCCAGGATGGGATGGAAACAGGGAAGGCCGAGAGGGGGAAGTGGGCAGCACGAGGCCCAGGGCAGAGACAGAGGTCAGCTAGTGGACAGCTGAGTGGGAGGGGCTGCAGGCTGTCCCTGGAGCAGCGTGGCTTGCCTGTGGGCTTGGTACTTGAGCTTCTGCAAGGGTATGGAGAGGAGGCTGGGCGTCCCCTGTGCCCTGTCCAGTGATGAATCCACATCCGCGCTCTCCGGTGAGGGTTCCTCGGCAGGGCAGAGCCTGTGGGCTTGGCCATAGAGGGGCAGGGGCTTGGCACGCTGGGTAAGGCACGGCACGGGGCTCCCACATCTCATAGCGCAGTGTCTGGTCCGAGTCTCAGCTCTGTCTCCAGTCCGGCTTCCCGCCATTGTGTGCCCTGGGATGCTTCAGTCCATTTTGGTCCCTGCCACCTGCGTGCTCCCGACTCCTAACACAGCCCCACCTGCTTCGGGCCCTTGGGGAGCAAAGCAGCTCATGGTCAGTCGCTCTTTTTGCCATTTCAACTGGCCGGTTTTCTGAGAAGCTTCGAGAAGAGTGGGTGTTGGGGCACAGCAGGTTAAGCTGCTGCTGGTGGGTGTTCCTGTCACCTATCAGAGTTCCTGCTTCCACTTTCTTTCCTTTTTTTTTTTTTTTAAAGATTTATTTATCTATTTTATTGGAAAGGCAGATACACAGAAAGGAGGAGAGACAGAGAGGAAGATCTTCTGTCCGATGATTCACTCCCCAAGTGAGCGCAACGGCCGATGCTATGCCAATCCGAAGCCAGGAGCTTCTTCCGGGTCCCCCACGCGGGTGCAGTGTCCCAAAGCTTTGGGCCGTCCTCGACTGCTTTCCCGGGCCACAGGCAGGGAGCTGGAAGGGAAGCGGGGCTGCCGGGATTAGAACCAGTGCCCATATGGGATCCCGGGTGTGCAAGGCGAGGACCTTAACCACTGCGCCACTGCGCCAGGCCCAGCTTTCACTTTCAAATCCAGCTCCCTTTGAGCTCGTACCCTGGGGAGCTGCAGGTGATGGCTCACATATTTGAGTCCCTTCTACCCATGTGGTAGACCCGGGTTCGATTCCAGGCTGCTGGCTTTCAATGTGTTGCTGACATTTGAAGGAGATCCTTTCTCTCTCTCTGCTCTGCCTTTCAAATAAATAAAAGCAAAGAAACATTTCTTCGAGTTCATGGAAATTGGAATTTGTTTTGGTGAAGAAAATCCCGTGTAGTTGTTGGATGATATTTGCTCGGCGAACTTTTTGAAGATGCCTTGCACAGTCGCCTCACGTATCCCTCAGAGACAATGCGCGGAGCAGGTGCTGGCAGGCCCAATCCCAGGCTCTGAGCACAGGCAGCAAGCAGTTGGGGTCTGCACCTGCCTGAGCCTCTGGGGGCTGCAAGGCGGGGGGCTGCTGAGCGTGCACACGCCCACGCCTGGGAGCCTGCGCACGCCCACGCCTGGCCTCATCCACGCAGATCGCAAACAGGACTGGTCAGATCACGCCCTCTGGTGGGAGCAGAAGAGGCAGTGGCTGCTGCAGACGCACTGGACGCTGGACAAGTACGGGGTCCTGGCAGACGCCCGCCTCTTCTTCGGGCCCCAGCACCGGCCGGTCCTGCTGCGGCTGCCCAACCGCCGCGCGCTGCGCCTCCGCACCAGCTTCTCGCAGCCCCTCTTTCAGGCCGTGGCCGCCATCTGCCGCCTCCTCAGTGAGTGACCCCAGGGACAGGGCACCCCACCCCGCTGCACCTCGGGGAAGGCGGCACGAGGGGCGTTCTCCCCGCTGAGGCCCAGTTCCCCGACAGGCATCCGGCACCCGGAGGAGCTGTCGCTGCTACGGGCTCCCGAGAGGAAAGAGAAGAAAAAGAAAGAGAAGGAGACGGAGGAGGAGGTGTACGACCTCACTCGAGTTGTCCTGGCTGGCGGTGAGCAGGGTGGGCGCTGCAGAGTGGGCCGGCCAGGGCCGAGCGCGGCTGGGTGGGGGCGTCCACGCTGACCTCTCCGCCCCCACCCTGTGCCTTTCAGGAGTGGCGCCGGCGCGGTTCCGGGGGATGCCGGCACACTTCTCCGACAGCGCGCAGACGGAGGCCTGCTACCGCATGCTGAGCCGGCCACAGCCGCCTCCGGACCCGCTGCTGCTGCAGCGCCAGCCCAGATCCAGCTCCCTGCTGGACAAGACCCAGCTGCACAGCAGGTGCGTCCCCGCTCGCTCCTGCCTCCAGGCCTTCCCCACTCACACACCCCGCTTGGAGCATCCCTGACCCTGGCCTCTGTGCGGCAGGTGGCTGGACTCATCGCGGTGCCTCATGCAGCAGGGCATCAAGGCGGAGGACACGCTCTGGCTGCGCTTCAAGTATTACAGCTTCTTTGACCTGGACCCCAAGGTGCGCCACGGCAGCCTGGAGCTGCCCGGGGTCTGGAGCCAGGGTGGGGGCAGTCACCACGTTGCTCTGTCCTTTCCGGCTTGTTGATGGACACCCTGGAGAGTAGTGGGCTCAGGTGCACACTCGGGGAGAGGTGGGAGACAGCTCGGGAGGCTCCCTGTAGGTGGCGGGAGACGGGGGTCAGCACTTGGAGTTGCAGAGCTGGGACCCCCATAGCGCCTTCTACCCACAGAGACCCACAGCCACAAGCCTGCCTCTGGAGCTCCCAGGCTATGCTTGCCATGCTGTGGGCTCTGCCAGCACTCCCCAGCTCTCACCTTCCGGGGCTCCCCCATGCTCCACTCTGCCTTCTGACAATGGCCAGTGTCTAGAAACCTGGTTACATCTGCAGCCCAGACACTTCTCATGCCTCCTGTGGCACTCTTCCCACACTGGATATATTTGTTATTGTATCTGTTGCGATCTCCCAACCCCTGGCTCACTTCCCCTAAATGCCTGCATCAGCCAGGGCTGGGTCAGGCTGGAACCAGGAACAAGGTGGCGGGGGCCCAAGCGTTCGGGCCAGCCTCCACTGCCTGCTGGGCACTCTAGCAGGGAGCTAGAACAGACAGGGAGGAGCCAGGATCAGAACCAGGATGTGGGTGTGCCTAGCAGCGTCTTTGCTACTGCGCTAAATGCCTGCCCTGGGATGGGGTCCCCAAAACCCCACGGGTTCCTTGATCAGTCCCCTTCCCTCCCCATCAAAAGCATTCTGGATCCTTCTCTGGCTCTCCATTGGTCCTCTCTTGGGCAAAAATCCGCATCAGCCTTTCTGATCCACGTCCTCATCCATCCCTTTGGGGCCAGTGGGCTTTGCCCAGGAGTGTCAGCCCAGCCCTCACCCTCAGCCCTGGCCTGGGTCTTGCCCCTCTGCTTCATAGCCGCTGGCCCAGGACACTGCACTGTCCCCCATGCTCCCATTCTCCCGGCCCAGCTCCTTCCTCCTCCTCCTCCCTCATCACTTCCCTTCCTTGGCACCCCTTTCTCTTCCCACCTGCTCGGGGACTGAGCACTTTTAGGATCCCATTGTCTGCTCTGTGTGGGCTGCTCAGTGCTATGGTTTTCTCTCTGACGCATGCGTCTGAGATTTGAGCACCCAACCAGGGTGGCTACCTAGTCACCCTTGCCCGTGAAGCCCCCTCCGTGCCCTGCACTTTACTGCCCCCCTTGACGTCTGTGCCCTCCCTACCCTCCCTGCTGTCCCTCACAGGCGCTGGCTTTGTTCCCGGGGTGACAGCTTTCTTGAGAAAGCTCACCCCGCCCACAGCACACGCCTGTTTGCAATGCCCAGCTCGGGGCCACGTGTGTTTCGGGTTGTGCAAGCGTCACTGGGAAGCAAGCTTGAGGACATCAGTCTCACCCCAAAGAAAACCCCCACGCCCTGCTGCAGTCACTCCCCACCCACCCCAGCCACCCTACACTAGCTTCGGTCTCTGCAGTTGTGTCCACACTGGCTGTGCCCCACTGGTTGTGGTGCTTACACAATTCCTGCCCTTTTCTGGCTATTTCCTGTCGCTAGGCACAATAATTCACATATATATATATTTATATATATATATATAAAATATAACATAAAAGGCTTACATTGAAAATTTAATAGGCGAGGGCTTGGTGCTGTAGCCTAGTGGCTAAAGTCATCTCCTTATGTGCCTGGGATCCCATATGGGCACTGGTTTCTTTTCTTTTCTTTTTTTTTTAATTCTTTTATTTTGATAATCTTTACATAGTTGATTAGGGCACAAAGGGTCAAGGGCTACAGGAAAGTGGGTAAGACCATTGTTTCCATATTAATATTATTATTATTTTGTTCTGTATCTGTATCTGGGGTAAGGGGAGAGAGAAAAGGAGAAGCCCCACCCAGCCTCCCACCCATCCCAGGTTCCCGATGTGGGGCACGCTCCGAGGGTCTTGCTCAAGCAGTTTTGATAGTTCAACAATTCTGAATTGCTGCCAATCTCGTCATTCCAAACATAATGAAATCTCTTCAGAATCCACTGGCTGACATGGTCTCTTCATGGTTGGGGTTCTGAGTCCAGTAGTTCATTTGGGGGGCTCCTCAAAGAAACTTCGTCTGAGGTGATCCCAGACCTGATTCTTTTTTTTTTTTTTAAGATTTATTTATTTATTGGAAAGTCAGATATACAGAGAGCAGGAGAGACAGAGAGGAAGATCTTCCGTCCAATGATTCACTCCCCAAGTGACCGCAACTGCCAGTGCTGTGCCAGTCCGAAGCCAGGATCCAGGAGCTTCTTCTGGGTCTCCCACGCGGGTGTAGGGTCCTAAGGCTTTGGGCCGTCCTCGACGGCTTTCCCAGGCCACAAGCAGGGAGCTGGATGGGAAGTGGAGCTGCCGGGATTAGAACCGGCGTCCATATGGGATCCTGGTGCTTTCAAGGCGAGGACTTTAGCTGCCAGGCTACGTCGCTGAGCCCCAGACCTGATTCTTGCGTGTGCTTGCCAGTACAGGGCCCGGCACAGTCTGTCGCCCCAATCAGCCGGTGGTTGCATTTGCTGGGTCACTTGTGTTTCCAGCCCTGCTTCCACACAAACCAGTGAGTGTTCCAGCCAAGCCTGATTCTGCCCAGCACACACTTGCCCTCTCGCAAACCAGTGGGAGCTGCAGCCTGGTCAGGCCGACTCCCAGTAACCCCCCCCCAGGCCCGCCCTCCACGCTGGTTCCCGTATGTACAGTATGTACAGTAGACTTGTCTCATCTGTCCCACATCCCATTCAGTTTTTATACATGTCAATGACATTGTTCATCCCAACCAGCTCTACTTTCCAGCCCGCACACGGATCCATTCTGTCTAGCCATGCCTGCCCCAGCCCTGGTTTTCATGAGAGTGGTAGCCCAAGAGGGAGGTACCCACTTATACCCTACTGAGCCACTCCTAGATCTTGCTCTCCACAGGTGGTTCTGCAGTTTGACTTGACAGAATTAGCCCCCAGTGCCAGCCTCTGCCAGCTGATGCTGCGGCAAAGGCCAGCCAACCCTTACCCACTCTGATTTATGCTTGCACCAGTAAGAGCAGTCAGCCCAGCCTGGCTTTTCCCTGCTTTAACTCACATGAGGCCCACAGGTGTTGCAGCCTGCCCGGTCTGGTCTGCCCCCATCCCAACTCACACTGTCCAGTGGGAGTGGCGGTCCATATGGGCACTGGTTCTAATCTAATCCTGGTGGCCCCACTTTCCCATCCAGCTCCCTGCTTGTGGCCTGAGAAAGCAGTCGAGGATGGCCCAAAGCCTTGGGACCCTGCATCCACATGGGAGACCCAGAAGAAGTTTCTGGCTCCTGGCTTTGGATCAGCTCAGCTCTGGCTGTTGCGGCCATTTGGGGTGCAAATCCATAGTTGGAAGATCTTCTTCTCTGTCTCTCCTCCTCTCTGTATATCTGACTTTGCAATAAAAATAAATAAATCTTAAAAAAAGAAACTTTTTAAAAAATGTAATAGGCAGAGCTAGAGAGAGAGAGCTCTTCCATCCACTGTTGACTCTCCAAATGGCCGCAACAGCTAGACCTGGGCTGAGGACTAGAGCCAGGAACCCCGTGTTCCACATGAGCATGGGGGACCAGACCCTTTGGGCCTTCTGCTTTCCCAAGCACATGAGCAGGGAGCTGGCTTGCTCGTGGAAGCAGCTGGGGCTATGGTGTTGGTATGCTGGTGTCGTGGGAAGCCTGGCCCCACCGCCTGTGCTCCTAGGAGGACGTTCGGAACCCGTGGCAGGCCTTTCCCGAGTGTGCCCACTTCCTGTGCTCTGGCCCTGTGTGCAGCGCCATGCTGCCAGCTGGGCGTGTGCCCTGTCTGGCTGATGGACCCTCTGGTAGCTCTGGGCGTGCTGACCTGTCCGCAATAAGAGCTTAAACCCTTTGTTCGTGTGAGTTTTTTGTTTGTTTAAAAAATATTTATTTTTATTGGAAAGTCAGATTTACAGAGAGAAGGGGAGACAGACAGATCTCCCATCTGCTGGCTCAACTCCCCAAGTGACCGCAATGGCCAGAGCTGAGCTGATCTAAAGCCAAGAGTCAGGAGTTTCTTCTGGGTCTCCCACATGGGTGCAGGGTCCCAAGGCTTTGGGCCTTCCTCCACTGCTTTCCCGGGCCACAAGCAGGGAGCTGGATGGGAAGTGGGGCCACTAGGATTAGATTAGAACCAGTGCTGATACGGGAACCCCAGTGCTTGCAAGGTGAAGACTTTAGCCACTAGGCTACTGCACCAGGCTCAAGAAAAAAAAATTTTTACCTGCTAGTTCATAACCCAAATGGTCAAACAGACAGAGCTGAGCTAACCTGAAGCCAGGAGCCAGGAGTTTCTTCCGGGTTTCCCAAGTGAGTACCGGGTCCCAGCTCCTTCCTTCAGAGTCACCAGTCAAATACTCCAAGATGGGCCTTGCCTGCCCCAGTTCTTTCTTTTTCACATTTTCCGTAGCTTTTCCAGTGACAGTTTCCACAGCCATTTCCTTTGCCTGTGCAGCTTTCTGTTCCTTTCTGAACATCAGTGGACACGCTCAGAGTGGCCGAAGGCAGACTTGCCCGTTGGTTCCACCTTGTGTGTTGCAAGGTCTGTTTCTATGGGCCATTTTGTCTCGTCACCTGCGTTGGGTTTCTTGCTTGTTCTGCCACCTCCTGTTTTTTTTTTTTTTTTAAGATTTATTTTATTTTTATTGGAAAGTTAGATATACAGAGAGGAGGAGGGACAAAGATCTTCTGTCCATTGATGGACTCCCCATTTGGCCGCAACAGCCAGAGCTGAGCTGATCAGAAGCCAGGAACTTCTTGCAGGTCTCCCATGCAGGTGCAGGGTCCCAAGGCTTTGGGCCGTCCTGGACTGCTTTCCCAGGCTATAGGCAGGGAGCTGGTTGGGAAGTGGAGCTGCCAGGATTAGAACCAGCGCCCCTATGGGATCCCAGCACGTTCAAGGCAAGGACTTTAGCTGCTAGGCTACCGTCCCAGACCCTGGAAATAGCATCTAAAAAACCACTGCAGGCACCCACTGCGGGCTCCTGCGCTTCCTTCCTGTGCAGCCCTCCGCTGCTTGCTGAGTCCCGCATTTGTGGGTCCCTGGGCCTGGGCTGCAGCTGGGAGCCCCTCTCCAGCAGGGGGCGCAGGGGAGGCGGTCTCCGCGCTGGTTCCCTGGTCCCTCTGCTGTGATGGTTGCCACAGCAGCCTGGGGCGCATGAGAGGCGCGGGTCCCTGTCCCGCGGGTCTCAGCTCCCATCGCCGCCCCCTCGCTTTCCCTGGCATGCGCACACATCTCCCTGCGCGTTTCTCATCAGGTGGTTTGCAGTCCACATACGTGGTCATGGCAGTGAGCAGGAGGCCCTGTAAGTCCCGCTTTCTCGGGGAAACCGGAGAGCCGTGCTCGAGTCTGCTCTCGGACCCTGCCGAGTTGCCGTGTTCGATTGCTTGCTGGTGCCAGAGGTTTTCTGGTCATGATCTGTGTGACTGTCTGGCCGCTGGGCGTCTGCACGGTGATGGGTGGGGCCGTTCCTTCCCCAGGCACCCCCACCCCAGTGGTGGGGTGGCACCAGGCTATCCGTCCCAGCCATGTCCTTCGTGGCTCGTGGATGGCTTGCCATCGGGACCATGGCGAGGTGGTTGTCCCTGGGCTTGCCGTTCCTCGGTAATTCGCTTGGTCCCTGGGTTTTTGGAAGGTTGTTGACCGCTGCCTCCCTCCTCTGAGGAGCACAGTTTGCACGGCTCCTCTGACAGGGCAGGGAGGTGTGAGTGTCATCAGGTCCTGAGTGTCCGTGGAGGCAGTGGCGCTGCGCTCGGTCCTGAGAACCTTACTGACGGGAGAGCTGTGGTTGGCCATGGTCTGCGCCTTCTGGAGATGCCTTCGCGCCCTCGGGTGCCGCTGTGGCCCACGAGAAGTCAGCTGTCATTTTTTCTGCTAGTCCTTCCGGTGATACTTTGTTTTTGTTTTTGTTTTTTTTTAAGACTTATTTATTTTTATTACAAAGTCAGATATACAGAGAGGAAGGTCTTCCGACCGGTGATTCACTCCTCAAGTGAGCGCAACGGCCGGTACTGCGCTGATCCGAAGTTGGGAACCTCCAGGACCCTCTTCCGGGTCTCCCACGCGGGTGCAGGGTCCCAAGGCTTTGGGCCGTCCTCGACTGCTTTCCCGGGCCACAGGCAGGGAGCTGGATGGGAAATGGAGCTGCCGGGATTAGAACCGGCGCCCATATGGGATCCTGGCGCGTTCAAGGCGAGGACTTTAGCCACTAGGCCACGCCGCTGGGCCCAAATCTTCTTCATTTTTCAACTCTATCTTTTTGTTCTATTTTGTGGAGAGTGCCCTGACTTAGCTTCAAAATCATCTGCTGAATGTGGAAATTCTACTGCTGTGTTAAAGTAAGTCTGCCAGGACCCGGCGGTGTGGCCTGGCAGCTAAAGTCCTCACCTTGAGAGCACTGGGATCCCATATAGGTGCTGGTTCTAATCCCGGCACCCCACTCTTCATGCGGCTCCCTGCCTGTGGCCTGGGAAAGCAGTGGGGGACAGCACAAAGCCTTGGGACCCTGCATCCCAACCGTGTGGGAGACCCGGAGGAAGTTCCTGGCTCCTGGCTTCAGATTGGCTCAGCTCTGGCCATTGTGGTCACTTGGGGGGTGAGACATCGAATGGAGAATCTTCCTCTCTATCTCTCCTCTCTCTCTGTCTCCCTCTATATATATCTGACTTTGAAATAAAAATAAATTAATCTTAAAAGTAAGCCAGCTAAATCTTTAAAGTTTTTTTCTTTTGTTTTGTTTTTGAAGAGTTATAGAAAGATTTTCTATCCTCTGGTTCACTCCCCAGATGGCTGTGACATCTGGGGCTGGGTTGTGCCAAACCCAAACACCAGGAGCTTCTTCTGGATGTCCCATGTGTGTAAGGCTGAATGCCAGGTGCCAACCAGGATGGTTTTCCCAGGGCATCATCAAGGAGTGGTGTCAGAAGTGGAGCTGCTGGGACATGGACTGGCACCCATTCTTAGATATCTGTGATGTACTTGGTGGCTTTACCTGCTATGTAACAATGCCAGCTGCTTAGATTTTTTTTTTCAGTTTCATTTTTTTATTTATTTGGAAGGAAGAGCTATAGAGAGGAGGAGAAATGAAAGAAACCTCTCTCTTCCACTGGTTCACTCTCCAAATGACTGCAATGTGCAAAGTAAAGCCTGGCTGCAGCTGGAGCCAGGCGCTCCTTCCAGGCCTCCCCTGTGGGCGCAGGCCTGCCTTCCCAGGCACATGGGCGGGAGCTGGGAGCCAGGCACTCCTTCCAGGCCTCCCCTGTGGGCGCAGGCCTGCCTTCCCAGGCACATGGGCGGGAGCTGGGAGCCAGGCACTCCTTCCAGGCCTCCCGCGTGGGCACAGGCCCGCCTTCCCAGGCACATGGGCAGGAAGCTGGATCAGAAGCAGAGCAGCAGCCATATGGGATGCCGTTGCTGCAGGTGGAGGCTTAACACGCCCCACGACACCAGCCAAGCAACTGTATTTTCAAGTTCTCAGAGGGTTTGTTTTATGTGTGTTTTGCTTAAACAGACAAAAAAAAAAGGGAGCCACCCAGTCTAAACTCTTTTGCACCCAGTTCCTGCACGCCCTGTTTATTGGATTCACGCAGGTTGCCTGTACCTGGAGCAAACGCTCTTGTTTCTGTCCGGCATCTCGTTGCGTCCACGTGCCACTGCTGGCTTCTCCCTCCTGCTGCTGGCAGGCATTGTGCAGTGTGGGATCTGGGCAACAGAGACGGGATGAACTTTGCCAGGCGTGCCTACTGGTGCACGCACAGCTGCAGTGCTGTGTTCTTTTTATGCAAGAGAATTACACGATTTTTTTTTTTTTTGGTAAGATGCGTTTATTTATTTTGGAAGCCAGAGTTTACAGAATGAGATGGAGACACAGAACAGAGAGGGCTCTCTGCTGCTTCACTCCTTCAAATGGCAGCACTGTGCCAAGCCAAAGCCAGCAGCTAGGAATTACAGTCAGGTCAGGTCTCCCACCTGGGTGCTGGGACCCAAGGACATGGCCATCCTCGCTTGTCTTCCCAGGTACCAGCAGGATGCTGGGTTGGAATTAAAACAGCTGGGCCTCGTCCAGCACGCGTACACTGTGGGTGGTGCTCCTGTGCTGCAGTGCCGGCTCCTATCCCTGTCGTGTCCAGGGGCAGGCATTGGCTCCAGTGGTTCCTGCCCCCGGGACATCTGCATCCCACAGCAGAGTCCGTGGATTTGAGTCGCAGCCACTTGGGATCCAGCTCCCTTCCACTGCACCCTGGGAGGCAGGCATGATGATGCCAGGACCTGCGCCCCCACCAGCCACACATATTGAGTTTGGGCTGCTAACTTCCGTCTGGCCTAACCCAGACTGTTGTGGGCAAAATCTCTCTCTCTCCCTCCCTCTTTCTACTTCTCTTTCAAACAAACTAAAAACAAAACAAAACATTCTATGACCCATTGAAAAATTTTTTTTCTGCTCCACAATTGCAAAGGTAGATTTCTGTTTTTCTGTGAAAGCTGCATTTATGTTTTTGTAAAGATTTGTTCATCTTGGGCCCAGTGCAATGATTCGATTGGCTAATCCTCCCCCTTGAAGCACCAGTATCCCATATAAGCACCAGTTCATGTCCCGATGGCTCCACATCCCGTCCAGCTCCCTGCTTGTGGCCTGGGAAAGCAGCAGAGGACTGCCGTGCTTAAACGTGCATGAGTGGATGTACAGTCTGTCTGGAACTGAAATTAGACTGTAGAATGAGGAAGGACTGGGGACATGTGGATACCCCACGGCCCCGTGACTCATGTTGCAGGGACCTGATATGGAACAGCTGGGACTTGAACCAGCATCCATATGAGAGGCTGGTTTCACAGCCAGTGGCTTTACTTAGTCCACTACTGTGCTGCCCCCTCCAACTCCCTTCCAATTTGCCCTTTTCAGCACAGCACCCCACACTTGGCTGGGCCTGGGAACGGGTGCTGGGGTCCCTCTGAGTCAGCATTTCCCTCGCGTTCTGCCAGTGCCACTTCCTGACAGCTGGCTGCCAGGTTGGGGAGGGACCTGCTCCTTTTGTGTCCTTGCCACCATCTTCACACAGGGCCGGGTTCGGAGTCTGTAGCCTGGAAGCGTGTGTTTAAGCCCGGTTGTTCCCTCCCCTGCCATGGCCCACTCTCTGTCCTTCACAGCTCCTCTTTGCTGCCCGTGCTGTGAGTTCTGTTCAGGCCCCCATAGCTACTGAGACCCCTCCCTCTGGAATCTTCTTCCTTCTCTCCGCCTTTCTGTCATGTTGCTGCCTAGCATGTCACTTCCTCCAGGAAGCCTCCCATCGACCCATTCTTTTGTCACTCCTCACACTGTGACATCCTTGATTGTGGCAGCAACATACACAATAGTTCTGTCCCACTCGGAGCCCACCCTCTGCATTGAATGGCTGTCTGGGTCTCCCCTTGCAAGCTGGCACACATGAAATATTGGCACAACCAAGTTTGGGTGGGGGGATGGATGGAAAGCTAGCAGTTTGGGCATAGAGCCTGCTGCCCACGTGGAGCCACGGCCAGCAGGGGTGGAACAGGGGTGTTTGGGACGCTGGCATCTCACCAGCCTGGCTGCCCTGCAGACAGACCCGGTGCGGCTGACCCAGCTGTACGAGCAGGCCCGCTGGGACCTGATGCTGGAAGAGATCGACTGCACCGAGGAGGAGATGATGGTGTTTGCCGCTCTGCAGGTGCCAGGCTCCCCAGGGGGCAGGGAACCCCATCTCCTGGGAGGCCCAGCAGGAGGGCCCTGGGAAGGGGGCGGGGGCAGGCAGGGCAGGTGTCTCAGCCTTCCCCTGCCATGCTCACCCACCTGCAGTACCACATCAACAAGCTGTCCCAGAGTGGGGAGACAGGTGAGCCTGGGGGCCCAGACCCCGGGCTGGATGACCTGGACGCGGCCCTGGACAGGCTGGAGGTGAAGCTGGAGGGCTCGGCGCCCACAGACGTGCTGGTGAGGAGCGGTCCAGCCAGGCAGGGATCGGAGTCGGGGCGCGGGTCTCTGCTTTCTCTCTGACCCCTCCCTGTACCCCCAGGACAGCCTCACCACCATCCCCGAGCTGAAGGACCACCTCCGGATATTCCGGTGAGGGTGGGCTCCAAGCTGACCAGGAGGGTCTGGGCTGGAGCCAGGCAGTGAGGGGCCCAGGGAGGGGGAGGCAGTGGCCTGGCACAGATCACCCAGCCTACCCGCAGGCCCCGGAAGCTGACCCTGAAGGGCTACCGCCAGCACTGGGTGGTGTTCAAAGAAACCACGCTGTCCTACTACAAAAGCCAGGACGAGGCCCCCGGGGAGCCTGTGCAGCAACTTAACCTCAAGGGTGAGTGCTTGAGGTCGCCCTGCCACAGCCAGGCTCCTCCCAGGCCCCAGGTGGCTGCGTGGGGCTGCTGTCCACACAGGCAGCGCCCAGCCCACCCACTGTGCTTCTTGTAGGCTGTGAGGTCGTCCCCGATGTCAACGTCTCCGGCCAGAAGTTCTGCATCAAACTCCTGGTGCCTTCGCCTGAGGGCATGAGCGAGATCTACCTGCGCTGCCAGGACGTAAGAGAAGCTTGCTGAGGGTCTGCCTGGGGCAGGGGCCAGGCCGCAGCTGGCTGACCACTCTCTCTCTTTTCTTGTGCCTGACCCAGGAGCAGCAGTATGCCCGCTGGATGGCCGGCTGCCGGCTGGCCTCCAAGGGCCGCACCATGGCAGACAGCAGCTATGCCAGTGAGGTGCAAGCCATCCTGGCCTTCCTCAGCCTGCAGCGGACAGGAGCTGGGGGCTCGGGCAACCACGCGCAAGGCCCTGATGCCTCCACTGAGGGCCTCAACCCCTACGGCCTTGTTGCCCCACGCTTCCAGCGCAAGTTCAAGCCCAAGCAGGTGCCAGCAGAAGTGGGGGGATGGGGATAACCACAGCATATTTACCTGGTCACCCTTAACCCCTGGGTCAACACACAGCCTTCCCCGGGAGAGCCAGGTGCTTTTGCTCCCTCCCCCACCTGTGTCTCTGAGCCTGGTCCCCATCCGCATGTTGCCCCTCTGGGTGTGGCTCAACCTGTGTTGGCTTCAGTGCTCCAAGGTGGGCACTGCCCCTCCCCGAGGCTCACCTTCCTGTCTCCCTGACAGAAGCAAGCAGCAGGGAGGGGGGAGGAGGGTCAGGCACCCCCTCACCGGCGTGGCCCTTGCAGCTCACCCCACGGATCCTGGAAGCCCACCAGAACGTAGCCCAGCTCTCACTGACGGAGGCCCAGCTGCGCTTCATCCAAGCCTGGCAGTCGCTGCCCGACTTCGGCATCTCCTACTTCACTGTCAGGTGCGCTCTCCAGCCCTGCCCACTGAGCGGGTCTCTGCCCTCACCTGCCTGAGGACCCCCATCCTGTCCCCCTTGGGCAGGCAGCCTCCAGCAAAGAGATGGGCGGGAGGGGGCTCAGGCCAGGAAGGTGCAAGACAAGCCCCTATGCCAGCTCTGCCACCCACAACCCCCTCCTTGGGCCCCGCTGGGCTGGGCTGTAAGACAGGGCTAATGAAGACAAGCCCACAGAGCTGAGCGAGGCCACGTGTGAGGATGACTGTTCTCTAAAGGCATGGACTGCAGGCCTGCTGCCACTCCATGCACTTTCAACGATTGCACCCGCTAACTGCCATGTTCCGGATGAGCACCTTGAGGCCCTCCCGACTCACCCAGGGAGGCTGAGCCGTGGAGCTGGGATGCAGGCAGCCGCTCTGACTCACGACCCTTTAATTGCTGCCCATGGGCCCGTGCGAGGTGCAGTCCTTGCTAATGCTCTGTCTCCCCCTTGGGACCAGGTTCAAGGGCAGCAGGAAAGATGAGATCCTGGGCATCGCCAACAACCGCCTGATCCGGATCGACCTGGCTGTGGGCGACGTGGTCAAGACCTGGCGCTTCAGCAACATGCGGCAGTGGAATGTCAACTGGGACATCCGGCAGGTGCGTGCCCACAGCGAGGGTGGGGACAGGGGACGGGCTGCCTTGGCCCTCTGTCTCCATGCAGCCCCTCTGCCGGGTCCTCCCCGCAGGTGGCCATTGAATTTGACGAGCACATCAACGTGGCCTTCAGCTGTGTGTCGGCCAGCTGCCGCATCGTTCACGAGTACATCGGCGGCTACATCTTCCTGTCCACCCGGGAGCGAGCCCGTGGGGAGGAACTGGACGAGGAGCTTTTCCTGCAGCTCACTGGGGGTCACGAGGCCTTCTAAGAGCAGCCCGCCCCATCTCGCCTCCCACCCTGCTTGCCACCTGCCACGGCCACAGCCACAAACAGGCCCACACCCACTAGGAACCACTGTCTCACGCCTTCTGCAGGCACACGCTGAGCTGGGCACATTCACCAGCTGTCACTGGTTTGGGGCAGAACAGGGTTGGTGGGACCCCTTGCCTGCCATGCCCAGGCAGGCAGACTCTTCCTGGGCCCGAGGTCAGCTCCCTGGCCTCTGTGCCCTCATGTACACGCCAGAAGGACCTGATGCTATAGCGCAGGGATGAGGAAACAGGGTTCCCCACTGAAGGAGTTTTGTTACTTTTTAAAGTTTTGTTTTGATCAATAAATATTTTTATTGTCAGTATTGTTGTCCACCTGGTCACCCTTCTTACTCTGGGGCTGTTGCGGAGGGTGTGGGGTCTGTGTCCCCAGCCAAGGAGAGGGGCTTTCCTGCGGCAGAGACAACCATTAGTGAGAGCGAGGAAGACCTATGGCAACCCGGGCAGAGGGCTAGGAAAGGGTTCAGGACAGACAGGGACAGACTTTGGGGACCCAGAAGGGAAGTGGGGAGCCCTCACGGGTGGGGCGGAGCTGCCACGCCTCCTTGAAGTACTTGGGAAGCAGGAAGCCATTGGCGTTGCCCGGCGTCAGGATCACACCATTGGCGGAGCGGAAGAATCGGATCCCGTCTGCCGGTCAGAGAGAGCCAGGGCTAAGGACCCGGGTCCTCCTGAAGGCCTGGGGTGGCGGCCACACCCTCTGTGTCCATACGCACCTGCCAGAGCTCGGGGACCGTCAATAAACACAGCCACTTCACAGCTGAGCCGCATGCCTGCGAGGACAATGGCAGCTGCAGCCCAGGGCTCCTGGGTCATCAAACACAGGCACAGGAATGCCCAGCTGCTGCCCATACAGGACATGCAAGGCTGCTGGGCAGGGGAGAGGGCCTGGGGCACAGATAGGGTCTGAGTGACTGAGCACGCCTCGGGGAGCACTGACCACTGACAACACCGGGGTCCCCAGGCAATCCTGAGGCCAGGTGGATGTGTGTCCTTCCCCGGCAGGACAGCCCTTGCAGCAGGATGGATGGCCAGTGCTTCCAGAAAGTTCCATGGACCAGCACCTGGGGCAGGGTCTGCGGTGTCTCCAGAGGCGTTAGCTCTAACTCTGGTACCTGAGATGGGCAGCAGTAAAGAAACGCCCCTGCCCCCCAAATGTCCCCAGGGGCTCCCCAACGTGGCGCCTGAGCCGCACCTGCAGTGAGTGGCCCTGATTGGCCCGGATGAGAGGACCACTCTTGGGGTCCCCTGGCTGCAGGGCGAAGCGCTGCTTCCCATTGGTGTCTACCACGCGCTGCACATCTTCAACCGAGAAGCCACGGAACTGTGTTAGCTGCAGGAGGGTGTCCAGCGGCACGAAGCCATCTGCCGGGGTGGGAGGTGCTTGGAAACTGGCCTTGCCCAGGTCTGGGCCAGTCACAGAGCGGGGAAGAGGTGGGTGGGATGGGGGAAGCCACAGGCAACAGAAGCAGTATGACCGAGCCTCAGTTCCCCCCAACTGACAGGGGAAGGGTATCTGCCCGGGCGGCCAGGGGCAGGGATGCTTGACACCACACCCAAGTCCTCCACTACTCCCCCCCAGGATGTGTCTATTGGACCAGCAGGGGTTGGCTAGGGCATCCTCAGGTCCAGCCCAGATGGACGCTTCTCCCAGTGGGCGTGACACAGGTCTTCTTGCCCTGGCAGAGGTGGGGCCATGGACAAGGGTGGGTAGGGGGGTTCACAGATCGGCTCACTGTGCTCCTCCTTGCTCCAGCTACCAAGACCCAAGACCCTCACTCACCAGGCCCCATGGGAAGCCCCAGCTTCAAGGCCCCATGGCGCAGGGCGTAGGACAAAGCCTTAGACAGCTGCACATCTCGGTCCTGGAAGAGCCCAGAGGTGGCCGCTCGTCTCCATGGCCACCCTGCCCTGCTGCCTGCCCAGAACACGGGGTGGCCCGTACAGCAGGAGTGCAGACAGAGGGGAATCCTCGTGGACTGCAGGCATGTTTAGACCCATAAGCCCCCTCCCCATCACCCAGACGTCAGGGGTCTCAGGGTCCCCAGGGTCTCCTCTGCTATCCTGCCAGGGCGGAGAGGGATGGGGCAGGGCTGGGCGGAGCGGGATGCGCACCTGTTCCCGGGGTCTGGGAGCCCTTCTACCCCGGGGCCCTGGAGCTTCCAGCCTCTTTCTTCCAGAGGAGTTCATGGCCAACAGCTGTGGGTAGCAGGGAGGCGGGGGGCTGCTTTAAGGACCCTCCCAGCCCCCTCTCGGGCCTCGGGATGTTAGTACTGAGGAGCTCAGCGTGCCTCGCCACCCGCAGTATCTGTGAGGGAAGCCAGCCTTGCCCGAGGTCACACTAGCAGTCATAAAGGCTGCAGGCTCGCAGATGTGCCCGCAAGGCAGGCCTGGCGCGCAGCAGAAGCCCAGGCGGGCCAACCGGGCGGAAGAGTCCAGGACCCAGGCCGCGACAGCGACGCGAGGGACGGGACTCCGAGACTCTCCAATGAGAAGCCGCGGGAGAAAGGGCGGGCACTTCCGCTTCGGAGAAGGGGTGGAACCTGCGGGAACAGTCGGCGGGTGAGTTCCGGTGCCAGGCGGGAGGCTGGAGGCGAGGGGGGCTGTCCCAGGGCAGGACCACGGGGTTCATGGGGCATGGCATTTGGGGGACCCAGGATGTCCACATGGTCGGTATGGCTGAGAGTCTTCTGACAGCAGGAGGCCCCGGGGCCAGCAGGGAACATAGGACACTAACTGGCCACGGAGTGGTCAGTGGGTGCAGGCGGGCTGGGTGCACCCCCAGGTGTGTAGCTCCAGCTCCTCTCCCCATTACAAGCCCTGCTGTGTCCTTCCCCAGAGCTGTCCCATCAAGACCATGGACCCCGAGGTGTCGCTGCTGCTTCAGTGTCCTGCAGGGGGGCTCACCCAGGAGCAGGTGCACGTGGAGCTGAGTCCAGCCCATGACCGTCGCCCCCTTCCAGCAGGCGACCAAGCCATTGCTGCTATCTGGGAGACACGGCTGCAGAGCCAGCCCTGGCTCTTCGATGCCCCCAAGTTCCGCCTGCACACTGCCACCCTGGTCCCTGCTGGCTCCCAGGGGCCCAAGCTGCTCCTACGCTTGGGCCTGACTTCCTACCGGGACTTCCTGGGCACCAACTGGGCCAGCTCAGCTGCCCAGTTGCGGCAGCAGGGCGCCGCTGACTGGGGGGACAAGCAAGCCTATCTGGCAGACCCACTGGGGGTGGGCGCTGCCCTGGTCACTGTTGATGACTGCCTGGTCTTCCTGCGCCGCTCACAGCAGGTAGCCGAGGCCCCTGGGCTGGTGGACGTGCCCGGTGGGCACCCTGAGCCTCAGGTGAGATACCCTCAGCTGGGCACAGAGAGCCGGGGGGGCGGGGCTGGAGCTCTGAACACCCCCAGCTTTGGTGCCCTTGTCCCTGGATGGCCCCTGCCCCCATGACAGTATGCCCCGAAACAGCCCTCTCCCTTTGGTGGGCTGGGTGCAGCTCCACGTGTACCTGCTCCCCACACTGCCCCTTGGCCTCCCTGGCCCTGGGCACACTGCTCTGTGCCCAGCCCAGGCTCTGCCCTTTGGGAGACCTGCCTGCAGGCTCAGCCGACACCTGTGAGGGTGAGAGATGACCAAGTGAAGATACCCCAGGCCTCATGGCTGGACCCACGACTGCCTCTGCAGGCGTTCAGGGGCAGCAAGTGGCAGTGGGATGGGGGGCAGGCAGGAGGAGCGGATAGGGGCTGAGCCTGACCCTCCACAGGCCCTGTGCCCCGGGGACAGTCCCCAGCATAAGGACCTCCCGGGAGAGCTGGTGGTACGCGAGCTGTTCTCCAGTGTCCTGCAGGAGATCTGCGATGAGGTGGGTGAGGAGGGCTGGGGAGCAGGGGGAAGGGAGAGGTCTGTGTTGGAGAGAGGGTCTGCCGCGCGTGGACCGGCCTTGAGGGTGGAGCTTAGATTGCTCTGGGCTTGTGACCTTTCACTCCCGTGTATCAGTGGAAGTGGTGTGGGGGGGTGACAATGTGTCAGTGCTCCCCAACTAGAGTCCTGGGATCTGGGGGTGCGATGGAGTGCGGGGGTACTGGCAGGGTGTGGCCACTAATAGGTGGGACCCCACTTTCCACCCTCACCCCAGGTGAACCTGCCACTGTCTACCCTGAGCCAGCCCCTGCTGCTGGGCATCGCTCGTAACGAGACCAGTGCTGGCAGGGCCAGTGCCGAGTTCTACGTCCAGTGAGTGGGCTCGCTCTGGGGGTACAGGGTTCCAGGGAGGTGTGGGGGTGGGGTCCCACCGGGATCGGGAACCCCCAGGCCACCACCACCCCGTGTCGGTGCAGGTGCAGTCTGACCTCAGAGCAGGTGCGGAAGCACTACCTAGGCGGGGGCCCCGAGGCCCACGAGTCTACAGGGATCATCTTTGTGGAGACACAGGTGCCTCGCCGGGGGTGGGGTGCTGGGCGTGGGGGGACCCCGGGGTGTCCGAGCCTTCTCCGCCGTCGCGGGGCTGCATATCCGCATCTGGCTGTGTCCTCCTCCAGAGTGTGTGGAGGCTGCGGGAGATGGAGCTGTGGGCCCAGCTCTGCCCCTCAGCCAAAGGCGCCATCCTGCTCTTCAACCGGTTCCGGGGGAGTCCCCAGCTCTGCCACCGCGGCTCGGAAGACAATAAAGGACTTTGTGCTTGAATTCTGTCGCGCATCTCCTCTGTCCCCCGGGCCTTCGTGGGGTGGGCGCCCAGCTCCAGGCCACGCCCACCCTGGACCTTGGCACCGGTGGGCGGATCCAAGGCCCCAGGGGCCAATAGGCGCTTGCGGGGGCGTGGCCCTCGCTGCACCTTGCTCGCGGTGGGCGTGCCCTGGGCGCATGAGCCAATGAAAATGCAGGGCAGTGCGCGAGTCGGAGCAGGAAATGGCGGAGTCGCCTAGCGCGGCGGGGGCGGGGCTTGTCCCGACTCCTGCTTGGCCCGCCCCCCGTAATTCCCGGGTGGGAACGGGGTGTCGCGGGGGGCTCCCCGGCAGGTGCGGCGGAGGCGGGCAGGGGACCCGGGCCCTACGCAGGGAGGCAGCTCTTCCTCCGCTGACCCCGGCCCGGCACCCATGCTCTCCCATCGGTGGCCTCCTTCCCCAGCTGTCCGCCCGGCGCCATGCCGCCCCTGTCGTCCCTGCTGTCCCTGCGCCTGGGTCGGCTGTGGCCCCGCAGCCCGCCCTCCCGGCTCCTCGGAGCGGCCGCGGGGCAGCGGTGAGTTGGGCGCCGGCGGGGGGCGGGCGGTCCGGCAGGTGCCGGATGGATTTGCACGGAGTGCGGGGAAAGCTGTGCGGGGAGGGCCCTCCTGCGGCCCCCAGCCACCCTCACCTCTGGAGAGCCCGATGGGGCCCTTGAGCTGGAGTGCTGGTCAAGCATTCAGAACCCGCGCGTGTGTGTGTGTGTGTGTGTGTGCCAGGTGCAAACATGCAGATTCCTGGACCGTGCAGGGGGGTGGTGCTGGAGGGGAAGAGGGCTCTTGGGAATCTGTTTTTCAGATTTTTTTTATTTGAAAGGGAGATTTATACAGAGAGAGAAAAGACCAAAGACCTTCCTTCTCCTAGTTCGCTCCCCAAATGGCCTCAACATTGAGAGCTGGGCCAGTCCAAAGCCAGAAACTGGGGCCATCTTCTGCTTTCCAGGGAGTTGGATAGGAAGCAGAGCAGCCGGGACTCAAACCGGTGCTTATATGGGATGCCAGCACTGACTGCAGGCAGCTTAACATATTGTGCCATAGCGTCAGCCCCCAGGAATCTGGTTTAAAACCAGCTTTCCACACGAGAGATCCTCTGAGGAGGCCTCCTCCAGGCGGCTGAGTCAAGGGGTGTGGCTCAGGGCATGGGGAGTGCTCTTCCAGAAGCAGAGGTGCTCACTTCTCCCGATAGGACCAGCCCCAGGAATTACTATGAGCTGCTGGGGGTGCATCCCAGCGCCAGTGCCAAAGACTTGAAACGCGCCTTTTTCATCAAATCTAAAGAGGTAGGAGTGTCCAAAAACTTAGGCAGAAGAGCCGAGCCGGGTGGGGGTGCCCCAGGGAGAGTGGGTAGGGTAGGTGGGAAGAGCTCCTGGGGGCAGGAGCCTGAGCCAGGCATCCAGCCTGAGGAGCTGGAGCTGGGTGAGCCAGCAGCTGGACACTGGGAGAGGTGGACAGGACCTGAGGTGGGGGAAGGGCCCTCTGGAGCGGGCAGACAGGCCTGTGGGGGAGGTGGGGGGAGCATGTCCCTGGCCAGTCATGGCTTTGGGGAGTGATGTGGGTGGACCCTGGGAAGGGAGGTGAGAGGAACCCCATTCCACCCAGCTGCACCCAGACAGAGACCCCGGAAACCCCACACTGCACAGCCGCTTCGTGGAACTGAGTGAAGCGTACCGCGTGCTGAGCCGAGAGCAGAGCCGCCGCGCCTACGACCAGCAGCTGCGCTCCGCCAGCCCCCCAAGGCCTCCAGGACAGGCAGCTGGGGCTGGTCCTACTTACCAAGCACACAGGTACCCGAGCCCAGCCCTCGCCTGCCTCCTCCTTCAAGTCCTTCTGAGGAGACTCACCCCCATTGCTGTCTCTTCCACAGCCCTTGGGAACCTCCCAACGCACGGTACTGGGCCCAGTTTCCCGGCATGAGGCCGCAGGGGCCTGGGGCGAGGCAGCAGCAGCGTAAACACAACCACCAGGTGCTGGGATACTGCCTCCTGCTCATGCTGGCTGGCATGGGCCTGCACTACGTCGCCTTCAGGTGCACCCTGAATGCCCCACAAAGGGCAAGCTGTGGGTTCCTAGAGGGAGATGGAATGGAGGGCAGGCCTTGAGGGCCAGCGCAGTTAACTGTGACCAACTGCCCGCCCACAGGAAGTTGGAGCAGGTGCACCGCAGCTTCATGGATGAAAAGGACCGGATCATCACTGCCATTTACAATGAGACGCGGGCCAGGGCCAGGTCTGTCCCTGTTCTCCTTGGCCCCCTTGCTGCCTGCCCTGGCACCAGCCTCCAGGGCCTGCCACTCAGGGGCTATCACCTCCAGGGCCAACAGAGCCAGGCTGCAGCAGGAGCGACTGCAGAGGCGGCAGTCAACATCCTCTGGACCTTCCCAAGGCCCTGGGATCGTGCCCGGCAGACCCTGAGGGCTCCCCTGGTGTGTCCACCGGACTCCGTCATGCGTGCAATAAAGTCATTCTCGGAGCTTGAGTTTGGCCCCCTCCTTTGGGCCCAGCGCCCCTTGCCTGGCTTCTGCACCGGGTAGCGTCCCGCCCTCTCGAGTGACCAGAGAGCCCGGCCCCCTGGGCGGTGCGTCCCCTTTCCCCTGCAGCGCCGGGAGGGGGGTGTGTGGAGGGGGCGGGCCCCACCAGCCGCCTCCCTCCCGCCTTCGCATCCCCCGCCCCCGCTCCGCCCCCGCCCCACTGCCCGGGGTGGGAAGCGCGTGGCTGGGTCACATGAGCCACCCGCCCGCCAGCCCGGGCCCGGCCCCCCGCCGTCCCCGCCACCGCTGTCCTAGGCCACCGCCACCGGCTGCCCGCCCGCCCCGCTGCTCCGGCGGCCACCGCCGCTGCGCTGCCTGCGCCCAGGGCTCGGGAGGGGGCCGCGGAGCAGCCGCCCCCCGCGCCCGGCCCCCGGCCGCCGCGCCAGGGCCTGCGCCATGGAGCTCTGGCGGCCGCCGCCCCCTGCGCCGCCGGGCTAGGGCAATGCGGGCGGCCCTGGCGCGCAGTCCCCGCAGGCACCATGAACCCCCTGCTCCGCCGCCTGCTGCTCGCTGCGCTCCTGCAGCTGGCCCCCGCCCAGGTATGTGCGCCCTCAACATCCCGTGCCCTTTCAAGGTTGACGGAAGTGAGGAGGCACCGAGCAGCCTCCACCAGGGGATCCACAGGGGGTCTGACCTCAAACTCCAGACTCCCAGGGGCCTTGGTCCGGGCACCCCCCTTGGGAGGTGCCTGTCCCCGCCTGCCTACCCGGCCCAGGGCCACTCCCCCACCCCACCCCTGCCGTGTCTGCTGGACCCAGGTCAGTCCCTGCTCTTCACCACCATGATCACCACGACCCACCTGGCGGACGCTCGGAGAGTGCACGTGGCACCGCTTGGGCCCGGCCAGGTCCCAGGTGGCTGGGAGAGAACTAGCAGGGCCAGAATGAAGCCCCAGCGTGAGAGCAACCTGGCCAAGTGTCACCTGGGGCCTGTGCCTTCCAAGTGCACCCGAATCCAGCCTTCTTCTCTCCCACAGGCCCCGGTTCCCCAGCCTGATGCCCCTGGGCACCCGAAGAAAGGTAATGGCGACCAGACCCTCACCACCCTTGGCTCCAACCGCCTCTGTGCAGTCACCACTCCACTAGAGGATGCAAACTTATTCTGCCCATTTCACAGAGGAGGCAGCTGAGGCCTAAGTGGATAAGCAGGGCAAGAGAAAGACAGCTTGGGGGAAGGGGCAGGGTGGTGTGGCTGTGACCCAGGGAACCCCGTGGGGACTTAACCTTTACCGGTCTGCCCATAGTGGTGTCCTGGATGGACGTGTATGCCCGTGCCACCTGCCAGCCGCGGGAAGTGGTGGTGCCCTTGACTGTGGAGGTCATGGGCACCGTGGCCAAACAGCTGGTGCCCAGCTGTGTGACCGTGCAGCGCTGCGGCGGCTGCTGCCCCGACGACGGTCTGGAGTGTGTGCCCACTGGGCAGCACCAAGTCCGAATGGAGGTACTGGCCAGGAGGGGCATGCTGGCCTGTGGGGTGGGATCGGGCCCATGGGCGTCCCCTTTCTCTCTCACACTCTGTCCTTGTTTTTCTCTGGAGCACAGATCCTCATGAGCCGCTACCTAAGCAGTCAGCTCGGCGAGATGTCCTTGGAGGAACATAGCCAGTGTGAATGCAGGTAGGTGCCAGGCTTAGCTTCTAAGATGACAGAGGCCGGACGTGGGGCGGCCACGCAGGGAGTCAGAGAAGCCTGGGACAAGGGGCCGGGGAGGAGAAGACTGGGCGAGTGTTAACAGCGCTGAGCTGTGACGCCGGCATCCTGTGTGAATACCGGCTAAGATTCCGGCTGCTCCAGTTCGCATCCAGCTCTCTGCTCATGGGGAGGCAGCCGCAGATGGTCCCAGTGCGTAGGCCTCTGCCATCCACCTGGGAGACCCGGATGGAGCTCCATGCTCCTGCCCTCACCTGGCCTTTGTGGCCATTTGGGGAGTGAACCAGTAGGTGGAAGCTCCCTGTCTCTGTAACTCTGCCTTTGAAATAAATAAAGCAGAGAGGGTGCAGAGGTTTCCTGATCCTGCGCCTCCATGTATATGTCTGCCTGTTAACTTTTCAGACCAAAAAAGAGGGAGAGTGCCGTGAAGCCAGACAGGTAAGGCTGGGCTGCTGCTGAGGTGGGCCGGGGGCAGGTGAGTGAGAGAGGCAGGTGTCAGCCCCTCCCCGGCCTTCTCCACCCTGCGTGCCCCTTCCCTGTTCCTCTGATCCCCAGCTCCAATTCCACCCCAGACATGTCGCTTCTCCTCCTAGGGCTGCCACGCCCCACCACCAGCCCAAGCCCCGCTCCATTCCGGGCTGGGACTCTGCCCCCGGAGCGCCCTCCCCAGCTGACACCACTCATCCCACTTCAGCCCCAGGCCTGTCTGCCCACGCTGCCCACAGCGCCGCCAGCGCCCTGACCCCCGGACCTGCAGCTGCCGCTGCCGACACCGCAGCTACCTCCGTTGCCAAGGGCGGGGCTTAGAGCTCAACCCAGACACCTGCAGGTGAGAAGTGTGCGTGTGTGGGTGTGTGTGCAGTAACGCTTTGGGGAAAGGCATCAGAGTCCTGTCCTGGAGGAGGTCCAGGGGGAGCCTGCCTAGGCAGAAGGCCGGGGAGGAGAAGCTACTGAATGTGTCGGACAAATATTTACCTAAGCGTCTGTGGGCACTGACAAGGATCACGAGGTATAAGGGAGTGCCACGTGCCTGAAACTTTCTACCTCATAACGTTCTCGGCTCCCACCAGAGGTTCCTGCAAGGAACCCCTGAGGGGTATTTGCGCCCCCTGCGGGCCCTGTTGGGGGCAGGAGAGGTGGGGGTAACACTTGTCCACCCCTGTCTTTCTCCCCTCCCAGCATCCCCTCGTGTGGGTCACCGGAAGTTCACAGGAGTGCGTCCAGTGGAGCTTGGGTCCAGCTCCCACTGGCACAAACTGACCCTTCCCTCTATCCTGCAGGTGCCGGAAGCTGCGAAGGTGACATACTGCGCTCCAGACTGAGTGGGGCTGCTGTCTCACAGGCCACTGGCAGTGGGGAAGAGGGAAGGCTGGGGCGAACACTCCTAGCCCAGCTGCCACTTGTCCTGGGTACATGCTGCTCCTCGAGGCCCCCTCTGGCCAGCCTCATCGCCCTGCAGCTGCCATCTAATGGGGCACACTGAGTAGGGTCAGGAGACCTGGAGGCAGCCAAGAGGGGTCACCACCAGTTTAGGGGAGCATGGGGTGCCGGGCAAACATCTCCTGCATCTCTTTATCTGCCAACCGTGGCATTTGGGCTTTGCTATGAAAACTGTGACCTCCCCCCACATCCCCTGCCCCTGATAAAAGATGAGAGAGAAGCCATTCTGGCCTGTGTGTCACTCTGTGTCAACATCCACAGCCGCTGGCCTGGGAGCCAGGGTCCACTGCCCAACCCCAGAGCTCGTGTCATCGGCCCCGTTGTTGTCTGCTCTCCTGGGGGCCAATGGGGCCAGAGTTATGGCTCCACCACAGCCCATCACAGCTGGGCAAGTCCCTCCCACCGCGCATCCCAGGGCTTCCTGCCTGGAAGCAGGCGGCCTGCCACAGCCGAGGAGCCCGAGCCTGAACCCACATTTGTTCTCAGAACCGCCACCTTTCTGAGCTGCGGCTTGCATGTGCTCCGGTCAAAGTCTGGTCAGGCTGCTGCCACAGGGCCATCCAGGTCTGTCTGCACGCCAGGGGAAGGACCAGCTGTTCTGGCTGGGCTGCACCTGCAACTAGCAAAGGTGGGCAGCAGCTGCCCTCGTCCCAGCCCACACGCAGTCCATCCAACCGGCACAGGTTCATGCCCACACCTCTGGGCTGAACCCAAGGGAGCTTGGCCCGCTGTGCCCATTTGTCCTGGGGGCCAGGATGTCCAGGCGCACCCTAACGGTGTTGGAAAGCTGCAGGGGGTTTCACAGTGGCCATGACCTTGGCAGACCCAGGGCAGGCACAAGGTACAAGCTAGAGACCCATCCTGAATGCTTTCTGCTTCCAGGTCACTTTCCCAGCCATGAGGTTACGGCTGGTGACACATGCTCACTAGAGCAGCACAGACGAGGGCTTGGGCCACGCACCTCACCCTTGAGTCCATCCGGCCCTGCCAGGACTTGCACCTGCTCGCCCCATCTTCAGCCTGGAGGGTCTCCCTCCAACCGGGCCTGGCTGCCTCAGTAGCAAGTTCATTAGATTCACCAATGGGCACTGGGGCCAAGAAACAGACAGCGGGCAAAGGGCCTGGCCCTGCGGGAGGTCGAGGTGATGGGGGACAGGGCAGAGAGGGAAGGCGCAGCTCGGGCCTGGCGCTTGCACGTCTCCTGGGGCCCCGTGGGGGAGGCCTCCAACAAGCCCACGTGGGACGCGAAATTCGGACCAAGGTCACGCAGCACTAAGGTTGAGTGGCAACTCAAGCCTCCGTCGGCTCTTCCCACTAACATGAACAGGCCAAAGGAGGTAGGGCCCGTGAGGGGAGCGACAGTAACAGAAAGCGGCCACTCCAGCAGGCTTGACCTTATTAAGGACTTATCGTCGGCCTTTGGAGAACTCAACTTTCCCGGAACCTGACGGGCTGCAGCTTGGCCGGAAGTGACGCACTGGTCACGCGAAGGGCGGGCCGGGGGCGGGGCAAGGGCCGAGGCTCCGCCCGCGGGCGGCTGGCGGCGGGTTTCGCAGGGGCCAATGAGGGAGGGCGGCGTGGCCCGGCCGGGCAGCGACGGGGACGCGCCTGCGCAGAGGCGACCGCACGACCAGGGCGGACTCCGGGGGCGCGGCGAGGAGGTGAGCGGGGGCCACAGCCCGGGCTGCGGGAGCCGGGCGGTGCTGGCGGGCAGCCGCGGGCCGGGGCGCCGAGTGTCCACGAGGGATAGGTGACGCGGGTGGGGGTGGGGGCTGCCGGGGATGCCGCATGGGGAGGGCGCTCACGCCGCCGCACGGGGCGGAGCTCTGGGCCTCGGAGCGGGAAGTGGGCCGGGAAAGGGCGGGGCTCGGCGGGTGGGGGCGGGGCTAGCCCTGTCAGGAGGCGGGGCTTCCCTCCTGGAGGAGGAGCTGTTGCCGGTGGGAGGTGGAGCCTCGGATTTGGAGCTTGAGGGGGGCGGAGGCCAGGCCCCGGGGGCGGGGCTTCAGCTAGTGAGTGGCGGATCTGCTCCTGGGGGAGGCGGGGCTCGGCATTTGGGGGCGGGGCTAACGCTGCTAGTGGGCGGGTCCTCCCTCCTGGAGGAGGAGGAGCTGCAGCCGGCGGGAGGTGGAACCTCGGATTTGGAGCTTGAGGGGGGCGGGGCCCAGGCTCCAGGGGCGGGGCCTCAGCCGGTGAGTGGCGGGTCTGGTCCTGCGGAGGGCGGGGCTATAGGGCCGGGAGCAGGACTGGGTACCCTAAAGGGCGGAGTCAAGGAGACGGGCGAAGGGCTGGGCGTGGGTAATGGCCGGGGGCGTCCACGCGGAGGCGGTCTCCGCGGTGGTCGCGCTTGGGGCCGCGGTCGGCCGAGCACTCCTCCAGGAGAGGTGGTATGGGTGGAGCGGGCCCGGCGGCCGGCCGACTCGGGGCCGGTCTGGGTGCCTCGGAGACCCCCAAGGGCTCAGAGCTGGGGCGGCGCCCCAGGTGGAGGAGCAGGGTCGGCCTGGGGGGTACCGCAGGAGGACCGCCGCTCCCCGGAGCCACCCAGCGGCGACGTGTGGGTGCCTCGGGGCCGACCCCCTGCAGCAGCCGCTGAGGTGTGGGTGTGTTGGGCCGGGGGCAGCTGGGTGTGGCGGGAGTGGGGCCGCCCTGCCCGGGAAGCTGCTGTGCAGCCAGATCGGGTGTGGACCTTGCGGAAAGGGACTGGTGGGAACTGACAGGAGGTGGGGCCCGGGAGGGAGGGAAGATCTAGGAGTGACCCCAGGGGCGGGGCTCTGGCTGCTGTGGCCCCCCCTGCCCCCCTGCCCCTGCCGTCCTCAGGCAAGCCCCCTTCTCACTGGACTGGTAAGTGTGGTGTGTGGAGCCGGTGGGAGAGGGCAAGGTACCATGGGGGTGTGACACGCTGCGGACCAGCACGTGTCCCACCCCCTCCTGCCGGCCGGCGGGGCACCTGTACCCACAGAGACATGAAACTGAGCTGGGTGCTGGCAGTTGTGTCCGTCTGCCTGGGTGCTCTGGCCACGGCCACGGCGGCCGAAGGCAAACGCAAGCTGCAGATCGGGGTCAAGAAGCGCGTGGACCACTGTCCCATTAAGTCGCGGAAAGGCGACGTGCTGCACATGCACTACACGGTGGGTGAGGGGACAGGCCATGGGTCAGCCCAAGTCCCCTTTCCCTTCTAAGCCAGTTTCCATGTTCCTGCCCTGTCACTGCCCTGCTCCTTGGAGAACTGAGCTGGGAGGGGGCTGCCTCCTCACTGGCCTTCCCGTGTCCTCCCACCCCCAGGGGAAGCTGGAGGATGGGACGGAGTTTGACAGCAGCCTGCCCCAGAACCAGCCCTTCGTCTTCTCCCTGGGCACCGGCCAGGTCATCAAGGGCTGGGACCAGGGGCTGCTAGGGTGAGTACCAGTCAGCAGGTAAGCTGTGGGTGGCAGGTCCCCAGGGAGAGGGGTCTGTGCGGCCACATGCTAAACATGATTTGTTCCACAGGATGTGTGAGGGGGAGAAGCGGAAGTTGGTGATCCCCTCGGAGCTGGGTAAGAGGCCCTTCTGTGAGGGTGGGGATAGGGGGATGGAGGGCGTCTGATGAGGCCGCCTCGGCCCACCACCCCGGCCCGCACCCTCACTCATCCATTATGGCCGGGAGCTCTGCCGAGGCAGGCTGTGTCCCGCAGTCCTACGGGGCTGTAGAGCCCGCACAGTGCCACTGTCCCCTCGCCATCCTCTCCATTTCCACCCCACTGTGGGGGGCCCTACAGCTCACGTTGTTCTTTGTGCATCTTCCACAGGGTACGGGGAGCGGGGAGCCCCTCCCAAGATCCCAGGTAAGGCAGCTTTCTCCCCCTCTCCTCCCGTGCCACACAGTCCCTCTCCCCCGTCCCTGCGGCTAATCAGGCACTGCCCCTTGCTGGCCCTACAGGGGGTGCGACCCTGGTGTTCGAGGTGGAACTGCTCAAGATCGAGCGGCGGGCGGAGCTGTAGCAGGACCGACAGGGCGGACTGGGGGAGAGGGACTAACAGGGACCAGACTGGTGAAGAAAAACAAAAACAAACAAAAAAAAACCCTTGAAACCTCCAGGAGTGAGCCTGTGTGTGCATGTCTGCGACCCCTGGGGGGCTGTCCCAGTCCTGCTCCCAGCTCCCCAGCACACTGGCTGGCCTGGTCTGGGAGCTGTCACCATGGGGACACAGCCCCTGGAAGGCCCAAGGGGGCACCTTGGGAGAAGCACTGTGCCGCCCCTCTTCCCCCAGAGACCAGCCGAGCCAAGCCACACCAAAGGCATACCCTAGGCTTTATTGAAGGGGCCGCGCCGCAGAGTCAATATAAAAACACAAAAAGTCCCATTAGCTTAATAACAATAAAAAACCCCCAAAATGGAAAACTGAGGGATCAGGAGGAGGCCCCTGGGGCAGGGGCCCAGGGAGCCCCACTCCGGCACCAGGCCTGGCCGCAGGGTCCCCGGTATTGCTGTTGCTACGAGGTCGGGGGCAGCGATTGTCCTGTGGGAGCCACTGTTTGTCACGCAGCTCAGGGACCCTCACTTCTTCTGGGGTGTGCTCAGCTTCTGCATGCCTCGGATCTTGTCCAGCAGGCCAGAGATGAAGGCCTAGATGGGAGGGGGCTGCCTTAGCCAGAACGGACCCCTCCCTGACCCCTCCCGGCCCCCCGGGGAAGCTGCTCACCTCCGTGGGTTTGTAACAGTCAACCAGCAGCTCCTGGTGGGGAGGATGGAGAAGCCAGCCATGAGTGCCCAGGCACCACCTCCGGGCAGGCCTCCCGCTCACCCACAGGGCCCCGCCTCTCACCTTGACCCTGGCAGCCCGGGCTTCGTCGCTTTCCATGTCCAGGAGCTCATCCACGTCGATCTCCAGCTCCGGGATCTCCTCTTCCTGGGTGGGGAGACACGGGTCTGAGCTGGGAGCAGGGTGGGAGAGGGGCTCCCAGGGTGCAGTCCCTGCCTGCCCTGGGAGCAGCCCAGCCGTCTCGGCGGGCAGACAGCGGCAGCTGCTCGGAAAAGGAAAACAGACCAGGCCTGTGCCAAGGCAAATTGCCCAGTTGGGGGGGTGAGCTTCCTGTCCCTGCCAGTGGGCAACCCAGGGTGCCAGACGGCCGGGCCTGGGGACCTCAGACCACAGACCCGGCGGATGTGTCTTCCCAGCATCCGGACCCCCCCCCCAGCAGAGCAACGCTGGGTCCAGCTGTCCCCACTCATCACAGCCCCGTCCCCTCCCCCAAACACCTGTCGTGGCTTCCTGGGAGTGAGGAGGAAGGGCAGGGTGAGGGGTCAGCGGGAAGGAGCCAGGGCTGCAGCAAAGCAGACAAAGAGCCCATGCTGAGCTGAGGGAGGGGGCGCCCGCCCCCCAGGAAGCAACCAGCCCCTCCAGAGGCAGCTGCTTCAGGGCCGGGCCTGGGTATGCAATGCCGGCAACCCCACTCCTCCACCCTGCCTCCAGGGGCCTGAATCACCCTGTGAGCAAGCAGGGAGTCATGGGGTGGAGACCCAGGGCCCCGAAAAGGCCAAGATGCCGCTCCAGGATGGCCCGGCACACCCCTCCTCCCCACGCGCACAGGCTGCGAGGGGATTTTGAACCGGGGTCCTCAGCCCCGCCGCCCTAGCCGGTCAGACCTCCGGCCAGTGCCGGTCCAGGACAGTCCCTGCCTTCTGCCCAAGGGCGGAGGCCACCAAGTGTGACCTGGGAGGTGGCAGGAGGGGCCAGGGCCGGGGCGAGCAGTGACTCGGGTGACCTAGGTGAGACAACGGCGCGCAGGCCGGGGGGCGGGGAGCGCACAGAAGCGGGGCGCCCGACGACTCCGGTGACAGGCAGGTTGGCCGCGGGGTCCCCGGGGTGCGGCGGCTGGGACGGATCCCAGGGGCCAGGCGCGGGGTAGGGAACGCACCTGGCAGTCGTAAAGGCGCGTGAGCTGCTCCAGGATCCACTCCTCCAGGTTGAGGCGCTTCCGGAGCTCCTTACGGTCGTACTTGACGGTGACCTTTCCTTGGCGCCTCACGGGGCCCTCGTCGTCCGCGCCTCCCGGGCCCTCGCCCGCGGCCCCAGGGGGGCTCTGGAAGTACACGCGGGGCCCTGGGCCGCCGCTGCCCGGTCCCGGGGCCGGAGCCGCCAACGCCGCGCCCCCCGCGGGGCCGCTGTCCGCCATGGCGGCGGCCGGGGCCACGTGCGCGCGCGCCGGGCCCCTCCCTGCGCCGCCGCCTCCCGGACGCCCGCCGGCTGGCTCCGGGCCACTGGCTCGGGGTGAGAGCTCGCGGGCTCGGCTCCGCGCGGCTCCACGGCTCGGGCGGCGGCGGGGGCGCCCGGGGGCAGCTGCAGCATGCGGAACCCCCGGGCCTGGCCTGGCCGCGCCCCGCCCCCTCCCGCCGATCCGCCCGCCCTTTGTCCCCCGCGGCCGCCGCCCGAGCCGCCGCCGCCGCCGAAGCCGCTTTCTCTGTCTCGCTTTCTTCCTCCGCCCCTCGACCACACCCCCTTAAAGGGCCAGCCCCGCCGCCAGCCCCTCACCCCCACTCCTCTCCCCAGGCCGGAGCCAGGGGAGGGGTCTGGGCGGCGGGGTTTGGGGCTTGTTAGTCGGTGTGTCCTCACAGTCCCCGCAAGACTGACACTCGCAATGCCCGGGACGAGGGATTTGCGGTTCCGGCGGACGCTAGTCCTCCTGGGTCAGCCTGGTCAGCCTCCTTCCACCCTCATTGAAGCAGACCAAGGAGCCACTTGCTATGAAGTGGGGTGGGCGCTGAATGCAGACCCGGGGTTCGCTGGGGCCAGGAGGACCCCGGATGGACCGCTGGCCCTTGGTCAGCGACACGTGGACCTGGCTCCCGGGGATGGACAGGAGAATAGGGGCAGGAGCTGCTCGGGTGCCCCGACGCCCTACTTGTTGGGGGTTTTACGCCCCCACCCCCCAGACCTCTCCACCCCACCCAGGTGGAGAACGGGGAGTCGGCCAGCTGGGCTTCCAGCGCCAGACCCGCGGCGGCCACCGCCCACCGGCCAAGATGGCTGAGCGGAGCGGAATTGTGGGCAATGTAGTTCGGCGGTGTGGCCCCGCGGAGCACCCAGGAGCCTTGGGGCGCCAACTTGTTTGGGGGCGCCCTCCTTGGGTCAACCCCTGCCCTTCCTCCCAGTCCTCATCCTCCTTTCGCGTCCACCAAGGAGCGAAGGGCCGGAACGCGGAGGGGCTGTATACGCAGGCACTCCCACTCCTGGGGCGCCCTCCAGTGAACCCCTGCTAGGTTGGCTCCCGCGCGGGGCTCCTCTGTCCTTCCCAGTTTGCTCACCTCTCCCAGTCGATGGCGCATCCTGCGGGCCCACGGGTGTACGGCCAGTGGCCGAGTCCTGCTCCCTCAGCAAGTGGAACAGATGTCAAAGTGAAGAAACGCGCTGCTTCCCCTGCGCCTCTGTCTGCCGAGAGCGGCGGAGAAGATGAAACTGGAGAAAGTGTGCAGAGTTGGATCTCTTAAGCCACAGGGGTGAAGCCGCATGGCTGGACAGGGGAAGCTGGGATTTGAACACCAGTCCCTGTGGCTCAAAACCGGATGCCTGCTCCCCCCCCCCCTTGCCTGCTCTGGGGTGCACTCTCTCACACACACATGCAGGTTCACCCTGGTCCAGGGACTGAGAGGCTGTTTTGGCTCCAGCCCCTCACAGACATTGCGCATACCACCTCTGGACGCTGGACAGGGAAGCCCCGGGCAGCAGGTGGGATGGAGGAAGGGGCTGGTCTGTGGGCAGGTTTGTGTCGTTGCTGCCGCAGCCAGACAGGAAGGCCTGGCTTCCCGCTTCTCCTTTGCTCTGCGGTTGGGGAGAAGAGAGGAAAAGAAGACAGGTGGCCTGCAGTGAGTGAGTGAGTGTGTGTGTGAGTGAGTGTGTGTGTGAGTGAGTGAGTGTGTGAGTGAGTGAGTGTGTGTGTGAGTGAGTGAGTGTGTGTGAGTGAGTGTGTGTGTGTGTGTGTGTGTGTGTGATGGCTGAATCCCCTACCACACCCACTTCATCCCACTGGGGTAGGGCAGTGCTTGCAGAATCCGCACAGTGGCACTTGCGGGTGCTCACGGTTTAGAGGGGGCACCCTTGGAGCCCCCTGAAGGCTCAGTACCTGATGGCAGTGGAGCCCTGACGCCCCAGACACACACACACCCCTGCGAGGTGCGGTGACCTTGAGCCTGAACCACCCTCCTATCCCTGTTGCTCTGCTCAGGGTGGGTGTGGCCCCCCATGGTTCCCTCTGGGGTGCTGTCCAATGGGCCTGCTGGCCTGCAGCCTCCCGGACATTGCATAGCCCTGCCTTGTTCCATGGAGTGCAACAAATGGGTTCAACTCTCAGCTCTGCCCTGGAAGCTGAGAGACCCTGGGTAAATCCCTCACCTCCCAGGGGCCTCCTGATCAGGGGGCTTCTAGAAGGTCTTCATTGCCCTTCTCTTCACAGTGTCAGGGTCCCAGGTCCCGTGACAGCAGCCCTCCTGGCACTGGATAGTGTTGCCGCTCCAGCTGCCTCCCTCCCACCAAAGTGCGGCCAGGGCCACGGCAGGTGCAGGGAGAGGACCCCAGGGGCGGGGGTGGAGGGGAGGGCAGCACCACTCCATTAATGCAGGCCGGATGGGCCGCCTGCCTTCCACCATTCCCTCTGCCGAGAAGCCCTATTACCACAGCCGAGGCTGCAGGAAGGCATCCGCTAATGGGGGCTCCCTAGCCTCCAGGGACCAGCAGGCAGGGTGAGCAGAAGAGGCCCAGGCTTCCCTCAGCCCTCCCACCAAGGAACGGCTGCCCAGTCCCCCTGCAGGAGGCCCCGGCAGGCAGCCCCATCCTGTGGCCTTGGGGCCTTCCTCCTGCAAAGACCCCTATCGGTGGCCATGTCCTCCCAGCTTGGAGCCGGTGACCGAGTCACAGAGCCACTCATCGGGCTGCGCCACCATCAGCTGTCCACAGAACCAAGCTCTGCGTCTGCCCTGCGTCCTCCGGGAGAGGCCCCGTGGACTCTCAGCAGCCCCTCAGTCACGAGTCTGTGGGTTGAAATCCTGCCCATGAGAGCTGTGGGACCTTGGGCAAGTCCCTTGCCCTCCTGATTGTCCTCTAGAGATGATGTTGGGCAGGCTTAGGGTTGGCGACCTGCGCAGTGGGAGCTCAGGGGAAGGTCAGTGTCAGGCAGGGCTCACCCCCAGAGGTGGGATGTCTGGGAGCCTGGGGCAAGGGGCTCTGCCAGGGCCCTGGTACCTGGCTGACCCCTCCTCCCCCCAGAGCTAGCTCCGGCTCTTTCTGGGTTTCTAGGTGACTTGGCTGGCCCCTCTGGGTGAGTTCTACTTTCAACCTGCTGCTGCCAGTCTGTGGATTGGGGGGGCTCCCACAGGGGCCCCCAGGCAGGAGCCCCCCCAGCCGAGCCCTGCGGGAGGGGCTGCAGCCCTCCCCTCCCAGTGTCTATGCGGCTGCTCCTCCTCCTAGGTCTGGGACACAGATTTCAGGGCCAGTCACTGCAGAGCCCCAACTGCCCCCTTTGGGAATACCCCCAAGGCTGTGACCGCTGTGGGGGGCAGACCGCCAGCCTTCTCTCGGCCAATAAGGCCAGGCTCCGGTTTGGGGGGGTGGGCGGGGTGGGATCTATGCCACAAGAAAGGGACTGTTCCACGCTGTTGCGTCTGGAAGGCCAGGATGCCTGGGTCCTCAAACGAGGGGGCAGGTGCCGGGCGCAGAGGGATGGGGTTGGGGAGGGTGCGCGCCCGCGGGAGGCCCATTAGCCTGCTAAGTGCTCCAGGGAGGGGGCGCAGCTGCAGGAGGGCACCCAGAGGGGTGGGAGTGGCTTTTTCTGCACTTAGCCAGGACCCGCAGGGCCGGGGCGCTGCCCGCCACTAGACCCTACTCGGCTCGGAAGCGTCCCTCCTGGGGCACCGCCAGTAGCCACCCCCACCTCTCGTCTCCAGCGCCTTCCCTGCTCGGCTGGCGCCAGGGATCCCCTCTTGCCGAGCCCCCGCCACGACCGGCCCCCCGCAGCCCGTTGCCTCCAGCCCCGCTCTGGCCGCCGTCACCGCCCCGGCCGCCAGGGGGCGCCGGCGCGGCGGGGGCGGGGTCTGCGGGGCCCCGCCCCTGGCCCGCCCCGCCCGGGCCCCGCCGAGGCTCCGGTCGGTCCGGGACAGACGGGCGGCCGGGCGGCCGGGCGCTGACGCCGCGGGGCCGGAGCGGGCCGCGCGCACGGAGCAGCGGCGCCGTCGGTCCCCGTCGGGGGCTCCGTGCGTCCCCGGCCCGCCCCTGGCCCGGCCATGGCGGGCGCCAGGCCCGGCGTGCACGCGCTGCAGCTGGAGCCGCCCACCGTGGTGGAGACCCTGCGGCGCGGGAGTAAGTTCATCAAATGGGACGAGGTAAGCCGCCGCGGGCCCCTGCTCCGCCCCGATCCGGGGGCTCCTGGGCTGGGGCTCGGGACCCCCACTGCAGCCTCGGCGGACTGCAGCGGCCCCATCGCAGCCTGGTCGCACTCCGGAAACTGAGTCCCCAACTGTCCCCCATGATGAAGACTTTGTCTACCCCTCTTCTCCGGGTCCCTCAGCTCTGTGGAAAAATTTGGCCCTCCACTCTTGGGCGCCGGAGACTCCAAACCCCAATAAATACTGCCCTCCCCTTCACTGGCTTCTCACTCCTTCCTGTCAGACGAATTCTGGGTTCTCGGGGCTCAGCCTGACCCGCCAGAACATTGCCCGGCCCCGGCCCACCCCACACCGTGGTTGGAGGACCCCGACCCTTCCCAGTGCGCCCCAGGACACCCTCGTCCCGAGTGGGTGCCGCTGGGACCCCACTCTTGCCGAGGTCCGGCTCCATTCATCACTTTCCCACACTGTCTGGGCAGGCCCCCGCGTGCAGCTCTCCTTGCTACGGGTGGGAGCCCCAAGTCACCTCCTCCTGGAGACTTTGCCACCCCACCCCCAACTCCATCCAGCCCTGGGAACTTTGCTCCCCACTCCTTAGCCTGGGAACTTTGAACCCCCATCAATCCTGGCCCTCCTTTTCCTGCTTGGGGCCGTTTGTGGCGCCTGCGGGGCGCGGGGAGCCCACCTGCGCTCCCCATCCGCCGCCCCCTCCCGCCGGACTCCCGGGCCCCTCCTCCCCGGGCCGCCGCCCCGCCGGCCTGGGCTTCCTCGCCGGCTCCTTCCCAGTCAGGCCACAGGCCTGGAAGACCGGGCTCCTTTCCGGCTGGGTGGGGCGGGGAGGCGTGGGAGCTGGGGGAGGGGCTGGGGGCGTGGCCCGGGCAGCAGGTGTGCGGGCGCGGGGTGCCAGGCACTGGGGGGGCTGCCGGGGAGACCCCTCCCGTGAGGCGGGCCAGAAGGGAGAAGCTGCTTCTTTGCCTCCAGTCTGATAAACCCAAATAAGGAAGTGGGAGCAGGGAGAAAACCCTGCGGAGGGGTAAGGGGGTGCTGTCCTGGGATTGGGGTGCCGGGCTGCCGACCTGGGCGGTCTTGGAAGGCCAAGACCCTTGGGAAAGGGTTGGGAAGGGCTCGGACGGTTAAGGGGGTACCCTCAGAACTCCAGCTGCACACACTAGTGGGGGCTTCAGCTATAGGGAACATTTGGCAGTTTGAATGGGGGGGCTGGTGTGAGATGTCAGCAGCGAGCGGTGGGGGACCCATGGATCCCCCAAGCCCCAGGCCTCCTGTGCCTTCTGTCCCCAGATCCATGCAGTTTGTAAGCAGGGACTGGGCGGGGCTGGCATCATCCCCAGTTGGAGGGTAAGGAAAGTGAGGTTGGAGAGTGGTGGGTGCCCTGGCCCTAAGCCCCCTCCCCTGTCCCTGCTGCCCCCGCTGTGGACTACAGTGACCAGGAGCCGGGAGCCCTGAGGGGGTCCCGATCCGCTGGGTCCTAGTAGCTGCCTGCAAATTCTGGCTCCTTCTGTTGACCTGTGAGCCAGCTTGCTCACCTGTCAGGTGCACACAGTAGGGTGGCCCGGGCATGAGCCGGGGCGAGGGGAACAAAGGGGTGGCACCTGCTGGGTGAGTTGTGTCCTCTTCGGGAGACTGGTACGGGGGGGGGGGTACTTGGCCACTTAGGTCCCGACCGACTCCTTGCTGTTGGCTGCTGGGCCTCAGTCACGTGGGGGACCGTGGAGTGTCCCAGGGACTCCAAATGGGGCCGAGATGTGCCTCCCTGCCCCCCATCCACTGCTCACCACAGGGCCTGGGTGCCGGGAGACCGAGCTCCCGGCGCAGTTCTGAGGGCGTGGGTGGGCACGAATGTCCCTCTCCGGGGCTCCCACCTGAGCCTGGCAGGGGCAGGGTGGCAGCTTCAGGGCCCTGGCTGGTCAATATGGGCTCCCGAGGGAATAGGCAGCCGGCGGGCTGAGGCTTTGCAGTGTTGAGCTTCCATCCCAGCCTGTGTCCCAGGGGGGCTGAACTGCGTGGGGGGAGGTCACTAGAGCGGGGGTGGGGGAGTGGGGTCATGGGATCCTTGGGCCTTCGAGGTTGCAAAGCCCAGAACAGGGCGCTGGGGGAGGAAGTGGGTTGGATTTTCCAGGTGAAGGGGAAGGGAGGTGAGGAAAGGCGACTGGGTAGCCCAAGTGGCTGAGCTTCAGGCTTTGGGGGGACCACACCCCCTGATCCTTGTGCGGTGCTTTCCCCAGGAGGCCTCCAGTCGGAACCTGGTGACCTTGCGCGTGGACCCCAATGGCTTCTTCTTGTACTGGACAGGACCCAACATGGTGAGGGCTGGTGCCCCAGCAGCTCTCGTGGGCCAAGGGCCCCCTGCCCCAGGCCACGCCCTGCCCCAGGGTAGGGGTGGGACCCGGCCGTTGGCTGACCTCTCCCACGGCTCCCCAGACAGGAAGTGCTGAGGGCGGGGGCTCAGGCTGGGGCAAAGGCCAGGCCAGGAGGTGGCCACGCCCTGGCTGGGGCATGGGGAGCTTGCAGCAGGATTCCTCGCTCCCTCCCTGTAACCTCTCGGACACAGCGTGACATCTGGTTCCCTAGGAGGTTGACACGTTGGACATCAGTTCCATCAGGGACACGCGGACGGGCCGTTATGCCCGCCTGCCCAAGGTGAGTGAGAACTGGTGACAGTCTGGAGCACACCAGGCTGGGGTGGGGGGGGCCAGCACACACCCATCCTCACCCTCGGCCCTCCCCTCCCCAGGACCCCAAGATCCGGGAGGTGCTGGGCTTCGGGGGCCCCGATGTCCGGCTGGAGGAGAAGCTCATGACGGTCGTGGCGGGGCCAGACCCGGTGAACACCACGTTCTTGAATTTCATGGCTGTACAGGATGACACTGCCAAGGTGAGGCGAGCTGGTGGGCTTGCCCCCAGGGTCTGGGCCGACAGCTGAACCTGCAGCCCCTGCCATCCGCCCACCCTTCCCTGTGCATGCTGCCCCCCAGGTGTGGTCGGAGGAGCTGTTCAAGTTGGCCATGAACATCCTGGCTCAGAACGCCTCGCGGAACACTTTCCTACGCAAAGCGTGAGCCCCTGCTCCCGGTGTGGCAGCGGGAGGGGGTTCAGGGGACTGTCCCCAGGGTGACCCTTCTGCCTGCTGCCTCCACTCCCAGATACACGAAGCTGAAGCTGCAGGTCAACCAGGATGGACGGATTCCGGTCAAAAAGTAACCAATCCTGCTCCCTTCCCCCACTCTTGGTGAGCCCCCATCCTGTGCAGACCCTGACCCCTCCTCTCCCTCCTTCCCCTGCTGCCCACCACAGCATCCTGAAGATGTTTTCTGCGGACAAGAAGCGGGTGGAGACTGCGCTGGAATCCTGTGGCCTCAATTTCAACCGGGTGGGTGGGGCAGCATGGTGGGCACCCCCCTCTGCCCCCTATCTCTGCATCCCTGCTCCCGGGCTGCCCGTGGCTGGGTTCTTATCCCCACACGCCTTGGCCCTCAGAGTGAGTCCATCCGGCCTGATGAGTTTTCCTTGGAAATCTTTGAGCGCTTCCTGAACAAGCTGTGTCTACGGCCAGATATCGACAAGATCCTGCTGGAGATGTGAGCTGGGCCGGGTCTCTCCCAGCTCTGCGTGGTCCCCCTGGGGCGGGGCGGCCCTCGGGGCTGGTCGCAGGGCGCCTGGCAGGGACGGGGAGTGGGGGAGGCCTGGCTGCTTTGGTTTGGGTTTAATCAGCCATCGTGGCAGGGCCACGGGTTCGGGGGCCTCCATCCTGCCCCAGCCGCTCCTGGTGTCAGGAGAGCAGATGGCCCAGGGAGGGGGGTGACCAGTAGCCCTGGGTCGCACATGAGTGGGTGCTGGAACTTGTCTCCCAGGGTGAGGGCGTGTCATGGGAGAAAGCAAGCGATGCCCCAGCTTGACCCTGCTACCTGTGCCCTTCCTTACCCTGTCAGAGGCGCCAAGGGCAAGCCATACCTGACGCTGGAGCAACTCATGGACTTCATCAACCAGAAGCAGCGGGACCCGCGGCTCAACGAGGTGCTGTACCCGCCGCTGCGGCCCTCCCAGGCACGCCTGCTCATCGAGAAGTATGAGCCCAACCAGCAGTTCCTGGAGCGAGGTGAGCGCTGCCAGGGCAGGTGCAGGTGTCCTGCTGGCCAGCAGGGGACAAGGCCCAGCTGACCCTCCGCCCCACTCCAGATCAGATGTCCATGGAGGGCTTCAGCCGCTACCTGGGGGGCGAGGAGAACGGCATCCTGCCCTTGGAAGCCCTGGATCTGAGCGCGGACATGACCCAGCCCCTGAGCTCCTATTTCATCAACTCCTCGCACAACACCTACCTCACAGGTAAGCGCCCGAGCCCTTGACTGTGGGCAGGGAGAAAGCTTCCCTGGAGAAGGGCCCGGCCGCCTGGGGAAGTGAGCTGGGATGGGCAGGTGCATGGGGGGAGAAGGGTTCAGGCTCCCCAGGTAGGAGAGGAAGGCTGAGGGGCCCTAGGGCAGACGGCACATGGGTGCCCTGTGTCTTCCTTGGTGCCATGGGGGCTTGGGGAATTGGCACTGGCTGCATTTGGAAGTGAGTCTGGACCAGGGACTGCCAAGCAAGGCCTGGTTCAATGTGGGAGTGGACAGCTGAGGTAACTCCACCTGCCCCCAGCCGGGCAGCTGGCCGGGACGTCCTCGGTAGAGATGTACCGCCAGGCCCTGCTGTGGGGCTGCCGCTGCGTGGAGCTGGACGTGTGGAAGGGGCGGCCGCCCGAGGAGGAGCCGTTCATCACCCACGGCTTCACCATGACCACGGAGGTGCCGCTGCGCGAGGTGCTCGAGGCCATCGCCGAGTCGGCCTTCAAGACCTCACCCTACCCGGTCATCCTCTCCTTTGAGAACCACGTGGACTCGTGAGTGGTGGGGGACCCTGAGCCCAGGGCCAGCCAGTGACATCCGGCCTGGGTGCCATGCCCCCCACCCAGGACCTCTGTCCTCTGTTCCTTGACCCCACCTCCCTCTGAGCTGTGACCTTGACCCCACAGGGCAAAACAGCAGGCCAAGATGGCTGAATACTGCCGCTCCATCTTTGGGGACGCACTGCTCATTGACCCGCTGGACAAGTACCCGGTATGGGGGTGGGGCCGGGCAGGTGGGTGGGGGCTGTGCGGGAGGCCAGGCTCTGACCTGTCTGTGCCCCCCACCGCAGCTGGCCCCTGGGGTGCCGCTGCCCAGCCCCCATGACCTGAGGGGTCGCATCCTGGTGAAGAACAAGAAGCGGCACCGGCCGGCCACGGGTGTTCCTGACAGCTCTGTGCGCAAGCGGCCGCTGGAGCAGAGCAACTCGGCCCTGAGCGAGAGCTCCGCGGCCACCGAGCCCTCCTCGCCGCAGCTCGGTATGCCTGGCCAGGTCCTGGGCCTCGGATTCCCCACTAGCCTCTCCCGGCCCCAGACCCTCACTTGGCCTAACCCTGCCCTGGGCTCTCTTGCCTCGCTAGGCTACACCCCCAGTGTAATTTGACTCCCCCCCTCCCCCCCCTTGGGGCCTGCCTCCAGCCCGTGCATTCTGACCTCTGACCTCAGTGCACCTCATCCACAGAATTGGGCATGCCCTCCTGACCCCAATCCCTGTCAGACTTCCTGGACTGTCACTCGCCCTGTTAGGTGTCATCTCAGCCGACCTTTGCCTGCTCTCTGTAGGAAGTTCCTCTTGTGTCTGACCCCCTGCTCTGTAAGCCCCCTCACTGTATCAGGATGGACCCCTGACTGCTGACCCCTCAAGCCAAGCTATACCCCAGTGGAGGCTGCTGTACCCTAACTCATGACTTCTCACCCCTCTGGGTCACCTTGCCTGCTTCGCTGCTGTATGTGACTTAGACCTTGACCTTTGACTTATGACTCTAACACACACACACACACACACACACACACACACACACACACACACACACACACACACACACACACACACACACACACACACACCTGTTCACCACCATGGAGTCCTGACCTCTCTCTTTTTTGTCCTAAAAATACCACGTGAGGTCCCTGTGCGGTCACTGCCACTCCCCAGACATGGGCCACACATGAGTACACAAGCTGACCCCTGGCCCCCACGGCTCTGGTGTCTGCAGGGTCTCCCAGCTCTGACAGCTGCCCCGGCCTGAGCAATGGGGAGGACGTGGGGCTGGAGAAACCCGGCCTGGAGCCTCGCAAGTCCCTGGGCGAGGAAGGCCTGCAACGGGGCCCCGAAGCAGACCGTGAGGAGGAGGAGGAAGAGGAGGAGGAGGAGGAGCAGACGGACCCCAAGAAGCCGACCACCGATGAGGTCAGGGGACCAGGCAGGGTGACCGGGGAGGTGCATGAGCTCGTTTCCCAAGAGGTGGCTGCAACTCGTGGGGCCAGCCGTGGCGCTCCTGGGGTGCTGGGGAACAGGGAAGGAAGGGGTGGCAGAGGAGTTCAGCTAAGCAGCAGGGCAGGGTGGTAACACCTGCAAATAGAAACTTGGGGCTCACATACAGAGTACACACAATGACTGAAGCCGCAGAACAGAGGTGAGGGGGCTCAGACGGGTCTGGAGGGCCGGTAGAATTGGGGCTGTCGGCCCCTGGCCAGAAGCTCCTGGCAAAGCCACCCCAGTGAGCAGGTGCAGGGGCCCTCCTGCTTGGCACCACTGACTGGGCTGTGGGGGTTGCAGGGCACGGCCAGCAGCGAGGTCAATGCCACAGAGGAGATGTCCACACTAGTCAACTACATCGAGCCTGTCAAATTCAAGTCCTTTGAGGCTGCTCGGAGTGAGTTGGGCGGAGGGGTAGGAAACGGGGATGGGGCAGGGGTTAGCTGTGCCAGGCCCTGCCAGGCCTGATGGATGCTGCTGTGCCCCCGCCACCTTCACATGGCAGAGAGGAACAAGTGCTTTGAGATGTCATCATTCGTGGAAACCAAGGCCATGGAGCAGCTGACCAAGAGCCCCCTGGAGTTTGTGGAGTATCCTGCCACCCACACAGGGGTCTAGCCTGGAGTTTAAGGGTGGGCGCAGGGACGGCTCTGGGGCCCTGGCAAGGAGGGAGCAGAAGCCGAGAAAGGGGTGCACCTGCGGGCAGGAGGCGGGGCGTGAGGGATGGCCGCTAGCAGCCGTGTGGCCCCTGACCTCCGACCTCAGATACAACAAGCAGCAGCTGAGTCGCATCTACCCCAAGGGCACGCGTGTGGACTCCTCCAACTACATGCCTCAGCTTTTCTGGAACGTGGGTTGCCAGCTTGTTGCGCTTAACTTCCAGACGCTGGGTGAGTCCCGGCCCCAGCCTTGACCCCAGACCCTGTCTAATGCCAGCTTCCCAGATCAGATGTGTATACAAACCTTCACCCTGATTGACCTTGGCCTACCCCAGCGACATGTCACTTGCCCACGTGTAGACCCTAATGCCACCTGACCTCCGGGTGGCCTATGCGTGACCCTTGCCCTCCCTGGCATGACCCCCAGATGTAGCGATGCAGCTCAACGCGGGCGTGTTTGAGTACAACGGGCGCAGCGGGTACCTGCTCAAGCCAGAGTTCATGCGGCGGCCGGACAAGTCCTTCGACCCCTTTACCGAGGTCATCGTGGATGGAATTGTGGCCAATGCCCTGCGGGTCAAGGTGGGGCCTGGCAGGGCTCAGGTGGGGGTAGACCAGGCGGGAGGGTGGGTACTCTCAGCGGCCACTTCACCGTCCTTGGCCCTGCCCCCAGGTGATCTCAGGACAGTTCCTGTCTGACCGCAAGGTGGGCATCTACGTCGAGGTGGACATGTTTGGGCTCCCTGTGGACACCCGGCGCAAGTACCGCACCAAGACCTCGCAGGGGAATTCATTCAACCCCGTGTGGGACGAGGAGCCTTTTGACTTCCCCAAGGTGAACTGGGGGGAGGGTGGGGGCTGCGGGGAGAGCCGGGCTCATCTTGGGCCCTCTGGCCTCTTTGAAGGGAGAAGGCAGCGAAGGGGAGGGGCCTGCAGACCACAGGAGCCTGCCCGAGGTGGTGCCCCAGAACTCCTGTGGCTGTCCCCCGGCCTCCCTGCACTCCGTGTGGTCAGGGCCTCTGCGGGCCAGCCTCCGGGGTGGACTCAGAGCTCTGAGCGGATCCGTGGGTGTGCCCAGGGTCCCACTGGCTAGCCACTGGGTCAGGCTGTGAGGACATGATCAGCTGTCAGCTCCAGGACAGTGGTGACCGAGGTGGAGCGTGGGGCGGCCTGGGCTCAGCACCTGTCTGGGCCCGCAGGTGGTGCTGCCCACGCTGGCTTCGCTACGCATTGCGGCCTTTGAGGAGGGTGGCAAGTTTGTGGGACACCGGATCCTGCCCGTCTCTGCCATCCGCTCGGGTGAGGCCATGGGGACAGGGGCCCTCGGCAGCACTTGGTGAAGGGTGTGGTGTGTGCAGGGATCCCGCAGGGCCCAGCTGACGTGTCTGTGTCCCCCCAGGGTACCACTACGTCTGCCTGCGGAACGAGGCCAACCAGCCGCTGTGCCTGCCGGCCCTGCTCATCTACACTGAGGCCTCGGATTACATCCCAGACGACCACCAGGGTGTGCTGTGGTGGGGTCGGGGGTGGGGACACTGCATACCCCAGTTCAGGGAGAGCCCACCGGACCTAAGCGGGGGCAGCGGGCCGGGGGGGAGGTGTGGCCCTGGGGCTCGCAGCCCTGACCCCCGTGCCTTCCGCCCTGCCTTCCCAGACTATGCAGAAGCCCTCATCAACCCCATAAAGCACGTGAGCCTGATGGACCAGCGGGCCAAACAGCTGGCCGCCCTCATCGGGGAAAGCGAGGTGAGCCCCTGGTGCTGGGTGGGCGAGGTCTGGCCTGCCTGACCCTGGGCACTGCTGGCCACAACCCACTGAGCCTTGTGTTGGGGGTGAGGTCAGGGTCACGGGGTGGGGGCACCCATGTGTTCTCAGGGGCCTTGCCTGGGAGCACAGGGTTTGCGGCTGGGCGCTCATAGGAGGGGGTGGCGAGAGCGAGCTTTCCCGGTCCCCACGGGGCCTGTGGCTACGGGCCAGGCAGCTGCCATTAGGGCCGAGTGGAGCTATCAGCGGGAGAGGTTGGGTCCACCATGTGGTCACTTCCTCCGCTGATTAAATCAGCAGCTAAGTGGCTGGGTGCGGATGGAGGAACGTGGGAAGGGGGGTGGCAGCTGGAGGTTTTTCCAGAAGGATCCGGGAGCCCTGAGCCCTGTGCATCCCCGCGTCTGCCCCACACCCAGGGGTGAGGAGGGGTCTCCGGCAGCTGGCTTAATGCCTGTTAGTTCTGACTCTGCAGCCCCAGGTGCTGCCGAGTGGGGGGGGGCCCCAGCAGCAAAGTGGCGGGCAGGAAGGCCTGCAGGGGACCCGTTTCTGGAAGCAGTGGCCTGCTGTCTCCCCTCAGGCCGGCCCCGACACCATCCAGGAGGCCCCATGTCAGCCACCTGGGTGCCAGCTGACCCCAAACCCGACACCCAGCTCCCTGGAAAGCTCCCCACGGCGGCCCGTGGGCCCCATCACCTCCCCGACCAGCACGTCCCTCAGCAGCCCAGGTAGGGGCACAATCAGAGCACGGAGGGTGGGCTGGGGGGGCGCCCGCTGCCCGCTCAGCCACCTCTGTCCCTGCAGGCCAGCGGGATGACCTCATCGCCAGCATCCTCTCAGGTAGGGGCGGGGCCTGGGCCGGGGGCGGGGCTTCCCAGGGGCGGGGCTCCCTGGCCCGCCCACCAGTTCGCCTCCACTCTGGCCTGCAGAAGTGACCCCCACGCCGCTGGAGGAGCTCAGAGCCCACAAGGCCCTGGCCAAACTTCGGGGCCGGCAGGAGCGGGAGATGCGGGAGCTGATTAAGAAGCAGCAGCGCAAGGCAGCCACCCTCACCCGCCGCCTGCTCCACAGCCTGGCCCAGGCCCGGGCGGGTATCCTGTGAGTGTCCCATGTTTGCTGTGCACCCTGCGTGTCTGTGGCAGGGGGCATGCACATCAGGCCAGGTCAGGCCACGTGGAATCGGGTGGCTGTGGGGCTACTGTGCCTGGGACACAGATCCCCCCCAATACCAGGGCCCAGCCGGTCTCCCCAAGGAGTGGCCTCTTGGACCCTGCCCCAGCCCCTGTGTGGTGACAGGCCCTATGCTCTCCCCACCCTCCAACACAGAGGCGGGGCTGCTGTGGGGGAGGACCGGAAGCAGCAGGAGGAGGTGGAGGGGAAACGTTGGCAGGACTTCCAGAACCAGCAGGTGCAATGTCTGCTGGAGCTGCGAGAGGCCCAGGTGGACGCAGAGGGCGAGCTGAGGCTAGAGCACCTGAGACAGGTGAGTGGGTGGCACCCAGGTGGCCTGCCGGCGGCTCATAGCTCACCAGCTGTGTAGCCCTGCCGCCCGGCTCATGCCTTGCCCCCATGTGCACAGGCACAGCAGCGGCTGCGGGAGACTGTGCTGGATGCCCACACAACGCAGTTCAAGAGACTGAAGGAGGTGAACGAGAGGTGGGTGTGCTGGTGTGGGTGCACACGGGCAGCGTGGGAGAAGGCGCAGGCCTGGCGCCATGCACCTGCCACCGCTGACCCCTCCAGTCTGCTGCTGGCGCCCCCAGGGAGAAGAAGGAGCTGCAGAAGATCCTGGACAGGAAGCGTCACAACAGCATCTCCGAGGCCAAGACTCGGGAGAAGCATAAGAAAGAGGCGTAAGCGTGCAGGGTCTGGGGGTAACCCGAGGGGTGGGGGCCTGGCCCTGAGCTCACCACTCTGCTGGCTCCCGCACAGGGAACTGACAGAGATTAACCGGCGGCACATCACCGAGTCGGTCAACTCCATCCGGCGGGTGAGTGGGCACTGCTCCATCCTGGGGACCCCTTCCCCGTGGCCCACCGATCTGTTAGATTTTAAGTTGTCATCTATGTGATCTGAAAGACTGAGATGAGCAGGGCGTGAGGAAGAGGTCTTTTAGGGGGCAGGGCTCCTGTGGCAACTGCTGCCTGTCCACCAGGGTGTGCATTAGCAGGGAGCTGGGCTGGGGTGCAGAGCGGGGCCTTGGATCTTGTCCTCTGTCCACTGGGCCGAGCCCCACTAGGGCCTCGGCCCCCCTGTCCCCCAACAGCTGGAGGAGGCCCAGAAGCAGCGGCAGGAGCGCCTGGTGGCTGGCCAGCAGCAGGTCCTGCAACAACTGGCAGAAGAGGAGCCCAAGGTGAAGCCTGGGGTGGCGAGCAGGCGGGCACCACAGCCTTCTATGCTACCCTTGCCTCCCGTGACGCCTGTCCTGCTGTCCTTCTCCTACAGCTGCTGGCCCAGTTGGCCCACGAGTGTCAGGAGCAGCGGGCCAGGCTGCCCCTGGAGGCCCGCCGCAGCTTGCTGGGCACCGTGCCAGAGGGGCTAGGGGACGGGCCCCTGGTGGCCTGTGCCAGCAACGGGCATGCACTGGGGAGGAGTGACCCCGTGGCTGACCCCGACTCGGAGAGCCAGGAGGAGAACACGCAGCTCTGAGCTGGCGGAGAAGTGGCCCCGGGGCCAGGCCAGGCATGGGAGGGCGGCAGGCCAAGACACTAATGCTTTTTTTTTTTTAAGAAAACCTTTTTATCTTTAGAAATTTTTATTTTTTTAAACCCCTGGGCAAGGCTCCCACCCTTCCTTCGTTAGCGCCAGCACCCCCTTCCTGACCTCAGCTCTAGGAAGGAACTGGTACCCCCTCCTGAGGTGGGGAGACTCTGCACCCCATCCCAGTAGCATCTCACTTCCTGCAGCTCCAGGAAGTCGGGGGCTCCCACGCTTTCCCTATCCCTCCAAACCCGGGAGGTCGTTTTTACACAAATAAAGGTGGATTTCAGGGACCCTGTGTGCAGCATGGTTTGGGGTATGAGGGGCCTTAAATCAGCCTTGGCCCCCTGCTGTGGAGCCCCCTGTGGGCTGTGGGCATTGGCTGGGTTGAGGTCAAGTCCTCATCTCCTGACTCAGGGCTGTCTATTATGGGGGGCCATGTGCCTGCCCCCCTTTTCTGTAGCCCAATGGGACCTCGGCAAGCACCCGGCATTTGCACTTGGCCATTAGCTGGACTGGGGGCGATGGCCTGGCAGCCCCCCTCACTCTGTTAGGGAGACCTTGTGTCTGTCTTACAGATGAGCCGCTGAGGCGCAAGCCTGGGCGGCAGGAGCTCAGTCAAGAGGACCTGCAGCCGAAGGCGGGGACCCCACAGGCGGAGGTGGGATGCTGGCAGCTCCTCAGGGCCCCTCCCGCTTCCTCCTCCCTGGCAAGGCCTTATCTCCGCCAATCCAGTGTTTGTTCTGCTTCATTGTGCTTCCCTCCTGCCCCCACCCTCCAAACGGCAGTGCGGCAGTGCGGAGGCCTGGGACTCGGGCAGGGGTCATCCCGGGTCTCCATCCTATGTCCAGGCATCCCTCGCTGCTCTGCCAGGCCACCTCCCTCGGCCTGGGGGGAGGTGGGAGAAGCGGGCAGGGTCAGCTCGCTCTTCTCCGGACCCCCGTCCTAGAGGGAGGCGCCAGGAAACCCTGGAATGTAGCTGCAGCCCCGCTGGCCAGGACGGGCCACACGGGCACCGTGACCACCTCACTGGCCAGGACGGGCCATATGGGCACCGTGACCACCTCACTGGCCAGGATGGACCACACGGGCACCGTGACCATCCCCTGGCCAGGACGGGCCACACGGGCACCGTGACTGACCCGTTGGCCGTCACGGATCCGGCCGGGGCCGCCCTGGACCTCGGGACCCCCAATGACAGACACTGGAGTCCGGGCGGCACAGACGCTGACTTTATTAGCACCTGTGGTCACGGGCGCCGGCCGCGGCCACCCGGAAGGGCACAACGTCCCGGAGAAGTCACGGCTGACCCCGGCTGACCCCGGGCGCCACTTCCGGAGGCTTCGGGCGGAAAAACTTAAAAACTTCCCAAAGCGCCTAGCTTCGTGAAGCTCTCGCCTGCCCCGGAAGGGAATCGGGGCCTGGGGTCGGCCCGCCTTCTCACGGAAGGGGCCGGACACAACCTTGTTCCGCAGCCAAAGCGACGGCCGACTTCCGCCCACACGCAACATGGCCGCCACCAGCCCCGGGGGCGGGGGCGAAGGTCACTGGGAAGGGGCGGAACTCCCTTTGCCCCGATTCCGATCCCACCAGGATTGGATGACGCGCGTCCAACTGGAGCTTTCCCGCATCTGCATGGCTGTGCCCGCGCTCTTCGGGCGAGGAAGTCCCTTTGGGGCGGGAGAGGGAGAAGGGTCAATCAGCCAGTTGCTTTTCCCTGGCGGCTGCAGTCGGGGCCCTCTCACTTCCGGAATCCCACTACTAAGAGAGCTCCCCGGATGCCTCGCGCTCCGGGGACCGGGGCTGGCGTGGACTACAGATCCCGGCGTGCTCCGGGGCGGGGAGCCGCCGGAAGGGACCGGAGCCGCGGGTCGCTCCGGGCGGGCGCGGCGCTCACCTGCACCGAGCCGTCGAACTCGTCGCTCATCCGCCGCAGCTCGCGGCCGTAGCGCTGCGCGGCCCACAGGTTGGGGGGCGCCGAGCGCGAGCGGCCCCGGAACGGGCTGGGCTCCTCCTCGGCGCCGTCGTCCTCGTCCCCCTGCGCGGGGAACGAGCTGTGGCGACTGCGGGTCTCGGCGGCTGCGGCGCCTGCGGAGAGGGGCTCCGTGGGGTGTCCGTTCCTGGCCAGGCCCCGGGGCAGCGGCCAGGGCCCCCCGGGCTCACGCGTCCCTCTCGGGGCCCGTGCAGGGTGGGCAGGGCGGAAGCCGGCGGCGAGGGGCCGGCGCCAGCTAACCTGATGTCTGGGCGCCGGTTCGTGTCCCGGCAGCCCCTCGCCCCGTCCAGCTCCCTGCCCGTGCCCTGGGACAGTCACGCACGTCCCAAGGCCTGGGGACCCTGCACCCGCGTGGGAGACCCGGAGGAGGCTCCTGGCTTTGTCCTAGCCCAGCTATGGCTGTTGCTGCCACTTGGGGAGTGAACCAAGAGATGCAGATCTTTCCCTCCCTCTCTCTTTTTTTCAAGTACAATTAAAAAAGAAAAAACAATAAACAGAGAGGTGACAGTTATTCGTGCAAGACCTTGAGGAGGCTCTGCCCCCCCCCCCACAGGAGTACCCCAGGCCACGGCGGGGTACAGGGCGGCCGGTGCACCGACCCCGCCCAGCAGGGCGTCCTCGGGCGTCGGCGTGGCCCCCGGCCTGGGGCTGCCAGCTGCTGGCCCGCCTGGCTGGGGCATTTCCTCGTTCTCCTCGCCCTCGGGGCCTCCAGGTGCATGCTCCTGGGGCTCTAAGCGCGCACGTCCAGCTTTGGGGGGTGGGCGGTCATGCCCTTGGACTCCCCTGGCCCTTCGCTCGCAGCGAATGAAGCCACGAAATCTGCGTGAGGTGCCCACCCTCACCCCCCTGCACTTGGCACCCCTCTACACCCAGAAGTGAAAACACAAAGAATCATTTCTGAAAAGCAGAGAAAAACAAACAGTAATAACAGACACTGGGCTGGGGACAGAGCAGGGCAGCAGGCGGGCAGCTGACTCAGCACCTGCGGGCAGGTGTGTCTGAGGAAGGGAGGGCGGGTTTGGCCAAGGAGGTAAACAACACGTTGCCTGCAAGTTACGCCCTGCAGCTCAGCCGCGGGGCCTTCAGGGTCTCCACTGGGCGGCCCATGGCCGAAATGGCCAAGCGCCGAGCCCGGGGAACTCACCCACGGAGCAGGATGACGCTCAGGATGCCGCGGGCCATGTTCACCCTGGTCCATGCCTCCCTACCCCGTTGCTGATGGGAAAACCGGGACTAAGAAGGCACCTGCTGAGCCCAGGCCTGCCCAGTGAGGCCAAGTGGAAACCGAGCAGGTGTTGCCAGCAGTGGTTAAGTCACCTCCGGGGGCTTCCTGCTACCACCCTGGGAGCTCAAGTCCTAGGGTCCCTGCCACCCACGTGGGAAACCCGGGTGAAATTCTAGGTTTTCTGGCCTCGGTCCGGCCCAGCCTTGGCTGCTGTAGGCATTGGGCAGTGACCTAGTGGGTAGAAGATCTCGCTTTCTGGGCCCGCCGGCATGGCCTAGTGGTTAAAGTCCTCACCTTGAATGCTCTGGGATCCTATATAGGTGGTGGTTCTAATCCCAGCAGCTCCACTTCCCATCCAGCTCCTTAACTGTGGCCTGGGAAGCAGTGACCTGGGACAGCACAAAGCCCAAAGCCTCGGGACTCTGCACCCGTGTGGGAGACCTGGAAGAAGTTTCTGGCTCTTGATTGGCATAGCACCGGCTGATGCGCTCACTTGGGGAGTGAATCATCAGACGGAAGATCTCTTTGTCTCTCCTCCTGTCTGTATATCTCTCTTTCCAATAAAAATAAAATAAGAAATCTAAAAAAAAAAAAATCTCGCTTTCTCTTTACCTTTCAGTACATTGAAAATCAATATTTTTTTTAAAAAGGGGGGGGATGAGTGTGGCACAGCAGACCAAACACCACTTAGCAATGCCAGCATTCCACATGGGGGCACCATCCTGACACCCAGTCTCCAGCTGACCTGGCCCTGACTACTGCGGCCATCTCTTTATTGCTTTTTTGGGCCTGGTGCAGTTGCCTAGTGGCTAAAGTCCTGGCCTTGAACGTGCCAGGATCCCACATGGGGGCCAGTTCTAATCCTGGCAGCCTCACTTCCCATCCAGCTCTCTGGCCCTGGTCCTAGGCGAGAGCAGCTGGGAGTGCTGTCCACCTGCTAACGCACTAAGCTTCACTACACCCTGGCTAAGAGGTACCTCACGGCTGCCATGTTGTGCAGGAAAATGTTTAGGCACAAAGCTGGCAAGTGGCTTGTCCGTGGTCATCAAGGCAGCAGGTGGCAGAGCATGCAGGATAAGCCAGGCTCCTTCTGGGACTGGGCACCTCACTCTCAGGCCCCAGATGCCCTCTGTCCCCATGGGGGCCTCACTTAGGGACTGGTGCACCCCCATGTCCGCAGCCACTGCTGGCGGCAGCTCAGCCTGCAGCGGGGAACAGTGAGTTAACCCCCAACTCGAGGTTGAGCAACCCAAGCCTGGGGTGGGCATGGGACACGCCCCTCCCACAGTGCAGAGCCCACTTCAGGCCCCCCGGATCCTCCACTTGTGGCATTCCCACCCTGGGAAGCAGCAGAGGCTCAAGATGCAGGGAGCTGGCACCCATGGGGGAGACCCAAGACTCCAGCTTCCGCCTGGACCAGCCCTGCCTGCTGAGGGCAGTTAGTGACTGAAAGACTACGTGAAAGAGCTCTAACTTTCAAATAGCGCTGTGGCTAAGCCTCCCATACGGGCACCAGTTCAAGCCCGGGCTGTGTCCTGTCCAGCTCCCTGTACATGTGCTGAAAAATCTGCAATGGAGGGTGGCTCAGGTTCAGGGGACTCCACACCCACGTGGGGAGACCTGGAGGAAGTTCCTGGCTCCTGGCTTCGGACTGGCCCAGCTTTGGCCATTATGGCCACTTGAGGAATAAACCAGTAGATCTCTCTTTCTGTGTCTCTTCTCTCTGTAATGCTGCCTTTTAAATAAAATAAATCTTTTTTAAAAAAGATTTATTTATTTTTATTGGAAACTCAGATATACAGGGGAAGAGAAACAGAGCGGAAGATCTTCCGCCCGATGGTTCACTCCCCAAGCGGTCGCAACGACCGGAGCTGAGCCAATCCGAAGCCAGGAACCAGGAGCTCTTCTGAGTCTCCCACGTGGGTACAGGGTCCCAAAGCTTTGGGTCGTCCTCAACTGCTTTCCCAGGCCACAAGCAGGGAGCTGGATGGGAAGCAGGGCTGCTGGGATTAGAACTGGTGCCCATATGGGATCCCGGCGTATGCAAGGCAAAGACTTTAGCCACTACATTATCGCGCTGGACCCAAATCAAATAAATCTTTTAAAAAACAAAAGCAAAGCCCTTGGGAGCCATCAGCTGCAGGAGTGAGGGGTAGGCAGGGCACAGGTGGCTCCCCTCCCAGAGAGTGGTTGCCCACCAGTGAGTGGGCAGGGCCAGGGTGCTAAGGCCACAGACTGCAGTACGACTTGAAGAGTGCAAGATCCAGGAGTGGGAGTGAGCCCATAGGGAAACAGTGGGCACTTCCCTCTTGGGTTGCCAGTCCCATTGGTGGGCATGAGAACCAGGACTGGGACAGGCATGGTTAGACACAGAGTGGCACCTGCCAGCACATGTGTGGGTTGGACAGTGAGACTGGTTGGGTTGAACAAGGCTTCAATGCCCACTGACGTGTATGAGAGCTGAATGGGATGTGGGGCAGACTGTCTGCTCTACATACTGGCAAGCACGTTTAACCAGGGCAGGAGGCAGGCCTTGTAGCGGTTATTGCTGGTTGCTCAGGCTAAACTTCAGCTCCCACTGGTTTGCATGGGGGCTGAGTATGCGGTGGGCAGGATCGGGCTGGGCTGCAACACCCATTGGTTTGCATAGAAGACAGGGCTGGAGACAACTGGTCCAGCAATTGGCATTAAGAGTGTGTGCATAGGCTGATTCGGGTGACGGACTATGCCGTACCCTGTATTGGCATGCACACGCAAGAGTCAGGTCTGGGATCACCCCAGATGAAGTTTCTCTGGGAATCCCCCCAACTGAATCGCTTTACTCAGAACCCCAAGCATGAAGAGAATTGCAGGTTCCATGGTCTGACCGTGGAATGCACGTGTCAGAGCTGGGCCTCCCCAGAAGCTTAGACGGAGCAGTAGACAGCATATCCAGATGCACGTGGAGGATATGGCAGTACACTGGAGCCTGCAGAGGACACCTGGTACCGAAACAGAAGACGGAGGACAGAGCAAATTGTTCAACTACCTCAGCAAAGAGCTGGCAGTGAATACGTGGGCAAACGAAGACTTTAAGGTGGACTACGTCGGCCAGTGGGGTCTGGAGATTTCATTGCAACTGGAGTTGCAAGATTGGCAGTAATTCAGAACTGTTGAATTATCGAAACCACTTGAGCTGAGCCCTCGGAGCACGCCCCGCTTCAGGGACCTGGGGTGTGTGGAAGGCTGGGTGTGGCTTCTCCCCTTATCTCACCCCTCCCCCCAGATACAGGAAGGAAAAAAGAGAATGTGGGAACAATGGTCTCACGGACTTTCCGCTAGCCTTGACCTTTCACACCCTAAGGAAATATATAAAAATTATCAAAAATAAAATTTAGACACGTACAAAATAAATAAAATACATCTGATTAACAGCAGCAGCAACAACAAAAGCCCTTGGGAGCTGTCAGCTCCAGCAGGGAGGGGTAGGGGTGGGCGGGCCACAGGTGGCGCCTCCTCTCCCAGAGTAGCAGCCCACCAGTGAGTGGGCAGGGAGCTGAGGCCCCAAACTCAGCCAGGCATTTCCAGTTCTGTCTTTCCAGGCTGCACTTCTGGAGAAGAGGATGGGAATCAAACTCCTCCACCCTGCTCCTGGTCTGGGCAGCCTCACACACTTCGTCAAACAGCGGTTGCCGGGAGGGGCGTTGGACTAGCAATGAGATGCCAGCACTGTGGCACAGCGCGTAAAGCTGCTGCCTACAATGCCACATCTCACACCACAGTGTCGGTCTGAATCCCAGCTGCTCCACTTCTGACCTGGCTCCCTGATACTCCACCTAGGCAGGCAGCAGAGGATGGCCCAGGTGCTGGGGCCGCTGCCACCTACCTGGGAGACCCAGAGGAAGCTTCTGGCTCCTGACTGTTTCTTTTCTGTTTCTTTCTTTTCTTGCTTTCTTTCTTTTCTTTTTTTTTTTTTTAAGACAAAGCTGTATTTCTTTTTTACTGGAAAGTCAGATATACAGAGAAGGAGAGACAGAGAGCAAGATCTGTCCACTTATTCACTCCCCAAGTGGCTGCAATGCCCGAAGCTGAGCTGAAAACCAGGAGGTTCCTCCGGATCTCCCACACACGCGCAGGGTCCCAAGGCTTTGGGCCATCCTCTGGAGCTGGATGGGAAGTGGAGCAGCCAGGACTCGAACCGGCATCCATATGGGATGCTGGCACATACAAGGTAAGGATCTAGCCACTAGGCTATTGTGCTGGGCAGCAGGAATAATAATTATTATTATTATTTTAAATAATAATGTTTAAAACAACAATAATAATAACAATAATACTGACAACCCAGTGAAGTCCCAGGCACTTTGCATTGGCCAAGCTTTTACAGGCTGGGCTGGGTCAGGGGTCTCTCTTGGATGGGTAGCCCACCATCGCCTGCTGATGGGAGGTGGCACCCAAAGCAGGCTCTCACCACCAGCAGGCCCCAGGCCCGATCCCAACCCTGGCTGCAGCCCAGATGTGCTGGCTAATGAAGACAGGGAGTGGGGAGACAGAGTTTGGGCCTCCTGCAGCCCAGGCCTGAGTCCCCGGGTTCAAGCCCTGCCTCTGCTTCCTGGATTCCAGCTCCCTGATAATGTATACACTGTTCTAAGCTGTTGGAGATGGGGGCGGGGGGGGGCGGAGAGTGAATCAGTGGGTAGAAAATGGATCTATTTATCTCTCTCTTTGCATTTCAAATAAAATTGTGTAAGATAAAAATTGGGGGCCTACCGCGATCTTAATGGCTAAAGTCCTCACTTTGAACGCACCGCGATCCCATATGGGTGCTGGTTCTAATCCTGGAAGCCCCACTTCCCATCCAGCTCCCTGCTTGTGGCCTGGGAAAGCAGTCGAGAACGGCCCAAAGCATTGGGACCCTGCACCCATGGGGGTGACCCAGAAGAAACTCCTGGCTCCTGGCTTCGGAATGGCTCAGCTCCAACTGTTGCGCTCACTTGGGGAGTGAATCAGCGGATGGAAAATCTTCCTCTCTGTCTCTCCCTCCCACCCCCGTCTGTATATCTGACTCTCCAATAAAAAAAATAAATAATCTTTAAAAAGAGATATGTTGAATAACAAATGACAGTAGATATCAGAAAGGCTTATTTATTTGCTTGAAAAGCAGAGTGATACAGAGAGCTGGGGAAGAGAGACGAGAAACAAGAGAGAGAAAGAGAATCTTCCATTTTCTGATTCACTTCCCAAAGGGCCACAACAGCACAGACTGAGCCGGGAGCCCGGAGCTCCATCCTGGTCTCCCTGAGAAGGAAGGTCTAGGGACACAGCAACCTTCCTTTCTTTTCTTTTTTTCTAAATAAGACTTATTTAAAAAAAAAAAAAAACACTTATTATTTTTATTGCAAAGCCAGATATACAGACAGGAGGCGAGATCAAGAGGAAGATCTTCAATCCAATGATTCACTCCCCAAGTGACCTCAAATGGCTGGTGCTGCACCAATCCAAAGCCAGGAGCCAGGAATTCCTCCAGGTCTCCCACATGGCTGCAGGGTCCCAAGGCTTTGGGCCATCCTCTGCTGCTTTCCTAGGACACAAGCAGGGAGCTAGATGGGAAGTGGCACAGCTGGGACATGAACCAGCATCCATATGGGATTCTAGTGCATGCAAGGGAAGATTTAGCCACTCAGTCAGTGGGCTGGGCCCATCAATCTCCTGCCAAGCCTCATTTATAATTAAGCTTTTTAAAAGAGATTTACTTAGTTATTTGCAATGGAATGGCAGAGTTACAGAATCACTTCCCGGCCACGGTGGCGCAAGTGGTTAAGGTCCTCACCTTGCACGCCCGGGATCCCATATGGGAGCCGGTTCTAAACAGCCCTGCTTTCCTTCCGGCTCCCTGCCTGTGGCCAGGGAGGGCAGTCGAGGATGGCCCAAAGCTTTGGGACCCTGCACCCGCCTGGGAGACCCCGAAGAGGCTCCTGGCTTCGGATCGACATAGTATCGGCCATTTCGCTCACTTAGGGAGTGAATCATCGGACGGAAGATCTTCCTCTCTGTCTCTCCTCTCTGTATATCCGCCTTTCCAATAAAAAAAAATAATAAAAATAAATCTTAAAAAAAAAAACCTTAAGTTAAAAAAAAAAAAAGAATCACTTCCCAAATAGCTAGGGCAGTGCCAAGCCAGGAGCTTCCGGAGTCTCCCGTGTGAGTGCAGGGTCCCAGGCACTTGGGCCATTCTCCACCGCTTTCCCAACTGTTAGCAGGGAATTGGCTCCGGAGTGGAGCAGTGGGGACACAAAGTGGCATCCATATGTGATGCCGGTGACTTAGTACGCTACACCACAGCACCGACCCTAAAATTAAACTTTAACACAGACAAGTTTATGCAGGACACAGCATCATACAGAGTCTGGTGCTAACCACGGAGCAAGGCACCCACAGAGCGACACCGCTGGGATTGCGGGACTACTGGAAATTTCTAAGTTTTGCTTTAAAATTTTCTTGGAAAGGCATAACTAGAAAGAACAGAGAGAGAGAGAGAGAGAGACCTTCATTCTGCTGGTCACTCCCCAAGTGGCCACAATGGCCAGAGCTGGCCCAAGCCAAAGCCAGGAGCCGAGAGCTTTTGCAGGGTCTCTTACGTAGTGCAAGGTCCCAAGGACTTGGGCCATCCTCCTCTGCCTTCTGACGCCATAAGCTGGGAGATGAATGGGAAGTAGACCACCAGGGACACAAACTGGTACCCACATAGGATCCCGGTACTTGCAAGGGGTTGGATTAGTCAATGGAGCCATCATGCCAGGTCCTCAGTTTTTCTTTCTTTTTTTTTTTTTTTTAAATATTCACTTTCATTTTTATTTGCAAGGCAGACATGAAGGGAGATCTCTTCCATCAGCTGGTTTACTCCCTAAACACCTACAACATCCAGGACCAGGCCAGACAGAAACCAGGAGCCCAGCGCACCAGCCAGGCCTCCCACAGTAGCAGGCACCCAAGACCTGGAAATGTCACTGGGCGCGCAGCAGCAGGCAGCTGGAGTGGAAGCAGAGGGAGGTACCCAGCAAGGGGTACCCCAGCGATCACCCCCTGCTTCGCCAGGGGCATGTGAGCAGGAGGCCGGATGCAGGGTGGGGCAGCCGGGGCTCCAAGCAGGGGCCCTGGGGTAGGACATGTCCCAAGCAACAATGCGACCACCGCCATGCGTGCTGGTCCTGTTTTTGCTTTTGTGGACCACCTGGTGTCTGTGATGAGTTGTTCAGTTGTGTGGTCACAGCTTTACAAAAAGCCCCGCAGAAATATGTAAATGAATGCACCTTGCTGGATGCCACAAACACCTCAGGGACACTGAAATTTGAATGGCATGTCATTTTCATGTATGACAAAATACTTTTCGTTAGATTTTCTTTTTTTGGCCAACCATTAAAAATGTGGAAAAACCACTCTCAGCTCACAAGCTGTATACAAGCAGAGAGGGATGGAAGCCATGACCGTGGAAGGCAGGCACATCCCCCTGCCTTGAAACCCAACCATATCTGTCCTTCCACCTGAACCTTTAAGGGCTCCCTAATGCTGAACTTCATTAGAATAAATCCTAGATCCCGGGTCTGGCGTGATAGCATAATGGTTAAGGTCCTGGCCTTGAACGCCCTGGAATCCCATATGGACCCTTGTTCTAATCCCAACAGCTCTACTTCCCATCCAGCTCCCTGCTTGTGGCCTGGGAAAGCAGTTGAGGACGGCCCAAAGCCTTGGGACCCTGCATCCACATGGGAGACATGGAAGAAGTTCCTGGCTCCTGGCTCTTGATCGGCACAGCACCGGCCATTGCGGCCACTTGGGGAGTGAACCATCAGATGGAAGATCTTCCTCTCTGTCTCTCCTCCTCTCTGTATATCTGCCTTTCCGATAAAAATAAATCTTAAAAAGAAAAGAAAAGAAAAGAATAAATCCTAGATCCCAGGGCCTGTGCCATGCATGAGTGGACTTCGCCTCCTTCCTTGGCGCCTGCGTCCCATATGGCCACAAGTTCAAGTCCCGGCTACTGTACTCTCAATTCAGCTCTCTGCTTATGCCTGGGAAAGCAGAGGAATAGGGCTCGGGTCTCTGGGACCCTGTACCCATGTGGGAGACCTGGAAGCTCCTGGCTTTGGATACGCTTGGCTCCAACCAGTGCAGTCACTGGGGAGTGAACCAACAAATGAAACATCCTCTCTCTCTCTCTCTCTCTGTGTAATTCTGACATTCAAATAAAAATGAAATAAATCTTTTAAAAAAAGAAGAAACTCAAATCCTTTAGTGTGGTCTTCCAAGGCCCTTGTAGTCAGGTTCTATTTTTGTGTGTGTGTGTGTGATTTTTTTCTTTAAAACTTATTTAAAAATTTTATTGGAAAGGCAGATATGATTTTTAGAGAGAAGAAAAGACAGGAAGATCATCCATCTGCTGGGTCACTCCCCAAGTGGCCACAATGACCAGAACTGAGCCAATCCGAGGGCAGAAGCCAGGAGCTCCTTCCAGGTCTCCCATGCAGATGGGAGTCCCAAGGCTTTGGGCCATCCTTGATTGCTTTCCCAGGCCACACACAGGGAGCTAGATGGGAAATGGAGTAGCTGGGACATGAACTGGTACCCATATGGAATCCTGGCACTTGCGAGGCAAGGATTTAGCTACTGAGCCATTATGCTGGGCAGGCCCTTGCAGTCAGATTCTAACCTCAGCTTTGCTTACCATAGGATCATGTGGTGTCCTAACCTCAACCCCTCTCCCCAGCCAATAGCAGCTCTGGGGGGAGCTGAGCACCCAGGCGTGCTCACAGCAATGACTACCACCGTGACTGGAGTGACCGTGTGACCCACAGATGCACAGCTGGTCCTGCCTCTGCACCCACACGGCTCCCAGCACTTTTGCTGTTAACCACAAGCCCTGTGTAGTGGGGCCAGCTTGCTCCCATTTCACAGGTGTGCAAGCTGAGGGCTGAGAGCCATCTCTGACAGAGGGTGCAGCCATGGGGAATCCCACTGGGCCTCCTTCCTCCTACCCTGAGGGGGCAGAGGTGCAGGGCCTCCTCCTTGGCATGTGTGGGTCTTTTTGCCAGGAGACACCAGAGGAGAACGGACAGACAGACCCTGGTGGCTCCCTCCCCACCGCCAGTGGGTGGGTCCTCCTTTTTCCCATCTCCCCCTCCATTGGTGCAGGAGCCAAGGGCTCACTCTCCATGCTCTGCAGCCCACCCTCTTGCTGGGCTCAGGACACCAACAGGGCTGTGCTGACACCAGCTCCCTCTGGAAGTCCCACTTGGAGGCCTCCCAGTGGCTGGACCTGGCCCAAACCCTGGCTCCTGTTCTTCCCCTGCCCTCCGCATCCATCCCTATTGAGGGCAGCTCAGGCCACATTCCTGGGGGCCACCACCTTTGATGTCTGTCCCACCTCTCCTACTGCCAAGCCTGCAGCAGTACCCCAAATACTACTTTCCAAATAAACCCCTGAGTTAATTTATTTTGCACTTGTTGCTGGCCTGTTTATGGACAGCCCGTGGAGTCCATGATGTGCTGGAGGGGGTGAGGGTGGGGTTCAGGGAGGCAGTGAAGGCTGCAGAAGGCGGCAGTCAGAAAGTACCAGCCAGGTGGAGGTAGAGAACAGGTGCCTGTCATGAGCAGCCGCTTGGCAAAGCACACAATCTGGGTGTTAGAGAAAGTACGAATGAAAGGGAGAGAGACAGCCAGAGGATGTGGAGCAGCTGAAAACAGGGAGGGAGTGGTGAGTGACTCGGGCTGCCCACTGTTTGCAAATCTCCAGGGGCTTCTTCCAGGTGCCAGGCCTGTGCTGGGCACCTCCTGAGCCGTGGTCCTTGGCCATCCACCCACCCACTCGGGTCTGCTGCCTGTGTGTGAGCACCAGCTGCCTGCCCCCTTGAGCCACCTGCCTGAGTCAGGATGGCAGAGCCTTGCCAGGCATGTGAGCCACACAGGCAGGGAAGACACACACCTGTGGACCTGGGGAAGGGAGCTGGGACGCTGACGCCAGCTGATGCCAGGAAAGCAAACAGCCCAGAGGAAATTCCAGGCAAGTGTGAACTTAGACGAGTTTCTTCCTCTTTCTGCCTCACTGTCCAACCCACTGATTGGCTGTCCCCATCCCATCACCATAACAACTGCCTTTTTTTTTCTGAGCATTTACTGTACATCACATCTGAAACCAAAGTGCTTCCTGTCCACACCAGCTTGTCCACCCAACAGTCCTACCAGGAGGATCATCCAGGGGTGGCAGAGAGGATAATGAGGCCCACAAGAGGTCTGGGACCTGCCCACTCTGCATGCGGTCAGGGTGCTGGGAGCTGCCCTCGGGCAGGAGGGATCCAGGCGCCCTGCCAGTTGGTGGCGGGGCAGAACTTACCTCCATGGTGGCGGCTGCTGGCGGGCCGCTCCTGCTGGCAGCTGGCATCCCTTTGGGAGCCTGGGGGCTGCTCCCTCTCTGCAAAGCTCGAGTCTTCCTGCTCATTTGCCTCAAACTCTGGGATCTGGAACATGCTCTGGGCTGCAGGAGCAAGACAGGAGGGCCTCAGGACATGGGGGGAGGGGCAAACGGTGGCCACCCGAGACACGTTCTCCCTGGTCTCCTCTTCCACCCTAGCACCCCATCCCCACCCCCTTCAGGCCTGCTGGGTCTCCTGGCCCTGGCAAAGAGGCCCAGGGACTTTCAATCTCCCCTGGGGAGAGTCGGGGTGCTGTGGGGCATCCCCAGGCTCTTACCCAGGCCGCAGCCCGACCCGAGCCGCCGCCGCCGTTGGGGACCGGCACACAGGCCTCACCCCAAGCTCGATCGAGGCCCCTGACCCCGTCCCCGCCTGCCTCCCTGTAGTAGCCAGGACACCCTGCCTTAGTTGCTCGGGCAACGGGAACTGTCACCGGCCCGGTCCAATCAGCTCTCGCAATGAAAGCCGGGTTGGTCCCGGAGGCGGAGCCGCCTCCACCCGGGCCCACCTCCGCTGCCCGACCTTCCCCGGCCGGCCACTGCCTTCCTCCTCCTCTTCCTCGGTCCCTCCCCATCCTCCGAGATACCCAGATCCTGACTTACTCACGCCTTGGGCGTGTGTGGGAGCAGGGGAGGGCGTCTCCGGGGTCCCCATGTGGAATCTGGAAGCCCGCTTCAGGCCACTCAGGGGCCCTGGTTTCCCCCACTGTCAAGTGGGGATGATGAGACACCTGCCCCCAGGAGCCAAGTACACACTTTGTAAACAGTGCTGATGACTGTAGGTGAAAGGATTCGGTGAAGCCGTAATTGAAGCTCAGCGGTCGGATGCAATTATTGTTACGACTGCTACTGTTCCGCCTGGACTGGGTGACCCGGGCGGGAAGTCCCGCTCCCTCCTCCTCCTCCTCCAACGTCTTCTCCTCTCCTGCGTGGAAGCCTCGGGCGTCCCGCCTAAGGGACACCGCCTCGCGCCATCTCGGGATCACTCGAGATAAGACAGGGCACCTCCTCCCTAGCAAGATGAGTGGCCAGGCACGGGAGAAGGGACAGGGGCCCCTGTGAGGACGGACCGCAGGCTCCACAGGGCTGTGCGTCTGGCAGGCGGCGCGCAGGCGTCTGACCAGGTGAGCGGGAACCGCCCGGCCCAGGGCGCGGGGCGTGGGGGCGGACCGCCTGTGGGGGAGCTTTGGGGCCCCGCAGGTTAAGGGTGCCGGGGTTGGGGGGCGGGAGGCGGGGCTCGGAAGCCATCTTGGCTATGGGCGGAAGTTTCTCTCAGAAGCTGTGTGAGGGGGAAGTCGTTGCCGGTGTCACCCCGATTTGGGGATGAGGGGAGAGAAGCGTGGGAACTCGCGGTGGGCCCTTCTTCAGATACACAAGAGCTGGTGGCGGGGGAGATACAGTCCCTCCTCCCCGGGCGCCTCTCCCAGCTCCTTCTCGGACGCCCGCCGCTGCTGGTAGCCGGGGGAGCCCGCCGGCGGCGCACCTCGCGCCAATTCTCGAATGATTCTACGGCGGGCGCGGCGCGCGGCTGCAGAGCAGGGGCCAGCTCCTGCGCAGTTGGCGTAGCGAACGGCGCCCGCGCAGGCGCAGGAGGGGGCGGAGCAGCGGGAGAGCCGGGGAGCCCGAGGCCGGGGGTCCCGGCCACCAGCGCCGCGGCCCGTGGACCTTGGCATCCGCCTCCTCCCGCCTCCCGCTGCTGGAGAGCGGCCGCCGAGAGAGGGCGGCGGCGTCCGGAATCCCGAGGACGCTGCCGGAGAATTATAGGGGGGGAGAGAGCCCCTCCCCCCTCAGTTGGGGACCGGAGAGCGGGGCCTTCGCGGCACCCCCACCTCTGCCCTGAGCCGATGGGCCGCCCAGGACGGCTGCAGCGACCCGAGGCCAGCTTCCCCGTGCTTGGCAGCCCCGGCTCCGGGGCCTGCCGGGGGAGAGCGCACTCTCCCACCATCCTGTCTGCCCTAGAGGAGAGAGAGTGGGAGTGAGAGACCCCCGGTCCAGGCCGCCAGCCCCTCAAGGGCCAGAATCTCTCTCCTTGAGGGGTAAGGGCCTGCCACGCGTCTCCACACTCCAGCTCCCCAACTCTGCACCTGCGGTACCCCTGTCGTCTGCATTTATCTCCCCGCCCCCCAACTCTGTCCCGCATGCAGGCCCGCCGACTGTCATGGAGAGCAACCTGTCTGGCCTGGTGCCGGCCGCCGGCCTGGTGCCCGCGCTGCCCCCGGCCGTGACCCTGGGACTGACGGCCGCCTACACCACCCTGTACGCCTTGCTCTTCTTCTCCGTGTATGCCCAGCTGTGGCTGGTGCTGCTCTACGGGCACAAGCGGCTCAGCTACCAGACGGTGTTCCTGGCGCTTTGCCTGCTCTGGGCCGCCCTGCGCACCACCCTCTTCTCCTTCTACTTCCGAGATACCCCCCGGGCCAACCGGCTGGGCCCGCTGCCTTTCTGGCTCCTCTACTGCTGTCCTGTGTGCCTGCAGTTCTTCACCTTAACCCTCATGAATCTCTACTTTGCCCAGGTAACCGTGGGGGCCGGGGTTGGGGGATGGCGGGTAAGTCAAGGGTCCTCCCCATCCCCCCCCCAGAGGAATGACTCCCATCTCTGCTCCCCAGGTCGTGTTCAAGGCCAAGGCGAAACGGAGGCCGGAGATGAGCAGGGGCTTGTGGGTACCAAAGGGGATGGGGACGGGGGTAGGGGGCAGGGGGCAGCTTGCTGTAGCGACCCTGGGAAAGGTTCTGGAAAGCACCTTTTGGGGTGCCCCAGGTCCACTCTGGAATGGAGAAGGCTCTGCAAGCTCCTGCCCATGGAAACACTTCCGGGTGACCTTGGGCAGCAAGCGGCAGCCCTGTCACTTGCACGGTGTCTGATGGGTCCCAAAGAACGTGCTCGGGTACCCCTGGCTTACATACCTGCCCTGGGAGGGTGGTGTTGTCCATCTCGGCCTAGGTTAGGGATCTGAGGCTCAGCCAGGTCAGGCCAGGCGTTCAAGGTCATGGAGCCCAGAGGCAGAGCTGCCTCCCCTGTGACGTGGGGGTCTGGTGACTTGACAGCTGTCGGTCACCTTCTGGAGTCCTTGGGGAACCTCAGTTTTTCCATCTGCCAAGTGGGAGGAAGGAGAGTCACCTGAATTGTGACGGGCACGGCTTGGGGATGATGGCATGTGCCATGTGCCGCAGGCTGGCTGTCCGTGGGGCCTTCGTCGGGGCGTCACTGGTGTTCCTGCTGGTGAACGTGCTGTGTGCGGTGCTGTCCCGCCGGCGCCGGACGCAGCCCTGGGCCCTGCTGCTGGTCCGCGTGCTGGTGAGCGACTCCCTCTTTGTCATCTGCGCCCTGTCCCTCGCCGCCTGCCTCTGCCTCGTGGCCCGGCGGGCCCCGTCCACCAGCATCTACCTGGAGGCCAAGGTAGGGCACGCCCCCCACACACTGTCCAGCTGCTTGATGCCCACGCGTGACTTTTGGGGTCTCTGGGCAGTGGCAAAGGAAGCCTCCCTCTGAAGGTCCTCTGCCCTCTCTGCCAGGGGACCAGCGTGTGCCAGGCGGCTGCCATGGGCGGAGCCATGGTCCTGCTGTATGCCAGCCGGGCCTGCTACAACCTGGCAGCCCTGGCCCTGGCACCCCGCAGCCGGCTTGATGCCTTTGATTATGACTGGTACAACGTATCTGATCAGGTGAGTGGGTCCCTGCCCCCTGCCCCCTGCCCCCTGCCCCCTGCCTCCTGCCCCCTGCCCTTCCATCATCAGGCTGCAGACTAGCCTGAGCACCTGCCTCCCCTACAGGCAGACCTGGTCAACGACCTGGGCAACAAAGGCTACCTGGTATTCGGCCTCATCCTCTTCGTGTGGGAGCTGCTGCCTACCACCCTCCTGGTGGGCTTCTTTCGGGTGCACCGGCCCCCACAGGACCTGGTGAGGCGCCCCCTTCCTCTGCCTGGGGCTGGATGCTAAGTGAGGGGACCCTGGGCTGGCAGAGGAGGAGGCCTCACTGGGGGTTCCCTTCCCACAGAGCACCAGCCGCCTTCTCAACGGCCAGGGCTTCGGCTCGCGTTCCTACTTCTTCGACCGTGCGGGGCACTGTGAGGACGAAGGCTGCTCCTGGGAACACAGCCAGGGCGAGAGCACCAGGCAGGAGCCCCAGCACCCCTTCGCCCCACCCCCACCTGTGCTCAGTCCCTCCCTATGGTCTGGCCTGTGTGGCTGGAGGCCTCCCCTCCCCCTCTCCTGTGACCACAGCCCCGGGCACCGCCCTGGAACTGACCCTGTTTCTCTGCCCGCAGCATGTCAGGCAGCCTCGGTTCCAGCAGCTGGTATGGTGCCATCGGGCGTGAGCCGGGTTGGTGCGGGGCCACCCAGACAAGGACCACTCCCCTGCTCTTCTCCCAGGTGCCGGGAGTGGGCGGCCACCACCACAGTCTCTACTCCACCCCCCAGACGTGACCCACCTCCTGCCCCCTCTCCCGCGAGTACCTAGACCCTGTCTGCCTCCTCGGTCCCCTCTCCCCAGGCCCCTGTGCCAAATTTACCTGCCGCTTCTTGCCCAGGATCCTCTCCACTGGGGGCTGTGGCCGCCACCTCCTCTGGCTGGCTCCTTGCTGCTCCCCTCGTAGTGAGCTTGTGTCATCCCCCTGAGAGGGGGGACACAGCCCTGGTTGCCAGATGCCCACAGCACCCTGGCATGATCGCCACCTCCGCTTCCAGCTGGAGCCAGCTACCTGTACCTGCCAGTCAATAAAGTGTCTGTGCCCCTCCCCACCCTCCTGCTGTGTCCCACCTCCCATCTCCTCTGGGTTTACCTCGCTTTGACCTGGTGTGCCAAGGTCAGGCTACTGGGCTGGGCAAGAACCACATCCCCCCAACCCCCAAGACGGGCCCCCACCTTTGTGGCCCTGGGAACATGGTGCATCTTAACCCTGGGCATTGGGCTGGTTCCCCATCACTGCCCCCAGCCTGGCCTGCAGAGGAGACACTGGCAGGGTGACCAAGTTGAGATGGGGACAGCACTGTCCCTGTGACTGATGGTCCTGGGGCTCTGGCTACTTCTAGTGTGTAGTCCCTGGCTGTTCCTTTTGTGTCGCTGGCACACCTGGTGTCAGGCTCCATTTCCTGACCGTCCTAGCTCCTCAGAGCTCCTTGGGCCCGAGCTGACGCCTCAGGGCCATCCTGGGTGTGCCAGGCCCCTGAAGCCACCAGAGTGGGCACTTGAGACACAGAATCAGCCAGGCAGTAGACATTCTCATTTTCAGGAATTGATTGAAAATGTTGTCTGTGTCTACTCCTGTCACCGTGCCAACAAGAGTTTTCTGAGGCAAGACGCGCTGCTTTAGAAAGAGAAAAGTATCTGTTGATTTCAGAGGCAGAGGGGCACGGGGACACCCCCAGCCGCTGGCTCCCCTCACCAGAGGCCTGCGACAGTTGTGGCCAAGCCAGGCCTTTGCCAGGAGCGGGACCTGGCTGCATCTCCCACAGGGGTGGCAGGGACCCAACTTGTTGAGCCTTCACTCCCTGTTGCCTCTGGGAGTGCACACTGGGAAGCTGGGGAAGGGGGGTGGGACAGGACTCCAATCCAGACACTCTGAGGGGAGAGGTGGGCATCCCAGCCACCAGGGTCACATGCCTGCCCTGACAGTTTTTTGTTGACACAAAAATTGCTGGTGTCAGTGCTGTGGTGTTGCAGGTTAAGCCACCACCATGACATCAGCTCCATCTTGGAGCCAGCTGCCTACTAAAGTACCTGGGAAAGCTGTGACAGATACCCAAGTCCTTGGGTCCTTGGGCCTCTGCATCCACATGGGAGACTCAAAAGAAGCGCCCGCTCTGGTTGGCTCAGACCTGGCTGGGAAGCAAACCCCGGGGGATGAGGGATGTACCTCCCTCTCTGTGATGACCTTTTAGATAAATGAACTAAAAAAAAAAAAAAAAGCTAGCACCCAGCGTGGTGGTCTAGTGCCTAAAGTCCTCGCCCTGAATGCGCCAGGATCCCATATGAGCGCTGGCTCTAATCCCAGCAGCTCTGCTTCCCATCCAGCTCTCTGCTTGTGGCCTGGGAAAGCAGTTGAGGATGGCCCAAAGCCTTGGAACCCTGCACCCGTGTGGGAGACCTGGCCTGGAAGAAGATCTGGGCTCCTGGCTTCTGATTGGCGCAGCACTGGCCGTTGCGGTCACTTGGGGAGTGAATCATCATCATCGGATGGAAGATATTTCTCTGTTTCTCCTCCTCTCTGTATATATCTGACTTTCCAATGAAAATAAATAAATCTTAAAAAGAAAAGAGCTAGGGCCCTTGCAGTAGCCTAGTGGCTGAAGTACTTGCCTTGCATGCCCTGGGATGCCATATGGACACCGGTTCATATCCCAGCGGCCCCACTTTCTGTCCAGGAAAAAGCAGTAGAGGATGGCTCAAAGCCTTAGGACACTATACTTAGGTGGGAGACCTGGAGGAAGCTTCTGGCTCCTAGCTTCAGAGCGGCTCAGCTCCAGCCATTGTGGTCACTTGGGGAGTGAATCAATGGATGGAAGATCTTCCTTTCTCTCTTTTCTGTATATCTGACTTTCCAATAAAAATAAATACATTTTTTTTAAATGAAAAGAAAAAAAATATTTTAGGATACATCCTGGTGGCCACCAAGCTGTTTTGAACATTTAATTATATAGCTTGAGCATCTTTTTTGGAAGTGGTTCAGGGAGATTTGGAAATCTGAGCATTCAGTGGGCAGGCGGTTAGTCAGCCTTAAGGACTTAAGCTGCACACCAGGGGAGCACCAGGGGAGCACCCCCAGGACCGCAAGGGGAGCCCAGAGGCATCTGCGAAGTGGGGGAGAGCAGGGAGGAGCCGTGTAGGCGGTGAGAGAATGCTGCACCAGCTCCCACTGGAATTGCTGCGGCTAGCTCCCCAGGGAACCAAGATGCCACAGCCCTGGGTCTCCCCTTCCCAGTCGGCAGACCTCGGGTGGCCTCGGCGAGTTCCTCTCCCTCACTCTAGGATCCCCTTGCGGGGGATGCTTTCTCTTAAGTTCTGAGCCCAAGGGTCAGGCTGTCCCCAAGGGGCGGGCAGATGAGAAGCCTGGAAAATGCCGGGAGATGAACGAGGCGCCCGGCTGGAGCCTTGGGCTGCCCAGGCCGGGGCGTGCCGCTCGCCACGTTGGGGTTCCCGGCCGAGCCTAGGAGGCTGGACCCTGCGGCGAATCCTCTTCGGCTTCTCCACCACCTCCTGCGTCTCCCCAGAGCGGACTGAGGAACCCCGCGGGCCCAGGTAGAGAAAAGAGCTTCAGGGTGGCGGCGCCGGCGGCTAGCGCGCAGCGCGGCGCGGCTCGGCAGAAGGCGCGGCGCCGGAAGGGTTAAGAGCGGGAGGAGGGGGCTTCGGCGCCCGGAGTGTGTGTGTTGCGGGGGTCCCAGCCCTGGCGGCCGCCCGCTCCGCCCCTGCTGCTGCCACCGCTCCCTCTGTGACCCATCCGGCACCGGCGAGGCCGCGCTGGAGTCCGGGCCGCAGCCGCCGCGGGGCTGACAGTAAGTGCATGGAAGGCACGGGGACCCTTGTGGCCTCACCCTGAGCAGGGAAGACCACCTCGGATTCGTGGGTGCCTTCAGGAGCAGTGCAACCGTGCGTCCTGCCGCTCGTCACGCTCCTAGGCGTCGGCGTGAGGATGCGGGGGAGGCGGTGGGGAGAGCCGCGCCGGGGCGCAGTGTCCGCGGAGGCGGGCGCGGGGCGGTGGTTCAGGCAGAGCACACGTGCGCGCCGGCGACCGGGGTGCCTCTGTCGGGCCGGCGCGCCCCGCAGGGTGCCAGAGGGCGCGGGGATGCGTGTGTGTAGTCCCCGAGGCGCGACACCTGCAGCCGCCCGGTGGAGCGCGGGCATTGCCTCCCGCTCTCCCGGAGGCTGACAGCAGTCTCGGGGGCTGCCGCACCAGTTCGCCCCTCCCGTCCCGCGCCCTGTGGAAACCGCGTGCCCTCCCCGCCCCGCTGCCCGCCTCTCCGCCTAGCTGTCATTCGGGCGGGACCCGCCCAGGGCTTCCTCGAAAGCCTGGCTGGGCGCAGGGGACCCTAGAGGCTGCCTCCCCGGCCCGGCGGGTACAGCTTGGGAGCAAAGAGAGACGGGCGGGAGGGAGAAGCGGGGATGGTGCCACCGTCGCCGCCCCGCGAGCCAGGGAGGGACCCGCCAGCCCCCGTCTCGCCCTGCGCTGCCTCCCTCTGCGCCCCCCCTGCCTCTCCATGGAAGGCATGTCCCTCGCCCCCCGCCAGGTTCCCCGCATTTCCTCGCTCCCCCTAGGCAGACTCAGGCACTTTTCTCCCTGCTCATCCTCCTTCCTCTCCCTTCGCGGTGCCAGAGTCTCTTCTCACCCCCTGGAGTGCCCCTGCAGGTAAGGTGGAGGCTGAAGTGGGAGGCTGCTGTGACCCTGTCCCAGGATCCAGCCAGAGAGGTGTGACCAGGACATCCGTGGGCCAGGAGGACTGGGGATCCTGGAGGAGGAAGTGGGGTGTCTGGTCAGTCTGCTGACTGAAGAATCCCTGGTTCTGCCCGCAGTGACCGCCACTCCGCCGCAGGAGCCCCCTGCTCGGACTCCCCCCGTGGGTAGTGGATCCAGCCCGGCACCCGGGCGCGCCATGCGCGGAACCACACTGCTGGCTCTGCTGGCGCTGGTGCTGCTCTATCTGGTGCTGGGTGCCCTGGTGTTCCAGGCCCTGGAGCAGCCTCACGAGCAGCAGGCCCAGAGAGGGCTTGGGGAGACCCAGGACAAGTTCCTGAGGGACCATCTGTGCGTGAGCCAGCAGGAGCTGGGGCAGTTCGTGGAGGTGCGTGTGGGGAGGGGGGTGAGTCCTCAAGGCACCAGCAGCATGCCAGGTGGCCCTGTGCTAGCTGCTTGCCCGTGACATCCCTGAGGGATACAGGGATCCTTTGGGAGGGACACACCCTGCATGGCAGCCTTGGGGGTCATTTTATGTTTCTTATGGAGCCTGGTCCAGGCCTGGGTGCCAGGGCTGTCTCTCTGTGTGTGCTGGTGGCTGATGGGAATGGCTGGAGAACATGCTATCTTTGTACAGGTGTAAAGCACCTGCTGAGTTTGCCAGAGACTCCAGGGCGTCCAGGGGAGGTGTGGATGCCCACTCAGCCACAGATACCTCTGTAAATACAAGCATATCCCCAGGGTGATGCTTCCCTTTGCTAAAACTGGCATCCCTGCCTCCACCTGGCATCCCTGCCTCCACCAATTCCTATATGTTTTTGGAGTCGCAGATGCTTCAGGGAGGCCCAAGAACGCCATGAGCTCTCCCCTTCTGCCTGCATGAGTGAACAGGAGCTGGTGGCTGGGGCGAGTCCCTTCTGTGCCAGTGTGGATGCCAGAGGTGGGCGAGTCACCTTTGGACACTGGTGTCTCCCTGAGCCAATTCTCCACCCACTGCGATACTGCTGGGTTTTCTCATGCTCTAACTTTAATAAATGAAGAGTCCCCTGCCCCTGACACACATACACACACACACACACACACACACACACACACACACACCTCATCCCTTGCCTGTTCTTTGTGAAGGGAGGGACCTCAGCTTCCTATCGGACTCCCAAAATTAGGCAGGACCCGGGGGGGCAGAGGTGAAGGAGGAGTGGGGCTGGGATGCGGGTGACCTGACATTTCCGGACAGCGAGCTGATGGATGGCACTCAGAGAGGTTGGGGTGGAGTGACTGGCCACACCGCAGGGAGGAAGGGAGGGAATCTGACCTATTTTATCTTCAGAACTGGAGTGCTTTTCTCCCTTCCCCTGCCCCCACGGATAAGAAAGAAGGGAAAGAGGAGGCAGGGATGGAAGGGCAGGAGACAACGGTTTCATTTCTCTTCCATTCCCGGGGGTGCAACAGTGTGGAGCTACTGTGTGTTAGGTGCCACAGCCTCATGCAGAGTGGAGGGCAATGGGTGTTGGGAAGGAACAGGTGTAGGCGGTGCTGTGGAGGAGAATGTCCCATGTAGGGAAGACGGATCCATGGATGGATCACCGTGGTGTGCGGCCGACAGGGAGCCCTCTCTCCATCTGTGTCCAGCACCTTCTGGGTGCGTGCCAGGTGCAAGCAGGGAGCTGTCAGGGGCTATTTGGAAGAGCTGGTGATGGTAGGGAAGGTAGGGAACCAGGGCAGAGGTTAGGGACCAGACACCGCCAGGGAGGGGACCAGCAGGGGACTAAAGTGGGGAAGCTGGCATGCTCCCTCTGCAGCCTATGAAGTTAGCAGATGCCCAGCTGTCGGAAGCAAAAATTAGAGCGCCTGTGATGACGAAGGGCTTTCGGCACCTTCAGGAGAGAGTTCATGGAAAAAGTATTGGCCAAATAAAAATGAAACCACTTTTAATCAGACACTTCACCTCTTGCTTTTATTTAAGAACACTTCTTTACAGGAAATGGAATCATCTCAAAATCTGGTGGCCAGGCTGCTGCCACTTGGCTTGCCATGATGGGGTCCCTGGGGAGAAGGCTGGGGGTTGGAGGGAAGGGAAGTTGAGACGAGTTTGGAGAGGAAGCTTGTGGGCTTGTCTGGGCTGGGGAATTCACAGCTTCCTCCACAGACAGCTGAACAGTGACTTGTTAGAAAGGACCCCAGCCAGGGCCAAATCAAGTGACAGCCGCTGCCCTTCTGCCCTAGATCTGCCATCTGGGGAGGGGCTCCTGCTGGACCCCTCTCATCCTCCAGACACACACCCTGTCCCCACCCGCACCCGGCTTCCTCACCTGCAGGTTTCCAAGTGGGACCTCTGTATTTGTATCTACTGAGTTATGAAGCTCAGGATTTGACTGGGACCTCGTGGGGCTGGGATATGTGTGCTGTGTGTGTGTCATGTGTGAGCATGCTTGCATGGAACTCTTCCTGCAGGAAGAGTCCCTAATTTCCGTGACATTGTCCAAGACTCAAACCCAGCACGCTCAGGGGCAGCAGGAGGACGAGGTCTGTGGGCAGCTGGGGGTTTCCCAGGGTTTAAGTCCCAGTAGGGATGGATTTGACAAGTGTGGTGCTTACTCTGTCCTAAGGGACTCTGTCCTAAGGGACTCTTCACAACAAATCTAGCAGGTGCTCCCACCTGCCCAGGTTCACACAGAGCCATGGTTTGCATCCAGGCAGTTGGCTCCCAGGGTGGACATCTGTTGTGTGGGACTAGGGAACAGACCAAGGTTTGTAGTCTCTTGTGGAAGTCCAACCAGACTGCCTTGCAGGTGGCTCTGGCTTCTGGGGAGCTGTAAAGAAGTCTGTCCCAGGGGTCGGGGGTGAGGAGAGGGCAGAGCTGGGTGTGGGCCAGAACGGGAAGAACGCCTGAGGTTCCTCCTTCTGCCTCTCGTCCCGCAGGAGGTGGCTACCGCCCTGGGAGAGGGTGCCGACCCTGGGACCAACTCGAGCAGTAACAGCAGCCACTCGGCCTGGGACCTGGCCAGTGCCTTCTTTTTCTCAGGCACCATCATCACCACCATCGGTGGGGGAAGAGGCCGGGACTTGGGGCGGGGCAGTGGCAAGAAGCTCCCTGGGTGTGTGTGTGTGTGTGTGTGTGTGGGGAAATGCCAGACCCTGTATCTCTCTGCTGCCCTTCTCTGCCCAGGCTACGGCAATGCAGCCCTCCGCACTGATGCCGGGCGCCTCTTCTGCATCTTTTATGCGCTGGTGGGGATTCCGCTGTTTGGAATTTTGCTTGCTGGGGTAGGGGACCGACTGGGTTCTTCTCTGCGCCGTGGCATCGGTCATATTGAAGCCATCTTTCTGGTGAGAGCCTGTGCCCTAGGAGCCACACTACCTTTCCCCAGGTCCCCGAAGGGAGGTGTGTGTGTGTGTGTGTGTGTGTGTGTGTGTGAGAGAGAGAGAGAGAGGGTGGAAGGGCAGAAGGTGCAGGGGTGACGGCCGGCGGTCAGCTCTCTCCAGGTTCTGCGCACCGCCCCTCCCCTGCAGAAGTGGCACGTGCCCCCGGAGCTGGTGCGAGTGCTGTCGGCGATGCTCTTCCTGTTGGTGGGCTGCCTGCTCTTTGTCCTCACGCCCACCTTCGTGTTCTGCTATATGGAGAAGTGGAGCAAGCTGGAGGCCATCTACTTTGTCATAGTGACGCTCACCACTGTGGGTTTCGGCGACTACGTGGCCGGTGAGGCCGCCTTTCCGCGTGCTTGGGCCCTGCCCCTCTCGGCAAAGGCCTGGGGGCTGTTTGCGCGCTCCCAGCCCCGCCTCTTGTCCGTCACGGGACGCACCACCTCATTCCTGCAGTGCCGCCTGCACTCTGGCGTACTTGCATGCCTGCTCCCCTACGCATGCTCACATGTGTCCTCTTCATGAAAACTTACCTTTCCGTGTACATTCACCCATTGCCCTGGGGTGGGGAGGAGGTGGTGCTGGCTAGGGAGAGGACAGTGAATCAGCGGCTTACACTCTTGTCCCCGGGGGGTCAACTTCTAGGCGCCGGCCCCAGGCAGGACTTTCCAGCCTACCAGCCGCTAGTGTGGTTCTGGATCCTGCTGGGCCTGGCCTACTTCGCCTCGGTGCTCACCACCATCGGGAACTGGTTGCGAGTGGTGTCCCGTCGCACTCGGGCGGAGGTATGCCGCCCCAAGGGTTGGGGCTGCGCCTGCGCCTTAAGGCTCAATTGCGCCACCACCTGCAGCAGGTTGCCCAAATGGCAGTGTCGCACGTGTGTGTTGCTCCTCAGGGCAAACTCGGATAAATTTGCAGGCGACTTTTACTTATTTGCTGGTTCAGCAAATAAAAATGTAGAAAACCTGACTGGCTAAATGGTGAATTTCAGGCAAACATTTTCGTTGTAAGTTTTGCCCATGCAGTATTTGGGATATACTTAATACTCAACTTTTCTTTGTTATTTTTTGAAATTTAGATTTAATGGGGAACTCATTAGTCTTTTGCAAGGCTACCAGAAGGAAGGATTCAGCCAGTGGGTTATCCCAGGAAGAGCTGAAAAAAAAAATAGTGGTTTTGGGGGAGAAGGGGACGCTTGGATGGAATCAAGGGGTCATGCAGGCTGCAGGGGGGACCTGTGCGATCCAGAGTCCCTGGGCAAGGGTTGCTGTTCCTCCCCACACAGATGGGCGGCCTTACGGCGCAGGCTGCCAGCTGGACCGGCACAGTGACGGCGCGGGTGACCCAACGCGCCGGACCCGCCACCCCACAGCCACCGCCGCCTCTGGAGAAGGAGCGGCCACCGCTGCCTCCGGCGCTCTGTCCCGCACAGCCCCCGTCCCCTGCGCCCCCGGAGAAGACCGAGACGCCTTCCCCGCCCACGGCGTCCGCCTTGGATTATCCGGGCGAGAACTTGGCCTTCATCGATGAGTCCTCGGACACGCAGAGCGAGCGCGGCTTTGCACAGCCTCGCACAGCGCGGGGACGCCGCCGCCCTAACCCTGTTAGGAAGCCCGCGCGGCCCCGCGGCCCAGCGCGGCCCCGAGGCAAAGGCGTGCCGGTGTAGGGCAGGATCCCTGGCCCGGGCCTGTCTAAGGGCTCTGCTTCTGCCCTGGTTCCCTGGCATGCTTGGCCTGTTTGACCAAAGAGCCCTCTCCGGACGCGGCTGCAGTGTGGGGCGGCAGCCCCGCCCCGGCCCCATTGCTCCTAACTTCCAGCCCCTTTCAGCCCTCCCAGGCTTTCTGTGTGGCTGCCCTGGGGGCCGGGTCTGGCCCTCACAGCACCTCCTAGCTGTGCCTCCAAATCTGCCATCAATAAACTCAGGCGGTTGGCCCCGCAGCAGGAGTGCGCGCTAGCCGGGAGCAGGGGTGGGGAGCGAGACGGGGTGCGGGAGGGGGCTGGCTTGCAGCAGGGCCCCTCTGGCCTCCTGCGATCCTTCCCGCTTCCCACGCTGGGCTCACAGCTCCAGGTCTGTGCCTGGGTAGGATAGGACGTGAGGGTCGGCTCCAAGTGGGCTGTGCGTTTCCCCTTTGCGCACAGATATTGCGAAAGCGAGGGGGTTTGGCAGGACACAGGTATCCAGGGTTATGGTGCGGGGGTGGGGGTGGGGACTGCCAGTTCAACTCTCTGGGGGCGCGAGACCCCCACCGCTGTGTGAGAGGGGGAGCCCGCCCCCGCGCCCCTCCCCCGTTCGTGGAGCGTGACCCTGAGACCTGTGGCGACTGGGTCCGTTGAGGGCGGAATCATGGAGGAAAACCTCTTTAAAGTGAGAAAAATCCTTCACCCCACGCGGCGCCTAGATTTTTTTTTTTCCCCACCAGTCTCCTAGCTCTCCCTCCGTCCCCCCACCCCCTGGGCTCCTTCGCTCTGTGTGGTCCGCAGGTGTCGCCCAAGTCCCAGGAGCGCCAGAGCTCCCAGCGGAGCAGCGAGCACGACATCCGGAATCTGTGGACCACGGCCACGCTGTCGCAGACGCAGCTGCACCTGCCGCTGTCCTACTTCTGCGAGAAGTTCGACGAGGACGGTGGCACCGTGCGTACCTCGGCTCCCGGCTGGCTCAGCCCGGAGGAGCTCTGGAGGGAGGAGGAAGTGAGCTCCCCCAAAGGGGATAGGACGCGCCTGGAGTCGGAGCCCCGGGACCAGCACACCTTGCTGGACCAGCAGCTGCACCGGGGCAGCTCGGAGGAAGGCCACGTGGAGGAGGACGACGAGGAATCCAATCTGTCCAGCGGTCAGTGGGGCCTGGCTCGCCGGCGTGGGGAGGGAGGTGGGGACGGGATAACAGGACTGGCCGATCTGCGTTTCTGTCGCTCTAATAACATCGGGGCGCGAGGCAGAGCCGGGACGCTTGCGCTCCGAGGTTTTGGGGGGCCTGCGCCCAGTTTGCCTCGGTTCCAGCAGCCGGCTGTTCTCGGGGCGCCCTCTGCCGGGAACTTTACGCTGGCCCCTGCAGCCGGGTGACCCCAGGGCAGGCTGGACGGCCCACGCGGATCCTCCCACCCGTGGAGACCACGGAGTTGACCTTCCGTGGGAGGATTTGCGCTCCTGGAGGATGTAACGAGCCACCGTCGGGCACAGCCTAGGATTCACAACCCCACCTGCTCTGTGGCTTCCCTTCCCATTTTCCTTTTTCCTTAAGATACGCTTATTTTACAGAGAGAAAGAGACAAAGGAAGTTTTCCATTCATTGGTTCACTCCCCAAGTAGCTGCAATGGCCAGAGCTGAGCCAACCTGAAGCCAGGAGCCAGGAGCTTCTGAGTCTCCCATGCGGGTGCAGGGTCCCAACGCTTTGGACAATTCTTGACTGCTTTCCCAAGCCATAAGCAGGGAGTGGGATGGGAAATGGAGCGGTTGGGACATGAATTAACACCCATAATGGATGCTGGTGCCACAGGGTGGAGGAATAGCCCACTGTGCCACCACACTAGATTCTTCCCCTACTCTCCAAATTCTAACAAAAATATTTCTCAACATTTATTAATGTGCATAGGTCACAAGATCTCTCCTTTTTTTTTTGTAAAAAAAAAGAGATTAATGTGAGGTATAGAGACTCTTCCATTGCTTGTTCAGTCCCCAAACAGCCGTAACGGCCTGCAGCCAGGAGCTTCTTCTGAGTCTCCCATGTGGGTGCAGGGTCCCAAGGCTTTGGGCCACCCCCCCACTGCTTTTCCAGGCCACAAGCAGGGAGCTGGATGGGAAGTGGAGCAGCTAGAACTCTAACTGGCACCCATATGGAATGCCTGGCACTGTGCCTCAACCTGCCACGGTCACAGCGCGGTCACAGTGCTGGCCTCTCCCTCTCTGCTTTCCTGTGGGAATTATAAGTTTAAACATGGCAGCCTGCACAAGCAGCCACTCTGATGGCCCCATTTTACAGAATTTGAGGGTTAAAATGTTCTGTCACTGGCTGTCACTTTGGTCTCACCCTATGGGTATTCAGAACTGGAAGTCAGATGGCTGTTAACCATGGCCTTACCACCTCCACACAAGGCAGTCCCTGGGCTGGTGGAGTCCCTCCCCGGGGGGAGGAGGAAGGGCAGCAGGTGCATGTGTGGGACTGACCGCTCCCCTCTCTCCTTCCAGACAAGTCCTTGACCCTGTCCTTCACCAATGTGTCCAAGCACCCGCCCCACCGTGCCTACTGGGCAGAGCAGCAGAACAGGGTCAGAGGGGGCGAGTAGGGGGGAAGGTGAGAGGGGCCATGGGAGAGCCTGCCCACTGCGGGCACCTGAGCCTGTTTTGCTGTCCCTCCAGCTGCCGCTGCCCCTGATGGAACTCATGGAGAATGAAGTGTTGGAAATCCTCACTAAGGCGCTCCAAAGTGAGCCTCCCAACCCCCAAGCAGTGTCCACCAAGGGCCTTAGGGGGTCCAGCCTGGCTAGTTCCCTCCCTGGCATCCACAGATGTCTCAGGGGGCTCTTAAGTGGCCCCTCCATGACCCAGGAACGACACTCCCGTGGCTTGGCTTCCTCTCTGTGGGTGGAACTAGGAAGTCAGTGAGTTCCTTGGGGGCTAATGGCTCTCCCATATGCCAAGTGGTCTAGTCTCAGGGAAGCGTCCAGTTGAGGACTGGGAGTACTGTCCCTAGGCCTGCTCCCAGCCCTGGCTCTCATCCATCTGCACCTTAACACTTAGCACCTTAGAGCTTCCCAGGTCTCCCCATCAGATCCTTCGTGCGGAGCCAGCTGGTGAGGCAGCTTGGCATGCGGCTCACTGCCCTGGTCCTAGGCTACCGGACAGAGATCGGCAGGGACCACTTCTTGACCAAGGAGCTGAAGCGCTACATCGAGGGACTCAAGAGGCGCCGGGGCAAGAGGCTGCGCGCCACTGCCTACTGACACCCCCGGCCACCCTGTCCAGTCCCCAGACCGGAGCCCGACCCCATGTGTGTCCGACTGCAGCCCCGGAGAAATAAAGAGACCGCTTGTGCGCGGGAGCCCCGGAGAAAACAGTCTGTGGCCGTGCGTGAGTCCGTGCGTGGCAGCCGCGGGAGGCGGACGCACGTGGCCCCGCCCTGCCTCGTGACCTTCATCCGGTCACCGCAGTGACCTTGAGCAGTGTCCGACCGCGTCCCCTCCTGTTCTGCTGCCCAGGGACTCGCAGTCCGGGGCTCCTCGCAGGTTTGAGGTCTGACGCTCCCACTCTGGACCGCGCAGCCTTGCGGGGACACCGGGTCTCTGCGGCTCCAGTGCCCCAGGGCGCGGGGGAAGGGGAGAGACTGGGGCAGCGCCTCCCCCTTGCGGGCAGGCTAAGCCCCGCCCCTCATAAATATGCAGATATCCCTGGCTCCCGCTCGCCCGGCCCTCTCGTTTACGTGAGCTTGCCCCGCCCCTGCGGCCACTGAGCGACCTCGCCCCGCCCGCCTCTCCGCCAGTACTCTCCGCCCACTCAGTGACGAAGGAGCGCTCCTGGCTCCACCCGCTCCCGGCTCAGCTCCCCTTTTCCCTTGGCGCCGCTAGCCACGCCCCTTTTGCGACCATGGAGGACAGTGCGCAACCGCGGGGCGTGACCTTCGCGAAGGCCCGCCCCAGCGGCAGCGCCAGGTTCCGCCCCATCCCGCCGGACACGCAGGCGCCGCCCCTCCCCGCTGGTCTGATTAGCATAGCGCCGGGCCCCGCCCCCTGCTTTGCATGCGCGCGGCCGGCCCCGCCCCCGCTGTCAGCTGGAGGAAGCGGAGTAGGAAGCGGCCGCGATGTCCTTTTGTGTCCTACAAGCCGCCAGCGGCGCCGCCGAGTGAGGGGACGCGGCGCGGCGGGGCGGCGCGGCCCGAGGAGGCGACGGAGGAGGGGCCGCCCGCAGCCCCCCTCGGCTCACCCCGCCGCTCCGGCCGCTCGGCCCTCATGCCTGCCCGCCCGGCCTGCCGGAGCCCCAGGTCCGGGGGCGGAGGGGGTGGGCGGGCGGGGCGCGGGGGCCATGTGCGGGCGGGCGCGGGGCGGGCGGGGGGCCGGCCCCGGGTCACGGCCGGGACCTGGTCCAGCAGGAGCGCGGCGGCGTCGGGGGTCCTGGCGGGCCGGCCTGGGTCAGGCTCGGGCCCCGCTGCAGCCCGGCACTCGGAGCATGCCTGGGTTTCGGGATCGGGGGGCCGGGGTGGGGGCGTCGGTGGGCTGTAGATGAGGGGTGCAGGGGGGCGGCGGACTCGCTGCCGGGGAAGGGGCTGGGGAGACCACGTGGGGCGCCCCCGGGCCCCCCTCCTCTCTGGGTCAAAGGTCACCGCACCGGCCGAGGAGGACTTCTTCCTCTTCGGTCCTCCCCGCTGACTTCCTGATATAACCTGGTAGCGATCCCCCCCCCACACACCGCGGGTGGAGGGGGAGGGGAGCCAGCAACTTGAGGCAACTTCCCCGAGGTGTGCGCGGGGTAGGAGTGTGTGTGCGCGCCTGTGCCGCAGGGGTGTAGGAGAGCGCGTGCCCCGGGCCAGGGAGCCCCGCGTTTGCTTCTGCCGCCGCCGTGGGCTTGTGGCTGGGACGGGGCGTGCTGGGACACGCGGGGTGCGTGCGTCAGGCGTGAGGCTTCCCTTGTGTGTGTGTGTGGGGGGGGCGTGAGGGCCTGGGGAGAGAGTGTGGGAGCCAGCGTGCGGCTCTGAGCGCGGAGTGGGTTTGCTGCAGAAGAGGGAGGGAGGCCCGTGGGCTGGGGTGGGGGTAGGCCAGGGGTGAGCGTCCCTGTGGGAGTATGACACCTGCTCTGGGACCTGTGTGCCTCGCAGGGTGCTCCTGAGTGGAGATGCCCAGCCGGGGTCCCCTGGACATCTTGCAGGGGGAGGAATTGTGAGGCTTTAGGCTGGGGGCCCCACGGAGCAGGGGTTGGGGGGGCTGGAAGTTTTAGGGCCTGGGATGGAATAGGGAGCAGGGGCTTCCTGGCTTCTCCCAGTCTTCCAGCAGGGAGTCCTGGAGTCGGTTCCCATGGCAACACTGGGGGGAGCACTTCTTCCTGGGCAGCCATGCCTTGGACTCTGGCCCCCTTTTCCCCCTAGCAGGACCTGGACGCCTGGCCCCTCGCCCAGTGTTGGGCAACCCTGGTGGCAGGGTGTCTCCCCCAGGCCTGCCTGTGTATCCTGACAGGTCTCTCCCTGCAGGTGACCAGCGCCATGTCCAGCCAGGTGGCGGGCATTGAGCCACTCTACATCAAGGCCGAGCCAGCCAGCCCTGACAGTCCCAAGGGCTCCTCGGAGACCGAGCCTGAGCCCCCCGTGACCCTGGCCTCGGGACCGGCTCCTACCCGCTGCCACTCAGGCCACAAGGAGGAGGAGGATGGGGAGGGGGCTGGGCCTGGCGAGCAGGGCGGGGGCAAGCTGGTGCTCAGCTCCCTGCCCAAGCGCCTTTGCCTCGTCTGCGGGGATGTGGCCTCTGGCTACCACTACGGCGTGGCATCCTGTGAGGCCTGCAAAGCCTTCTTCAAGAGGACCATCCAGGGTGAGCACCCCCGGTCCCCTGCCTCGTGCCCCGTGGGTGGCATATGACCCCCTTCAACTTCAACTGAGGCTGCCAGTGCGGCCCACCTACCTCCTTTAGGCCTCCCGTGTGAGGTATGGCCCTTTAAAGGGAAAGACGGAAGGGGTGGGGGGCATGCCAAAGGGTGCAGGGTACTCCTGGGACCAGGGTGCGTTGGTCCCGTGTTTGCCTGGTGGGAAACTCCAGAGGTCCCTGCGTGTTCTGGTGGCTGCTTACTCCTCCCAGCATGGAACATGCTTCCCCATTATCAGACTCTCCAAAGTGTTACCCCCGTGGCCTGAAGTCTTGTAGGTGTGCTCGGCAGGGGCTGCCTGCTGCTTCCAATCCCCAGCTTTGGGTTATCTTTGCAGTTCTAAAGTCGTTAGTTCTTGTCCTCACTTCCCAGTTCAGGGGAGTGAGCAAGAAGTGACATCATTGCTGTTGATGTTTTTATCTAACCATGGGAACTGTGGAGATAATGTGGAAAGCAAAATACAGCCTTCCCTGCAGCCTGTGCCTTGGGCTGGGCTCGCCCCTCAGGCGGTTAGACACCCACCTGTATCATGGCCCAAGTGCCGCTGCAAAAGGGAGATTTTGGACTTTTTGGTTTTTTTTTAAGTCTTACTTATCTGAAAGTAGAGAGACAAAAAGAGATCGGTTTGTCTGTTGGTTTCCAAACACCTTGCCAAGCAGCCAGGCAGGGCCGGGCCAGGCCAAAGCCAGGAGCCAGGAGCTCCATCCAGGTCTCCCGTGTGGGTGGCCGGGACCCAAGTCCTTAGCCATCCCTGGCTGTGGCCTCCCAGGGTGCGCATTAGGAGGAAACTGGATCTAGAGACAGAGGCGGGACTTGAACCCAGGCACTCCCCGATGAACTGTGGATGTCCTAAGTGGCAGTTTAGTTGCTGCACCACAAGGCTGCCCCAGCACTGGGATTCCAACTTGGGTTGTTGGAGGTACACAGCTGAAGCTCTTAAAGCCCTGTTTATTGTTGATAACAGGGCTCACCAGCTACGGGCCCAGTTTCCTTTTGAGTGGAGAGGCAGCAGGCCCTGCCTGGCATCTCCTGCCACACATTCCCTCCCCTTCCACTGTGTGCTGTCGAGCGATGTCGGTGTAGGCCAGCAGTAATCTGGAGCCCATGGTGAGCCGGGCTTTTTTTTTTTTTTTTTTTTTTAAGATTTATTTTTATTATTTTTTATTGGAAAGGCGGATATACAGAGAGGAGAGACAGAGAGGAAGATCTTCCATCCGATGATTCACTCCCCAAGTGAGCCGCAACGGGCCGATACTATGCCGATCCGAAGCCAGGAGCCTCTTCCGGGTCTCCCACGCGGGTGCAGGGTCCCAAAGCTTTGGGCCGTCCTCAACTGCTTTCCCAGGCCACAGGCAGGGAGCTGGAAGGGAAGCGGGGCTGCCGGGATTAGAACCGGCGCCCATATGGGATCCCGGGCGTGCAAGGCGAGGACTTAACCACTTGCGCCACCGCGCCGGGAGAGCCGGGCTTTTTAGCTGCACACTCTCCTTCCGTTTTTCCCATGTGCCTTTGTATGAATCCTGGGTATTATTGTTCGAGTTGTCCAAGCTGAGCAGGCTGAATGAGTGTCCAGGGGACTCGGGGGTCACATGATGGTGAGTGGTCCCATGGGCACAGGCCCCAGGCAGTCCCTGCTAGAACCCATGGGGTTCACATGCTCAGTTCAGGCAGCTCCGACCTTGGAGACACAGCTGGGACTGCAGCAGGGAGCAGAGAAACAGTGACTTGCATGGAATTGCCCTGAGACAGCTGTGGTATGTGCTGGAAGGTGAGGGGCAGGGTGTGTGCCAGCTGCTCCAGGAGGACTGCCCCGAGGAAGTGTCCTGACCTGAGGGTAGCCATCCAAAGTGGGCTGAGAGAAAGCACAGCCCAGGGAGTGACTCTGATGGCCTGCTGGCTCCCTGGGCTGCTGCATCCTGCCGTCGCCCGGGAGGTCGGGAGCGGCGCCAGCACTGCCTGTGTTCTCAGGCTGTGACTCGCTCTCCTGCTTGGGCGGACACTGGAGCATGGAGACAGGAACCCAGAAGATGAATGGGCTGCTAGGGAGCAGGTTAGGTAGTGCCAGGCAGCCAGGAGATGGCTGGATCCCTGCAGAGAGATGGGGCAGGTGTAGGCTGCAGATGCCACTTCAGTGTGGGTCAGCTCAACCTGAGAGGGAGCCGCTGACGGGGGGGGGGTGCCAGGACAGCGCTGGGATTCGCCAGAGAGATGCTCAGATACCCAGAGTGGCTGCTGAGATGGGAGCGCAGTGGGAGTGCCCAGGTGTCAGTAGGAGTGGAAGGAAGCAAGTCAGTGGTGTCAGGTACCCCCTGCTTGCCCTTGGCAAGAATAGGCAAGGACAATGTGGCTTGGCCACAGTACCTGACCCCAGTCCCTTCTTGTCCTGGTAGAGTCCCCTGCCCAGTGGCTCTTGCACTCCGCCCCCCAGCCCCACCTTACTCATGGAATCTCATTCTCCCTTTCCTCCCCTTTGCCCGGGAGAGTCAGGGCCATCCTCCTCTCCTGGGCCAGGGCCTGGGGCGGAGGCCGCCCCTGAAATCCCACCTCTTGCCCACAGGGAGCATTGAGTACAGCTGCCCAGCCTCCAACGAGTGTGAGATTACCAAGCGGAGACGCAAGGCCTGCCAGGCGTGCCGCTTCACCAAGTGCCTGCGGGTGGGCATGCTCAAGGAGGGTGAGCGCCGGGTGGGGTGCGGGCGGGGCGTGGGCAGGGGCTGGGCACCTGCTGCTGAGCAGGCCAGGGCAGGGGGAGCCTCGGGGGGTGCAGAGCCAGTCAGCCTGGCCCCCACAGTCACAGTCCTGTCCTGCCACCCAAGGAGTGCGCCTGGATCGTGTCCGGGGCGGGCGGCAGAAGTACAAGCGGCGACCAGAGGTGGACCCGCTGCCCTTCCCCAGCTCGTTCCCTGCCGGCCCCCTGGCAGTAGCTGGAGGCCCCCGGAAGACAGGTGAGGGAACCCTGGGGTGCTTGGGGCTGCAGGGCTTGGCGGGAGGGAGGGGAAGGCAGGTGTGGTAGGCGTCAGCTGCCCAGCGGGATGCTTCTTAGAGCATGGAGACTCAGCTCCTGTTATGACATACTTGTATTCGCAAGAATTAGTGAAAATACCCTTTATGGCACCAAACACCAAGTAATATGGCTGAGAAGTGGAAAAGGTTTTTTTCTTTTAGGGATTTGTTAGAGAGGAAGAAAAGAGACCTTCTTTTTTTTTTTTTTAAGACTTATTTATTTTTATTGGAAAGTCAGATATACAGAGAGGAAGATTTTCCGTCTGATGGTTCACTCCGCAATGGCTGGAGCTGAGCCAATCAGGAGCCAGGAGCTCCTCCCAGGTCTCCCATGGGAGTGCAGGGTCGGCTTTGGGCCGTCTTCAACTGCTTTCCCAGGACACAAGCAGGGAGCTGGAGGGAAGCAGGGCCACCAGGATTAGAATCAGTGCCTGTATGGGATCCCAGCGCATGCAAGGCAAAGACTTTAACCACTACACTGTCACGCCAGGCCCAGAGACCTTCTGTCTGCTGATTTACTCTCCACATGGCTGCCACGGGCAGGGCTGGGCAAGGTCAGATCCACAATCTTCGATCCAGTCTTCCCTGTGGGAAGAACTTGGGCCATCTTCAGCTACTTTCCCTTGGTACTTCAGCTGTGAGCTGGATAGAAAGTGGGGAGCAGCTGGGACTTGAACTCATGTTCATAGGGGATGCTGGTGGTGGCTTCCTCTGATGTGCCGGGCCCCCCAGAGGAAGGTTTTGCAGGGCTCAAAGCCCACCCACAGACCACTGTCCCTGGGACAGCGTGAGTGCCGCCCCTTGCTGGGGGGAGTGCTCCTGATTCTGGTCCTCCAACTGTTGCTGCAGCCCCGGTGAACGCACTTGTGTCCCACCTGCTCGTGGTTGAGCCTGAGAAGTTGTACGCCATGCCTGACCCGGCCGGCCCTGATGGGCACCTCCCGGCTGTGGCCACTCTCTGTGACCTCTTCGACCGGGAGATCGTGGTCACCATCAGCTGGGCCAAGAGCATCCCAGGTAAAGGGCCTGAGTGAGCTGGGCTGCCCACTGCAAGTGCCTGGCTGCTCTGGCACCTGCACTCAGCCAGGCCCACCGCCTTCTGTCCTGCAGGCTTCTCGTCGCTGTCGCTGTCCGATCAGATGTCAGTGTTGCAGAGTGTGTGGATGGAGGTCCTTGTGCTGGGTGTGGCTCAGCGCTCCCTGCCCTTACAAGATGAGCTAGCCTTTGCCGAGGACCTGGTCCTGGATGAAGAGGGGGCCCGGGCAGCTGGCCTTGGGGAGCTGGGGGCGGCCCTGCTGCAGCTCGTCAGGCGACTGCAGGCCCTGCGGCTGGAGCGAGAGGAGTACGTCTTGCTTAAGGCCCTGGCTCTTGCCAACTCAGGTGAGTCCAGGTGGGTGCCCGTGGGCCCTGATCAGGCACCCCCCAGCTCACCCACCTGACAGGTGGAGGGAAACAGCTCCTGCCTGCTGGTTCACGCCTCAAATACCTACACTTGGGTCGGAAGCCACTGGCTGGGAACACAGCCTGCCTCCCACCTGGATGGCAGGGTTCCAGTTTCTTGAGCTGTCCTCGCTGCCTCGCAGGGTCTGTATGGGCAGGAAGCGGGAGCTGGGGGCCTGCACAGGGAAGCCCGCTTACTCACTTGCCCACCGACTCCAGTGTGAGATTTAGGTGTGTCACCGTTTTAAAAAAAATTATTTTTATTGGCAAGGCAAATTTACAGAGAAAGATCTTCTACCCACTGGTTCACTCCTCAAATGGCTGCAACAGCCAGAGCCGATCTGGAACCAGGAGCCCCCTTGGAGTCCTCCATGCGGATGCAGGGTTCCAAGGCTCAGGACTATTCTCTTGCTTTTCCAGGCCATTAGCAGGGAGCTGGATGGGAAGTGGAGCAACCAGGACTAGAACTAGCGCTCATATGGGATCCTGGCTCTTACAGTTGGAGGATTAGCCGGCTGAACTGTGGCTGTCCTGTTGTCCTGTTCTTAATGCTAATGGACGGTGGCACAGTCCCATTTTGCCGAAAAGGAATCTAAGACTTAGGATGGACAGGGACAGGGACAGCGACAGGGTGGGCCCTGAAGGCACACAGGGTGCTGAGCCATCTTCATGTGGCAGGTGGGGTGTCCTGGCTCCTGGGCAGGAGCAGTGATGTCTCAGCCCACCAGTCAGGGTTCAGCCCCGCCCAATGATGGCCAGGCCTGTGTGGTTGGTGCCCTTTGTAGACAGGAGCTGTCTCCTTGTCCTCCCTTGCAGATTCTGTCCACATTGAAGATGCCGAGGCTGTGGAGCAGCTCCGAGAGGCCCTGCACGAGGCCCTGCTGGAATACGAGGCCGGCCGCGCCGGGCTGGGAGGGGGTGCCGAGCGGAGGCGGGCCGGCAGGTTGCTGCTCACGCTCCCACTCCTCCGACAGACAGCAGGCAAAGTGCTGGCCCATTTCTACGGGGTGAAGCTGGAGGGCAAGGTGCCCATGCATAAGCTCTTCTTGGAGATGCTCGAGGCCATGATGGACTGAAGGCTAGGGCTGGGCTTGGCGGGGTCGGCAGGCCCCCAGGGGAGCAGAGCTGGGGTCTGGGCAGTGCCATAAGCCTGCTGGCAGGGCCAGGGCAGTGCCATGGGCCCCTGGGAGCAGGCCCCACATTCTCCCTTCACCCTCCTGTCCCCGGCCTAGGGGGCCTCAGGAGCTGGGAACGTGAGGGCACAGTGCTCGCTGCCCCTTGCAAGCCATAACGTGCCCCCGGAGTGCAGGGGGGCCTTGCGGAAGCCATAGGGGGCTGCAGGGGCCGCGCACAGGAGGCGGACACCTGGTCTCAGGGAGAGGAGGGCATGGAGACCGCCACCTCCCAGTGTGGGGACGCTTTCTGCTGCTGCTTCAACACCTGAACGGAGGCGGCCGGCTGGGAAAGCCCAGGCCCCTGCCCCCTCGCCCCTCTCCTGTCACTTGCATTGGGCATTGGTGCCCCCATCCCCTTGAAGCAATAACTCCAAGCCGGCTCCAGCCCCAGGCACCTCCTGCCCCCCAGCTCCCGCACTACCTGGGGGTGGGGGGGGAGGCAGGGAGGGCACACCCCTCCCCCACTGCCCTGCAGAGCAATAACACTATATTTATTTTTGGGTTTGGTCAGGATGGCGCAGGGACGTGGGGGCAAGCCGGGGGGCCCCAGCGCCCGTGGCTGGACAGAGACTATATTTTAATGTATATTTGCTGCAAAAGAGAAACCGCTTTTGGTTTTGAACCTTTAATGAGGGAAAAAAAAAAAAATATATATATATATATATACGACCGAGCGCGAAGAACCGCGTGTTGAGTGTGTCACTGGGCCCCGCGTGGTCACGTCGCCTCCGTCTCCTCGTCGTTGAGCAGCATGTTGGGGATCCCGCGGCTAATGGGGAACAGTCGCCCCGACTCGGGGCACTGCAGGGTGCCCTCCAGAACCTCGACCTGCCGACGGGGACAGGGGCCGGGAGGCTCGGTGAGCGGGGCGGGGGGTGAGGGGACACCCACCCCAGCCCCGGGTGGGGGGTGCGGCGTCACCTCCAGCAGCACGTGATGCAGCTTGCGCAGGAACTCCTCGTCGCCCTCGTAGCCCTCGGCCGGCTGCTCGGGGAGCTCAGCCAGGTGCAGCTGGGGGGCGGGGGACGTAGGGCGGACATGACCCCTGGGCGCACCCCGAGTCCTCGCCCACCTCTCCGCACCCCGCGCCATCCCACCCCCGGGCCGCCGGTGCAGGCGGGATGCTCACGGTCTGGGCCGCCTCTCGGAGCGCCGCCCACTCCACTTTGGGGATCATCCGCGCCACGAAGTCGGGGTTGAAGTCCACGGGGTTGATGCGGACCTCGGTTGCCTGCAGACACGGGATGGTGTGCGGGGGACAGAAGTTGAGCTGGCAGGGGACGGCTAGTGGGCCCCGTGACCCGCCCGGCCCAGTGGCTACCTGCAGGCGCAGGGGGAAGCCGCGGGGACCCACGCCCCGCACGTGGGAGCTCAGCAGGTTGTGCGTGAGCAGCTTCATGTTGCTCGCCAGCTCGCAACAGGAAGAGGCGCCGCTGCGATCGCGTCACTTCCGGGGATGTTCCTGCCACAGCGGGCGAGCCGGAAGTGGCGAACATGCTGGAACTCGCGTTCGCCAGAACGGAGTCGGGGGGGCGGGGAAAGGCGTGTGTGAAAGACCCGGATGAACCATGCGCCACTGCCGGAAGTGCCTCCAGAGGAGGTTCTGTGGTGGCCACCAAACCCCACAAATGACGCCTGTCAAAGCTGCGGCGGCGGCGGCAGGCTCCGCCCCGGGCGCTGGCATTGATGTCACGGCCCCGCCCCCACGCGCAAATACGCCACGAGCCCCCAGCTGGGCGCGCGGTCGCGCACGCCTGCGCGGTAGAGGCGGCTCGCCGGGGGCGGGGCGCGGCAAGGCCACGCCCCGCGCCGGTCCTGTGACTCCGCCCGGTGGCCCGCCCCCATCCCGGGGCTCGCAGCGGCCGCTGGGCGGGAATGGGGCCCGCGGGCATGGGTGTCCTGGGTCACTGTGCGCGCTCGGCACTCTCGGGTGCGGCAGTAGCGGCGGCGGCAGCTGCGAGACGGCGACTGGCAGGAGCGGGACGTGCGCGCTGGGGAACCCGCTGTTTCAGCCGCGCCTCCGTAGTCATGGCTCCGATCAAGGTGGGCGCTGACCCGGGCGACCTTCTCCCTCCCCCAGCTTCTCAGGGGCACCCTGCTTTTGTGTCGGGGTGTCACCATCTTGCCTTCGCGCGAGACCCCTCCCCGCCGCCCTGGAGTTTCCTCCTACCGTCTGCCCCTCATCCCCTCGGCTGGACCCCTGGCCGCCCGGCTGCTGTCCGCTGCTTTGGGCGGTCAGCGCCCCATGTCCTGGGATAGCCCCCTCCACCCCGAGTCTGCGGCGCTCTGGCAGGCCCGCACCACCGTTCTCGGGGCGCTGACCACCGTGGCCTTCCCCGCCTTTCGGATTCATGTCCTTTGCTGCGTGGGCTCTTTCTAACGCCTCCACGTGTTGGTTGCCGATCCTTCTCGGCACCTGCACCCCACTGCGGCGCCCCGGCCCTGCTGTGCGACCTTCTCCACTCTTGCACGAGTGTTGGGGACCCAGCCCTAGCGCCCACCTTCTCGTTCACCCTCTCCTTGCCAGCCAGCCGTCTCCCTGCTCTGCCTACCCCCCGGCTTTGCACCCTCCCTTACTGTGTACTGGGGACCCACAGGTGTATGTGAGGGGGTCCCCTCCCTACCCCCCAAGGCTTCACAGCTGTGCAGTCATCCGATACCTTTCCCCCTGGCTGTTTGTACAGCCCACGGCCACCCTTTTTCTCTAGCGTCACCAGTGTGGCCCGTGAAAGACAGGGCCACCTTGGAATCTACAGAATGCGGGTAGCCCCTGGCGGGGGTGGAGAGGGTCAGGGAGGTACCCTTCGGAGCTGCCGGGACTGGCCTTTCCTGCTGGGTCTGTCCTCCCAGGCGCACCTGCTGCCCCACCCTTGGCTCCCCACACGGCCCTCCCCTCTGACCTGGTAGTCCTTCCCTGCAGGTAGGAGATACCCTCCCCTCCGTGAAGGTGTTTGAGGGGACTCCGGGGAACAAGGTGGATCTGGCCGAACTCTTCAAGGGCAAGAAGGGCGTGCTGTTCGGAGTCCCGGGGGCCTTCACCCCCGGCTGCTCCAAGGTGAGGCCAGGTCCTTTGTGTTGTCCAGAAATCCTCCCGCAGCCCCCCAGTAAAGAGGAGAGGGGTGGGGACGTGGAGGAGCAAGACTTTGCAGTGAAATCCAGTGGGGCTTGTCGAAGTTCACTGGCTGGGTGGACTTGGGAACCGAAGGCAGAGTCCTACCCCTAGGAGGCGCATGGTCCATTTTGGCCACTAGGTGAGTTTGGACCTGAGCTTCCTGGTGGCCAAGGCAAAAAAGGATATGGAGTGGTTGGTGGTTCACACTGCCTGGTGAAGGGGCCCACGGGAGTGGGGGGTTCGGCCGGGAGCGGGAGGGCTGACTCCTTGTTCCCCTTCCGCAGTCTCACCTGCCGGGATACGTGGAGCAGACCGAGGCGCTCAAGGCCAAGGGGGTGCAGGTGGTGGCGTGTCTGAGCGTCAACGACGTCTTTGTGATGAGCGAGTGGGGTCGGGCCCACCAGGCTGAAGGCAAGGTGAGGTGGAGGGGCCTCTGGGTGGCCGGAAGCTGCTACCAGTACCTCCCATGACCTTGATTTTCCGCCTTGTCAGGTTCAGCTTTTGGCTGACCCCACAGGGGCCTTTGGGAAGGTATGTGGGCCAGGCCCTTGTGCAGGAGTGCTGTGTGTGTGGGGTGGGGTGGGGTAGGGCTCCCCTTGGGGCTTGGCCTATTTTGGGGATCCCCACACCTCTCTCTGCCGGTCTTGCCTCAGGAGACGGACTTGCTTCTTGATGAGTCTTACGCGCCCGTCTTTGGGAACCGAAGGCTCAAGAGGTACAAGCAGCAGGGAGGGGCCTGGGGGTGGGGTGGGGTGGGGTCCCTGCACCTCCGGCTTCTCCAGCCGCGGCCCCAGGCTGACGCGACCCCTGTGTGGCAGGTTCTCCATGCTCGTTGAGGACGGCGTGGTGAAATCCCTTAACGTGGAACCCGATGGCACTGGGCTTACCTGCAGCCTGGCCCCAACCATTCTCTCCCAGCTCTGAGTTTCCGGCCCCCCATTCCCTTCTCCTCTCCACCTGCCACCTTTACCTCACTCCTAGGTCCCAGGGAGGGCTCTGGTCTCAGCCCAGCCTCATTGGAAGCTCAGCCATACTTCTGCAGTAAATACTTGTGGTTCATGTCTCCTGTCTGGTGCCTTGGTTTTGCATCATTGTTCTGTCCGGGGGACTGGGGCGTGATCAGGTCACAGGTTGATCTGAAGGGAGAGTACAGGATCGGGGAGGATCCTGTGGAAGCTGAGACGGAGCCTGTGCTACAGGGCACAGGCAGGGCAGGGTGCGGGTAGTCTGTGCTTGGCACACTGTGCCCTCTTGTATTTGATTCCTGGGTGGTGCTGGCTGCTCTGAAGCCAGATATCCCAGAGCTGGGATCTTGAATATGGTCACCGACACTGGGTCCCAGCCCTTCCCCCAGAGAGGGTCCCAGGCTCACTCAGCAGAGATAACACTGATCTGAGAGGACCCCCTGGAGAAAGAGGCGAGTGGGTGGGCATGAAGCCATCAACCACAGACACTGGCAGGGTTTGGGGCTGGGGGAGCCATGTGACCCCTGTGATGTTTAAGAGCTCATGATGGAGCCTGGTGCTATGCTATGACTCAATGGCTAAATCCTCACATTGCAAGTTCTGGCATCCCATATGGGTGTTGGTTCTTCTCCTGGCTGCTCCACTTCCTTCTAGCTCCCAGCTTGTGGCCTGGGAAAGTGTCACAGAGAATGACCCAAAGCCTTGGGACCCTGGGTCCATATAGGAGACCTGTAAGAAGCTCCTGGCTCCTGGTTTCAGATTGGTTTAGTTCCAGCCATTGTGGCCATTTGAGGGTGGAAGATGGAAGATCTTTCTCTTTTTTTCCATGAATCTGATCTGCCTTCGCAATAAAAACAAATACATCTTTGAAAACAATAAATAAAAAAGAGCTCCAGGTGGCCCAAGAAGCAAGTGGGGACAGGTGACACACAGGGCCATGCAGCAGGATGTGCCACACTGTGCTTGGTGGCGCGTGCTGGGGACTTCAGCCCCAATTTGGCCAGGGAGGGCAGCGGGGAGCAGGCGGGGCCAAGCCTGTGAGCGGCTAGAGAGCTGCTGGTCACGTTCCTTTCGGCCTCGGCTCTGAGCACAGCCTGGGGTGGCCCCCTCGAGCAGAGATGTATAGGAAGTAGAAGTGGGGCCCATTCAGAGGAGGGGGCCTGTCCTGGGGCTGTGGTTACAGCAGTGTTGGGTGTGGGGGTGCTCTGGAGTGCCAAGGTTTCGGGGTGTGCCCTGCCCGCTGAACTTTGGCCCTGTGGCCCTGTGACACACATTGCCTTCTCCAGCTCTGGCAGGGCCTGGGCCTGCCCGCCTCCCCTTGTCCCGTTGCCACTTATTCCACCCTCCCCCCACCTTCAGTGGGAGCTGCTCCCCGCCCAGGAGCACCACCAGCAGGATCCAGCCAAGCAGATTGGAGGCCTGGACTGCACCTGGCTGAACATGCAGTGTGGCCGGCTGGTGTGATCCTGGTACCTGAAGGGTCCATGTTGAAAAGCCAACAGGACACCTGCTGGACTGGCACCTTTGCTCCTGGTGGCCTTGGGGCCGATGCTCCAATGGGCCAGCGCCCGACCACCCATGCTGCATCTGGCTCTGTGTCTGATAGTTCTGGGACCTGGCAAATTCAAGGTCAGGGGGTCCACGACTGATGAGGGCCTCCTGCTGTACATTCCCTGGTGGCTAAGGGGAGGGGGCCCTGGGATGGGGCAGCAGACAGCTGAGCCCCATCTCCTACCTCAGAGCCCTGCTTCCTGATGCCCTGTCTGTGAGCACTTCACTTCCAGCACCAGGACCCTGGGGTAGGAGGCGGGGCTGTGCCCAGAGGACACTGGTCCTGGGCCGGCATTTGGCCCAGCAGTAACACCCCAACTGGGACATGGAACCCCACTGCAGGGGGTCCAGTTCCATGCCCAGCACCTCTCAGTTCCAGCTCCCTGCTCTGCTCACAGGCAGCAGATGATGGATGAGGTCATTGGGCCTTTGCAACACGCCTGGGAGACTGAGAGGAGGGTTGCTGGCTTCAGCCTGACTTTGCTCTGGTTGCTGTGGGCATTCGGGGAGTGAACCAGTGGCTGAGCTGCTTATCTCCCGTTACCCTTTCCCTTCCTTTCCAATAAGTAAATATGAGATAAAGAATGATTGGTCATATGGAATTTAGAAATTAATGATTGTGTGGCCTGTGTCAGCATCCCATATGGGCGCCAGTTTGTGTCCTGGCTGCGGCGCTTCTGATCCAGCTCGCTGGGAAAGCAATAACAGATGCACCAAGTGTTTGGACCCTGTCCTCATGTGAGGGATTGGCTCAGCTCCAGCCTTTATGGCTGTTTGGGAAGTGAACCAATGAGTGGAGGTGAGAGAGGAGTTAGACTGGGTAGTAGGCAGTTAGGGTATTCTGGGTCCCCAAGTCATTGTCTCAAATATAAAATCCCCCACCATGTCTTAGATTCACCAGAGCACGTCTCTTCCAAGGGACAGGGGTGCTATTAACATACCAATTCCCCACTTGAAGTATCGGCCACTACCTCTGGCCATTGTGGGAGGGCCTCAAGCTGATCTCTTTATCATCGAAAAAAGAGCAGGAAAAAGTAATACACATCTGCCTAAGGCCTGGAATGTCCTATGTCTGGCACCTCTGTGGCCTTTTGTCCCAAGGCCAGGTACCATGGAAACCAGGAATTTTCTTTGTTCGTGGAGAAACATCTTTGAGGGAAACCTTTAAAAGCTGCATTCCCCACCATTGATACGGGTTCAGGTTCTTCTCTTCCTGCCACTATGGCAGAGCACTAGGGTCTTCTTTTTACTTTTCCTCCTGCCATTATGGCAGGGGGTAAGGGTCCTTTTGTTGCAGGATTTTTGATTCTGAGTATGGCAGCAACCTCAAATTCTTGTCTCGCAGGAAAGAATTTTCATGCGGACAGTTTAGTTTTAAAGCAAGATTTATTAGAAAAGCTGAGAAGAGAAACTCCCGTCCTAGCAACGGGAGGGGGTTTTGAGATAGAAAGGACCCGTGCGTGGAAAGTGTTGGGATCTTTTAAGGCTTTATTTCGGAAGGGGGTTTTCCAAGGACAAAGGAATTTCATGGTCCCCAGGTATCTGGTTTTGGGGCGAAAGACTAGAGAGGTGCCAGACATAGGACATTCCAGGCCTAGGGCAGATGTGTATCACTTCTTCCTGCTCTCCTTTCAATGATGAAGAGATCGGCCTGAGGCCCTCCCACAGTGGCCGGAGGTACTGGCCGATACTTCAGGTGGGGACTTGATATGCTAATAGCACCCCTGTCCCTTGGAAGAGACGTGCCCTGGTGAATCCAAGACATGGTGGGGAAATTCTCTTTTACTCGGGGACCCAGAATACCCTAACTGCCTGCTGCCCACTCTAACTCCTCTCTCACTTTCTATCTCAAAACCCCCTCCTGTCGCTAGGCCGGGAGTTTCCCTTCTCAGCTTTTCTAATAAATCTTGCTTTAAAACTAAACTGTGTCCGCACGAATTGAGGTTGCTGCCATACTCGGAGTAAAAAATCCTGTAACAGAGGATCTCTGCAAATCTGCCTTTCAAATAAAAACAAGGACATCTGAGAGAAAAAAAAAAAAATGAAATGAACGTAAGCATGGGATCGTCTTTGCCCCCTGGGCTGCCTCACTGTAACACAAGGCAACTCACGCACATGCACACACACAGACACACATCTGTCCACAGGCGTCAAGCCCCCGCACATTGGCCAGTCCTGAGCCGCCCAAGGCCACAGTGGCTCGCACCCACAAGGCCAGGGGCTTTAATTAGCACCCGTGGTCTGGCCTTTCTGGGTCCGGAAGTGCTGATACAAACCTGCCCCCCCTCACCCCACCTCACCCCCAGATCTCTGATATGGAATGTGAATTTCCCAAGTGACATATCTGTATTTTTTTTTTTAAGATTTATTTTTATTGGAAAGGCGGATATACAGAGAGGAGAGACAGAGAGGAAGATCTTCCGTCCGATGATTCACTCCCCAGGCGGCTGCATGGCTGGAGCTGAGCCAATATGAAGCCAGGAGCCTCTTCCAGGTCTCCCACACAGGTGCAGGGTCCCAAGGCTTTGAGCTGTCCTCGACTGCTTTCCCAGGCCACAAGCAGGGAGCTGGAAGGGAAGCAGGGCTGCCGGGATTAGAACTGGTGCCCATATGGGATCCCAGGTGTGCAAGGCGAGGACCTTAACCACTGCACCATGGCGCCGGGCCCGACATACCTGTTTTTTAAAGAATTATTTGTTGTTATTGAAAAGGAAGGTTTACACAGAGAGAGAGAGACAGAAAGGAAGAACTTCCATCTACTGGTTCACTCCCCAAATGGCTGCAGTAGCTGGAGCTGAGCTGATCCAAAGCCAGGAGCCAGGAGCTGCTTCTGGGTCTCCCATGTGGGTACAGGGTCCTAAGGCCCTGGACCATCCTCTGCTGCTATCCCAGGCCACAAGCAGGGAGTTGGATCAGAGACAGAGCAGTTGGGACATGAACTGGCACCCATGGGGGATCCAGTGCTGCAAGGCAGAGGATTAGCCTGCTGAGCCACTGCATCAGCTAGCCCCACGTTGATTCCTCTTCTTACCCACTGTCTGTGGACTCTCAGGGGTCTTGCTATGTGGTCTGGAGCTGGAGCCTCAGGAAGGAGGGCTGGATAGAGGGGCAACACCCCGGGCAGCCTCAGGCAGGGAGAAAGAGGAGGTACAGAAAGAGGAGGGCCTCTTGACTGGGGTGTCCTGGGCTGCAGCCACTCGGACGCTAGGATTGGGGTTGGGGAGGCTGTGGGCCCCTCAGAACCTACTGCTGGCTACGGTTTTGGAGTTCACAGTATGGGATTGAGTGGCCCTTTAGTGTGGTGTCTGAGGCTGGAGGGAAGGGCTAGCCTGGAAGCTGAGAGGTAGGGAGCATCCTTTTCCACTGTGATCCGAACACAGAGACGTTACTCCGAAAACCTGTCCAATCCCATAACTTCTCACAGCTCCACTGTTAAGTGCTGAAATTGCATTATAGTTTTCACCGTTCATCTGTGATCAGTTAAAGTGAGATTTTGGGGACCCTTAACATGGGTTTCTAGAGGACACCCACATTAATATTCAGACTGCAAGAAGTAGGGACAACGGGAAGTGCTTCCCCGCAGAGTGGGAAAGAGTGAAGAGGTGAAGGGGGCGAGAGGAAGTCACCTTCCCCCAGCTTCTCGTTTTGCCTTGTACTCAGCGGTGCTAATCTAAAGACAGAGTTAGCAGAGAGGAGAGACAGGCTTGCTCCCGAATGACTGCAACAGCTGTGACTTGGCAAGGCTGAAGCTAGAGTCAGAAGTGTCTTCCGGGGCTCCCACGTGGATGCAGGGCCCGAGCCGGGGTTCCCACATGGATGCAGGGGCCCGAGCACTTGGACCATCCTCTGCTGTCTCAGCAGTGAGCTGGATCCAAGGTGAAACAGCTGCTTCTCAAATCAATATCCATATGGCGTGTATTGTAGGTCATGGCTTCATCCAACTAGGCTCCCCAGCTCCCCAAAACTGTAGCCTTAAACATGTGTTTATTGAAAAGCCTGAGAGAGAGAGAGAAAGAGAAAGAATCCGTTGACTCAGCTCCAGCTGTTGTGGCCATCTGGGGAGTGAACCAGCAGATGAAAGATCTTTCTCTGTCTCTTCTCTCTGTGTAACTTTATATTTCAAATAAAAATAAAGCAGATCTTTAAAAAAAATGATACACAAATAAAAAAAGTTTCCTGGAAGCTACCATGTGGTAGGTCCCAGAACCCTGGTGGAAGCCTGAACAGTGAGGAAATGTTGCATTTTGTCCTGGACATACCTGTGATAGTGTTTAGTTATCAATTGGCCATAGTCAGAAGTTAAAAGCAACAGCCAACAATTAAAGGGAGCAATTAGAACAACTTACTGCACTGCAATAAAATCGCCTGCATTGCTGCTTGGTGCTTGGGGCCATGATTAGACGGAATGACAATGACTGGAGCGTGACATTCCTTACGAGAACCCAGCTGGCGGCTCCGTGGTGTGTGGGTGAGCAGCGCCGATGCTGTGAGGGGGCACACTGAGCCAATGGGTTACTCATGGGTCCAGAGTCTACAGTGCTACTTAGAAAGACACACAGCATAAACCGCGTGAACCCTAACTTTTCCACCTGATGATTCTAGCCCCATGACGGGCTGCAAGTAGCTGGAGCTGCACCTAGGACAACCTCAGCTAGGTCTGCTGTATGCCAGCTCCACTTGCAGCTCGCTGGACAGCACCTGGTCACATGGCCACAGGGAGATCTTGGCTTTATTCCAAACTGTTGCCTCGCTAGGAAGCTGGGAGTTTTTAGGAGGGGTACCAAGTGGACAGCAAGCAGGAGGGACTCCAGGGGGTGTGCTGGGGATGGTATTTTTTCAGAGGTGCTTCCACCCCTGGGGTTTGCAACTTATTGCAGCTGACACCAGATACCTGTGAAGGAGAGCTCAGTGCTGTCCCCAATGGCCACAGTGGCTGTTCTCCAAGCCCTCGTCCCCCTGTGCCTGCGACCTCCCCCTGCCCAGACCCCTTCTCCCCAGGCCTGCGGCTCTTCCCGCTCCAGCCCCTTGCAGGTGCTGTTTGGCATCCACTAGGTCTCACCTTTCCCTACCCCTGCTCGCGTTGCTCTAGACCTCGCCCCCAAGTCAGCCCCATCCACAGAGGACACCCGGGACCCCTTGCTCCTTCTCCCCTCTCTGAATTAGTCTCCATGGGAGCACTTCTGCTGCATTAAAAATGAATTTTCCCAAACTGACACACAGTTCCCGTGTCACAGAATCCAGCCTTTCAAAGTGTGCAGTTCAGTGGTGTTGGGGTTCAAAGAAATCAAGTGAGACTCTAAGGCGAGTGAAATGTCTTTATTCTTCAGGCGGTGGCCGCTTCTTGCCATGAGCAAAGAAGAACCTTGGACAAAATAAATGGGGGTTTTTATAGCAAGTGTCTACATGACAATGAATAGCTAGTGACAGTGGACAAATACGTGATCAGGGGCTTTTTTGTGACACAGAATAGAAAGCAGGCAAATAAAGATTTACAATGCGTAGGCTCAGGATTCTGGTCCTACCACTTCAATGGTGACAGTAGTAAAACAGCATGCCTCGAAGGTAGCTGTTTTTCGGTAAATCGTAAAGACTCCAAGATCCTTCCTGTCACCTGTTTGCTTCCTGGTGTCTCAGGAAGCAGTTTTCCCATATCAGGGTGCAGCTGTTTCTGTGGAGATCCCAGACTTCTAGGAACAGAGTCACCTTTACAATGAACCCTTCCACATTGCCGAGCTATGCTTTCAAACCATGGCGAAGTTGAGATGTTTTTAAGATTGATTTATTGGATCCCAGGCACCACACCACTGGGCCCACCATTGGCACAGCCAGCCAGGAGTGGAACATCTTGCCTGGGGAAAGGGGGTCTGGGAACAAATCAGCCTAGATGCCTCTGAGGGCTTGTTTGACCATGTATATAATGACCTCTAGGAGTTGCCACGGAGCAGGCCACTGCACTGGCAGGTAATTGCGGTCCTGGAGACATGGTGCTTCAGAAGGGAGAATCTGAATGGCCTACCTGGACAGGCCAAGTCACCTGCACAAGTGTACAAGAGCTGGGGCCGGGGGTGGGTGGGGCCAGGCTAGGTCACAGTGCACACCAGCATTGAAAGCCGTGCTTGGGGCTGGGCCTGTAGGAGATCTTTGAGGACAACATGGTTAGACTGCAGCACATACTGGTGCGTGTGAGAACTGGGCATAGGGGCAGGAACAGTAGGGGTTATTTGTGGTTATCCTGACCAGGCCAAGTACCAGTGGTTTGTATGAGAATTAGGTCTAAGAGCTGGCCAAACTGGGCTAAGCCACAGCGTCCGCTGGCAAACGTGGAAGCTGGGGCTGGGCTGGTTGCAGGCTGGATTGGTGTTGTTTGGCGTCATCCTACCTAGGCCACAGCACCTGCAAGTTCATACAAGAGCTAGGTTTAGGGTACAAGCTGGATTGGGCTAAGCTAACAACACCTGATGGCTCACGTGAGAGCCAGGGCTGGGGGTGGGACTGACCAGGCAGCTGCATCCACTGGCATGTGTGTTGGCTGGTGCTGGGGGCAGCCTGAGCCTGCACTAGTTGATGCACACAAGAGTAAGGTCTAAGGATCTCCCAGGTGAAGTTGCTTAGGGGGCGCTCCAGCTAGAACACTGTGCTTGATCCCTGATGTCAGGGAAAAATCATATGGTCCAACCCTGGAGCACATGTTGCAGGATTTGGTCACCTCAGTGGCTGGCCCTTTTGTAAGAATGGAGAACATGTGGGCCCGGTGTGGTAGCCTAGTGGCTAAAGTCCTTGCCTTGCACACACCAAGATCCCATATGAGTGCCTGTTCTAATCCTGCTTCCTGTTCATCCAGTTCCCTGCTTGTGGTCTGAGAAAGCAGTGGAGGACGGCCCAAATCCTTGGGACCCTGCACCTGCGTGGGAGACTCAGAGGAGGCTCCTGGCTTCAGAATGACTCAGCTCTAGCTGTTGCAGCCATTTGGGGAGTGAATCAACAGATGAAATATCTTCCTCTCTGTATATCTGATTTTGCAATATAAATAAATCAATATAAAATAAATTAAATCTTAAAAAATTAGAGGTGACTAGAGTTATACCCAGACTCTTTTTCCCTGCAAGGAAGGGGTTAAGGAGTTACCTGGAAAATGGGCTTGGCATAGAAACCAGTTTGGCTAGGCCTCTGGGGCACTCCCTGCCTTTCTTTTCCTTGGGAAAAAAAATTGTTTGAATAGGGAGAGACAAAGAGTTATCTTCCCTCTGTTGGTTCAGTTCTAAGCTGAAGCCAGGAGTCAGGGACTCCACTTGGTGTCTGGTGTCGGTGGCAGGAACTGGTCTTTCATTGCTTTTCCAGGTATGTTGGAAGGGAGCTGGACTCGAACCCAGGCAGCTGGGGCTCATCAGCCCAGAGTGGGATGCAGGCTGTACATCATGGCTCAATGTGCTGTACCACCTTGCTTGCTCCTTCCTTATCTCTTTCCTTACAGTGCCTTTTGCTGCCAGAAGACTGTTACCATTGGCATGCTGCCCCTTGACCTGGGTCATGACTGTGATGTAGAACAGAACCTCTCAGAGATTGCTGGTGTGTGGTACACAGCTGTGGCCATAGACCAATGGTGTGTGCTACACAGCTGTGGCCATGGACCAATGGTGTGTGGTGCACAGCTGTGGCCATGGACCAATGGTACGTGGTGCACAGCTGTGGCCATGGACCAATGGTGTGTGCTACACAGCTGTGGCCATGGACCAATGGTGTGTGGTGCACAGCTGTGGCCATGGACCAATGGTACGTGGTGCACAGCTGTGGCCATGGACCAATGGTGTGTGCTACACAGCTGTGGCCACGGACCAATGGTGCATGGTGCACAGCTGTGGCCATGGACCAATGGTACGTGGTGCACAGCTGTGGCCATGGACCAATGGTGTGTGCTACACAGCTGTGGCCATGGACCAATGGTGTGTGCTACACAGCTGTGGCCATGGACCAATGGTGCATGGTACACAGCTGTGGCCATGGACCAATGGTGTGTGCTACGCAGCTGTGGCCATGGACCAATGGTGTGTGCTGCACAGCTGTGGCCATGGACCAATGGTGTGTGCTGCACAGCTGTGGCCATGGACCAAGGCGGCCAGTTGTGCAGGTCTGTGTCTCTTGTGGCCTCACACAGTGTCTTCAGTGACTGGCCTTCAGCACCTGCTGGCTGTGCATGCCCTCCGTGCCACGCTCTGTACAGGGCCCAGCTGCACCAGGTGTTACCAGGCGCTGTGGTTGCACCTGCTGTTCCCATGCAACATGCTCACAGCCCGGTGCCTGGGCACTGGCCGTGGATGTGGTGGAGATGGCTCGGGTAATCTGGAAAGTGGTGTCCTGTCCAGCAGTGCACCTGAGCTGAGGGAGGGAGGAAGCGCCTTCTCTGGTTGGCGTCATCAGGTGAGCAGCAGGAGGCAGACATAGCCTGCATGAGGACCCTGAGGGGAGGAGGCTGAGGGAGGTGTGGGCTGAGCTGGCACTTGTAGGCCCTGGCTCAGCTGGGCTCCCCTAATGGACAGCCCCTGAGAAGGCCAGCCTGGGACACACTGACCCCTGCCTTAGCGCCACTTCTGTGTGGCCGTGGGCATTTCCCACATGCCCGAGTGCTGTGTCGACGGCGCCAGAGGTTTCTCAGTGAGCAGAAGCTGTAGCTGGCGCAGCTCCCTCACATGCCCCATGTTGGGCCAGGCTGAGCCTTGCACCTTGGACTTACTCTCCCGTGACGTGGACGCTGTAAGGCGCCTGCCAGCAAGGGCCCCCCATTGGCGGTGGCACAGCTGAGCCATGGGCTTCACTTTGCTCTGGCTTTTGCTGTCCCCAGTGTTGGCTGGGGGCGGGGACAGTGCTGAGGAGGGGGACGTGGAGATGGGGGGCTGGTCTGAGAGCCTGAGGACTGCGGTTGCCTTCCTCCTCAGAGCCTCCGCTTCCTTCACCCTGAACCTTGGAAGTCGTCTGTTGACATCAGCGCAACTGCCTTCTGACTTTTGGCTCAGCTGCTCCCTGGCTGTGTGACCTTGACCAAGGGTTTAACTTCTCTGTGCGCTGCTGGTTTCGAGGGAAAAGGGCTTGTGTGAGGCAGGGGCAACTAGATGAGACCAGAAGGATGTGTGCGTGTGTGCACCGGTGCGGTGTGTGCGTGCTCCTGCTGTCACATACGTGTGTATACACATGGTCATGTATTTGTACATGTGTCCATGTGCGTGTATGTGAGTCTGCTTGTGCACACATGTATGTTCACATTCATACGTGTAGGCAGGCAGAGAGGGTGTTCCATGCTGAGGCAGTGGAGGAGGGAGAGCAAGGGGCCTATGTGTCCCCGGAGCGGGCAGAGAGGAAAGGAGGCAACAGGAGGTCAGGGTGCTGAGCTTGGGCTTTCATCTGCAGCGTTATGAAGGCCACGGTGAGCAGTTGCAGCTGCGTTCACGGCGCTGGAAGAAGCTGCTGGTGGTTTGGAGCAAGGCAGGAATATCTTTGAGTGACTCCCTGGCTACATGAAGGAGGAAGACGGGTGCCTGGGTGCCAGCATTGCTTAGGAGTTCAGGGAAGGCCCAAGCAGGTGCCCCCAGGAGCATGGGGTGTCTGTAGGGTGTGGCAGGGGTGAGTGCCCCAGGCAGCAGGTGGCGTGGACTGTTGGGACCTGGGTATTGCTCCCTGCACTCTTTGTCCTTGGATGGACACATCAGGCAGACAGCCCTGCCCTCTCTGTGGCTCTAGCTTTCTGCCATCTCCTGCTAGGGCAGCTTGGCTGAACCCTCCCACTCTGGTTCTTCCAATTTTCCCAGGTGTGTGGGGGCGTAGCCCAGCCTAAGGGGGCCCAGCGCCCAGAAGGCTCCTGTCCTGCCCCTCCCCTGCCTGCCACTTTGTTTTTATTTGTTAAGCCTGGAGCCTTGAGCTGATAAGAGAATCAGATCTCCTTTGACCGAGCCTTGGGGGTCATCTGGTTTTTGCTGGTCCTGGCCAGCCTTCTCTGCCCCACCCCCTCAAGCCTTCTGCTGCCAGGCTCTGCTGCTTCTGGCCTTTGAGTTTGGGTCAGGACTGCCCAGAAAATTCTCAACTAGTGGGGAATGAGGGGATGGTGGGGTGGAGTCTTTTCCACCTGTTTCCTGGGCAGCCTGCAGGTCATGCCCCTGAGGGAGGAATCCACAGGCTTAATGGCTGTGATTGGCTGTGCTGTCTGTCAGGCTCTCTGCTTCTTGTCCACCTCCTGGATACCTGTGCAGTGCCAGGCCATTCAAGCTACCAGGAAAAGACATCTGAGAAAGGATTGTGATCCCTGCAGAAAGAGCAAAAGATGCCAGGTTAATACTTGACAGGGGCTGGAATTGTGGTACAGTGGTGAGACCACTATGGGCACTCGCCTGGCTCCGCTTCCAAGCCAGCTTCCGGATAATCTACCTGGAAGGCAGCAGGAGAAGGCCCAGGTGCTTGGGCCCCTGCTACTAACGTGGGAGCCCCGGCTGGAGTACTTGCCTCCTGGCTCCAGCCTGGCTCAGCCCTGGCTGTTGTGGCCTTGTGGGGGAGTGAATGAACCAGCGGATGGAAAATCTCTTTCTAAGTCTGTTTTTCACATTAATCTTCCATGCCATAGTACCAACCACAAATAGAACTTTAAAATATTTGGGGGCTGGTGTTGGGATGCAGTGGGTACAGTTGCCTTTTGCGATACCTACATCCCATAGGGGTGCTGCTCCACTTCTCCAGTTAGGGAGCTCCAGTTTGTGGCCTGAGAAAAGCAGCAGAAGGTGATACACGTGTCTGGGCTCCTGCACTCACGTGAGAGACCGGGGTGAAGCTCTTGACTCCTGCCTTGGGCCTGAAGCATGCTCGCCGTTGTGTTGTAGCATCTGGTTGATGAAACAAACAGTGGATGGAAGATCTGTCTGTTCTCCATAACTCTTTCCAAATATGTTATCAAATGTTTTGGTCCAGTGTGGTCAAGCCAACAGAACGTGGGTCCCTTGTGATGATGCGGAGCTGCTGTTGGCTCTCCCTGGAACCCACTTTACCTGTTGAAACTAATGGAAAGGGAAGAAAGTGAAAGTTATCATCAATTTAAAAAAAGCCACGTCAGCAGAACCTTTAAATGATAGTGCAGGGTGCACCGCTCTGGAACTGTTACGAGGGCCAAGGTTGCTGGCACAGAACAGAGGCTAACATTGCAAAATGCATTGTGAAGCCCGGAAGGTGTCTGTCCTGTGTGTGGCTGCAATCACTCACTCCCCACTGCCGAGGAAGGGCACAGGAAAGTGTGACCGCAGCGGCAGAAGGTGGGAGTAGGGAGGGACTGCCTGGGGTTTCCTCTGCCTCCTATGAACTCTATTCAAAAAAATATACACATACATATACACACAGATACATATAAAATATATTTATAATATAATTATTTTTATTGGAAAGGCAGATTTACAGAGAGAAGGAGAGACAGAAGGAAAGATTTTCCATCTGCTGGTTCACTCCCCATGTGGCCGCCACAGCTGGAGCCGAGCTGACGCGAAGCCAGGAACCAGGAGCTTCCTCCAGATCTCCTGCGCGCTGCAGAGTCCCAAGGATTTGGAACACCCTCTGCTGCTCTCCCAGGCCTCAAGCAGGGAGCTGGATGGGAAGTGGAGCTTCTGGGACACGAACCGATACCCATATGGGGCCCCAGCATTTGCAGGTAGAGGATTAGCTGACTGCGTCATCACACTGGCCCCCATTTTTTTTTTTTAATTTATTTTCTTTGAAAGTCAGTATTGCAAAGAGAGAAAGAAGGAGAGACAGACTCTTTCTATCCTGCTGGTTCACTCTCCAAATGTCTGCATCAGCTGGGGCTGGGTCAGGCCAAAGCCAGGCCAAAGCTTCTTCTAGGCTCTCATGTCAGTGCAGGGTCCCAAGCACTTGGGCCATCTACTGCTGCTTTTTCAGGCACATGAGCAGGGATCTGGATTGGAAGTGGAACAGCTGGGACTTGAACCTGTGCCCATGTGGGATAGCAGCACTACAGGTGGCTGCTAAGCCTACCGTGTGGGATCATGCACATTTGACCTTATTGTTCCAGACCGGTGTCTAAAATGGTTGTCATAGCAGCAGTGTATGCACGCAACGAGACCTCTGCCAGCCTCGGCCACACCCTCCACACCTCATCAAGCCCGGACTTCCCAGATAACAGCTTCAGGTGACAAGGGAGCCCCTTCCCAGTGGGCCCTTTCCCTCCCCCAGCCTCTCTCACCACCCAGCCCAGCTGTGGGCAGCGCCCCGTGGCACAGTAGCCAGACTTGTCTAGAGTGACGGATGTGAGAACAATCGGCGACACGGCTCTTGCCTCCCGGGCCCCAGGAAGACTGACTCAGCAGTGGTGTTGAGCAAGACTGGGTGCTCTGTGGCTGGCGGCAAGGTGAGCCTCTAGCCTTCACACTGGGGTGACCTGGGGAGATTGCAGGACCAGCCCTGAGGAATTCCTGATGCTAAGAGGAGCATCCTGGGATGCCCTGCATCTAACACAACGGCAGAGGCTGGAGAGCGAGCCAGAGGAGTGCTCACATTCCCCACATCTCAAGGCCACTTCTGCTTCCCCTCTGTGGATCTTCACCACACAAAGGCTCTTAGGGGCCAGCTCGTAGTGTGGTGAAGTAGGTTAAGTCTTTGCTTCAGTGCAGACATCACGTATGGGTGCAGGCTCAAGTCCTGGTTGCTCCATTTCCAATCCAGCTCCCCACCAATGTGCCTGGGGAAGCAGCAGAGGACGGGCGTGTGCCTGGGGTCATGCCACCGAAGGCCACGTCGGGGTGTACTTTGGCATTGCTCCTACTAAGGATTGTGAGCGCATCCGGGACCAGCCAGAGAATGAACACAGGTGCAGGGCCCCGCTCACAGAACAAATCCTCAGTGCTGTCCAAGACAACTCCCATTTCTAGAAGTTTCCAAAGTGACTTACTATTCTACCAGCAAGCCTACCTCGGTCCTGCTCTTCTCAATGTCCTCAATGCCCTTTGCCCTTTGCCCCCTGGGCTCAATGGTTTTTCTAGTCCATTTTCCCCTGGAAGAGCTGTGTGACTCTAGGGAAGCCACACACCCTCTTGGAGCTCGGGAGGTCACCCACTGTTCACCCAGCCTGGTCTGAAGGGGCAGGCACTGCTGAGCACAACTGGCCAGCCAGGATCAGGCCCGATTGCTGTCACAGACACCAACTATGAGAACAGAGCGTCACCTCTTGGGGGGGTGGAGCCCTCGCACCTCACCTCTGGTCCCGTTCTCTGGGTCCCCTTTCAGCCGCTGGCACGTGGTCTGCTTAATCCCAGCATCCTCGGGCTCCTCTGGGTGTGCTGCCCATCCTGCCCCATCTTGGTTCCTGCCCCACCAGGCTAGGCTGCTGGTGTGTTCGATGTCCAGGGTAGCTGTCTTCCCAAGGTGCTGGCTCCCCAACCCCATGCAGGCAGGGGCTGGGGGGCTGTTTTACTGAGTCCAGTAGAGTGGCTCAGTGAGACTGATTGGTAGCGTTGTGGGCAAGAGAGGGGATGTTGGGGTGTCCCCCACTCCCTGTTCTGCGCTCCCTGGCACCTGTACTTGGTTGCAGTGCCCCTGGGAATGGAACCCGAAATGTTTGTATTATGGATGAAAATGGAGGTCTGGCCAGCTGAAGTCCCTGCTGGCCCATGGCTCTCTCAGGCCAGTGGACAGAGTAAGGTGGGTGGTGGGACCGGAGGAGGGGCCCTTGCATCTGTCTGATGGTTCCAGCAGCAGAGCCAGACAGGGTGGGGTAGAGTGGGGGTAAATTCTGAGAAATGTAATGTCAAGGCTAATTGCAAGGAGGTTTCCATGAGTGGGGCCTGGCATCCAGAAGATGTGCATGTGCCCAGGCCCCTTCTGAGGCCCCAAGGGATGCCAGGCTGAGGTCAAGCCCCCTGCTTTCAAGCTGGGAGACAGTAAGGACTCACCTCTCAGTGCCATGGGGCCACAAGAGCTGGGGCCAGATCTGCGGGGAGCGGGCAGGGGCTGCGATAGGACTCTAGGGGCACACTGGCCCGCCCCAACCCGGAAGGAGGAAGCTGCAGGGTGTCTGTGGCTGGGCCCGGGATCCCCCAGCCAGGGACTTCCTCTTCCTCCCCAAAGGCAGGTGTAGCCGCCACAGCTGGACGAGACACCCTGAGCTGGCATGGAGGGGGGCAAAGGGGGCCGGCTCAGAGACTTCCTGACAGGGGGCCTGGCCACCTGGGTGAGGGCTGGTGGGAGTGGGGCCCCAGGGAGGGGAAGTGAACAGCAACCAGGTCATCCTCCACCCAACCGTGGGACTAGGGCGAGGGAGAGGCTGGGGGGAGGGGTGGATTTACTGAGGGGGTGGGGTGGTCCCTTGGGGACCAAAAGCACTCAGGGGTGGTGAGGGGAGATAGCCCCAGGGACATGGGGGCAGGTCAGGGGTTCCCTCGGCCAGTGGGGGGGCTACCTGGTGGTGGTGGGGCTTCAGTGATCTGCTGGGGGCTTTCGGCCCCTCTCTGCCCTTCACAGGCACTAGGACTGGCCGGGCTGGTGGGGGAGGCGGAGGAGTTGGAAGGAGACCAGGAGGAAGAGGAGGAAGAGGGGCTTCTCTGCCCAGGGAGAAGGTTCCTTCGTCTCAGTCAGGGCACCCTGCTCCTGCGGGTGCTGGGCATCATGTAAGGGGTATGGGATTAGAGGGTGGGGGTCAGGCCAAGAGGGAGCAGGTGGGGGGGGATGGCAGGGCAGGTCGGGCCTCCACCCCACCTGCCACCCAAGGCCACCTGTGCCCACCTATAGCTCGCCCAGTTCCCGAGGGCGACCTCAAGTGGTCCGGGGCCAGGATGGACCTGCAGCCCAGCGGATGTGGAACTTGGGCCAGCTGTGGAGCCGCCTGCGAGACTTCTACCAGGTGAGGAGATCTGGGTGGGGTGCAGTGGGGCGCAGAGCCCCCCTCCGCACACTGGGGAGCTCCTGTCACAGGCCAGGTCCCCCTGCAGGAGGAGCTTCAGCTGCTGATCCTCTCACCACCCCCAGACCTTCAGACGCTGGGGCTTGACCCCCTGTCAGGTACGCCACCCACCCCCCACTCCGTGGCACCCTCTTGCCTTGGACTCCAAGTCCCCCCTTAACCTGTGTGGCTCGTGTCCCCCAGAAGAGGCTGTGGAGGAGCTGGAAGGCATCCTGCGGCTGCTGCTGGGGGCATCTGTGCAGGTGATGGGGGTGGGGGCAGGATGCTTGGGGACAGGAAGGAGTGAGGGGTGGGGGAAGCTGCGCCAGCCTGGCCTCCCCTGGCCACCCTTGTCATTTTGCCACAGTGTGAACATCGGGAACTGTTTATCCGGCACATCCGGGGCCTCAGCCTGGATGTCCAGAGCGAGCTGGCCAGTATCATCCAGGAGGTACTGCGGCAGGTGCCCTCTTTAGCCCCACCCTAGGGCACCCTCACTGCCCTTCTGCCCAACTGAGCCCCTTGCCCTGCCAGGTAACGCAGCCTGGGGCAGGCATGGTGCTGGCGCTGGCAGGACCAGAGCCTGGAGAGCTGACGGCTACGGAGTTGGAGATGCTGACCCGGAGCCTGTTGGGCACTCTCTCGAGGCTGGCACGGGAACGTGATCTGGGGGCGCAGGTGGGGACGCCCAGGCGGGGAGGTGTAGGTTTGGGACGTCGGGCCAGTGGGACTGTCACAGCTGCTTAAGTGGGTGGGCGAGCTGGCCTGGGGTGAGCAGGCTACTTCTGACCCTGGATCCTTGCCCTCCTACAGCGGCTTGCCGACCTGCTGCTGGAGCGCCAGCCAGCTCCCTTGCCTGTGGAAGCACCTACGATCGTTCCAGCTGAGGGCTCCTCACACCATGTGGCCCTGCAGCTGGCCAACGCCAAGGCCCAGCTGCGGCGCCTGCGGCAGGAGCTGTGAGTGTCCAGGGGCCTGGGACCAGGGGCAAGGGCAGGCCTGCAAGGGGGTCCATTTCCAGGTGGCGATGTGTGCTACCAGGCCTGTGATGCAGGGGGTGTCGGGGTGCCTCAGACACCTGAGCGGCCCTCCCCTCCAGAGAGGAGAAGGCCGAGCAGCTGCTGGACTCGCAGGAGGAGGTACAGGGCCTGGAGGCTGAAAGGCGAAGACTCCGCCAGGAGGTGAGTTCAGAGACTCCCCAAGCCCTGGGCGGTCCATTGCTGGCTGCTAGCCTGCGCCTTCCCATCCCCGCCCTGTCTCCTGGCCTGAGGTGGACCGGTCCCAGCTGCTCATCTGGCTCAGGCCCAGGCGCTGTCGGGACAGGCCAAACGGGCCGAGCTGTACCGCGAGGAGGCCGAGGCGCTGCGGGAGCGCGCGGGCCGCCTGCCACACCTGCAGGAGGAGCTGAGGCGCTGCCGGGAGCGACTGCAGGCAGCCGAGGCCTGCCGGGGCCAGCTGGAGGTGAGGCGGTGAGGCTGTGGGCAGAGGGCCCGGCCAGCAGAGGCGTGAGATGGCATTCATGGGGAGGGGGCCTGTCAGGTGGAGGTGTGGGGAGGGGGCGTGGCCTGCAGGCAGAGAGGGCGTGGTCAGGTGCTAGAGCATTCCTGAAGCAGACCTCGTGGGGCGGATGGGGAGGGGCGGCGGGTCCTTGGCAGGCCCACCAGGGGACGGGTGAGGGGACCCCCGACTAGGCCACAGCAAGCCTCACATCACTGGGTTCTGTGACTCTCTCAGGAGGAGCGCACGCTGACAGGGGCCCTGGAGGCCTCGAAGGCGTTGCTGGAGGAGCAGCTGGAGGTAGCGCGGGAGCGCTGTGCTCGCCTGCACGAGACACAGAGGGAGAACTTGCTGCTGCGGAGCCGGCTAGCCGATGCTCACGGGGTGAGGCTGCCCCAGGGACCCCTGTATCCTCTTCAAGCTGCATTGGGGAGGAGACCCTGAGACTCCTCCCCTGCCCTAGCCTGGCCCTGTCTGGGGAGGGCTACTCTGACCTGACCTCCTCCCCCTCCCATCTCCCACCCCAGGAGCTGGGCTCTCTGCGGCAACAGGTGGAGCAGCTGGCAGAGGAAAACCTGGAGCTGGAGCTGCAGCTGCAGCGGAGCCTGGCACCACCCCCTGGCTCCCCTGGAGAAGGTGAGGGGTCCCCAGGACTGGGGGAGGCAGAGCTCTCTTCATCCCTCTCCCCAGGTCTCTGGGAGGAGTAGGAAGGGTGGGAGGGGCCCTGACCTAGCCCTGCACCTCCCTCCAGCACCGCTGGAGGGGCCACTGCCCTCATTGCAAGATGAGGTGAGGGAGGCAGAGGCTAGGCGGCTGCGGATCCTGGAGCGGGAGAATCGGGAGCTGCGAGACCTGCTGCGGGAGCTGCAGGGACAGCCGGGTGGCCAGGTGAGCCCCTGCTAGGCCCTGTCCCTTGTTTCCAGCCTGCAGCAGCTGTTCCCTGCGCCTGACTGACCCTCTCATGCGCCCCCAGCTCCTGCTGCTGGAGGATCAGAGTGAGGACTCCACACTTCCAGGACCCCAAGAGGCTCCACAGCCTCCACCAATGTCAGGCAACAGTCCCCAGGTGGAGGATGAAGATCCCCGGGCTGAGGCCTTGGCTCCCATGGCATCGGACTCAGCCCCCAAGGGGTCAGATGACTTCCGGCATGTGGCAGAGAGGCCCCTGAAGGTGGCTGACCCAGTCTCCCAGAAACCCCCCAAGTCCAAGCCTGCTGGGGAGACACAGGAGGCCCTAGAGGAGGCTAGCCAGGGAACCCCACTCCAGACACTCTCCTCTGTGGCCCCAGTGCAGGGTCCAGAAGTGGAAAATGAGCTGCAGCGACTGACAGTTGGAGAGAGGGGGGCGAGGGAAGCCCCCCAGCTGGGACCCTCCTCGGAGTTCTGCCTCCATGTGCACCCTGAGGAGCCGGAGACCCCAGATCAGGTGCTGGAGCTGTCTGAGCTGCAAATGGAGGCCCGAGAGTTGGAAGAGAACTTGACAGGGACTCAAGGGGTGGCAATCCCTGGGGTCCAGGCCAGACAGGAGCCTGTCCCCATGGAGGAAAACCTTACCAGCAGTATACTAGAGAAGGAGACCTTCAGGGAGGAGGTGGCACGGTTGAGGAAAGAGGCTGCAGCACTGGGAGCTGAGTTGGAGACACAGACCCGAAGGCTGGAGGCTCGAGGCACAGAGGCTGCCCGCCTCTCAGAGGAACTGGCCCAAGTGCGGAAGGCAGAGGCTGAGGCCCACAGGAAGTCCGAGAGCCAGGCCTGGGAGCTGGGCCGGCTACAGGAGGCGCTGGAGGCTGCTGGCCGGGAGCTGGAGGCTGTGGCCCAGGAGCGGCAGGCCCTGGCTGAGGCGCTGGCCGCTGCAGGCCGTGAACGGCGGCAGTGGGAGCGTGAGGGGCCCCGGCTGCGGGCCCGGGCCGAGGCTGCAGAGGAGCGTGTGCGGGCGCTGGAGGGCGAGAGTCAGCGGCACCAAGAGGAGGCACAGAAGGCATGTCGGGAGAAGCAGGCCCTTGCTGAGGTAGGTCAGGGCTTCCTCCCTCCCAGCTGGGGCTGGGCTGCTGGTCCCAAGGGCCCAGCATCAAACTGGTGATGGACACAGAAGGCTCAGGTCCACTGCCACCTTCTGAGGTTGTGCCCAGCCTGGGATGCAGAGCCCATACCTACTGCCTGGAATGAGGGTGCTTTGGGTGTGTGTGGGGAGTGCTGAGCCTGTCTGGGTGCTGCCCCAGTGCTCCTGTCCTCCACCTACAGGACAGGCTTACTATGTTCTGTGTCCCTTGGCAGGTGTGGACAGGGAACAGCTGCCATCCAACTGGGGGCAAGGGAGCTTCAGGGAGGAGAGGTCAGGTGGGAGGGGAACAGCCTGTGTGAAGGCCTGTGCAGCAGGTGGTGGGGGCAGGGACCAGCTTGGCAGGTGCAGGTGTGAGGAGGGTCGCCTTGGTGGGCAGGGCATCCTGTGCCTCTCAGAAGCTTGTGGTGGTGGCTTTGGTGGGAGGTGAGGCTGGCTGGGGTGGGAGTGAGGACAGAGAGAGGGAATACTTGGAAACGCACTTGTTCCTTCCTCACGTGTGCTATAGGCAGCCAGGCCCCGTAGCAGGCTGTGGCACACGGTGGTACCGAGCAGGAGGCACAGGGTGGGAGGCAGTGCAGGGAGCCCCTTGGCCTGGGGTTGGGTGTGTCAGGGGGGCTTCCTGGAGGAGGGAGGAGAGGGTGCAGAGAGGGAAGGGTGAGGGTAAATTTGGCAGGTGCTTCTGGGTAGCTGCTAAGCTGCCTGCTGAGGGAGGTGGGGGGAGGAGGGACTTAGGGCAGCCATGGGACGCAGAGGACAACGTGGACAAGGTGAGAGTGTCGGACAAGCAGGTCCTGCTCTATGGAAAGAGTACCTGGCAGGTGAAAGAGAGCTGGAAGCTTCTGTGTAGACAAAGGGGGAAGAGGAACTCCCCAAAGTCCCGCTGGGAGTGGCAAGGGGTGGGGAAAGTGCTGCCTATGCATTGTGAAGGGAGAGGGTGTGGGGCGTGTGAGGCCTGGAGCCAGCGTGGGGTTAGGAGAGCAGGCATGACTGAGGCGTGCTGGCCGCATCTGTCAGAGCTCAGCTTTCCCTCCTCAGCTGTGTGGCCTGGGGAAAGTGGCTTCATCTCCCTGAGTCCCTGCACATAGTAACTGAATAGTAACTGAAGCTGCCCAACAGGGTCCTGCCGGATGAAGAGCAGAAGGAACTTAGGGTGCCTGGCACCTGGCTGGGAGCAGAAGGGGGCAGGGGCAGGGTCGTGGACGGCTGGAGGGAGAACCCAAGGGCACGGTGGGGGCATTTCTGAGTGGTTGGAACACTTGCCCATGCAACTGGGGTGGGGCGTAGGCAGAAGTGGCTGGCCTTGGGGAGCCAGAGAGCAGGGACGTCTAAGATTTCCCACAGGTGCGACAAGGGTCTGGCTGGGCCTGGTGGAGGCCTTTGCCTCTCTCTGTCCTACTGTTCTCCTCTAGCCCCAGTGCCTTGGGACCTGGGGCCTTCACCAGTGGTCAGGTTGCAGTGTCTCATGGGACTTTGCAGTTTCCCAGCAGGAGGCTGAAGTCATGGGCACCGGGGTGGTGAGTAGAACCCTAGCTGGGTTTCCTAAACTCGCAGGATGTGGCAGGTGGCTGGCCAGTGCCGGCCCTGCCCAGGGCTTCCTCCTCTCTGCTGGGCCCCCGTGTGGCAGAATGGTTCAGCCTACTTCCCTCCAGCCGCAGGCCAGAGTGGTGCCTCCCACCTTCTGCAGACATGGTGTGGCCCAACCGCCAAAGACCCCATGCTGCTCCCCTCCCCTGGCCAGCCCCCTCCCAGCCCTCACCGTGGTTAGGCCTTGGGAGACCCAAGTTCCTGTCAGCCTTCTGTGGTCAACCCCTTGTGCCCTGGAACCTAGCTCCTCTGGCTGTCACATGGCCAGTGTGGCAGTCCCTAAGGCGCGTCCCCCTCACTCTGGGAACACGAGGAACTATGGACTCAGAGAGGTGAAGACATTGGCTCAGCACCTGCTCAGAGCATCCCTCCCTCCCACTCTGCAAGACTGCCTGCTTTGCTCCCGTGTTCTGGATCACTTACTTAAAGTTTAAAGTTTGACCAGGGCGGCAAAATGGGGTAGGGGGACAAAGCAGCCTGTTGGACCTGCTTTCTGGGGGCGCTGACCCTCCCACCCTGAGCCTGCCCTGTCCTACCCTGCCCTCAGGAGCTGGAGAAGGCTGTGGTGCGTGGCCAGGAGCTGGGCACCCGACTGGAGAACCTGCAGAGAGAGCTCAGCCAGGCAGCTCTGGAGCGACAGGAGTTTCTGCGGGAACAAGAGAACCAGCACCAGAGGTGGGGGACACCTCGGGCCACGGAGGTGGCGGGCAAGGCAGGGCAAGGCAGTGGGGGCTTGGTGCCAAGGCTTGTGTTGTTAGGTACCGGGGCCTGGAGCAGCGGCTGGAGGCTGAGCTGCAGGCGGCAGCCACCAGCAAGGAGGAGGCGCTGATGAAGCTTAAGGCCAGGGCACTACGACTGGAGGAGGAGTTGTTCCAGGTAAGCCTGCTCATGTCTGGCTGCCCAGCTCCCATGCCATGGAGGGAGCACAGGCTGGGGGTCAGGAAGGGGGAGCCTCTGTTGAGGCGGACCCCTCTATTTCCTGATAGCCTCGTCAGCCGTTTGGGATGTGTGGCTGAGGAAGCTGGTGTCCGCTGGCTGTGACTTCCTGGGTCTTCTCCTTTGTAGCTGCGCCAGGGCCAGTCAGGCCCGAAGGAGCATCCTGAGCTCTGGGACGCGGTGACCCAGAGTGGGCGGCTGATTGAGGTGGAGCGCAATGTGAGTGTGGACCTGCACCTTCCGGGGGGGATGCCAGCTGGCAGCAGGACTCAGGGGGTGAGGCCACCACTCACCCTCTTCTTCTGGGCAGAATGCGACATTGGTGGCCGAGAAGGTGGCCCTTCAGGGCCAGCTGCAGCACCTTGAGGGGCAACTGGGCACGTTGCAGAGCCGGGCCCAGGAGCTGTTGCTGCAGAGCCAGCAGGCCCAGGAGCACAGCAGCCGCTTGCAGGTGGGTGGCGCTGTACCTGCTGTGCCTCCCGCGGCCCCCAGCACCCAACCTGTGGTCCCACCTCTCACTCCACTCACGTGGACCCTGACCCTTTTCCCCTTGTGCATCCTTTCTTCCCACCTGCACCCACTGGGCAGCATGGTGTCACCAGCTCGGCCCTTCCACAGCTGGCGTTGGTCCCTGGCTCTACCCTGACCCTATCTGTCCTCTGGCCAGCCCCGAGCCTCATGCCTTGGCGCTACTTAGCCACTACTATGGGGGGGTTTCCTTTTGCCTGCCAGCTTCTGCCCTGACTTGCTTCCTACTACCTGCCCCCAAGCATCTTGCACTTCCCTCTCCTCGTCTGCTGCCCTCTGCCCTCCTCTGCCCCTGGGCCCTGTCTCTGCCAGCTTTCCTGCCTGGACTTTCAGCTGGCACCATCTGCCTCCTGGCTGTGTCCCAGGCTGAGAAGTCCGTGCTGGAGATCCAAGGCCAAGAGCTGCACCGGAAGCTGGGGGTGCTGGAGGAGGAGGTGCGGGTGGCACGGCAGTCCCAGGAGGAGACCCGCGGGCAGCAGCAGGCCTTGCTGCGCGACCACGAGGCTCTGGCCCAGCTGCAGCGACGGCAGGAGACGGAGCTGGAGGGACTGCTGGTGCGGCACCGGGACCTCAAGGCCAACATGCGCGCGTTGGAGCTGGCGCACCGCGAGCTGCAGGGCCGGTGAGCTGCCCCTGCATGCCTGACCCCGCTTGCCAGAGTTACCCTACCTGCCCTGAGCAGGCTCCTTGCAGCCTGACACTATTGCTGCGGCCTCCTGTGGGACTGAATGTGGGCTCACCTGTTCGAGCAGGTGGCTAGTAGGGGGAGCACAGGACCCCCAGGACCAGGCGTGGTCCCTCTTCCCCCCAGGCCTTCAGGCCCTTGCAGCTGTCTTGGTCCTTTATCTACCCCAGACACGAGCAGCTGCAGGCCCAGAGGGCCAACGTGGAGGCACAGGAGGTGGCCCTGTTGGCAGAGCGGGAGCGCCTGATGCAGGATGGGTACCGGCAGCGGGACCTGGAGGAGGAGCTGCGGAGGCTGCAGAGCGAACATGAGAGGTGACCCCCTGGCCGAGGATGGGGGGGTGGCAGTGACAGACTGGCTCTCAGAGGACCCCTCTGGGAAGTGGCCTACCCCAGTCCCTGTCCCTACAAGAGGATGGGGAGTGACCTCCTCCCGGGCCCGTGGAGCACAGCAACTGTCCTTGTCTGCCACCTCTTTGTCCCGCAGAGCTCAACAGCTGTTGGCAGAGGTGTCCCGGGAGCGTGGGGAACTGCAGGGTGAGCGTGGGGAGCTGCGGAGCCGACTGGTCCGTCTAGAGCTGGAGCGGGCGCAGCTGGAGATGCAGAGCCAGCAGCTACGCGAGTCCAACCAGCAGCTGGACCTCAGCGCCTGCAGGTTAAGCACGCAGTGTGAGGTGTGTTCCCCGACTCTTTCACTGCCCCTGCCTGCCACGCCCTAGGGCTGCCAAGGCTCGGCCTCTCTGGGTGCCCCCCTGACCCTTGCTTGCCCACCTGCTAGTTGCTCACGGAGCTGCGGAGCGCCCAGGAGGAGGAGAACCGACAGCTGCTGGCCGAGGTGCAGGCCCTGAGCCGTGAGAACAGGCAGTTGCTGGAGCGGAGTTTGGAGAGCCGAGACAATCTGCACCGTGAACAGCGCGAGTACCTGTGAGCTTGTGGTCCACGGGCAGCACCCCCACCCTGTGCACACCTGCAACCTCTCCTGCCGGTGTGCCGTGCACTTGTGCCTCCCTCCTCCTGTGTGCCCACCTCACCCCTCTCCTCACCCAGGGACCAGCTCAACGCCCTGCGCCGGGAGAAGCAGAAATTGGTGGAGAAGATCATGGACCAGTACCGTGTGCTGGAGCCCGGGCCCCTGCCCCGGACCAAGTGAGAGTCTTCCCCTCCCTTCCCGGGGGCTGGCTCCTGCCTCTGGCCATCTTTCCCTGCCCCACCCCGCCTCCTTGCCCCAGCCACCACCCACTTCTGCCCTGGACCAGTTCAGGGGCAGGTGGCCTCGTGTGAGGGTTGACCTTGGGCTCTGCCGTTCCCCAACACGAGCCTCTTCTCTCTCCTCCCCCTCCCTGCTCATCTTGTGCCCTCTTGCCCCCAGGAAGGGCAGCTGGCTGGCAGACAAGGTGAAGAGGCTGATGCGGCCCCGGCGGGAGGGGGCGCCACACGGGTGGCCGCGCCTGGGGGCCGAAGGGGCTGGCAGCACCGAGAGCCTGGGGGGTCCCCTGGAGACGGAGCTCCCCGAGGGCAGGGAGGTGGATGGGACAGGTGGGTCTGGGGGTGGGGCAGCTGAACACCGGTTTCTGCTACCAGCCATCCCCGCTTGGCTTCCCCACCGCATGTCCCAACTCCCCCTCGCCCTGACCCACCCTGCTGCTCTTGCCTGCACTGTCGGTCCCCGCCCCCAACCTCAGCTGCGCTGCAGGAAAGCTGAGGGAGGGCTCCTTGAACCTGGACAGCAACTAAGGAAACCGAGGCAGGGATGGGTGAGGCCAGAGAGGCATGCTGCAGAATGAAGGTGGGAGCCGGCCAGGGCCACCCAGCTTCTCCGGTCCTGTCCCCGGCTCTGCACCCCGCTGGCGGCTCTGTGCACCTGCGCCCTGCGCCCGCCAGTCCCGCCCACCGCTCCCTGACGCCGGTGTGTGTGTGTCTCTCACAGTGTCGCCCTCACCAGCACCCATGCGCCGGGCCCAGAGCTCCCTCTGCCTGCGGGACGAGACCATGGCAGGCGGACAGCGGCGGAAACTCAGCTCACGGTTCCCGGTGGGGCGAAGCTCTAACTCATTCAGCCCCGGCGACAGCCCCCGGCAGCGATTCCGACAGCGCCGGCCAGGCCCTCTGGGGGCACCCAGCGCCCATGGCAAAGGTGAGTGAGGAGGAAGCACCCCACCTCCCCTGCTGGCCAGCCCCCGTCCCCGCGGGAGGGGCTCCAGCGGCTGCCTTGTGTCCCCAGGGTGTGGCGTGGGATGGGAAGGCTCCGTGGAGACCCTCCAGGAACACACGGCCGACACCAGCCATGAGGGTGAGTGGGTTCCGGGACCGGGGGCAGGGGTTTTTGACTGGCCTGGGGCCCCTAGCTGTCCTCCCACAGTCCTTTGCCAAGTGCCCTGCCTGGGACGGCAAACAGCAAAAGACAAAGCTGTGGTTGTGGGTGACAGCACTGCCCAGTAGACACCCATGGGTCATGGGTGTGGTGTGCATGCATGCAATGTTTACACACGTGTGGTGCTGACACGCATGTGATGTTTTCTTGGAAAAGTTCTACTTTTAAAGATTTATTGATTTATTCAAAGGTCAGTGCTAGATACAGAAAGAGAGAAAGGTCTTCCATCTGCTGGTTCACTCCCCAGATGGCTGCAACAGCCAGGGCCGGGCTGGGCTGAAGCCAGGAGCCAGGAGCCTCCTCTGGGTCCCCAGTGTAGGTGCAGGAGCCCAAGGGCTAGGGCTGTTGTTCTCGACTGCTTTTCCAGGCCATTAGTAAGGAGCTGGATTGGAAGTGGAGCAGCTGGGACTTGGACTGGTACCCAGATGAGATGCTGGTCTCATAGGTAGCAGCTTTACCCACTGTGCCATGGTGCTGGCATCTAAAAGCATAGTTATTAGAAAGGAAGAGAGAACTGGGCACACACTAACCCCCCAAATGCCCACGATGGCTAGAGCTGGACTAGACCGAAGCTAGAAGCCTGGAGTTCCACTGAGGTCTTCCACTACTTGAGCCATTCTGCTGCCCCCCAACCTGCCCACCGGGTGATCACATGTGGGGGCTCAGACCCAGGCACTCCAGGATGGGATGTGGCTGGCCCAGGTGGCATATTTGTTTTTATTTATTTATTGTTTGGAAAGAGATTTATAGAAAGAAGGAGAGACAGAAAGATCTCCCAAATGGCCACAATGGTGGGAGCTAAGCTGATCCAAAGCCAAGAGCCAAGAGTTTCTTCCAAGTTTCCTATGTGGATGCAGGGACCCAAGGACTCGGGCCATTCTGTGCTGCTCTCCCAGTCCATAAACAGGAAGCTGGATGGGAAGTAGAGCAGCCGGGACATGAACCATGGGCTATATGGGATGCAGGCCCAGCAGGTGGAGGTTTAATCTGCTATGCTATTCCCTCAGGCGGCATGAGCCAGATTCCTGACCCATGTGTGTCACAAGGACTTCTGCTGTTAGTTCATTTATCTATCATCTATCTATCTATCTATCTATCTATCTATCTATCTATTTAAAAATAATGATTACATGGTTCATCAGGGTAAGAAGGATTGAAGTTTAGGGAAAATTGGGTAAATTCGTTGGTGGGCTTCTTCTGTAGCCTCCTCAGGACAAGTAGAAAGAGGCAGGATGAGCTACTCAGCAGGTGCTCGGTGTGGATGTCACTGGGAGCTAACCTGACATTAGCCACGCGGGCATGGTCCCCACAAGCATGCACATTGCAGACCCCTACCCCTGCTGGGTGCCTGGAATGCTGGGAGGTGCCAGAGGTTAGGGAGGAGAACAAAGGGAGGGGGCAGATCGCTGGGGCAGGGGCTGCCGGGGCGGCGGGCAGGGAGGTGAGGCTGGGGCAGAGACGGAGAGGTGGCGGCTGCCGTCAGGCAGAGGGGGCAGCCTGGCAAGTTGGAGGGCTGGCATGGGACCGGGTCCTGAGTGGAGCCTCTCCCTTGCAGGCCTCGAGGAGCAGGACCCGGAGAAGCGCCCCCTCACCCCTGCCCTCAGCCAATGACAGTGCAGGCACCGGCAGCTTCGGAGGCGCATTGGCCTCTAGCCCCTGGAGAGGCTCTAGGGACCCCAGGCAGCCCCAGAGCCAGGGTCTGCGAGGAGAGCACTTGGACAGGGAGGCCTGGGCTCCGAGGACCCCGGTGGCCAGCAGGGGGTTGCCTGGCGGGTGCTTGGGCGAGCCCATAGACAGGAGTGATGGCTGGTCCCCTGGCTACGTGTTGCGGCCCACGCTCAGGCGGCGGTGTCTGGAGGAGCGCCCAGCAGAAGACAGCTGGAAGGAGTGGGCCAGGGAGCCCCGGGCCCGGGCCCAGCGGGGAGCCAAGGCCCACCACAACCTGGGGACTGTATCCTGGGCTGATCTCTGAATCTTGGCTGGGATGCTGGTAGAAGGAGGGGCAGGGAGGGTGTGTGCAGGAATAAAGCTGGCTTCCAACCGCATGAGTCCTTTACAAAGTCTGCTTCACCCAGGGGCCCATGCACCGCCCTGGGTGAGCTGGGATCCTGGGGCTAGAGGGGACCAGATGAGCAGAAGGCCATCTCTGGGGGGGATCGGGATTCGACTGGGCTTGCCAGAGGCTGGGTGTCTCAGTGGTGGGTGAGGGGTGGGGTCAGCGAGCTGGGGTGGGGCTTGGGGACTCTGGCACCCTCTGGGGCAGAGCCCCTCCTTAGGGAACTGGTGGGGGAGTGGGAGGGAGCTCCAGGGTGCTTCCCTGGGTGGGGCGGTGGGAGGATAATTAGGTTGGGCAGTGGCAGGAAGTGAGTCAGGGTACCTGGGTGGGGCGTGGCTGCTGGAGCTGGCAGAAGGGGACCTGAGTTTGCGGGTGGGTAGAGATGGGGGTGCCTGCAGCTAGCCCAGCCTCCCCAGTGTGACCTGTGCGGGGAGCCAGGGTTCTTGTCCCTCTCTAGAAGTTGCGCAGTGCGGTGTGGGGTGGTGCACCTGCTGCCTGTTGGCAGAGGCCTCTGATGGCTGCCCTGGTCCACCCCTGCTCCCGTAGTGGCCACTGAAGGCCTGGGCCTCATGGGAGGCGGCCGCCTCTGACTTCTCCACCTTAGGGTTTCACAATAGCTACTGCTAGACAGCGTGTGTTGGGGTTGGGAGTGGGGACAGCCACTGGGCAGGCTCCCAAGTGCTTCTGCAGATCCCCCTTAAAGAAACTTGGGCACCCCTTCCTGCCACAGGCTCCTGGGCTTGGCACAGCCTCTGTCAGTAACAGGCTTCATCTGTGGAGTGTGGGAGTCCTCAGAGGGGAGGCCATGGCAGGAGTGGGGGCTGGAAAGGTTTGACTGCTTGACCTGTGGACCCCAGGAGTGATGGGGCCGGGCCAGGCCCTGCTGCCCACCCAGATCCCAGCGTCGTGGCCTGCTTAGCTTGGTGCCTCTAAGTAACATTCCTGGGGCAGAGGTGGTGCTGGCTGGTGTAGGATGACACACATCCTTTGCTGTGTTCCAGGGGTGACCAGAAAGGGGTCTGTTCTGAAACTCCTCCTTTTTGCCCATGGAACAGAAAGTCCCAGGATACTTGCCCCCCACAACCCCTGAAGGATGGGCTCTGGTGGAAGCAGGGCCACAGAAATGCGTGTAGGCACGGGGCCCCCCACACCTTGGGGTGCAGGCTTCTCTACCAGCGGTAGCAAGCGTCCTGGGGCAGGTTACCCGAGCCGGGCCTCTAGGTCACCCGCGGGTTCCAGGCAGGGTCGCAGGGAAGGGTCGCGTGGGGTCCCAGAGCGCGCAGTCCCGATGCTCATCCGGACTACCCCGCATCGGTCCGCCGCCTGGCGCTGTCACGTTCCAGCCGCCTGAGTCAGGCGGCGGCGGCGGGGCGGGGAGACACGGGAGGCGGCGCCGGCGCCCGCCTCAACCCCGGAGGCGGCACCAGGAAGCGCCCGCCCCGGCCGGAGCCGCCATGTAACCGGCGCCGCCCGGAGCCCGAGCCGCGCGCCGGCCCCCTCCCCCTAGCGACCCGCGCGCCATGGGGGACGAGGACGAGGAGGAGGGCTGCGCCGTGGAGATGCAAATCACGGAAGGTGGGTGCACGGCCGGCCAGGGCTGCCCCCACCCCCGGGTGGGGATGGTGGTGTGGAGGGGGGAGAGCTGGGAAGAGTCGCGGCGGGCGGGACTCATTGGCTCCCTGTGCCCGCAGCCAACCTGACGGGGCACGAGGAGAAGGTGAGCGTGGAGAACTTCGAGCTACTCAAGGTGCTGGGCACGGGAGGTGAGGACCCCTACCCCCACCCTGGTACTGGGGCAGGCGTCCCCAGCGCCCCCGGCCTCCCTTGCCTAAGGAGGCCCCCCTTTCGCTTGCCGGCCCCACCCTGCTGTCCCAGGGTTTGGTCCCCACTTCCAGGGCGCTCCAGGTTGACATCATTGGTTCCTGCCAGGGCCTGTGCTTGCATGCCCCCTTCTCCGGGCCCAACCTGCAGCCTTGGGGCTTTGCGCCCCTCCCAACTGACTGGCACTGCGGGTCCCCTTTGCGCCACGGGAGAGCCGCTTTGCTCCAAACTCCCCCGGGGCCTGCTTGGCTTTGCACAGCTCTTCTCATGGCCGGCCGGGCGGCTGGCTGTCTTGCTACATGCTTCTCATCTGGGTGCTCTGGGCTGGGTTTGCACACGCCCCACAGCACCGTGGTCCTGGAGTTGTGCACCAACCCCGGACCCTGGGCTGCACACACCTACAGCAGGTTCTGCCACCCCAGGTCTCCCATGCACACCCTTCCTGACTCCCACTTGCTGCTCATCTCTCCCACTTCTGCAGCCTATGGGAAGGTGTTCCTGGTCCGGAAGGCGGACGGGCACGACGCGGGAAAGCTGTATGCCATGAAGGTGTTGCGCAAGGCGGCGCTGGTGCAGCGTTCCAAGACGCAGGAGCACACGCGAACTGAGCGCTCGGTGCTGGAGCTGGTGCGCCAGGCACCCTTCCTGGTCACACTGCACTATGCTTTCCAGACCGACGCCAAACTGCACCTCATCCTGGGTGAGGCCTGGCAGGAGCCGGAGTGGGTGGGGACAGGGTCAGCGGCCATGTGTCCTCACTGCCGTACCCCTCTGCCCCACGGCTTGCCCTAGACTATGTGAGCGGCGGCGAGATGTTCACCCACCTGTACCAGCGCCAGTACTTCAAGGAGGCTGAGGTGCGCGTGTACGGCGGGGAGATCGTACTGGCCCTGGAGCACCTGCACAAGGTGCGTGCTGCCGTCAAGCCTCACCAGGGGCCGCCTCCGCCCCCCAGGCCTCCGGGCACTGCCTCCTGAGCTGTCCTTCCTCCCCCATGAGCCTCCTCCAAGGGGCTTTCCTCTCCCAGGGGACCCCTTGCCACTTGCACGGCACTTCCTCAATTGGAGACCTCAGGCTGGCCTCCCAGCCTCCCTGGGCCCCTGCACCCTTCCTGCCTCGCTTTGGGGTCTTCCTGGGCCCATGTGCCGCCTTCACCTGCTGATGGCCTGGGACCGCCAGGACCCCCCTCCCCGCCTCCCTCTCGGGCTTCCCTGCTCAGTACCAGTGTCATCCCTTGCCAGCTGGGCATCGTCTACCGCGATCTAAAGCTGGAGAATGTGCTGCTGGATGCGGACGGCCACATTGTGCTCACGGACTTTGGGCTCAGCAAGGAGTTCCTCACGGAGGAGGTGTGTGGATGGCAGCCCTTGCCTTTACCCTCACCACACTGCCCTGTGGTGCCGGCCCGGGGGCCAGCTGGGTGTCTACATGGGTCCCTTTGTCGCTCCCTATCCCCCAGAAAGAACGCACCTTCTCCTTCTGCGGCACCATCGAGTACATGGCACCTGAGATCATCCGCAGCAAGGCCGGCCACGGCAAGGTGGACTTGGGTGTGGGGAGGGTGGTGGGGTGCAGCGGTAGGTGATGCAGGCGCTGAGCCCACTGTGTCCCCACAGGCTGTAGACTGGTGGAGCCTGGGGATCTTGCTGTTTGAGCTGCTCACAGGGGCCTCGCCCTTTACCCTGGAGGGCGAGAGGAACACACAGGCCGAGGTGTCCCGGTGAGTGTGACTTCATGGGTGGTGGGCGGCTGGGCCTGCCTGGGCGGGGCTGAGGAGGGGAGGGGGCCCGCTGCCCCTGACACCCCCCCCCAAATCCTCCCAGACGCATCCTGAAGTGCTCCCCTCCCTTCCCCCCCCGGATCGGGCCCGTGGCGCAGGACCTGTTGCAGCGGCTACTGTGCAAGGACCCCAGGAAGCGATTGGGTGCTGGGCCCCAGGGGGCACAGGAAGTCAAGAGTCACCCTTTCTTCCAGGTGAGCACCCCCCTCCTCCCCACCTTTCCCTGCTCCTGCACTTTGAGCCAGGCTGGAGCTGCCACTCTGGAGTTAGCGGGGTGCTGGAGGTCTGCCCGGAGTCTGGCCCCATTTCACTTTTTTTTCTTCCCCAACCCCCTAAAGAAAGCAAAGCCTCAGTGAGCCAAGGTCGCTCAGCCATCACCATGGAAACCGGGCATTGCACGGACTGGCCTGTTGGGGTGGGCATGCATGGCTTGAGGCTGCATCAGTCAGCTGGTTCACTGGACAGGGCTGGTTCACTGGGCAGGGCTGTGGAGGGCAGGCAACCCGGCCACAGCAGCCCAGGATGGCAGGTAAAACTGGCATTAGATCCTGTCTCTGCTGTTGGCACCGAAAACATAAACCCCGGTGTAGAGCTTTTAGCATGCTGCCGGGCACTGGGCCGTGAGCAGGTGACTCAGATGGCTGGGTTCAAGTGTGCAGAATCCTGATCCTGCGTGGATTCTGCTTCTGCCATGAGGCAGGGGAGGGAGCCCCGCAGGTCAGAGCGTGGCGTGGCAGTCAGTGGGATGGGCTGTCTTGAAGTGAGAAGGACCCTGCAGGACCTACTGGCTGTGCCATCCTGCTGCATGCCAGCCTGTCATGTGCCTGCCCTCTCTAGCCATTTTTGCGCTCCAGCTCCAGAACCACCTTGCCTGCCCTCCTGTGATACTATTAGCAGGGAAGCTGAGGTTTTGAGAGTGTCGCCCCATGGCTGGTCCTGTCGTAGATGGCCCTGGCGGCCAGTGACCCCAAGTCAAACTTGAGATCAAGTTTTGGCTCTGCTTCCCATTCCAGCTTCCTGCTAATGCCTGCTGCGGGAGGCAGCAGGGGACTGGCCAAGTGGCTGGGACCCTGCGGTTCATGTGGGAGACACGGGTGGAGCTCTTAGCTCTTGGCTTGGGTCCGGACCAGGCCTTGGCCTCGGCTGCTGTGGACATGCAGGGAATGGCAGGTGCCTGCCTTTCAAATAAAAAAATCTTTAAGTAACTTTTAAAAATAGTGGTAGCCATCAAGGCAGTTTGTCTGCTTGAAGATCTGAACAGTGATCTAAACATCATGGGGGTCTTTATCGTGTCGTGGGATCTTCAGGAGCCCCCATAACTATCTGTATACATATATATATACAGACATAATATTTATTTGTTTTAATCACTTGTTGTTTATTTTTATTTGAAAAGCAGTTACAGAGAGAAAGAGAGAAGGTCTTTCATCTACTGCTTCACTCCTCAAATGGTCGCAATGGCCGGAGCTGGGCCAAGGTTGAAGTCAGGAGCCCGGAACCAGGAGCTTGCTCCAAGTCTCCCGTGTGGATACTGGAGTCCAAAGCTTTGGGCCATCCTCCTCTGCTTTTCCAGACTGTCATCAGGGAGCTGGATGGGAAGTGGAGTAGCCAGGACATGAACCAGTGCCCATATGGGATGCTGGTGCGGAAGGCTGTGGATTAGCTTGCTGCATCACAGTGCCAGCTTGACAATAGCCTCCGTCTCTAGCGATGTGTCATGGCCTTTGCTGTCCAAGCTGGCCAGCAGCAGGTACGAGGAAGAAGGAAAATGGTGCATATGGCACTGGCTGACTTTGTACCTGCTTGCTGAATGGCTCTTACACTGACAAGCTGCCAGTAACCCTTAGCTGCCCGGAAGTCCCAGCTATACACACGTTGGTTATGTGGAGTAAAACCATGGGGCTCTGACAGTAAGGCAGGCAGGGGACAGGCTAATAAGGTGATGAGCAGGTTGGGCACAGTGACTGACACCCACAGGGACAGCTCCTGGCAGTGAAAAATGGAAGGAGGGGCCCTGCACAATGGCTCAATTGGCTGATCTTCCTCTTGCAAATGCTGGGATCCTATGTGAGTGCTGGTTGTGTCCTGGCTGCTCCACTTCCCATCCAGCTACTGCTTGTGCTTGGGAAAGCAGTCGAGAATGGTCCAAAGCCTTGGGACCCTGCAACCATGTGGGAGACCCTGAAGATGCTCCTGGCTGCTGGTTCTGGATCGGCTCAGTTCTGCTATTGAAGCCATTTGGGGAGTGAGCCACCAGCAGATGAAAGATGTTTCTCTCGGTTTCTCCTTTTCTCTGTAAATCTGCTTTTTTAACAAAAATAAATAAATCTTAAAAAAAGGTTAAAAAATGAAGTTCAACCACATAGAACAAAATGGTCCTAACTACAGACCATTATACTTAGCGACATTAACCAATCCCCAAAGGACACATATTATGTTTTTTCTGCTTTAAGGCAATCTTCAGGCAAAATACAAAACCATCTAGGTAAGCATGTATGTACCTGCATTCATTTAGAGGAACTGTGTAATAGAGACTAGCACACCAGGAAGTGAAGATACGCTGCAGTAGGCAGCTCTACTTCTGAATAAGAGATGGATTCCCAATGGAACTATTACATATATCTTGACAGTAGCATGCTGGGCTTTCTACCTATACTTACAATGTCAGGATACACTTAAATAGCAGATGATGGACTGGTGAGTGTTGTTGAAGGACTGAACTATTGTTATAATACGGAGAAAAACAGTAGGGAAAGGGTGGAAGGGGGAAGACTCTGAGCCTAGGAACGTATCATGAAAAAAAAAAAAAGTGGAAGAATTCTGACTTCAGGCTGCATCTAGGTACCTTCGTGTGCCGAAAGACTTTATCCCCAAGAGTGTTTCTGGCCGTCTAGACCCACATCCTCTCAGGTTCAAGTCTGGGGGAGCCAGAGCTGTGCCTGACGCTCTGTCGATTCTGTACCTGGGTGGGGGGGACAGGTCAGGGAAGCCGCAGTGGAGAAGGACTCCTGTCCTGCCCTTTGACCCCTAGCCTTTGATCCCTCTTGCCAGGGTTTGGACTGGGTCGCTCTGGCTGCCAGGAAGATTCCTGCCCCGTTCCAGCCCCAGATCCGCTCGGAGCTGGACGTGGGCAACTTCGCAGAGGAGTTCACTCGGCTGGAGCCTGTCTACTCGCCCCCTGGGAGCCCCCCGCCGGGTGACCCTCGAGTCTTCCAGGTGAGCTGGGGGCACTCAGGCAGGTGCTGCTGTGGGTGCTGTCTGGGGCCTATGTGCACTCGCCAGGCCCCGGGTGTGTGAGGCATGTGTTGGTCCTAGTGTCTTCCGCAACAGGGCGCGTTTGGCAATTCAAGGTTAATTTCATTTTATGAAATGTGTACTTTGAGGGTCCAGCAGCTACCACCAATGAAGTAGGCTTCTCCTAAGAGCACTGAGTTCCTGCTGCCCCGCTTTCAGTCCACCTTCTTACTGATGTGCTCAGGAAAGCACCGGGAGATGGGCTGAGCACCTGGGCTTCTGCGGCCATGTGGGGGACCTGGTGGAAGCTCCTGACTGACTCCTGGCTTTAGCTTGGCTTAGGTCCAGTCACTGTGGCTATTTGGGGAGTGAACCAGTGGCTGAAAGATCTCTGTCTCTCCCAAAGGCAGAGTGAGAGAGAGAGACAGAGATCTTCTAGCTATTGGTTCACTCTCTCATGGCCTTGCCTGGGCAAAGCTGGAGCCAGGAGCTCCTTTCAGATCCCCTACATGGGTACAAGGAGCCTGGGTATTTGGTCCATCCTCTTCTGCTTTCCCAGGCTCATTAGTAGAGAGTCTGATCAGAAATGGAGCAGCCAGGTCTTGCACCAACGTTCTGATATGGGATGTTGGCATTGGAAGCAGTGGCTTAATCCACTGTACTACAGTGCCCACTCCTTCCCCGCCATTTTGTGAGAGAGAAGAGTCATCCAATCTTATCCACTGGTCACTTCTTAGATTGCCCAATAATAGGGTTTGTGCCAAGCTGCAGCCAGGAGCCTGGGACTACTTGGGGTCTCTCACGGGGGTGCAGGGACCCCAGCACTTGGCTGCCTCCCAGGGTGTGTGCCACCAGGAAGCTGGGAGCAGAACTGAGACTTGAACCTCAACTGTCTGATGTTATTGTGACCACTGCACCCTAGGCTGGTCTTTAAATGTCAGGTTAATGACCCTTCTAGTCCATCACCTTGCAATATTTATTATTGTTTAAAAAGACTTTTATTGATTTATTTGAGATGGCAGTTACAGAGACAGGGGAGAGAGAATGAAATCTTGCAGTGATTCACTCCAATGGCTGCAACAACCGGGGCCTGTTACAGGCCCAAGTGGCCAGCCAGGAACTCCATCTGGGGTCTCTCCCGTGGGTGTAGAGGTCCAGGACTTAGGTCAACTTCCGTTGCTTTCCCAGTCATGTTAGCAGGGAGTTGGACCAGAAGTGGAGCAACTGGGACTGCAGCTGGCTCTCCTGTGGGATGCCAGTGCCACAACGGCAGGTTAACTTGCTGTGCCACAACACTGGACCTGGTTTTAATTTTTTAAAAATAGTTTTATTTATTTAAAAGGCAGAGTGATAGAGAGTGAGAGAAAGAAAAAAAAAAAGATATTCCATCTGCTCATTTAAAGCCAGGAGCCTGAGCTCTGTCTGGGAGTCCCCCATACATTTGGGTCACCTTGCCCTGTTTTCCCAGGGTCACCATGTGCAGTGGGTGGGACTTGGCAGTTTGACATGGCACACCACTGTTGCAAGTGGTGACTTAACTCACATTGCCACAAGGCCGACCCCATTTTCCACCTTTTTTTGCTTGTTTGAATGGTCACTGGTGGGCATGACATGTCACACCTCTAGGGGCGCAGGGGTCCTCCCTCACCTGCTGGACGTGGCCCTCACCCAGTGCCTCATCCTCAGTACCGACGTGGGGCTCTGGAGGGCAGTGCCAGATGCAGGGAGGGGGGGTTCCCAGGGCCTAGGCCACACCTCTGTGCCTTTGCCCAGGCTGTTCTACCCACTGCACTACCAGCCGCTGCCTACGCTCGGGGTCCATTCCCCTGGCCCCTGGACCCGTGACCTGTGCCCCAGTCCTCAGCACACACTACTCCCTTCTGGGCACCTGACTAGTACCATCTCCACTAGGGCCTTCCTGAGCTGTCTGCCCGGCCTGGCATCTCCCTAGGGGGCAGGACTGTCCCTAAGTCCTGCATAGGGCAGGCCTGCAATTCACAGTCCACACACAGAAGTCAGAGGAGATCCTTGCCAAGAGTGACTTGCTTTATGGGTTAAAAAAGTGGGTGTTGCTTGCTCCCCGGAGCTGTGTCTCTTGGAGACAACTTCCCTTAGGTGAAGCTAGCCGGAACAATGCCTGGGACAGGGATCTGTGGCCTTGGAGGGCAGTGGGTTGAGCCGCTGTTGGTGGCGCTGCCCCTGCCACCCACGTTTGAGACCCGATGCAGCTCCTGGACCCTGGCTTTAGCCTGGCATAGACCTGGCTGTTGGGGACCGTTTGGGGGGGCACTGCAAATGTGAGGCGTCTGTCTCTCCCTTTCTGCTTCTCTGTGTTTCAAATGAAAAATAAATAAATATGTTGTAAGAAAAGAGGAAGCAATCCCACGAGCCACCGAGGCACAGGTCCTTTACATTTCCCCAGCAGCCCCGTCTTCCAGGGTAGGTGGAGGTCTGGTTTGTGAGGAAGCATGGGGCAGGTCCTAGCAAGAGGGTTAGGACACCCACAGGCCTAAGAATGCCTGGTTGGAGTCCCGGTCTGTTTTAATTTTTATTTTCAAAGATTTATTTATCTTGGAAAGGTTGCGATAGAGAGGGAGAGACGGAACACTAGAGAGGTGGCTTCTGTCTACTGGTTTGTTTCCCAGAGGTAGCCAGGAGCCTGGGATTCCATCCTGGTCTCCCACATGGGTGCAGGGTCCTACGCACTTGGGCCATCCTTGGCTGCTTTCCCAGGAGATCAGCAGGGAGTTGGATCAGAAGTGGAGCAGCCGGGACAGGAACCACAGTCCACATAGGATGCCAGCGGTGGTGTGGCAAGCAGGGGCTTAACCCTCCTATGCCAGACCCTGCAGGGAGGTGGGGGCTTCGCGGAGAAGGGCTGGGTCAAAGTCTGCTGGGGGGCGGGAAGAGACAGAGGTGGTCCCCAGGGATTGTGGAACAAGGTGGAATGGGCATGTCCACATCCTGTACCCCAAGATGGGGCGGGAGCCCCCCTCACTCCCTGTGCCCCTTTTCCCTCTGCCACTCCCACCCCAACCCAGGTCTGGGCCCTCCTGGGACTCTGCCCCCATCCGCCCCCTCCCCCGCCCCACAGGGCTACTCCTTCGTGGCACCTTCCATCCTGTTTGATCACAACAACGCGGTGATGATGGATGCGTTGCAAGCTCCTGGTGCTGGAGACCGGCCGGGTCGCGCCGCGGTGGCCAGGAGCGCCATGATGCAGGTGATCAGGGCCCAAGAGAGGTGGGGGTGGGTTTGGATGTGCCGGGCATCCATGGTGACCCCTGTGAGGTCTCAGCACTTTCGAGGCGGGCGTGGCCTCTGACGCACGTGCTTCGCTGTTCCCTCCCACACCCCGCCACACCCCCAGGACTCGCCCTTCTTCCAGCAGTATGAGCTGGACCTGCGGGAACCGGCGCTGGGTCAGGGCAGCTTCTCCGTGTGTCGCCGCTGCCGCCAGCGCCAGAGCGGTCAGGAGTTCGCCGTCAAGATCCTGAGCCGCAGGTGGGCGGGTGCGGGCAGGAGAGGTATGATGCCGGTGAGGGGGGCTGGGCACCTGCTCCATCTGCTCCGCAAACCCCCTCCTCCTTCCCCGACCCCCCCTCAGGTTGGAGGCGAACACGCAGCGCGAAGTGGCCGCCCTACGGCTGTGCCAGTCGCACCCCAATGTGGTGCGTCTCCACGAGGTGCACCAAGACCAGGTGACGCCCACCGGGGTGGGGGTGGAGCGGCACTGGAGGGCAGAGGGGGCGCGAGGCGCGACCCTTGCAGGGCTATCGGGTCGAAGGAGACTCGGGAGGTGGAACGGCAGAGGGAAGGGGAGGAGTAGGGCCAGGCACCTGAGGGCAGAACCGAGGACAGCGGAGGAATTTGGGGGGAAAGGGAGCGGCCTGGGAGCCGGGCTGACCGCGTCCTGCCCGCCGTGATGTGCCGCCCGCAGCTGCACACGTACCTGGTCCTGGAGCTGCTGCGGGGAGGTGAGCTGCTGGAGCGCATCCGCCAGAAGCGGCACTTCAGCGAGTCGGAGGCGAGCCAAATCCTGCGCAGCCTTGTGTCGGCCGTGAGCTTCCTGCACGAGGAGGCGGGCGTGGTGCATCGCGACCTGAAGCCCGAGGTGCGTGCAGGGCTCGGGCCGCGGGGGTGGTGGACAGGGCCGGCCGCGGGGTCTGCCTCCCTCTCACCGTGCCCGCTCCTCTTGCCCCCTTATGCTCAAAGAACATCCTTTACGCGGACGACTCGCCCGGGGCCCCCGTGAAGATCATTGACTTCGGGTTCGCACGGCTGCGGCCCAAGAGCCCCGCGGGGCCCATGCAGACGCCCTGCTTCACGCTGCAGTACGCGGCCCCGGAGCTGCTGGCCCAGCAGGGTTACGACGAGTCTTGCGACCTCTGGAGCCTGGGCGTCATTCTGGTATGGCGCGGGGTGCACGGCCGCCTGATCTTGGGGTGATGGCGCCTGGTGCCAGGGTTAGGAGTGGTTCTAGGCTGCCTGATCTTGGGGTCGTGGCAGAGGTTGGGGTTTCCCAGGTAGGGGTGTCAGGGTTGTAATTGAATCCGGGATGGGGCGTCTCTCTGATGTGGGGTGGAGGTAGAAGTAGGGCTTCGTGGGGCAAGTGTCTCAGGACTTACTCCAGAGGACAGGCCCCGTCTCACTCCCCCCACCCCCTTCCTTGCAGTACATGATGCTGTCGGGGCAGGTGCCCTTCCAAGGGGCCTCAGGCCAGGGCGGGCAGAGCCAGGCGGCCGAGATCATGTGCAAGATCCGAGAGGGGCGCTTCTCGCTAGACGGGGAGGCCTGGCAGGGCGTGTCAGAGGAGGCCAAGGAGCTGGTCCGAGGTGCGCAGCTGGATGCCGCAGGTCACACGGCGAGGGATGGGGGGGGGAGGCCGGACGGGGTCACAGGTTGGTATGGGGTAGAGAAGGGGGGTTGCAGATAGGCCCCACCTTGGGGTGTAGTTTCCCCCACGAGGCCCCTCCTCGCCCACAGGACTTTTGACCGTGGACCCGGCCAAGCGGCTGAAGCTGGAGGGCCTGCGGGACAGCTCGTGGCTGCAGGATGGCAGCGCGCGCTCTTCGCCGCCGCTCCGGACACCTGATGTGTTGGAGTCGTCGGGACCGGCTGTGCGCTCGGGGCTCAACGCCACGTTCATGGTAAGGGTGGGACCTCCCCAGGAGGGCAAGGGCGGGCGGGGATGGGAACGGGAAGCCAAGTGAGAGCTCGGACTGTGTTCAGGCTCTGTGGGTCACGACTTTTCGGGAAGCCTGGACCTAGCGGGAGAGCTGGGGGAGGAGGTGAGGTTAGGGAAGGCCCAGGTCGGAGCTGGGATCTACAGGCTGGGGCCAAGACCGACTGGCTGAGTCCTGCTTGCTCCCTGCCAGGCGTTCAACCGCGGCAAGCGCGAGGGTTTCTTTTTGAGGAGCGTGGAGAACGCGCCTCTGGCCAAGAGGCGGAAGCAGAAGTTGCGGAGCGCAGCCGCCTCCCGTCGGGGCTCCGCTGCACCTGCCGCTAAAGGGGTCTCCCGCCGAGCCAACGGCCCCCTTTCGCCCTCCTAGCCTCCCTCCCCCTGGCCACTAGGACCCCCTTCGCCCCCTGGACTGTGACCCAACTCGTTGTCCCGAGCCTTTGCCTGGGTCCCCAGGGACCACCCTGCTCGCCCTCCTTCCCTCCCATGACAGAGCAGAAGTATTTTTATAAGCAGAGATTTTTTTTTAATGTCTTATCTGGTAGATCTAGTGCAGCAGGGAACGGGGGTCTGCTGGCAGGGGGAGCGACAGATTATTTCCCAGTGTGGCCCTGTTGAGGTCAGAAAGCACCTGAGGGGGCGCTGCTCCTGTGGGGAGGACTCCGCCCCCATTTCTAAGCACTGAGTTGGAGGGTTGGGGAGAACTGGGGACCCCCCTCCGTTCTCCCCACTCCCAGACCCTGCCCCTGGGCGGGGGCGCCCTCAAGCTGTTACTTTTGGAACTGTGCAATTGCTTCCACCAGACTTGTTTTGGAGGGAGGGGATTGAAGAGGAAGCCGTGGGGGACACCCCTGAAGCCTCGCTTGGTGTGTCACCTGCTGCTCCTCCACTGGGGCGCAGGAGGGAGGCAAGCCACCCCTCCCCCGCTGTAAGGGGAGGCCCCTTCTCACCCCTGCCCTCCCCTTTGGCACAGCCGCTCCTGGCTGGGGGTGGCGTCTTGGGGGGCCTCAGGGCTGGACATCCTGGGTCACTGCTCAGCACACGCAGGCTGTGCCTTTGACTTTAAAATAAAAGTCCACCCAGCGCTGTGTGCACCCGTGTTTGTGTCACTGTCGTGGGGGAGGGCTGTGGGGAGGGCTCTCGGAGGGAGGGGCTCTCTGTCCTTGGCTTTAACAGTGTAAGCTCCAACCCCCCGCAGGGGTGCACCCAGGGTAGTTCTGCCGGCTATGGGTGCTGCACAAACCAACCTGGACCCACCACTTCTGATTCAAGTTCTCATTAATGCTGCTGGGAAAGCAGCTGAAGATGGCCCAAAGCCTTGGACCCTGCAGCCATGTGGGAGACCCAGATGAAGCTCCTCGCTCCTGGTTTCAGACTGGCCCAGCTCTGGGGTTGCAGCCTCTTGTGGAGTGAACCAGCGGGGGGTGGGGGTGGCGATGACCTTGAAGCTCTCACACGGTCTCTTCCTGTCTCCTTTAAAACATTTAAAACAAAATCTAAAGGATTCTAAAGAGTGAAAACTTTGTTTGCACGTGCTCCGACCCTTAGGCAGCACCCCCTGCTCCCAGAAGTGCCTTCCCTGGTCCCCAAGTAGACCAACCTGTGCCTATCATACTCATTAATTCAATGTTAACTTTAGGAAACAAAGGCAAGAAAGAGAATGAAGAAACGTCTGTTGCCTCTGTAGAGACTGTCCATGAGCAGTTTAACACTTTCCCTGACAGATCTGTCCTTGTTGGTGCAGGTGTGCAGCTGAAGTGGCGTCACCCTGGATTGGGAACAGGTGTCTGGCACAGTGGTTAGGATGCTCTCCAGGACACAAGCATCTCCTAGCACAGCGTGTGGGTTCTGTTAAACCATGCACACTCCAGCAAGCAGCAGGTGCCGGCTCAACTCCTCAGACACCTGCTGCCCACATAGGAGACCCCCGTGCGGCTCCTGGCTCCTGCCTTCAGCCTGACCCAGCCCCAGCTGTGGGGGGTGTTTGGAGAGTGATCCAGCAGTGGGCAGAGGGAGAGTGGTCTCTGTTCTAATATATGAATGCTAATAATTTAAACTGGAGATGGGGAAGGCAGTGACATTGTGGCTAGAGGGCTAAGCAGCGGCGTGCAGTGCCAGCATCCTGTGCAGGTGCCAGCCGTAGTCCCAGCTGCTCTGCTTCCTGTCCAGCTCCCTGCGAATGTACACTGTGGGAAACAGCAGGTGAAGGCTCAAGGTTTTTTTTTTTTAATTTTTGAAATTATATTTTTGACAATATTTACATAGTTACTTGGGGTAAAAAGGTTCAAGGGCTTTAGGAAAAGTGGATAAGACTATTATTTCCATATTGTTTCCTTCATGTTTAAAGGGGGGTATTAAGGGAGAAGGCTCACCCAATTTCCCACCCTCCCCAGGTCCCACATGTAGGGTATGCTCCGAGGTTCTTGCTCAAGTGGTTTTGATAGTTCACCAATTATAAATAGCTGCCAATATTGCCACTCCAAGCATTATGAGGTCTTTGAAGAATCCACTGATTGACATAGTCCACCATAGAGTCTCCATTTGCCCCATATTTCGCTGCCAACATATAGTTGAGATGGTTGATTGACCTGTTCTGTCTTCAAAGGCTCAAGTTGTTAAGCCACAGCTCTCACGTGAGAGACCCAGATTGCATTCCAGGTTCCTGGCTTTGGGAAGTGAACCAACAGATAAAAGATCTTTTTCTGTTCTTTCTCATCTCCATCATTCTGCCTTTTAAAGAAAGAGAGAGGGTCCTCACACCATGATTCAGTTGGCTAAACATCCCCTTTCAAGCACTGGGATCCCATATGGGCGCTGGTTAGTGTCCTGGCTACTCCACTCCCAGCTTTCTCTTTCTGTAAATGTGCCTTTCCAATAAAAACAAATACATCTTCAAAGAAAGAAAGACAGAGAAGGAAATTAAACAAAACAAAACAAAAAAACCCCCCAAACAGTTAAGGACCCAGAGCAGTAGCGATTCCATATGGGTGCCAATTTGAATCCCAGATGCTCCACTTCCCATCCAGCTCCCTGCTCGTGGCCTGGGAAAGCAGCAGAGGACGGCCCAAAGCCTCGGGACCCTGCACCCACGTGGGAGACCCGGAAGAAGCTCCTGGTTCCTGGCCGTTGCGGCCGCTTGGGGAGTGAACCAACAGATGGAACATCTCCCTCTCTGTCTCTCCTCTCTGCAAATCTGCCTTTCCAATAAATCTTTTTTAAAAGCATTTAAAATTAGTAATTGTAGCCTAAAGCTTAAAAAGAGATTGTGGATCTCTTCCTGTGGAGAGATTATATCATACAATTATTTTTATAGTTGTATAGTATCCCATTAAGTAGATATGGCATGATTTACTTAACTTTATTTTTATTATTTTTCTTTTAGTTTTGGTGTTGCTTGCATAGTTGAGAGGGCTGCATGCCCATGCGAGCCTCCATCCAGGGAGGGGGATTTGGAGGAAGGCGCGTGGGACACATGTTTCAGGACTTTTTTTTTCTTTTCTCCTGTGCCCACAGAGTAGGGGGAAGGACTGCTCCTTGCTGTCAAACTACATCAGCACCCGGGGTTGGGGGCCAGTCCTTTGGTGTCGCCTTACAGACCTCATGTGGGGAAGAGGGTGTTCTTTGAGTGGCTTCGAGAGTTCTGAGCTCTAGCAGGCTGCATTGTACCACGACTGAGAAATTCTTTCCAAGGTCTGTTGGCTGACCAAGTCCATCCACAGACCCAGGAACACGTTGCAAAGCTTGGCCAGGAGAGTGGTCCAACCTGTTCTGCTTTCCATCCTCTGACAAGGCACTACTCTACATCCACTGCTGACCTAGATGGGCTGGTCATCGTGTCCTCCAAGTGCATCTGGCCATATTGTCCATTGCACAGGCATCAGCAACTGAGGAGGCCCAGTCCTGATACAGGCACCCCGAGGCTGGACCACTTTATCTTGTGATGTTCCTTGTGTTGAGGTTTGAGTCCAGCGATTTAGCCGAGGAGTCTCCCAAGAAATCTCACCCGGGGGTGACCTCAGACTTGACTCTTGTGTGTGTCATCTGCACCATATGCTGCGGTTTCTTTAGGTTGCTTCTATTTTTAGATACATGGGCAGTTTTTATATTCCTTGACTTTTATTTGTGTTTTTATATTCCTTGACTTGTTATGGACCATTTTTTCAATATTTTATTTATTTTGAAAGAATCACACACAGAAAGAGAGAAAGATCTTCCATCTGCTGGTTCTTTCCCCAAATGGTCACATTATCGGGGGTGGTTCGGGTTGAAAGCCACTAGTCTGGAATTCCATCTGAGACTCCCAGGTGGGTTCAGGATCTAAACACTTGGACCATCTTCCACTGCTTTCCCAAGCACATGAACAGGGTGTTGGGTTGGAAATGGAGCAGCTGGGACTCCAACTGGTGCCCATGGGATGCTGGGTTGCAGGTGGCAACAACAACTTTCTTGTCCTTACCCCTTTGCTCCTTTGCCTGTGTTTCGTGCGGATGCATTTCTTGGGTATGGAAGTAACTAGATGAGAGAGATGCCTACTTCTGCCCATCTTCCAGGTTTGGGAGACAAGGGGTCGCCCTGCACCTGCATAGACCTTGTCATTCTATGTGATTTTACAGCTTGGGCAGGACTCTGGAAGTGCTGCCCCTTTAAAAGGAAGTGGCTCGGCTCCGAGCGTAGAGTTTCTGTGCTGGTTTTCCTGGGAGGAGCTCCTGGAGATGGCTTGTCCCTCCTTGTCCGAGGACTGGCCAGGCTGTACCGGTGGCTTACGTTTGGACCATGAACAGTGCGTTAAATGTGGTGGACTTGACCTTTGCCTGCACAGGCATAAGCTGGGGTGGGCAGGGGTGAGTGACTGTGCACATGGACGCTGAGCCTCTGGGGAGCCGGTGTGCGTGAGGGCAGGCAGGGTCAGATGGGGGCAGGGAGGGGGGTCGTGGTGGAACCTCCAGCTCTGCCGCTCGAAGTCGTGCGATCGTGACCGAGGCCTGTTGGCTCAGGTCTGTGAAGTGGGAGGGAAAATCATCCACCTGGGATTGCCAAAGTTTGCCCAGCTGAACGCCAGGCAAGCTGCCCAGCACATGGTCATCAGGGGCCGCCAGCAAAAATGTCAGGGATAGCGGGGTCAGGCATGCCTGGGAGGGGATCCACAGGCATGTATTTGCACTTGGCTGCCCCACAATGCCCCGGCCCCACAGTGCCCCGGCCCCACAGTGCCCCGGCCCTACAGTGCCCCGGCCCAAGCTGAGAGGCACAAGCTGTGGGCATTGCATCTTCCATCATTGCCCCCTTTTTGGGCTCCTGCCAATAGTCGCAGAAAGTGGGCAGAGATGTGCCACATGCCCCGTGCTGGTGGGAGTGCTCAGGTCATCAGATGCCCACAGCAGCCTGGATGGGGGTCCCGGAGCTGTGGATGCGGGACTCCATATGGGCCCCTCATCACATGAATGGGAACCGGAGCCAAGCACCACTCTCCCGGGGTGTGTGTCTGCAGGGAGCTGAATGGGAAGTCAGAACTGGGTGCTGAGCCCACAGAGGGTATCACTTCCCCTCCCTCCTGGACACCCCCTGACCTGCTCCTCGGACCTACTTCCTTAGGGACTTGGTTATTGTCTAAAGAATGCTTTCCTCTGAACGACTCAGCTTGTGGGTTGATCATCCTAGTGCTCCAACAAGTGGCCGAGGGCCCTGGAGGTGGGGTCAGGGCACAGTAAGGGCACAGACTTACTTCCCAGCCCCCAGGTAAGGACTGGTCACCTTGAGATGTGGGACTTTGTGACCTTGACGCAGTGCAGGCATGCTGAGTTAACCCTTTGCAGTCCAGGCTCTGTCATACACAGTCACACCGAGTTCACAGCCAGTCCCTAAGGCAACATTGTGGGAACAGTGCCAGCACCCCATGAGACCCATCTGGTGCCACATCAGCCCTAGGTCACCCCCACTGGCTGCACCCTATCAGAGGTCCCTCTGCCTGGCTTGCATGGCTGATCCATGAATAATCCTAGACCTTGGAGCTTGAATGTGTGTGTCTGACTGGCAAGATGTCCTGGGTGTCATTTTGCTGAGCGCATGTCCCTGCTCACATGCTGACCCTGAGACCTAACTGCAGCAAGGTCACGGCCACAGTTCTGGGGTCATCAAGCTACTTGGGTGGTGCCCATGAGATGTGGTTGGAGCACAGGCTAGAAGAGGCAGGGGCGAGCTGGGACGAGGTGTGGCCACGCTGCCACCCCAGAGGCCGCCACGTCCCCTCTGGGGTGCCATGCCCAGTTGGTGACACCTCCGGTCCAGTAGCCCTGTCCCAACAGAGGAGGACACGGCATGGCAGTTGCACTTGTGAACAGTTCTCCATGCTCTTGGGTGTCCCCAAATACTTGGCCCGGGCAGCAGCTGGTCAGAAGAAAGGTTTGGTTTTTTTTGGGATAATGGAGGTATGGGGAAGGTCAAGTTCCCTGAGGAAGCTGTTGCATCCACTATAGAATGTTACATACACCAGCGACAGTCACAGCAAAGTTTTATTGCAACGAGAGGCAAGGTGACAGACACCCTTTAGCAGCGCGCAGCCTGGAGCAGCACACTCACAGGGTTTTATAGGGGCAGATCACAACAGTTCCAAAGGGGGCAGTTTACAATCCCTCGTAAGGTGAGGGAGGAAAGGCCACACGTTCCCTGCCGACCTCAGCAGGCAGCCCTGCCTGGCTCCTCGGTCCCCCAATTAAGGTAACGGGACTCCAGCCTTGAAGCCACCTGTGAGATAACCAGACCCCGGCCTTGGTCTGTGGGATCACCGGGTGTGGGCCTTGATTGGGGATTGAGGCCCATCGGTGCTGAAGGTCACGTAGGCAAGCTCACACCGTTTCTTAGCCAAGCAAGCGCAAGTCACAAAAGCAGTAAATGTTGCAGTTAGCAATGAGCCATGTTTATTCCATTTTGTTTTCAGCTCTAGAAAGCCACCTGCAGAGGCTTTTGAAAAAATTACTAATTGCTTTTTAAAGAAGATTTGAAAGGCTTGCAAGTGGAGTGGCAGAGATGGAGAGATAGAAAGAAAGCCAGGGAGGAAAATCTTGCAGTTGCTGGCCAAGACGGCTAGCTGGGCCAGGTCAAATTGGAAGCCAGGAGCTTCATCTGAGTCGCCCATGTGGGAGATCCGGATGGAGTCGCAGCCTCCTGTTTGCTGCCCGCCTGCCTGTGCCCTGTGCCCTGTGGGCATCTGTGGAGTGACCAGGTGGACGGAAGACCTCTGTTTCTGTCGCTGTGTCACTCTGACTTGGTCACTCTGTGCACAGCTAGTGCAGGAGCTTCCTGGATGCCAGGCAGGTGCAGGTGGGATTCTGCGAGGGGAGAGGAGAGCTCTTGCCCCTTGCAGGCGGTGCCCGGCACACGTCAGCCTCTATACAGGCCAGGGGCTCCACAGGGACCGAGTGGGCACATGGGAGACAGCAGGACAACAGGTAGGATTGATGTCAGGAGGGCAGTGGCGTGAATCCAGCCCTACAGGTGGGCACCCCCATAAACCCTAGTCGCCCCGTCAAGCCGCACTGGGGATCTGACTCCCAATGCCAGGATTTGGTGTGCCAAGGGTGCTTACCCTCGCGAGGTCTGCTGTGAGGCCACCTCGTCTGGCATGCCCTCCTTCCAGGCTGACCGAGAGTTCCCTCCCTGACCTTGGTGTGGGGTGTCGGTACCCGGATCCCCTCCCCCAGTTCTCTGGCCCATCCCCTACAGTTGCCACTGATTTAACTTCTCCTTTCACATCCATTTCTGCTTCCTGTCCTCGTGGTTCTGAGAAACCACCTCCAGGCCTGTCGGGAACCGCCGGAGGGCGGGCATCGGGCACTTCTGAGAGCTCCCAGGGGCTACCCAGGGGCACGCAGTCCTGTCTGGCCATACTGCTGGCTTGGGGAGGGGAAGTCACGAGTGATTCTGGAGAGGGACGGACTCCTTAGCTTGGCTCACACATCCAGGAAAAATTCTGGACACAGAGGCTGGCCCTGGTTCAAGTCCCGGCTGCTCCACTTCTGGTCCAACTCCCTGCTAAAGATCCCGGGAAAGCATATGGGAGACCCAGACAGAGTGCCTGGTTATTGGCTCAGCCTTGGCTGCTGCAGCCATCTGGGGAGCGAGCCAGTAGGCAGAACAGCTCCCTGTCTCTGCCTGTCTGGTATCCTCCCCTTTCAATGAACAAATAAATCTTAAAAAAAAAAAAAAAAGGTATTGGCATTGTGATGTCATGGTAGACCTGCCGCTCTTGACGCTGGCATTTCATATGGGACCAGTTCATGTCGTGGGTGCCCCACTTCTGATCCAGCTCCCTGCCAGTGGCCTGGTGCAATGAGAGACTCAGAGGAAGTTCCTGCCTTCTACCTCCCTCGTTAACTCGTTCACTTCTTCAAATAAATAAGTCAATGTTTTTTTAAAGGGGGGGTGGTTCAGACAGCTGTCAGGAGCGGAAATGTGTGGGGTTCCTGGTGGGGGCTGCTCTGGGGGTTCCATGGGTCCTTGTGGGCAGCCCTGTGGTCTCCTGGTCAGTAACTCAATTGTCCCTCCTCCTACGAGCCTGAGGAGTTGGTCATGGGAACCCCACTTGCTTGCCACTGGATAGGGAACCCCTCGGCCGAGGCCTCCAGGATCCTGCTGCTGGAATGCCATGACAGCAGAGTGGACAAGGGGAGGAAGATGGTTCCCTTTTCTGACATGAGTCGAGCCATGTGCTGCTCTGGGTGAGGCAGTGTGCCACAGTGGTTGAGCCTAGGCTGGGACCCGTGAGAAGGGTCAGCCCATTCCCAGGAGGCTCCCCAACACCAGGGAGGGTGTGGTGTTTTCACTGGGCTCCCAGGTGGCCTCAGTATTCTGCTTACCGCCCAGGCGCTCACCAGCTCCCCACCTGGGAGTTTGTCCCGCCCTCTCGTCTTCCCCACCAACATCAGTGCTGGACGCTAATGCCCCCTTCCTACCCCCGTGGTGCCCACTGCAGTCCCTCTTACGTGCTTATGGCTTGGCAGAGGAGAAGCTTCGCCGAGCCTCCATGCTCCATGGGCACATTCACACTGTCTTATGGCATAGCAGGGAGGTGGCCCGGCCTGACCCTGGTGTCCAGCCCTCTGCTGTACTTCTTGACTCTGCCCCGCTCTCTGTTCCATCTGCTGTGGCCAGGCCCTTCCCACCCTGATGCGGGACCAGGAGGCTGTCCTGGCAGGTCAAGTTCCTAGGCTAGTACACGTGGGCTCCTAATGTCATCTGGTCCCCAGAGACGGTCTTCTCTGCTCTTTGAGGGAAGTTTGCAAGGCCCAGACCCACAAGGGAACCAGACAGCAGCGCTTCCTGTTTCTGGAAGTTGCGGACTAGCCAGGCTGAGCAACAGGACGTGGTCTGTTCCTCAAAGTTCTGTGTGTGGCACGCGTGGTCCCCAGGGGTGACACAGGACTGGGAGGTGGCATGGAACCTTTAAGAGGTGGAGCCCAGGGAGGGGGCGGTGCTCAGGTTGCCTGGGGGTGTGCGGTCAGAGACTGACAGCTGGGGAGGGTCATGGTGGCTGATTTGGGTCAGGAAAAGTCACAGTGCCTGCCTGTCCCTCCTGGGCCTCACCCCCTGGGGCCGGCCCTGGGGGATTGGACGGAGTAGAAATGGGAGGATGGCTTGTAGTTTATCCAGCACAGGCTTTAAGGTGTAGTGGCTTAAAGCACCTGTGAATATTCATCAGTGGGCTCCTCAGGGGTGTGGACCCAGGAGCTGCTTGTTTCCCTGATGGTGCACAGGGGAGGCGGGCTCTGCTGCTGGTGCAGGAGGCCTTGGCTTCTCACCTTCCTCAGGCTCTACGACAACGTCCTGTGGGTGACTCGGAGCTTGCCCAGGCCATGTGGGAGGAGAGGACCCAGATGATGAGGGGTGGGGTGGGGTTGGGAGTGGTTCTGCAGGTGCACCTCACCACACTCGGGGGAATACTGTCTGCTCAGGCCTCAGCAGGTTGCGTCCCTCCCACGCGTGCACACTCGGCCCTCCTGCCCAGTGCACACCCGGCCCTCCTGCCCAGTGCACTCCCGGCCCTCCCACGTGTGCACACCCGGCCCTCCTGTCCAGCACACACTCGGCCCTCCTGCCCAGTGCACACCCGGCCCTCCCACGTGTGCACACCTCCCACATGTGCGCACCTGGCCCTCCTGCCCAGTGCACAACCGGCCCTCCCACGTGTGCACACCTCCCACGTGTGCGCACCTCCCACGTGTGCGCACCCGGCCCTTCTGCCCAGTGCACACCCCGCCCTCCCACGTGTGCACACTTGGCCCTCCTGCCCAGTACACACCCGGCCCTCCTGCCCAGTGCACTCCCGGCCCTCCCACGTGTGCACACCCGGCCCTCCTGCCCAGCACACACTCGGCCCTCCTGCCCAGTGCACAACCGGCCCTCCCACGTGTGCACACCTCCCACGTGTGCGCACCTGGCCCTCCTGCCCAGTGCACAACTGGCCCTCCCACGTGTGCACACTCGGCCCTCCTGCCAGTACACACCCGGCCCTCCTGCCCAGTGCACACCCGGCCCTCCTGTCCAGTGCACACCCGGCCCTCCCACGTGTGCACACCCGGCCCTCCCACGTGTGCACACTCGGCCCTCCTGCCCAGTACACACCCGGCCCTCCTGCCCAGTGCACTCCCGGCCCTCCCACGTGTGCACACCCGGCCCTCCTGTCCAGCACACACCCGGCCCTCCTGCCCAGTGCACACCCGGCCCTCCTGCCCAGTGCACACCCGGCCCTCCTGCCCAGCACACACTCGGCCCTCCTGCCCAGTGCACACCCGGCCCTCCCACGTGTACACACTCGGCCCTCCTGCCCAGCACACACTCGGCCCTCCTGCCCAGTGCATACCTGGCCCTCCTGCCCAGTGCACACCCGGCCCTCCCACGTGTACACACTCGGCCCTCCTGCCCAGCACACACTCGGCCCTCCTGCCCAGTGCACAACCGGCCCTCCTGCCCAGTGCACACTCGGCCCTCCTGCCCAGCACACACCCGGCCCTCCTGCCCAGTGCACACTCGGCCTTCCTGCCCAGCACACACCCGGCCCTCCTGCCCAGTGCACACCCGGCCCTCCTGCCCAGTACACACCCGGCCCTCCTGCCCAGTGCACACCCGGCCCTCCTGCCCAGTGCACACTCGGCCTTCCTGCCCAGCACACACCCGGCCCTCCTGCCCAGTGCACACCCGGCCCTCCTGCCCAGTGCACATCCGGCCCTCCTGCCCAGCACACACCCAGCCCTCCTGCCCAGTGCACACCCGGCCCTCCTGCCCACCTCTCCTCCAGTCTCACCTTCTCCATGTGGCTTCTTCATGGGAAGCAGGTGCTGTAAGGAAGGTTCCAGCCATGAGCTGTCTCTCTCCACAGGGAGGCGTGGGAGCCAGGCACAGGCCAAGCTGAGCCCAGGTCCTCCCCTCTGCCAAGGAGCCCCAAGTCCCCCCACCTCTTCATCCCTGAGTAGCTTGGCCGTCCTTGGCTGCAGATCACTCCTGTCTTAAAACTCCTTCCCTCTGGCTTTCCAGATCACGTGACTCCCATGGAGTCTGACTGCTGGCAGCCTCCTGCTCAGGGGCTGGTGAGGGTTCAGTGCCAGGATGCCAGGCTCCAGGAAGCTGGGCATGCCTGGGATCTGTCCTCTGTGGGCTCCTGACCAGCAACGGGCAGCCCCAGTGTCAGTGTCCGGCATCCGAGGGGCACAGGACAGCTCCCAGAGGCCAAGGGGGCCCAGCCAGAATAAGGCGAATCTGTGTAACAGGACTGCCCTGGCACCTTGTCACTGCCTCCTGTCCCCCGCCTCCCGCCGTCCCAGCCTAGGGAAATTTGCTGTTTCCAAGCCGACCCTGACCAGTCCGGCTGGACTTCCTTTCCTTCCGGGTGGGAGGTCCGATGTCCACGTGTGTCCCTAGCGAGTGGGTGTGGCCCGGGCCCCTGGTTTTTCTCAGGCACTCTCCTGATGTCACCCAGCTGAAGATAGCCAGGTAGACGACATAATTCCGGAGCAGGTCAAAGCTGGTTACTTTGGGTCCATTGGGGTCGCATGCTGTGACCACGCCATGGTTCCAGAGTGTGTGAGCTTGCCTCAGCTGACTGCGGACAAGTGCCAGCTCGTTGTGAAGCTTCATCTCTGGGATTGTCACTGTGACGTCACTGCCTGCAGCTCTGGCATCCCACGTGGGCACCTGCTCAAGTCCGGGCTGCTCCTCTTCCCACCCAGCTCCCTGCGTGTGCCCTGGCAAAGCAGTCGAGGACGGCCCAAAGCCTTCGGATCCTGCACCTGTGTGGGAGACCCAGAAGAAGCTCTTGGCTCTTAGTTGCAAAGGCTGGTTGTTACTAGAGATGAAAGATCTTTCTCTGTTTTCTCCTCACTCTCTCCCTAACTCTTTCAAATAAGCACATTTTTTAAAGTAAAGCTCCATCTCCCGTGGGCCCCAGCGGGACCCTGGATATAGATGCCACCTGCCAGGGGAGACACGCATCTGAACCTACCTGGCTGATGGGCCAGGCTGGCTGAGGCTGGTACGGGGCTCCTGGCTCCCAGCCCGCTCAGCCTCATCGCTGACTCACGGCTCACCAGCCCTACTGGAGGTCTATGGCAGCATGGCCGACTCTAAGCAGCCAGCCATGGGCGTCTTCGAACCCTGTTCTGGGATCATGGCCTTGGCATCGCCAGGGTTTGCAAGCACAGAGTGGATCTCACTCCAGGGTGGGAAGGGATGTCAGCGGGGCACTGGTCAGCCTGGAGCCGGAAGTGGGGCTGGTGGGGCCCAGGTGTCGTCCCTCCTGTCTCCCCTGTGCCTCCATGCTGACCGCCCATGCCACTTGTTTGGTCTTCCTCCTCTGTCTGCTTTAGGCCTTCTCAATATGGTGGTGATCCATAGGACCCACGTGATATGGGATGTGGCCCACCCAGAAGGGACAGAACCTAGGGTGACTCAGGTGTTTTGAGAAGTGACACCTGCCCCTTGTGTCAAGGCTGGGAGAGGCAGAAGTGGGAGCCATAACCTGGACACAGGTCACCTCTCCATAGCTCTGTTAAAAAAAAAAAATCTGGACCCGGCGTGGTAGCCTAGTGGTTAAACTCCATGCTTTGAATGTGCCAGGATCCCATCGCTGGTTCCAATCCCAGCAGTTCTACTTCGCATCCAGCTCCCTGCTTGTGGCTTGGGAAAACAGTCAAGGACAGCCCAAAACCTTGGGATCTTGCACCCGCGTGGGAGACCTAGGGGAAGTTGATGGCTCCTGGTTTCGGATTGCAAAGGCTGGTGCTGTGCGAATCTGAAGCCAGGAGCCAGGAGACACCTCTGGGTCTCCCACACAGGTGCAGGGTCCCAAGGCTCTGGGCTGTCCCCCACTGCTTTCCCAGGCCACAAGCAGGATGCTGGATGGGAAGTGGGGCCACCGGGATATGAACTGGTGTCATTCCTTTCCATGGCTGACTGATACTCTATTGTGTAGGTGACCTGCAGTGGAGTGCCAGGGGCACGGCCCCCTGTGACTCCTGAAGCCCAGTCCTAGGCAGCCTTTGAATGCCCATTTTGGGTTTTGGAGCTAAACCCGGGGGCTTGGGTGAAAGCCATTGGCCACTGAAGGGATGTGACTGTATCCAGGTGGCCGTGTTGTGCGGAAGCCTGAGCCAGCTGCTGAGTGACAGGCCCCAGGAAGCGGGGTGTTCTCAGGTCCCCCCTGCTCCCATATCAGTGAGGCCTCAGACAGAAGACTGGTAAAGCTGTTGGAGGGGTCTTTCTATCAGGTGTCTCTAGCTGCCCCCTGGCTCCCTCGTGCCAGGGGTCCCCGGGGAATCAGGCCAGCTCTGCAGATGAGTGAGCCAGGAAGCTGCAGGGGGCAGTCCCGCCCCTTCTCTCTGCCCACCCTCTCCCTGTTAGAGGGCAGACCTGGCTTTTCTTGGGTTGTGGCCCCAGTCAATGCTGTAGACAGACAAGAAGACTCCCAGGAGGGTGACTGGGGATGCGGTTGCCTAGGAAACAGCCGAGTAGCCTCCCGGCCCTATGTGGACATGGCTCTTGTCCTGCCAAGCTGCCCTGGACGCTTGTCCTGGAGAGGCCATGGGCTGGGCAAGCCTGAGGGGTGGTTGTCCCTTCTCCTGGGCCCAGCGACTTCCCTGGTGGCCCTCACTCCTTCCTCTCAAAGATCCCTTGCCCCAAATCTCAGACACCGGGAGTGCTTGGCTCTGAGGTGGGGACTGCACGCCAAGCTATCTTCCTGGTATGGTGGCCGTAGCTTGGAGGTCCCGTCCTCCCCAACCTCCCAACTCTCACCAGCAGATGGCGACACTGCTAAGATCACGTGATGCAGGATCACGTGATGCCTGCTTGGCCCTGGTGACAGGGGATGGGCTTTTCCCTTTTTTTCTTTTTTTAAAGATTTATTTTATTTATCTGAAAGGCCAATTTACAGAGACGGGGGACAGAAAGAAGCAGAGATCTTCCTTCTGCTGGTTCACTCCCCAGATGGGCACAATGACTGCAGCTGGACTGGTCCAAATCCAGGAGCCAGGCGCTTCCTCAGCGTCTCCCACGTGGGCCCAGGCGCTCAAGCAGTGGGGCCATCCTCAGCTACTTTCCCAGGCGCATTAGCAGGGAGCTGGCGGCTGGGGAGCGGCCTGCGTCCTCAAATTATGCTGGAACTGCAGGTGCCAGCTTCACTCACTAGAGGGCGCGTCGGGTTCCCCTTCTCTGGCACACACCTGCTGCCTTCTGCCGTGTGTGGTGACAAAGCAGGCAGCCCCAAGTCCCGCTCTTCCAAGCCCTTGGAAACGGGAGCAGGACCTACTGCCCAGTGAATGCATTTGGATTATGGCAGAAAAGGGAGTGTACAACCGGTGAGGGTCGCCCACAGGGGGCCTGAGGTCTGCCTGGAGCAGCTGGCTGGGAACCCAGGGCAGCTCTGTCACTATGTCATCCACCTGAGCCTGCATCTGGCCTGTTGAGTCCAACCGTTTTACATCCAAGGCATCCCCTGGGTGGAGCATGTGAGACTGGTCCCCGCCCTCGGGTGGGCTTCCAGGCCCATGCCCATCCCACTCCCACAGGCAGCTGGGCCTGCCCCCAGCTCAGGGACTACCCTCTGTGCTCACTCTGTAGTTGTACTCACCATGCCGTGGTCTCCCCAGAGCTCCTGTGGGGTCAGGGGTCAGTCTGTTCAGCGGGTGGGGACCCTCGTGCCCTGGGTCCTCCAGGATGCCTGGCCCAGCCCTTATGTTCAAGTTTTTGGCCAAGAGCCCATGGGAGGCTCCAGTAGCGCCTCCTGCATTGTCTGTGCAGAAAACCTGCTCCCTCTGCTGCCCGTGGCGCTCGCTGCTGAGTTAACTGGCACCGTGCTGCGGGCTGAAAATAAGTGAGCGAGCAGCTCATGTGTGGCTCACAAACTTCTCCAGGAAAAGGAAACGTGTGCATGTCTGTCAGAACACATGCCAACTGCATGGATGAACACACGTGCGTCATGCTGCATGTGCCATGCATGTGTGCAAATGTGTATACCAGAGTGCACATATGGATGAGTGCCAAGTACATATGTGGACACGTCAGAGTACATGTGTACCATGTGCATTGCCACATATACACACGTGTGTCAGAGTGCATATGTGTGTCAGAACACGGGTATTACTGTGTCGGTGCATGTGTGTGCCACAGTGCACACACATTGTGATGAACATGTGTACACTAACATGTATGTTAGAGAATGCACATGCATGTAAGCAGTCAGCATCACGGTTCATGCATGTTTGTGTGGCAGAGTGCATGTATGTGCATGGATCAGAGCATTATCTCTGCATGAATCTAACTAAAAACAAACCAAAAAAAGGAACAGAAGGTGAATCTCACTGAGCCCCTTGTGGAGCCCGGCCTCCCTGGCAGCCCACGCAGCTGTGGGCATCCTTGGCATGAGCACGCCGCTGCTCTGGGGCAGGAACCCCAAGAGCTGGCACACCTATCTCAGTGGCAGGTCCAGGCCGCGCTGGGCCACGCTGGCATCTGCTGCCCTCTTACGTTCCTGTGCGCCTTGGGGCTGTCCTCCTCCTGTCGGGCCCTGCCTGTCCCCAGGGGCAGGGTCTCCCAGTCCCACAGAGCGCTTGCTGCTGTTGCCTGTCTCCAGGAAACTCGAGCCACGGTGATGTCCATTTTGCAGAGGCAGGAGGCCTTCTCTGATGACAAAGGCAGAGCCCAGGGTGTCGGCGGGGAAGGGGGTACTAACACAGACGGAAACGGGAGGGCCACCATCTGTCCAGAGATAGAAGGGGGCTCCCCGGCAGGCATGAACATCGAGTCGCCTGTTCTCCGGCCCCACCCCAGTGTGCCTGAGCCAGCAGGGTCGGGACACTGGGCACCACGCATTTGGGGATCAGTGCTGTGGCACTGATCATTAAGCATGTGGCATGGGATGTACCCATGTGGGCACTGGTTTGAGTCCTGGCTGCTCCACTTCTGATCCAGCTCCCTGCTGACGCGCCTGGGAGAGCAGCAGAGGACAGCTCCATGACTGACACCAGCACCACACGACTCCAGGGTCCTTGGTTGCCACCCACCCAAGGCCAGTCACACCTTCCTCCAGCTCATGCAAGAGTTCCCCCTGTGGGCCAGGCTTGCTAGCCTAGTGGCTAAATTTTTTCCTTGCAGCCACCGGGATCCCATATGAGCGCTGGTTTGTGTCCCAGATGCTCCACTTCCCATCCAGCTCCCTGCTTGTGGCCTGGGAAAGCAGTTGAGGACTTGGGACCCTGTACCCACGTGGAAGACCTGGAAGAGGCTCCTGGCTCCGGATTGGTTTAGCTCCAGCCATTATGACTACTTGAGGACTGAACCAGATGATGGAAGATCTTTCTTTCAGTCTCTGCTTCTCTCTCTGTAAATCTGACCTTCCAATAAAAATTTAAAAATTAAAAAAAAAGTTTCCTCTGAGGGCAAAATTATCCCCAGTGAGATCCCCTTGTATTCTTGGTTCTGCTTTTATTTAGATTTTCAGACAGCTCCCTGACTCCTGCACACAATGCGCTGCCACACATATGCACATCCCACAACACATGTACTGACACACACATGTACTGACACACACATGTACTGACACACACTGACACACACACGTACTGACACACACACTGACAAACACAACACACGTGTACGCTGACACACACTACCATGCACATTCACGCACACACAGACACCTGTGCACACATGTATGGCACCTGATATGCGTGTGCACTTGACACACATCTATGCATGCACGCTGATATACACAAATGATAATGCACAATGACACAGCACCTCGACACACATCCCACACGTCCCACACGTGCACTAAGCACACACTGGCACACACATCCCACACGTGCACTAAGCACACACTGGCACACACACGTGCACTTGGCACACACTGGCACACACGTGCACTAAGCACACACTGGCACACACATCCCACACGTGCACTAAGCACACACTGGCACACACATCCCACACGTCCCACATGTGCACTAAGCACACACTGGCACACACGTGCACTAAGCACACACTGGCACACACGTGCACTAAGCACACACTTGCACACACGTGCACTAAGCACACACTGGCACACACATCCCACACGTGCACTAAGCACACACATCCCACACGTGCACTAAGCACACACTGGCACACACGTGCACTAAGCACACACTGGCACACACATGCACTAAGCACACACTGGCACACACGTGCACTAAGCACACTGGCACACAGTGCACTAAGCACACACTGGCACACACACGTGCACTTGGCACACACTGGCACACACATCCCAGACGTGCACTAAGCACACACTGGCACACACGTGCACTAAGCACACACTGGCACACACGTGCACTAAGCACACACTGGCACACACACGTGCACTTGGCACACACTGGCACACACGTGCACTAAGCACACACTGGCACACACATCCCAGACGTGCACTAAGCACAGATGTGCACACTTTTCATTTTCCGGGAGAAGAATGTGAGCCACAGGTACAGCTTTACCCTCGTGCGTTTTCACCTGGCAACATAGTGCCAATTAGCTAGGCAGCGAGCTCCACAGGCAGCAAAGGGAGCAGGCATTCCTCACAGACTGTGCGGGCAGTGCCGCTTGGGCCGGCCATGGGCTCTGGGCAAGGCAGGGGGTGGTGGGCACTTTCCAGCTCTGCAGTTACTGGAGCAGGCACAGGACCAGGCTGTCTGGCTTCCCCACGGCCCCAGCTGAGCTGGCAGTGCCCCAGCTGAGCTGGCAGTATGTGCAGCCATCTGAAAGGTCGGTCGTGGGCTCCCTGGGCTCCATGAGCTCTGTGGGCACCAGAGAGGACCAGGAACTTAAAGCAGGCACAGACCAGGGTGAGGGTCCCAGGCGGCCCCTCCACCTGGGAACTGCTGGGCTGGGGTGGCACCAGGACCCAGGGTTCCTGGTCTTGCTGCTCCGGCTGCCAAGGTGGGCCCAGAGGGGCTGCTGGGGGCTTGTCTGAGATGCTGCCTTCCCCTGTTCCTCTTCCCCACTTGGTCCTCCTCTCTGCTGGTGTCAAGGTTTCTCCCGAACCAGGAAGCAGCGTTGCCCGCAGCACCCTGCCAGGGCCTGCTCCTGGGCTGCCAGCCAGCATGGGCAGTGTTGCTGCAGGAGGCTGTGGGGCGCTGGCTGGGCCAGGAGTTGAGAGCACCTTTGTTTTTTGCTTGCTTGTTTGTTTACTTATTTTTATTTAAAAGGCAGATATGCAGAGAGAGGAGAGACAGATCTACCCTTTCCCTAAATGACCACAATGGCTGGAGCTGAGTTGATCCGAAGCCAGGAGCTTCTGGCTCGCCCATGTGGGGGCAGGGTCCCGAGGCTCTGGGCAGTCCTCCACTACTTTCCAGGCCACAGGCAGGCATGGACGAGATGCCCGGGGTTGCTGGGAGCAGCACCAGGCCCTTTGATGCAGGATGCAGAGCTCTCGAATGATGGCTTGCCCCACTGTGCCACAGCGTCCAGTGGGTGATGACCTTCCAGCCGCTGGGTGCCCAGTAGCACAGGCCACTGTGGCGACTGTCCCATTAGGTCAGCGGTGTAAGTGGACCCATCCATTCACAAGGTCGGGTCCTGTCCAGTCTCACCTCTTCATCTGTCACTACGGGGACTATTTCCATAGTCCTTTTGGAGATAATGGGCCAGCAGCACATGCTGCATCCAGCGTGCCTCTCCTCCTGGCCTCCTGCGCCTGCCTCTCGCGCGCCTACCAGGCCTTTCGGGAGGGCACGCACCCTTGCTCCCAGCTTCTCCCATACTCCATGGCCTGGGGTCTCAGCTGCCATGGAGTAGGCCCTTTCGTCCCTCCCACGTGGGCACATCTGGCCAGATGGATCACCTTTCTGTGCAACTTGCTGCCCTCAGGAAGTTGGCATCTTGAAATTGGCCACGGGGTGGACGTGAGGGGGACTTTCCCATGCCACCACCCGTTCTGCTCTCACTGACAGCGATGTAGAGCCTGGCTGTGCCTGGTGGACATCCAGGGAACACCACGGGGCTCACGGCCACACACCGGCAACAGCTGAAGCCGGCGTCTAGAGGTGGGGGCTTTGTCTGGTCTGCCCTCTCTGCCAGCCTTTTCCCCGAGGGTGCCCTCCATGCTATAGCCGGGCAGGGGCGGGCTGGCAGAGGCCCACGCAATCAGGGCTGTTGCTCCTGGCACCCGTGTTCTTGCCGGAACAGGAAAGCAGCGTGGGTGTGGCTGGGTGGTCCCGTCCCTCCTCCTCTTCCCACCTGGGCACCTGCACTCCTTCCACTCTATCTACTGGCCTTTGGATGAGCCCAGGTCTTTGCCAGACCAGTTCTTGGAGCTGACAATGCAGAATGAGGAGGACCGGAAGGGAGTGGGGGAGGGGGCAAGCGGGAGCCATGATTTCTCGGTAATTGGCGGCTCTGTTCTTTTCCCGGAACTGTTCATTGAGGAGCATCAGATGAGTTCTGAACAGTCCAGCCCTGTTGGACCGGACAGCGTGTGTCCTTTTGTGTCCCCTGTGGAGGGCCCAGCTGCCTGCGGGCCAGGCTAACTGGTCCGCGGGAGCGGTTTGGATTTTGGCAGGTTCTTCTGGAATTTTCCCACAGCAGCCTGCCCAGGTACTGTGGGAGCCAAGCAGAAACCGAAGTGCTTTTCTTTGTGTGTTTTTTCTCCCTCCTGGGAAATGGCCCAACCCTGCACAGGAGCTGTCTGCTTTCTTTGTTACTAAGTGGAGCGAAGCGGAAGGCAGTGACCTGGGGGAGGGGAACAGAAGGCAAAGCATCACTTTTACGAACAGAGACTCCGTTTGCTGTGTTCTGGCTGAGGGTGCACGGCTCGGGCACGGCCGGGGACCCGCCCTTCGCAGGCCACCCCTGGCTGTGGCTGGTCTCCCCTAACGCCTGTGGTGCGTGTGTCAGAGGTCACGCTGGTCCCTGCCGGGGTGGTGGTGTTGGACACCCACCCCCCCAGGTGTTGCTGGCTCTGCCCCAGGGGGATGCTGTTGGGGTGAGAGCAGCTGTTGGTGCTGGACATCTTAGCCCCCCACCTGTCTCTCCTCCCCGTGGCCCAGTGGGCGAGCTGGGCTCTGACTTTCTCCAGCAAGGGCCGAGACACATGTGGGTAAGCGGCACGTCACAAATGAGTTTGGGGACCAGTATTGTGGCGCAGTAAAGACACCACTCAAATCCCCCATATCTGTGTCGGAGCCCCAGTCGGTGCCGGCTGCTCTGGAACTAAGCCAGGGGATGGAAGATCTCTCCTTCTTCATGTCTGTCTCTCCCTTTCCTAGTGTCACTTTTTGAAATAAGTGAAAAAATATATAAAACCTTTTTTTTTTAAGAAAAAGATAAGCTTGTTTTGCTTCAAAAAGAGTTTAAAATTCATGCAGTATGCCTTCAGAATTTGCATGCTCCACGAACTTTTTGAAGGGTTCCCAGGTTTGTTGGTCTGTTCTGTAAGATACTATTTTTTTAAAAGATTTATTTTATTTTACCTTACTTGGAAGACAGATTTACAGAAAGGAGAGATAGAGAGAAAGCTTTTACACTTGTTGGACCACTCTCCAAACGGGCACAATGGTTTGGGCTGAGCTGATCCAAAGCCAGGAGCTTCTTTCAGGCCTTGCAGGTGGGTGCAGGGTCCCCTGGCTTTGGGCCGTCCTATGCTGCTTTTCCAGGCCACAGGTAGGGAGCTGGATGGGAAGTGGAGCAGCCAGGACTTGAACTGGTGCCCAGATGGGATGCTGGTGTTGAGTGATGTCTTTACCTGCGCCATGCCCCTGGCCTCCAGGGCACTGATCGCACATGTAGCTTTTGGCACTTGACGCACTGGTCTGTATGCAGTGAGCGGCGAGACACCTGCTCCCGGGTGGCCCTCCGTCTGACTTGCCCTGTGTGTCTGTTCTAGCGCGAATCCCACAAAACAAGCCCCTCCATGCCTTGCCCTTTTTTTCCCCCCCACGTGTTAGGTTTGTGAGATTCACCTCTATTCCTGGGCAGGTTCTGTGGTCGTCCACTTCGTGGCCACTCTGCCTTCGATGGATGGCAAAGTGGATTGGCACAGCTCTGGCCATGGAGGCCATTTGGGGAATGAATCAGCAGATGGAAGATCCCCTCTCTCTGTCTCTCCTCTCTGGAAATATGCCTTTTCAACAAAACAATATATAAATAAATATAAATATAAATAATAAATATAATAAATATAAATAAGTCTTCACACACACACACATTCAAGGAGGCCTGCCTACCTCAGTATGCACAGCAGAGGTGGCCTTGCTGGCTGGCAGGAAAGGGCCCAGGCTGGACCTCGCTTGCGAGTAGGTCTGTTGTGTCCAGATTTTGAGATCCCCAGAAGATCATCAGGAGTCTGAAGAGGTTGCAAACACATAAGGGTGGTTTATTCAGACTTGCCTAGGCGCCCAGCTGCCACCCAGCCCGGCGGGACTCTGGCTGCTGGCAGGAGCCAGGGTGACTGTTCTGGCCTTTCTGCACTGAGCAGAAGAGGGCCTAGGGTAAAGCCAGGGCCCTCGACAGTGGCCTTCAAGGTTACAGTGCCAGCTAACAAAAACTGTTTCTGAGGTCTTGCACGTGTGGGCACTGGAATTCTGGAGGCACCCAGGAAAGTTCTGCTGTTCTCCAAATCCAGAGGCGGACAGGAGGAGTTAGATAATTAGCTGGCTGTTAAGGCCTGCCCAGGTGTCGCGTGAGCCCCAGGACCGTCTAGCTCTTCATGCCCGGTATTGGAAGAGACAGCATAAAGGAGGTGTGACACTCTGGGACACATCCCGTGGACTCCCATTCCCTGGCTGGACAGAGCGCAGAGCTGGCCTGACTAGCAGGCTCGTACGGAACAGCAGGTGTCTCTGGATGAAGCACACACCTTGACCTGCGATGTCGCTGACCCCAGGCCATCCCTCCATGGTGATGGATGCTGTAGGAGCTGGGCAGAGTGAAGGCTTTCTAGCTGTGGCCCACCATGGTTCTCACCCAGGAATTCTTTGATACCCAGGACAGTTGCATTTCTCGTGCCCTGGCTCCTGGCAGAGCTGGCAGGATTCATTGAAAGCCTTCCATCGATGGCACCGCTTGCCTGCTCTTCTGGCGTCCCACATTGCAGCCAGCTGCTCCTCAAGGCTGGCCCAGCCTTGCCGGGTCTCCTGGAGAACAGGTTATTGTATAAAACCTCATTAAAGAGCCTCCTGCTGCCTCGCTCACTAGTTAAAGTAGTTAAAGTGGGCCTCAGAGGCAGCCTTGGGGTGTCAGCCAAGGGGATGCTCAATTCTATCCCTAAACTCCTTAATGGGTTAAACTAAAAATTTGTAGTCACAGGCACATCCTGACAGTTTTAAGGTGATACCTATGAGGAGTTAATTAGACTTTTTGGTCTAATAAATTAACCATTCCATTAAGGTCTATAGATCAAACTGTGCAGGCTGAGGCCTCAGCTTCAGAGAGAGAGAGACAGAGAGAGAGAAAGGAGTTAGAAACACCAGATTAATTATATATAACAATAACATTATCAAGTGAAAACAATTACCAAAGCTCTGAAGTCTGCTACAAATTTGAAACAAGAGCACAGGTTTACAACGAACTTACATTGTACACAAGAGAAAGCAATGAGAATAACATGAGTAGCTTGGTTGATTGAGATAAACAGATGTTTTTAAGATTCATTTATTTTTATTACAAAGTCAGATACACAGGAGGAGGAGAGACAGAGAGGAAGATTTTCCATCTGCTGATTCCCTCCCCAAGTGACCTCAACGGCCGGTGCTGTGTACATCCAAAGCTAGGAGTCAGGAGCCTCTTCTGGGTCTCCCACATGGGTGCAGGGTCTCAAAGCTTTGGGCCGTCCTTGACTGCTTTCCCATGCTACAAGCAGAGAGCTGGATGGGAAGCGGGGCTACTGAGATTAGAACCAGCGGCCATATGATTCCAGAGCATGAAAGGCGACGACTTTACCCACTAGGCTACTGTGCTGAGCCCAGTAAATAGATTTGAAACAGGAACGACTGGAACCATCACATTCATTACTGACGAGAGGCGTCTGCTCACCTCAGGAAGCACATACAGGACTGCACAAGGAGACTGCATCTTTCTGAATTGAGATAACAATCATGGCCAATAACACAAAGATCATCACACTGGTATAGCTGAGTATTTTATCACTTGACAGTATGTTTAACGGAATCCAACTAGCCCAGCAGTTGTTGTCTCTACAGAATGAGGGGGAACTCCCTGGACATCTCCAGGAGGCCTCACTGCAAATATCAAAATGCCAAAATTGGAAACTTTTAGGGGCTTTTGAATGTGTCAGGGATGCCAAGAGGGCTTAAAAATACCTGATTGAAATAGAATCCCTTTATATGATACAATATGACCACATTAATTATTGACATAAAGTGATTACTCGAATACCTTTAAAACAAGTATGTAACTTTGTTGATCTTAAGCAATGAGAGCTAATGAAAGGCAGAGAACACGAGGATTACCTTAATATCAAAATACCTGCAGAGAAGAGGAAGTACGCGGGCTTGTCTCGTATTCTGGGACAATTCAACAGTCAAGTCCAGAGTTTGCTAGAAGTAACTAGAAAACTTAGTCATTAATTGGTTAAAATCCATATAAACGGAGATGTTACAGTAACACTTGTTATTTTAACAGAGGATCAGATTTTAATTCCAGGTGTAAATATTTACAATAGGATGTATACAATACTTCAAAGATCACGATGAATTATATCACATATAAATCATACAAGATGTATTCCTTTATTTCATGACTTCCCACCCCTTCTGCAAGATGCTTTAACCTGGAAATGCTTTGTAAAACAGTGATAAGAGCGCTTGGGTTTATCTCATACTTAGGGATACTTTAGCAGTGATTAGAACAACTCTGTATTGGATTATTTTGATACATGAATGTTAAGTCAAGTTACAGAACAGGTCTGGCCAGTAACATTTTTTTTCTTTTAAATAATTACCTTATCTCTTATCTCTTACCCCGCCCCTTTCAGCTAAGGGTGGATGTAGGGTTGATAAAAGAGGAAGGAAAAGGTTAAAATGGGCAGAATCTGCATTGGGACCTAGACAGAGCTCAGGCCCTGGGGTGGCGGGGTGGGAGGAGGGGGCGTTACTGGGCTTAAGCCAGAAGAACCTGAAAGGGAGAGTGGGATGGGCAAAAAGTGAAAAATTAGAAAAAGAAGGTTTAGGGCCTGGCACTATAGCCTAGCAGCTAAAGTATTCACTTTGCACATGCTGGGTTCCCAAATGGGTGCCAGTTCTAATCCTGGCAACCCTGCTTCCCATCCTGCTCCCTGCTTGTGGCCTGGGAAAAAAAGTTAGGACAGGGTTCAGCACGATGGCCTAGTGGCTAAAGTCCTCACCTTGAAGGCACCAGGATCCCATAGGGGCACGAGTTCTAATCCTGGCAGCTCCACTTCCCATCCAGCTCTCTGCTTGTGGCCTGGGAAAGCAGCTGAGGATGGCCCAAGGCCTTGGGACCCTGCACCCGTGTGGGAAACCTGGAAGAGCTCCTGGCTCCTGGCTTCTGATGGGCGCAGCACCGACCATTGCAGTCACTTGGGAAGGGAATCAGCAGATGGAAGATCTTTCTCTCTGTCTCTCCTCCTCCTGTGTATCTGACCTTGTAATAAAAATAAAATAAATCTTAAAAAAAAAAACCCTCAAGGACAGCCCTCAGCCTTGGGACCTAGTACCCATTTGGGAGACCTTTGGATCGGCTCAGCTCCAGCCATTGCAGCCAGTTGGGGAGTGAGCCATCGGACAGAAGATCTTCCTCTTTGTCTCTCCTTCTCTCTGTATATCTATCTGCCTTTCCAATAAAAATGAAAAATAAATCTTGAAAAAAGAAAAAGAAGGTTAACCACAGGAAATCTGTGAGTGTTGGCCTATGCAGTGTTGTTGATTATCTGGTATGGAGAATTTGGAAGCCAAATGGAATCACTGACTAATTTGTGTTGAGTCCAAACCACACTGCGGGAGAGGATAGTTGGTGTGCCTGGTCTTGGGAGTTTTTTGGAGGCAGCCAAGGGGCAACTCTGTAAGGGGTCTGAACTTCCCAGCTGGAAAGTCCAGAACCCAAGGTGAGGGGATTAGTGCAACCTCAGGTGTTCAGGGAGGGGGAGGCCTAAGAGCTGAGACACGGAGAGGAACCACGGAGAGGCAGAGCTGACACCCGTCACCCACAGCGGCTCGCAGGCCACCGCTGATCTGACTCAAGCAGCACGTGTGTCAGCAATCGCTGAGTCTATGACATGTTTTCTTCACAAGTAATCCAAGTCGAGGTGTGAAGAGGTGATGTGGCAGCTCAGACCCCAGTGGGAGAGCAGAGACCTTCAGTCAGAGAGGGATGGAAGGGAGGGGGGTGGGGGGGAAGGCAAGATGGCGGACAGGGTTCTGCCACGTGGAGCAAGAAGTGGAGAGAGGAGGGGATCCTAGGAACATGGTGTCCATGAAGCAGGCGAAGGGGGGAATGTCGTAAGTAGGAGGGGCCCCGAGCAATTCGGGGGGCTCAGAAAATGTGGAGGTAGAGGGGTCAGAGAGGCCCCTGGGTGAGGACAGGGACCCTCCATTCGGTTGCAATGAGGATCGTCCATAAGACAGGTGTCCTTAGCCAAGAGGACTTGGACGGTAGGACAAGAGGAACAAAGGCAAGGGACATGGATGAAGTTTCCAGAAGCCATCACATATGGCATCCCAGACCAGTTGCCGTGGCGGTGTCAGAAGTTGCCCAGATCCATGAAGATAGTAAAGACAAAATCACTAACAGGAAGAAAAATAGATTTACAATGCCATGAAGTTAAATAACATGCCACTGAATGACTGAAGAAATGAAAAGGAAAATCAAGAAACTTCTTGAAGAAAATGGTGCTACTGTCTAATCTATGAATCATCCAAGAATTTAATCACAAGTATTTTGAAGAGATGAAACTAACAAAAAACCCCCAAAATCTGTAAGATATAGTTTTCGCTGATCTTTGTTGGTGAGATATGTCTCCTTTAGACAACAAATAGATGGGTTTTGTTTTAAAATCAGTCTACTAATCTATGAGGTTTAATTGATGAGTTTAAGTCGTTTACATTCAGGGTTAATAAAAATAGGTGGTAATTTGGTCCTGTCATTTTAGGAAAGGGTTGTTCATTGACTGAGTCTTCTGTTGTTACTTTACTGGGATGTTCTTCACATTTGCCTTTGGTTTTGTTGGGTGCTATTCCTCTTCTCTGTCAAGAGAACATCTTCAAGCATCATTTGTAGGGCAGGTTTGGAAGAGGCAAATTCTTTTACTGTGGAAGAATTTGATTTCATTTTCAAAGACAAAGGAAAGCTTTGCTGGGTATGTTATCCTGGGCCAACAATTTTTTTGATTTTAGAATCTGGAATCTATCACTCCATTCTCTTCTGGCCTGTAGAGTTTCCTGTGAGAGGTCTCCTGTGAGCTTAATTGGCATTCCTTTATATGTCAATTGATTTTTTTCACGTGCACATTTAAGGATCTTTTCCTTGTGTTCAATTGAAGAGAGCTTGATTATCATGTGTCGTGGTGAAGATCGCTTTTGATCAAGCCTGTTGGGAGTTCTGTGCCCCTCCTGGATCTTGTTTCTCAATTCTTTCTCTAAATTAGGGAAAATTTCTCTTATTATTTCATTAAATACATTTGTAAACCCAATTTCTCTTTCTGCACCTTCTGGGACTCCCATAACTCTTATATTTGGCCTTTTAATAGTGTCTTTCAATTCTTGAATACTTTTTTTTTTTAGCCTGATCCAGCTCTGCTTCCAGCTTTTTGTTTGTTTCCCCCTGGTGATAGGAAATATCTAGTTTTGAGATTGTTTCTTTTGCTTGTTTTATTCTATTTTGGAGACTCTCCACTATTAATTTGCTTCATTTCTGATATACCAGCTTTCATTTATTTCCAGTGTGACATATTTCTTGAATTCCTCGAATACCTGCTTTATGTGTTTCTCATTGTTTCTAAGAAGATTTATAACAAGTGTTTTGAATTCTGTATCTCCCATTTTCTCAATGTCTTCCTCAGTGAACTCTGAGGTTGGCAATGGGTTTTGCTCCTTTGCAGGGGAGTCTTCGGTAATATTCATTGTGCCTCTGTCTCTTCATTTGCTCTTTGTCATTGTACTTCTGGTTATCAGATTCTCCTCTGGGCAGGTTTTTTTAAGCTGTGTCACCCACAGGTCTACAATTCTATTTTACTTATTGTGGTTGGTACATGGCTCTTTGTTTGTAATCACCTGTGCCACTCCCTCCAGCGAGTTCTATGTCTGGGTTTCTTATGTTAGATTTCCACCATGGTCTCTGAAGCCCCAGCTCCTGGCTCACCAGTCTCCACTTCCTGTGATACCGTGCTGAGGCTGCACCATTGTCTGTACAACCTCTCTCCCACTTCCTGTTGGAGCAGTTCCCAGGATTAGGGAGACGCCAGGTGTCCTATATAGCTAGGTTGTTGGTTGTGCTGATCTTGCCAGAACCTGTTGGCCGTTAGGTCTGCGGGCCACATGGACCTATTTTGACCTGTATGTAGCCATAGTCAGTGTTATTTTCCTGTGGGACCAGTGCGATGCACTGAGCTCAGTGAGTTCTCGCCAAGCTCAGGGCATGTACAGCTCACTGTTGTGCCTGTTGTCTTAAATTCTTTGCCACACTGTAAGAAATGGTGCCTGATGTGCCACTACTAGAGTTCTTGATCTACTGGCTGTTAAGTTCTTGATCTTGACCTGTCTTGGGTGGAACCTGTAGGATACCATGCTGTTGCAGTTCATTGAGTCAGAAATGAGTTCACTCCAGCTTCTTGCATGCGCGGTCCTGCCCCATAGCCCTTACTTCCTTAAACAAAATGGTGTCCGATTCAGCTCTAGGAGGCGGACTGGACTGTGAAATCCACCTTGTCGCACACTGCCCGTCTGGGATCTGCCGCTCTGTTTCTGCTCCTGGTCCAATCAAACAGACCAGCAGGATGGGCAGTTCCTTGTCCGGGTTCACCTCTGGAGCTCCCGGTTAACACCCTTCCCACCTTGTTGCTGGTGGAGTTCAGATCACCGTTGGCTGAATGCTGCCAGAGTCACTGCAACACCACACCATTGTTTTCACTGCTTTCCTGTGTCTGTCAGTCTCCAGGTGCCCCTCTGCTGTTGTTCTGTCCTCTCCTATTTCCTGGAATGTGCCCTCTCTGCTTTACACTGGCTAATATTTCTCCATCTGTTTAAACATGTCCTTACCCTTTTTTGCCATCTTGATTCCTAAGCTTTCAAATATTGTATTTTTTTTTTTTATAATACAACTGTTCCCCAAACTTTGTAAAGATCCTTCATAGGCATGAATTTCAAAAGTTTTTGGTACCAAAAAGTCAACTTCTCTTTAAACATTCAGGACAGTGAGTTCTTTTGCATTTGTTATCTTAAAGGGAGATGGCTGGGAAGATGGATGTCCCAGCGGCTGGAGTCACTCCCCGCATGGCTTCTGCCAGTCGGGGCCGGGTCAAGCTGAAGCCAGGAGCTGGGGACTTTATCACGCCGTGAGGGAGAGACGGGGGGCCCAACAAGTACTTGAGCGGGCGTCTGCTGCACGAGCTGGATGGGAAGTGGAACAGCCAGGACTCAGGCTCTCTAAGGTGGGCTTCAGCAGGCCATGCGCTGACCAAACCCTGACCATGGGCAGCCCCTACTAACTCCACTCTTCCACCAACTGCTGAAGTGCCCTCTCCCAGCTGGGCACTGCTGGCTTGGGTGGCAGCCCCTTCTCTTGGAGTCTGGACGCCCTACCCTCCCAGCTGTGCTCAAGGAGGTCACGGCGAGGGATGGGGCTTCCTCTTCTTGGACCCTATTCTCTTGAGCCTTTTACTTGGGATCAGCGGACGCTAGACCCCAGTATTTGTAGTTGAGTCTCTCAGAATGTTCAGGAAATCCACTCCCCCCTCACTGCCATGTCAAATGAGGGGACACGGACTGGACAGCATGGTTGGCGGGAGCTCGGCTTCCTCCTAGAGGGCAGAAGCCCGTGGGGGCAGAGGTCCTGGCATCCCTCAGCCAAGTCCCTTCGTGTCCCCCAGCCCCTGCTTGGCACAGCCTTGGATGTCCAGCGCCCTGGGCCTCCAGCCCCGTCGGGTGACGTTCCCCCGGTGGCCACAAGATGGCGCACTGTGCCACGCCGGACTCCACTTGCTGCTTTGGTAGCTGAGATGGGGTGAGCTGGTCCGGCCTGGGGGTGTGCGGATTTGGGGGCAAAAGTGGGGGAATCGTCCACTGCGGAGGATGAGAGGTGGGGGAGCTGAGAGCCGGCGTCGCACGTGAGAGAGTGATCACCACAAGGGGATCGATCTAATGGGCACTGGGTCCCCTTGACCACACCAGCGTTCCATAGGGACCCGGTTTGTGTCCCAGATGCTCCACTTCCCATCCAGCTCCCTGCTTGTGACCTGGGAAAGCAGTCGAGGACGAGGACGGCCCAGAGCCTCAGAACCCTGCACCCGTATGGGAGACCTGGAGCAAGCTCCTGGCTTCAGATTGGCCCAATTGATCATTGTGGCCATTTGAGGAGTGAACCCGCAGATGGAAGATCTTTCTGTGTCTCCTCTCTATAAATCTGCCTTCCAAATAGAAATAACACAAATCTGAGAGAGAGAGAGAGAGAGAGAGAGAGAGAGAGTCCCCAGGGATCTCTGCCCTGTGCAGGCCCAAGCAGATGTGGCCTTACAGGAAAGCCTTGGGATCCTGTGTGTCCTCCGAGAAGGGCTGGCCTCGCGCTGCCCGGCTGGGTGCTGCGGTGGGCTCTCCCCGGCTCGGCTGGGTGCTGCGGTGGGCTCTCCCCGGCTCGGCTGGGTGCTGCGGTGGGCTTTCCCCTGCCATGCGCTCCCTCGCCTGTCCCTGGCCGAGTCCCCCACCCACCGTGTGCATGGTGTATTCTGAGGCCAGTTCATGCCTCTGCACGGCAGTCACACCTAAGGGTGCGGGGCCCACCTGGGAAGCTGGTGGTGTGGAATCCCGCAGTGTCGGCTCCTCTTGGCTTGTGGGGCGTTTCCGACCCTGCAGGCAACACCTGCTCCTGCATTCACTCTCCTGTAGAGTCGGTCGTGCAACTTCGTGCCTTTAAAACGCCTTAAATAGGGACGAGTTCAGGTTTCCTTTCTTGTTCCCCTCATTACTACTGATGCAGGAAAAATACCCTGGGATTTGTATTCTTCCATGGATCTCACACTGTCCTCTCTGGAACATTCTAGAACTGAGACAGGGCTGGCTTTGTGGTGCAGGAGGGGAGGTTAAGCTGTTCCCCTCCGGAGTGTGGCCGTGCTTTTGTTGGGGGTGGGGGGCACACGGAGAGGAGGGTTTGATGCAGAACAGCGAGAGGGGAGTGGGGAGTTCCCAGGAGGGGTGTTGAGGGGACAGAGGCTTGTGTAACAGTGGCAGGGTGTCCTCCAGCTCCGTGAAGACACCCCCACACCCAGGCCCTCTTCCTGGGGCACCGACCTCTCCACCCTGTACTTCCGGCAGCAGCTCCTGTGGGGCAGGTGGGAGCCGGGGGCTAGGAGGACCCCAGGGGTCAGCAGGAGAGAGCAGGTCAGGGCTGTCGGGGTGGGGGTGCAATGACCAGGCACCCCCGAAAGCTCTGCCATGTGGGGGTGCAGCCTCCCGTCGATTGTCTCCCAAAGGAACCCCAGTTGGCCCAGCGCTGTTTCACTCACCCGGATCTGCAGTGACTTTATGAAGCCTGAATCTGGTGTTCATATTTTGGGTGTCTATCCCAAATGGTGGTCAGATTGTTATATGATTGTCGTGTTGTGGGTCTTTCATATTTTTTCAAGATTTATTTATTTTTATTAGAAAGGCAGATTAAAAACATAAAGGCAGATTTACAGAGAGGAGGAGAGATAGAGAGAGATCTTCCATGCTCCAGTTCACTCCCCAAGTGACCTCAACGGTCGGAGCTGCGCCAATCCAAAGCCAGGAGCCCGAAGCCTCTTCTAGGTCTCCCATGTGGGTGCAGGGCCCCAAGGCTATGGGCCATCTTCCACTGCTTTCCCAGGCCACAAGCAGGGAGCTGGATGGGAAGTGGAGCAGCTGGTATACAAACCAGTGCCCACATGGGATGCCAGTGTCCGAGGTGGCAGTTTAATTCACCATGCCAGAACACTGGTGCCAGGCCTTCATTTTTGTTGAAAATATAGTGTGCTTGTGCTGCTGTTCAGACATTACGCAATATTAAAATTTTTTTTTTAATCTGCCTAACTCAGCTGTTTCTGATCAAAATCTTCCTTCTTGCAAGTTCATTTTTGCTGTGTTAATCTTCAAGCTATATAGTCAGAATCATGTAGGCTTTTGACTTTGAAGGTTATAGAGTTCATCAGCATGTTGTGTTTTATTTATGCCTGCTAACGCTTTCTGTCATGCATTCCCCTTTTTATATTCCTGGGTCAACTTTAGCTGGTTAGTAATTGTATTAATTTTCTCTTTTTTTAAAAAAAATATATTTATTTGAAAGTCAGAGTTATATATAGAAAAAGAGACTGTCCAATCGTTGATTCGCTCCCCCAGATGGCTGTAACAGCCAGACCCGGGCCAGGAGCTTCACCTGGCTGTCCTCCACGGCTGGCAGGGGCCCAAGCCTTGGCCATCCTCCCCTGCTTTTCCCAGGCATTTCCACAGGGAGCGGATGGGAAGCGAAGCTGCTGGAACAGGGACTGGTGTCCACACGGGAGGCCGGAGTTGCAGCTGGTGGTTTTACCTGGTGCACCACAGCAAATGTTCCTCTCCTTTCTTCTCAGTCAACACAGCCCGTGTTTGCAGGAGAGACACCTGACTTCATCACCCCAGCGGTCCTGCAGCTGTGTGGCCCCATTCGGGTCAGCAAGGCCATTTGCTGGCTATCCACCCTTACGCTGTGAGGTGCCCCGTCTCCCCCCACTGCACCTGTCTTTTTCCTTCGGCCCCACCTGACTTGCACCTTTGTGATGGGCCCCGAGGCAGACTGAGCTTCCCCTAGCACATTCAAGCTCTGAAATTTTGTCAGTGCCAATATTAGCCACAGGAGGATGACTCCACAGCCAATCTGCTGCGACAGGTGGCAGTCAGCACACAGACGCACGGTCAGGATGGCGTGAAGTCACCTTCAGGCTGTGCGCCATGGGCATGGAGGAGGAGTTGTGTGGTTAAATTCAGGGCCGTCCCCAGACAGCGCAGCGCATGGAGGCGTGTGTGGCATTGCAGCAGAGCCCTTCTCAGCAGCAGTTCTGCTGCGGGAGCTTCTAAAATGAACTTACGCTGGGCGACGCCATCTTGTCTGACTCCTGCGCCCCGCTTCTCGCATCCACAGGTGAGTCATTTTTTCATGTGCATGCATGTTTTTTTTTTTTTTTCAGACATTTTTATTTTTATTTGAAAGGCAGAGTTACAGAGAAAGAATCTTCCATCTGGGGCTCACCCACCAGACAAGCCCAAATGGCCCCGGCGTGACCAAGCTGAAGCCAGGAGCCAGGAACTTCTTCTGGTTTCCCACGTGGGTGCAGGGACCCAAGCACCACACCATCCTCTGCTGCTTTCCTAGGCACATTAGCAGGGGACTGGAGTGGAAGTGGAGCAGCTGGGACTCGAACCAGCACCCCTACGGGTGCTGGCATGGCAGACAGCCAGCGGCTTTGGCCATTGTAGCACAGTGTTGGCTGACATGGTCTGTAGTGGCTGATGATTCTGTCTCGAGCTCTCTCCTCCACCGCTTCCCTGTGGCACGTGTATGGTTGTTGCCGAACACAGCATGGCACAAGCGGCTCTTTCCAGCGAGTTCCCATGACCGCTGCCCATCTGGGGCTCTGGCGTGTGCTTGTTGAGCTTAAATGAGGCATTTTCAGGGTTTTCACACAAAATTGCCACTGCCAGGTCCTTGCAAGATCCCCCTCCCCGAGTCTTCACTGGCAGCTGCTCTGGCAATGCCCAGCCCGGCCCTCCGCCTCTCCCTGCGGGTGAAGTGGGCGCACGGACAGTGGACACCGGGGCCTCTACCTCTCCCAAACACTTAGTGCTTTGTGCCTTACCGTGGACACTTGACATTGAACTTGAGAGCTCAAGGGGGGAGGAAGCCGTCCCTGTAGCGGATGGGAGACCTGAGGCTGCAGGCTAATGGGTCAGCAGGTGCATGATTCCAAGTTCAAGGCATCAGCAGGCTGGATCGTTTCTGAGGCCTCTGCCCTTGGCTTCCAGGTGGCCACACATCCCTGAGTGAGTCCTCCAGGGCATCCGAGGGCCCAGAGATGATGATTCTTCTTCTTTTTAAAGATTTGTTAATTTTTATTGGAAAGGCAGATATGCAGAGAGAAGGAGACACAGAGAGAAAGATCTTCCATCTGCTGGTCCATTCCCCAAGTGACCGCAACAGCTGGAGCTAAGCCTATCTGAAGCCAGCAGCCTCTTCCAGGTCTCCCACACGGGTGCGGGGTCCCAAGGCTTTGATCCGTCCTGCTTTCCCAGGCCACAAGCAGGGAGCTGGATGGGAGGTGGAGCAGCCAGAACACGAACCAGCACCCATGTGAGATTCCAGCACTGGCAAGGTGAGGACTTTAGCCACAAGGCTATCACGCCAGGCCCCAGATATTTTCTTCTTCTAAAGGACACCTGGAAAGGGTTGTGACTGACCCTCAGGGCTGCATCTCGCTTGGTCCACCTGCTCACAGGCTCCGCAGCCGAGCACTCACCTCCTGGGAGGCCAGGGTCTGGGTGTGGGCATGTGCTGGCCTGTTGTGCTAAGTTAGCAGCGGATGTGGAGATGGCCAGCTTCCCCTGCTGTCTGCCTCTCCCCCCAGAGTCAGGCGTGGCATGGCAAACGCCCACACGAGACCAGAAAGCCCCAGTGTGGGCAAGAAAGGCAGGCAGGCTGTGCTCCTGGGTGCTTTCTGAGGGAAAAGTGACAGGTGACACCCGCGGTGTCTGTCACCCCAGCCCCTCCCTTTGCAGGAGACGGAGGGGTGGTCTGTCACTGTTACTGAGGTTGCAGTCACAGTGGACCCGGGAAGGTCTACGTATTTATTCAGTTAAAAAATGTATTTGGGCCCGGCGCGGTGGCGCAAGTGGTTAAAGGTCCTCGCCTTGCACGCCCGGGATCCCATATGGGCTCCGGTTCTAATCCCGGCAGCCCCACTTCCCTTCCAGCTCCCTGCCTGTGGCCTGGGAAAGCAGACGAGGACGGCCCAAAGCTTTGGGACCCTGCACCCGCGTGGGAGACCCGGAAGAGGCTCCTGGCTTCGGATCGGCATAGTATCGGCCCGTTGCACTCACTTGGGGAGTGAATCATTGGACGGAAGATCTTCCTCTCTGTCTCTCCTCTCTGTATATCCGCCTTTCCAATGAAAAAATAATAAAAATAAATCTTTAAAAAAATGTATTTGAAAGGCAATGATAACAAAGAGAATAAGAGAGAGAGAGAGAGAGAGAGAGAGAGAGAGAGCTATCTTGTACCTGCTGGTGCACTCTGCATATGGCTGCAACAGCCAGAGCTACGCAAGTCTGAAACCAGGAATCAGGAATTGCATCAGGCTTCCCACGTGGTGGAGCAGGCAGTGCCCGTGGCTCTCCTCTGCTGCCTCGCAAAAGCACGAGCAGGGAGCGGGAATGCGGAGCAGCTGGGACGCAAATGGAGCTTGGACGCTTGGACGTGCCACACTGGTCTTTCTGGACTGGATTTGTCTGGCTTGGTGTCAGCAGGAAACCCTGCAGGGGAGGAAACGCCCAGTGAGATGTGAGTGCTTGCCGCGTTTGGGGCAGGTGGCCGCGTCAGTAGCTGGGGGAGCCCGCCTGTTGAAGCAGGAGGTGTGTGGAATAAACCAGACTCACAGCAACACTCCAAGACAGCGCGTGGCCCTGATGCCCACGATGGCACAGCGGGGCACGCAGGAGCACTGGGACTTCCTGCCTCGCCGGGACACCCAGAGCCCTCTGTGGGTGCCCTGGGCACTGAGGACACGCTGGGACTGGGGGCACCTGGCCTGAAGTCTCCCAGGTGGCTGATGACCGCAACAGATGTGGGCTGCAGTTTACAGCACAGAGAAACGAACCACATGGTCCCGGGGCGGAGTGGGCTTAGCCCCGCACTGCGGAGGGGAGGGGAGTATGGGCTTTTGGGCCAGGGGCTGGACGGGTCCCCAGGAGGGCACTGGCTTTGTGGCTGGTGGATTTTTATTAGATTCGGGGCTTTTGTTGAAGCCTCGGCATATGAGGTTGACAGCCATCGATGCGCTGGATTCTGAAATGGGACACTTGGGGCAGGTGACAGTCCTCTGGTCCCGAGGGACACGCAGGCGCTTCTGCCGTGAGTCGCCACTTTGTCCATGCATGGACGGCCTTCCCAAGGGGATTGGCTCCCAGGTCCACCCTGTGTCCTCCAAGTCGGGGCGGCCTCAGCCACTGGGTTAGGAGGTGTCTGTTCACACGACCCCAACCCCGGGGCAGCGGCAGGGGTGCAGCCTGTACATACATCCTGTAGGAGAAGCGGGCTCCACTTCCGGTCCACTCCCTGCTTGTGTCCTTGGGGGTCCTGCGCTCACGTGGGAGACCTGGAAGAAGCTCCAGGCTCCTGGCCTCAGACTGGCCGTGGTAGCCAATGGAGTAAAGCAGCAGATGAAAAACCTCGCTCTCTTTGTCTCTCTGTAAAAAAAGAAATAATAATAAATCAAGTAGGCTTGTTGGAGTGTATGTTTGGCCTAAAGGTCGGGACGGTGGTGGCAGTCCTGCCACCAGCTCTGGGCGCTGTGGCAGTGGAGGTGGCGGGCTCTGTCTCTGCTCCTCAGGGACTATCAAGCTCTGAATGTATTTTCAACCGAGATCTGCCTTGTGCTTTCTGTGTAAATGTAGTGGGGCATTGCCCGCTCTGCCAGCTGATGTATGTGTGTGTATTGATTACCACGTGTGTATTTTTACTCAGACACACACAGAGCCACGCATGCGTATCTGCTTATCAATCAAGATCCTTCATTTTCTTGAAGTTTTTATTTCTGTGACAGGCAGAGCGACAGAGGAGAGGAAGAGAGCGAGTGAGATCTTCCATCGACTGGTTCGTCCTCCGAGAGCTGCTTGGGGCTCCCACGTGTGTGCAGAGGCCCCCACTGCTTTCCTAGAGACATGAGCCGGATTGGAAAGGGACCAGCTGGGACTTGAACCTGCACCTGATAGGGGTTGCAATGTTATAAGTGGCGGCTTAACGCACTGCGCCACACACTGGCCATGTTGTCACTCCAACGGCTTTGGTTCGTACAGAGCCGTGGCACAGTTTCAGGGCCAAGGTTTATCTCCGGTTTCTTTGATTGCTAACTGGTTGTTTTTCTCCGTTAGGTGGTGTGCCTGCTGTCCCAGTGTTTCCAACGCCTCAGGCCGCAGGGCCTTGCGCACCTGACCTTGGTCCCGCCTGCCTCCCTTGGGTCTCTTCCTTCGCTCCCTCCCCTCCTCCCTTTGGGCTTAGTTTTTGCTTTCCCTTTATCTCCTCACCTGTGCATTCCTTCTGTGTCGACTCCCAATTTTTTATACGCTTTCTTGAAATAACAAGTGGAAATTTAAAAGCCATCTTCTCTCAATGGTAATTAAGGGACTTAGAAGCTTTAATTATTACATAACCCGTCTAATCCATATACAACTGGTATCTGGGCTTTCGTCCTTTTTCTTTTTCAGATTTATTTATTTTACTTGAGAGAGCCGCACAGAGAGAGGAGGAGACAGAGAGAGAACGCCCACCCACTGGCTCACTCACCAGTGGTCCCCATGGCCAGAGCTGGGCTGGTCCAGGGCTTCTTCCAGGTCTCCCGTGTGGCGTCAGGGTCCCGAGATCCTGGGCCATCCTCGTTGTTTTTCCAGGCCACGAGCAGGGAGCTTGTGGGATGTGGGCGCTGCAGGTGGAGCTCAGCTTGCTGTGCCATCCCGGCAGCTCGTGGGCTTCTGTCTTGCTAAGGTCTGAATCCCGCCCTTAGGATCGCTGCTTCACAGTCGCGGGTGAGCCTTGCCCGTGTGGATATCTCCCTTACTCATCATTCCATCGGACTTTCCAGGAGGAAAGGTCATTTTTAAAAAACATTTATTTATTTATTTATTTATTTTGCAAAGGCAGATTTATGGAGAGGAAAAGTCTTCCATTTGCCGATTCATTCCCCAAGTGGCCACAATGGCTGGAGCTGAGCTGATCCTGTTAGAGTCCGGGCCAGAGCTCCCCGTCCGGACATTAGGGTGCGAGCTAGTCAACCCCCAGAAAATGACCAAGAGTGCTGGTAATGCAAAAAGCAAACAGTTTATTGTGCCAGCATGCTGGGGTCAGATCGTACTTGGGGCACACAGGCCAGCCAAGCGGATCGGACCCCGACTTAACATAAGGCTGGAGATTATATACCCCGTCTTGGCTGTAACATATATCAAAGTCAACTCAAAAGTAACAAATTTAGGTGCAAGCAGTCTGTTCCATTCTCACACTCATTATTTACATTTCCACACTTACTGTTTATGCTCCCACACTTATTATTTAAGGCTCATCCCATCCTGGCACCCTTATCTTTATGGCTCCTCCAGTCTTTTATGGCTCCTCCCGTCTCTGGGGCCGGGGAACTGTGCCCCTGCCTTCCTGCACCCGGGTTCGATGGTAGAGAAGTTCACAGAGAAACAAGGGAGGCAGATTGATCACTAACGTGGAGCTTTCCCACAGTGCAGGCGCCTTCTGCCCTAGCGAAGTAGTGGCTTCTCACCCAAAAGGGCCTAATATCACCTAACACTAATATTCTTAACATTTTAACATACTAACATTATACCAATACTCTAACAATTCCAAACCAGGAGGCTCTTCTGGGTCTCCCATATAGGCGCAGGGTCCCGAGGCTTTGGGCCGTCCTCGACTGCTTTCCCAGGCCACAAGCAGGGAGCTGAATGGGAAGTGGAGCAGCCGAGACATGAATTGGAACCCATATGGGATTCTGGCACGTGCAAGGCAAGGACTTTAGCCACTAGGCTACCGCGCCGGGCCCAGAAAGATCATTTTAGTTTGCAAAGAATTTGTGATTCCAGAAAATTTGGTAAGAGGAGGACAAAGGGCTTTCCCCCCTTTTGAGTCACCAGGGAATAAAGCAGCAATGTGATGCTCCATCAAATCCCAGAGCAGCTGCTGCCAGGACGGGCTGCGCCTGCCAGCCCCCGTCACCGCCCTCCCGGGCAGGACCTCTTTCGCAGCGTTGACAGCGTCATCAGGACCCAGTCCAGCGCCCCAGCTTGTCCTCCAGCTGCACGTCTCTCAGTCGCCCTCTGTCTGTGACCTTGACCATCACGACCTGACCCCATGGAAGGGCCCGGGTCATCCGCTCCGTGGGTGTTCCTGAGTGGCAGTTCCTGCTGTTGTCTTGCTGGTTGTGGGCCTGGGATTCCGGCTGGAGCAGGGCTGGCGGCTGGGCTGTGTAGTGTAGTCCTCCCTGCATTCCCGCGGGTCTGGGCATAGTGGGTTAACTGGGTGTTCTAAGGGTAGGTTGAGAAAAACTCAGTAATTCCAGAAAATATTCCCTTGCAGCGAGAGGAACGCAGAAGAGCAGCATGCGTTATGCATACATTACATATGCCAAAGAAATCTAACATTTAGTGCTGTTTTCTACTGTGGTAGAAATCCCAGAACCCAAAATGGACCATTTTTATCCATTTTCGAGCTCTGGTGTGAAACTTATGCTGCCATCTGCCTCCAGAACATTTTCTTTCTTTCTTTTTAAATATTTATTTTATTAATTTAAAAGATTTATTAATTTAAAAGATCTTTCGTCTGCTGGTTCACTCCCCAAGTGGCAGCCACAGCAGGAGTTGGGCTGGTCTGAAGGCAGGAGCCTCAGCCTGCCTTACTATGCATGTGCATTTTGCTCTGTGTCCTCCGTCCAAGGCCAATGGAGGACCACACCCCCAGTCCCCAAGGGGCCCTGCCTACATCTAGGAGGAAGGAGGTTGTGCAAAGGGCCTGGGGAGGATCCAGGCGGGCAGCCCCTGCTGGCGCCTGGCAGAGCCTCCTGTGTAGTTAGGTTAGGCCATGGGTATGCCTGCTGCAATCATGACCTTGCAATGAAGGCTCCATCAACAGCACAGAGTGCGACACCTTTGGGGATCAGCCCTCTTGGGGGCTCCTAGCAGGGGAGTGCTTGGCACCCCCCCTCAGTCCTTGCCCCATGGGGGTCCTCCTGGGCAGCTCTGCCATCTCTTTTGCTGGAACCCATTAGCCTGCACGAGGCTTTCTTGAGCAGGCAGGAGCTGGAGCTCGGTTACAGCAAGTGGAGCAGGAGCACCTGTGTGGGGCAGGGGAGGAGGGGCTTGTGCCCTGAACGCTGGTCCATGGGATCAGACAGGGTCAGGCTGACCGAGGGGGCAGGCAACTGTTAGCACTACTGCAGTTGGGGGGGGGGTGCTGGCTCCCAAAGACCAGTGCTTGAGAGTACAGTGGGCCTGGGGCTCCGCTTCTGTCCCCTGGGAGGCTCCTGGCGTGTAAGGAGGAAGTGCAAGCCTGGGGTGAGCGCCGTGGTGAAGGTGGGTTAAGCCTCTGTAGTCTGCTATGCTGGTATCCCATAAGGACGCCTTTCTAAGTCCCGGCTGCTCCACTTCCAATGCAGCTCCCTGCTAATATGCCTAGAAACCGTGGGAGGAGGGCCCAGGTGCTTGGACCCCTGCAGGCTTAGTGCTCCGCCTCCCGCAGGGTCGCCAGACCCAGCGCACAAAGCCAGCGTCCTAAGTGGCGCTCGATGTTGCTGCTGAGCTTCAAGCCGCGCCTCAGATCACTCACTTTTCCTGGCTGTCTACTTGGCCACTCTTTGATCACAGGGTCTGTTAGGTAGCCATTCCCCTCTTGATGGTATCCAGAAGTCTCCAATTGTGCCCACTACAGTAGGAATGTGCGTGTGTGTGTGTGTGTGTGTGTCCCCATCTGTAGGGGACAGAGCAGGCAGGGAGCTGAGGGAGCGAGTGTTTGGGGGGAAAGGAGCTTCCGGGCACTTCCACAATGATGGAGGAGATGGTGGGCCTGGAGGTTCCCGAGGGCAGTCCTGGTCCTCGCGCCAGCACCCCAGGGGCCACACTGGGCCAAGAGGGAGCCCAGCTTCCAGGCTCACCTGGCATGGCGTGGCCCCCAGGGTCAACGCTTAGATCTCAGTAGCATTGGTCTCCCTTCCTCTCATGCCCCACCCTCCTCTTCAGCTTGCTGAGCTGCCTGTGGCAGTGCTCCTGTGTGACCTGACGGTGCAGAGCATTTTGGCAAAGAGGAGCGAATCTCTGGAAGCAGGATATTCACAGCCGTGGCAGCGCCGGGCATGTGTTTTGCCCATGAGCGTGTGCCTCGGCTGCTGGCGCTCACAGTTATCCCAGCTGGCAGATGGCCGCTTCCACACTTTGCCTTCTGCGACTTAGAGAGGAGTCGTGAAACGCTGGGGGAAATTGTGATATTCTCAAGCGAAAAATATTTGCAAATGGGTCCTTGGGCGCTTGCGTGTGAATTTCAATTCAGAACAAAAATCACCTCTTAGGTGCGATTTTGTCTGCACCCTACATCACACGGCGCCTCTTACTCCGAGTGCCGCCCAGCCTGGTTGTCCCGTGTTGCCAGGAGGCAGGGAGGGTTGGGGAGCAGGTGCTGGGAACGGTGTGGCTGCAAAGACTTTGTGCACCTGCCTTGGCCCTGACCCTCCCCGGGGCTGCAGGTCGGGACGCTGACCACTGACACCTGCCACAGGTCCTTGCCCCGGCCCCTCCTTGTTTTGGGGGTGTGTGTCTTGGCTCCCTGCCAACCTCTCTCAGCCCCCTCCTCCCAGAGACTCCCGGTGAGTCCCTGGGGCCTTGCGCCCACGCGGCCAGCTGGTGTCCCTCGGGTGGGCACAAAGCACTTGCTGTGCAGCTCCCGGCTCCGGCCCTCCCAGGGCAGTGACTGGCAGAGGAGATCCCACTCCATGGTTGCCCCTCAGACAGCAGCTGACGATGACCAAAGTTTTTGGGTCTCTGCACCCACTTGGGAGTCCCAGAAGCTCCTGGTTGCTGGCTTCCTGCTTGCCGAGCTCTGGTCTTGGCAGCCATCTGGACAGTGAACCAGCAGCTCGGAGATCTTTCTCTGTCTCTCCTGCTCTGTCTGTCTGCATTTCAGATAATAATAATTTTTAATTAAAGATTTTTTTAAATTACAAATTCAGATATACAGAAAGGAAGAGAGACAGAGAGGAAGATCTTCCGTCTATTGATTGACTCCTCAAATGGCCACGACGACCCCAGCTGTGCTGACTCGAAGCCAGGAGCCTCTTCTGGCTCTCCCATGTGGGTGCAGGGTCTCAAGGTTTTGGGCCGTCGTCTGCTGCTTTCCCAGGCCACAAGCAGGGAGCTGGATGGGAAGCCGGGCCGCTGGGACAGGAACTGGCGCCTATATGGGATCCTGGCACGTGTAAGGCAAGGACTTTAGGACTTTAGCCACTAGGCTACCGTGCCAGGCCTGATAATAATTTTTAAAGCCATGACGTTAAGATGATGACCCAGCGTGGACGAGGCCTGGGACTTTCTAACCACTCGGCCTCCACGGCTGCCACTTGCAGAGGGGACCACGATGGTGTCTCAGGACCCCTGAGATTGGCGTCAATTTGGATGTTGCATCCAGTCGTCCTTGCGAATCCTGGCCAGCACTGCTCCCCGGGGCACACACTGCCAAACGGCCACACTCCTCCAGTATGGATTTTTCTGGGTCCTTCCAGAAAAATCCAGAGATCAGCCTTTCCTGTCTGCAGTCTGTGGGCTCTGGCTCAGGTCTGGCTGTTGCAGGGGACACTGTGAGCTGGTCTGTGAGTGGGCTGAGCACAGCATCCATTGGCGTCGTCCGTGGTCAGGCCAAGTCCTGCAGAGAGCACCCACGCTTGTCAGCTGGGCAATGAGGACTTTGTTCAGCAGCGCCCATGGGAGCCAGCAGCGGAGCTGGGGAGCACATACGCCCCTCTTCCTGACACGGGTTCTTTGCTTATTACCCTGCCTCAGTAGTGCTGGCCTGGCCACCTTGTTCGTTGTAGGCCACAGTTCCAGGCGGCGGCACCTGGGCTGCCTGAGCCGGCGTGCGGAATCCTGAGCTGTCCCTCTCAGTTCAAAGTTCCTTCTTCGTCTGGTAACTGTGTCCACTCCCACTTCCTGCTTCTGTCCATGGAGTGTCTGCTGCAACGGGGGACCCCGTGTGAGGGGCTGAGAAGTAGCTGGAGCCTGGGGATCAGATGCCCATGGCAGCTGGGTCTTGCTGGGTGAACATCAAGGTGGGCACTGGACACAGTCCTGGGGACTTTGATACCGCAGTCAGAGCCAGCCACAGAGCCTCTTCCTCCCTGCCATGCATGCTGGTCCCCTGCTCCTTCAGAGGCCACTGTGACAAGACCAGGCCCACCTGTGACCCGGTGTGACCCTTCCTGCCACAGGAGTGTCAGCCTGGTGGCAACTGTGAAGTCATTTCACGTAGGGAGACAGACGAGACAGGCCTGGGGGCTCAGGCCCTGGGGACTTCGCTCCTTGTTCAGCAACCTGCTCTCCTTGCTGGGGGGCGGGCTGGGGGTGTGGGGCGGGGGATGTGTGTGTGTGTGTAGGTTAGAGCTGAAAACCTTCCAGAAAGCCCAGGGGGCCTTGGGGAAGGTGGTTGTGGGGAACCTGCTGTGAGCTGGGTCTGCGTTGAGTTCCCTTGGGCGGAAAGGGGGAAATGGCGCAGACCTCGGGACCCCAGCCACCTGTCCTGGTTGACTCTCTCATGGGGTTTCACCTGAGTTTAAGCTAACAAGGTGGTTCCAGATGGCTCTGAGAGAGCGCAGCCAGGGCTGCCCAGGTCTGGGAGACCACTCTGTGGAGTTGGGGGGTGGGCTCTTGGGCCCTGGGGGACAGACCTTGCATCTGAGGCTTAGGCAGCTTGGTGAGAGCTGAGCCCTCACACCTGTAGGGACCGGCCCCAGCTCCAGGCGATTATGGCTGGGCTAGCCAGCTCTATATCCGTGGGAAGGTTGACAGAATGTTCTGGAAACTCACCCAACTGGGTGTGAATACCCTGGAGAGGAAACTCCGAGTCCATTTAGGAGATAGTTTGAAACCCAGAGGAATTTAGAGCTGAGTAAAGAGGCAACGAGGTGGAGCAGAAAGCTGGCATTTATATTTTTGAGCTGGGCTCAGAATTAGGGGTCTCTGGCACTTGAAGGAAGTAGAACTAAGAGAATCTGAGTTATTGGACTGTTAACATCAGCCTGTGGTTCTGATTTTAAATGTGCCCTTGAGTCATTGATTTTTACCTGTGATTGCAAGTTGAAATCTTACCAAGTTGGTAAACAGTTTTTGAATATTTAAAAATCACCCTAATTATATGTTTAATGTTATCTGATTTACAGGAATCAGGCGAGAGCCGGAGAATATTTGTCAGATAATTGAACAAACTTGACAACCCAGTAGAAGGCATTCTGATTGCAGCTTCGAATGTTTCAAGGAGTTTAATTAACTAAGTTGGTAAGTGGTATAAACATTAATCAAAGTTCTTCCTAGAAATGATTGTTAAATGTGCTATTCATAGCAGGTGATCTGTAAGCTGTGCTGGAGGCTGGGGAAGGGGGGAAGGCAAGCTGCTGTGGAATGGTCTTGCAGTTGCCATCTGGAACAAGTCCCAGCCCAGCACCGTGTCTTGGCTGACTGCACTGCAATGTCCACCTGGGGACTGGTCAGAGGGAGCTCTCACACCGGTCAGCGCCCTTCCTGGGTCGCTCAGCTTGTTACTACTGTAATGAAACACCCGAGGAAGGCCACCTGGTACAGAAAAGAGGTTGGTTCCATTTTATGTTTCTCATTTCTTAAAAAAATGCATTTCCTTCTGGAGGCTGGGCCAGGGCTGGGGTTGAAACTGAGATCTGGAATGGTAATTTATGAATCTCCCGTGTGGTACAGGAATCCAGTGATTTGAGCCGTCACATCACCTCTCCCCCTCCTGCCCAGAGCCACGGCTGTCACATGGCCAGTGACGAGGAGCCTGCAGATGAGCCGCCATCCTCATGGGCTCCCCAGAAACCCACCAGGATTCAATCCCCAGGCTCCGTTCTCCTGACCTGAAGGGATCTAGTCACTTCTGGACGGCCCCACCTCCAAGTTCCATGTGATCTTTAAAAAAAAAAGACCCCAAGTCAATTGGCAGAAATACCATATCAGTCCGGTCAAGACCAGGTCTTTCTATTTTCTATCATTTTAATTCATTTTATTTATTTGAAAGTCAGAATGAGAAAGTGAGATCTACCGTTGCGGATTTCCTTTGCAAATGTCTGCCACAGCAGGGACAGTCCAAGCCAGGAGCCAAGACCTCTATCCAGCTCTCCCTCGTGGGTGACGGGGACCCATGGACTCAAGTCGCCCCGCTGCCTCCCGGGGTGCACATTCGCAGGGAGCCGGACCAGGAGCCAAGTCAGAGTGCCCATGTGGGGTGTGGCATTTCAGGGTGTGTCCCAGCTGTTGGGTCAGATGCCACTTCAACTCCTTTCTTCAATCCTAGCTCACTCAGCAAGGCTTGGTTCCAAGAGGTGGCCATGGTGGAAGTCAGGGACATGGTGGAAGTCAGGGACAAAGTGGAAGTCGGGCCATGGTGGAAGTCAGGGACAGAGGGGTAGCGGTCAGAAAGTGCGGGTTCCCTGGTTCTTTCTGAATCCTGACACTTACTGTACAGGGAGCCGTGGCTAGACCGCCAGGCCCGAAGGCAAGTTCGAGTTTCTGTTCCATGTTTTTTGGACATGTGACCTTGGTACATTTCTCCCCTCTCTGGGCAGAAAATGTGGGATCATTCTGACACCCCCAAGACAAGCCATCTTGGTGTGTACAGCTCCTACTGTGAATAGGAAGCTTACCATTACTTTCACTTTTGTGTAAATAGACAAAGACCAAACAACACGAACAAACCAAAGCTGCTGAATCAGAATTTGCTAGAACCGGGAAGTCAGCCACAGCCACCTGAGGAGGGTGGGAACGCTCTGACGGAAGCTGTGGGTTGGTTTTCCGGACTGGGTGTTGCAGATTTGCCAGTCTGCCCTGTGCCCTCCGCAGCCCCTTCCTCCATTCGCCGGCCCTCTCCATCTGCACCACACCCTGGGCTTGCCTGTCCCGGCGTGCCTGGCATTGAGCACCTCGAGGCAGGTGTCTGGGCGCTGGGCTGTGCTCTGTCCTCTGTCCAGCCTGGCACTTTGTCTCACCTTCTTCTGGCAGCTCTGTCCACTTGGGGCTGCGTGAACAGAGACCCCATGGCCCGGGGCTGTTGGGTGCTGGACCACGGCAGGCTTAGGGCTGGCCACCTCACCCCAGGGCGCTATGGAGGGGCACGTCGGGCAGATGCGAGCCGGTGTGAGATGCGAGCCGGTGTGCTGTTCGCCACCTGAGGTGAGATGTGTGTGAGGCTCAGCACGCACCCTCCTGTCCGGGCCATTTTCCGGGTCACTGAGTGCCGGACTGGAGTTCAGTCTGGAGCCCTGGCTCTCTGCTTTATTTGTACAATCTCTGCACCTGCTTGGTGGAGCAAGATAGCTGGTGCAGCCAGGGCAGATGCACAGGGGCTGTCAGCGAGGCGGGTGGAGCCTGGCCCAGCGTGCGCTTCCTATTTGGATGGGTCAGGAGTACAGGGTGGGGGAGCCAACTTGATTTGGCTGGGTCCTCTGCGGTTTGACATGAATTAACAAGCCTCCACTCACCCCGGAAAGCAGCAGACGTAGGGACTGGGCACTGGAGGGCCCGAACTGGAAGACCCATGCCACTGGAGCTCCAGTTGAACGTTGTGTGTGTGTGTGTGTACGTGCATGCCCAGTGCGGGGTCATTCAGGGATGAGGTACAGTGGGGCAAGCTCAGGGCTTCCAGGTCGCCCTGCAGGGGTTGGAGCGGCGATGGCTGCAGCTGGGCTGTGTACTGGGAGTGCCCAGCAAGGCCCTGGTGCTTAGTTCTCTTGCAGGGCAGCTCTGCAGCCAGGGGTGGGAGGGTGGGCTAAAGATGGGGTGAGGGGGGAAGGTAAGGGTGCCCCCCCCAGGGCCACTGTGGCCACCCACTGTCACCATTTGTTGGGGACCTGATGGAGCCTAAGGAGACTGTGGCGCTGTTTTGCTGGGTAGGTGTCCCCGTGTGGGAAAAGTGGACAGCGTTACCTAAGGGGTGACAGACATGAGGCCTGGAACTGGCGCTCCACCCTCCTCCCTGCCAGGGAGTGGGTGCCCTGTGTCTTCCCACGCAGCATGCACTGCGTGTGCCCCTGCCTTGGGGCTTTTTCCTCCCAGTGCAACATCCCGACGGGATGCACATGCTAAGTGGAGGCTTGGTGGGAGACAGGGCCTCTTGTCAGGGACAGAGCCCCTGGAACGCCCAGTCCCGTCTTCCTGTTGGAAGGCTGGATTGTCCAGCCAGTACCTGCCTGTCGATCTGCCCAGCACGGTGGGCAACAAGAGGCCCCTAGCAGGGGGGGGAGAGGGACCGTGGAGCCAGGGCTCCCAGTGTCTGTCAGGGTGTCTGGACGTGGCCAGAGCCCTCTGGCCCTTTGTTGTGGTGGCTGCAGGAAGCCAAACCTTGGATGTGAACTTGTGGCGACCTGGCTTCAAGCCTCACACCTTCTGGGGCACCTGTCCACTGCAGGAATTCCTGGCGTCTCTACGCAGGGTTCCCGAGGGGTCAGCAGACCCAGCCCCTCCCCTTCTCCCAGTCCATCTCACGGACACCTCCCTGTCCTCCTTCCAGAAGCGTCCAGTCGCAGCCATTGTGTGTCCTCGGCGCCGGAAGCCAGATGTGCAGGTGGCACACCGGGTTGTGGGAGAGCTGCAGGAAGCTAACTTGTTGTGACACCGCTAGTGAGCTGGGCGCTTCCCCGGGCGCAGGTGACACCTTGGCCTTCATCACTCGTGCTCAGACCGGCTGTGACATGCCGAGGGCCCCAGGCGGCAGGCTGACAAGCCAAACACAAGCCAGGTGGACAGCAGGGGAGGCCACGGTCCCGTGGAGGGCCCCGGTGCTGGTGGAAGCAAGGCCATGCTCACCTCCCCATCACCTCCAGGCCCCCAGGCCCCGGGGGAGGGCTGAGAGCCCCTTATGTCCTGCTTCCTGGGCTTGGACCCTTGCCACGGTCCCCCCACCGGTATGTGTGCCCTGAGTGCATTTGTCTTCGAATCCAAGGCCAAGGCAGCCCTGGGCAGAGCAGGTCTGTCTGTGCTGTTTTTCGTTTTCATTTTGTTTTTGTTTTAGCAACTCAGGAACATTTTTAGCAGTTTAAAGTTTTTTGTAGTGTTGTTCTTGTTTTTAGGATTTATTTATCTTTGAAAAGCAGAGTTACAGAGAAAGGGAGATACAAAGATCTTCTGTCTGCTGCTTTATCCTCTGGATGGCCACAACGGCTGGAGCTGAGCCAACCCAGAGCCAGGAGCCAGGAGCCTCTTCTGGGTCTCCCATGTGGATGCAGGGTCCCAAGGCTTTGGGCTGTCCTCTGCTGCTTTCCCAGGCCACAGGCAGGGAGCTGGATGGGAAGTGGAGCAGTGGGATGCTGGCAGTGGACACTGTCATTCTGTTAACCCTTGATGGATGGGCTAAGAGCATCCATGGACACGCACGCCTCTTACCTGCACCGCGAGACCCACCAGGTCAGGACTTCCTGCTCACGTGACTGCCGTGACCTGGAGCGGAACCTGTAACTCGCCCCCCTCTGAGGCGTGTCCGTGAACCTGCCGTCCTTCACTGCAGCCTGTCACTCAGAGGGAGGGAAACTGAGGCACAGAATGGTTAAGTCCCCTGCTCACTGGGCTGCTGAAAAATGGAGCCAGATGCCAAGCTGGAGACCCTGCTCCAGGGTAGGGCGTGCATCCCGGGTGCTGTGGTCTTCACCCCAGACACTGCCTTGGCAGGTGCAGGCCACGGGCTCCACAGGGGCCTGTAGTGTCTCCATCTCTCGGTGTGTTCTGCCCCTGTGCTCCTAGGCTGTGTGGCCTGGGAACCTCTTTGGCCCTGAATATGTGACCTGGGAATTCTGTTTCAGAATGTGTCCCCGGTCAGAATGTGCAATTGCCCAAACTGGAAAAAAAAAAAAAAAGCTTCCTTTTTATAGCAAGCCAGTTTGTTTTCCTCGACAACCGTTCAGATTTCCCAGCGAGGTCGGCTGGGTCTGGGCCGCCTTTGCCTTCAGCCGCCTGCAGCCCCTCCTCTGCCACCAGAGTTGGTCTGTCTGCCTGTGTCAGGCCCCTCCCCTTGTTTCTGGCCCTCGCTTGTCCCTTCACGTTTGGACACAGTTGCCAGCGGGTGGATCCTCCGTCCATCCTCACGCCATGTGAGAATCACTGTCAGCCCAGCCACCGGTGGCAGCTCTGACTGCAGGGGGGCCCTGGCCGTGGCCTGGGGCACGGGGAGGCAGGGGCAGGTGCACCAGGCTGCCTGCCGGGGGAGGAGCTTGCTGACCTGGAGTCAGGAAACTGGCTCAGCCCGCTGCAACAGAGGAGCCTCAGCCTGGGTAATGGATAAAGAAAGGACATTTATTTCTCCCAGCACAAGGTGAAGATGCCAGAGACGAGGCCTCCTCGCTGGGGACCACCCACAGCAGAGGCCGTCCATCAGACTGCAAAGGCGCCCAAGCCTAGGAGCCCTGCCCCCACCCACCAACGGAGCCAACGGTTCCCCCCTTGCCCACCCCCCATGTGGACCCCAATGACGGAGTGCCCATCTCACCTGCTCTTTGCCATCCTCAGAAACGTGGCCTCTCCCAGCTCTTCTGGAGCATTCTCCTCTCTCCGTGCCCTCTGCCCCTTGGCCCCAGCCCCTGGGGTGTCAGGTGCAGCTGGTGTTGTGTAATCAGCCGGGAGGTGGTGAGGGGGTCAGAGGCCGCCCCCCCTGCTGGTTCACCTCGGGTCATCCGTGGCTCAGGGTGAAATGTGGCCCTGGCAGGTGTTTAAGGTGAGACTCTGCAGCAGCGACGTGAATTCTCCCATGGCTGTGGAGCTCTGAGCCGTAGCAAGTGGAGGAAAGTGGCCAGAGGACTGTGGCAGAGCTAAAGGCCAGGGTGTCCTGTGCTTAGGTCACAGGTAGCCCCGTGCTGGAGGCTACAGCGGCAGATGTCTGTCTACTTGGGGTTCTGCAGGCCGAAAGTCCAAACACAACAGATGATGGAGCCTACCCATTCCTCTTATTATCTCCGAGAGGCACGGATGTCAGTCAAGCCCTGGTCCCTCTGGCAGGCTGTTTTTTCCTGTGTCTCCTGACCTGGGGGCCTGCCGTGTGGCTCTCATCACCGCCGCCACCCTCGGGACCCTGCTTGCTCACGGCACCCCTCCTCTGCTGCTCTCCCGGGAGGACCCCTGTTATGGTCCTCTGGGTCCCCTGGGGCTGCGAAGGTGACCTCATCCCAGGAAACAGTTCCCGCCCCTTATCCGCATGCACCTGTTGATTCTTTCACCCAGCATCCTCAACTCCATCAGCACAGGCTGATAAAATCAAGCTCGCAGGCTGATAAAATCAAGCTCGCAGGCTCTGGAGTTGGGGTGGTGGCCCCAGCTCTGGAGGGAACCCTCCCTGTTATCCTTGACAACATGAGTCAAGGAGACTCAGAAGCGTTCATGGCGACTGGGATTAACGACTTGTTTTGGTGTAACAGAATATGCAGTTTCTCATAATACAAGGTTGGCCAAGATTCCGCCCCCCCCGCCCCCATTTGCGGATTTAAATGCCTTTGGCACCTGAATAACCTTACCTTCTAATTCCATCTCCCACTCCCTGGTAGCTCCGACAAACGTGAAGGAATGCGTTTCTGAATCCCTGGCCATGGGCCAGTCCAGGCAGGACCAGGCCCGGAGGTGACCCAGCGCCCCAAACTGCACCGGCCTGGTCCAGCAGCTGCAGGCGGCATGGTCAGGAGCCGGGTCTCTGATCCCTCTTCCCTCCCCCCAAGAGGCCGGCACGTCCTGGTTCTGAGCCACCGAGGATTTGTAGGTTGCAGGGACTGGAAGGAACTGTGGTCCCAGCTGCCGCCCCCCCTTGCCCAGCCCCTGCCCTGCATGCATAAGCGCCAGGAGCTGGCACGGGGGCATGGTGGGTCTTGGGTAGTTCTTTGGCAGTTCTTTCACTACTTTTTGCTCACAGCTACAGCCCCCAGAAAGCACGGGGGTGGTGGGGAGACAACATGCAGGCCTCTTGTCCCTAAACCAGAGGGAAGGAGGGTCCCAGCCTCAGGCCCCCTGCCCTTGAGCAAGGGCTGCCGGGGCACCTAACCAGGCAAAGCTCTAACGGGCACAGGGTAGTGCGTGTGAGCAGCGAATGGGGGGACCAACCCTGCTGATTAGCACCTGGCAGTCTCTGCCCACGGCACGCTCTCCCCACCCCACGCCGGCCCTGACACTTCCGGCTCAGCCTCTCCAAGCTCCTGATTGGCTGTGGGTTCTGTGACAAACAGGAAGGGAGTTCTCCCATGAGTAAACTGAGGCAGGGTACTCCAGTAAGTTTTTAGTTGCACAGCATGAGTGGAACTTCAGGGCTAGAACTGAAGGTTTTGCCAAGGAAGCACAGTAGCTATAGTCCAAGCTTACAAGTAAAGATAAATAAAGGTGGGCCCAGCACAGTGACCTAGTGGCTAAACCCTTGCCTTGCATCCGCTGGGATCCCATATGAGTGCCAGTTCGTGTCCTGGGCTACTCCACTTCCCTTCCAGCTTTCTGCTTGTGGGCTGGGAAATCATTAGAGGCAGGCCCACAGCCTTGGGACCTTGGACCCATGTAGGAGACCTGGAAGAAGCTCCTGACTCCTGGCTCTGGATCAGCTCAGCTCCAGCCATTGTGGCCACTTGGGGAGTGAACCAGTGGATGGAAGATCTTTCTCTCTGTCTCTCCTTCTCTCTGTAAATCTGCCTTTCCAATAAAAATAAAATCTTTGAAAAACAAAAAAGATGAAAAAAAAAAGGGCTGATGCTGTGGCACACAGGGTTAAGCTGTTGCTTGCAGTACCCACCTGCATCCCATACAGACGGGGTTCGAGTCCCAGCTGCTTCAGCTTCTAATCCAATTCCCTGCTTATGGCCTGGGAGAGCAGTGGAGGATGGCTCAATTGCTTAGGCCCCTGCAGCCATGTAAGAGACCTGGAAGAAGCTCCTGGCTTTGGATTGGCTCAGCTATGGCAGTCGCCTTGGGTGTGAACCAGCTGATGAAAGACCTCCATTTCTCTGTTTCTCTCTCTTCTCACATAAGATGAAAACAAGTGAACATTTAAAAAATGAAAATATTAAAAGATGCTTGGCCCCTCTCCAAAGAAGCGAAATGTGAAATAAAGCCACACGGGAACAGCACGTCATGTCTGCACACTGGGAGAAGCCCACGCTGGGAGCCTCGCTCGCTCCCCTGGGTGCGGCAGCTGCGGACGGCATGCCCGTGGCCAGGGCCCTTCCCCTGGGGGAGTGACCCTGCCTCCCGGAGCCCCAGCTCACACGCCTGTCACCGGATCCGTCCCGTTTCTGGCATTCTCTCCCGTGGACCAGCTAACACACACAAAAAGAGCCGACTGTCTGGCGTGAAGGGTGCTGGTAGGCACGAAGCTGAGTGCTGGTGCGTGTGACCCAGGTGCTCTGGGCTGGCGCGAGCTGCCGCGAGGCTGGAGCAGCAGGAAGGGGTGCACGCTTCCTCTGCCTTGTGCCTGCAGGGAGGAGGTGGGGGTGGTAGGTGCAGGAGGCTACAGCAGGAGTGGCAAGTGGAGCCTGCCTGGAGGGGGCTCTCCACCATACTTCCTGTCCACATGGGTGTGCCCATGCCTGAAGCCACATGAAGAATCTTCTGGAAGAACACAGGTGGCACGGAGAATTTTGCTGTCATTCTGGTTAGCGGCCATGCTCACCGTGAACACCAGCTGATCACAAGGTTTTGGGAGCTCCTGGGGAGAGGGGTTCCCGGGGGGCTCCTCCAGGAGGGACGGCAGGGGCTGAGGTGGGAGGTGGTGGCAGCTCCCACAGGCCTGTGAGGCGAGGAGGCTCCTTTTGGTGTGCAGTTAGCAAGCCTGCCGGCGGGGAGGGGGAGTTTTGAGACCCGTACTGCTACAGGCAGTGACTGAAGGGGGATTCAAGAAGGAAGACAGACGGGCCAGTGCAGTGGCTCATCAGGCTAAGCCTCCACCTGCACGTAGTTCCAGTCCATGTCCCAGCTGCTCCACTTCCCATCCAGCTCCCTGCTTGTGGCCTGCGAAAGCAGCAGAGGACAGCCCAAAGCCTTGGGCCCCTGTGTCCATGTGGGAGACCCTGAAGAGGCTCCTGGGTTAGGATCAGTCCAGCTCTGGCTATGGCAACCATTTGGGGAGTAAACAAGCAGATGGAAGACCCGCCCCCACTTTCTATAACTCTGACTTTCCAGTAAAATAAATCTTAAAAGAAAAAGAACAGACATGATGATGTTCGTGGTGCTCCTAGGGTGCCCACAGTGCTGCCCTTCGGGGCGGCAGCAGACTGCTGGCAGCTGGCTCGGGTCTGGTCCTGACCTGGTGTTGGGTAGAGGGCGGTGCCAGGGCTTGTGGTCCCTGAATCTTTAACTTGCTGATAGACACTTGGGCGCAGTGGAAAAGGCCAGCAAGCTGGGGTCAGCTCTGAGTCCCTAGAGACTCAGAGGGGCCCAGGGGACGTTCTTGTCCTCTGCCAACCCCAACTCCAGCCCCTGGCAGCATGGCAGGTAGGGCCCAGCAAAGGGGCTCTGTCAGGATGGCAAGGGTGGTGGTGATATCCCAGCAACGATGAAGGTGGCGGTTAGTGCGTGTTGCTAGATTCATTCTTTGCCCCATTCGGTCTTGCTGCTTCATGTGGGAGGCCTCATCTTAGAGACATGGGTGTGAACTGCCCAAGGATGGGAGCCCTCGGCTAGGAGACTCAACCGTGATAACAGGGTTCAAGTTGTACAAATCAATTTAATTGGATACACTGGAGGGCTTGGTCGCTATCATCCGAGGCTGCCTTCGGTCCTCCTTAACCCACCCTTCTCCCTCCGGGGCTCTGAGGGTGCTCAGGGGCTGGACGCCTGCTCCAAGGAGAGAGCTGGTTCTGGGGATACGGCAGTACCGGGTCGGACCACCAGGTGGCAGAGCAGATGCACCAAGCCCTTGCCCCCAAGCCATCCCTCCACCCCAACACTTTCCTGCAAAAAACAAAAAAAAGGAAAACCAGAAAACACGAAAACCCTTTGGCCTGGAAGCAGGAAGTCGGTTGGAGATTCCGGGAACCTTCTGGCAAATCTGAGAGCTTTGACCTTCTGCTATGAGCAAAGCCTGGGGGTGCCGGTGGCGGGCAAAGGGCAGGGAGAAAGACCATTATCTCAACGGCATATGGTTCCGGGGGCCTGAGAAGCAGCACTGTTGCGTTGTAGCTCTGGTTTCTGAGCCGTGCTGAGGTTTTCAAAAACACTTCGCATTGGTGTTTGCTTGCCTGGCACATGCACAGGCACCGTTTCTGAGTATTGAGGTGTGTGCTCCTGGCTCGAGAGTTGGCTTAAGGGCTGGCTTTGTGGCATACTAGCCAAGCTAGCTGGCACCTGCAGCGCTGGTATCACGTATGAGTACTGGTTCAAGTCCCAGCTGCTCCACTTGCCATCCGCTGCCTATTTGTGGCCTGGGAAAGCAGTCGAGGACGGCCCAAAGTCTTGGGAACCTGCACCCCCATGGGAGACCTGGAAGAGGCTCCTGTCTTCAAATTCGCTTGGTTCTGACCATTGTGTCCATTTGAGGAGTCAGTCTGGTGGGTGGAAGATTCTCTCTCTGACTTTCTTTATTGCAAAGTCAGATATACAGATAGGAAGAGAGACAGAGTGAAAGATTTTCCGTCTGATGATTCTGTCTCCAAGCTACTGCAAAGGCCAGAGCTGCACTGATCCAAAGCCAGGAGCCAGGAGTCTCTTTCATGTGCAGGGTCCCAAGGCTTTGGGCTGTTCTTAACCACTTTCCTAGGCCACAAGCAGGGAGCTGAATGGGAAGCGGAGCTGCCAAGATACAAACTGGAGTCCATATGGGATCCTGGAGCATGAAAGGCAAGCACTTTAGCTGGTAGGCCTCTGTGCCGGGCCCCTAAATAAATAAATCTTAAATGAAAAGGGTTGGCTTAGGATTGGAGATGCCCAGTTGGCCTCTCTCCTGCAGCCTTGGGGTGGGGGGGGGCGCGATTCAGTGTGGCCACTTCCCATCCTCCCCCCTCTCCGAGCCCCATGGCTAATTTCTAATCCCCACACTCTCCCACAGAGAGGAGCAGAGTGCAGTGAGGTGGCGGGGTGGACGTCCAACCCCCGGGGGACCTGGCAGGCGTCATCTTGGCCCAGTTCCCTGAGCATCCAGGAGGAGAATCCTAGAAGTCCACCCCCATCACTTCCAGCGCACCACCCCACCCCTGCTTCTCTCTGCCCACACCCTGGGAGGTAACCAGGGACTCAGCCTGATTCCAATTCAGAGCGGGGGGGGGGGGGGGGGGGGGCGGGGCCTGGCAGCCACTGTGGGGGCACCTGGGGGAGGGCGTGAGCTCCAAGGTTACCCCGAGCAAGCCGTCCACCCTCGCTGAGCCTGGGGTACCTTGCACAGGGGAGCAGGTGCGCAGCCACAGGCAGCTTTGGGGATCCAGCGGCGCTGTCACCAGGAGGCACAGCCCAGCGTCGCCGGGGCCAGGTGGGCCTCCCCCAAAGTCACTGAGTGTGGACCTGAGCCTGACTGGGACCCTTGGTCTGGGGTGCCGCCCAACTCCCCTCTAGCCTGCCAGGGCTCGGCGGAGGCACGCTGGTTCCCATCCTTGGGGGAATCTTACAAACAGAAACAACCTGAGCTGGTGGGATGGGCACTCCTGCAGGTGGGCATCTGAGCTGACTGCTGCCTGGTGGGCAGAACCCATAGAAGCCCCTGGGCTGGCTCCACCTTCCCCCACCCCAGCCAGGGCTGCCTCGCTCGCTCCCAGGCCTTCTCTCTGGCATCAACCAAACAACTTGGATCCAGGATGGCTTAAGCAGAGAACAGCTAGTTTTGGGGACGTCTGGGAGGCCGGGGGAGGGAGGGCTAAGGCCCGGCTGAGCCGCAGGGAGTGGCCGAGGCCTTGGGGGCCAAAGCTTGAACCTGCCCCTCTCTGCCCAGAGGTCACGCTGAGGTTAACTGTTAACAGCCTGGGTGTGGGTGAGGTAGGGAGGCACCTGAGGTTGTCACTCACTCCGGGTGCCAGCTCCTGTCTGTCTGGCTATTTTAAGGGCATCCATTGGGCAGCCCAGTCCTCCTCCCCGAGCAGGGTGGCCTCTGCCCACCAGTGCCCCTTCTGCAGAGCGCCCAGGGCTCCAAGCCACAGGCATGAAGTTTCTAGGTGGCCTTGGGCGGCTAGGGCAGGTGTGGGTGCCCTGGACCAGGTCTGGACTGCCACCCTGCCTTCCTCCCTGCCCTGCCTCTGTCCCCGCAGATGCTCCTGGACGTGGCGCAGTGTTCTCAGGTTCTCCACACACCTCACCCCCGAGGCCCTCCCGGCACGGCTGTTGGGCTCCCTCCCCACCAGCAGTCACACCAGTGCTGCCCCCTCCGCCAGCCTCGGTGGTGGCATCTTCAGGACTGCTGAAGTGAGGCGGCCAAGAAGTGATGCCTGGACGGCTGGGTCTGTGACTGCAGTGCCCTCAATCCACCATCACGGTCCAGGTACGGGCCTCCCTGGATGGCCACCTATGTATGTTTGGGGCCTAGGGGAACACGCAACCACTGTGGCCCGCTACCCGCCTCGGCCCTCCTGTCTCCTAACAGGTGCTTGTCCTGTGACCACAGCCTCATCCCACTGGGAAGCTGGGATTCCATGTTTGGTTGTGGGGGGCTGCTGGGAGTTCATCATCCAGCCCCTTCCTAGCGGGCCCTGAAGCCCGTGAGCCAGTCCGTCTTCATGGTGGCACCCCGGTGGGAGCCGCTGCCTGCAGCTACCTCTCCCATGGGTGAGTGTCCCTCCCCGGAGGTCAGCATGCACGAGGCTTGTAGGCCAGGTACAGTGCAGCCCACTCTCAGCTCTCTCAACTCCAGGCACAGGCGGGGCATCTGTCAGTTGGGGTGGGGCCACCCAGAGACAGCCCTGTCCCCCTAGTACTGCCTCACTTCCCTGCCAGTGCACAGGCTATTGCAGGCCTCCCCAGCCCCCTGTCACCTCCAGCACCCTCCTCCATGCTGGGGACAGATGGGCACCCATCTCCTGTCTGGCCGTCCCATGTCCCCTGCCTCCAAACCACCCTCGTTCCTGCCGGTCAGCAGTTCTTGTTGTCGGCCATTAGGAAGACACAAGGGCAGGTGACCAGGCCACAGTAGTGTGCACACCAGCTGACAGGAGGCCACACACACACGCACACGCGTGTGGCCACTCCCTCCCAGGACGCGCCTAGAGCACAGGCCAGGTGGCCCTGGGCGGCCTGTCCTTCGCCCTGCAGGACCGACCATCGTTGCGGTCACCCTGATGTCCTGTGGTGGATGGCTAGGGTGGGGAGGCCATCCCTTCACTCCTACCACCTTGGGCAGGGACATGAGGCATGAGTGAGCCTGTTAGGGCCCATTGCTGCTGGCCAGCCTGCCTGGCATTCACGGCTGGCCCTGCACCACCTGGGTGGCTGACTTGCAGCAAGCAGCAGAACCAGACTCCTACTTCAGGGAGTAGGTAAACAAGCAAGCAAGAGGAAAGGCGCCAGTTTCACCTTCTCTTTCAAACTTGGAAGATCCAGGGTCCCTGGGCCTGCCACGGGTCCCCGGGGTTGAGGCCACGGTCATCCACCCTCCTGCACACCCCTCCACCCTGCCCCCTGCTCTCCCTTCCTCCTCCCTGCAAGCCCAGGTCAGTGTGGACCGGGCATGTGTACCCCAAGGACTGGGGACACGTGCCGGGGGCCTGGGGACGGCAGATTTGGAAGAGAACACTGACCCCCACGAGTCTTCCCAAGTCCTCAGCCGGGGGACACGGGCAGACCCGGGGTGCAAATTACATGGTGTCCACACATGTCCTCAGCTGTGTCCTGGGCTGGGGCTATGACAGCCACTGGCCACACAGAGGCCACGGTGCATAGTCACAGTACCCGTGGGCATGCCACCCACAGCGACTGGTGAAGCCAGGACACATGAAGGCCCAGAGAGGCCGAGCTGCCTTTCCGAGAGGCTGGGGAGCAGCCGGCTGATGTAGGCAATTGTTCAGTTCAGCCTGGGGATGTTTAAAAGGCACTTTACAAAAATACAAAAACAAACCCAATTTGGTATCATGTGGTCTTCCTGCCACACAGCAGACCCAGCTCCATTGGGGAAGCAGGGAAGCTGGGACATACCACGCCCAAGTCCCGCTTGGATAGGCAGGTCCTGGAGGCCAGGGAGGTGGGCATGGGGAAGAAAAGGATGGCCAGATGTTGAGGTTGAACTGGCTGTAGTGGCACAGTGGAAAGGGGCACCTGGAGTGCCCCCTGCCCGCCATCGACTCCTCATAGACTTGGGGATGTTGCGGGGAGTGGGACTTGAGAAGCGCAGGCCCAGCCAAGCCCCAGCTCCCTCACCTGGCAGTTGCCAGAGTCAGCCGAGAGCCAGGGAGGATGGGGAGCCCACGGGATGGCCGGGATCACGGGCCACACGGAGGCCAAAGCACACTGACTACAGAGGGACAAGATGGCTGTGCACGGGGGATGCCAGTGTGACCACTCACACCACTGCCAGCTGCCAGTGCCACCACTCACACTGCTGCCAGTGTGATCACCCGCACCCCTGCCAACCATCTCTTGCTGATGCTGTCACCATCCTCAGCATCAGCATTGGCACAGATACTGTCAATGTCATTCTCACCCTCACCACCATCACCAGCAGTAACATCAGTCAACACCACCACCACCATCACCACCACCATCATCATCTCCTCACAGATTCCTCACCACCCCCAACAAGACCACCAACAACAGCGTTGCAACCACCTCCACCACCATCCTCCTCACCTCCGCCCACACTCCACCGCAGTCACCACACACTCCCAGCACTGCCTACAAAGTCCTGTCAGTATCCCTGGGCCCCCTCTCGTCACCCACTGCCCAGATGGCACAGCCACCTCTGGGACTTCTCAGTGCCTAGGGCAGGTGTCTGCCACAGGACATGCTGCTGGAACTAGGGGATCCGGCCACTCCCCACCCTGAGGAATATTAGGGAAGGCTTCCGGTGGGGACAAGCCTTGGCTGCTGGGGTTCAGCTGAGCACAGGGCAGACAGGGCCCAGAGGTATAGGAGAGAGTGGTGGGCACTTGGGGAGCAGTGAGCAGTGGGAGTGGGCATGGCCAGTGCCAGCCATGGGGTGCAGGGGCTTTGCATGGTGCCTGCTAAGAGCATTGTGTGGCCTGTTGTTCCTGTTCTGTCCAGAGGTGCTGCTGTCCAGCACAGAAGGGGAGATGGCCCACAGATGGTGCTGGACCTGTGCTAAGCACTGGTATAAAAGGCTAATGGAGTCCAGGCGTGTGGTCCGAGGCAGGACTGTGGGGGACGCAGCTCCTACCAAGGGAGCGGAAAGGGGTGTGGTGCCAGGGTCTGGGGCCAGCCAGGATGGGAAGTTGGCTGCCAAGGCAGCACTGAGGGCTGAGCAGGTGTGGGCGTCCCTATGCACCCACTGCAAACCCATCTTCCAGTGAGTTCACCTGCCAGGCCCCCCACCAAGGAGGCCCTGCTGGCACCCTGGAGTGCCAGGCTGGCGAAAAGGGCTGCTGGTCTAGGGAAACACTTCATGTGCGTAGTCATGGCCAATGCTGCCTCCATCTCAGGACACAGGATGGGAGCAAATGCTTTTTAAAAAATACGTGTTTTTTGGCCTAATTTTCTTCGATGGATTAGGAATCCTATGTCAGGGCCAATTTTTCTAGAACCCTTCAAGGCTTGCTGGCTCTCCCAGGGGGGTGTACTGCACCCTTTGTTATGCAAATCAGAAGCTCCAGGCTGCTGCCACTGCTGAGCTTTGATGCCATCCATGGAAGGTTCTAGAATGTCCTCAGAACCATTCCTGTTTTGCACGCCAGAACATCAGGACCCCTTGTTGCTCTCTGAATTGCAGCTTCATTGATGTTGGGGGTGAGGCCCACATTGGCGAGGCGCATTGGGTGGTAATGAAGGTGATGGTGGTGATGATGGTGGTGGTGATGATGGTGGTGATGATGGTGGTGGTGATGATGGTGGTGGTATTGATGGTGGTGGTGATGATGGTGGTATTGATGGTGGTGGTGATGATGATGATGGTGATGATGGTGGAGATGGTGGTGGTGGTGGTGATGATGGTGATGGTGATAATGATGGTGATGATGGTTATGGTGATGATGGTGGTGATGATGGTGGTGATGATGGTGGTGGTGATGATGGTGGTGATGATGGTGATGGTGGTGGTGATGATGGTGGTGATGATGGTGGTGATGATGGTGATGATGATGATGGTGGTGATGATGGTGCTGGTGATGATGATGGTGATGATGGTGGTGGTGATGATGGTGGTGATGATGGTGGTGATGATGGTGATGATGGTGATGGTGGTGATGGTGGTGATGATGGTGATGATGGTGGTGATGATGATGGTGGTGGTGATGGTGGTGGTGATGGTGGTGATGGTGGTGATGGTGGTGATGATGATGATGGTGATGATGGTGGTGATGATGGTGGTGATGGTGGTGGTGATGATGGTGGTGATGATGGTGGTGATGATGATGGTGGTGATGATGGTGGTGATGATGGTGGTGATGATGATGGTGGTGATGATGATGGTGATGATGGTGGTGATGATGATGGTGGTGATGATGGTGGTGATGATGATGGTGGTGATGATGGTGGTGATGATGGTGGTGATGATGGTGGTGATGATGGTGGTGATGATGGTGGTGATGATGGTGGTGATGATGATGGTGATGATGGTGGCAGTGATGATGATGGTGGTGATGATGATGATGGTGGTGGTGATGATGATGATGGTGGTGGTGATGATGATGGTGGTGGTGATGATGATGGTGGTGATGATGGTGGTGATGATGGTGGTGATGATGATGGTGGTGATGATGATGGTGATGATGGTGGCAGTGGTGATGATGGTGGTGATGATGATGGTGATGATGGTGGTGATGATGATGGTGGTGATGATGGTGGTGGTGATGATGATGATGGTGGTGGTGATGATGATGGTGGTGGTGATGATGATGGTGTCCCTCAGGGGAAGGCTTGAGGAGCCCGGCTGCAGTGGGGGTAGGGCCAAATCCATCCCCTCACATGGGAAGGTAGAGATTGTAGGTACTAGCTAGCTACTCAAGAGCTGTAGGGACAGGGAGGGTGGGCTATGGTCACCAGCCCTTCAGCGTCATCCCGTGGGCTGTGTGGACCAGCCAGTCATAGGACTGGGCATAGAACCTCACATCCTGAAGGAGACATTCCAGAGAGAGAGAAAGAATGGAAGCTCCCATCTGCTGGTTCACTCCCTACATGTCCACAACAGCCAGGGCTGGGCCAGATCCAAGCCGGGAGCCAGAAACTCTGTCAGGTGTCCCCCGTGAGTGGCGGGAACCCAAGGATTTGTGTCACCCCCTGCTGCCGCCCAGGCAGCGTGCCAGCTGGGAGCAGAGCTGGACACTCTGACACAGGACTGATCCCAGGCAGTGGCTCACCCACTGAGCTATGAAGACTGTCAAGGGGACAGCTGGTTGTGGGAACAAAGGCCAGGACAGAGCCTGGGGGTCTGAGGGTAAGGCTTGCTGACAGTCCAGACCTGGTCAGGAGTGCTGGCCGGTGGGCCATGGCCAGGGAGCCTGCAGGCATTGCCCCACATCCTGTGTTTTATGGGCATCCTGGGGGCAGGTGCATCGTAACATACGTGTGGGGGATGGGGAAGGGCAGGCTTGGATCTTCTCACCTGTTATAATCCCTCAGGCAGCTAGTCAGGCAGGCTGCCAAGAACCTCATCTTCCATTTTGTTTTTATTCGGCTGTCAGGCCCTGGCAGGGGCTGGGCATCCTGGGACGGGGCATGAGATGCCCATGGGTGGGGCAAGGACAGTGCCAGGCTGCAGGGAACCCAGCTGTGAGCACTGAGCCAAAATTACCCTGGACGGTGTGTGCACACCCTGACCACCCACCTACAGCCCCCAGGGTACATGGTGAGAGGCACCCAGGGCCCTTGCCGTGGTCCTGTCACAGCCTGGCCATGCCCCAGGCCTGTGCCACAGTGGCCCCCAGGCTGAGCCACCCAGGCCACAGTCGGGCCTGAGGACCCTCACCCCTACCTTTGCCCAACTTGACTGACCCTGTGCCTGGTTGCAGGTATTTTCCTCACTGGGCCAGGTGCCAGAAAATGAGAGGGGCGAGAAGGGACACAAGGAGGAGGGGCCTGTGGGGGATCGGGGGTCTCAACTTGGATGGTAGTGGTGCAGGAAGCCCCCAGGATTGCTAGGGCTCAGGCTAGAGACCAACATGGCATTGAACCCAGACATGGAGACCAGGGGCTTCCCTGGGGGCTGGTAAGACCCCTAACCACTCTCTCTCATCCCCTCCTTGTCCCAGGGGAGTGTCACCCCCAGCAGACACACATGGAAAGCTGCGAGAGGAAAAATGTCTCCCCACCACCTCATCCCAGGATAAACGGAGGGTCAAGGCCAGGGGCGGCCAGGAAGGACAAGACCAGACCCCAGCTGTCTAGACTTGTAGCCCCATGAGACTCGCTCCTTCCCACGTGCGTTCTGCATTGGGACCCTGGTTGCCTCACAAGGCCATTGAGGTGTGGCAGCCAGTGACCTCAAGCGAGGGAGAATGAGTCAGGGCCCTGAAAGACTAGATGGGAAAATCCGGGGGGATCCCTGGAGAAGGTGGCATCAGGGAAGGCCCTGAGAAGGGTGACCCCCTCAGCCCAGCTGTCCCTCTCCTGGTGTCCCCAGCTCCAGCTGGAAACCATACTTACCCCTTGTCCAGATGGATGGTGGAAGTTTCCGGAAGCAGCCCAACCTCCCAGCATAGCCCACACTGCCTTCTGGTGCACCTGCCAGGCTGGGAGTGGAGAAGAGGCTCCAACGGGTGTGTCAGCAAGAGCCACGGCTGGATGCTCCCACTTCCCCTGTGTTGCCTTGGCTTGCCCCATGCCTCTGTGTGCTGCATGTCCTGTGCCAGTGTGGCTGGCTGTGCAGCAAGGGACAAAGCTCAGGTCCTTGGGTTTGCTCCTGACCCCGGTTCTTCCCCCTCCCCTCCCCCTTCCCTGTCCTGTGTGCTCATCACCAGTTTTTGCTTTCTGGATTACTCTAGGAGATTGGCCACAGCCAGAGGCAGCAGATGCAAGGTGGCCATGAGCAAAGCACCTGCAGGAGCCCCTGAGGCCAAAGTCCTCCACGGAGCAGCCCCTTCTCTCGGCAGGGAAGGTGGAAGCCGCAGGGTGACCTCTAGGACCCGGCTCTGCGGTGGTCACTTTCCAACTTCTGCCCGCTGCTGGTGCTATGGGAGCCTGCCCCAGGTCAGGGGGTAGAAGCAGACCTGCCCTGCCTGCCCTTGTCTGCTGCATCCCCTTCCCTGTGGTGCTCACAGCATCCACACTGGGCCTCAGGGATGGAGTGGACATGGCGCCGTTGAGGGCCAAGGCTGTGGTGTCCCCAGAGCAGCACATGACTGATAGGCTTACAGGTGGACGCTGACCCCACGGGGCAGGATGACAGAACGACACCGCTGGGACCTCCTCCCACTTGACTCATTAGGTTCATGGGTTATACCTCCTGGTAGCTACAAACCCGGCTCCTCCTTGGCTGTGGCTGCCACTGTTATCTCTGGCCCCTGACAGCCTAGAAGTTGGAGCTAGAAGTGCTGGCCTCCACTCTGCCCAAAACCTGGGGCCCCACCTGGCAAGACCCCTGGGAGGCCCCAGCCTCATCGCAGGCCACAGTAAACATCAAGGATCACTCACATACTGACTGTTCCTGCATCATCACGGAGATGGATTAGAGACAGCAAATCTGAGCAAGTCTTCCAAGGAGACCATGTGCTTCTGGATAACTCGTGGGTTGAAAAACAAAACTAGAAAAGATTTTGAACTGAAAGAAAATGAAAAGATAGTGCCTCAACAGATGAAGCTAAAGCAGTGTTTATAGGAAAGTTCATAGTCTTAGTATTTTTTTTTTAAAAGATTTGTTTATTTTGGGGCCAACACTGTTGACATAGCCAGTTCACATCCCATATAGTTTAAATCTTGGTTCCACTTCCATCCCAAATACAGGCACTGATTTAAGTACTGGCTCCACTTTCGACCCAGCTTCCTGCTGATGTACCTGGGAAGACAGTGGAGGAGAGAATCAAGATGGTGGAATAGGGTAAGGACACGTTTAAACAGATGCAGAATAATTGGCTAGGGTGAAGCAGAGAGGGCACATCCCAGGAAACAGGAGAGCACAGGGTGATGGCAGAGGGACACCCGGAGACTGATGGACACAGGAAAGTGTGAAGACAATGATATTGCAGTGGTGTTGCAGTGACCAGATATCCCAGTGGCAGTCAGCGAACTGAGCTCCGCCAGCAGCCAGCTGGAAAGGGGCGTTCACAGGGAGCTCAGGAGGTAAACGCAAAGAACTGCCCATCCTGCTGGTTTCTTTGAAGTGACTAGGAGCAGGGACAGAGCAGCAGATCCCAAACAGGAAGTACAGAAGCAGGGCGGATCTCACAGTCCAGCCGCGACAGGTGCCATTTTGTGGAGGAAGACATAGGCTTTGGGACAGGACTGTGCACGCACTCAGCTTGGAACAAACTCACTTCTGGCTCAGTGAACTGAACCGATGTGGCAAGCAACAGGTTCCACCCAAAATACGTCTGGGTAGCCCCCAGACCTAACGGCCAGTAGACCCAGAACTCCACCAGTGACAGCTAAGGTGCCGTTTTGTACCATGTGACAAAGGCTGTGCCTGAGTGCTGAGCTTGGAGTGAACTTCTTTTCAGCTCAGTGCATTGTACTGGTCACAAAGGGAAAATATTGCCAAATTTGACACCCATGGATCAAAATAGGTCCGGGTGGTGCTCAGACCTAACAGTCACCAGGTTCCAGCAAGATCACCAACCTAGTTATTTAGGACACCTGGTGTCTCCCTACTCCTGGGAACTGCTCCAACCGGAAATGGGAGAGAGGTTGTACAGACAACGGTGCAACCACAGCACAGTATCACAGGAGGTGGAGAGTGGTGAGCCAGGAGCTGGGGCTACGAAGACCGTGGTGGAAATCTAATGTAAGAACCCAGACCTGGAACTCGCTGGAGGGAGTGACCGGTTACCAAACGCAGCAAGTAAAATTGAACCTTAGACCCATGGGTGACACAGCTTAGAAACCTGCCCCAAGGAGAAGAATCTGATAACCAGAAGCACAATGACCAAGAGCAAAAGAAGAGACAAAGGCACAGTGAATATTACTGAAGACTCCCCTGCAAAGGAGCAAAACCCATTGCCAACCTCCGAGTTCACTGAGGAAGACATCGAGAAAATGGGGGATGCAGAATTAGAAAAACTCGTTATAAAGCATCTTATCAACAATGAGAAGCACATACAGGAGTTCAAGCAATTTAAGGAAAATGTCCCACAGGAAATAGCAACACTGAAACAAAATCAAGCTGAATTACTGGAAATGAAAGACACCACGGAGCAAAGTAAACGTTCAGTGGAAAGTCGCAATAGAATCAAACAGGCAGAAGAAAGAATCTCCAAGTTGGAAGGTATTTCTTGTCACCATGGGGGAACAATCAAAAAGCTGGAAGCAGAGCTGGGTCAAGCTAAAAAAAAGTATCCAAGAATTAAGAGACGCTATCAAAAGGCCAAATGTAAGGGTTATGGGAGCTGAGACCAGTGCGATAGCATAGCAACTAAGGTCCTCGCCTTGGACGCGCCAGGATCCCATATGGGCACCGGTTCTAATCCCGGCAGCTCCACTTCCCATCCAGCTCCCTGCTTGTGGCCTGGGAAAGCAGTCGAGGACGGCCCAGAGCATTGGGACCCTGCACCCGCATGGGAGGCCCAGAGGAAGTTCCTGGCTCCTGGCTTCGGATCAGCGCAGCACCAACCATTGCGGTCACTTGGAGAGTGAATCATTGGATGGAAGATCTTCCTCCTCTCTGTCTCTCCTCCTCTCTGTATATCTGCCTTTCCAATAAAAATAAGTAAGTCTTTAAAAAAAAAGATTTATTTAAAAAAAAAAAGAGTTATGGGAGTTCCAGAAGGCACAGAAAGGAGAGCTGGATGTATTCAATGAAATAATAAAGGAAAATTTCCCTAACCTAGAGAAAGAATTGGGAAGCAACATCCAGGAGGGGCGCAGGACTCCCAACTGGATTGACCAAAAGCGGTCTTTGTCACAACACACGATAGTCAAGCTCTCTTCAATCGAACCTAAGGAAAGCAGCCTTAAATGCACACGAGGACAGAGAGATGGCGATCAGACTCACACTGACCACTCAGAGGAAACTCCACAGGCCAGAAGAGAATGGAGGGACATATGCCAGGTTCTAAAAGGACAAAAATTGTCGGCCCAGGATAATGTACTCAGCAAAGCTTTTCTTTGTCTTTGAAACTGAAATAAAATTCTCCCACCATAAAGAAAAGCTCAAAGAAAATGCCTCTTCCAGACCTGCCCTATGATACTTAAAGATGTTCTCTTGGGCCCGGCGCGGTGGCGCAGTGGTTAAGGTCCTCTCCTTGCACGCCCGGGATCCCATATGGGCGCCGGACCCAGAAGAGGCTCCTGGCGTTGCACTCACTTGGGGAGTGAATCATCGCACAGAAGATCTTCCTCTCTGTGTATCCGCCTTTCCAATAAATAAAAAAAAGTTCTCTTGATAGAGAAAAGGAACAGCACCCCCGAAACAAAAGGCAAATGTAGAGCACATCCCAGTAATACGACAACAGGACCAAATTACCGCCGTTCATAGCAACCCTGAATGCAAATGGCTCAAACCCATCAACCAACCATCATAAATAGTAGACTGGTCAAAAACCAAAACCCATCTCTCTGTGGCCTGCAGGAGACACAGCGCACCAACAAAGACCAGTGGAAGCTGTATCTCATGGATTTTGTTGTTTTTATTTTTATTTTCATGTCTTCAAAACAGATTTTTTCTCATTAAATTCTTCACTGACTCATAGGTCATGCAGTTCCATCATTTTCTTCAAGAAGAAATTTTCTTTCTAAATTTTCTTTCTTTTTTGAAGATTTTTTTTTTTTTATTGGAAAGTCAGATATACAGAGAGGAGAAGAGATAGAGAGAAGATCTTTCGTCTGATGATTCATTCCCCAAGCGGCCGCAAAGGCTGGAGCTGAGCAAGTCCGAAGCCAGGAGCCAGGAGTTTCTTCCAGGTCTCCCACACAGGTGTAGGCTCCAAGGCTTTGGGCATCCTCAGTTGCCTTCGCAGGCCAATAGTAGGGAGATGGATGGGAAGAAGGGCCACCGGGATTACAACTGGTGCTCATATGGGATCCTGGTGCGTGCAAAGACTTTAGCTGCTATGCTATTGTGCTGGACCCCTTAATTTTCTTTTTCATTTCTTCAGCGACACATTAGTCTTTCAATAGCATATTATTTAACTTCGTGGCACTGCAAATTTCTATTTTTCTTCCTGTTGTTGATTTTGTTTTGTGGCTTTTCATTTAAGCATAGTAACTGTGTAATGGAGACTATCATATCCAGATGTGAGGATGCAATGCAGTATGCATCTCTACTTCCAGATCAAAGATGGAGTCCCAATGAACTGTTAAACGTATCTTGACAATAGGATGCTGGGCTCTCTGCCATTGTCCATGCCCACAATGATGGACTTACGACTGTTTATGAAGAATTATACTATTGTAACGCTACAGGGGAAATCAGCAGTGGGGGAGAGATAGTTTGGGGAGGAGATAAGGGAAATTCCAGAGCCCATGGGACTGTATCATAATGGAAAAATAAAAATATGTAGAAAAACAAAAAAGAAAACAGTGGAGGGTGACCCACATGCTTGGGTCGCTGCACCCACGTGGGAGACCTGGAAGAAGCTCCTGGCTTCAGGTTGGCTCAGCTCTAGCTGTTGCAGCCAACTGGGGAATGAACCAGTGGATAGAAGATGTTTCTCTCTGTCTCTTCTTCTCTTTGTAAATCTGCCTTTCCAATAAAAATAAATAAATATTTTTTTAAAAAGAAAGAAAAAGGGGCCCAGCGCAGTGGCGCAAGTGGTTAAGGTCCTCGCCTTGCACAAGCTGGGATCCCATATGGGCGCTGGTTCTATCCCGGCAGCCCCGCTTCCCTTCCAGCTCCCTGCCTGTGGTCCGGGAAAGCAGTCGAGGACGGCTTAAAGCTTTGGGACCCTGGCTTCGGATCGGCATAGCATCGGCCGTTGCGCTCACTTGGGGAGTGAATCATCAGACAGAAGATCTTCCTCTCTGTATATCTCCTCTCTGTATATCTGCCTTTCCAATAAAAACATAATAAAAATAAATCTTTAAAAAAATTTTAAAAAAGAAAGAAAAAGAAGACAGAAGGAAGGGATGGGTTAACAGGAAAGACATGAAATCCACAGAACTGGAAGCTAAGAAGATCAAGATCTGTAGAACTCTCCAACCTGGGGCGCGTGAGCGGGGGCAAGGTCAGGGCTGAGGCTGTGCAGGAGGGAGCTTCCACCGGGCAATCTGACCTCCCGGATGGCACGACTGTCGTGAGGGTCAGAGTGGCCAGGCTCACGGAGGAGGACGCTCGTGACCTCGTCTGCCTCCACTGGGAAATCAGTGGCCCAGGGGCATCTCGGTGGAAGCTGCCACGTGTTGAGTCACAGCGAGCCTCCATGGATCTCCTAGAAAATGGAAGAAGAGGTCACGCCCTCCCTCTCCCCCATCCCACGAGGTCCGCCTCAGCCTGAATCCAGAGGCAGGAAAAAGAAAATTGACGAGACTAAAAACCTACATGTCTTTGGAACATGCACATGCAACATCTTCACACTTAGCAAGCTGAATACAGCAACCTGGTTTTTCTCAAGGGGCAATGCAGTGTGACCAGGTGGACTTGATTCCTGTTGGTTTCACATTTCAAAGTCAAGGTGGGAGCCAGAGCAGTGGTGTAGCACGCTAAGCCTCCACTGGTGGCACTGGCATCCCACACGGGCACTGCTTTGTGTCCTGGCTGTTCCATTTCCCATCCAGCTCCCTGCCTGTGGCCTGGGAACACAGCAGAGGATGGCCTAAGTCCTTGGGGGGCCTTGCACTAACGTGGGAGATCTGGAAGAATCTCCTGGCTCCTGATTGGTTCAACTCCAGTTCCTGTGGCCATATAGGGAGTGAACCAGTGAGTGAAAGATTTTTCTCTCTCTCTCTGTAACTGACTTTCAAGTAAAACAAATAGATCTTTAAAAAAAAAAAAAGTTAAGTTAATAAATCAGATTGTTGACACATCTAAAAGAAGAAAAGCAACTGTGTACCCACTGCAGCCACTGCAGAATCACGGTCCAGTCCCGGGAAGGACCATTCAGCCAAGTAGGAACATGGGGAACTTCCGGGCTGCTGAAGGCCATCTGTGCCGCAGGCAGGGGCCTCCTGCCCCCCCAGGGGTGACGTCACACTCAGGGGCGGAAGACAGACTGCTTCCCCGCCCCCCGTGAAGACAGGGAACAAGGCCGGGATGCACATGCCAAGATGCCAGGCCGGCTGGGACTGCGCTTGGCCGATTTGCAGTACATGGAGTCAGCACATGAAAGCCTGCTGCGTTGTGTATCCCAGCAGTCGCCAGCACATGGAATGTTTTAATCCTGTGTCGCCTCACAGCAGTGCCTGGCATGGAGCCGGGAGGAGAAGCGGCAGGTGCAAGGAGCAAAGCAGACTAGGCCAACAGCCTGGAAGCTACAGCCCCTGTGGGGATTAACGGTGGTGGCTTGGGGGCGGGGCTGGGTAAATGAAGGAACCCGCCAAGTTCATGGCTATGGAAACTGAAGGTTCTCACTGGGTTCATTTTTTTACATGTTCTCTGGGATGCACAAAGCCCCAGTGCCTGCACATTAAAGTTTGTCCTAATGGTTACGTGAACAAAGAGCCTGAATTAACCAAGGTGAACAGGGTAGGAGAGCCTAGCACAGCAAGTGGAGAACTCGGAAACGAAGTGCTCTGCAGGGGAGATGATCTTCGGCCAAAATGTCAGCTCAGTGACATGACAACAAGGATCGTCTCTTCAACAAACAACTCCAGAACGCCTGGGCAGTGTATACAAAAGGGAGAGAGAGAGAGGGGAGGGAGAGGAAGGGAGGAGACAGGAGGCAGGAATGAGTGAACTCATACACGTTCACCCCAGATCTGACCTTAATTCTGTTATAGACCTAAGCAGAAAGGACAAAATCCTAACACTCTTGGGTTTGGAAAAAAAAAAATTTAAGGAAAAAGGACTTATTATTTGAAAGTCAGAGTTAGAGAGAGAATTTTCCACCCACTGGTCCATTCCCAAATGGCTACAATGACCAGAGCTGGGCCAGGTTGAAGGCAGGAGCCGGAAGCTTCTTCTGGGCTGATCACACGGGTGCAGGAGTGTACTGAGTGTCAGGCTTCCGGAACACGAACCCACCCCCAGGCCAAGAGAGGCTTGACAGGGGCAGGGTGCAGTGGAGGCAGGTGGAGGGCAGGTGGAGGGCACACCCCCATCCTGCCCTTCAAGCCTCCTGGGTTTTTGCCGGGTCGGCAGGGACAGCAGGGGTAAGCTGCTCAGCGCCCATTCCCAGAGGCCCCCGGGGTATGGCATCTTGCTGGAGAAACATGCAGCCCTGCTGAACCCATAGACCCACGGAAGCCACGTGGGCAAAGACGACCTCGATTCCCTACCTATGGTTTGGTTGGCACCTGATCCTGGCAGCCTCACCTGTGCCTGCCCATCAGCAAATGTAGCTGCCTGAGAACCTGGCTCATGTTAAGCCTCTGGAAGCTTCCATGTGCTTCCCACAGGCCTCCTTCTCCTACACCATGTGCAGTAATGAAACAGCAAGTCTGTCATACGTTGGTGCCTGCCATGGCATCTTCCCTCAGGGCATTCAAGATCCAAGCCAACATCACTCCCATCACACAAGGAACAAACAGGAAGCACAGACAGGGTGAGCAGTGTCCCCAAGGCCACACAGCTTGGGCCAAATAGGAACTAACATGTGGGCAGTCTGATGCCAGAATCCATGTTTATAACCACTGGGCCACACAGCACCTCCGGTCCTAGGGGGAGGACTCATGGGCTGGTAAAAGCCAATGGCAGCTCCAACTGCTCCGGGCTCAGTCTGGCTGATCCTCCAGCCACAGCATAAACACAGCCTGCCACATGTTGACAGGAGGGGCTTGTCAGGGGGCCCTCCTAACCCCAAGCATCAGCCTGCAAAGTCAGTGGGAGACCCAGGTTCCTAAGGAACCAGCTTGGGACCTGACCGATGAGAACCCTAGGGCAGCAGCTGGAACAACGGCCAGGCTGCAAGTGGCTGGGTGTGGAGTGGGCAGTTCCACTGGGCTGCCACCTCCTTCTAACACTGGGCTGGCTGTGGCTGGCTGGGGACTGGAGCCTCCCAGCCCCCAGCTGGCAAATGCACATGGGCAAAGCTCAACCTACTCACAGCTTCCCCCACCCCCACCCCCAGAAGCCAGCCTGCACAGGTTAACATCCCTCCGTTGAATTTTAACACAAAGTTTCTTTGACATTGCAAGGAGGGCCAAGTCCCCACAGAGCAGGCTGGTGCAGACTTGCAGGAGCCGCTGGGCTTCAGGGGGAGGCAGGACCCAGAGCTCATGGCCACCCTCCCTACCCAACCTGCTCACAGTGGACCTGTGTGGTCGCTAGACTCAGCAGCCCCTTGGGAGGGAGGTGGTTCACAGGGTATGGTTGGGGCCCCAGCAGCTCCCACAGGAGACCAATTAGCCTCACAGATGTACACTGCCATAGCCCTAGGTACCCATGCAAGCTGGGGTTCCTCCTGGGCCCCAACCATGGGCCCATGTCCACTTCCTGCCCCAAGGGTCCAGGGGAAAATGTGTTTTGACCCAGCAATAATGACAGGGAGGAGGGGGTCTGCTGACTCGACCTCACAAAAAGCGGGTGTCCAGGCAGTTGGTGACACAGTACAGTTACTGTTGGGCCAGGAGCAGGGTATGGCAGATACACCCTGGGCACCTAGGGTGACAGATTTGGAGGGTCGTTGGGAGGCTGTTGGATCCAGGGCAAGCCCCTTCCTGGCCTGGGGTTGAGGAGGATGGAGAACCCAGCTACGAGGGAGAGGGGAGCAGCAGAGAGACAAAGGCACCCATGGCAGCTCCCAGGGCTCCCTGGCACCTCCCAGTCTCTGCTGATCGCACAGAGACTGGGGTTCCTCTTGCTGAACCCGCTCTGTGTGTGCAAACACGGGTACTGGATGACGACTCTAATAAGACCAGTGGGAAGGACTGAACGAATCAGCACAAATGGTGAACTCCAAATGGCGGCCAATACATCCTCACCATTATCACCACCACCATCATCATCACCATCATCACCATCATCACCACCATCATCACCATCATCACCACCATCACCACATCGCCATCATCACCACCACCATCATCATCATCATCACCACCATCATCATCATCATCATCATCATCATCACCATCACCATCATCATCACTGTCATCACCACCATCACCATCATCATCACTGTCATCACCACCATCACCATCATCATCACCACCACCACCATCATCATCACCACCACCATCATCACCGTCATCACCACCATCATCACCACCATCACCACCATCACCATCATCACCACCATCACCATCATCATCATCATCACCATCATCATCATCATCATCACCACCATCATCATCATCATCACCATCATCACCACCATCATCATCACCACCACCACCATCATCACCGTCATCACCACCACCATCACCATCATCATCATCATCACCATCATCACCACCATCATCATCATCATCATCACCATCATCACCACCATCACCACCATCACCATCACCATCATCATCACTGTCATCACCACCACCACCATCATCACTGTCATCACCACCATTACCACTTCACCACCATCACCCTAGCTAACATCAAGGTTCTGTTTGGCTGTTCTGCATGGATGCCTGTGTTGGGCTGTGGCCAGCTCAGTTCCAAGTGACTGGCCAGGGGCAGTGACAAGGAACGGAACCCGCGCAGGCTTCCCAAAGGTTGTGATCCCGGTTTCTACAACTGTGCAGCCTGCAGCCAGGCCAAGGGCTCTGGCAGGGTCTCAGTGAGTGGACAAAGTGAGGACCCCAATGGCCAGCCCTGTTCAGCCCCCAGATGCCTTGCAACATGGGGACACCGTGTCATTTCCACGGGAAGCCTAGATTCACCCCAAAGCTAAGAAGCCTGCCTCACGTCCCCCAGGCCTGGGCCAGGCTATTAGGCAATCGTGGCAGGTGCCAAGCCTTTCAGGAACCCGCAGCTGTTACCTGCACACAGGCACCTTCTCGGGCTGGGGGCTGCTCTCAGCAGAAGAGGGGTAAGAGGGTTCTGGGATGCGTGGCAGCCACCAAGGTTTGAGCAAGCAGTGACCAGCTAGAGGCTGGTAGAAGCCTCCAGAACAGGCCAGCCCAGAACTTCTCTAGCCTACGGGATGAGGGAGCTCTGGCAGGCCGCCTCCTCCAGCCACCGACCTGGATTCACCGTCCTGGCGCCGGGACGACTTTGCTGAGTCATGGGCAGTCAACACCCACCTGCCCTTTCTCCTATCTGGCCTGGGACCAGAGGCAGCTGCTGTCACCACAGGACATCAAGGAGTGGGAGGAATCGCAGGAAGGCTGCTGCATCCCCAGGCCCCAGAGATGTCTCTGGTGCATCCCCAGGGACCAAAACCAAAGAATGCCCTCTGCTGACCGACAGCAGCCCACGTCCCCATGTTCACTTTTGGGAAGCTGCCATCTCACTGTGAATGGCGCCCTGCATCTACCAGGCGGGCTGGGGGCAGGGACGGGGCTCAGTAACACCACCCCCCTCTCTCTGTTCATCCATGACATCTCCCCCACTAAAAGCTCACCTTCCTTTCCCCACATTCAGGAACAGATCAACAGCTGCCTGCCTCCCCAGCATCCCCTCTCACTAACCAGCAGCTGGCCAGCCTCCCTCCCCACTCTCCACTCTCTTCCCCATCATGCAATTGGCGCTGGGTCTCACAGCCCAACAGGTGCAGGGAGTTCAGGCCACCCTGGTTCCGTGCACCCACGCCCCCTAGCTTGGCCTTGAAGATCCCTCTGTAGGCTCCGCCTCAGCCCGACCTCTTGAATTCCAAAACCAAGGGTCTCCCTCTACTTGGACCCTCCTCCCTACCTGCCCGGCTCCCAGCCCAGGTGAGCTCACTGAGACACACCCCCTGCTTTTCAGGCCGCCTCCCACCCAGCTGGCCACCAGGGGAACTCTGGGTCTGCTGGTTAGCCTGTCAGCTGGGACACCTGCCTCCCACAGCAGGAGTCCACTCCTGCCCCTTCCCAAGGCCTGGACGGAGTTCTTGGCTTCCGGCTGCATCTGACATTGGAGAGAGAGCCAGCAGATGGGAGCTGTCTCTCTCGCTCTCTCTCCCCACCCACCTCGCTCTCTCCACCCCACTTCCACCCTGGTCTCCTCACCACCCTCTAAAGCACACCATCACCCCCTACACCAGGGCCTTTGCACAAATGATTCCCTTTGCCTGCAATGTTCTTTACCCAGCCGCTGTGTGTCTTGGCCCCTCACCTGTTTGAGTCTCTTCCAATATCACCTCCACCAAGAAGCCTTCCCTGACAGTCCCCTTATCTTCAGCAACCCTCATTCCGTTTTGCACCTTGCTTCCACCCAAGTCTTGGTCTGGCTTCCCCCCGCCCCCCACCTCCCCTGCCCTGCCTGCCACAACCCCTGCTCTCCTCTGCACACCTTCAGGCCACAGCACAAGAAAGTCAGATGAAGGCAGGGAATTCCACAAGCAGTGGCAGGTGCATCATCCACATACGGGGAATCTTGCTGCAGTCAGGAATCAGCTTACTACCCAGAGGAAATGGAGACAAGTTCATCCAGAAAACAAAAGTACAAGTTACGAACAAGAACAGGCGGCTATAGGAAGAACCCAGCAGCGATTTGGAAACAATAAGGTTCAAATCTGAAATCAAAATGTCCATGGCGTGGGAAATGAAAACCTTCACAAAGGCCTCGAGAACAAAGCAAACCCAACGAAAGAGAAGCTCTGAGAGCCGGATGGTGGGGCCAGGCCTCACCCCCAGGGAAGGGGCGGATGCTGTGATGGCATAGCAAGCCTCTGCCTACAGTGCCTGCATCCCCTATTTGTGTCAGTTCATGTCCTGGACATGCCGCACCTAATCCAGCTCTCTGCTTGATGGCCTGGGAGAGAAGCAGAAGTTGGCTTAAGTGATTGGGTCTCTGCACCCACGTGAGAAACCTGGAAGCTCCTGGCCCAGGCCTGACTGTTACAGCATGCATGGTCACACACACACCACACACTCAACATGCACGGTCACACACACACACACACACACACCACTCGCCATGCACGGTCACACACACACACACACCACTCACCATGCATGGTCACACACACACACACACCACTCGCCATGCATGGTCACACACACACACACACACACACCACTCAACATGCACGGTCACACACACACCACACACTCACCATGCACAGTCACACACACACACACACACACCACTTGCCATGCACAGTCACACACACACACACCACTCGCCATGCACGGTCACACACACACACAGACACCACTCACCATGCATGGTCACACACACACACACACACCACTTGCCATGCACAGTCACACACACACACACCACTTGCCATGCATGGTCACACACACACACACACACCACTCGCCATGCACGGTCACACACACACACACACACACACACACACACACACGCTCACTGTGCACAGCCACCAGCCCCTCCTGTTACAGCATTTCTAACTCTGTTGCCCGGGAGCCTCTGGCTTTCCAAGTAGGATTTATAAGTGTTATTTTTTTAAGGATTTATTTATTTGAAAGGCAGAGTGACAGAGAGGAGGAGGCTGGGAGATGTGGAGCTGGAACAGCTCAAGCCATATGTACACACAGCACGCACAGACATGCACACCTTTCAAACACAGGAGGCCGTGGGGCTCATGGCAGCCTTGAGGTCAGGGTCTCACTGTGGGGGGAGCAAGTGCTCCCCACAGCATCCCCCCGCCACCCGGAGCCATGCCAGCAGCTCCCTTAAGAGCCGGCAGGCTCCCGCCCAGCCCCTGGTCCAAGGGAGGCAGCATGGTCACTGAGCTTCCTGCCTGTACACCTCCCTCAAAGCCCAGTTAAACTTTGACTGAGGAAATGATTAGTGAGGCCGCCGCCATAAATGTCACCTGGTCACGCTTTAATCCCAACCAGGGTGACATTGGCCTCCACCGTCTCCCACTGGCACAGCTGCTTCCCTGGAGAGATGCTTGCGGCCTCAGAATCATAGCACGTGCATCTCGGGGACCCTACAGAGTCGCTCGGAGTGACGGCTGCCTGCGGAACCCTGGCCACAGCCAAGCCTGTGGTCACCCCTGACATGTTCCCTGCTGTCTGCCCGGAGCAGGACCCAGCGAGGGGGAAGTGGGCCCGTGGCCTTGGCCCCTAAGCCCTATACCAGCCTATGTGAGGTGTGGTAGTTCAACCCGGGCGGCCACCATGGCCTTCTCTGAACTCCTGGAGCATGTGGGCAGCCTGGGCAGGTTCCAGGTACTGCAAATGGTGGCCCTGGTGATCCCCATCCTGTGGCTGACCACACATAACATGCTGGAGAACTTCTCAGCTGGCGTGCCTGACCACCGTTGCTGGACGCCCCTCCTGGACAATGGCACGGCCCCTGATGGCCACCTTGGGAGGACCCTGGATCCAGAAGCTCTCCTGGCCGTGTCTATCCCTTTGGACCCCAACCAGCAGCCACACCAGTGCCTCCGCTTCCGCCAACCTCAGTGGCAGCTCCTGGACCCCAATGTCACCACCGGTAACGGGAGTGAGGCGGCCACGGAGCCATGCCTGGACGGCTGGGTCTACGACCACAGCATCTTCGCCTCCACCATCGTGACCCAGGTAAGAGTCCCCTACCCCACCCCTGCCCCAAGTGCTGGAACTTGGAGGTCAAAGTCAAGGATGGTGGTCATCTGGGCAGTCTGGGAGGGACCCAGCCTCCCGGGTGCCTCACCTGCCTGCAACTTCGGGGTCAACTCTTGGTTTCTCACTAGCCATCTGGTCCTGCAGGGTGCCAACTGGCCTCTGTAGGGATGGGGATGCAGGCAGCTGTGCTGGCAGCCCCTGACTGCGGGCACCCATCCCGGCTATAGCTGGTCCCACTTTACTGACCCCTAAGAAGCAGATGACCCAGTGGCAGGACTTGGGTGACCTTGGTATGCAGGTGCTTCCCAGGAAGGGGGAGCGGCCACTTCTGGGGGTCGCTGGGATGGACTGGTTAGTGGGGGGGGGTCTTGACCCTTGACCTATCGGGCAACAGGGAGCCACGAGAGGGGCTCAGCCAGAGGCAGCCAGAATTCTGCTCCTGAGCTACCCCCAATAATACCCTCACTGCCCCCCTAGGGACCTTGCCCTGTGACCCCAGGGGTCACCAGGCTCCCCAGGGGCTACCCATTCCTCTGGCTCTCGCAGCCTCCTGAACTCGGTTTCTCTGTACAGTGGGACCTGGTGTGCGACTTCCAGAACTTGAAGCCCATGGCTCAGTCCATCTACCTGGCTGGGATCCTGGTTGGTGCCGCCGCATGCGGCCATACCTCTGACAGGTGAGTGCCCCTGCCTGCTGCCCCTAGCAGACCCTCCCCCTGCACACCACACACACACACACACACACACACACCCCACACACACACATCCCTCGCCCCTTGCCCCTGCACTGCACTGCTGGCAGAGCCAAGGAGGTGCCTCCCATTCCCAGCCTGCCTGGACTGGGCTGGGCAGGGCTAAAGCCCAAAGCTGGGCACTTCATCTGGGTCTCCCCTGTGGTGTGACAGGGATGCAGGTAGCTGAGCCTTCGCCTGCTGCTTCCCAGGGTGTGTGTTGGCAACCAGTGGACCGTTGGAAGCGGAGCTGGGACAGAGACCCAGCCCTCCGCTCCGGTTTGCAACGCCCTGCCTACTGGACCCCTTCCCTAGGCGACCATGTGCCCGCCCCCACGTGCCCACATGTGCAGCTCCAGGCCTGCCTCCCCCTGCCGCTGGAACAATCCCTGGTGACAGGGAACTCAGTCCCTGCTCACCCCTGCTCCTGCTCCCCCTCGGGAACTCCCCTGTTGTCCCAGAGGTGATCTGCAGATCTGGCCCCTCCGTGAGTCAGGGTCGATCCGGGGTGACGGTGGCCCACGCTGCAGCCCACGCCTCCCCTGCGGGTGCGCTTGCACCACAGGTTCGGGCGCCGGCTCGTGCTGACCTGGAGCTACCTGCAGATGGCTGTGGCAGGCACAGCCGTGGCCTTCGCGCCCAGCTTCCCCCTGTACTGCCTGTTCCGGTTCCTGTCGGCCTTATCCGTGTCGGGCATCATGATGAACACGGGCACTCTCCGTAGGTGTCTCCCCTGCCCTCTGACCCCTGACCTGGCTCCCCGAGGTCGGGGTGGGAGTGGGGCTCTGCCCAGGATGTGAGCTGACAGCCCCGGCTCCCTGTAGTGATGGAGTGGACGTCCACCAAGGCCCGCCCCTTGCTGATGACCTTGAACTCGCTGGGCTTCAGCGTCGGCCAGATGCTGACGGGCGCTGTGGCCTACGGCGTGCGCGACTGGTCACTGCTGCAGATGGCGATCTCAGTGCCCTTCTTCGTCTGCTTTGCCTACTCATGGTGGGTGCTGCGCCCCTCCCTGACCTGGGGGGCCAGGGCCTCCCCTCTTAAATGCCACAGCCCCATGTTCTCCGGAGTCTCCTCCTCAGCTGCCCCGAGGACAGCTCCGCTGCTGTGGCTACCCTTACACCTGCTCCTCCAGCACCCCTCGCCTCACGGGGAGTAGTGCTTCACACACCACATGCAAAGGCTGGGGCGGGGAGGGGACCTGAGCGAGGGCTCAGCAGGCCGGCGGGACAATGCAGGAGGTTCTGGCCTTGATGTTGACCGTGGTGAGGGCCAGGTGAGCATCGGGGGTGGCCTTGGGGCAGTGGAGTTAACAGACACCAGAGTGCTATGCCAGAGATGATGGAGGCAGCAGGTGCCATAGACCCTGCTGTTTGCCTGAACCCTCCCTCAGCAGAGCAGGATGGTGCCGTGGTGGTGGTGGGGGGGAATATGATGAGCCTTGGGTCCCATGCCCTCGGGCCCCCCCCCCGGCAGGCAGCCAAGTCTATAGTTGCGTTGCCTTCAGTTGCCCTGAGCTGAGCTGGCCCCCTCGGACAGCCGGGATGGTGAGGCAGGTGCAAGCCAGGCTCTTCACTGGCCCCTCACCCCAGGTGGCTCCCAGAGTCAGCCAGGTGGCTCCTCAGCACGGGCCACCCGGAGCGCAGCCTGCGGGAGCTGCGGAGGGTGGCTGCCACCAACGGGAGGAGGCCGGCAGGGGACGCACTGACCATGGAGGTGAGGCGGGACCAGGCCCTCCCGCAGGTCTGCAACCTCAGACTTTCTCAGAGGCCCCGCCCCCCAACAGGCCTGCCCTGGGCTCCAGGTGCCAACTGTGCCCTCCCTGTCTCCTACGGCCCTCAGGTCCTGCTGTCAGCCACGCGGGGGGAGCTGAGCGGGAGCCAGGCCCCTGTCAAGCTGGACATACTGGTGCGCCTGCCGGCACTGCGTCTGCGTACCTATGTCTCCATGCTCTGCTGGTGAGGCCCTCAGCCCTGCCCCCATCACTGCCCTGCCCCCTGCCCCAGACTCCGGACGACCTGGTGCTGTGCTCCCAGCCATGTGGTCCCTTGTTGATCCCAAGACCAAAGGCCCTGCAGAGAGGCCTGGCCCCGTGGGAAGTCATGAGAAGCAAGTGTCCAGGCATGGGGGGCCCTTGGGTACTACCGGGTGCCGGTGCAAGCCCCTGTCTCCCCTGTGTGCCTGCCCCCAGGTTTGCCTTCGGCTTCACCTTCTACGGCCTAGCCCTGGACCTGCAGGCTCTGGGTGGGGACATCTTCCTGCTGCAGGTGCTCATCGGGGCAGTGGACCTGCTGGCCAAGGCCTCCAGCCTGCTGTTCCTGAACCGCCTGGGTCGCCGGCCTTCGCAGGCGGCGTCGCTAGTGCTACCGGGCCTCTGCATCCTGGCCAATATGCTGGTGCCCCACGGTGCGAGAGCGTTGGGGCAACCGCAGGGCGGGGTGAGGACAGCAGCCTGGGCTGCTGTGGCTGGAGAGGGTGTGGCCCTCCAGCAGACATTCCTTTAAACCCTGGGCCCCTGCTGCCGGCCCTGCTGATCCCGTCTCTACCCGCAGAGATGGGGGCAGTGCGCTCGGTGCTCGCGGTGCTGGGGCTGGGCTCCCTGGGGGCCGCCTTCACCTGCAACAGCATCTACGGGGGAGAGCTCTTCCCGACCGTGCTCAGGTGAGGCGGGGCGGGGCCGAGGGACTGGGAGAGGGGCGGGGCCCGGGTGGGGCGTGGCAAGGGGAGGAGCTCGTGGCGGGGGCGGGGCCACGAATGGGGCGGAACTCAATGTGGGCGGGGCCGGAGTGGGCGGGACCCAGGCAGGGAGTCCACTCCGGTTTCACGTCTGAGCTTGTGCCTTCCACGTGGGATGCTCCGGCCTCCCCAAGCCAGGCAGATGGGGGACAGCAGGGAGGTCGAGGCCAGGGGCGGCCTCATGGCCTCTCACGCGGCCGCTGGCTCCCGCAGGATGACGGCCGTGAGCCTGGGCCAGATGGCGTCCCGCGCAGGGGCCATCCTGGGGCCCCCGGTGCGGCTCCTGGGCGTCCACAGCCCCTCGCTGCCCCTGCTGGTGTACGGGGCCGTGCCGGTGCTGAGCGGCCTGACTGCGCTGCTGCTGCCCGAGACCCGCGGCCTGCCGCTGCCTGACACTGTGCAGGACCTGCAGAAACAGTGAGTGGCCAGGCTCTGACAGTGGAAGGGGAGATGGCCAGTGGGGGTGGGACGGGCAAAGTGGGAAGCAGAGGCCCAGCTGTACCCAGGTTCATCTGGCTGGAGTGCAAGGCCTTTGGCAAGAAGGAGACCCAGGGCTGTGGTATGAAGATCCTCAGACTCAACCACTGGGCCCAGGGAGCTGGGGTCACCGTGCACCCCAAGACACATCGCTCCTGTGTTCCCAAGCAGGGCAGGCAAGAAGACTGCACCGAGCACAGGGGACACGGCGGGCACACCGGAAAGCTTGGTCCTCAAGAGTACACGGCTATAGCCTCCCCGCCCAGGTGCATGCACCTCAGACGGAGGGCAGCAGGCAGCGGCTTCTTGGACAAACAGCCTCCACGTCCAGAGGACATCCGCCCTTAGTGTCCCCACTCCCCTCCTGAGCCCACCTCCCACGCATCTGAGGGTCTCCTTCCTTCAACACACAAACCACAAGGGTCAGTGGACAGTCCAGAGGGCAGGATACTGCCCAGGGCACCCCCAGCCCTCATCTTGGCTGCCAAGGGGAGGAGGGGGCCGGTCGAGGTGAGCATCCTGGCCGCTCTCTGTCCCACCCATCCGTCTGCCCTGGCCCAGCCCAGCCCGACGCTGCTTGACTTGAAGCGGTTGCTACCCAGCTCTCCCAAGCCCTGCACGGACGGGCAGCAACTGTGGCCACTCGGCTGTCTGTCCCCCGTCTCCAGGAAGCCTGGTCCGGCCATCTCAGACCCCTCCTGGCCTCTGCCTGCCGCTCTCCTCTCACTGTGTGCCTGGCAAAGTCCCCTCCAACTACCAGGCCAGGCCAGTCCTGAGCTATGGCCACAACTGCTGCCCGTCTCCTTCCACAGCTGTGTTTCCAGAGGGCTAGGGACACCCAGGCTCCTCACAGAGCCAACCTCGGGGCTGTGGCATGGGATTGAGTAAATAAAGATGGAGTGTGATACCTAATGGGCTTCCCCTCCTGGGCTCCCCACAGGTGGATGGATGGAGGCCTAGTGTACTGGGGTCTTCTGGCTGCAGGGGTCTGTGCCCATTGCGTAGCCTGTGGCAGCCACGTGGCCCCTGGGGCTCAGGTGCTATTCTGGGCACCTCCGGCTGCACCTTCCCTGATCCATTTTCTGGCTAGGATAAGTGAGGCTTGGAGAAACGGGTTGCTAGTGGCATAGTGCCAGGAGGGAACGAGACTGGGATGTAAGTTCCCACCCATTGTCTGCAGGGCCCATTTCTGGCCACAGTCTCCTTGTCCCTCTCAGAGCGAGCCAGGACCACCCTGGGCCATCTAGGGCTGCCCGCAGGGGACCGTAGCACAGGCCTCCGCAGAAGGGCGGCTGCAGCGGGATCTGGGCACGGCCAGAGGCTGCTCGCTGCTGGCCTCTCAGCTGTGCCACCGGGGCCCACGGTGTCTGCCAGACACCTCAGCAGAGGCCTGCACCCCTGTGCACACACACATCGGTGTATGCACACACATGCACACCCACACATATATGCCAGTGGCACACCCCTGTGCACACACAAGTACACACATGAAGGTCAAGGGGAAATAGCAGCCTCTTACCCCAGGAGATGGGGAGTTATCCTGCCCAGCCTTGTCACCTGCAGCCACTGGGCCTCTGTAGGGGCCCTTCCCTTGGCCATCTACCCCAGGCCACTCCTCCATGGCAACCTCCAGGGCAAAAGTGAAGGATTCCATTCACACACGGCCAGGGACGGCTGGTACTCTGGCTCACACCAAAGCCACCTGGCCAAGACTCAGCGGCCATTTTACGTATTTATTTATTTACTTATTAGAATTTTTTAAAAAATTATTTAAAACACAGATTTACAGAGAGGAGAGATAGAGAAAGATCTTCCATCTGCTGGTTCACTCCCCAGACAGCCACACCTGCTGGAGTTAAGTTTTCTTGACTCAAAGCCAGGAGCTTCTTCTGCGTCTCCCACGTGGGTGCAGGGGCCCGCACCTTGACTTATCCAGCGCTGCTTTCTCAGGCCACAAGCAGGGAGCTGGACAGGAAGCAGAGCATCAGGACGTGAACTCCAGGCCCATTTGGGATGTGGTGCTGCAGACAGAGGATTGGCCTGCTCTACCATGGCTCAGCCCTTGCCCTTCTCACTCTTGCTCAGCATTCTGGAAGCTCCAGAGGGTCCAGAAGCTTCCAGAAGGCAGACCCCCAAAGTACATAGGAGACAGTGCTTCTAGTATTCTGACCTTTAGCTGGCTGAGTGGGTCACAGTAGCCCTCCCACCCACCTGTGCAACCCCTCCTGGATCCCAGACCGCCTTGCAGTGTGGAAAGCATAAGTCACCAGCCACCAAGAGGACAGGGCCTGAGGCTGGGGGCAGCCCTGGACTCTGCCCTCTGCGGGTGAGGAGAGGCCCCTGTCTGGGACACACCCTCGCTCAAGGCCCATCATGGTGGAGGAGCCCAGGGATCCTGGGAAGGAGGAAGGAGGGGCCTGGCCACTCTGGTGGTCTCACCCAATACAGGTGGAGATACTGGGCTGGGAGTGTGGAGGAACGTGGTAGAGACCTCCACGTGCCCACCCTCGTGCCGCCAGTCAGGCCTGAGCCTCAGGAGGCAGCAGGTCAGGCACAAAGTGGCTGGACCCTGCCACACACGGAGACCCTCCCTGACAGCCCTTGTTGTGGTGGCTTTCGGGAGGCAAACTAGCTGTTCAGAGGTCTCTCTCTCTCTCTCCCTCCTTCTCTGTCTGGTCTCTCTATCACTCACTCTGCTTTGCAAATAAGCAATTTTTTTTTTTTTTTAAGTTTTGGAACCAGCATGGTGGCACCGCAGACTACACCATTGCCTACAGTGTTGGCATCCCCCTTGGGTGCTGGTTTGTGTCCTGGCTGCTCCACTGCCCCTCCAGCTCCCTGATAAAGGAAAGCAAAGGAAAACAGGATGGGACACCCATAGGAGCTCCTGACTCCTATTTTCACCTTGGCCCAGCCCCCGCCGTTGCGGCCATGTGGGGAGTGAACCAGCAGATGGAAGATTCTGTCTCTTTCTCTGCCTTTCACATAAATAATTCTTTAAAACAATTTTAACACACAGCGTGATAACTTGAGTGAGGTGACTCTCACAGGAGGGTAAACCAAGTCATGGCTGAGGAACCTCACCCCTTCTCCAGCTCAGGCCTGGGGATGGGAAGGGAAGCTGTAGACAGGCCGGCAGATGCAGGGCCCAGCCTTCCAGCCCCCAGGCCATCCCGCTCTCAGCCACCTCCATCACAGATGCCCCCTACCTCATTCAAGCCCACTTTTAAAACTCCTGTGAACAGGGGCTGGCATTGCAGCATAGCAAGCCAACTCTCCACCTGCAGTGCCAGCATTCCACATGGGCACCAGCTGGAGTCCTGGCTACTCCACTTCTGATCCAGTTCCCTGCTTATGGCTTGGGAAAGCAGCAGAGGACAACCCCACGCTTTGGGACCCTGCACCCATGTGGGAGTCCTGGAAGAAGCACCTAGCTTCTGACTTTAGACCAGCCCAACTCTGGCTATTGCAGCCATATGGGGAGTGGCCCGGGGGCTGGAAGAGCCATCTCTCTCTCTCTCTCTCTCTCTCTCCATCACTCCTCTCTGTAACTCTGTCTTCCAAATAAAAAAATTAAAAAAAAATTTTTTTTTAATTACTTGGCCCAACACAGTAGCCTAGTAGCTAGGGTCCTTGCCTTGCATGTGCCAGCATCCCCTGTGGACTCCAGTTTGTGTCCTGGCAGCCCCGCTTTCCATGCAGCTCCCTGCTTGTGGCCTGGGAAAGCAGTTGAGGACAGCCGAAAGCCTTGGGAGACCCAAAGGAAGCTTCTGGCTACGGATCAGCTCAGTTCCAGCCGCTGCAGCCACTTGGATAATGAATCAACGGACAGAAGATCTTCCTCTCTGTCTCTCCCCCTTTCTGTATATCTGACTTTCCAATAAAAATAAATCTTTTTAAAAATTCCTCTTCCTCTGGATACCAAGATTTCTGCCAATTTGTCTTTTCTGGCTTGTGGTCAAGGGGGAGGGAGAACCCAAGATGGAGTCCATGCCTGGTCCCTTGGGCTGAGAGCAGCCCAGGACCCATCAGGGCTCTTCCAGGGTCCTTGACAACCACATCCGTGTGTCCCTAGTGGCTCAACAAATACAAACCCATCTCCCAACCCAGGGGCCTGGAAGGGCTGACCTCTGTGGACCTTCTGCCTTGCATCCCCAAACAGCCAACTTGCAGGGTGTGGTCAGGCAAGCCTTAAGATGCTGTCACGTGGGCCCATGCTGTGGCCTAGTAGCTAGAGTCTTCACCTTGAACGCTCCAGGATCCCATATAGGCACCAGTTCTGATTCCATTTGGGTGCCAGTTCTAATCCTGGCTGCTCCACTTCCCATCCAGCTCCCTGCTTGTGGCCTGGGAAAGCAGTGGAGGACGGGTCAAAGCCTTGGAACACTGCACCCACATGGAAGACCTGGAGGAAGTTCCTGGCTCCTGGCTTCGGATCAGTGCAGCACCGGCTGTTGCTGTTGCGGTCACTTGTGGAGTGAATCATTGGATGGAAGATCTTCCTCTCTGTCTCTCCTTCTCTCTCTCTATAAAACTTTGCAATAAAAATACATTAATCTTTTTTTTAAAAAAGATGCCATCACACAGCAATCCAGCTGACATTGTGGTCGAGCACTGTGAGTGCCTGGCACACCCAGGCCCCGGGCACAGCTGCTCTTCCCCCACCAAGGCACCAGCCAAGTCCCCCACCCCGGGAGCAGCTCAGCGCCCAACACCAGCTAGGCTTAGAAGCCTGCTGCCTCAGGCTGGCTGCTGCCAGGCCTTCAGGGCTGCCAGGACACGGAGTGGAGACAGCCTGCCCCAGGAACCTAAAAGCCGAGCCGGTCCAGGGATGGGGTTGGGAGTAGGGGTCTCGCCAGCTCTGCTGTCCCCCAGCCCAGTGCCCCAGCCTGTAGGACCAGCATCCTTCAGGTACCCCCTCCCCAACACCTGAACAAACTGCACAGGACTGTTACAATTTGGAAAGTTTTGTTTTCTTTTTCCCACACATTTCTGGGGTTGAGGGGGTGTTTTCCAAGACTCTGACACATTTGTTAACAAAGAGGAAAAAAAAAGTGGGGAAGCAGGGAACCCATGAGCTGAAGGGTGACCCCAGCAGTTCCCAGGCGCCTCGCTGGCTCGCTCCCCGCCCCCTCCCGATGCCGGCGCCCAGGAGGTGCCACTGGCTGCTGCCCCGCATCTAAAGTATTTGTAATAAATATCTGCATTTGCCTCTCCCTCCCCCCGCCCCCACCCTGCCCTTCCAGCAGCTTCTCCCCCTGCTTGACACACACAGGCCTGCGGAGGGAGCCCAGCAGCCCCTCTCCTGGGCAGCCTGAGGCCACCACCTCCTTGGGGCGCTGGGAAACAGCCCCGCTTGCTGTCCGCCCTACCGCATCCACTGCACTGCTCGCTGGCCGGCCCTCCCTCCCACCCTGTCTCCCACCAACTCTGTCTCCCACCAACTCTGAAGCCCAAAAGAGGAAAGCAAGGGAGAAAACAGATCTACCTAACAAAATAAAAAAAAAAAAAAGAAAAGAAAAGAAAAGTAGGGAAGGTGGGTGGGGTGCGGAAGGAGCCCACAGCAAGCCTGGGGCGGGGACGGGGAGACAGCGGGAGGCAGAGACACGGAAGAAAATGGACAGGTGGACACCTGACAACTCCCCCCGACCCCAGCCTTCCTTCCCACTCAACCCCACCAAAATAAGACTACACCCCTTAAAAAAATAAATCGATGGGGGCTGTGTGTGAGCGCGTGCCCTGTCCGCTGGGGGGTGCACCTGCTGCTGACTGCAGGAGTGAGGGGGTGAGCCAGTGCGGGAGGGGGTGTCTTTCCTTTTTCCTTTCTTTCTTTTTTTTTTTTTTTTTTTTTTTTTTTGCGGTTCCTTTTCCGGAGAAAAGCCTGAGGCAGCCAAGGAGAGGGTCCCCAAGTCCTCCCACAGCCTAGGGCAGGGAGAGACCCGGTCCTCCTCCTGGCCGCCCCCCCAACACACACACACACACACACACACACGGTGGGCGGGCAGGTGTGCGGTGTGGGGGGCCGGCTGGCATTGGGGTGCCCTGCCGGGTCGAGGGGGAAGGGGCTCAGACGTAATACTCCTTGTCCTTGTTTTTCTTGGCCTTGCTGGGCGTCTTGGGGGCAGCCGGGGCCTTCTCCTTGACCACGGCCCCGTTGCTCTGGGCCGAGTTACTGATGTAGTTCCGGCTCTGGTCCACCTGGTAGGAGCCCTCGTCGCGGTTGCGGTACTTGTACATGGCGTAAAGGAGGATGAGGATGCAGAGCGCCGCCGCCGCCACGATGCCCACCACCATGCCCGTGGTGCTGCTGGACTCCCGGATGACCTCCACGGCGCCCGGCGGGCCCCGCTCCCCGGGCCCCGTGGGGTTGGCTGTGGGCACATGGGGGAAGCCGGGGGCCGGGGTCACGCCGGGCCGCAGGGGAGGGGGTCGCCGCGGCTCGAAGGCCGTGGGCGCCCCGGGCCCCGCGGGCGGGTTCTCCAGGAGGGGCTGCAGCGGGTCGCGGTGGTTCATTTTGCCCGCCGGCAGGTTGGGGGCGGAGGGCGCGAGCAGCACCCCGGGGGCGCCCGTGGCCCCATCTGTCCTGAGGTTAGGCCTGGGGGCGGGTTTGCGGGGGGACAGGAGGGTGGTGCGGTCCGTGACCAGGGGGAAGGTGGTGTAAAAGTCTTCGTCGTCCGTGGGGGGCAGGCTGGAGTCAAAGACCTCGCCGGAGGCGAAGCCCGAGGCCTCGAGGGGCTCCTCCTCGCAGTCGCTGTCGTCCCGCTCGGCCTGGCACGGGCCCCCGGCGGGCGGCCGGCGGGCAGCGGGCGGGGGCAGCGTGTCCTGCGTGGCGCCCACGCCCGGGAGGAACGGGTAGAAGGTGGGGGGCGGGGGCACGAAGGGGGAGCGGGTGGCCACGGGAGGGGGGTCTAGGGAGTCCTCCGTGATAATGGGTAAAATGAGCTCGCCGCCTAAAACAACAGAGAGAACACAGAGAAATGGGGCGTCAGCGGGGGCCGAGGTGCGGGGGGCCGGCACACAGCGAACAACAGCCTCACACCCAAATGCTTCCAAATCGGCTTCTGGCGGAGACTTAAGAGCGGGGCGGGCCCGCGCGCCAGCCTGCCCGAGCCCGCGCTGCGCGTTAAGCGGCGGGCGGCGGCTGGGATGCCCGGGGCACCCCACGCACGCTCGGGCTCTGCCACTCTCTGGGTTACTTTTTTTTTTTTTTCCTCTAGTTTAAGAAACCAAAAGGAACAGAAAGAAAAGGAACTTGAAAAGGAACGAAAAAAAAAAAAAAAACTCTACTGCTTTAAGACTTTAAAAAAACAGATATAACAGCAGCATTTAAACATACCTAACAACAACATATTTTAGGATTTTTTTTCCAGATTTTTCTCTTTTTTTGCTTTTTTTTTTTTTGTTTTAAAAAAGAAGATAGCATACCACGGAATTCAGGCAACTTACATCAACAAATAGGCCGTGTGATTTTAGCATGAAGAAAAAAATTACAAACAGAGCTGTGTAAGCGGGTTCTCCCGGAAAAAAAATAAGAAAAAACAACTTTTTTTTTTTTCCGTACAACGTTTCCTGTTTGGTATCTCCCTCCCTTGCTCACTTTCTCTCCCTCTCTCTCTGTCCTCGCTGGGTATCTTCTCTCCAGAATGTCGGTCCTCCCTCTCCTGTGCCCTCTCCCCCTCCTTCATCACGAAGCTGGAATCTGCACCCTGCGGGCTGGCTGGGGATCCGGGCTCTTACCGCCACTTGGTGTCCGCGTGTAGGGGAGGGGGGAGTGGAAAGAGGCAATGGACAGGGGACAGGTGGCTGGTCAGACTGTAAAGGCACAGGGTTGGGGAGGGAGTGACCGTGTGCAGGGCTGCTGGGAGGCTAATGGCTACTGGGAGTGGGTAGGGGAGCAGGGCAGAACGGTGGATCAGGGGGTCTGTTCCACAGGATGCTGGGAAACCAGCTGGTGCAGAGGCAGGGAGGTGGGCAGGGCCCCTCAGCTTTCTGAACTCAACCTAACTCCCTGCCTTCCTCTTTCTTCACCCTCCATCTCTGACCCCCACTGCTTCCCTCACCCCCTCCCCCAGAACCCCCATGGGCCGCCAGGACCTGGCCAGGGCTTGATCCCCTCTGGCCTTCTTATTATTGTTAAAACAATAATAAAACAACGGAAAGAAGAAGAAAGCAAAAAAAGAAAAGAAAATACACAGCCATTGGGGAGGATGCGCTTGCTAAGACAGGGCCCTGAGGGAATAGTGGGAAGGATTTTGTGGGGCAAGGTAAGGTCACCCCTTTTCTAGATCTGATAACTGGGGCTCCCTGTACAGTAACTGCAACTCCCATCAGCCCTTGAAGGGTGAGAACTACAACTCCCAGCTAGACTTTGGAGGGGTGTGTGGACCACAACTCCCATCAGTCCTTAGGTTGACAACTGGCAATTCCCATCAGCCTTCTGCACTTCCTCTCAAAGTGCTGGCCTGGGCAGAGGAAAGCGAGTTGCAGTTGGGCTGCTGGGTTGGGGAAGGGGCTTGGTGGGAGAGCTGGCTCCTCTTGAAGGGATGCTGGGAGCTGGAGGTTGCCCTGCCTCTAGAGGGTGTGGTCTTTCACAGGCCACACCCACAAGCACCACCATCAACCCAGGGTCTCCAGCACCAGGGACCACTTGCCCACTGCTGCCTACTGGGCCTTGTCCATTCCCTTCCACCCTCAGGCCCTCGAGCCCACGGGCCTGGCCTTGGCTGCCCCAAACACAACTGCTGGCCCCTCAGGTCTCAGTGTCCAGTCATTGAGCAGGCCAGAGGACTGCAGTCAAGGTCTGCCCTGCTGCCGTACCTGCTCAGCCCTTCTGCAGCTGCTGGCCTCCCCTCGGCTGGGTCCCAAATGCAAGGAAGCCGGGGCTGACCCTCCCGTGTTTTCATAGGGATGACAATGCTGAGGCCTGGGGTGGGTAGGACTTCCCCTGGTCACCAGGTCTCAAACTTCATGCGTCTCTTAGAATCCAGGGAATGGCCTGGTTTCACCAGGGGCCCAGAGAAGTCTGAACCTCTTCCTTCTCCCAGCCCCTGCACTACCATGCCTCCTGGAAGGCTGCCTAACACAGCTCCGACATTAACCCAGGAGGCCACAACCCTGCTCCATCACCCAATTCCTGTGTGACCCGGAGAAAGTTGATCCCAGCTCGCTGGGACCGCTGCTTGTTCTCATAAAACCAGCGTGAGGCGCATGGGAACCACGCCTGGCTCCCATGAGACCTCTCACTCTGTGGGAAAGCTTAGCAGCTCCTCCCAGCCCCACCGAAGGACAGCTCCTTAACCTGCTCCCTGACCGAGGGACCACGAGCTGTCAGCTCTCAAGTGCTGCCATCCTGGGCTCCCTCACAGCACCCTGGGGTGCTCCTTACAGGTCCCCACCCAGCCCTCTCCTTCTAATTCAGAACACCTTCCCTAACTGTTCTTTCACTCATGCACCCAAGTCCAGCCCAGCCCCTCCTCTTCCAAGCAGGCATCCGAGGCTGCTCCCTGTCTCACTCCTACCCTATCCTGCAGGCGTGGATTTGGACTCACTGCCAGGCAAAGCGCAAAGATCCAAATGTCCATCTCCCTAACACCCAGCCTCCCTGTCCTGCCGTTCAACTTTGCCAAGGGGCAGGTTAAAAAGCTGGGTCCCCCTCCGTGATAGGGCAGCTGAGTGAGCCTCACAGGAGCCCCCTGCCATCCCAGCTTCCATCTTAGACCAGGTCACCAGGCGCTCATTCTCCACCACCAGCTGGCCACAGCAGGGTTACAGCCAAGTGCCAAGCCTGGGTTTCAGAGCAGACCGGAGGCCCTTGCTGAGGCACAGCCTGCCCTGGAGGGGACTGGGCAGGCTGAGCCGGGCACGGATCTTAGCTTGGTACCACCTGCTCACTCGCCAGCAGAGCAAGTGCCTGTCAGGGCTCCAGGCCTCTGTCCACGGACAAGTCCTGTCCAGCCTGAGCCCCTGCAACCATCTGCCCTGACTCACAGGCTCCCTGCTTCTCCTCGCGCTGCCTCCCGTCCCCCCACCAGCTCCCACAGTCCTCCTGGGTGGGTCATCCTCACAGTCCCAGCTCCCCTTAGGTGGGGCTCTCCGGGGGTACCCTGTCCTCCCCATCTTCCACCCCACTGTTACTCTGCCTCAGGGAGGGGGTTTTTCTGGGGGTTTCTCTCACCCACACCACTTTCTGGGTCCTGTACCTGCTCCCTCCCTCCATCAGACAAGAGAAACCACCAACACCCTTCCTTCCTCACACTCACTCAACATGGCCAGGACTCAGTGGTCATGTGACCAGACCATATAACAGGGTGCTAGGCTTTCCTGGGTCCTACCCCAGCAGCTGCAAACCAAGGGTGTGTACTGGGCAGGGGGTGCCCCTTCCAGGAGCCATCAGAGCCTGACAAGGCCCTACCCCTGCCCCAGCAACCTCCATCGCTCCCCATTCCAGGCAGCTGTGGCACTCAGAAAACACAGGCGCACACCCAGCACAGGTGCAGCCCCCTGCCCTGAGTGCTCAGAGGGAGGGGACTGGCATGTCAGTTACCAGTGACAGAGAATTCTACTCTGACCAAAGCAGTCAGCCCCAAACAAGCACCCCCTCCTGGCCAGCTCTGCTGCCTCGGGAGATGTTGAAATGTTGAGCCTTTACGGTCCATTCCCATCCAAGCAAGATATGCTGCCCTCTCCCCAAGGCGGAACGGAGAACTGCAGTAGATTGTGGCCGAGACTGACGCAGGAGGAGACACCTTCCACCGGTACCGGGGGTTGCCCTGGGGCCAGCAGGGCAAGAAGGCCACAGTTCTCATGGTCATTTGGTGTGAGTAAGGGAAACGCGGACCCTGGTCACGGACACAGCCAGCAGGTGCAGCCCCTCCGTGCACAGCAACAACGAGCTGTTCTCTCCTCCTGGTAGACATAACCCTATGCCAGGGCCCAGGACCGGTGCGGCTGGGAGAGAAGGGCGTCAGCTGGCATTCACCCTTACTCACCTGTCGGGCAGAAAACAACTCGTACCATTGTGGGTGGTGCCCCTGTGCCCACCCTGAGACACCAAGGCAGGCAGGGCAGACGCCAGGGTGGACTCAAGAAGTGAGCTACACACACACACTCTGGCCCTGTGGGCGCCATGGACTATGAGCCTGGGTCCTGAGCACGCATGAATATGTGCGTGTTCCCAAGAACACATGCCATGCAGTCACCCTCGTTAACACGGCAGGGCATGGTGTGGATGTGAGTTTGTGCTTGCAAGGCTGATTTTGAACCCCCATTATGAGGCCTCAGGGAGTAGGACATCCTGCCTACGCTCAGGGGTCAAAGCAGAGCTTTTCGACAGCTGCATCCTGGTGGCCTGATGTGCACAGGGCGAGAGAGAAACACACAGGTGGGCGCCTGCCTCTTGCCTTGTGCGCCTCGGGACTTGCCAGTGTTAGGAACATAGCCGAGGGAAACCCTTGCAAGAGCCTCCTGGACTTTCAGCCTTTAAAGCTGTGAACCAAGCAAGCTGGCCTCAGCTGCTGTGTCGCAGTAACGGGCCACAAACAGACACAGCTTCCTTCAGCTTCTCCCAGCAGCTAACTACATCTCCCAGCATCCCTTGCAACACAACAAGCAGGGCTGTAGAGCGAGCAGTGGGTCCTTGCCAGGACCGGCTGCCGCAGCCTCCCAGGTGCCAGCTTCCATGCTTTCCCCTCCATAACCGAGGACAGAGGAGCTCCAGGTGGAAGAAGTGAGGCTCTGAGGCACCCTTTGGAGCACCAGGGCACCTGAGTGAGAAACTTGAGTTAACTACTGAGAGTTAAGGATAGCCTATTTTAGGAGCAGAGGCGGCCTTAGCTGACACAGACCCTGGGGTTTAGGGAAACTGAGAGACCCCTGTGTGCTCCCGGGACAATCCCAGGAGCCAGAAGTGGAGACTAGAGGGACGACAACCCCGGGTGTGCAGGGGAAGGCTGGCTCACACGAAGCGTGCCCACCTGGAGGCTGCGGCACCAAGGGAAAGTGTGCCAAATGCCTTCCATGTTCACCTTTGCTTTTAACAACACACAACAGTCGGTCAGAAGTGACTGGTTTACAAGCAAAACTAAACCAGAGACATCCTAGACTTGTGGGCCCTGCAAAAGTTTGCAAACCCCAAAACAGTGAGAGAGAACTCAAAAAGAGAGAGGCACTGGGGGACAGTGGCCAGCAGACGTTGTCACCTGCACCAGGAATTCAGGCATGGCAAGCTTCAGATTTAATATATATTCCCTCCCCATCTACTGCTCCAAACGTCCTCAGGACATCCCCGTTAAAGAGACAAAGGAAGGGCGGTGGGCACACGCAGAGAGGCACTGGGGCCCAGCCAACGCGCAGGCGACAACTCTTGGTCTCGCTATGGCGACTGCGTGAGGCAAGTTCCGGGTCCTCCAGGGCCGCTGAGCGTGAAGGAAGGGTCAACACTGTGGTGCCTCCTTCTCCCGAGGCCTCTCTGGAGGTGGCCATGGTGGGACGGGGTGGCAAGGGTTAGGAAGTGGGCAGTGGCAGACAGCGTCTGAGCAAGAACCCTGCCTGCTGCCGGGTGCAGTTCTCCTGGGCACCAGCGGCTAGGAGCCATGCGTGTGCTGCCTGGCCTGGCCTGTTTCCCAGTAGGTTTGACTGAGCCAGTGGCTGCCATCCTGCTACCGCTTTCTGGCTGTGGAGGCAGGAGTGGCCACCACCTCCTGTGACATGAAAGCCCTGGCTGCTTAAGACTTGGGGCTGTCTCTTAGAGGGAGCTGAGTGCAAATGATGTACTAGCTGGCCGCCAGTTCTGCTCCTATGGCAGAGCTCAGGGCTGCAAAAAGCGGTGGGAGTGACGTGTGCCCCTGCCAGGGCCAGCCCAGCCTCCTCCCACCACAACTGGGGCAGGCACGCCTGGAGATGGTGCAGCTACACAAGGGAAAGCAACCAGGCCCTGAGTCACCGCTTGCAGAGGGCTGCCTGCCAATCAGGGGCGCTCATTCCGAACGCCCAAGGAGGAAAAAACGGTGACTGCGCAGCGTGGGGCATGGCACAGATGGTGCGGAGTCTGTGTGTGACAACAGCAGGCACTGCCTGGACGGCCTCTGCACTCTCACCCGCGGACCTGTGGTCTGAGCCGAGGTGACTGAGTCTTGTGGGATCCAGCCACTGGTTGCCCCTGAGGGCCTCGCTCCTGCGTCTGCGTGTGTGTGTGTGTGTGTGTGTGTGTGTGTGTGTGTGTGTGTGTGGCCTTACATGTACCTGCACTTTTATAGGCACAAGTCTGTGTGTGCATGTGCCTACAGCAATGCGAGTGTGCCTGGGTGCACACGGCCTGAGAACCAAGTATATGCATCACGCCTCAAGGTGTTTAAATATGTGTGTGCCTGAGCATGAGTGGGCATCGAAGCAGGAGCTCCTGAGGGTCTCCCCTGAGAGGAGCAGGGTGGACGTGTGTGTGTGCACGCGGATCCCTGTGGATGCACACACATGTGCCTGTGTGCACGTGGGCATGGCTGCTCTCTGCAGCTGTGTGGGTGAGTCATGGTGTGTGTGTGCTTGCACAGCCCTGGGCACCCAGCGTAGACACACACTTCTGAGAGTTCAGACTTCAGTGGATCCGGGCTGGGTACGTGTGTACTAGCCAGACCATAAATGGACACAGGTCTCTATGGTTCTGGGAGGCACGTGAGTGGCCGGAAGCCGGAGCCTGTGTGTAGAGCTCTGCATACATGAGCGTGTCTCTCCAGGTTGAACACAAATGTGCGTGAATCTGGAGTCTGCAGTCACATGTGCACACGTGCGTACACATGTTCAGAGTGGGACATGTCTGAACACACATGCTTCTACAGGTCTGAGGACACACATGTACCTTGCTGGCCTGTGTGTGTGTGAGTGTGGAAGGAAGCCTGTGGTGTGAGCTCTCACAGGCCAGCTGGGACCACAGGGGCCAGGGCCACCTTGCCAACTCTGAAAGGCGCTCCTCTTCTAATGTAAACAACCCCTTTCCTTGGCTGCGTTGCCAACCTCCAGAACTACCACGGTAGAGGACGGTCTCCCCAAGTCAGGGAGGAGTCTGTTGAAGACCTGGGATACGCAAAAGAGTGGGGAGTTGCATGGATCACCCAAGAACCCCCACCTAGACTGGGAATGAGAAGCCATGAGGGGGAAGGGATGTGAAGGCGCTGGTAGGCACTGGGGCAGCCACTGCCTGAGGCCAAGGCTGCCTCCATCCCTGACGATGATCCTGGAGCCAGGAGGTAGCCTGGCCTTCTGCCAGGGAGACGCTCCTCCTTGTCCTGGGCACCAGGGGAGGCCACAGGCTTACCCAGCACTGGAGGAACAGCAGGTAGATTCCGCCAGCATCCTCCTGAGACTCACAGCGCCACTCTGCCCCTCCTCCAGATCTTCTTGCTCAAATAATGTGTTGGGGGCCATCCCCCAATATCCCCACCCTAGCTTTTTGTCTTCTTCCAGCCCCAACTCATATCGGTAGCACCCCTCTCACAGGAGGCTGATCCAGAGCCCTGACTCGGGGAAAAGGCGTAGCTCTTCCTTTCCTTCCCATCCCAGCACCTGAGCCTAGAAGAGCTCAGGTGGCCAGCCCATGTGCTCAGCTTCATATCCAGGGTCCTGACCAGACTCTGAGCCAGGCCCGGGAGGCTAACACGTCAGGAGGGGACAGAGTATGGCCCTGGTGGGGGGCCAGTGAGCACTGTAGGTCCCTGGGTGGTGACCATCTGGGTCTAGCCAGCCCACTGTAAGGTTCCAGGATTGCAGAGTCCTCCCATCACCAAGAGTCCCCACCCCTGAGTGTGCAGACAAGGACACAGGTGGCACAGCCTGGTGCCCTCACAGCCCTCCTTCCCCAGGGCACCATCCAGGCCACTTCTTGATGGCTCTGGGCACTGATGTGCCGGAGGCCCCGAGCCTCGCAGAGCACGGTGAGGTAGCCTGTACATCCATGAGCCAGTATTGGTTTCAGAGAGCACAGGCCCTGGGGCTCTGGAGTCAGGTGACTTCCCAGCCTAGCAGCTGACAGCTGCCCCTACTGCCCAGGAGGACACCATGGCAACCAGGCCATCCGTGTTCTCTGGCCCCTAGCCCAAAGGTTCTATGCAGGTCCCACTCCCTTTTGGTTGGACCCTCAATTTTTTCCACTCAGCTCTACTGTCTCTTCCGGGTCTGATAGGGCAACCCCAACCCTGGCTCCCAGGGCACACTACACACCTTCCAGCTCCATTCCCTGGCCTGACCTGTAGGCACCAACCCCCATTCCCAGCCCGGAGGCACCAACATCACAGGTGTGACCACTGCACAGTAATGAGCAGTGTCCCTGGGTGGCCACTCTACCTCCCAAGGCCCGTGCTCCCCACTGAGGTACCTGGCCACATCCAGTCGCTGCCATCCTCCTCGGGTCACACAGCTCTGTCATTTTGGTCAGATGAGCAACCCAGCATCTTGGCAGCCCTGCTCCACTGCACGCCTCCCTCTCCTCAGCCCCACAGCTGGCCCTCAAGGCACATGCCTCCAGGGAGCCCCTCAAACCCCACTGAACCTGCCAGCCATCCTGTTCTCCTCCTGCAGGGTCCCTCCCCACACTGGAAATGTGTCAAACCCTGACCCTAATTGCCCAGGAGGCCTCAGGTCTTGCTCGGGAAGCACCTATACCCAGCACAGAGCTGGGCACAGAGCTGTGTGCAGCTAACTGCCCGTGTGACCTAGCAGTCCAGGAAGCGTCAACCGCCCACCCCAATTCCCCTCCTCACACCTCCTTGGGACAGACTTCCTCTACCTGTGGCCAGGAGAGCAGTTGGCTCTCGAAGCTGATGGGAGTTACAGTCCAGACCCAAGAGCTGATGGGAGTTGTAGTTCCCCACCCTCCACCCCAAGGACTCATGGGAGCTGCAGTTACTTATCCTGTCCTTTCCTTCCCAGAATCTTTTGGTCGTCAACCCTGGGACCCCAGGCTAAGGACCTCTCTACCTCTGGGTTGGGCAGCCCAAAATGCACCTTGCCACAGGGCACTGAGGGGCCTCTCAGCAAGGAAGTGTGGAGGGGAGGGATGCTGTCAGGGAAAGCTAAGGCCTGGTGTGGGCCTTGGGGCCGGGGCCAGGTGGCCGGGGAGTCGCCCCCCTCCCCGCAGCGTCGCAGTGGGCCCGGGGCAGGGGAGGGGGGAAAGGCACTCACCAGTACTGGGCTCACATTCCTCTAGGTCCTCGTCATCGCTCGGACACTCGGCCGAGGCCACCAGCAGGTCATCTGTGTTCTGGAGGCAGGAGGAAGGGTGGGGTGGGGGGAAAGACACGGTTCCAGGGGGGTCAGCAGACCCCCATGGCTGCCTCATGAGGGTCAGGGGCAGATCATGGCTGAGACAGGCAGCCCTGTTCCCAGGCCGGCCGTCTTGCCATGTGCTGGGTGGCCTTGGAGTTTCATTTTCTGCTGGGCAAGGGACATGTCACAGCACCAGCCCCGCAGCCCCCGCGGCTCCTGAGGACCAATAAGACAGCAGGAGCTGTGCTTTGGATTTCTGGGAAGCAAGGTGCTCTGCGGGCCAGGCCTTGGTCATTAGAGGCAGGACTCAGTCCAGCAGGGATGCTGGGAGGCCAGCACAGGTGGGGCAGAATGGAGGGCGATGGCTCCTGGCCCCACTTTACCTGCCCTATCAGCCCTTTACCTCTCTCCCAAACCCCCTTCCCAAAGCCACGAGATCCTGGGCCACACACTATAATGAGGGCTGCGGTTGCCATGACAACAGCAGTCAATTTTGTCAGCATTTTCTCCTCTGATTGCTAAGAAAGAGAATCCCCAAGATGAGCGAGTGTGAAGGGCTGGAGTAGGGGCAGGGGAACAGGAGGCACGATGCTAAGGGGTTCTTAGGGAAGAAAGCGAAAAAGTGAAACCCAAAACACCTGGCAGAAGGGCTGGGGAGATGGTCAGAGTGGGAAGGAGAGGGCCAGTGCCAAGGTCAAGCACAGGGTGACAGACTTGCCCCCCTGGCAGTCACCACTGGAGAACTTTGCAGGTGCTTCTCGTCCCCAGCCTGGATTCTGGGGTCCACCTCTCACCCAGACAGTCTCTCCTGAGCCTGGACAGCTTCCTCCCCAACCACCTACAGGGGCACTGAGCCCCAACATCCCAGGGATAGGGCCTTTGCGTTCTTGGTCATGAACATGGTGGGGCTTGGGGGGAGGGTAGGGGCAGACACTGGTCTTTCTACCATGGGTGAGTCTGGCGAGGTCAGCTCCAGGCTCGCAGCACAGACTACTGCGAGTAAATGGATCCCACTTCCTTGGTGGAGGGAGAAGCAGAGGCCACCCAGCCCTTTCCCTCACCCTGGAAGTGCAGTGGTTCCTTGGGCCTGGAGATGGTAAGGTAGGGGGTGGGGACTGCGTGGCCAGCCGTGAACCCTCCCAGGGCCAGTGGTCAAGTAGGCACTGCTGGCACCAGCAGAAGAGCCTGGCTGCCCCCTCCAGCTCTTCCCTGCGGAATACCTGAGCAGGTGGGAGGCCACACCAACATGGCCACCCTCAGACCCACAGAAGACACAGGCACCCAGAAGAACCCTGGGGCACCCAGAGCATGAGATCACACAGAGACTGACAAGGACGCCACAGTGCAGCCAGGGCCTTCCCCATGCAAGACCTGCAGCCCACCAGGAGCGTCTGTCCCTGGCCTAGAGCCGCCCAGGGCTGTCCACCACTACGTGCCCACATCCACCAGCTCCAACCTCAACGGTGCTAGCCGGGTTCTGTCCACCTCCCATGGGTGCCCACACAACACAGGGCATGGCTAACACAGGGATAGCTGTGTAGAGGGGTCAATCCGCCTGCATCCTTGCCTCGATGGAGTGGTCTTTCCTGGACCAGCTGGGGCAGAAAACTCCCCCTCCACCCTGCTAATGATTCCCTCTAGCACCGTGGCATAGCACATTAAGCCTCCACCAGGGGCATCGGCATCCCTTAAAGGCACCAGTTCAAGTCCCAACTGCTCTACTTCCTCCCAGCTCCCTGCCTGTGGCCTGGGAGAGCAGTAGAGGACAGCTGAAAGCCTCGGGGCCCTGCACCCACATGGGAGAACCAGAAGAAGCTCCTGGCTCCTGACTTCAGATTGACTCAGCTCTGGCTGTTGCAGCCATTTGGGGAGTGAACCAGTGCATGGAAGATGTTTCTCTCTGTCTCTCCTTCTCTGTAACACTGCCTTTCCAATGAAATAACTAAATCCTTTTTTTTTTAAAACTAAGTGATTATTTCCAAGAAGAGTTCTGACCACAGCTGAGGAATGGCAGAAAGAGATTTAAAAAGAAACAGAAACAGCAGTTACCCCAACACCCACTGTCCCCGTGGTGACCAGAGCAAAGGGTGACCTTGGCGCGCCTCACGGAGACCGTCACCGTGACAGTTGCAGATGGAAGCTTCAGGATCCCAGCAGAGCCCGGGCCCACCCAGACCCACCCCAGGGCATCCCAGTAGCCCTCAACCATACTCCTGTCACCTGTCCATCAGCCAGAGGGGTCTCACCTGGGTGGTACTGTCCCTCAGCGTGGGGGAGCGGCCCCGGCGTGTGGTGGTGGTAGCCATGGTGGTGGTGGTCTCCATGATGGTGGTGGCCATATCGGCCAGCAGAGTGGTGGCTGTGGTCTCCGCGCTGAGCAGCACGGAGGGCCCCTCCCCCACCAGGCGCAGGTGCCCCTCGGTCCGCACATTGGGGTCGCTCTCGGCGGCCAGCGCCAGCACCTTGAGCCCATTGTAGTAGAGGCCAGACACCTGGCCCTGGAAGGGGCGCCCCTGATCCCGGCCCCCGATCTTGATGGCAGCCTGGCTGTTGAAGATGGTCAGCTGGCGGCCTGAGGGGGGAGGGGGAGAGGAAGGGGATGGGATGACAACACAGAAGGAGCAGGCAGTGAGGGGCAGGCAGGGATGGGCAGAGCAGAGGCAGGAGGAAGAGGAAAGCAGCAAGTATTGGGGTGGGAAGCGGAGGCAGGGCAGGGACAGACAACCAAAGGGAAAGGCCTTGTGAGCCACGGCCCCCTGCCCCCCAGGCCCAGCAGGGAAGAGTCCCCAAAGCATCAAGGGCTGGGAAAGGGGGCCCAGGCACCCCCTCTGCCCACCCCATGCCTTCTCCATCTTGTCCCCTCATGTCAACAGCCCGTTCCCGCCATCCCCCAACCAGAGAAAGCCTTGGAGAGCAGCAAAGACAAGAGGCAGAGACAGGCCTAGGGGGAGGGCAGAGAAGGAGGGCATGGGGGTCCCCTACTGGGGCCCCTGGCCCTCGGACCAACCCCGCTACCCTTCCTCCCCTGCCAGGGCCCAGCCACAGCCTGGAGCCCCACCCCGGCCCCCCAGAGCCCATCAGAAATGGAAAATGTTAAAGGGATCTCGCTTCGCTCGCTGACAGCCATATAAAAATCGCTCCAGCTCCAATCGCGCTCAGCACTTGGCAGCGACACCTGCCCACCTGCGTGGGGTTTTGGCTTTTCCGTTTGTTTTAGTGCATCTGGGGGTCGGTTTAACCCTCTGAGTTTGTTGTGTTTTTTTGTTTTGTTTTTGGTTTGGTTTGGTTTTTTGGTTTGGTTTTTAGAAAAGATATTTATTATGTTTAAGTTTAGATTTAGCTTTGGTTTTGGTGCCTTTTGGTTGGGGGGAGGAGCAGGGCAGAGGGACACCTCTGTGGTCCCGTTCTCCCACCCAGCCCTTCAGCTACTCGTGCTGGGGATTTAAGACCTGGCTTAGCTCAGTTAGTATCTGGTTAGTGCCTCGTTAAAGATCTGGTTTAAAAGTTAGATGCCTGCACACCCTGCCCCAAAACCCGGGCTGAGGACAGTCCGACTTGGGAACCACTCCTTGGGATGCCTTGCCATCCGACTAGCCTCTGGCCAACCCTCAAGGGCCACTGCTGTGGCTGCCCTCGCTGCTCCCTACCGTGAGCCAGCACTCACAACCATAAGTGGCCAAGTGCTGGCAGCTCCTCCACATGCATCCCCAAGACAAGGGACTAGGATCAGCACTTTCCCAGCGTGCTGCGCCGTAAACCTCTTTATGACTGAGCGTCTCTCGTGGGACTGTTTTTGCTGGCACGTGCTTTGCAACTGGGAATTGGATCCATCCCATAAATATGTATCAAGCACCTCCCAGATGTCAGGTGCTGACAGTGAGCAACAGTGGGGGTGACTCTGGGCCCGCCCCCCCATAGCAGGTGCAATCGTAAGTGATGCACAGGACCTGTGCCTGCCCTCCTGCAGGCACTAACTCCTCTCCAGATGACTCCAACACATAACCACACTAACGCCATGTAAACGGTTCTTACGCTGCGTGGCTTACAGAGCCACGACCAGAAAACCGTCTGCACGGTTTCGGCCCAGATGTGAATTTTGTCTCGAGCGTTTTTTTGTGTGAGGTTGTTTGCATCTGTGGCTGCGGAACTCGCAGTCTGAAGCCAAGAGCGCTCAGAACTTGCTCTCAGATACACGGCTTCTCCTCCTGGAGATGTGCCTAGAGGGTGGGCTGAGCCACACCTGCTGCCCCTGGCTCCCCGAGGAAGCACTGGGGTTCAAACCAAGGCCACAAAGTGGGTTCCTCCTTGCACACTTTGAGATGTCTCATCCTGTTGCTTTCTGAACAGCAGGTGCAGGAGTCAGCATGTTGGGACAGCATACTAAGCGTCTGCCTGAGGTGCTGACATCCCCTTTGGGCACTGGTTCCGGTCCTGGCTGTTCCACTTCCCATCCACTCTATACTTATGATCTCAGAAAAGCAGCAGAGGATGGCCCAAGCCCACATGGGATACTTGGAAAAAGCTCCTTTCTCCTGGCTCTGGACTAACCCAAGTCCAGCTATTGCAGTGCAGTGGAGACCTGTCTCTCTGTCTCTCTTTCTCTGTAACTCTGCTTTTCCAATAAAAAAAAAAAAATGCAGACCTGCCACCTGGCAAGGACAGCCTGTGGTCGTCCCCTACCTGACCCTTAAGTCACAACTCTTTCCCCCTAACAGGGCCTGCCCAGTGTGCCACCCCCTCACCCTTGGTGGGGGTCCCAAGTTGTCCCATCCCCAGCCCAGGCTGCTCCCTCGGCCTCTGACTGTAGGAAATGGAGGTGGGTGATGGAGAGAAAGCCACGTGGCCCCTACCTCCACCTGCCGGGAACTCCTCAAAGGGTTAAAGCTCCCCCTGCTGGAGAGGGCAGCCCAGTGCGGCTGGGGGCTGCAGGTTTTAGCGATGTCAGTTAGAGTCCCTTTAACTTTTTTTTTGTTGTTGTTCTGTTTTGGATTTATCACACCTGGTTAGCAGCAAGTTTAGGCGTTACATCAGGGATTTTATTGGGGAAAGCCCCAGTGGACAGTTAAGGACACAGTTATCATCTGGTTTAGTGGCAGTTTAACAGTCTGTTTCCCCCCTAGAGTTTAGCCTTAGAGGTACAGAGCTCACCCCCTCCTGGCCTCCTCCAGAAAAAATGGGGAGACTTTTTGCCCTTGGCCCCCAAATTCCTTTGATGACAAGATGCCTTTTCTCTCTCACCCACCACCTGCAGGCCTCAGCGAGGGCCCCCTCTGCCTTGTTCATCAGCCTGCAGGCCACTGCCCCTAACTGCCCCAACACCTGCCCCCCCCCCGCCCCGTCCCATTGTCACCTCTCCTTTACCTCCCCTACGGAGGGCCCATTCCAAAGATGGGGTCCTGGAGGCATACCCACATTTGGGGGAGGCTTTCCTGTAGGATCTAGGCCCCCACCTCTCCCCTTAGACTCACCCTGCTGAGGCCTGCCCAACCACCTCCAGGGTTTCCCATCGGTCCTTCCTGCCCTCCTGCCCCTAAGTGGCCCTTGCAGGGACCTCCCACCAAGACCCTCCTCTGGCAGCAAGTGCCTCTCCGGAGCCTGTTCCCGCCTGCTTGGGGTGGCCCTTGGTCTCAGAGATTGCTCTGCTCCTATTCTAGGTTTAGAAAGAGAAGGCGGCACCCCTCCCCTCATCCATCCCTCATCCCCCCACCTCAGGTCACCACCCTGCACTTCACAACCCCTTAACTACAAGGGGGAGAGGGGGTGTCCTGGCCCAACAATTGGTCCCTTCAAGGGGGGCCAGGGTGGGTGCTGGCCAAGGCATGGGAGGGGTTCAGGGGGAGCTCTGCACCTTTAAGATAGTGTTTTTAAAAGTTAATTAATTAATTAATTAATTCTGGTTAATTACCTTTGTCGAGCAGCCACTCATCTACTACTCGACCAAGCCGGTAGGGGATTCTCTGTCTAGCAATCGCCAGGCGTTCGTTATCAAAGTTTCCTTGGAAAAGTTTAGAAAGACAGTAGGTTTCTCAGGCGGCGAAGTCCAAAGGCGTTAGTTAGAAAAGTTACTTCTGCGTTTCTCAGGAGACTCAACAGTAAGCAGCAACATCCAACAGAAAGAGGAGCAGGCTTGGCAAGCAAAGCTGGGGCCCTCTTCTGCCCGGGGTGGGGGACCCCTCCCTAGGCTCCCCCTCAGGAGCCTGCCCCACCCTGGGGTGGCAGCAACCCCCAAAAAATTAAAAAAAAAAAAAAGAAAAGAAAAAGGAAGGGATGTAAAGGAAGGCAGCTGGAAGGCCAAAGGGCAGAGGTTAAGCAGGTGTCGCCACCGACCAGCTGTGGAGGAGGCCCGCTTCCTTCCCCCTCCCGAGGCAGCAGGGCGGGGTGGGCATTTAGCAGGTTTAAGTTGGGGGACAGGCATCATGGCCCAGCTGGTTACTGCTGTTTAGAGGGTGGTTTAGAAGTGGGAGGGACAGGTTAAGCAGGGTTTATGCGGCATTTAGGGGGTCACCCGGCACGGCGTTTCATGATGGGTTTTAAACCATTTTCCCAAGCAACCCCTTTTGTCTTAGTTAGCCACAGCCATCTCCCCGCTCGCTTCCCATCTCGCACCCCACGCCTGACTCCTGCCTTCCTCCTGAGCCCTCTCAGGTCCCGATCCCTGCAGGTGCTGCCACCTGGTCACAGCCACTTAGGGTGACATCAAGTGTGGCACCTGCTTCCCCGTCCCTCCTCCCTGAGCACCCTGCCCTCCTCCGCCCCCTGCTCTGCCCAGTGCCTTTCCTGTCTCAGCCCCTACCCCTCGTTCAAGATACTCAGCACCTTTCTGCTAGAACCAGGGAACTGGGACCCAACTTCAGCTCACCGGGCTGGCACCCCCTGGCCCTGCCGGGCCCTGCCCCTTCTCCAACCTCCCTTGCACCTGTGCATGTGGAGACCCCACCTGGTCCTCTCTGGGTCCACAGTCTGCAACCTGTGGGGACAAGGAAGGTCCTAGGCTTGTGTGTATATATACACATGTGTGTGAGTGTATGGACTCTGTGTGTGGACACAGGCTGGTCAGTACCAGGGCATACGTGTGCTCCCCTGGGCAGCACGGACCATCACGGTCTGCAGTAGCAGACAGGAGAGAAGGAATTCCTCTGGGAACCTGGCCATTGCCCCTGCACAGCCCACTGACACGCTGTTCAGGGTGGTGGCGGGGCCAGGCACCAAGGCCCAGACCCACCTGCGCATGACTCCCACAAGTGTGTCCACATGTCTGTGTGTGCCCAGGCGGTGCCTACCCTACCACAAGACTGACTCCCTGCTTTCCCTACAGATTCAGCACACCTTGCTTTGACTTGACTCATTCCAAGGTGTGTGTCCCGGAAGGAAGAAAAGGGGGGTGGGTGCACTTCTCCCTGGATGGAGACAGGTCGTTACTCTGCCAGGGGGCGGCTGAGCCCTCCTTGGCCTTTTCCGGGGCTCCTCACAGTACCTTCCCCCATCCTCCAGGGGCTCGAAGGTGACTCATCCTGGGTCACACACTTTATCCAGAGAAGCCCTGGGATTAGGTAGACAGGGCCTGCTGATTCAGAATCCAAGGGCTGGAAAGAGTCAGCCATGTGCCGGCCCCGGGCCCTGTGTGCTGCTGCCCTAACCCCCCAGGGGGCTTGGCTCCCTGCCCATGGCACACAGGCAGCCACAGGCCTGCCTGGCAGGTACGGAGGCACCTGACAACCAGAGGTCCCAGAGTCACAGGTGTGACACCTCAGTCACTGGCCTGCTGGATTCAGTACAGTGAAGCTCTGGATCCAAGGCCTGGCTAGACACAAGGAGGCCTTCGTGCGTCCACCCCAGACCTCAATTTCAGCCCTATGCGGCACGGGCCCACGTCATCAATCCTACAAAGATGGCCCTGGTGCGTGTCCCCTGTCTGACGGCCACAGAGCCTGGGAGGTGAGTGTCAGCTCGCAGGGATGGAGGATGGGGTTTCCTGGGGGAGGGCTGGTACCTAACTGGGGCCTAACTGTACACTTGCATCCCTCTCTGGAGAACTCTCTCCTCACATGTGTTTCTGACGTGTGAACGTCCCAAGTCCCCACCCAATGTCTGGGGTCGGTCTGTGTGTTTATCAGCCTGGGGTTTGGGGGAGGGCTCTATCTTCAGGGGCTGCCCCCAAAATGCTCAGGTACAAACCTGTGTGACTGGGTGTCATAAGCGTGTACCTGCTTCTGTACCCTAGCCTAGCTAAGCTCACCCAGGAAGGTCTGCATGCTGTCCTGCCCACACCCCTCTTGGTTCACCCCAGGACAGCGGCAGACACCCCGCCTCTCGGCTGGACCCTGCAGGAGCCTGGCCACAGCCTCCATGCTGGCACCCCTGTGCCGGCCGCTGCCCCAGCTGCTTCCTCTCCCTGTGCGGCTGTCCCCACCCAGGTCTCAGGAACCACTTCCGCTGCCCCAGCTGCTTCCCCTCTGGGTTCCTCTGGCTCCTTCTGTCCTTGCTTTGTCCTCAGTTGCCCTGGCTGTCCCCTGTCCCTGACTTTCTTAAATCCCAGGGGGCCCTTCTCCTTGGGTGCCTGGGGCTGCTTCTTGATCCAGCCCTCCAAGTCTGCAGATGGGCCCCTCGCTGGCTCTTTTTAAAGACCTTGGTTCTGTCCTTGGGAACAGCACTGCTTCCTTGCCAAAAATGCTGTTTCTGCTACTTCCGAATTTTCTCTCCCCTCCCTGTTTCCGCCTGTCCTTCGGTTTCTGAGCTCATCCCTCCCTCCATCGCGTCAGGCTCCCCTACCTCTGCCCTCCCTTTTTTCTTCCCACGGCCCGTGAATAATTCCCAGGCAGCCCCGCATCTCCTCCCAGCACCTCCCCCCTCACTGGTGTACTCTCACCTCCACCATCTCACCTCTCCTACTCCACCTCGCCCCACCCACACCTTGCTTTAGGCCCGCCTTTGCACTTAGCCCACCCCCGGTGCTAAAGTGGCTGGCATCAGAGGCTCCGCCCCGCCGCTTCACCCCCTCCAAAACGCCCCAGCCGCCTACCTACCTGCTGGATACCGCTCGTTGACCGGCCAGCTGTCCACCTGCAGCGTGGCATTGCCACCGCTTCGAGTGAAACGCACCACGTGGTACTTTCCATCACTCACAATGGCGTTGGGCTCGTCGATGGTAATGTCATCCGTGCCCACGTTAAAGATCACCCCCACAGTGCCCTGGTCCTGGGGACAGGGGACAGAGATGAGCCAGCAGGATGAGACAGCCACACACTCACTGCCAGCACTTCACAGGTGCCCCCACAGCCCTGCGAAGCTTGATCCCGCCCTCCCCAGATCTCGTCCATAAAGGTAGGCACACTGGAGAGGCCCTAGGGGACTGATTAAGGGGTGACAGCAGAGGAAGAGGTGAGGGCCAGGGTGTGACAGGCTTAAGGAAAGGGGTGCCTGGGAGTGTGGGGTGGGGTGAAGGGCTGGAGAGGTACAGCAAGAGGACAGACACCAAGGCCTGGAGGAAAGGAAGGGCTCAGGCCCTTGGGGCGCCCTGCCCAGGCTCGTGGGGGGCCCTGCCCAGGCCCGTGGGGCACCCTGCCCAGGCTCATGGGGGGCCCTGCCCAGGCCCGTGGGGCACCCTGCCCAGGCTCATGGGGGGCCCTGCCCAGGCCCGTGAGGCACCCTGCCCAGGCTCATGGGGCGCCCTGCCCAGGGGCCAGGCCAAGCAGTGCTTTTCAGATGCAGTACTGGAATAAGAGAGAGAGAAATCTTTCCCAAACCACTCCAACCCAGGCAGGCACCCCAGGCCCCGTGGAGGCCACAAGCCCTGCTCCTGTCACGCCCACACCATGACCCACACAAGTCCCATGCGGGAAGGAACTGAGGCAGGACGAGGGGCCTCACACCTCCTAACAGGGCTTACACTGTGTTCCCCAACTGGCCTGGCTCATGCCCCGCCCCCTTGCATTGCAGAGTAGGAAGTCTCTGGTTCGGAGAGCTGACACAGGGGGTGTTCTGAGAGGCTGTGAAGACCACAGATGTCCAGCTAAGCCAGCAGATGGCCGCTGGGTCACCTGCCTGCCAGCAGCAATCCTGAACAGAACCCCTCGTGCCCCCATGGCACACAGAGGGGGTCCCTTCAGCACCCTGAACCACATATGTCCTGGGATCTGTCACAGAAACACACTATTCTCCCAGGATCTTCCTGCAAGACCGCCCCAGCCCAGCTTGGGCAGGTGGAAGCCCTTGGCTGTCACTTCCTGTGTGAGACAGAGCCAAGAGGCCTGTTGGCACTGGGGGAGGGAACAGGGCTGTTTCCCACATGAGCCAAGAGTTGGTACTGGGAGGGGGTCGGCAGACAGAGTCGGGGGCAGGCTAAGCAGCTGGGAAGCCATGCCGTGTCCCTCCCCTCTCCACTTGCAGGACCCAGCTGTCCATCTCCCAGCACCTGGGGCAGTCACACACATCTGCAGGCTCATACCTTTGCACACAAGCACACACGCACGCACACACACACACACACACACACACACACACACGTGTGCCTCCGGTGCAGTGAAGCAGGGAAGCTGAGGCCAGGCTAACCTGGAGGAGTCTCAGTGAGCCCCACCCATACACCACCCACAGGCTGACAGCATCCCTAGGGAGATGGGCTCAGCACTGCTCCCCACACACGCACGCGCGTGCCGAAGAGCCGAACCTCCTCGTTACTATTGTTAGTAATAATACGGCCCGGAATAGCATCAGTCCCTTGGGTGCCTCTGACAGTTTGATTCTCCCATCTGATAAGGTTCCGCCCAGGGCTGGAGTGGTGGTCAAGGGGCCGGGCACTGCAGAAGATGGCTGGGTGGGCCAAGAGCCCCAGCCATGGGAGCAGGTGTAGACAGAATACCTGGGTTTCCTAGGAGGCAGCCTGGTGGGGAGTGGCACTCCAGGGCGAGTGGGGTGGGGTGGGGTGGGCGGGGAGAGGCAGTTCCCCAGAGCTGCTCCCGATGTGAAGTCAGTTGTCACTTCTGTTAAAGTCATTAATTCCTAATTCCCCAATTACCTCATTAGGCGGCGGTGGGGAGAACGCGGCCGCTCCTACAGCAAATAATTATGGGAGTCAAAATTAATTTGGCAAAGTGGAGCGACGCTTTATTAGAAACGTCAAATTGCTTTTCTCTTATTTTCCTGCCGCCTCCCCACTCTCTGAGAGCTGCTAATGACGCTGTGGTGGGAGCTGATGTGTCACTGGAGGAAGAGGGATTTTGGGGGGTTGCCCCAAAGGGAATTCAGCCCGTATATTGCCCAGGTCTCTCCCATTCCCCCACCCCATCGCCACCCATTCCACCAGGCTGCCTCACCCCAGGGCCAGGCTTTCCCCTCTCCACTGCCCCTCACCCCACACCCCAGCAACACCCAGGTACCAGTCTCCTCTCTCCGCACAGGTCTGAGGAGGTGAAAGAGGAAAGAGGAGGGGCCCTTCTCCTGGCCCCTGGCCACCTGTTACCCTCGCTGCCACCTGGCACCAGCCACAACCACCCTCACCAGCTCACACAGTGGGGCTCAGTGCCACAGGCTGAACCTCAGTGCTTTATACACACACTCACTTCTAGACCTTCCCCACAGCCCCCTGTCCTCAAATGAGTCACCCCCTGCCTCCCCCAACCCCGCAAGAACTGACCCTGTTGGGCTGGGATTCGGACCCAGACTCAGGAACTTGCTCCAAGGCCATGCATATCGCTTCTCGGCCTTTTGGCTAAGATAAAGTGTAGTACCAAAGCCACGCATGCACAGCCTCACAGGTGAGAAGAAGGCAAGGACAGAGACCCGCCCTGGCAGGCAAGGACTCGGGGACACAGTCCCATGGCTGGGGGCCCGAGATCACAGCAAACAGCACTCCATAGGGAATGGATACAAATGGGTGGCTGTGTGCTGCTTCAGGGAGCACACGACCCAGCCTCTCTTCCTCAGCTAGGGTCACAGCTGAGGCTGCTGTCCTGACACACAGCCACCCTGCACTCTGCCACACTGTCCTGTGCACGCCAAGCTGCCACACATAGCTACCACGCATGGCTTTGTGCTCACATGCAGACACAAGGGAGGCCTCCCGGGAATCATCCACACCCCGCCTCTGGGTCCCTTTCGCATGTGGCTTCACACATTCCACACCCATCAGCCACTACGTCCACCCCAGCCTTGCTCTGTCCATAAGACGTCGTCCCTCATGTTCCCCCTCCCCGCCTTCTGGCCCTCGGACCTGGCATGCTGACAAGTGCCTGGGTGAGGGAAGCTGGCAGCCATGTGCCCAAGCAGACAGGATAGGGTGGCATCTCAGTTCTAGAACCTTCTGCGCGCGCGCACACACACACACACACACACACACACACACACACACATACACACCCTTGCTGCCAACCCTGCCCTCACCAAAGCACAATGGCCCCAGCCAGGTTTTTCCAAAACACACAGAGGCTAATCAGTCTATTCCGCCCACAGCTAGCTCGGGGGGGACTGGTCAGGGCCAGCACGTGGGACCAGGGACACAGGGCAGCTCTAAAGGGGCCAGTGATGTGGAGATGGTGGCGTAGGTCAGAGGCCCAGAATTTATGACGTGAGGAGAGGGCAGGCAGAAGATCAATCCAGAAATGAAATAGATCCAAGGCCAGGGGTCAAAGGACAGGCTGTGGGGCAGGACCAGAGATGTGGCGGGGGCGGGGCTGGAGGCCAGGAAAGAGCAGAGATGGCCTGGAGACTAGAATAAGGTAGGACGGAGGTCACGAGCTGTGGGCATGAGGGAGGCAGGGGGCAGGGAGGGGGCAGACATGGGGAGGGGCTAAGTCCATGGTTACAGTGCACGTGTTGCCTGGGCACAGGGAGGCTAGGTGGCACCAGCAGAGGAAGGAAGATATGGGGTGGGGTGGAGGAATGTGTATCAGAGAGGCACAGATAAAGCCAGAGAAGATCGGACGGCGGGTAGCGGGGAGCTGAAACAGACTCAGGAACTTGCTCCAAAGCCACGCATGCACAGCCCCACAGGTGGGAAGAAGGCAGGGACAGAGACCCGCCCTGGCAGGCAAGGACTCGGGGACACAGTCCCATGGCTTTAATTACAGCAATTAGAAAATAGGTCAAAGGCAGGACAGAGGCCCGAGCAGCACCTGGGGACAGAGGCCAGGGCAGTACCTGGGGGCAGAGGCCAGGGTAGCACCTAGGGACAGAGGTGAGGCAGTCCTGGGGACAGAGGTGAGGCAGTCCTGGGGACAGAGGTGGGGCAGTCCTGGGGACAGAGTTAGGGCAGTACTTGGAACAGAGGTGGGGCAGTCCTGGGGACAGAGGTAGGGCAGTATCTGGGGGTACAATCAGCAAGGAGAGTCTTCTCTGGGGCAGGCAGGTCTGAGAAGGGGGCCAGGAATAGGGACAGAAGAGTGGCTGTCTCAGTGGTCTCCAAGCTGAGCAGGTAGCAGCCAGGGACCGTCACAATGCAGGATCAGCGCTGAAGGCTGAGTGCAGCCTGGAAGGCCCAAGGGGGCCCTCCGTTCTAGCTGAGGTCTGCCAGCAGGCACAGGTATGTCCAGGAGCAGGCAGTGGACTGTCTCCATCAGACCATGCAGCTCCAGGAGCTCGCTGTGTTGAGGGAGAGGAGAGCTGGGTCTCCAAAGCAGCCAAGAGCTCTTGGCCAGAAGCTCCAGAGGTAAGGCACAGAGGTTGTGAGGACCCCCCCACCAACTGGGAAGGGGGTGACGACCGACAGCGAATGCCTGTAGAGTGGATGCTTACGATGTGCAGCTGTAGGTAGTCCCCGAGGCCAGAGGCGCTGTCCACCCTCACCAGCACAGCGTTCCGCTGGTGGGTGCTGAAGCCCACGGCCAGGCGGTCCATCCTCGTGCTGGGCCGGTCATTGGGGGGCCACGTGTAGGTGATGAGGGCTCCCCCCTTTCCAAAGATGTATGTGGTCCCAGCTGCAGAGAGAAGGACAGAGAGAGATGAGGCGGTTGGGCTCAGGGGGTCCTCAGGGGAGTATGGCACTAGCTGAAGGGGTGGGGCTTCTGCTGTGACCCTACTCCACGCCCTCAGCAGCCACCAGCCCCGCAACCCTTGGGAACAGTTGGCAAGATGGGTACCCGGGCAAGAGCCTGTGTGAGCGCACAGACAGATGTAGCTGCCTCATCAAGAATTCCAGCTTTAATTACAGCAAAACAGAGGTAACAGAGAGAGGGAGAGAGTACCCAGAGAGAGGCTGCCAGGAGAGAAGACAGGAGTGTTCTGGGCGGGAAGAAGCCAGGGGCCTGGTGCTCACCAGCTTGACTCTCCAGGGTAGGTCCCAGTGATAGATTAAAGGTATACATTTCCTTAGTACCAGAGCTTGGCAAACACCAAGGCAAAAAATAAATCAATCAAAATAAAAAAAGGGCCCCAGGCGATGGCGGGAAGATGAGCAGGGCTGTGGGCAGCTCTGAGTCATGGCCCATCGCTGGTGCCTGGCCAACATTGCCTCCTGCCTGCCCCCATCTCAGCCCCTTCCCCAGCCCCTCCTTGCTTCTACCCCAAACAAGGGGGCTGCCTGGGTTCCATCTCGGAGAACACCTAGAACCGTGTTTAGAAACAGGGAAGAGGAATGGACGGTTGGCAGGGGGAAGGGGGCAGGGAGACAGATGGACAGAGAGGGGTGTAGGTGAGAGAGCTGGGAGGGTGGGTGCCCGTAATGAAGGCTCCCTCTCCTGCCCTCCCCCACCCCACCCTCTCTCTCCTTCTCCCTCTCTCTCCTCACCATCCACCATCCGGCTGCCGGGGGCGGGTGTGAGGTCCCTAACAATCTCAGCCCCAAAATAAACCCCATTAGTCGCCATGTTCCCTCCTGCGGCTGACTGAGCTCCCTGGAGGTGGGGTGGGGGCCCGTCCCCCAAGTCTCCAGGAAGGGCACCTGCTCTGGGAGGCTGGAGAATCAGGACAGGCAGGAGAAGGGGGAAACGACCCTGCATGTCTCTAGAACACCATTGGAGCAGATGAGATTCATAAAATGCTTAATTAAATAATTAGCTGCTAATGACTTCTCTCAGAGCACTTCTTGGAGGGAGAGGGGTTCAAGCAAAGACTTAGCTGGATACCAGAGAGAGGTGATGTGGGGGCTCTGAGGGCAGAACCCTGCTGGAGTAGACAGAACAGAAGGGCTGCTGGCCTCGGGCTGGGAGAGCAGTGGCCAGCTTTGTGGTGGACTCCAAGACCCTGTGGGTAAGACCTCCCCAAGAGGCAAGGCTGTTCCACCAAGATGACGGTTTTCGTCTTGTGGGTTCTCATCTCAGGCACCCGAGAACCCAGTTTAGCCAAGGTATCAAGGGAAAGGGTATTCCTGGGCACCCCCCCCCCAAAAAAAAAGAGCAAAGGCCTCCTGGTATCTCATTTGCAGGCCCAGGGAGAAGCTGAGGAGTTGGACCTAGGTCCAGAGAGACAGTGAGGCCAGCAGGGAGCTGGGGCCTAGAGCCCCCTCAGTGCCCCAGTCAAGGCAAGGTGACAAGGTACCTGCTACCTAGCATCTGTCATTTCACCTTAGCCCCATGCCCAGGGAGGCCTCCTCAGCAACCTGGGGGGCTTGACTCCACTCCCTCCATACCCCAGACGTTCCCTTCTGCCTGGGGTGGAGTCAGCGTGGAGGTCTTAGAGGCAGAGCAGTGAGGGTGGAACCCTCAGGATGAGCCCCAAGTTCAGGATGCACAGTGGACCCCACCCCTATGCCAGCAGGACACCTGCCTGGAAAGGCCAGGGCCTAGAGGCTGCTTGGCCTGTACTCTCCACACTCCCAGTGCTGCAGCACTCTGGAAAACTGGCTGTTTCCATGACAACCATAATACCCAGTGTCCCCCCTTCCCCCCTCTACTCCCAAGCTGCATGTCTGAATTGGGGGTGGGGTTGAATGGGGCTGAGATGTTGCCCCTCCTCCACTCACACACCCTGGTACACATGAGGGCTTTAGCAGGTTTCCAGGCCCCTACAGACCAAGAAGAGGGGAGACGGAACCTTCTATCTGGAGCCTGACTCCCAGCCCCTGCCTGGGGCAGAGGAGGCTCTTCTTTCCCCACCTATTGGTGGGACCCCAGCCAGCTCAGCACCACGGACAGAGCCCCCACCTGTGCAGGGTGTCCTGCAGGAGCAGTCAGGACTCATGCTCCCCCATCCTCACCCCTCGGAGCAGCGAGGTACGTGCACACCACCCAAGCCCCAGGGCAGCAGACACATCCCCAGTGACGCACAGCCGACCCCACGCCCACACATCGACGACGCTGCTGCTGCCAGCTGCACACAAAGACCCCGCGTGGCGAGGCGGACCCCAGATTGCAGACGCGGCAGCCGGAAACATGGTGGTAACCACACAAAGACAGGCCCCCGGGCAGGGCTTGCTCCACGCAGGACAGAAGGACAGACAGACAGCTGGCTGGAACGCATGCGGGGTGGGGAAAATACTGCATGCCTTGCCCACCACCCTCTTCCAGCTCCCCACCCACCACGGTTCATTGCCCAGCTGCTATGACACTGCCAGACCTGAGGCTGTTTATGACAGTGAGGGTTGGGGTGTTGACGGAGAGGGGAAAAATGGATGGTCTATTGGGCTAAGGTGCCACTGATCACCCTGGGGACACATTTCTCCCGGCTACCTCAGCACCTCAGAGCCCAAGGCTCTGGCTGGGTGGAGGAGGCAGGGCTCTGGCCAGCCTCCCCCTTCCCAGTTAGCCAGGCACATCCCACCTCCCATTCCTGCAGGAAAGGCAGGGGCCAGGCAGGCTCCGGAGCAGAAGGGGCCCAGAATACCTGTGTGGTCCCTAGTGTAGGCCTTCTGCCGGGCTCCAGAGGGGCCCGCCAGCGGGCTAGACTGCTCTTTTGCTTTTGTTGTTTTACCTCCCCAGGAAAGTGCTGGTGAGCTATATACTGCCAAACATGTCCCTGAGGCCTGCACCCCACCACCAGCCCCCCAAAGGCCAGGCCTAGGGGGGGCCTCTGGCTAGGCTCAAGAAGCCACAGGCCTGGGGCTAATACCGTCTGCCCACACCCAACACAGTCCCCTTTGTGCCTTCCAGAGCACGAATGCACTGATACACTCTAGAGGATGAAGAATCTTCCAGACAATCCCCCACACACCTGCATTCCAGAAAAATAAATAACAAAACAGCCCAAGCAACCATGAACCACGGATAGCTAATCCAGACCCAAACAGCAAAATCCAACCAGGCCAGGTAAGAAAAAAAAAAAAGAAAAAAAACAGCCATGCAACCATGCTGGGGCCTTAGCCACACACACACCACCCCATCCCCCTCCTGGCTGGCTCTGTGCAGATGCTCCTGGGCAGGCCCAGGTCTTTCTATAGAAGGATCTCTACCCTCTCTGTCCCCCAGGGAACAGCTCCATATTCCCACACTCCTACACTCTGCTCTCTAGAACCCCCTGTGCGCAAGCCCATTCTTGGCCATCAACTGGGCGGTCCAGAATCCAAGTCCACAGACTCGCAACCAAAATCAAAGTACATGGTTATCCCCCTGAACTGCTCAGCATAGTCAGTCCTGAACTCCTGGGAGCTCCTGACTTAGAACTCCGCTGGGGTTGAGCTCTCCCATCCTGGTTCCGGAAAATGCCAGAAGGGATGCTTGGGGACTCTGAGACCAGAATGGCGAGGGACAGAGCAGGGGGTCAAGAGTGTGTCACCCTCACTCAGCCCCCAGAAATGGGACCCAGATGTGCTTTATTCCTGCCCAAAGGGACATTGACTGCAGAAGTGCCACAGTGGGTAGGCACGGCATGGGACAGGAAGGGCTGAGATGGGGGGGGGGTGAATTGGGGAAAGAGAGAAGAAGGGGGAGGGGAGCTGAGAGAAGAAAGTGGAGCAGCAGGTGCAGCAAGAACCTACCTAACACTGGAGATGGGGAGGCACTGGGGGGAGGCACTGAGGGAGATGTGGGCACACGGAGGAAGCCTGGCTTAAAAAGACACCCCAGCTGGCCTGCTCCTCCAGCCATGGGTGGACCCCAAGATCTGCCCCCAGGGCCTGCGGGGACAGAGGGGAAGGGTCAGCCACAGCAGGTGGCCTTCCCCCACTCTAGCTTTCCTTGACCCACCTTCCTTCTCAGCTGCCCACCCTTTGCAGGTTTCTCTGGCCCATCCTGGGCTGCCTGCCATGGTTGGCTTGCAGGAGCTGCCGGGCAATGCCCACCCTGTGTGCGGCCATCTGGGAAGCAGTCCCATGGGTTCCTGCCTCCCTCTCCTCAAAAGCTGTGATTATGGGTGTCTCTGTAACGGCAGAGGCCAAGACAATCCTCCACATACCTGCATTCCAGAAAAATTCCCAAAGATCTGGGTTGGTAAGACACTGAGCTATCCCGCAGTGCTCCGGAGCAGCTCTCCTCGAGCATGCCAGCTCCCGCCCTCCCTCCAGCCTACTCGGTGCTAGGCCAGCTCTGCTCTCCTCTGCCTTCTCCTTTCACCTCTTCTCCATCCTTGCCCTGCAAGGCTCTCCCCTCAGCATCCCTGGCTCCACTCTCCTCTCCCACACCTTCAGCAATGCAGAAGGACCACAGCCTGTCTGTGCACCTTGGGGAGCCACCCTAGGCCTCCAGGAGTGGCAGAGGAGCCATGAATTGGGGCAGGAAGGTACCGACCAGGGACAGGCAGTTCCTGGGGAGGGACAGTGAGTTCCCACTCAGAGCAAGGTGTGTGGCGAGGCTGTGGAGAAGGGAAAGAGCAAGGAGGACCTTTCCCAGGAGCTTGGTAGGACAGTAATGGGAAGAGGGACGAGAGAGGAAGAGTTTGGGGGACTGCTCCCGGGAACTGGAAAAGCTAGTAGAGGCATGAAAAGGGAGACACAGATGAAGGAGGACAGAGAAGATAAGCAGAAAGGGAACAGAAAGAGTGGAGGGGGTGCAGGCCGGAAGACTGGGGAGTGGAGTTGACAGAAGCAGGATGCTGATAAGAAGGCCGGGGTACCAGTAGAAATGGGGGGTAGTGAGGGGCACCGGCGGGAAATGGAGACATTGAGGGGGACAGCAATGGAAGAACAAAAGCAGAGGATCAAAATGAGAGGTGGTGGGCAACCAGGGTCAGGGCCAGGGTCAAGGCCAGGGTCAGGGCCAGGGATGGATGAAGGGAGGGCCCCAGCGGCCACCACAGGGCTGCAGGGCACAACCTGAAGCCAGCACCGTGGTGGCAGGTGGGCCCAGGAGATGGCCCAAACACCCAGATGGGAGGCAGCCAGGCTCAGAGACAGGGTGGGCATGCGGGGCTGGGAGGGGGTGGGACGGCAAAGAGGGATGGTGACAGAGGGCCAGACAGGGCCACAGAGGAGCAGCAAGGCAGAGAGGGGAATGCCATGGGGGTGCCCAGGAAAGTGGGGTTGAGATGCAGGGAAGGGAAGGGGTTCTCTGGAAAGGCAGGTGACAGGGCAATGTACTAGAACACGAAGGATGAACCGAGATGGGAGGTGAGAGGCCTCAGCAGCCGTGAGAGGTGATGGCAAGGCCAACAGGGAGGTGGCAGGTGGAGGCTGCACGTGGCAAGGCTCAGGCGGCTGCAGAGGAAGTGAGGGGATGGCAGGTGGATGGGGAAAGCTACGGGAGTCAGGAGTGGAAAGCATGGGTCTGAGGCAGAGAATTGGCTTGGGAAGATGTGCCGAGGTGAGAGGTGGCCAGGCACCAGAGGTGAAAGCAGCTGAGATAACAGGCTATGGGAGGGAGGTGAAAAATGGAGAAGGGAGGCCTGTGGGACAAGAGTGGGAGCTGATTATTCAAAGGGGACAGCCGCCAGTGATGGACCAGGAAGGGAAGATTCTAGAGGGCATAGGGAAAACGGACAGGCGGAGGCGAAAGGAGGGGGACACGTCTAAGGCAGAGATGACAGATGGGACAGAGGTGGGAGGGGGCTGCAGGGGGTGCCTGCCCCGCGCTGGGGGGAAGGTGAGGGCGAGGCAGCTACGGAAGTTAGACAGATGGAAAAATGATGAGGGGCCAACAGACCCAGCCATGAGGGTCCGCCATGGAGGCGGGATGACAGGAGACAGGCAGGAGGGCGGGCTGCCAGAACAAGCCGGTGATAACCCACACCCCAGGAAGGGGTGAAGGTGAGGCAAGGGAGCCCAGGGAAGCCAGGAGGAGGGGTGGGGGAGGGGAGCGTTATGGAGGCCAGGGTGGGGCCGAGCTGATGGGAAGGCGAGCCGCGAGGTGAGGGGGCTCCTGGCGGGGCGGGGCGCAGCGCAAGGCTGGGGTGCGGCCTGCGGAGGCCCCGGGCCCAACCCGTCACGGCGGCGCCACTTACCGTGCCCGCCACGGGTGAGGAAGGGCATGCGGTTGATGGCTATGGGCACAGTGCCGTGCTTGCTGTGGAAGTGGTGGACGTGGTGGGTCGTGCTGAGGCTCGAGGAGACCCGAGCCCCCTCGGCCGCCCCCAACAGCAGCAGCAGCAGCAGCAGGAGCAGCGGCGGCGGCGACAGAGGCGGTGGCGGCGGCGGCGGCGGAGGCGGCAGGGGCCCGGCCAGGGCGGGGGGGCGGCGCGGGCACCCCCCCGGCCCGCTCCCCCCGGGGTGCATTTCGGCCCGGGGGCGGCCGCCTCACAGCCCCATGGCCGGGGGCGGGGACGCGGGGCCGTGCAGCCCCGCGAAGCCCCCCTCCGGCTCCTAGCTCCGGGAGGGGGGGCGCAGCGGAGGTAGGGGGGTGACGAGGAGGAAAAACCAGCGCCCGAGCCTCCTTCCGCGGAGCCCACGAAATCAACTGGATCCCGCCGGGAAATCCAGGGTCGGCGGAGCGGCAATGCCAAGGTCCAGGACGCCGGGGTCCATGGCGAGGAGCTAGGGGTCTCCCCGCATCCCGGCGGGGTCGGAGCGGCGGCGCGCGCGGGGCCGTCAGAAACCCGGGGGAGCGCCCGGGGGAGGGGGCATGGTGCCGGGTGGAGAAGGAGGGGACGGCGGGGGAATCCTGCGGAAAAACCGAGCCGACCGGGGATGGGGTGCGGGCTGGAGGAGGGGAGAGGGACCGACCGAGCCCGGCTCCCCGGAAAGCCTAGGGACGGCCGCGCCGCGCTGCCGCTGCCCGCCTGTCTGTCCGAGGCCCCGGGAAAGGAGGGAGCGGCCGGGGGAGGGGGCGGGAGCAGGGAAGGGGGTTGGAAGGAGAGAAGCAAATCCGGGTGAGGGGGAAACGAAGGGAGAGGAGGGGAAAGGAAAGGAGGGGAGCGGGAATGAGCCGAGGAAAGGCGCGAGCGAGATTCCGGCGGAGAGATGGAGGCAGCGGAGTGTTGCTGCAGAGGCTTGGAGGGCTGGGAGGGAGAGGGAGGGAGGCCGAGAGCCCGGGAGGGAGGGAGGGGAGGGAGGAGGAGGGGGCAGGGCGGAGGGACCCGAGCTGCGGGCGGCGCTGGGCAGCTCCACCGCGCGGCACCTGCCGGCCCACTGCGCGCCCACCTCGTCTCTGCGCGCGCGCCCCACCCCCACGCTCGGGCGCGCGCGTGCTCCCATCCAACCCCCCCCTCCAAAGGGGCCCTGCTGAATAATTGAACAGGACTGAGGCTAGCAAGGGAGCCCGCTGTCTTCCTCCTTTTCCCCTCCCCCACCTGGACGAACCCCAATAGTGCCCGCAGGTCCTGCGCGTAGGAGATGGGGCCACTGCCACCTCCGCACGCAGCCCTGCCCTCGGATCGCACGCACGCGCCGGGAGGTGGCCGAGACAAGTGTAGGGAGATAGCCTGTGCGGAAGCACACAGCTCAGACACACATGTGCACTCATGTCACATACATGCACGTATGTGCTTCTAGACATGGGCATAGCTGATCACTCCTCTGCTGGCGTGCATACACGTGTGTGCACACAGACCTGCCTGGTCGCAGGTGATGAATGGTCAAAGCTAACTCACATGGAAACACGTATAACCCCATGCCCACCCTACAAAACAGGGTCTCTCACACACTCAACGCAGCCAGCATGTCAGAGGCACCAGAGACACACACACACTCAGAGCACACGCATTGCACACACACATGAATACACACAGTCTCTTCTCGACCCCATGGGGGCTCCTACCATCTGCACAAGGCCTGCCCCCTCAGTCCTTCCTCTTCACCCCCCCCCGCCCCTCCCCAGCCTCAACCTCTCCCTCCACCAGGTTCTCTCTACCACCCCGTCCACTGAGCGTCCCATAGAAACACAAAATCCTGGGCCACTCATGGGCAGCTGAGGAAACCACTTGTCCTTCCTGTTGCCTCACCCAATGGGGAAAGCCTCCCCTATTTGGGGGCTCCAAGAAGCACTTATCATGACCCCTCAAGTGACGGCAAGGAGACTTTCTTCTCCCTTCCCTGGCAGATACCTCCACTCTGCTCAGGAGAGGGTGTGGTGGGGAGGGCAGGGCAAGAGGGAGAGGTGAGGGAGAGGGGAAGCAAAAGGCAGGGTCATGTGGAGCGAGAAAGGGGACAGGGTCGGGGGGGGAGCCCACTCCAACTTGCCATGCTGTTGGTTACCCCGAATTCCACTTCGAACAAGAACAACAAAAATCTTGGGCTGTCCCAGGCCATTGTGGTCAGGACGCGGGACAGCTCCCCAGGCACATGTGGTTGGTACCGGGGACAGCTCCCTGGGTCTGTCTGCCCACCCTACCCACCCCATCCACCCCCAAGCTGGATGCCAGGACCAGATGCCCCAGCCCTTCAGAAGTGAGGAAAGGGATCTCTCAGGCAGCCCCAAGAGGAGGCTTTGGGGTGCTGCAGGGCCCCATGTGGAAGGAGACACCCAAGACTGAGGGCCCCCCGGGGGGCCTTGTTCTGCCCACTCCATCCGCTTCCTGCACCCTGGCTTTGGAATATGGACCACCAGAGCTCTGAGCAGGCAGAAAATGCTTGGTCCCAGAGGGAGGAGGGAGGAGCCGCCGGCCGGAGGAGAGGAAGAAAAGCCGCCTAGAGGCCAATCAATATCAGGGAGCGAGCTGGAGGGGGTGATGCCGGGAGGGCGGGGGGCGTACAGAGGGTAAAAAGGAAGGGAGCGACAGAGGTGTGTGCGAGATCAATACAAGTGAGGCTGAGGGATGGAGGGAGACAGGGCGGCAGGGATGACGGCGCAGGACCAGCCGCTACTGGGAGAGGTCGCAAGCAGGGAGTTCAGGAAGTGCCCCTCCTGGAAGCCCACCCTCGGCCCCCATCCCCTCACCCCTGTGGTCCCCATCTCCTGCTGGACTCACTCTTCTCTCTGTCCAGGCTTAAGGGAACATGGCAGTCTCCTCATCCCCGAGAGAAACCCTGGGATCAAGGATGGAGAGAACCAAGGCCCTACACGAGGAACAGCTCTTCTTACAGCTCAGGCCTCGCTCCGAGACACCGCACGCCCTGACCCGAGCCCTCGGGGGACAGCCTCCCTGCCCAGCTCTCCTCCCCTGCCACCGGGCCTGCCAGGAGCCTCATTCCCAGGAGAGCTGAGTGTGTCTCCACACTGGGTTCCCACAGGCATAGCTCCCCAAGTCCCCTGGGGGCTCCCCCAGCTTGCACCTACCTTATCTGTGGCTCTGCAGCTGGGCTCAGGCCACGCCTGAGGGCCACAGCTTGGGGACAGCAACATGTGGCAAGACCAACCCCACTCCCCAGCCCCCCATGGCCTGGAAGCCCAGTCCTTACCCTCCCCACCTCCCACGCCCCTTCCCAGTGGCAGGTAAGTAGTGACGATGCCTCTCCACCCTGCATTCCCTCCACCACCGTGGCCACCTCCAAAGCCCCACTGCTAGAACTCAGTGAGAGAGCTGAACGGAGTCCTCCTAGCTGAAGGGACTCGGGGCAAGTCACCACTTCCATGAGGCCAGTTTCCTCACCTGTCACACAGCAGGGACGGCCCCACATCCTGTCTATCCCAACATCCAAGCTTCGTAAAGGACTGGTACTGAAGGTTTGTACCTTAGCATCCTCTCTGCGTTTGCTAAGCTGAGCTGCCTAGCAGGAAGAGGCCCCAGCCCCCCTACAGTAGGAGGCTTGGGGTGGGAATCACAGAGCTGCCAGTCCAGGCAGGATACTCCTGGGGTCAGTGTGGCGGGTAGCACGGGGCTGGCCAGGCCTATAGACAGCACGGACGTGCAGGGTAAGGTGGATGGGACAGAAACAGCAGCACCCAGCAAGTTGGTCCCCAGGTCCTGGACTCCCACTCAGGTGGCAGGACCACCAAAGCAATGAGGAGACCAGAGCCCTGTGCTGGCAGCTCTCATGGCTCTGTGTGTGTGTGTGTGTGTGTGTGTGTGTGTGTGTGTGTGTGTCCCAGGAGGCTAAGTTCTCTGCTCATCCCAGTTGTCCCAGGGCCATACCAAAGAAGCAATCATCTCACTTCATCGGAAGTGGAAAGCTGCCTCTCCCCACCCAGCCCCTGGACCCAGCTGTCCTCCCTCTGCCGGGCTCTAACCAGCTGCTGGCCCCCAGCCACTGGGGACTTGGAACCTGATGCAGAACCTGTCCTCCATGGGGACGGCCTCTACCAACACATGAGGCAGCAGATGCCCCGACAGGGAGGGGACGCAGGGCAAGGACGCTGGGAAGTGTCCTTGGGGCTCATGAGGACAACCTGCAGCTGGGTTTCCTGAGGGACATAAAGGGGGAACAGCAGGCCTGTGTCCAGACACCAGGCTGTCCAGCAGCCTGCCCAGTACACCCCACCAGAGATCTATGGGTCAGAAAGAACCGGCTCCCATCACAGGCTTCTCTGGGCACCAGGGAAAAGGAGGCACAGGTGAATGAGAGCCCCCTTCTGAGTGCCACAGTACAGGTGCAACATGGAGGCCATTGCCCAGATGGCACAGGGCAGCAGCAAGCTCATGGCATGGGGGCGCTGACTCAGGTGACTATGGGTGAGGGCCGCTCAGAACCAGAGGGAAGGAAGTAACAGAAGGAGCACAGCATCTGGGCCTGCCCTCCTTCCTCCCGGCAGTCCTGGGAATGGGCCTGGATCTCCTCCAGGACTACCCAGCCCTTGGCCTTGTTGGCCCGGCCCGGCCCCGCCCCCAGTCCATCCCCGTCCCCAGCCCCGGCCCTGCCCAGCACTCACGGTCATTGCACACAGGGCCGCCATAGGAAGTCATGGTGCAGTCACAGGTAAAGCCATCCCATTGCTGCAGGCAGACGCCCTGGTTGGCACAGGATTCTTCGGTGCAGGTGGTGCTGGGGCCTGGAGGGGGCAGGAGGGAGGAGCACCCCCGGCTCAGCCCAGCCCTTTCCCTCCCCACCCCCAGGAGGCCTGGAGGCATCAGGGCCCTGCAGGTGGTGAGGTCTTCCCCTTTACACACAGGGGAGGATGGCAGGAGTGGAGAACTTGACTCCCAGGCTCAGCCTTGAACTATATAAGGGGTCGGAGTGGGAAGCAACGGAGTGGGGCAAGCGACCCTTTTTTCCCAACCCGCGAGACAGAGAGGTAGGGACAGACCCTGTCCTGTCTTCTGCAGCCAACCAGAGCAAGGCCACATCTGACTCTCCCACCTGCACTCACCATCACAGCCCCTCTCCACCTGCCCAATGCGGTGCAGGGCGTCGGCGATGAGGTCCGGGAGGCGCCCGTTGAGGTCCACTGAGGCCAGGCAGCCCTGGAAGCCGTCCCGCGAGGCCACCAGCTTGGGCAGGTTGCTGAACATATTCTTGCTCAGACCACCAATGTACAACTCCCCTGTGAAGGGCGTGGGGTCAGCGTGCAGGCGTGGCGTGGTGCCCATGCACCAACCCCCATCACTGGCCGCAGATGTGGACCTCCCACAGGGCTGTCTCAGACTTGAGGTGCTCCTCCCTACCCCTGTCTCCTCCTTCTCTCCTCCCCCCACTTTGCCATCTGTCTGCCCCCCTCCTGGAGGAGTCCAGATGCCTGGAGGAGTGGGGGCGGGGGCAGCTAGAGGAGGCCGCATGCTCCCACGCGTTTGGATTCCAGTTCCGGCCTGTAATCAGAGCCTTTCAGAGCTGCCCAGCCCCATCCTCCACTCTCTCCCACTCCTCCCCTCCTCAAGTCCCACGGCTTCTCCAGGCCTCTCCCAACTCCGGTTCTTTCCCAGGGCCTTCCAAGCCCAACTCCCTTAAGAGCTTGGCCTGAGGTGGGGGCCCACTATGGGATCCCTGGTCCCCTCACATGAAGTCCAGCTCCCCTTGAGCTTTGCCAAGACACCAATCTGCCGCCTTGGCCACCTGCTCAACCCAAGGTAACCCCTTCAGATTTACTGCCACACATCGTCCCCTCCCGGAAGCACAGAGCATTGCAGCCCTGTGCCCTGGGCTAAGTCCTCCTGCAGTCAGACTGAAAGTGGCAGAGCTGAGGGCTGCCGTGGCAGGTGCGAGGAGGTGGCTCCCAGCGCCTCCTGCTGGCTCTGAGGGACACTACGGGCCACCTTGCTCCATGGCCAGGTCCCCTGAGCTCAGCCTGCCTCCCATTCCTACTCTTTCAGGCACAGACCACCAGACTTCAATGACAACTAAAGAGAAGCCCGGAGTCCCATACCTGCAGGTACAGGCCTCTGGATTCCGGCCTCTGCCGTCGCTGGCCTGGGTCATTTACCCCACCCAAGTCTGTGCAGGCAAGGGCGCTAAGCCACCTGCTCCTTCTGCAATCCTCTGCCAATGCTGACGTCTCGGCCTTGGAGACCCAAGAGGCCACTCTCCTCCCAGCTCTAGAACAAGGTCTCTGAGTAGTGCCCCCACATTCTGTGTGAAGGGGTGCATACACAGGAGGGCTGAGGGGTACATGGGAAGAACAGAGCTGAGCCTGTGGAGAACAGGCAAGAGGGATGGGCGCTGGAAGGGGGCGTGGAGGGAGACATGGGCCGGGGGACACGGGCCAGGCCCAGGCCTTCTGCAGAAGCCCTCACCCCACCTTTGAGGTCGAGGTTGCGGGCGCCGTTGGAGTGCTGCGTGACAGTGCGGGAGTCGATCTTGAGCGTGTGCACGTTGCCCGGGTCCCTGGACACCACCACGTTGTGCCACTGGTTGTCATTGACGGGTTTGTCTGAGTTCCCCTTCATTAAGGATGGGCCGTTCCCCAGGTCGAACACGTAGTGGATGTACCTGTCCCGCCGTGGGAAGGAGGCAGAGGATCAGGGTTGGGTAGGGTGGTGCCGGGGAGGCGGAGGGCACAGAGGGAGGAGGGAAGAGTCCGGGGAGGGAGAAGGGCCTGGGGAGGGGAGGGGACCCCCGTCTTTCAGTGAGAGAGGCTGTGGGGCAACAGGAGAGACGGGGGCAAAGGTGGCACAGGTGTAGAAGAGAAAGAGGGCCAGAACTACGTCCGCCTTAGGGTAGGAGTCTCTAAGGTTAGAGAGGGGAGGCCTAGGCAGGCCAGGGTTGAGGGGGGAGGGCTACAGATGTGTGGGCATCGCTTCTCCATCTTGACTGCCTCCGAGAGGGGAGTTGTGGCTAGGAACCTGAATCCTGACCTGTGGTTTGGGGGAACTCAGTGGCTGGGGAACTGCATCAAAACTACATCCGGGTCGGCAGGGGAAGGGGTCACTACTGGCCAGCCGCGCGGAGCCCAGTCCCTCACCCCTTGACCAGCTCAATGACGATGAAGTCGTTGCCGTTGCCGGAGTTGAAGAGGAGAAGCCCGTCAGGGGCCGTGGTCTTGAACTGGAAGAACAGGTGCATGGAGGCGTAGGCCTGCAGTGTGGCCAGCGCCAGGTAGCTGCTACGGCTCTTAAAGGTGACTGGGTCGGCCACGATGGCGCGCAGGCCGAAGCGCGCGTTGAGCTCACAGTAGGTGATGTCGCCGTCCTTGCACTGGTCCATGTAGGGCTGGCCGTTGAAGACCAGCCCGCTCAGGTGCCCAATGAAGTTGGAGGGCACCACGGAGATGAAGCGCCGCTCGGTCATGATGCCCGTCTCAATGTTATGGAACTCGAGCCGCGTGTGTGCTCCCGCCATCTGCCCTGCTCGGGGGGCCAAGATTCAAGTGAAGGACTGGCTTCAGGGCAGCCCCCAGGAGCCCCACACCTTTCACACCACAGTCCCAACCACCCAACCACAGCTCCCAAGGCAGGAGGTGGGGAGCAGGAGTTGGGGAGGCAGGAGTCCCCAGAGCTCCCTACAGCAGGAAATATGGGGTCCAGACCCCACAGCCTGCTGCCCCAGGAAGAAGGGCAACAGCAGCACCCCCCGAAATGCCTCCCCGGGGCCAGTGGCTGGATCTGAGGGCAGGTCACCAGTGACGTGTCTGCCTCCTCCCCACGCCCTGTACCCTGGGCCCAGGCCCACCTACCCTCCACCGTCACGTTGTCCACAGAGAGCTGCAGGCTCTTGCCACGCCGTACAACTCTCACCGTGTGCCACTCGTTGTCATTGAGCTTGTGGCCCGCAAACAGCGTCTCGGGGCCTTTCCCTGCAGCACCAAGGGGGGAGTGAGCATGCCCCCCAACATGCAGACACTCCCAGATGGCCCCAGTGGGTGTACACAGGACCCATAGCCGCTTCTACAGCCATGCCCCCATACACACACCCGTACACACACCCCCGGCCTCGCCTTGTACCTGGAGACCAGACCTTTTTACCATGCCCGCAATCCCAAGCCAGACGCACTTAGTGCTGTCACTCTGTGTGACTTCAGTGGGAGTCACTGGCAAAAGAGTCGTATGTGCTGAGGCCCCACATACTCGCATACCCACAGACCGGGGCTTCCCACAACTGCACTGCCAGCACAGAAGCAGGACTCAAGCAGGGCTGGGACACCCCGGAGTGCCTGCACCTGCTGACCTGGACTGAGAGCCCCTCCCTGCAGCAGCCCACACTGAAGCCGGGGACAAGCCCCCTCGCTGTCTTTCCCACGTGCCTCGCCTGCCCCCCTGTGGCCATCTCTAGGGATGCAGTGACAGATCCCTGGCTGCCAGGCTGTGAAGTGGCCATCCAGCACCCCTAGGCTGCCTCCTCATCATCCTCTTACTGGTCACAGTTTCCTAGTTGGTCCCTTCCCAGGACCCAGGTCCACGCCTGACCCTTGTCTCAGCTTCATGGTACCTGTCCTGTCTTCCACAACCTCCGCCTCCACTCATCCCCCCATTCCTGACCCCCCTCCTGCCACCCACAGCGCACCACACACACACACACACACACACACACACACACACGCACACACACACACACACACACACATGCCAGTGATGAAGCCTTCTCCTTCCCAGCCCTCCCCTAAGCCCAGAGTCCTGCATCCCGTCCCTGGGCCTCTGCAGAAGAAGGAAGCCACTTACTGGGTGCGCAGCCGACACGCAGGCAGTCTGGGGGGGCCGTGGGGCGGGCGGAGGGGGAGGGGAGACAAAAAGGCAGAACAAGTTTTTTTTTTTTTTTTTTTTACATCCTTCACAGGGAGGGGTGTCTGCAGGCAAGGGTTTCCCCAGGACCACTTTCTGGGGACCACACGTGTCCAGGTGCTCTCTCCCATTCCTCCATTGGACCCCAGTCCCTCCTGCCCCCCAAGAGGGCTCCAAGCCTCGCCCTGGAGTGAGAAGGCAGGACAGCCAGGGCATGGGAGGGCTCGGATGCCCTTTTTGGAGGGGCCCAGGGAGACAGGCACCTTGGGAATCCCAGCCGTACGGGGGATCACTGAGGGACAGAGGGCTTGGTCGACCTCCCCCACCTCCCAGTCTTAGGAGAGAGGTGAGAGCAGCCGGCCAGTGTCCTACTGTCCCTACGCTGGGGCGACTCCCGCTCAGAGCCCAGGTGTGTCATTCCCATGCCCTCTGGGGCTCTGAGCTTAACGGAGGAGTCCGCCCCAGGGTCCCCATCACCAAGGCCATGCCCTCCCAGAGCCCCAGGGGTTGGCATCACCTCTGCAGGAACCTTCCTTCCCTCCGCCCTGTCCTGGGCTTGGGGGGAATGCCCAGTTGCTGCTGGGCATCGGGGTGCTCCCCTGCCCTGGAGAGGACTTCATGGTGGTACTCTGCTTGCAGGGGGAAGGCCTCACAGCTGGAGGACCAGGTCCCCAAATGGGATACACCTCAGAGTGTCAGGAACAAGCCCAGAGAGAAATGTGCTGGCACTTGGCCCAGCGGCATGGGCTGTCCTTAAGGACAGGGTCTTAAGATGAGGGTCCCTCATGGGCCAGGAGCAGATGTGCCCATGGAGCCTGCAGCGCCAGGCCCCGCACGCCTTGGCCATCCCGCAGTTGGACACCACTGCACAGGTGGCAATGTCATGCAGGTTGAAGCCTTAAAGTCACCAGCACCTGCTCTCAGCAGATTCAACACCACTCAAAGGAGAGGGGCCTGGCTGCAGCTGCCGTCTCAGACCTAAACCTCCCACAAACACTGTGCGACCCCAGAGACAAGTCACCCTCTCTGGGGGTGGGAGCAGCAGAATGCTTAAGAGGAACCTGGCAAACAGACAGGTATGCTCGGGCTGACCCTCTGTGGTTCAGCAAAGCTGCAGGTATCGGCCTGTGGGGAGTCACCCAGCCAGGCCTCCTGACGCTCCTGGCAGAACAGGCTGTGCCCCTGTGTCCCCAAGGCCCACCTAGGGACCCCTGAAGGTTCCTGCAGTGGAGTGACCGGGTGCCCCCTGTGGCTGTGGGGGGAGGGGGTCATGGGCCCCCGGGACAGTACAGCTGAGCTCCACACATGTTGTCAACCGCAGCAGAAGAGTGGGGGAGCAGCCGGGACCCAGAGCCACAGCCTGGCACCAAGGAAGCTGCAAGGGAGGCGGGGAAGGTCAGAGGCAGGCACGGGAGGGGTGGGGGGAGTCAGAGGTCACAGTGAGAGGAGGAGGCAAAGAGAGGGGAGGAAATAACGGGGGTGTGGAGCAAAGAAACGGGGAGGGCTGGTCAGAGGAGGTGTGGCAGGAGGGAAGGGTGCCAGGCCCTGGAGACAGGTCACGGGGGCTCTCTCAGCGCCGGCAGAGTCTTCACCCATGAAGGGTCCAAAAAAGAAAAAAAGGCGGGAGGGGCGGGGAGAGGAGGGTCAGGCTGATCCCCGCCGGGGGGGCGGAGCTCAGCGTTGGCCCTTCGCTAGCACAGGGCACCAGGCAAGCAGGGGTCAGGGGGTCCATCTGTCCAGAGAAGAGGTGACAGCACCCCCAGCCCTCAGTGACTGCCCCCCTCCACCTCGCCCCTGCACCAGCAGGTGCTAGGAGAATGAGTTGGGACCGAGAACAAAGAGAAAGCTGATCCCAGTGCACACACCTGCAGAGTCATCTGCCGTCTACTGACCCTTGGCTGCCAGGAACAGACAGCGGGCTGTGCCGAGCCAGCGCGGCCAGGTTGAGCGCACAGCCCAGGGTCACAGTTTGACTGGGATGGTACGGGCAAGGGCAATGAGTAGCATGGAAAAGAACTCGGTGGGGAAAGAACACGAGCTTGCTCACCCCCCAGATGGCAGACAGTGGCCGAAGGTCCCAGGCAGGCAACCTTGGGAGCCCACTGGCCACATCTCATCTGGGAGGTGGCACCGCGGGGTGGCAACCTACCTCCCAGACCAGCCATATTCAGAGCAGGTGCCCCTGCAGCCTGACACAGGGAACAGCTTGGTGACTGCCCATACCAGGACAACACCACCCACTCCCGTAGCCCTAGAAGGCTTTGGCACATAATGTGTCTTCAGTCTGATTAAAAACATAAACCAGGGGCAGGTGCTGTGATGTGGCAGGTTAAAGAGCCTTCTACAATGCCAACATTGTACATGGATGCTGGTTTGGGTCCCAGCTGCTCTACTTCCCATTCAGCTCCCTCCTAAGAAACCTGGGAAAAGAACCAGGAGAGGCCCCAGGTGCTTGGGCCCCTGCACCCGTGTGGGAGGCTGGGAAGAAGCTTCTTGCCCCTGGCCAGCAGATCCTTGGCCATTACAGCCATTTGGGGAGTGAACCAGTGAATAGAGAAGCTCTCTCTCCCTCTCTCTTTTATGTTAACTCTTGCAAATAAATAATCCATTTTCTCCGATTCCCCTGGCTGGAAGGAGGCAGAGGTCTCTTGGTCCCTTCTTGACCTGCAGGTGACCATCTCTGGAGGTTGCCCTGCCCCCTGCAGTGGTCACCAACAGCCGCAGGCCCAGCAACCAGTCAGCATCTTTCCGTGAGCCCGTTATCACTGCAACCTCCCTCCAGGGGGCGCCCACGAGGCTGCTTGCTGGACAGGCAGCAAGTCACCCCAGGTCAAAGCCAATAGCTGCCTGCAGGCCAGGGGTGGCAAGGACACGGACAGGGCTTCCACCGTGGGGTGGGACGATGCTGCAGGGAGGACGCCCATGCCTGATCCATAGCTTGCTTCCCTCCGCCCCGGGGCAATTTTCCTTCGAGGAGGCTGCTGGTGTCTCCAGAGGTGTGTTTTGCACCTGTACGCTCTCTTCCCTGTCACTGGCCCATGTGGGCTTCAAAACCACCATGCAGAAGCAGGCGAGGCGAGGATCCCTGGCTCCATTCCACAGATAGGAAAAGAGAGGCTCCGCGAAGAGACAGATTCCAAAGCCAGAGCCCAGGCCTGCCAGTACCAAGGCCAGCTCTGTTTCTCTCCCAACTCAAGGCTACAAGGAGTCCGCCCGTGGGTCTCCAGTGCCTCTGGTCCACCTGCAATAGTGTCTGTGGACAGACACCTCTGCAACAAGCCTTTGGTCACAGCTTGTCAGCAGCTACGCTGGAGGTGGCATCTTGGCTCCCACGCTTCTGTGGCTGGGGCAGGGTGTGGCCAGGGCTGACAGGGCATGGGAGGGCCAGCCTGCCAAGGCCAGCCTGGGAGACCTCGTCTTAACACAGTGGGTCTCCCAGGAGGCCTCCTTGTTCTGGGACTTTCAGGGACTTCACGTGGCACTGACAGAAAGTGGCCCAGGGGAGGAATAGGGTGAGTTTGAGTGTAAAAGGATCTCACCAGAATAAACTGGTTGACACAGACACTGCTGGCTTCTGTATGAAGAAATGTAAGCTTCTGGGGCTGGCATTGCGGCACAACGGCCTAAGCTGCTACCCGCAGCACCAGCATCCTAGACGAGTGCCATGTTGTGTCCCAGCGGCTCCACTTCCCATCCAGCTCCCTGCTTGTGGCCTGGGAAAGCAGTTGAGGCTGGCCCAAAGTCCCTGGGACCCCGCACCCGTGTGGGAGACCTGGATGAAGCTCCCGGCTTCAGCCTGGCCCAGCCCTGACTGGGGTGGTTGTGTGGACAGTGAATCAGTGGGTGGGATCAGTGTAGCTCTATCTTTCAGATAAATCTTATTTTTTTAAGGCAATGTAAGCTCCTCCTGGGCCCCCGGGCACTGCCAGCATCTGCCTTCCCTGCCTTCCTGCTGCATGTCTGCCAAGCATGGAACCTTGTGCTCAGCCCCTCAGGGAACGCACTCCTGTCCAGGCGAAGCAGCCAGGGTCTCACACTGGGTACACATTCCAGGAACTCTGAGGGGCACAGAGCCACTCGTGGGACAGTGGGGCTGGTGCCTTCCTCTTGGGACAGTCCCAGAGAAGCAGGAGCTGCCCAGGCCTGAGATGTCTCCCGGCCCACTGGCTCCTGGAGGGTTGCCACCCCGGCACCCACTCTGAACAGTGACTGTGGTTGAAGCAGAGCTGCAGGGAACCCCCCACACCCCCGACAGGTGCTCAGGCTCCAGCCGATCACCTGCACAGCTCCAGCCCCCCAGCTCTCACTCCAGACCCCAGCCCTCGTGGTGAATCTGTTCCCCAGGAGTAAAAGGCCAGGTGAGCCAAAAGAGACAAGGAAAAGGCAAGCTACAAATGCAGAGGCTGCTGGGTGAAGACCTGGATGCAAATGTTCAACGTTCCTGCACCACAGTCAGTCACTCTGCTTGCAGCTCTCCACGGCTTCTGAAGTTCCCCAGGTGTTAATGCGGCCCCAGAAGGCCATAGCTCCTTCTGGCAACACCCTGGAGAGCAAGGTCAGGGCAAGACCACAGGACACTCAGCAAAACTCAGCGGGGGGGGGGGGGGGTCTCAGCGCCTCTTACTTCTCCTCTACATCTGGGACAAGCAGTAGCCACCCCTCAGGGGCCCAAGGGCTCCCCACACCTGCAGGGCTCATGTGCTGCAGGAGGCTGGCCTGAAATGGCTAGAATTCAACCACAGCCAGCGCAGCTCAGGACCTGTCCCTCCCAGGCAGGGCTGCCCTGCACGGGATGCTGCCCAGTGCCCAGTGCCTTGCTGGCTCACTGATGTGGTCCCTAGTCCGGATGCACCTGGCACTTAAAGGTGTGCCACCAATGCAGGGGTAAGTCAGTCTGAAAAATGGAATTCAAAGGGAAGCTGGTTTTTAGTGTGTGTGTGTTGTGTGTTTAATGTAAAAACAAATTTGAAACCTATTGTGTGCACTTTTTTCATAACATACATTTTCCATAAATATTTCCTTTTTTTTTTTTTTTACTAATTTGTTTATTTGGGAGGCACTAAGAGACAGGAGGTACCCCTGTCTACTACTGATTTACACCCCCAAACGCCCTCCACGGCAGGGACTGGGCGAAGCCAGAGCCGGGGACACCATGCAGGTGTCTCAGTGTGGGCGAGGACCCTGTGACTTGAGCCATTGCTGCTGCCTTCTCAAGTCTGCACTGACAGGAAGCCAGGGTCGGAAGCCAGGGGTGGGCACCTGGGTACTGAACACAGGGTGGGCTCCGGGCATCTCAAGCCCTGAGCTGAAGGCTTGCTCCCTTCCGTGAAGTTTTTAAAAAGCCCTGAAATCTAGTCATGGATATCAACTTTTCTTTTTTTCAGTAAGCCAAAATAAACTTAGCTTTTCATTCCACTCTTCCACCACCTTTTCCAAAGTGCCTTCCTGTAAGCCGAGGGGTGAGCCCTTGGTTGCTTCGTGCCCTGTGACAGCCAAAGGCCAGAGAGAGACCATAGGCCACATGGTTCAGTCAAGGTAGACACCCAGGAGACTGTGATGTGATGGAAGCCAGGCCTGCCCTCACCCATTGGGTACAGGCAGGGGTGGTAAGCAGAAGGGCCACTGCCTACCTCCAGCTCCAGGAGGTGATGGGAAAGGCCTTTGTAGGCCAATGGCCTGGAGCTCAGGCTGGCTCCTTCACCAAGCCAGCAGAGGCCTTGGAAAGTTGGACAAGCCAATTGATACTCATAGACCCATTTCATCACCCATAAAGTATGGATATCATGGGGGCTGGCACCATGGTGTAGTAGGCTAAGCCTCCACCTATGGCACCAATATCTTGGCTGGATGGATGCCAGTTCAAGTCCCAACTGCTTCACTTCCCATCCAGCTCCATGCTTGAGTCCCTGTACCTACATAGGGGACAAGGAGGAGGCTCCAATCTGGATCATCTCAGCTCTGGCCATTGTAGCTATTTGGGAAGTGAACCTTCTGATAGAAGATCTCTCTCGCTCTCTCCTCTCTGTGTAACTCTGCCTTTCAAGTTAAAAATGCTGAAAAGAATCAATCTTTAAAAAACAAAGCAGGGAACTATGGTGCAGTGGACAGTGTTGAGGCCTTTAATATGAGCATCCCACATGGGCACCAGTTCGAGTCCCAGCTTCTCCACTTCCCACCCAGCCCCCTGTTAATGCACTGGGGGGACAGCAGAACACAGTTCAAGTACTTGGGCCTCTGCCAGCACGCGGGAAGCCTGTATGAAGTTCCAGGCTCCTGGCTTCAGCCTGGCCCAGCTCCAGCCATTGTGGCCATTTGTTGGAAACTGGGGAATCGGGGGTGACCCAGTGCATGGAAGTCATCTGCCTCTCCCTCTCTCCCTGGATAATTCTTCCTTTCAAATACATAAATCTCTAAAGCCAGGATCATGACACCTGGTGATTAGCCGTCTGCAGAGGGCAGCAGTGGGACTCCGACAGGACACCATGTGTGGCAGACAAGGGGAAATGGTGGAAAGATGGCATGTCCCTCTGCATCTGTACGCTCCTGCCATGCACACAGGGATGGCTCCTTAGGTGGGACAGCTGAGAGTGGCCACAAGCAGGGGCCAGCTCTTGCCCATCCCTGTCTGGGCCACTTCTCCAACGGGTCAACCAGTGGTTGAGCAGGTGCAGGTCTGTCACTGCAAACTCCGTGAACAGTCTGGATGGGCAACTGTCACCACCACCCCCCACACCACATGCCCACACACAAGCCCACACTGCAGGTCCTCATGTCACGCAGGGGTGTCATCTCAGGGGCTCCAACCCAGGTTGAGGGTACCCCCACCAGCTTCTCCAGACAGAGGGGGAGGGAAGAGGGTCAAGAGACGGGGCCGGGGAAAGGGCCGGAAGGGCCTGGGCAGGGTGGTTACCGAGGTTGACAGTGAGCTTCATCTGCCCCCCATCCAGCTCGAGGCGCAGGGTGTCGGCGGACTCCCTGGAGGTGGTGGCCATCATCAGTCCGTAAGCCCTCTGGGACATGAACCGAAGGGACACATCCTCCGCCTCCGTGTGCATGGCGTTGGGTAGCATGATCTTCATGTACATGGAGCCGTCGTAGCTCAGGACCGTGGCCTCTGCCCCAGGGGTGGCGGCAAGCGGAGCCGTGGGAACAGGAGGAGGCCAGTGGAGGGAGAGAGAAGACCAGAGAATCACGACAAGGCTGACCAGCCTCAGGCCAGCCTCCGAGGAGGCGCCCTTGGGAATCAGGGACCCAGGGAGGGAGAGCGAATCAGGGCGGGAGGGGGAGTGGGGTACAGGCCAGCCTCACCTCTCTCACAGACCCGCCCCAGAAAGCCGGTCCCGATGCAGTCACAGACGAAGCGGTTCCAGCCCTCCCGGCAGACGCCTCCGTTGCGACATGGGGCCGAGGCACACTGCTTCAGGGTCTCCCGGGAGCAGAAGGGCGCGACGCCCACAGCCCCCTGCGCCTCGGCCAGGCCCCGGAGGTCTCGGCTGCGGCCATCTATGAAGAGGTCCCGCACGCATCCCACGTAGCCGGCCCGGAGCGCCGCTGTCCACACCTCCGGGGGCAGAGGCAGGTCCACCCGCCCCCCTTCGGGGAGGCCGCCCAGGTACAGCTCGCTGTCCAGGTCTAGAATCTCACTGTCCCCTGTGGCCAGGAAGGGCGTGCTGCGGCTGTTGACTGAGATGGAGCCTGCGGACAAAGGCACAGGGTTGCCTTAGTGAGGGGGCACGGGTGGACAGACGTTAGAGCCTGCAGAGACACACTAACTCTGCCCAGCGGGTACCCAGTCCTGCATGCTGCCACCGCCGCAGGTTCAAGATGCTGGACCTCACTTCCCGGCTGCAGAAACTGCCTGTCCAGGGCCCCGACAGGTGGAGCCGCTCCTGTGAGCAGCCCCCCAGCCCAACCCAGCCACTATGTGGTCCATGCCTCAGTCCACACCTTCCCTCTCCACCTGACGCAGAAAAGCTGGGGCCCACAGAGGGCTAGCCTCTCACCAGTCAGCCCCAAGGCCCAGGATCGGGAGTCAGGGAACCTGAAAGAGGCTTGGATGCAAAGATGCCAGGCGCCCAACCCTTAAACTTGACTCCTGAGCCCCCCAATAACTATGAAATCCATCCTTTCCGTTGTCCCTTTTTTTTTTTAAGACACATGAAGCTGACAGAGATGAGAGGTAGGGAGAGGCTCTCCAACCTTTCGCTGTGGCAAAGGGACAGAGCCAGAGGCCCACCAGGGCACCCAGACCTCAGAGCATTCCCCTCCCTTCAGCCTGACTGCCCTGCCTTCTCCTCCATGACTGGTGGGAGTGCCCACTGGCAGGTTGGCACCTGGGGCCTGGGAACCAGCCTGGTATCTGGGGGGGTGGACAACCGGGGGCTTTGGAGCCACAAGGGTTCTCTGCAAGAAGAGAAGAGTGCCACAGCTTAGAAACAGCTGTCCTGCAGGGGCCACTGTTGTGGTGCTGTGGGTTAAGCCAACGCCTGTGACACAGGCATCCCACGCGAGTGCCAGTTGGAGCCCTGGCTGCTCCACTTCTGGTCTAGCTCCCTGCATCTGGGAAAGCAACCAGAGGATTCCCCAAGTGCCTGGGTCCCTGCACCCCAGCGGGAGACACAGATGCACTCCTGGTCTCAGCCTGGCCCAGCCCCAGCCATCGCGGCCATTTGGAGAAATGAACCAACAAATGAAAGCCTTCCAGGTGTCTCTTCCTCTCTCTCTCTCTCTCTCTCTCTCTCTCTCTCTCTCTGTAATTCTACTTTTTGAATAAATAATTTTTTTAAAATTTTTAAAGGAAATGGTCTGTTTTTCCCTTTGCCCCCACAACACAAACCCAAAATTCAAATGAGAACTGGCTGCGGTGGCAGTATGGGAAGGCGGGCCCTCTCAGAGGTGTGGGAGCCTCTAAGAGATATGCAGACCTTTCTTCCAAGAGTGGCTTCATTTTTGTTTTTTCCCTTCCTCCCAAGTGAGTTCACTCGTAGGAAGCGGACAGCCAGTTGAAGCCTGCGCATGCGCCCAGTCACCTGCTCCGTTTTCCACCATGACCTGACCCGGGGCCAGGCCGACACCCCCAAACACAGCTGCCACGTCCTCGGACTTCCCAGCCTCCAGACTCCCCTCCGTGCATTCCCAGGCAGGACCGGGTGTTAGAGCAACACGGGGCAGACTACCAGGTGAACCCCGTCCACTAGTGACTGCGGACAAGGCGGGCACTGCAAAGTACTTACGACTGCAGAAACTACACGCTGCAACATTCTCCTTCCTCATGTTTGGAAAAACTTTCCCAAAAATCTGCATTCCGCCTATCCTAGATGGGTTAAAGCAGTGGCACATGCCAAACTTCTGCTTGCAACACCAGCGTCCATGCTGGGCTGTCAATTCAACCCTGAGGTGTTCTGCTTCCAATCCAGCTCCCTGCTAAGTTGCGTGAGAGAGCCCCAGGAGATGTCCCCCAAAGGTCCCCCCTGCACCTGTGTGGGGAGATCTGGCTGGAGCCCCTGGCTCCTGGTTTGGCCTAACCCAGCCCCAGGAGCTGCAGGGACTCGAGAACTTGTGACCTCCGGCAGCCTCCCAGTATTTATAGCAGCAGGAAGTTGGAATCCAGAAAGAATCCGGGTCCTTCCCACATGCAATGTGCATGTCCGAGTAGCATCGTGCCTACACAGCCAACGTCTGCCTCTGCGTCCCCTTTTGTAAACACCTTCCCTAGCTCATTCTCTGACAAGGCGTGCCCTGCACATGACCTTGCTGCTACACCCACATCCCAGGGCTGGGAGTCTAGGGACCCCACAGGTCCCCAGGCACAGCCTGCCGGCTCCTCCACACCTCTGTTTACAGCTGGATGGGTGCCTACTCTACACCAACCAGCTGATGGTGTTGAAGAAGGAAGAGAAGGAAGGGAAGTGGTGGGACAAGGAGTGTATGATGGAAACCACCAGCAGGAGAACATCAAAGGGAGGGCAGGGTTCTGCCCACGTCACGCCAAGGCACAGAAAGGAAGTCAGTCACACGAAGGCCCATAGACTGACGAATGGACAAACACACAGCGGAATACTACCTGGCTCTTTTTTTTCTTTTAAGATTTATTTATTTTTTATTAGAAAGTCAGATACACAGAGAAGAGGCGAGACAGAGAGGAAGACCTTCCATCCGTCCGCTGATTCACTCCTCAGGTGGCTGCAACAGTCTGAACTAAGCTGATCCAAAGCGAAGAACCTCTTCTGGTTCTCTCACGCAGGTGCAGGGTCCCAAGGCTTTGGGCCGTCCTCGACTGCTTTCCCAGGCCACAAGCAGGGAGCTGGATGGGGAAAAGGGACCATATGGGATCCCAGAGCTTGCAAGGTGAGGACTTTACGTGCTAGGCTACTGTGCTGGGTCCTACCTGGCTTTTAAAAAGCATATAGATGTAATTCTGGCGCAATGGTTCAGTGGCTAAATCCTCACCTTGCATATGCCAGGATCTCATACGTGCACTGGCTGCTCTACTGCCCATCTAGCTCCCTGTTTGCAGCCTGAGAAAGCAGCAGAGCATGACCCAAAGCCATGGAACCCTGTGACAAGGTGGGAGACCTAGAGGAAGCTCCTGGTTCTTGCCTCTGGATCAGCTCAGCTGTGGCCGTTATAGCCACTTGGGGAATGAACCAGCGATGGAAGATCCTTCTCTCTGCAAATCTGCCTTTCCAATCAAAATAAATAAATCTCAAAAAACTCTGCCCTAGGCTACCACAGGGATGAGACTTGAAGACAGTATACCAACAGCAACAGCCAGACACACAAGGACGGACACTGCATGACTGCAGTCACCTGAGGTCCCAGAGCAGTGAAACCCACAGGAAGGAGGCTGGGGAGAGGAAAGGGGAGGGACACCTGGGTGTGCTCAGTGGCGACGGAGCCTCCGTGGGGATGGACGCTGGTAATGCTTGCAAAACACAAATATGCTAACTGCCCCCTGAACTCTACATTTCTAAATTGTTAGAACAGTAAAGTTTATATTCTGTAGAGTTTTACCACCATTTTGGCACAGTGGTTAAGATCCCACTTGAGAGGCCAGCACGCCATAGCACATCCCCGCCCCTCCTCTGTTCCAGCCTCTTCCTGACGTGCCCTGCAAAGCAGCAGAAGCTGGTCCCAAGGACGTGCGTTCCTGCCTCGCAGTGCGAATCTTGCATAAAGTTCAGGGCTCTTGGCTTCAGCTGCCAGGCCCTGATACTGCAGCTATCTGGGGAGTGAACTAGCAGATGGAAGATCTCCCTCTCTCTACCTTTCAAGTAAATGTTTTTAAAAATAAAATAAACATTTATAAAACAAACAAACAAACAAACAACAAAAAAAAACCTCCAGGGGCTTTGTTGATACAGCTGCCCGGGGCTGGGGCTACATGTGTGTATGAACCCAGGCTGTCAGCAGTCCCGGGGAGCTGGTCAACCCGGTGCCCAGCCAGGCCTGATGTCTACACTCTCAAGATTGGTGCTAGGCCAGCAGCTCTGTATCCAAACGGCACCAGGGAGCAGATCTGGCATGCTCTGCCAACCTGGGGGCACCACCCAGCACCCCTGTGGGAAGCAGAGAGCTCTGGGATCACCCATGGGACAGCGGTGGGATACAGCTAGGAGGGGTCGGGGTGGGTAAAACTGCTTCACAGACAGCCTGGGGGAGAGCAGGAAGCGGACAAAAGAACAAGTCCAAGGGAGAGAAGTTGATGTGTCAGGAGCCGCAGCAGCCGCCTCCTCCCGCGTGCAGGGGCAGGGCGGTGGGGTGGACGGCCACTCCACGCAGGCTCAGGAGCCCTGAGCGCTGACAGCCAGGGGGAGCACGCAAATTTAGCTGATGTTGATAAGCGCTTAAATTGGAGAGTGTGTCAGTTCTCATTTGTATCAATTCTCTCTTTCGCGGGTGATTCATGTCCAACAAGATGGGGAAGGGTAAAGAGCGGAGAATGAGCAAGCAAGAATTGGAGAGGAAAGCTGAGGGGGAACAGGGAGAGGCAGGGGGGCTAGAAGTAAGAGGGGCCCTCATGGGGTACCCTCGGGGCTGTTCACTGCACCCCACTCCACCACCAGGGCTGGAGGGAAGTGACAGCAAGGAAGGGCTCCTCATGTCTCTGCTGTTGTGTAGGGCTCTAGCGCCTGTGATGGGGCTCAGCAAATACTTGCTCAGTGAATGAATAAGAGAGTGTGTAATGGCTCGAGATAGAAGGCAGGCAGGATGGGAAGACGTTTTCCTAAAGGGGATTGGAATATCTATTTTTTTTCTGGTTGCTTTCCTTTTATTTTTATATTTTGTTGGTTTGAAACATCTACTCTGTTGGGCCCCATACTAACGCTTTTACTTTCTCCTCTTTAAAAAAATACACACACACACACACACAGATAGTACTGAAAGGCAGCTACAGAGGGAGAAGCAGGGGATGGGAGCGGGAAGAGAGGAATGGGGGAGGGAAAAGGAGAGACAGAGACAGAGGGAACGAGAACTTCCTCTGCCAACACATTCCCACAAATGGCTGCACACACCAGGGCTGGGCCAAGCGGACGCCAGGAGCCTGGAACCCCATCTGGATCCCCAACGCGGGTCGCGGGGGCCCAAGCACTTGGACCATCTTCTGCCTCTTACCCAAAAGCATTAGTGAAGAGTTGGCTCAGAAGCAGAGCTGCTGGGGCTGGCAGTGTGACCCAGTAAGCTAATCCTCCAGCTGAAGGTACCACAGCCCATACACGCACTAGTTCGAATCCTGTGGCTACTCCATCCCCAATCCAGCTCCCTGTGCATGGCCTGGGAAAGCATTGGAGGACGGCCCAAATGGTCCTGGGGCTCCTGTCCACGTGTGAGAGGCCCAGAAGAAGCTCCTGGCTCCCAGATTTAGACCACCCAGCTTTGGTCACTGCGGACAACTGGGGAATGAAACAGTAGATGAAAGATCTTTTCTTTCTCTCTCTTCTCTCTCTCTCCTCTCTCTCCTCTCTCTCCTCTCTCTCTGTAACTGTACCTTTCAAAAAAAAATAAATCTTTAAAAACATTGTATAAAAAAAGCAGCAGCAGCTAAGCTGTTGGGACAGGAACAGGCACTCACATGGGATGCAGGCACCACAGGCAGCAGCCTGACCCGGTGGACGGCAACACTACCCCTGCTTTGCGGCCTCAAGGGCACTTGCCTAATGATTTCCTTCCTAGATAAGGAAGCTGAGGCCCACAGCAGCAAGGGGGAATGCCGAGGTGCAAATCCAGGTCTACCTGTCACCAAAGGCACAATGACGGAGGGACACGGCGAGGGGAGGTGGCACGGGGGGAACACGGGGAATGACGTGGAAGAGAAAGACAAGAGCAGAGGAGGATGCCAGGGCAGGTGGACAGGAGCTGAGTGGGGGAGGGGGTGCTCCACAGGCCTCTGACCTTTGCGCCCATCCCTCTGGAAGTCCACGTGGCACCATTCGCCATCATTGACCTTGCGGCTGGACGCCCGCAGCTTGATGCCCCCGGAGCCCATGTCCAAGAGGAGGTAGAGGTAGCCATCTAACAGCTCCATGGCAAAGTAGTCAGCGCGCTGGGCAGCGCTGGGGCTTCCGGCCCCAGTCCCAGGCCGCCGGCCCTGGCTGAAGAGCAGCAGCCCGTTGGGCTCGGTGGTACGGAAGTCCAGGGAGATGGAGCCGGTACGCTTGGCGCTCCAGCGGGGCAGGGCCACGAAGGCCTCGGGGCTCTCAAAGGTCACGGGGTCCAGGGCGGCCACATCCTCACAGCGGAAGGACAAGTCCCCCTGCAGCTTCATCTTGGGGTCCCCTTCCTTGGCCAGGCGGGAGAGCTCCAGCTTGAAGTCATTGTTCTTGTAGACCACCTGCGGGAGAGGGGACAGCGGAGACAGAGAACAAAAGCAGCTTAGGATGGGCCGCTCCTGCCCAGCAGGACAGCAGCACCCAAGGGGGACCTACTGACCATGCCTGGCCAGGGCCACCGGATCAGAGCTGGGACTCCACGCCCAGGCACATACCCGCCCCGTATGTCGCCCTGTGTGTCCCATCTGCTGGCCCAGCACCAGCGTGGCAGCTCACACCACAGGCTCAGCGCCCACGCTCACCGAGGCAGACAACCAAGTGCTATGAGGTTTTTTTTTTTTTTTTTAATTAACCACGTTTCTGCTTCTATTCTTATCTGCTCCCCACAATAAAGCCTATGACCCTTCGTTTCTAAAAGCAACACAAATGGCTTAGCCAAGGTCACAGAGCTGACGCTAGAAGACACGGACGGGGTCTCTCCACACGCCGCAACCCTTTCTCCTGAGCCGTGGCTGCCTTCAAAGGTCTTCTGCAGAGACGAGGGCAGGGTCAAAAGAAGCTGCTTCTGGCTACGCTGTGGACTTGGAACAGAGCTAGCTGGCCTGGTCAGACTGCACCCACTGTAGATATCTAGAAGGTTCCCTCCCAGCCTTACTCACATCCTTGAGACAGCCCATGAAGTTGTTGCTGACGGGCGAACCCGGTAGGTCCGCCGTGTTCGGGCTGCCCCCGATGTAGAAGAAGTCGTCCGAGCCCAGCATGGTGTAGTCCTCCTGGGTGTAGCCCGTGGTGGTCAGGATCCCGTCCACCGAGATGGTCACCTGGTCAGCCCAGGAGGGAGGGGGAAAGACAGGAGACAGCTGGCATCAACCCCTTGGGAAGAGCCGGCGGCTGGGCAAGGGAGGGGCCGGGGGGCAGCAGAAGGGGGGGACCCCATTTTTATGTCTGCTTGGCTCAGAGGAGGAACAGTGGGGCGAGAGAGGGAAGCAGGGGGACAGCGCAGCACAAGATTTGATGGTTTCAGGGTGGGCTGTGAAGACCTGCCCTAGAGCCTGCCTTGCTCAGCAGACAGGAGCCTGGAGCTCACCACGAAAGGCACCAAGAGACAACTTCTGGAAGGTGCTGTGAACAGGAGCGGACCCCAAGGTCACGGCACCCTCCCTCTTTTCCCCCGGGAACAGTGCTCTGGACACATATGAGATGTTAAAAAAGAGCATTGAGGGCCTGGCACAGTAGCCTAGCGGCTAAAGTCCTCACCTTGTGCAGACCGGGATATCATATAGGTGCTGGTTCTAATCCCAGTGTTCCCACTTCCCATCCAGCTCCCTGCTTGTGGCGTGGGAAAGCAGTGAAGGACAACCCAAAGCCTTGGGACTCTGTACCCACGTTGGAGACCCAGAGGAGGATCCTGGCTCCTGGCTTCGGATCAGTGCAGCTACAGCCATTGCGGCTGCTTGGGGAGTGAATCATCGGGGACAGAAGATGTTCCTCTTTCTCTCCTCCTCTCTGTGTATCTGACTTTCCAATGAAAATAAATATATCTCTTAAAAAAAAAAAAAAAGAACGCTGAACACCAGGGCCCCCGAGGGATCCTGTTGGTTCATTAACAGCCCGGGAGGGAGATGGAAAGCAGAGGGAGGATCAGCACTTGAACTTCCCACTCCTGCCAGCCATGTCCCCAGGGCACCCACATCTCCAGCCTTCTGCCCACAGCTCAGGGTCATTGCCTCCACAGGAGAAGGTGACTCGCTACTTGATCCCTTCCTTGCTTCCTATCTAGTCTTCTCCACCAACAGCACTATTGTCACTCTAAGTCAAGGCCAGGGCACAGGGCTCAGGTCAGTGAGAAAGCCAGGCTGGTAGGAACGGGGCAGTGCCTCGTGTCCCCAGAAGGCCAGTCGGGCTTAGCAGCGGCCTGGGGAAGACAGAAATAACTTTGGGGGACAAAGCACGTACAGGAAACTCTGACCCCCAAAATGCAAATGGCCTCCTGGCCCCTGGGCAGTGTAGCCACAGCAGCAGCCCAAGTGGGGCTCGAAACAAAGGGGCTCAGAGCCAAGGGAGGGGACAAAGTGGACCACAGAGTGTTGCTGGCTCACGGGGGCGGGGGGCTCCTACTGCACTCCCAAGCACAGCCCACTTCCAGCAGCCCCTGTGAGCTTCTTAGCCTTGTTTCTAAGCCAAATCTGCAGAGCGGGGCATTTAGGTTATACCCTATGCCGTTCCAGGCCATACGCACATGTCACCAGCCATCGTCCAGGCACTGTCTTGAGAGCTCCGTGGTCACAGTGAAGGGCAGCTGGGAACTCCTACTGAAGGACAGGGGTGGGTGGGCCAGGGGGCAGGGGCAGCACCAGGACAGACCTGGAGCCTCCTTGGGGACAGTGGGGTGAGTCTAGGCCAAGCTAGGGCCAGAGAGCCACCTCCTGGGACCATCAAACCTTGTGCTGGGGAGTTGAGTTCATGGAGGGAAGGCGGGAGGGGGCGTCTCCAGGGAATGGGATGGGCCGGCAGCGCCAAGTGTGTTCTGAGGCAAGGGTTGGGGGGATCGTGTCTCTTCTTCCCTTCACCCCACCCCAAGGGTGAGAAGTGTGGGTCTGGGGTAGAAAGGGAAGGAGCAAAGTATTAGTCACAAAGCATGCGAGAAAAGAGATGAGATAGGGAAGAGGGTGTGGGGATGAAGGGGCTGGGATGGGACAGGGAGATGAGAGTGAGGGCCTCCATCCTGTCCTCGACCTCTGCTTGCAGCTGTCCCGAGAGACTGGGAATCGGGCTAACTACTTCCCAAGCCACATACGCTCAACCCCACCTGACGCTTGCCTCCTGAGGGGCAGGTGCCAGCTGCACACACCCCAGACACTAGCAATCCCAGCACAGTTCCAGGGTCTCAGCACGCGGTCCCTGACAGACCAATGTCAGGTCACCTTGTCGTGACCCAGGGTCACATTACCTGTACCCTCTTCCATCAGACTAACACCCTGGGGGCTGTGACTGTGAGGACAGAGCCACAAGCCGTGCCCTCCTTCCTGCTTCCAGGGAGGGGAGGGTTCCCCACCCCAAAGCTCCCCAGGAAGCGAGGGAACTGCTTCTTCTGGCCTAAGTCCATCTGCTGGGTCCTGCCTCCCCCACCTGCTCCCCGCTACAGGCTCTCTTCATCCCAGTTCACTGGCCTCTCTTGGTCAGCCTGAGAATCACAGGGACCTCACTCAGGCAAACAGCAGGCACCTGGGAGCACCATCCTGGATGCCCCTCCAGGCTGGACCCGAGTCCCACCGTGCCACCCCAGCCCTCCTTTGGTGGAAGAGAGCTGCCTAAGTTTCCAAGGGGAAGGGGCCCGGGGCAGCAAGAGGCAGGAACCTGTGGAGGTGTGAGAGGATCTGCCGGGTGGGCGCAGGGGTAGACAGAACACTGGGAACAGAGGGAACGGAGAGAGGGGAGGCAGGAAGGGAGGGTTAATGTGGATTATTAGTAAAACCCGACTGTTCCCCCAGACAGATCCAAGTCCAGACACAGAAATGGCAGGTTCATTAGTAAAAGCAGGAAACAGGGGAATCATCACCCCAGGTGTCCCTCCACCCCCAGGGGTTTGGGGTGCCCCTGCCCCCCAACCCCCCACACAGCAGCTTCTGGAAGGGGTGGGGCCTTTGGGGGGAGGAAGGGCAGGAAGGGGGACCATGCCACACTCAGCAGCCAACTGCAGCAGGGACCCATGCGAGTTAGAGGAGGAATGGGGTTGGGGGGGCCAGGCCGAGCGGATGAGGCCAGAGAAAGGCAGCCGCAGGTAAGAAGGCATGCAGGGCAGGGGTGGAGCCGAGATGGAGGCGGGAGAGCCGTGGAGGTGCAAGGAGGAGCAGCTTCGTTCTGACTGAGGAGAGAGGAGTGGCCGCAGGGCTGGGCCACAGAGCCGCTTTGGGGCTGAGAAAGCAAGGGGGGCGGACAGCAGACCTGACCTTTCTCTACAGGCTCCCCCCAACTCACACCACTGCCCATTCACCGCCAATCACCAACCGCAGGCACACAGAAGGCAGTAGGGGGAGCCTTGGCAGAGGATCTACTACCCCCATTGCCCACCATCCCACTCACCACAGACAAGCCAGGTGGAAGGGGACGGCCAAGGGAATGAGCTCCTGGGAAGTGGGGAGGAGCCCCCCACCCAGCACTCACAGCTCTCCTAGGAGACTGCGGGGACAGGTGAGTGTGGGGTCAAATGGGCATGGGCTCATCAAGACCTAGATGGGCTCTGAACACTCCTTAGCCCCCCACCCCTTGCCAGGCCTCTGCTTCTTTCCTCAAGGGGGGGCTGGGTGAGGTGTGAAGTCAGATCATGGCAGATTGTGACCCAGAAGGCAGGGAGAAGGAAGAAGCAAAGAGATCTTGCAGCCCCACCCAGAGCCCTTCCCAGTGGCCTGCAGTGCTCCACCACCAGCTGCCCATCCCAAGGCCAGTAAGACTCAGGCAGGTGTTTGGAACCAGGGGAGCTGGGCAGCAAATGCAAGCCCAAGCTGACAGGCCTTGTGGTGGTGGTGTTTTTGTTGTGAATCCCACTGCTGCCATCAAGTTCTTGAAGGGGTGGGGAGGGGGCAGGGTGTTGGCTCAATGGGTTAATCCTCCACCGGCAGTGCCAGCATCTCCCATGGACACTGTGTTCCAGCTGCTCCACTTCCCCTCCAGCTCCCTGCTTGTGGCCTGGGAAAGCACTGGAGGACAACCCAAAGCCTTGGGACCCTGCACCCGCGTGGGTGACCCAGAAGAAGCTTCTGGCTTCTAGCTTCGGATCAGCTCAGCTCTGGCCACTTGGGGAATGAACCAGCAGATGGCAGATCTTTCTTTCTCCCCTTCTCTCTGTAAATCTGCCTTTCCAATAAAAAAATAAGTCTTGAGAAAAAAATTCTTGAAATCCCTGAACTTGTGGTTGAGAACAACTGGCCCAAGACAAGCTCCTGCTTTTCCCTTAGGGCTGGCAGAGGGGTTAGGGGCGGATCTGGAGCAGATCATGGGGAAGGGAGGCTCCCCAGGCCCCCCAGGCTACAGGAGCAACTACAGGGCTGCTCATGGTACCAGGGAGAAAAGCTAGGAGAGAACCAGCTGGAAAGATACCCCTGAAAGAGGAGCCTCATTAGCAGATCCAGCCACTCCCACAAATCCAGAGAGCTGGATTTCCTGACATCTCCAGGAGAGACGGGGAAGGCTTCCCGCAGGAATCCCTGCTTGATGTTTAGCCTTTGCCTTCTTCCAGAACAATCTCACAGCCACAGAGGGCTTTAGTAATCCCTACCCCTTCCATTCCTTCCAGGCTTACTCTGAGCATCGGATTGTCAATCTCAGGTCCCCAATCTGTCACCAGCAGGATTGTTAATCTTGTCCAAGTGGGCTGTGAGAGCCCAGGTGAGCTCCCTTCCTCCTCCGGGACCCCAGGTTCCCCGTCTGTGAACAGGGTATGGTCTCTGGCCACTGCCTGCAACCCAAACATCCATCAAGTCCTAATGACATCTAGGATGTGAAAGCCATAGCCGGTCCCCTGCATATGGGCAAAGAAACACCGCTGTTGGCACAAGCAACCCTCCACCAGCATGGCCACTGCCCACACCCCTCAGCTGCCTGGGCCTCTCCAGCCTATATGGGGGCCTCTCTCCCACAGAGCAGCATTCAAATGCCAAAAGTTCCCTTGAGTTGGCAAAAGCAAGTCCAAAGCTCACCAGACTGTCTGGGGGAGGCTTTGGGAATCAGAAAATGTGAAAGCCCAGCTCCGCAGGTGCCTGGAAGAGCAGAGCCTCAGGGCAGGTGCGGGAGACCTACAGAGAGACAACGGGATCAGCTCACCCAGCTGCCTTGCTCCTTGCTCCCTGGCTCACTTGGGGGAGGCTGGGCTTTAGAGACACAATTGGGCAGGCACCTGCTACTCAGGACTGGACCCCAACAGGCTGCTTGGCTTAGAAGTCAGACTGAGGCCAGCCATCTGTATCCCCAGCCCTGCTCTCTCCAGCCCTGTTCCTGGAGTGCTCGGAGGTTTCACACAGTTATTTTGGGACCAATTCCTAACCAGGGATCTCTGATGGGACCTGGGCCACTGCATCCTCCTGAATTTGCTGTGGGAAGGGGGCCGTTTCTTTATCTAACATCCCTGCCGTAGAAACGCCATGAACATTGGTTAACTCTGAAGCTGACAGAAGCTCAGCTCTGCTTTATGAACCTGCTGCTGCCTTCATCCTCACCGGCCCTGGGTTTATGCTCAGTCCATTTGGTAGATGAGGAAAACTGAGCTTCTGTACCTCCTGCTCATGTAGTCAGTTTGTCACCAAACTGAGACTGGAAGGAAAGTCTGCTGGGTCCCAATTCAAGGATGTTAGTCCTGTGACACTTAAAGTGTGCCACGTATCTAGACCAACCCTTCCTTCCTGCCCCCACCCCAAGCCATGGCATGGCTATCCAGCAGAGCAGCAGGTGCTCAACCACCTGGTTGGCACAGGGCAAGCAGCAGCTAACTTCTAGTAGCAGCAGCTGAAGGAACAGGCCTGTGGCGTGTGTGTGCTAGGACCACAGCATGGCTTGGAGGATCAGAAATGGCGATATAAGATTTACATTGGAGAGGGCTGTCATGGTCTTGACCTTGGACACCAGCCTGCATGAAAACAGGGAAACATGGGCCTGCCAAAGTATCAGGAGACGCCAGGAGTGTCCGTAGAGGCTCAGCCTCCTGGGAAGGTAGGGCCACCCGTGCTGGGGGTCCTCAACCAGCCAGCCAGCCAGCCAGTCACACGCCCTGGGCAGGAGGATGGGCCAGGAAGCTGCCCTGAGCAGCGCCAGCCAGAGGCACGTCCAGGGTCCCCAGCCTGGCGCTTCCTCACTCTGCGTTATTAATAGACGATGACTAACTGGCTGCTGCGGCAGCACCGGGCCCAGGCAGGCATGGGGGAATCCCAGGGGACTACGCACAGCGGGGCCTCCATGCCCATGCTCCCAGGAGCGGCAAGGAGTGAAGGAGCTGCCTTCTGCTCCCGTCGCCCTCTTCCTGCCCATCACGGCACACAGGCAGCCAGGCGAGCCCCCGCTTCAGTTCCCACCTCCATACGGAAGTCCCTGGCAGGCTCCAAACCCCACCTAGTCCCACACGCCCTGGCTGATATCAAACATTCTACCTGCGGCATCACCAACAGTCTCCCCAACACAGAGTGCAGTTTCCCACTAACACCCCCTAAATGTCACACTAACATTTACACACAATCACACCCACACTGCAGCACACACCAGCTGCCTTGCACAGACACCCACATGGACACTCGCCGGGAAGCAGCCCAACCCAAACATGGGAGTTCGGAGACAAGGACAGCCAGCGCCATCCCAGCGTGCCACCCTGCCGGGCCTCCTCCTCTCACTGCCCTCAGTGGGGAAGGAAGGCAGACCCTGCTCTGAGGCCATGCAGGAGTGGGCAGGGGCACAGGACGGGGGGAGGAGGCCAGAGAGGGAGAAAGGAAGACAGTGTGAAACACAGTGTTAGTCAATGCAGCGAGCGGCTGGGGGGACTGGACGCTATCCCTGGTGGGGAAATAGACCATTCATGCCATGCACAATGTGGGAGACACAGAGCCGGGAGCCCCAGGGCTGACACGAGAGGGACGGGACACGGCTTTTCCACTGGCAGCCAGCATGGGACAGCCCCCCCAATGAACAGACAGGCATATAGACTGGTTCTGACCAGATCTGCACTTCCCCAAGCGGCTCCCCGTCCCCCAACACCCCAGATCCCACCCTGGTGAAGCTGGCCAGAGGCTGCCATTGGAGGCCGTGCCTCATGCCCCTCCTGCAGCTCGCAGGACACCTCTGGAAGCTGACAGTGAGCAGGGCATAGCGTGTCATGGGATGGTGTTTTCCATGGATTTTCAGGAGACCAAGAAAGAAACTAAAGAGAAAAACAAAACAAGGGAGTGGGGAGGAAAAAAAAAAAAAAAAAGAAAGCAATTGAAATCAGCAGCGTGGGGCTGCCCCAAGCCTGGGCTGGTGAGGCCGGCCTGCCCCGGGCCTCTCTGGCCAGAAGGAGTCAGAGCTTACAGTGCAGGGGCAGGCCGAATTCCTGGATTTCCATTTGTCTTTTGGATTTGCATTTAGATCAGCAACAAAGAAAAGGGAAGGAGGAAAACTCAAAGAGAGAAAAGCAAAACCTAAAGATTGTTCAGGACGCCAAGGGGGAGGAAAGAAAAAGGCGAACAACCGAAAACCAAACGGGGAGAGAGGCAACAAAAGTGGGAGAATCGAACAGTTAAAAAACCCACGGCAAACCAAACGGTAAGACAATTAGAGTGATATCTACCAGATAATGCAGTTTGTTTACCATAGCGTGTCCAATCCCTGCGTGCTTCACCGGAGATATGGGGGGAAGGGGGGAGTGTCCAAACAAACAAACAAAAAAAACACACCACGGAGACAAAAAAAAAAAAAAAAAAGACCAAAAAGAAAAAGAAACAAGAAAATGACCAACTGTGAAACTCAAGGAAGGAGGAAAAATATATATCCATATATATTTGGTTGTTCGTTCAAACCCTCCCACCTTAGGTTCAGCAGAAGTATTTCTGTTTTTAAAATAAATTATAATGGGAGGGAGAAAGAAAACACACACACAAATTCAACCCCTTCTTCTCCCAACCCCTCCCCATCCTCTTGACATTCCTCTCCCCTCCCCCAGCCGCTCCCTCCCCCAGCCCCTTCCCCAAGAAGAGCTGTCTTCAGAGGCACAGAGAGCGACCTTGGTTAGTAGAGAAACAACAAAAGAACTGGACCAAAAAAGCAAAGACTTAAAGATGGCCGACATTCCGCAGATGAAACAGAAAGGTTAGTTTGGGGGTTGTTTATTTTTTCATTCACACCTTGCCCCACCTGTCCCTGACCACCCCACCGTCCCCCTGGGTCATAAAGCGTGTTAGTGACACACACAGAGTCGGCAACGGGATTTTTTTCCAACAGAGGGTGGGAGGGGGAAGGCGGGAGGTTAAGAAGCAGACCCGGTTATGCGGTATTAGTAGGTCCTGTGGGCTGAAATGTTAGGAGGAGAGCGGGAGGGAGGGGCGGGCAACGAGGGGAGTGAGAAGGGCCGAGCCGGGGGCGCTGGTCAGGGACGGGTGGTTTCTTGGCTAACGGGTCAGACAGATGGCTTTCCAGAAAACTGGCTAACACAGTGCCTTGACGCTGGCCAACCCGGTGACCGGTGGTGGCCAGCTCAGGTTATGGGTTAACTGGTTGGCAGTGGGCTAGCTGGCTTCAGGCTGGCAGAAGGGCGGGCAGCGCCCCCTAGAGAACCAAAAGAACTGGCAGGAACCAGAGGCAAACAAGGGGTCCCCAGGGAGCCTAGGAGGGTGTGTGGGGTCTGCTTTGCCTGTGGAAGGAAGTTGGACAGAGAGATCCAGGGAGTTAACGTGGGGATGGGGCAGTACCGCTCTCCCCCACCCCCTCTCTCTCTCTCTCCTCTTCTAGAGAGAGTGAAGGTAAGCTTCACATTTCCTTGGAACCATCTCCAAGCCCTCCCCTCCTCCCTTCCCTACTGCCTGCCCCCCCTTGACTTTTTCAGAACCCACACTTCCCAAAAAGTTCTGCAGATTCTTCAGTCACCCCCATCCTCTTATTCCCTTGTGGGTGTCCATCCCCCCCATCCCTACCCCACCAAGTTTATTTCCTTTGCTAGTCCCACAGATCACTGGAACCAGTAAGGCTGTCCCCCACAGCCCGGCCTCCTTGCACACACGCCCCTAGACCCTGCAGCCTCCACTTCCCACAGCCAGCACCAGAAACTCACTTCTCCCACATCCACAATGGAAAAGCCGTGCATCTCTGCAATCCCTTCGTCCTCCTAAGTGTTGTCTGTCCCTGTCTCTGGAGTCCCTTCCCCTCTTCCCCCTGTTCCTGGAATTTCAGCTTCTCATTGCCAGTGACCGCAGTAGCAACCACCTGCACAGTGACCCTGGTCTTTGAGGGAGGAGATGGCAGAGGGCTTGAGGCGGCCTTCCCTAAAAGGCTGAGAGAGACAGGGCCATGTCAGCTTGATGGCTTTTTAGCACTTGATGGCTTTAAAGCACAGTTTACCCGAAACTGTGACCGTGAGGAGAGGTATTCTGGGGACAGAGCCATTAGTTAGAGAGCTACTATAACACACAGGGCTAACTCAGTAAGACAATTAATAAGAGCCCTGTATAATTAAAAACAGCAGAATTCAATATTTAGCAGCTCAAAGAAGTGCTGAACCCCTAATATTAATTATTGGTGGGCCAAAGCAGTTGACGTAGCAGGTCTAGTGATGGGAGCAAGAGGATGTGTGCTGGCAAGCAGGATGGTCAGGAAGTGAAGAGGCCAACTGGTCAGGACAAGAGGGAGGCTGTGACCAGAGTCGCCTGGCATCGCTGACCTAGGCAAAGCAGGCAGGACGAAAAAGGGCATCAGAGGCGAAAGACCCATCAAGCACTCAAGAAAAACAGAGATTGTTCCACTGTAGCAAGCAGAAGGGCAAACGATGAGGCAAGACTGGAAGGGAAGAGATAAAAGTTCCAAGCCTGGTCATTCGATAACCTCCAGTTTGTTGACATATCCAGGCCTCCTCTGCGAGAAGCAGTGGGGTCGGGGCTCCTGTAGACAGAAGTAGGGGCTATGGCTGCAGAGCTCAGCTGCTGCTGAGCAGTGTGGATTTTCCCTCAGGAAAATCCAGACAGGGGTGACTTGCTCCAAAGATGCACGTGGCATGAAGGCAACAGGAATCCACCATGCACAGAAGTAAGACGGAGCCAGCCCAGTTTTCAGAGTTCTGGGCAGAATATTCTAGAGTGTTTGGGATTTGAAGACAAGCAAGAATGACAGAACCACAAGATGGACTGCTGCTTCCTGCACATCTTCACCAATGACGAGGACAGGCAGAGAAAGGGAGTGACTTAAATCAGACTGCTGGCTGATTCCAACACTTCCTAACTGGAAAAGATTCTGAGCGAGTTCTTTAACCTTCTGGGTTGCAGATTGCATGTCTGCAGAATGGAAATCATATGTCTTACCTCACAAAAATATCATAGAAATTAGGTGAGGGACTGGCATAGCAGATCAGTGGGCTAGTCCTCTGCCTGCCAGCGCCAGCATCCCACAGAAGCACTGGTTTATCTCCCAGAGGCTCCATTTCTAATCTAGCTCCATCCACTGGTCCACTTCCAAATGACTGCAGCAGCCAGAGCAGAGCCAGTCCAAAGCCCAGAGCCAGGAGCTTCCTCCAGGTCTCCCATACGGGTGTAGCATCCCGAGGCCTTGGGCCATCTTCTGCTTATACCAGGCTATAAGCAGGGAGCTAGAGGGGAAGTAGAGTCGCCAAGATATAAACTGGCACCCATATGGGATTCTACAATTGCAGGCAGCAAACTAACCAGTTGAGCCATCGTGCTTGGCCTAAATAAGACTTTTTCTTTTTTAACAAATAAGGTGAAATACAGAAGAAAAATGAGCCCCTGCAATTTGGAGTGAGTGGAGGAGTGTCAGGGTGCAGTCTGAGAGATGCTGGGACCAAGGTCAGGGCACTGAGCCAGAGGGAGTGGAAGAGGCTTTCTTCTGATGGACCCAGACAAGGAGCTGGGGTTTTCTTGGCAGACCTGGAGGTAGTTACATGTTCAGTGAAGGAGTTAGGTCTGTGACTTTCGGGCATGGGTCTTCAGCTCTTAGAAAAATAACAAAAAGAGAGAGAAAAAAGAAAAGAAACAGAAAAACCTCCCAACAACGCACCCCACTGTGGAGCAGCCGGTATGAAGGGCTCAGCGTGCTCACGCCCTCCGCACTGAGGGAAGGAGCGGAGACGGACAGATGCCGCAAGGTGCTGCCAGGGCCAGAATGCAAGATCCAATGAGCCCCAAGATCTCAGCCAAGAGAGGAAGGAGCACGGGGGAATAGATGCAGGAAGGCTTGGTAGACACCACGGACTGAAAGCAAAAAAAATACAACTGCTACTCGCAGCAGCAGCAGCAACTCCGGCAGGACTGCGTCCTGCCAGCCACGACACTGCGTGCGACAGGCCACGCACCTCAGTCTGTCCCCGCCAGAGGAGCTGACGCACGTGGCAGGCAAGGCTGGGCGGGGGAGGGGGCGCAGGGGGTTGTGAAGTGCTTCGTCACTCAGACAACTTAGTGGCACCGCTGGGATTTGAATTCAGCACCTCCAGCTCCCAGTGGCAGGCTGCCACTTCACCAGCCGGAAAAGGAGCCCCACGGGGAAGAAAGGGAAGAGCTTAAGGAAGGGGAGGCAGGTGGGGGGCGGGGGAGAGAAGGACCGCGAGGGCCTAACGCAGAGTGTGGGCGGAGCCAGGAGGGAGGAGCCAGGGCAGGAAGAAGGGAGAGAGGAACCCTACATTTCTGATGGACCCCATCCTTGGAGACGGGGTTGTGGAGATTGGGGCCCTAGAAACTCCATCATTGACAACTGTGTCCTTGTGGGATCCATATCCTTGACTCCATCCCTCGGGGATCCTTGTCCTTAGCGGAGTCGGTGGGGGGAGCAGGGGTGGATTCCAGCCTTGAAGCCCAGGGGAGGCTCCAGAAGGCGTGCAGGGAGCAGAGGTGTGCGCAGGGCTCGGCGAGCAGCAGTGGTGTATTTTGGGCGCTGGCTCGTCTTCCAAATTTGGTGCTGGCTAATGATGCCGTGGGTTTGTACATTCAGCTCACCGGGCGGTGGGTGGCAGTTGGGAGACGCACTGGGTATGGGAGGAGAGTGGGCCCAGGATTAAAAATAGGCCTCAGGGAATCCTCAGAAGACTCAATCCTGCTAAGATTCCTCAACAGACACCGTTGGTCACACTGGTCCCAAGAGCTGGCACTGTCTCAGTCAGGCCACCTGGGATCCTGGTGTCCTAAGACCCACGAGGCAAGTCACTCTAGGGAGGAGAAGCAGATCCTGGGGCTGGCCTTGCCCACTCCCACGGCCGCAGAAGCCAAAGCCACACCCCTGAAAGGCACTCCCCTAGGGACTGGCTCCTGGACAGGTCTTCCCTAGCAGGCCGTCTTTCCGGCCATTCAAATCACGTGAGAAAAAATACCACGGAAGCCACATTGGTCACATACCCCGCAAAGCTGCGAGCGGGGGTCATTTCCTACACAGCCCACAGAACCAGGGGGCGGGGGTGGCGGGCAGAGCCCTGGGTTCAAGTCACCCCACTCAGCAGCACTCCTCAGCTCACAGAGGCATTTTCCAATGGGAGAGCATCATTCGGACGCAGTATAAAATGGCTGGGGCGGGTTTCTTCCCATAGACACGACTGACAATGAGTCCTTGTCACGGCGCTGTCCTGCAGACTGGAGACAGACAGACAGCACCCTGAGCTCTGTTCACGGGATGCCAGCAGCACCCCTGGAGTGCCATCTCCAACAAAAGCACCTCAAGACATGACCACCGTCCGCTGGAGGGCATGGTAGGACCAGGCGATTGGGCAAAACTGCCTTGGGAGCAACAGGACCTCAGAAATTTGGAGTTTTGGTGTTCTAAAACGAGGCAGGCAAAGGGCCTGGGCAGGATGGACTTGTCACAGACTGGGCCTTGAGACCGGGGGGTGAACCCAGCGCCTGGACCTAAGGCTGGCCCTCTCAACAACCACAAAGATCAGAGGGGGGCTGCTGGGATGCAGCACCTGCTCCTCTCGCTGATGGACATGGACCAGGGTCCACGAAATGCCCCCAGAAGCCCTTGGAAAGAAGGCTCTCTTGGGACCAACACCCTAGTATAGTAGGCTAAGTCTCTGCCTGCAGTCCCAGCATCCCATATGGGCACTGGGTTCATGTCCCAGCTGCTGCACTTTCAATCCATCTCCCTGTTTATGGCCTAGGAGAGCAGTGTGAGATGGCCGAAAGCCTTGGGACTCTGTACTTGGCTTTTTTTTTTTTTTTTTTTTGAGATTTATCTTATTTTTATTGGAAAGTCAGATATACAGAGAGGAGGAGAGACAGTGAGGAAGATCTTCGTCCGTTGATTCACTCCCCAGTGGCTGCAACGGCCAGAGCTGAGCTAATCCAAAACCAGGAGCCAGGAGCTTCTGGGTCTCCCATGTGTGTGCAGGGTCCCAACGCTTTGGGCCGTCCTGGACTGCTTTCCCGCGCCATAAGCAGGGAGCTGGATGGGAAGCAGGGCAGCCAGGATTAGAACTGGATCCCATATGGGATCCTGGTGCATGTAAGGCAAGGACTTTAGCTGCTAGGCAACCGTGCTGGGCCCGGGACCCTGCACTTGTATGGGATACCAAGAAGTTCTGGCTCCAGCTTCAGATCAGTTCAGCTCCGGCTGTTTCAGTCATTGTGGCCATTTGGGGAGTGAACCAATGGATGGAAGATCTATCTCTGTCTCTCCTTCTGTCTGTAACTCTACCTTTCAAATAAAAATAAAAATAAAAAAATTTAATAATAAAAATAGGGCTGAGTGCGGTAGCCTAGTGGTTAAAGTCCTTGCCTTGCATGCACCAGGATCCTATACGGGCGCCGATTTATATCCCGGCTGCTCCACTTCCCATCCAGCTCCCTGCTTATGTTCTGGGAAGGCATTTAAGGATGACCTAAAGCCTTGGAACCCTGCACCCATGTGGGAGACCCAGGAGAGGCTACAGGCTCCTGGCTTTGGATCAGCTCAGCTCCGGCTATTGTGACCACTTGGGGAATGAGCCAGCGGATGGAAGATCTTTCTCTCTGTATCTCCTTCTCTCTGTAAATCTAATTTTCCAATAAAAAATAAAATAAAATCTTTTTTTTTTAAATAAAAAAGAAAACAAGAAAGCAGGTTCTCAATCAAAGCCACTGATCAGAGTCCCTTTGTGGCCCTGCTTCTGGGTCAGTGTGCTGGTCCAGTAGGGCATGGTTCGCACCTGGTGCCGGGAGGGGGACCCACAGGCCCCTGCGAGCTCCCCGCACTGTCCGCTGTGCTCAGGCAGCTGGTTCAGGGTCAGGAGATTGGAAGCCACGCCTCCCCCAGCCTGCCCACCTGTGACCTCCCGGATCATCACCTGGAACATGAAGGGGGAGGTATTGTCGCATGACCACTGCCCTCGCAGGCCCCCATAAAGGCCCGGGTAGGGAGGGGCTCGCTCTCTCAGTCCTGTGCTTCTGTTGCGCTTGCATTCCAACTCTTGGCTTCGCCAGCTTGCTCTCTGGCTTCCTACAGACAGACCGCAAGGACAGAGGTAGCCCTTGAACATGGCCCTGTGTCTGTACTCCTCACCCTCTGTCCACTGCTAGGGCGGGAGAGTGAAGATGTCAATCCTAGGGTGACTTGTATTTCTAATTTGTGTACTTTCAAGAGTTCCAGGGCCTGGCGCGATAGCCTAGCAGCCAAAGTCCTCTGGGAACACACTGGGATCCCATATGGGTGCCGGTTCTAATCCTGGCAGCCCCACTTCCCATCCAGCTCCCTGCTTGTGGCCTGGGAAAGCAGTCCTGGATGGCCCAAAGCCTTGGGACTCTGCACACACGTGGGAGACCCAGAACAAGCTCCTGGCTCCTGGCTCAACTCTGGCCATTGCAGCCACTTGGGGAATGAATCAACGATGAAGATCTTCTTCCTCACCGTCTCTCCTCCTCTCTGTATATCTGACTTTTCAATAATAAAAAAAATCTTAACAAACAAACAAACAAAAAACAAAGAGTTCCAGGAGAGGTGAGGCCTAGCAGTAGTGAAGAAATCGTGGAAAGGTGAGTCTTTGCAGCTTCGTGTGTCCAGGTTGTTCACTGCACGTCCCTCAGGAGAACTATTGTTGCTGGGGAACCGGGGGCACAGGTAGGTTTCCCGGTGTGACCCTTTGTTCCTCTCAAGGCTTCGATTCAGGCTAGATTGACTTTTCAATTACATTTTGCTGAGTTCTAGCGGGCACTGGTACTGCCGAGCTAGTTAACAGACTCTGTAATACATCCTAGACTTGTCTGGCTTGACCGCTCCTGCATCTGGAACAGGCCGAGTTCTGTGTCATCCTCTGCCCGGGCCACAGACCCCGCGCTCTGCTCTGCGCTTTCTCTCAGGGTCCTGGAATGCATCAGGCTTCTGCTGCTCCTGCCCTGGCCTTGTTGTGATCATTGTTCACAGACGCCTTCTGTCTCGATTGCTGAAGCCCTGGCGAGGCGGGCGTGCGTGCCCTGCCCGAGTGCTCGGGCTGCAGTCCTGGCCAGGAGCTTCCAGTTCCAGCTTCTTGCTAATACACTCCCTGGAAGCCAGCAGGCACTGGCTCAGGTGCTCAGGGGCCCTGCCACCTGCTGGAGGGACCTGGATAGAGTCCTGAGCTCCTGGCTTGCTCCTGGCTTCAACCTGGCCCAACCCCAGCTGTTAGGAACATTTGGAGACTGAAGGAACAATGTAGAAGATCTCTTTCTGTCTCACTGTCTTTCTCTCTGTCTTTCAAACAAAGAAAAATAGAAGATGTGAAGCTGAAGTCCTGAGTGGATCAGGGTATGAACGTGCCGGGTATTTCTGGCCACACAGCAGGTGGACAGAGACCCTGGGCTGAGGCATCTAAGCAAAGGCAGTGCCAGCTGAGATCCCAGGGATGGCCAGCCAACAAGATGCATCAGAGGTAACTCCTGTGCCTCCCGCTAACGTGGGTGTGGCACCTGGAGGTATCCCAGAGGCACGTGGCACCCTCTGACAGCTAGGGTGTGCAGAGCGCCCCTCTGGCCAGGACAGATGTGACATATGCAGAGAATAGCTGGTCCCTAAGCATGCCACTCTTTGAGGGGTGCACCAAGAACGGGCACAGCAGCAGGAGCTGGACAGCCACAGGTGGCAGCAGGCTCACAGAGGAGCAGCGGGGTTAGTCACTGCCTCGTCATGGCAGGGGGAGGCCAGCGGCCGAGGAGGAAGCCCCATTAGAGTATAGCTCCCTGGCACTCCCCAAGAACAGGTGCAGCAAGGGGGGGCTCAGCCAGCATCGGAGCCCCGCACGACGAACCCTTCAGGAGGAGGAAGAGAATGAGGATGACAGAGGCAAGGACAAAGAAGGCACGCGATGCCAAGTGCAGCCACCGTGCAGCCGGAAGTCAGAGAGGATAGCAGCAGAACGGGGCTGCAGCACACAGAGCTGCCCTCTACTTCCCGACGGCTGGAGCCGGAAGCACGGCCCTGCCACAAGCCCAAAGGTGTGGCCCCCACAGAGAGGGACCCCAGAATGACCGGGCAGGAAGGGATGGAGATGGGGGACCCCTCCCTCAGGCTGGGACCCTTGCCTGAGGAGAGGACTTTCTGGGGCTTCTGTCCATCAGAGCCCAGCCACAAGATGGCACATCCTGCCATAAGTCCTGTGAGAGAAGAGGGCCAGCAGCCACTCTGAAGGGCACCTGTCCAGCAGGGGATGTCAGGAGCAGGTGCTAATGGATGCTGCCCAGAAGAGTCCCTTCCCGTCTGCAGGGGCTTACGTAAGACTCCTGTGCCGGAAACTTGGTGTTGAGGTGGTGGAACCTTTAAGAGGTGGGAGATGAAGAGGGGAGGGCGTAGCATCTCCATGGGGGGAGGGGGAGGGAGCTCTCGCAGACCTGCATGGGCGTGGCCCCTTCAGGTGCAGCTGTACGCTCCACATCACTGCCATGTTGTGATGTAGCCAGGAGTCCCTCACAAATCATCCCACACCCTCCCAAATGGCGAGCTCATGACACCTCTTCTTTATGAAGTATCTCAGCCTTGGGCACTCTGTGACAGCCACAGAAAGCAGATGAAGACAAAACGGCCCACCCAGGGCAGGGGCTGGTCATCTTGGAGCAGCTGCTCAGCTGTCCCAGGAGGCAGCCAGAGCAGAACATGGGGCTGAGGGCACATGGCTCTTTGCAGGGAGAAGGCAAGGCGAGCCCTGCCCAATGAAGCAGTGAGGGGTTATTCACCTCTCTTTGGAGCTGCACCCCACCCTCACTTGCTGTCCCCACCTCATTCTCACTCCATCCCTGTCCCTGCTGTGGATGAACCTCCACTGTGGGCAGACCCCATCCAGCCCTGCACACAACACAGGCCTGCTTGACAGTATCACACCTCACACCTGCTCCACCGGGCCACAGCCTGCCCTGCTTAGAGGACCCCTGCCTGTCCCATAGCACCTGGACCCACCCATTCAAGGCTAGTTCGCTCTTCCCACCTCCTGAAGCCTCCTCCTGTCAGACTGCGTGGTTTCTGAGCCCCCACCTTGAAGCGTCAGCTGTTCCCACCAACCTGAGTTCTGTACCCTCCTCCCTGGGGGTCTGGCCCCATGGGGTCTGGCCCCATGGGTGTCTGCAGCCCGCCAGGCCATTGTCACCGCACTGCAGGACCTCAAGGCGCCCAGTCCTGTTCTTGTCCACACCACGCCTCCTTATCCACCCTGATCCTTCCCCCTCCACACAGCAGGCAACTTCTGCCCACTGCCCTTCTTCTAGCCCTCCCCACTCCCCTACCTGGCGCAGGTTTCGGGTGACCCGCACGTCGTGCCAGGCGTTGTCGTTGAACTTGCCGTTGACAGGTTCCACGAGGGCCTCGAAAGCACCAGAGCCCAGGTTGATGACCAGCCAGACGGCCCCGGACTTAAGGGACAGGTTGACGTAGTCGGCCGACTTGCCCGTGTGCAGCATCAGCCCGTTGCGCTGCAGGGTGCGGAAGGCCAGCGTGATCTCGTCCGTGCTGCTCTGGATCGGGTTGTGGGACAGGTCATAGCAGAAGAACTCGTTGCCTTTGAAAGTCGCCACAAACTCCTCCTTGCCTGGACACCGTGGTGTGGGGAAACAGGAGAAGGCTGAGTATGTGTGTGTGTGTGAGTGTGTGTGTGGGTATGTGTGGGTGTGTGTGGGTGTGTGCGCACGTGCAGGGGGTAGGCAGCATGCCCGAGCCGTCCTCTCCCCCTCCAGCAACCCAGGCCTGCCCCCCAGGAGCCCTGGGTTCCCAACTCCATTCTGCAGCCCCATTCCCCTCCCTCAAGCTGTGATCCACCTCTCTCAGTCCCTGCCGACTTGGCTGTCAACTTCCCCTCCCGCCAGGTCCCCTCCACACCAGGAGGCTACCATGTGGCTCTCACACTAACGGCTGACAATGAGGCTGACAATGCCCAGGACTCCTCCCCCAAGGCTGGGGCACCAAGGGGTCTCCTGAGGGCAGCCTACTGCCCCTTCCTGCCTCTGCTGTGACAGCCCCTCAGAACCTAGGGAAAGTCCCAGACTGCACGGCACAGGATGGGACAGGTACCTACTACACAGTATGGAGCAAGTAAGAATGAGAAGGTGGGAAAGGGGGAAGGGCAGGCGACGCAGGTGACAGGGGATGTACCAGGAGCAGCAGGCTGCTGGATGGAACTCCTGTGGGTGGCCACCATGCCAGCTGTCAGCCCCACTCCCAGGTTTGCACTCCAACCTGAGCAGGAGCCTCTGAGGGGTGCCCAGGGCTGAGCGTATGTGCCAGGCAGGCAGCAGAGATAAGGATGCAAGGGCAAGCCTGCTTTCACACATGCGTGTGTGCACATGTGTGCTCACACATGTGGATGGACACACAGGTGGCCAAGGCATGGCTCCCTGCACAGGTGTGATTTAAGCAGAAGCAAAGGGAGAGCCTTTGGGCTTGGTGGCTTAAGGAGTGGCTGACAAATAACAGGATAATGACTCTGGTGCCAGAGCCCAGCAGAGGGACGAGAACTGAAGGCAGGAGCCGGGGAGACCGGAGGGCCTGGACCACCACTGGAACTCACTTCTCTTGGCCCGTGCCTGGTGACACCACAGCTGGTCCTGCCACCTCCCAGAGGGCACGCAAGGCCGAGTCTGTAAGGGTCTTTATGCAGAGACTGAGCTAAGTACCAGCATGCTCAGGAGATGGCCCCCAGGCCCAGGAGAGCAGCCACCGGGAGTCACCACGAGGCCAGTGCCCCTCTTCATGCCCAGGCAGGAAAGGGCCCAGCAGCAGCGCTAAGTGTGACTGCTGTGGGGGTCTCTGAGGGCAGATTCTGAAAGCCCCTCCCCTTCAGACACAGCCTGTGTCTCTTCCTCCGGGCAGGCTGCCCACAGCCTCGGCCCTCTCTGCCTGTGGATGCCAAGGCACCAGCTGCCATCCCAGTGCCTGGCACAGCCTTCCCTGCAGCTGGCAAGGCCCAGTGTCCTGAGGCCACAGGGCAGTGAGGCTGGCGGAGGCCTGGGCCACACTGGGACACTCTGGATCTCTCCCTGTCTGTCTACCCCAGGTGCCAGTGGAAAGCGGGCAGGCAGACACAAAGGGGAGGGAGCCGGCAGACCGGAAGCGGAGCGTGGGAAGAAAGATGATGGGGATGGAGGGGCAGGGAAGGGAAGAAGACAGATGGGACATCCGGGCACAAGGAGAAGATGGCTCAGACCGTGAGAGGACAAGAGGTGACAGATAAAGAGAAGGCACAAACCCTGGGGGGACAGGTAAGGGCGATGGGATGAGGGCCAGCAAGGAAAGGGGACAGGGACCTCGAGGGAGCGAAAGCCATAGCTTTCCAGGGCCTACTTTGTTTCCATAGCAACCAGGCCAGCTGCCCAGGCACCAGCAGAGCCAGGGGGCTCAAGGACCAGAAAAGGGAATGTGTTTGACCTTGAGTTTGCCACATGTGCTAGTCCCTCCCAGCAGCCAGGCCTCCACCGCCTACTCCCTCACCTTCAGCTGCAGTCAAAGGCAACATCATTACAGAGAAATCCAACAGAAGGGAAGGAAAGAATAAGGCAGCCACGTGAGGGGGGAAAAAAAAGTGACGGGGACAGAACAAAAGGGGCCGGGAGAAAGGGGAGAGGCGGGTCCGGGTTGGCCCGCTCTGCCAAGGCAGATCAGAGAAATGAGGCCACGGCCCGACTCCTTGGCCCTGCTTCGGCCTCCCGGGAGAGAAGGTACAACCAGCCACACTGTGGCCCCAAACTCTAGGCCCCAAGTCCCTTTGCTGTCAGGGATGTAGGGGGAGTCCAGGCAGCCAAAGGCAAGCTGCAAAGGCTTTTGAGAGATGAACAACTGTGGGAAAGAAAACTCGGGGATGGAAGGGAAGCGGGATGGTCTGAGTGAGGACGCGGGCAGAGACGCAGAAAGGAAGATGGCAGAATGCAGGGGCGGGCCACGCACGTCGGGTGGCCTCACTTTGAACAACCCGAGCTCTCTCCCTCAGGGGGGTCTCAGGGCCACAGTCACAGGTCTGGGACGAGCACCAGGGGGCGCTCTCCCCTTACAACACTGGGTCTGGAAGGAGGTTGGGGGGTGGTTGGGGGCCACTACAACCAAGTCCAGTTCCTGGCATGCAAAGAGGTGTTCTAGCTGTGATGTGATGGCTCCCACACCTGTCGCGCCTGTGGCCCGGCGGAGGTGCGGGTGTGGCTCAACAGTGGCTGCCGTGGCCCGGGGTTTCTGAGGACCATGAAAAGCGGATGTGTGTTGGGGAGCTGGGGGTTGGGGGGTAACAGAGCAGCTGCGTGCTTTCCAGCCCAGCTCAAAGACCTCCTCTGGGAAGGTCTCCAGCCCCTCGGCCCCTCCCGACTCCGGCGCTACAGCTGTCTGTTCTGCTCGTTTGGCACTTACTGCCTAGTAACATCTTGTACTGCTCCCGGGAGAGGAAGCGCGATGTGCGAGAGAGAGAAGACCTGGGCACTGGCTCCGCCACCAGCTTTGTGACCTTGGCCAAGATACAGCGGCTCTGAGCCCCGGCTTTCTCCTCCGGAAAAAGAAGCTAATCAGGAGCTTCCCTCGCGGGCTGCTGCCCGCTTCTAGAAAGACAACCACACGGGCGCAGCTTCCTAAACTGTAAGCTATGCCGCGAATGAATGACTTCTGTGCGAGGACCTGACTTCGTGTATGTGCGTGCTCGCTCGCGTGCTGCGGGCAATGAATACATTAACCCTCCCGAGCCGAGCCTGGACTTCCCGTGTGCTTCCCGTGGACCGCGTCATATTGGAGTTACTTCTTGGACCATCAACAAGCTCCACAGGGACCGGTGACTCACTGCGCCTGCGCGTGTACCAGGGGCTTTGTGGAGCACCAGCGTACACGGATGAAAACAGCCCGGGCCTGTCCTCAGCAGGCCAGGCCATAGGGACAGCGACGGAGGTGTGTGTGTGAGGAACCTGCCCAGAGGCAGAGAGCGAGGGGAGCCCCAGGAAAAGCCCAGTTCACCTGGGGAGTTCAGGAAGACTTCCCATGCGGAAACCCTCACCCCGCCTGCCACCTCCATAGATGCTTTCTCAAGACTTAAAAGAGATTCCAGGCAGGTGGGAGAGGGACAGGACAGGACTGGCCGCCATGCAGGCCGACACAAGAATAGGAAGTACGGAATGGAGGGATGGGGACCCAACAGCCCCACCAGAGTGCCCTCGTGGGGCAGTGAAATTGACATATCAATTTCATTCTTAGAAAAGAAACGTTCCTAAGAAAGGTAGCCTCTGTGCAAAAACAAAACAAACAAATTAAAAACCTAGAGGCCCCGGACCGGCTAAGAAGCCGTGTGGTGAACCTGGCCAGTGTCAGCTAACACCACAGAGATGCCAAGACTCCCTAGGCTGGGCTTGCTTAGCAGGCTTCCAGATTTCATGACTCAATGGGGGACATGCTCCCCACAGCTCCATCTGACACAGGAACCCACACTTTCTAGGGAGGGGTCTGCAATGGATGTTCTAGAAAGGGGGTCACTCAGAATGGCAACAGGGTTCAGGCCTACCAGTTCCCACGGGGCTCAGAGCAGGGGTACCAAGGGGTGTGCCCCAGCTCCCCCGGAGGTGCGGTTAGTCTGCTGCGGGGTGAGGGCCGGGCTCACTGGGGACCGTGGTGTCACTGACCTTTTGTTGCCTGGTGTACATCTCCGGCTCCTCCTCTCCCGGCCCCCCCCTCGGAGAACAGTAAGGACCCTACTGGAGAAGCAGAATTGGGGAGTCAGGCACAGGCGTGGGGAGGAGGTTGCCAGCCAGTCCCACCCAAGCCTTGGGGTGAGCGTGGAAGTGCAGGTGTGAGGAGGGGCTTCTCTGAGGACCCTTCTCAGGATGGAGCCAGCTGACAAACCCAGGGCCCCACGGACCCTGAGACTCACCACCACTGACCTCCGCCCTTTGCCTCGAGTGGAGGGGCTGCGTGGAGGAGCAGGGGCCTCCCTGCAGGGGCAGCTGCAGGTGACCGGGCCACTCGGAGAACCCAGATGCTTGCGGCCCAGCTTCCAACCCCTTTCCCATCCTCCTCCTCACTCGGCACCCTTACTGGGCCAGGGTTCACATTCTTCAACTCCTTCCAAAACCCACTGTGGGCAGGCGCCCTACCCTTACCCGGCATTCACACAGAAGACCTGTGCCTGTCCTGGGGGCCCTCGCCGCCGCGTGCACCGCAGCTGCGCAGGCTTCCCTCGCAACAGTGAGAGCTCCCACTCCTCCCTTGCCCTTTGCTGTGCCAGTCAGACCCAGGGGCTCCTCAAGGACCTCCCAGGGCTCCCCCATCCCACTCCCACAAAGGGCTACGCCCACCAAGGGAGGTCCTGATTGGCTGAGGCACACTAGCGAAGTGGGCGGGCTTGTTTTCTTTCTCACTTCCTGCTACCCAGCTGACCACCTGGCACACCTTCCCTCACAGCCTTGCAGGCCGCCGTTGCCATGCCTGGGCACCAGGCCGGCCTGGCTCCCCACCCGCCCTCCAGTGCTTGGCCCCTGAGCATCCATGCCTCTAAGCAGATCCTTGAGTCGGCATCAGGATGAGGGGATGTGAGGAATGGAGGAAACGCCCTGGTCTGGGCAATTTCCCCAGTTCCAATCCCAAACGCCCCAGAACAAACTAACTAAACCAGAGTACAGACACCTACTCTGATCTCTGCAACCTTCTAGAAAGTGGTGGGGGGAGGAAGGCAGCTGTTGAGGGTTCTGTGGGAGCCACAGCCCAGCAGTCCCAGAAGCGGGCCTTGCGCAGCACGCAGCAGGTAAGGGAACCTGTCCCAGTCGCCCTTTTGACACTTCCTCTCTCCCTGTGTCTCTGGTCAAATCCCACATCCCTGCAAGAAGGTCAAGCTCCTGTCTCCCCACATCCAAACACATCCCAAACTTCAGACCTGGGGAGGCTCCTCCCACCTCACCCCCCAACTCTTGCTGCCCAGGTTTGATTCTGTGACTAGGGACCCCACACAGCTCCCGTGTGAGATAACCACCAACAGAAGGATGCACCGGGCAGGTGCGGCACCACCCAAGAGTCTAGCAGGTCAAACTCCTGAGCTCAGAGAGACCCGTGACAGGGGAGCCTGAGCCAGAGCCCATTGCTTAGGACTCCTGAGTGCAGCCCCAGGGTAGCTTTAAGAGAGTTTGGTTTTATTATTATTAATATTTTTTCAAGATGGCAGGGACTTGGTAGAAAGGAGGCTCCAGGCACATGGCTAGTCTGAACCCTGCCATGGGTGATCACTATTGAGTCGCTTCAACTCCTGGTCCTCAGCATCCTCCCTTGTCAGGTAGATGTAAGATGTTCAAAAGACACATTTGGGGAGGTGGGCAGCGCAGTAGCCTAGTGGCTACAGTTCTCGCCTTGCATGTGTCAGGATCCCATATGGGCACTGGTTTGAATCCCAGCAGCCCCACTTCCCACCCAGCTCCCTAGGAAAGCAGTTGAGGATGGACCCAAAGCCTTGGGACCCTACACCCACATGGGAGACCCAAAAGAAGCTCCTGGCTTTGGATCAGCTCAGCTCCGGCCATTGCGGCCACTTGGGGAGTGAATCAGCGGACAGAAGATCTTCTTCCCTGTCTTTCCTCCTCTCTGTATATCTGACTTTCCAATAGAAATAAATAAATCTTAAATTAAAAAAAAAAAAGACACAGTGGGACGCTGGGCAAAGGGAGAGATCCTGCTCCTCTGCACCCCCTTTACCCCCTTTGCAGATGGAAGAGGACTGCCAGGGCAGCCAGGCACGGGGACTGAGGCTGCCTCAAATCCTCACAGAAAAAGAAAGAATGATCAGAATGAGTGGAAGAAAGAAAAAAAAAAAAACAAAAAAACCAACCACTATGAGAAGGGGGGAAAAAAAGCAAGATACATTGCCAAGAAAAACAGAAAAAAAGGTGACGGGAGACAACGGCAGGAGTTCAAACATCTCTTGATGTCGGAAACCAAGGTGAGACAGGGCAGATGGAGCATGGAGCAGGCGGGGCGGGCAGGAGGACAACAGACAGGAATGACCCCGCCCCTCCCCAGCGCCCCCAACCAAATAAAGAAATGGCAGAGGGAAGGAAGGAGGCAGGACAGGTGGAGGAGGGGGCGGGCAGGGAAGGCACGGGGAGAACAGAACCATCCAGGAGCAGGTTGGAGGGGGGAATCCAATCCAACCCAAACCAAACCAAAACTTCAAACCATACCTTCGCTGTTTAACGTCAGGTGAGCCGGACCTTGGAAAGGGGAGGGGAAGAAAGAAAGGGGTGGGGGTGGGGGTGGCGGACAAAGAAGAAAAAAAGAAAGAAGGGGGGGAAGAAACAAAGAAAACATAAGTCATGAAAATCAGTCAGAGAGAAGGGAGGAAAAACAGCTTTTGCTGCCACAATTTAAAAACAATTTAACTTGTGACAGACATCGGGGGGAACAACCCCCAGCCCAGAAGCTGAGGGAAAGGGGCCCGATGTGAAAAAGGAGGGTATAGGGACACAAGAGAGGGAGAGAGAGAGAGAGAGAGAGAGAGAGAGAAGGGGGCTCCAGAGTTGGGGCAGAGTCGGGGCAGGAGGAGAAACGGGGCAGGAGCCGCTGTAAGGGGGAAGAAGAGATTTTGGTTTCTTTTTCTTTTTTTTCTTCTTGCCGGGGGAGGAAAAAAAAGGAAAAGGAGGAGAAGCACGGGCTGAGGAGGCTGCTTTTTTCCTTTTTCTTTTTTTCTTTTTTTTTTTTTTCTCTTCCAGGAGATGGAGAGAAAAAAAAAAAACGGTCAACGAGAAAAAACGATTCGGATGGAGGAAAAAATAAAACACAACACAAAAATCAAAGCCACCTGGAGAAAGAGTGTCCTGTTAGCGTGGGACTGGGGTCTGCAAGCCCCCCCCCGTCCACATTCCCCCCACGCTGGTTACCCCTATGACCCTGGCAAAGAAACGGGGCACGAGGGACCTGGGTCTAGAAGGAGTGCTCCCCAAAAGGGCTAGTTTGCTTGTTGTCAAGGCAATCTTCTCCACCCCGCCCTCCAACATCCAGTGCTCTAAGAGGACACTGATGGAGAAGACGGAATCTAGAGACCCCCAGAGAGAGGGGTGTGGACAGCACGGCGAGGGGCAGGGGGAGGCCCAGCTTCCAGGGCTGAAAAATGGCAAGCAGGTGAGACCCCAATCAGCTGGGATTTCCCCCCAGGATTACACCCTCCAACTCGGCCTTCATGGGAGGCCCCCCATGAAGGACCCTAGCCGCCCACATCTTCCCACAGGGCCCAGTAAGGAAAACCCTTGCCCACACTGACTGGCAGCACCAGGCCCCAATGCTGGGCTGGGCTGGGAGTCCAAGGCCCACACCAAGCCTGTTTCCCCTCACGGCCCTGCAGTGGTGTGTGGTGAAGAGGTCAGGGACAGAACAGCCCTACAGGACCGCTGTCACCCTGGGAAGCATCCCAGCTGCTGTGGTAGAGATGGGAGGCCCAGGGAGAGACAGCTGGAGCCAGGACGGAAGCGACGGGGTTAAAGACCTTGGCCCCTGAAGGACAGGTCTTCAGGGATAGGCACGCACCGCTCCGGTGGCTGCAGCTCCCTGGGGTCTGAGGCCGGCAGTGGCAGGAGACCAAAGCTGCTCAAGGCAGCCTCTGGACAGCTCTTGGGAGGAGGAAGGCTTTACGCACACCACAGGGAGGGACCCAGGCATCAAGAGTGTCCCCATGTTCCTGCCCTGTCACCAGCCCTTTCACGAGGAACTACCAAGATCCTCTTATAAAGCCCCTGGACCCAGGCCCAGAGCCCCACCCATGGAGACCCAGTCCAGGCTCCAGGTGCTATGGGAGCCCATCCTCTGTCCCTCCTGCGGTGGGGGACAACCCCGACTCCCTCCTGCAGACCCTGCGCTGCCCAGCTCCCCGCCTGCCTCATTAGCATGCGGCACTCTCCCTCTGTCACCACGGCAACCAGCTGCTCGGCTCCTTCAGGCGTGACAGCACCGGCCATCTTGGTGAGGGGAGGCCCTGGCTCAGCCCCAGCTGGCCCAAGGGCTCTCTGCCTCAAGCCTGCCTCCTCCCTCCCACCCTGGTGGAAGCCTGCTGGGTTCCTTCTGGCCTCTGGCCCCCCATGGGGTAGTGGGGGGCCGGAAGAGGCGATTCCACTCCGCACATCCACCTGTGGCTTCTATCCCTCCTTTCGCCACGGGAGGAGAGACTGGCAGTGATGGATGGCTCTGCCATGGGTCCCCTCACAGGGCACTTTATCTGGCGGCTTCTGAGTTTCCCTTCTCTGCTACAAGATGCAGGGAGGAAAGAAGGGGTGCCCAGTGAGTGGCTCCGGAGCAGCATGTCCAGGTTCCTCCGGCACAGTGCCACACGGGGAGGAGGGCCGGGCAGAGCTGGGAGGAGGGGCAGGTGGCAGGCCCAGGGCTACTACAGGGGACAGAGTACAGGGCCACACGGGAGGCCCTGTATGTGTCACCTCCCCATCCCCACCCACGCTCTTGACTCTCCCACCAAAGGCCCGGGAGGGAGAGGGAAGGCCCTAGGGGAACAAGGCAGGCAAATAGACACACGAGATGGGTCACACACATCACCCAGCCTGGGGGACACACCCTACACAGCCACAAACACAGCCGCACACAGTGCTCCACCCAAGCCTGCCATCCAGGGAGTGATCCTGAAAGCCAACCACCCTTCCTGTCCCACCCAGGGTTCCCTACCACAGCCCAGCTCCTTGGGTCTCCTCCCTCCTCTGCGCCCCTCTGCCCACCTCCTCACTCACCCCCTCCTCCCTCCTGTCTGTCGGCTGCTGCCTTCCTCACCACCCCCTGCCATCCCTCATCCCCCGACCCTGTTTCTTCCTTTGTTCGGGAGCAGACATGACATCAAGAGCAAAAGTCACAGCAGCACTAAATCTTATCTCTAGTCCTCAGAAGGCCTCGTTCACCCAGACACACAGGCTCTCTCTTTCTCTCTCTCTCCTTCTCTCTCTCTCCGGTAAACACTGACACAGACAGATGCAAACACAGATCAGACACACACAGACATGGCACGCAGAGATGGGGTTTGCATCAGGGAAGACACAGAGACGCTGCCCCAAGCACAGGGACACATACAAACATGCAGGGGCTGGTCACCCCAGAACCACAGAGTCCTGTGAGTGCACGCACACACACGCACGCACATACTTACACATACGCATACTCACACACTCATACACATGGGCCAGGGCATCTGGGAATTCCCTAAGGAGACAAGATATCCAGGGAGACAAGATAAACCGCAGACACCACAGGACAATAGGTCCCAGTCCACACTCAGGCCAGGAGCCCCCCTCCACACCCCGGCTGCCTCCTCTCCCCAAACTCCCACACCCCCACCACGCTCCTCTTCGCTCCCCCGGTTGGGCCAGGCTGGGGCATCTTCCACTGCTCTTGGACCTCCTTGACCTTGGCCCAATCCCAGAGGATGAAAGGAATCTAAGGGAAAAGCCAGAGAGAGAGAGAGAGAGAGAGAGGTCCAACCACACACAGCCCTGGAGAAAGACAAGAGCCAGCCAGAAAGAAAAGGCAGACAGGACAGAAGACGGAGAGAAATTATCAGAGAGCCCGCCCACAGACAAGCTCCCTCCCGCCCTCACCCCGGGCTTGGCCTTCGTCCTCCCTACCGTGGCCCAGGGTTCAGGGCACACAAGATGCCACATTACCCTGCACGTCCTCGCCGGGGTGGCCCCCATCTGCCTGTGTCCTCCACTGCTCCAGCCCTGTGCTCTCCACCCCCAAAGCAGCAGGTCCTCTCCCAGCACAGCGTGAAGGTGGCAGCCTAACCTCCCACCCTGTGTGACCTCTCCAAGCTGCGGCGGACAAAACAGTATCTACACCCTCACCTCTGGGCATTTCAGAGTGAGTCCTGCAGACCCAGTCCCTCCACCCCTCTTCTCTGAGTCTCCCCTAAAGTCCCCTTCCTTCCCTACCCTGAAGGAAGTGGGCAGGGTCCCGTGACATGGGCCAAGCAAAAAGACGTCTCTCACCTGCCAGCTCCCTGACCAAATCAACATAGTGGGGGCTGGGAGAGGTGGGGCCGAAGCAGCCTCCCGCCAACAAGGGGCCCCAAGTGTGGTCAGGGAAGAGGGGGTCTCTGGGGTAGTAGTGACAGCCCCTCACAAGGACCCCCATGGCGACTGACAGGCTTCACTCACCTTCCATGGGGTGCTCCTCTACAGCCAGCAAGAAGGCAGGAGGCAGAGAGAGAGAAGAGAAGGGAGCGCTGTTAGCAAGGGTACCACAGATCAGGGGCCGGAGGGGAGTGAGGAGTCTGGAGCCATTGTGCCCACCCAGGCCCTGCCACCCAGCCGGGAAGGTCGAACCCCCGGGGACAGCCCTGCTGGGCACCCGACAGAGACAGAGCTAGTCCTGGAGCCAGCCTCCCATGCCTGTACTTTGCAGGACACTTCCAGAAACTGAGGACTGGGGCAGGGAAGAGACCCATCAAGGTCACCGGGAGAATGGGGCATTCACGCTTCCGACTCCCCCCAGACATGCTCCTCCCCTGCATCGCGTTACGTCTGCCAGGCAGACGGGGACACGGGGACACTGCTTACACCACGAACTGCCTGGCAGGGCTCAGCAGAGACACACTCAACGCGCTCGTTGACACACTGACACATATAGGCGCACACAGCAAGGCAGCGATGCGGATGGTCGCTCACAGAACTCGCCCTGCTCCCCTCACCACTGAAAGCCTGGCACACAAGGACCCGACCACTCCCAGGGTCCCCCAGCACCCAGCAGAGAAGAGGGCCTGCCACGGTGTGCAGTGCGATGTCTGTCCCTTTACCTCCCTGCACACATCATTCCTCTCCCGTAAAAACCAGTGGGATACCAAGGAGGGAGGGCACGGGGAGGGGTTGGGGGAACCTCAGAGCCTACGAAATGATGTCATAAAATAAAATGCAATTTTAAAAAAAAGCTGAAAAAAAAAAACAGTGGGATAGACTAGACTAGAGTGCATCTAAGGCCCCTGTGGCTCTGGCTCTGTAATTCTAGAATAAATGCCTTCTCATTGGAGGGGCCAGGCATGGGGTCCCCAGGCAGGATAGCCACTGGAGTGGTAATGGGCTCCAGGAACTCCACCCCCTGAAACTAATCATGCCACACCTCATGTGTACGCAGGCCTGCCCTTCTGCAACCCTGCAGGACCCTGCTTTGGGACGGCCAGGGAAGGAGAGACAGCGGGAGGGAGGGAGGTGGAGGGGAAGGTGCTCCCTTCAGCTCAGCTCCAACGCCTCCAGCAGGCCGCTTCGGCTGTGCTGTGCTGTGCTGTGTCAGGGGACCAAGGCGACCCCCAAACACCCACCACCTGGGAGAGTGCAGCTGGCGCTTCCAAGCACACAGCCCAGTCGGGGAAGATAGACACACGGGGCCAGACCCCGCAAATACAGACTGCTGCTTAGCACACGCAGTCTCCCACTCCAATCAGCTGCCTGTTGCTTGCACTGAGGGTTAGTGGATGGCCACACTTTCTAAAACTGAACACCTCTCCCTACTATACATGCACACACATGGGCTGTGCAGAAACCGGTGCCAACATTCCTGTGTACCCACTGCCACACCACACTCTCTGCCATGCCCACAGGCACACTCCTGCGGCAAACACAGCTATCTTCTCTGCCTGTCTGTCCACCTGTCACCTACCCTTCCACCCGCCCACCTGTATGTCTACCTCACAACTGATTCCCAGTTCCTAAATGTACAAATGCACAAGCTTATCCACATCCCCACATGCCACAAACTCTGTACCCCCAGATCTCTTTCACACATCGGCTGCATCCCCCAAAGCTTATGCATATTATAACTTTCATGGGGGTGCACTGATCAGGGGAGCAGGACTACTCAGGGGACCCCCTCAGGATAAACCCTTCAGCTCTGGTGAGCAGTAGTATGTCAGCATTTCTGTGGCTAAAGGGTAAGGAGGAGAGGACCGAATCCCTGGTCGCCAGCACCTGTGCAAACAAGGCGATACAGTGCACCCAGATGACCCAACATGGCAGCCATTTCCAAAAGAATGTCCACCTGCCAGAAGTGTGTGTCAGGTTGTGCTCGGAGAGGGAAAATGCACCAGCTGGGTTTGCTTTAGGCTTCCAAAGACAGCACCTAGAGACGCATCCGCCTCTTCTCGCTTCACTCTCTGCTGACTGCCCTGCGGCCCGCCCCTTGGCCTCGGCCCCTCCAGGCTCATCCTCTAGCCTCCTCACCTCCTCACTCTGGCTTTTCCTCACTCTCCTAGCACTTGCTCCGTTTCATGGCTTAGGGACTCACAAACCCCGAATTTCCAGCTCTGGCGTCTCATGCCCAAGTGTCATTCCCGCTCTGCAATGTCTCAGGTCTCTTCAATTCTGCGACATCCTGATTCCACTTTTGAGGTCTTGGCCCTGTACCTCCCACCCCTCTCCGGCACCAAGCACTCATCTCTCGGTGGTCAGCACAGGCCTTGCTCTTGACCGACATTTCTTGAGCTACGACTCTAGATCCCCCATTGCCAGGGGATCAAGTCCAAGCCTCCCGTGAAAGTCCAGCTGAAGTTTGGCTGTGCCTCCCTCCCAACTTCTTTCCTGCAACAACCCCGGGCTCCAGCCACCCCCAATTTCTTCCCATTTTCCCACGAGGCCACATGTCTGCACATTTTAGTTCTTGAAGCCCAACACACCCTTCCCACAGACAGCCACCTAAGCAGGTGGTTTTGAGACCCAAACTGTTATGTCTCTCTGTGTCAACCACAGGACAACACAGGCATCCTTTTTTGTGCCAGGTTTGGGCGTGTATGTGCTGTCATCTTCTCACCAACCCAACCTATACCGTAACCACATTTTCGTATCTGCCTTCTGACAGGTCTTTGAAAATATGCAAGAGCAGGCCTGGTGCAATAGCATAGCAGTTAGAGTCATTGCCTTGAAAGCGCCAGGATCCCATATGGGCACTGGTTCTAATCCCGGCAGCTCCACTTCCCATCCAGCTCCCTGCTTGTGGCCTGGGAAAGCAGTGCAGGCCCAAAGTCTTGGGACCCTGTACCCACATGGGAGACCAGCAGGAAGTTCCTGGCTCCTGGCTTCGGATCGGCACAGCACCGGCTGTTGCGGTCACTTGGGGAGTGAACCATTGGGTGGAAGATCTTCCTCTCTGTCTCCTCCTCTCTGTATATTTGCCTTCCCAATAAAAATAAATAAATCTTTAAAAAAAAAAAAAAGAAAATATCCATGAGCTAGGCCAGTGCCTCATTCAAGTCTCCATAATCCAGCTATTCACACAGCTCCTGGCTCAGAAGAAGGCGTCCCTGTGTCTGTTCGATGAAAAACAGTACTTGCCAGGCACTGGGAACGAGAGGCGTGCCTGCCCTTCATGCACAAGGTCTCGTCCACACGCCATGGCCCCCTTATCAGTGGACAGTACCGTTAATCCTAGGCACAGATGAGGAAAACAGGAGATACCTGCGTCCCACAACCAAAGTCACTGGGTTTGATTCTAGGCTCTAGCTCCAAATTCCAGCTTTCTACTAAACGCAAACCCTCAGAGGCAGCAGTGATGGCGCAAGTAACTGGATCCCTGCCACCCACGTGGGAGCCTGGGACTGAACTCCTGGCTCCTGGCTCCAACCCTGGACCTAGCCAGTGTGGGCATCGGGGGAGCCGAGTGAGAGCAGACATAAGCTCTTTCTCTGTTTCAAAAAACCAGAAGAGATGGGCCCGGTGCGGTGGCGCAGTGGTTAAGGTCCTCGCCTTGCACGCCCAGGAACCCATATGGGCACCAGTTCTAATCCTGGCAGACCCGCTTCCCTTCCAGCTCCCTGCCTGTGGCCTGGAAAAGCAGTTGAGGACGGCCCAAAGCTTTGGTACCCTGCACCCGCGTGGGAGACCCAGAAGAGGCTCCTGGCTTCGGATCAGCATAGCATTGGCCATTGCGCTCACTTGGGGAGTGAATCATCGGACGGAAGATCTTCCTCTCTGTCTCTCCTCTCTGTATATCGCGAGTGAATCATCGGATGGAAGATCTTCCTCTCTGTCTCTCCTCTCTGTATATCTGCCTTTCCAATAAAAAAATAATAAAAAAATAAATCTTTAAAAAAAAAAAAAAACAGAAGAGAGGAGCCGGCATCATGGTGTTAACAGATTCAGCCACTGCCTGCAATGTTGGGTGCTGGTTCAAGTCCTGGATGCTCCACATGTAATACAACTCCCTGCTAGTGCACCTGGGAAAACAGTAGAAGATGGTCCAAATCGCTGGGCTTCTGCACCCTTGTGGGAGACCTAGAAGACCCTCCTGGCTTCTGACTTCCCCTAGGCCAGCCAGCCCCAGCCACTGTGGTCATTTGGGGAGTGAGCCAGCTGACAAAATATTATTCTCTCTGTCCCCCGAGCCCTTTTTACTCTGTAACTCTTTAAAACAAAGTAAATCTTTTTTTTTTTTTTTTTTAATGCAAGGAACCTGGCCCAGCGAGGTAATTCAGTGGCTAAATCCTCACTTTACACTGAGATTCCATATGCACGCTGGTTCGCCGGCTGCTCCCCTTCCCATGCAGCTCCCTGCCTGTGGCCTGGGAAAGCAGTGGAGGACAGCCCAAAGCCCTGGGACCCTGCACCCACATGGGAGACCCAGAAGAAGCTCCTGATTCCTGACTTCAGCTCAGCATCTGCTCTTACGGCCTTTTGGGGAATGAACCAGTGGCTGGAACTTCTCTTAATCTCTCTGTAATTCTGCCCTTCAAATAAAAATAAATTGTTGAGATTTGCTAATTGTAGAGATTTTCCCCCGAACCAGACCACCAGAAGCCCAAGGGACCCTGAATCTCAGACGTTCTGAGCACACTGACAAAGCGTGCCTGGAGAGGTGTGAGGCGTCTTCACTGCCATTTCCTTTTTTCAGTGCTTGTGCCTGAATGTATCTGAGTACAAACCAAGTTCTGTCAGATTCTGTTTGTTTACCAGTATTGGTTGCTGCATCTCATGTTTGCTTATCCTGCTGCCTGAGACCTGGTGAGTGTTTTCCAAATCCCTTGTGATCTATTGTTAGGGCAGTCTGAACGCTATTGTTTAGTTAACTAGTAACTTTCATCTGTCAGCTTGCCCTGCAAAAACATCATGGCATAAGTTGCCCAGTAAGATTCAATAACGTGTGCATTGGCTCAACTCGCCTTTGCAGCCCCTGATTCTCAAATTCTTCTCTGTGTGGCCATCACACCTCGAGACCCGGTCCCACCAGGGGGACCTCCAGGAATAAATAAATCTTTTTTTTAAAAAAAAAGTCAAAGTTACAGAGAAAGGAAGAAACACAGAGGCAGCTTCCATGTGCTGGTTCACTCCCGAAATGTCTGTGAAAGCTGAAGCTAAATCAGGCAGAACTCAGAAACCAAGAGCTTCATCAAGGTTCTCCTTGACTGACAGGGTCAAGTTCTTGAGCCATCTACCACTGCTTTTCCCAGGCCACTAACAGAGAGGGTTGAGTTATAAGTGGAACAGCCAGGATATGAACTGCTGCCCAAAGGGGAGGCTGTGTAACAGGCAACAGCTCTATCCACTATGCCACAAAACCAGCCCTTATGGATTTAACTTTACTCCCAGAAAGTACAACCCACTTGGTAGGCACACCATGCCCTCACCCACTCAATTCAAATCCCCTTTCCACCCTGCAAGCCTGTCCTTTGCTTTCCGTCCCTGTAACTAGGAGCCATCCTTCAAAACATAGCCAAATTCCACCTCCTCGCTGAGAGGTTCCCTGGCCATTAACGTTCATGACCACAGTAGCATTTCTTAATCACTTGAAACTCTACCTGGCTCATTTATAGAGGATTCCATACACTAAGTCATTCAATCGTTATGTTACTACCTCCACTTTACAAAACGAGCCATTGAAGGACAATGTGAATAAAGACATCGCCAAGTTCACACAGCTAGTCATCAACAAAGCTTGAATTCAAAGCTGAACAGCCCCATTATCTCTTTTTTCAAGATTTATTTATTTTTATTGGAAAGTCAGATATACAGAGAGAAGGAAAGACAGAGAGGAAGATCTTCCATCTACTGGTTCACTCCACAAGTGGCTGCAACAGCCAGAACTCAGCCAATCTGAAGCCAGGAGCCAGGAGCTTCTTCCCATATGGGTGCAGGGTCCCAAGGCTTTGGGCCATCCAGGACTGCTTTCCCAGGCCACAAGCAGGGAGCTGGATGGGAAGTGGAGCATCCAAGACAGAAACCAGCACCCATTTGGAATCCCAGTGCATGCAAGGCAAGGACTTTAGTCACTAGGCTACCGTGCTGGGCCCCTAATAAGTTTAAAACTGCTGTTTTCTGGGACTGACACCATGGTTCAACAGGCTAATCCTCCACCTTCAAGCATTCGTAATGCATCCCTTATGGATGCTGGTTCACATCTCAGCTGCTCCGTTTGCAATCCAGTTTCCTGCTTATGGCCTGGAAAAGTAACAAAGGATGGTCCAAGTGCTTGGGCCCGGCACATACATGGGAGACCAGGAAGAGGCTCCTGGCTTTGGATTAGCTCAGCTCCAGCCACTGTGGCCATTTGGGGAGTCAACAAGTGGATGGAAAATTTTTCCCTCTCTGTCTCTCCTTCTCTCTATAAATCTGCCTTTCCAATAAGAATAAGTAAATCTTTTTAAAAAATACTGCTTTCTCAAAAAAAGAGCCTCTTAGGCCCCATCAATCACTCAATGCTAGCGACCGTGATTCTAATATGCTTGGCAATGCTGATCTCCAAGTTCACAAAATCCAAACCAGAGCCAGGAGTGTGCCAGTCATTGCTTGCCATCTCCTCCTCAGGGGGAAGCTGACATAATGACTGCACGGTAGAGCAGGCAGGCATTATACCAGACAGGACCCCACCTTAGCAAAGCAGCACCGCAGCAGTCCCTGATAAGGAACCAGGAGCTCCTCAGTCATCCGCGACAAGCCAAGTCCCATCCCAGAGGCTGTGCTTGGAGTGACAGAGGGGCTGAGTCCTGTTGGAAAAAGGTCCCCGCAGAGATGTGTGGCAGCTTTCCAGGGGGTGATTCTCTCAAGCCCTGGAGGATTCCAGGGACCCCCAAGGACTCCTGTCCCTGTCCCACTTCCATTCCCCTCTCTGTGCTAAGATGGCAGACCAACAAACTCAAGCAAGCCTCTACACAGGCTGTCTTAAGAGAGGAGCTGTAGGGCCCGGTGCCGTGGCGTAGCGGCTGAGGTCCTTGCCTTGAACGCACCGGGATCCCATATGGGCACCAGTTCTAATCCTGGCAGCTCCACTTCCCATCCAGCTCTCTGCTTGTGGCCTGGGAAAGCAGTCCTGGATGGCCCAATGCTTTGGGACCCTGCACCCATGTGGGAGACCTGAAGGAAGTTCCTGGCTCCTGACTCTGGATCGGCACAGCACCGGCTGTTGCGATCATGTGGGGAGTGAATCATCGGATGGAAGATCTTCCTCTCTATCTCTCCTCCTCTCTGTATATTCACCTTCCCAATAAAAATAAATCAATCTTTAAAAAAGAAAGAGAGATGGGCCCGGCACGGTGGCGCAAGTGGTTAAAGGTCCTCGCCTTGCACACCCGGGATCCCATATGGGCACTGGTTCTGATCCCGGCAGACCCACTTCCCTTCCAGCTCCCTGCCTGTGGCCCGGGAAAGCAGTTGAGGACGGCCCAAAGCTTTGGGACCCTGCACCCGCGTGGGAGACCCGGAAGAGGCTCCTGGCTTCGGAGCGACATAGCACCGGCCGTTGCGCTCACTTGGGGAGTGAATCATCGGACGGAAGATCTTCCTCTCTGTCTCTCCTCTCTGTATATCCGCCTTTCCAATAAAAAAAAATAATAAAAAAAAAATCTTAAAAAAAAAAAAGAGAGAGGGAGAGAGACAAGCTGTAGCCCAGGGCATTGAGGGTGGTCACTGGTTTCTGATGAAACACCCCCAATCCCTAGGAAGCCCCAATGACCAAACTCAGGCGGTCAGTAGACAGCTGTCCTTTCTGGAGGCAGGTGGGGCACTGAGCAGTGTCAGTTCGGGGCTCAGACCCCAGCTCTCGCCTCTCTGAGCCCCCCGGATACTGTCCAGGAAAAGGAGAGTTAGCATTATGTGGTCATCCCAAGGATTAAAAGACAGAAACATCCTGGAGCCTGTGCAGTAACTCAACAGCCTAATCCTCCACCTGCAAGCACCAGTATCCTATATCAGGCCCAGTTCTAGTTTGGAATGTTCCATTTTTTTTTTTAATTTGTTTAGTTTTATTGTAAAGGCAGATCAGGTTTATGGAGAGGAGAGATAGGGAGAGAAAGATCTTTCATTAATAATAAAATAAATCTTTAAAAAAAAAAAAAAGCAAAGAAACATCCAAGATTGTAGCCATGGCCAGAGGTGTAAGCTCTCCCTCTGGTCTCCCTTGCCCGGGATCTGATTCTCTGTGTTGTAGATGCTCCATGGCTGGCCCTCTTACCTCTGCCCTCAGTCTCATCCTTCCTCCAGCTCAGCTCCCTGGATGCTCCATCTACAGACCCCCCCCCATGCTCAGCACTTTGGCTCACATGTCCAGGATCCTGGACATCTGTGTGGAAGGACACCCAGGGCCCCCAAAATCCCCAGGGCGTCCCAGAAGCCATGTATGTGGTTCCAAACCCATCCCCCATGCCCACCCCTCCCTCCCTCTCAGCCCTTCCAACCCCACAGACCTGAAACCTCACCATCTCTGACTTCCCCTTCCACCCACCCAGATGTCAAGACCCATAGTTTCAAGCTCGGCAACAGATGCCCTCCACCCATGTCAGCTTCCACCAGTGCTCCTTGCCATTCCCTCAAAACAATCATATCTTACCTGAGCTATCTCTCCTGCCGCCTCACTCTGCCTCTTCCTAGAATCCTTACACATGTATCCTCCAGTTCCTTAAACCTACAGCTCTTAACCTTTCTCAGGTACCTGCTCAAAATCCTTCGGCAGCTCTATTTGCCAACGTGCTGTACGCAGTGAGCATCCACTAAGGCCTGTTGGCAGGTTTTAGCTGACTCTCCAAGACCTGGCCTCACCTTGCCTCTCCTGCTCGGTATGCTGTTCTTGGCCGCCCACTTCTTGCTGCCCCTCTGCAGACTTTACCCACATCTCCCCCTCCCCTTCCTTCGTTCTTACCAGTGACCTCCACAGCATGGTCAGCATGGCCTTCCTAGACCCATTCTGGGTCCCCATCCTCGAAATAATAATATAATAATAACAATGACCTCTGATTCACCACTAAATCTGAACTAGACATTCACTGAAATCTTAAACCAACAGATCAGATCAGCATGGTTACATCCATTTCGTAAATAAGGAAAGCCTATGGTTAGGTGTTCACCTGTTGCCACAGTAGCAAAGTCAAGTATAAACCCGGTTGTGAAGCCCAGGGATCCCAGCGGATCACCACGCTGCATGCCCAACTGTACCCCGGGCATACTGTACACTTGACTCGGCTGAATTTTCACAATGACATCTGTGTGTCCCTTACCTGAACCAGTGGGGACCAGAGTGTTTCAGATTTTTTTTTTAATTTTTAAATTATTTACATATTCATCATGAAATCGCTTTGAGACTGGAACCAAAATTTATTATTTTTCCCCCAAATTTCTGATTTTTTTAAAGATTGGTTTTTTTAATACAGAGAGGAGGAGAGACAGAGAAGATCTTCCATGGTTCACTTCCCAAGTGACCGCAACGGCCAGTGCTGTGCTGATCCGAAACCAGCCAGGAACTTCCTCCAGGTCTCCCACATGGGTGCAGGGTCCCAAGGCTTTGGGCCGTCCAGGACTGCATTCCCAGGCCACAGGCAGGGAGCTGGATGGGAAGTGGAGCTGCCAGGAGTAGAACTGGCTCCCATATGGAATCCTGGCACATTCAAGGCGAGGACTTTAGCCGCTAGGCTACCATGCTGGGCCCTTTTTCCCAAATTTAAACACAAAAGCCACGCATGCTCTCTGTACACCTTATACACATTGTATGAGAGTAATTTTACACAAAATTTGACTGAGTTAGGCCAGGTGTCAAATTTCACACCTGGAGTATTTTGGAGTTTCCCCTAAAGATTTTCAACCTGTATTTACTAAACATTTCCTTTGTGCCAGTCACTGCTCAAAGCCCATTATTCGAATTAGCTAATTTAATTCTCATGGCAATTCTAATATCATCCCATTTTACAGATAACGGAAAGAAAGCTGCTGCTCAGGCTGGCTGGGCACAGAACCAGTGTTCTTAAACACACACTGGACTAGCTTCTTCTCTCTGCTTCTTCAACTAAATAACCAACTCCCAGCACGGAGTCTGTCTCTATTTCTGACTCTCCCAGAACCCCAACCCCCGACACACAGCCCATCACAGGAGAGGCTTTGATTACAAACCATCGAATCAAATCACTAATAAATGCTTGAAATACACACAACTCTTGAAATAGGGCGCTGCTGCCCTGCCAGCCTGGGCATGACCACTGATTTCCCATTTTCCTCCCAAGCCAAGTGTGGACCTGCCACTCTGTCTTCGACATCTAAATCCTGTCCCCACCTGGCATGTCCCCTACACACCTGCCCGCTCAGCCTTCCCTTGTCACATCTCAGCCTCTTCGCCACACAGAGATGACACCAGGTCATGGGTTGTTTCTGTTACCCCAGCTTGAACGAAGAATCAACAGTGAGTAGGCAAACCCCCGGCCACTCACACTCAGCTCTGTCTTCAGTCGTGTGTGTGTGTGTGTGTGTGTGTGTGTGTGTGTGTGTGTGTGTGGCCAGGCTCCGCCCCCAGAGGGGAAAAAAGTACAAATTTCCAAGCAGAGAGGCTTTCAGGCAGCGAGCAAGACCAGAGACCAGGAAGCCATGATTCCCCAGGATCCACAAACCCATCTGCACATCAGACATCAGAAAGCAGATTAATGTGTCTTGCATATAAAACTAGAGCAATTTTTCCTAATGTATATTTTATTCACCACGATGCCAAATATAATATCAAAGTCATCTAAAAGCTTTTTGAATTCATAGTAGCTTTGCATCATCTATTTTCACAAAAACAGATATAAAAGTAATAACTCTTCTTTGGAAGGGGTAGCATGACATATTGACTTAAAAAAAGTCCTCAGGGCTGGTGTGGTAGGGTAAGCCTTTGCCTGGGGTGCTGGCATCCCACATGGGCACCAGTTCAAGTCCCAGTCATTCCACTTCCCATCTAGCTCCCTTCTAATGTACTTGGGAAAGCAGTGGAGGATGGTCCTAGATTTTGGGCCCCTGCACCTCAGAGGGAGACCCAGCAGCTCCTGGCTCCTGGCTTTAGATCAGATCAGCTCCAGCAGTTGTGACTGTTTGGGGAGTGAACCAGTGGATGGTAAATTTCTCCCGGTCTCTCCTTTTCTCTTGTAACTCTTCCTTTCCAATAAACATAAATAAATCTTTTTTTTTTTTAAGTCCTCAATTGCAGAAAGTTAGAAGCCACTCAAAGCAGAGAATAATAAAGTGGCTATCATTTCCAGGGAAGCTTAGGAACTCCGGCTGATCCTGGATTCCTCCTCTTCCCACCCCCAGGAACAGTGGGGACTCATGCCTGGCCCCTTTGGCTGGATGAGAATTTACTAGAAGCATGAGTACAGGACATTACAAACTACTGGGAAAACAGAGAACAAATGTATCAATGTTACCTGCCTACTACTCAAGTAACACTTTCCAGAACATCCTCTCCCTCCCCCCGCCCGCCCACGGGGTCCCTGAGATGACATCAAGCGGCCACCTCCATCCACTGGCACTCATGCAGGCTGACAGCAAGGAGAGACACACCCGCCTCCACCACAGACACGGTTCCCACTATCTGAATCAGTGGCCACATGGGTTTGTAACCACCTCCCCTTTGTAATAAACATTTCAAAATCACTTTAAGAACAGCAAATCTCAGAGGGAATGAGGCTGCGGGTGGGGCGAGGGGGGTGAGCCGTGGCGGTGTAGCTCTGCCTGTCTCCTCTGGATGCCAGTTTATCTGTGATTCCCTTGGCCACCCCCAACACACCTCTGAAAATCCACACATCCACCTTTCCCAACACTCGCACAGCCTTACCCCAAGCCTTTATTCCCTCCAATACTTATTAATATCTTCATTCATTCCACACATCTTTATCAAACACCCACAAAGCACCTGATGCTATATTAAGCACAGGGAAGGCAGAAATGAACGAAGACACCTCTCTGTCTCGGGTGACAGACAAAGCACCCCTCTCGTGACGGATCGTGTGTGTATGTCACGTGCACGGGGAACCCTGCTGCCTCAGCTGTCTAACTCTCACTTACTATCTTACTTTGCTTTTCCTTCTTTTCTTACATGAGCTGGTAAGTCTACACACACACACTGCATCAAACACATACACTCAGCCAGAACTCACAGTTCCCAGCACGTAGCTGGAGGACAGGTGTTAACCCAGTGGTGAAGACACCACTTGGGGGCCGGTGCAGTGGTACAATAGGCCAATCCTCCATCTGCAGTGGCACCCATATGCATAACAATTCTTGTCCCATTTGCTTCATTTCCCATCCAGCTCCCACTTAGGGCCTGGAAAAGCAGCCAAGAATGGCTCAAGTCCTTGGTACTCTGTTCCCAAGTGAGAGCCCTGGAATAAGCTCCTGGCTCCCAGCTTTGGACTGTTCCACCTCTGGCCATTGCAGCCATGTGGAGAGTGAATCCGTGGATGGACACGATCTTGCTCATTTCTCTTCCTCACTCTGTAACTGATTTTCCAAGCAAAAGAAAAAAATCTCCTGGGCCCAAGGTGATAGCTCAGTGGCTAGATCCTTGCCTTGCAAACACTGGGATCCCATACGGGTGCCAGCTTATGTCCCATCTGCTCCACTTCCCATCCAGCTCCCTGCTTGTGGCCTAGGAAAGCAGTGGAGGACGGCCCAAGGCTTCAGAGCTGATCCGAAGTCAGGAGCTTCTTCAGGTTCTCCTATGCAGGTGCAGGGACTCAAGGGCCATCCTCCATTGCTCTCCCAAGCTATAAGAAGGGAATTGGATGGGAAGAAGAGCAACTGAGACACGAAGCAGCAACCATATGGGATCCCGGTGCTACAGATAGGTGATAAGCCTGTTGAGCCATCATGCCAGCCCCCAAAAATAAATCTTTAAAAAAACAAACAAACAAAAAAACACACTTGGAACACCTGCATCCCACATCCAGGAGTGCTCAATTCAAATCTCACGCTACTTCCAATTCAGCTTCTGCTGATGTAGACCTGGGAGCAGCAGAGAACAGAGCATGTCGCTGGATTCCCGCCCCGCCCCAGGCTCCCAGGGAGGGCTCAGCCCCGCCGGTCGTGGGCATCCACAGGGTGATCCAGCAGATGGGAAAGCTCTCTTTTTCCTCTCTCTGTCTTTCACATAAAGAAAATTGATTTTTTTAAAAACACCTGATGCACATGTGGCACAGCTCTCTGATATACACAACCATCCCTCACACACACATTTACTCAAACACATCTTAATACACAACTCCACAACCCTCACTCCAAAGCACACCCTTTATTGAATAGCTTGCGGGGTGACTGATGAATGAACGCTTCTCCAGAGAACACACCCAGGCCCAGGTGAGCCAATGACATCCTGACCAGGCGGTGTGCCTCTCCATAGCTCAACCTTCCTACCCCCACCAGTATCCACTTAATCGCCTGGTTCCTATCATTGGCTTAGAAAGGTCCGACTGGGGAGGGAAGCCGCCCCCATGGGAACCCGGAAATTAACTGGTGGTCCTGCAAAGACCCTTCCTGATGTCTCGCCTCAGGGAAGCCTCAGGGAACTCACACTGCCACGTATGTGCCACACACTCGCCCAGCTCCGCGGCATTCCACACAAACACTACTGCTCCCACCGCACCCGGCCCCCCTTTCGTACATAAACTCCACGCCGCTAGATGGCTAGATGTGAGGAGCCCTGCCTGCAGGCAACACACAGACACCCATATCACAGTTTAGGGAGCACCTGAACTCCTCAGAGAAAAGGCGAGAAGGTGCTGGCTGAGCTTAACACACACAATTCCTGAAGAGATTCACAGCCTTGTACAAACAGAACCCCCCCCAAACACACACACACCTTTCCCAAGACACTATCAAAGCTAACGTGTTCATCTTCCACAACTTCCAGGCAAGCGAAGCGATCAAAATGCTCTCCAAAGCCTAGGTGGTCCCCTTTTTTCCCCAGGCCACTCCAGCCAGTGGCCACACACGTCCCCAGGGAGGGAGACAGGTGCATCCCTGCTGAGCCCACCCATACACCTGCTCAAACTCACCCCCAAGCTGAAGGAAGCCCTCCCCGCAGGCACACAGCCAGACCCAAAGGGAAAACGCCTCTTCATGAGCCTCCTTCTCTTTTCCCCAGCAATCCTTGCAGCCCAGGCCCAGACAAGACCCCCATCCCCATCCCTGCTCCATACTCAACCCCCGTCCCAAGCAGCGCGTGGTGACCCCTACCCCAGCCGGCACCAGCCAGGGTCTTGATGTCTGTAAGCAGAAGCCTTCAACCACTGCCTCTCCTGAGGAGAGACCACCAACCCTGTCGCTCCTCGTCAAAACCAAGAGGCCGCCTCAGGCTCTTCCCTGGCGCTCCCTCACTTTCCCCTCACCATCTGTGGAGTCACCCGCCTTTCTCACCTCCACCATCCTCGCGCCTCAGGCCCCACGGCCGCCATCCTGTCAGGGCCCACAGGCAGCAGCCATTTCCCCGCCCTTTCCTACTCAGTCTTCAGACTGCGGCCAGGGCCAATCACTACCCATCCCTTCTAAGCCCCGCCTACGGTCCCGCCCACAGTTTCTCCCAGGACCCACTCACGCTGTGGCACCCCTGCACAGGCCACACCCACCCGCCATCAGCCCCACCCTCGCATCTCTGGTCACGCCCACCGGCCTCCAACCCGCCCCGGGCCTGGAAGTGCTGCAGTTCCACCTGCTCGCTCTCCAACCGCGCACAGGACTCTCACCTTCGCTGCAGAACTTGCCGCCGAAGCCCGTGTGGCTGCAGTCGCAGCCCACCTCGCCGGGTGCCAGCACGGTGCAGAGGCCGCCGTTGGCGCAGGGGTTGCGGGCGGGCGCGCAGAGCGGGTCGGCAGCGGCCCCGCGCAGGCCCTGGCTGCCCAGCAGCGCCGGAGGCCGCTCGCCCAGCTTCAGGTTGGCCAGCAGGCCGCGGAATGGAGGCTCGTACTTGACCGTGCTGAGCGTGAGCGCCGAGAGACGCACGTCCGGCGGGATGCCACCCACGAACAGGTCGCTGGCCACCTGCATCTCGCGCCGCTTGGAGCGCACCTCGGCGGCGCGGGCCTCGCCGTCCACCGCCAGCGCCGTGCGGCGCGCGTCGCGGGTCAGCAGCACCATGTGCCAGCGGTCGTCGGCCACCAGCGTGTCCAGCTGCAGCGTGGCGGGCTCGGCGCACGAGAGCGTGAAGCGCAGCCGCAGGCGCCCGTCCACCACCAGCAGCTCCAGGAAGTCACAGTCGCCGCCGTCGTCCAGGTAGAGCAGCAGCGCGCGCGTGGCGTTGGTGCGCAGGCTGAAGCTGAGCTCGCCACTGCTCGCCGCGCCCGCCCAGCGCGCATAGCGAGCCCACTGCCCCGGGCCGCCTCCGAACTCCAAGCCACCAACGCTCGCCGCCAGCGCCAGCAGCAGCAGCGGCAGCAAGGGTGGCGGTTGCCACCGGCCCCCGGGTGCCATGCCTCCGGTGGCCCCCGCCCCACCCGGCCCCCGGCCCCGCTCAGGCCTCAGAGCCGTGGGCACATGGGGCGGGGAAGGGGGCCGGGCGCCCCCCGCGCCGAGCGGGGCTCCCTCGCGGGCTCACAGTGCCATGGGGCCGGGCCGAGGGGCGCAAGGTGCACGGAAGGCCAGATGCTGGGTTCCCCCTAGGCGGGGACTGCAGAGCGCCCCTCCCCTGCCGTGGGTTCCGATGGAAGACGGGATAGGGAGACCTGCAAGGAAACAGAAGGAAAAGGGTTAATGAGGGACTCTGGCGGATGTCCAAGTGCCCAGCCAGGTAAGAGGTCCGCCCTGACCTAGAGACAGTGTCTCCAAGCAAGAATGGCCACCAGAGACGGACATACGGGGGGCCCAGAGTCGGAGGGGAAAGGACTCTTGGTGGGGGCGTGATTGGCTTGGGATACCGACAGGTAAAGAAAAGCAGCCAGTTGTGATGCCCTGGGCCTGCCCCAAGCCAAGGAGCCAGGCGTCAGGGCCACGGCCAGCTCCCCGGGGGCGGGGCTTGCCTCAGAACTCCGAGCGCAACAGCTTGGGGGGCAAAGCCGCCCCACCGCCATGCCCAGCTCCCACCTCCAGCCACAAGTCTGACTCCCTCATCAGCTCTTAAGGACGGATAATGAAGTTGCTAAATAATTCATTGGGATTAATTAAGTGCCAATTCATCAATGGCCTCACACAGTAGCTGGGCTCAGAAAGGGGGCAAGGAAAAACAGCCAGCCACCAGACTCAAAGACCCAAGCTCCCACCAACCCCTGGGACCCAACTCCAGGTTTCCGATTCGCTCCACAGCGCCCCTTTGTCGGCCCAGCCTCACCGCTCTGCAGCCCAGATCCTGGCTCCTGTCAAGCTAAGTCTCCAGGCCCTGTTCTGGCAGTCTCAGGACTGGTCCCACTACCTGGGCTCTCAGCTCCTCCCCAGGGTGCGCCCCCATCCAGGTCTTGGGGGATCCACCAGGAGGAGGCAAGCAAACTCATTAGCATAAAATTGCCTTTCTGAAATGATTACCCTTGTAACGGGCTGTCAGAGAGCAATTTATACCCCACGCCGGGGAGGGGAATTTGCATCTCGTTAAACTCCAAGTCGTAATTATTTATATCCAACAACCCTCCTGAATATTGCATTGATTTTATTTTGGGGAAGGAGAGAGGGAAAGAGGTGCCGAGAAGCTGGGAGAGAAGCGAGGAGGGGCCGGAGTTGAGGAAAAGACAGGAAAGCTTGAGGAGGGGGAGGTAGGGGTAAGGAAAGGAGGCCGCTCTATCAAGGGAAGCTGGAAGAGCCAGCAAAGGGTGGCCCAGTGGGGAGCGCGGCCAGACGGCAGGGACCATCAGCTCCAACTCCAAGCAGCCCATCTGGGGCATTGTTACAAATGTTATTTTACTGAATGGCTCTGAGAAGTTCTGATTCCCCCACTTGCCCACTGGGGATATCCATGGAGAGAGGGTAGGGAGTTGCCCAAGGTCATAAAACCACTCAGCGGGGAGCCAGATCCCCGTCCCTAGCTGGCCTGACTTGGGTACCACAGGTGCAGCTCAGAGAGTTGGGACCTGGAGGAGGGGGAGGAGCTAAGGGGCAGGGGGCTGGGGCTGAGGGGGAGGGGGATGAGAGAGAAGGGGGAAGAACCAAGGGCAATGTGGGGATTAGCTGGGGTGGCGCTGGGTTGGAGGGACCTGAGTGCTGAAGCAAGTGGGGCAGAAAACGCCTGAGAGGGCCATCTGAGAAGCCACCTACAAGAGATCCCCAAAGTTCAGCCGGCCCCTGTTGGGTCCTTGCACTGGGCTGCTTCTGACCCCTGCCCTCCCACTAATAGCCCCCCAACCTGGGAGACCCACGTCTCGTGCCCCAGCACCTTACCAAGGCAGTGGGCAACAAAGGCCCAGGCATACAACCCCCATTCCCTACAAACACTGTCGGAGTTATATATAGCTTTGCCACTGCCGCTCCTCATTGGGTAATGGAGATAATTAACATGCACGGGCTAATTAGCCAATCAAATTAAATGCAACACCTGCTCCCAGCCTGATTGACGCCCTCACCCCCCAACACACGCGCACCCCCCATACACACCCCAGCTTTCAGGCAGGAAAAGACCAAGCCCTTCTTTTTTTCGAAAGGAGTAGCCAGAGATCCTCTCCTTGTCGCCTGCTGAGGAGGCTCAGCCCAGGGGGTCACCCATGGCCCTCCTTCCGCCCCTGTGGGGTCTCCATCTCCCTCTGGCCTCACCTTTGTCCGCCTCGTTTCAGGCCCTGCCCCAACTCCAGACACTATTTGGGGAGGGAATTAATTAGCTATTGATTTCTTCTGTGGAGGGAATAGACTTGCATGCCACTGACCACTCATCCCCCTGCTAGGGACAGAGTGGGGCCTGTGACCCCCACGCCCCCTCCTCCTGTCATACTCACATCGCCACGCCTGCACAGCAGGCAGAGGGGCTCCTGAGCAGCTTGGGCAGGGGAGGGCTGGGAGGCCATAGCCTGAGAGCCAGCAGGAACGGGACCACTACCTAGTGGGGAGCTGGGAGAGGGGTGTGACAGTCAGGAGGGTGAACACTGCACTGGTTAGGGTGTGGAGAGAGTGGTGGATGCCACCACTGCGTGGCTGAGAATGGCTGTGGGGCCCCAGGCCGACTGCTGGCAGGTCGTTCGGGAAGGAGCGAGGGGAGGGTCTGGGCTGCAGGGCCCCTCCAGCTCATTATTCATTCTCCCCGCAGCCCTAGGCTCTGCAGCAGCACGGACAGCTGGCTTGGTGCCGGTGGGCACAGGGGCTACAGGGCTGGTCAGCCCACCACGGAGCTCTCCCTGGGGACTCTTGGGGCAGCTGGAGGTTCACAGTCAGAAACATCCCCCAAGGGAGCTGTGAGCGGACACCTGGGTCCTCCCCCCCAACCCCGCCCTGTGGTGCCCAGGACACCTGCTGCTCTTTGCCACTCCTTTCCCTGCCCTGTCTTCTTCGCTGCATGCCCACCCCCACCCCCAGCCCGGGTCGCACTCCAGGGTTCCTGCTGACCCAGTCTTCCTCCACTCACTCCCTGACCCCCACCCCAAACTCTTGTGGGGTAGAAGTCCCCCTGGATCCCCAGAGTCCAGACAGTCTGACACACTCCCAGACCCACAGTGTCTCCCCAGCACCCAAGCCTAGTGCAGAGGGTACCCTGCTGCACACTGGCACCAGCACTAGAGCCCCCACCCACCACCCGCCACAGCCCCTGAAGACCCCACCTTCTGCGATTCTGTACCCATTCTGCTGTCTGGCGCCCCCTACCCACAGAGCACCCCTACATGCCTTGTGCCTGGTGCCGCTGGAAGGGGACCAGGACGGGGAGACTAGAGTGGCTGCAGGGCCTCTGTCCCAAACTCTTCCTGGGTCCTTCTGAGCGCAACAACCTCCTCCTTGTCTTCCAGATAATTCTGGGGCTCCCCGCTCTGTGTCAGGCACCAGGCTGCCCCAGCCCCCACCCCCGCCGAGCACTGTTGGACTCTAGAGGAAGCCTTTATCACCCAGTCTTACAGTGAGGAAGCTAACAGCCACAGATGCACTTGCCTAAGGTCACAGTGCCAGTGGAGAAGGTCGGCTGGCCCCTGGGTCTCTGCCTGTTCGTCCTCCTGCACTGCCCACAGGCAGCTGGCAGCAACGGGGGCTCTGGCCTGAAGACAGACGCTTTGTAGCCCACAAAGCTCGAGAGGCAGAAAATGAATCCGAGAGAGGGGCACTAATGACCAAGAATCACCAGAAAAGCAAGGCCATAGATGTCCCCCTTCTGCAAACCACCACACCTGCTAGTCCAGACCTGAAGCTTCCGTGCCTCCTGACCACAGGCCTCCGCACCTGCCACACCAGCCGGCCCCTCCGAGCAGTGGTGAGGTAGTGGGGCAAGTGGCTCCAGGCCCTCCCCAGCTGCGCCCCTGGCCCGCAGGCCTCTCCTGGCATGGTGCCCTCTGTGTCCAGGGCCATACTTCACACCCACGCCAGCCTCCCCGCTCTGGCTCTCCTCTCCTCACGCCAGCAGCCGGCATCCTCTTATGGCAGCTGGGAGTGAGACAACAGCCCGCCCCCCCCCCCCCGTCCCGCCCCAGTGCTGGAGAGGAAGAGCTGCGTTTACACACATTCTGGTGGCCCCAGCAGGCAGCCAGTGGACAGGTGGGAGAAGGGCGTAATATGGGGAGGAGGGCTTAGGGGAGAGGGAAGTGAGAACTTTCAGCTGAACTTAAGGAGTGACTTGCTGACAATCCAGGACATCCCACAGTGTGGAGTAGGCTGCCTTCAGGGTGTGTGTCGGGGGGTGAGTTCCCCGTGTGTGGAGGTGTTCAAGCCATGTAGGATGAGCACTGCTCAGAGGGGTACAGGAAGGGGGCCCAACATCATAAGGAGTGAGGGAGAGACAGCCAACTGAGGTTCCTTCTGGATGCAGATGGGTTGGGTTGGGGGGGTACCCCCTTCATTCCCATCTCACTTTCCTGTTCCTGCCTTCCAGCTGTGAAGCTCTTAGCAGAGCGCAGGGAAAATCCTAGCAGGTCCACACCCAGCCACTGGCACAGCCTCACTGTGTGCAGAGGCAGTGGCTCTGCCACCTGGGCCCTAATGCCAGCTCTGGCTGTGGGGCCTGTGGCAAGGCACTTAGCCCCCCTAGCTTCCAGATGTGGAAGAGGTAACAGCTGCATTGTCAGAGGGAGCAGTCAGACTGTGTGTCAAGCACTTAGTACGGTGCCCGGCAGGGACGAAAGTGTGGACAAGTCTGCGTGTGCCAGCCATGACTTTGAAAACTCCTCACTGGCACCCTCTCACAGTTGACCTAGAGCACACGTGCCCCGTGCTTCCACGAGCCTCATCTGGACTGGATGAGGGCTGTGAGCTCTGCCCAAGGTCACTCAGAACTGGGGCTCAGGTTGAAGTGCAGTGGAACCTATCCGCTCCCCACCCCAAAGTCTTCCATTTGCTGGGTGCCCAGTCCCACCATCCAGTCCCATCCAGAGGGAAGCGAACAGAGATAAGAGGGGCCGAAGACAAACTGCAACTGCACCAACAGGGTTGGGAGAGCGAACGGGTGTGAGCGGGAATGCCTGGGGGTCCCCTGTGTGTATGTGCAGAGAAGCAGGAGCACGGATGAACACGTGGAGGCTGCAGGGGATGAGGCAGGATGCCACTGCAGGTGTGTGGGGTGGAAAGAACCAGTGGGCTGGGAATGGACGTGACAGCCTGACTCCACAGCCCGAGGGCCAGAGCACAGGTGTGGTGGGATGGGAGGGGAGAGCAGGGAGCAGCGGTGGGAGTGTGGCGTGTGCCAAGTGTCCCCCACAGCACAGCTGGGGCACCCCAGCAGTGCCGAGGAGCCAGATGGCTTCTAAGCAGCCTTGTAAGGAAGCAGGAAGTGCCAGCACAGGCTCCTAAAGGTAGTCCTAGCAGGTGTGTGTGTATGTGTGTCTAAGGAAGATGCTCTGTGAGCCTGACAAATACATCAGAAGAAATGAAGTTCACAGGCCAGCCACACAGTAGGTGCACAAGAAATACAGATGTTGTTGGTTTTATCAGCAGCATCACAACCATGTCACCCAGTCGTCCGCACATCCCCACAAGGTAGGTGCGAGGACGCCCCTCCTACAGATGAGACGACTGGGGCTCACAGTGCTTGCCTCCCTGCACCCTGTTAAATGGTGGAGGCGGCAATGCAACCGCTTTGTCAGTGATAATGAGGCACCAGGAAATGTGTGCTGGACTATCCGTGAATGAGCCTCCAAGAGCCCACAGGCCTGTGGGGGTGGCAGAGCTGGGCAGGGGAGACACACCGACAGATGGAGCAGGAGCGTAGGTGGTGCACGGCGCGGGGAGGACCCATCCGGGACATCCCCACAGGGGCTGGGCTTGAGATCTTGGAATGAATGCACCCGGGTGTCTGTGCTGCCAACACGAGCCTGCGAGTGAAGATTAATACCAGGGAAAGGGGAGTCAAGGCGTGGGGGCGGGGCTGTGTGCACCTGCAAATTAAAAGGTGGCCAAGGGAGATCAAGTGTGACTGAGCCCAGATGGGGCCACAGTCCTGATTTGGGGGAGGAGGTTGGAGGGTTTCTGAGGATACCAAAGTAAGAGACACAGAGAATGGAAGTGGGAGAGAGGACTAGGCATGAGACAAGGAATGAAGGAGGCTATGTCAGCGTGCACATGTGTGCCGCCAGCGTGCATGCACACGCAAAGGCTGAGGGTGCAGGCAAGCACATGCTACTTCAGGATGGGTGGCAAGGGGGCAGTGGCTAGGTGCCCTGGGGAAAGAGTCTGTGCATGCAGTTGTATGCCTGGGGTGGAGGGTGGGGGTGCCGGAGAGTGAAGCAGCAGGGACACAGGTATGTCAGCCTGGGGAGGGAATGCGTGAAGAGGGGGCTGTAGCGGTGAGGCTGAGGGCTTGCAGCGCCCTGTGGGGGCTCTGGGGGCAGGCAGCGGCCACGACCAGAGTGTGTGCTGTGTTCATGGAAGGAGGAAGCAATCCTGAGCAGGCAGGGGTGTGGCAGTCTCTGTGGGCGGGGCACATGGGCCGTGGACTGTGTATGCGAGTGTGTGTGCCTGTGGAGGTGTGTGTCTAGGTGGGTGCCGCTGAGCAGGTAGATCCATGTCAGATGTCTGTGTCACTGGCAAGGATGGGACAGAGCAGTTAGACCAGGATGCAGACTGAGAGCCTGGCAGGGAAGCCAGGTCCCCCAGAACTCCAGAGGAATCCTGCCCCTCCTCTCTGGCGTCCCTCATGCAGGGATTGGGCCCAGGCCTGGGCTCCTGGAGAGAACTGGCAGCCTCTGCCAGCCGGTCAGTCCCGCCCACCTGGGGGGAATCTCAGGACAGTTGGAGTCTGAGAAGACTTCCCCTAGTGGGCAGGAAGCCCCTAGCAGGTCCCCTCTCCCTGCTCCTTCCCCTCCTCCCACATGCACACGCACACCCAGAGTGGGGAAAGGTAGGGAATGGAGAGGGTCCGGTGCAGCCCCAGATCTGTCCAGCATTCCTTAGAGCCACTCCTGGGGACAGGAGGAGTTAGGGACCCCAGAGGCTAAGACCCATCAAACTGAAGGCTCCATTCAGCTAAGAGCCCAGCCAGTGCCCCTCCTCTCTGTCTCCCTTCTCCCTCCTTGTCTGGCAAAGACAGAGAATGCAAACCCCCAAAGGTTCTGCCCACCTGGGAGACAGGTGGGCGAGAGGATGGAGCTGGGCTGCATGGGAGGTCCTGGCCCGGCCCACCTCCCAAGGCAGGCAAAGATGGAGGGCGGGAGGTGTCAGTGTACGGAAGCCCCAGAGGCAGCACAGAGGATGGGGAGACGCAGCCCCCAGGATGCATGCCATCACCCAGGGTCCACACAGCCTCTGTCGGCACTCCAGACACTCCTTGGTGCTTCCACGAGGCACCCAATGCCCTCTTCCAGGACCCAGCAGGGGCATGAGAGGACAGGAGGTGACAGGCCCTCACACCTCCCTAGAGTCCCTTTTACCTCCAGTAGCCCCCCCTCCACCACCACCATCCCCTCACCCCGGCCAAGGAGTCAGGAGCTTGTGCCCCAACCCACAGAGCCCATGGGCATAAGGACCAGCCCCTTCCTCCCAGGCAAGGCTTGGGGGAAGCCGGTCCAGGGCCCTGCAGCTTCCTCTCTGCCTGCAGCACGCCCTGACCAGCACCGTGTCGCCAACCACCCCCGAACACACACACACCACACCTCTGCCCCAAACCCCCTCCCCCGGATTTCCCAGGCTCCCTCCGTCTTCATCCCAGCCTCCCTCCACCCCGACCCCGCAGGCTCCCTCTGCTCTCCGGCCCCCATCTTGCCCAGCTCCCTACCTCACAGATCCATCTCTGTCTCCAGCCCCTGGGCATCCTCCCCTCGCTGCTTCCCTCTAACCTCCCCTTCCCTGGGCTCCCCTCCCCCAGGGAAGCCTGATGCTCGGCCCTTGGCCTGGCCCCTGCTCCTCTCCTCTCCTCTCCACTCCTTTCCTCGCCTGCCTCCTCTTCTCTTCCTCCCACGAAGCCCAGTTCCTCGCAGGTCTCTCTCCCTCGCGGACCCTCCCTCGCACCACAGCTCCCCAGACCTTCGGTCCAGCACATCTGGCAGCCCCCACCCTGGGGTGGGGAGCGAGCACAAACTGGGGACCTCCTTCAGTGCTCCCCTCACAGCCCTCCGGATGCCCCTCCTTCTCTCCATCCCTTCCCCCCAACGACCCTCCCTCCCTTCGCCCCAGCTCAGGACTAATGCCCCTTCCACAGGGAGCCTCGACCACCCACCCACTGCCCGCCCCTCAGCCCCTTCACCTCTTGCTGTCACCCAGCCAGCCCTTTCACCACGGCGCCCCCCCCCCCGCAAACCTTCCTGCCTCCCCCGCCCCTCCGATCCGCTCCCCTCCCCCGATCGGCTCCCGCCCCCCGCCCGTCTCCGCCGCAGCCCCCCTTCTCCCATACCTGGTTCTGGAGGCGTCAGGAGCTGGAGGGTAGAGAATAGGAGCCGCAGGGCCGTCCCGTCTCCGGCGGGTTGGCAGAGCCGGGGCCAGCGGCGGCGGCGGCCGCCTCGCGCCTCTCTCGTTCCCCGCCGCGTCCCCGCCCGCCCCGCTGCGGTGCCGCTCCGAGGAGGATGCTCCGCGCGAGTCAGGGCGGCTGCTCCCGCCGCCGCATCCCTGCAACACCGACTGACGGCAGCATCAGCACCAGCGCCCGCCCCCCGCACGCGCGCATTGGGCCACGCGGCGCTAACGGGCGAGCGGCGCCGCCAATGGGAAGGCGCACAGGCCGCCAGCCCAGCGGCTCCCCGGGTCCTCCTCCCTCTCCCGTGCGAAACCCAGGCGTCCGGGCCGCGGGGCATGGAGCTCCTTCCCCGCCTCCCCAGGGCCGTGAGCCCCGTCGCCCCGACTCTCCAACCAGGCCCAGGCCGCCGCCACCCCAGCCTCGGGGTCTTCTCCCGGAACCCAAGCGCCTTAGCCCGTCGCCCATCAGATCGGGGCCCTGACTCCCGCACCACCTCCCTCCCGCCCCGGTGGCGGGTCCGTGTGGCAGCGCCCAGGGCTAGGACAAACCATGGCAGAGGCTGTGCGCTCAGACCTGGGGCTCCGAGGGAGCAGGACTGGTGTGTGGGGGGGGCGCAGTGCCCTCTGCTGGTTGCGCCCCGGAGCCGGCTTGGGCTTAGAGGAGGCTGAGTAACAAGACCCCCACACACACCCGTCTCACTGCTGGGGGGCGATCGGGGGCGGGCTTTTCCCAGGCCTCCAGTCCCGAGCAGAGCTAGGGCTTTGCTGGGGGAAAGACCAATGGGACTGACCTGGGAGCTTGAGGCTTCCCAACCATACCCCGTGGGAATCCAGGTTTGTAGTCAGCCTGCCACCTGTAGTAACCCTGGGCTGGGGTAGGAGTAGATTTGGGGATGGGTTGCAGCTGCATGCGTGGTCGCTGAGAGAAGCTAGCAGCAGCCCCTTCCTGTGTTCTCTTCACTGTGTAGGATGAGGGTACAGCTCTTCTTGGTAGGGGTGTGTGTGGGGGAGGGCACCCTTTCACTCCCTCAGCAAGGTGCACCCCACACCAACCTACAAAGTTGGCCACTGGGCTTCTGAAGGAGGCAGGGTGTGTGTGGAGGGGTGGGGTGGTGGCACGGGGTGCCAGGGTATTCTGCTGGCTTCCTCCCGGCCCCTCTCTCCCACTACAGGGTCTGGGATCTGCACAGCTGTTGGGAGCTGGCTTTTCCTCAGCAAGAGGCAATAGGTGGGGACGTGTCTGTTTGACCACGCGTGTGCGCACGAGGACACCCACGCACAGCCATGCACAGCTCTGCATGTCCCCCAGAGGGACACCCAGAAATGTCCCCACTGTGGTAGGACACCCATAGGAAGACCCAAGAACACATATACACAACTTGTGCACACAGGATCAAGTCTGGCACCCGCCCCAGAGGCCCTGCCCAGGGTGGTCAGTCACCAAGGGCAGAAACACAGCTGTTCTCTGCCCCACCCCCAGCCCCGGGGAGCAAGGATTCCTTCCCCAGTATGTGACGGGGTGCCTGGAGGGAGCCAGGTGGCAGGGACTGAGAAGGGGGGACCACAAACCAGGTGCTGGACTAGGGGCTCACACTGACCTTGAAGAGACCATCCCCACAAAGGCCACTGGAGGAGCCAAAGAATCGGAATTGCTGAGTCAGGGCCTGTGGACATGAAACTGCCTCGCTGGCCTACCACCCCCACCCCAGCCCGCTGCCCTGCCCACCCCCTACCGCGCCTCTTCTCACTGCCTACACACACACCGACTGTCCATCCAAGTGCCAGCACGCAGGCAGGCAGACACAGGTGCAGTGACTCAAAGAGACTTACTCAGGCATGCCCTGGGATTGCACAAGGTGTGGGGATGCACCTGCTTCCGGCCCCACCCCCAGCTTTGCCCATCAAGGGCAGGAAGGTCACCTAGCAGGTGCTGCCCCTCCCCCAGCCCCTGTCAGGTCCAAGGTTCAGACCCCTGATGCAGCTGAAACCTCCCCCTTAGAGAGACCCCCGACCCCATGCACAGGGGCACCCACCCACTGGAGACACTGGAGTGACGAGCTGAATACCTTCCCTTCTGCCATGTGCACACACAGTATGCGTGTCTGTGCACAGACATGCACGTACCACACAGGTGAAGCTCACTCGGGCAACCATGAAAAGGCAGTCACATGCCAGCTGGGGCAGTCCTGGACACACACATCCAGGGAGAAGCCAGGCTGGGGCGGCGGGGGCAGGGGGCCGTGGGGCCGGGAGCCGACTGACCGGGCTGCAGGCAGGGACAGAGGCAGTGCGGGAGGCGGGCCGTGCAGGAGCAAGCTGCTCTTCACAACACAATCGCCGTCTGTTGTTATAGCAACTCAGCCCCCAAATCATGAAATGGATATTACAGCCTCAAGAGGGGGAAGGGCAGGAGGGGGCTGAGGACCAGAGGGGCACAGCAGGGAACCCACTGAGGGGACAGGCCTGGGGAAGCCACGAGGGGGACCAGCTGCAGTTGATACCTCATTGGGAGCAGAGCTGGGGGCCATCCGAAACAAGAACTGGGGGGCTGAGGGAGTGGGGTCCGGGCTGAGCTGGACAGGTGCTGCTTTTATGTGGATCTGAGGCCACTGACGGGTATTGTAGAATCTATGCTTTCTAGGGAGGAGCTGGGGTGCCCTGGTCTCCACCTTTGCAGGACAAGCCCATAGCTGCTGTGGACAGTCCCGGGCTTGGGACGCACCCCTCTTCTGGCCCCCCACTTCTCAGAGCTGGGTCCTTCAGAACCTTTAGGGGACTCCCAGCCCAGCTTCTCCAATCAGCCAAGCTTTTCAAAACAGCCTCAGCCTTCTCCAGGTAGCGGTGACACCCCCACACACACCTCGCCATAGGAAAGAGCAAGCAGGGCTGGGAGGGGCAGCCAGAGGCTCAGAGCTGGATCGATAACTACTTCCCCTGGAAGTCCTATCCTTCCGGCTGGCAGCAGCCTCGGGCCAGGCGGTTGTGAGGTCCCAGAGCACAGCACCCCCTGCCTGAGGTGTCCAGGCCTCCCTCCCTACCTCCCTGCCCTGGAGATCAGCACCCAGGCTGCCCCCACTCCCAGCACCCCAGAGCTCCAGCCAGGAGCACCCCATCGCTGGAAGTTCAGAGTTCACACGTCAAGGCAGCTCTGTTTATGCACGGCCATGGGGCCCAACAAAGCTGGGGTACAGTCTCATACCAGGTTCAAGTTCCACATCCTCAAGCTTCTGGATTCTTCAAGACTCTAGACCTTCGAACAGGTCCCTGGTTCTAAGCTTCCATCTCCCGAGGTTCCAGACACACACAATTCCAGATCTTCCCGTTCCCAAGACAGAAGTCCCTGCGAGTGCCTTCCCTCCTCCTCCCACCACTACCGGCCCCAGGATTCTAGATTCTGAGGGTCCAGGTTAGTTACAGGGGCCGTTTTATTCCATCTGGAAAAAAATTGCAAATATTCACAAGAGTCTATACAATCTTAGGGACACCAGCCCTAGCCATGGCCCTCCTGGGTCGGTCGGTTGGTCGGTCAGTCGCATGCCACCCTCACACCCTAGTCCCACCCCCAACCCTCTCCCCAGGCTCCCTGCTCTGCTTCAATATGATCTCATCTCCAAGGCAGGATCAAGTCCGGATCCAGTCACAGCTGGGAAGAGAAAAAACAAAGGAGGTAAGAAAGATATCTACTGCCCCCAGCCCGGCAGGAGCCCACCACCCCAACATTCCACCCCAGCCCCCCAACTATGGCAGGATTCATCAGCCTTGAGAGGACTCACCAGCTGTCACAAGTGGATGTCAAAAACTCCGTCCTCCACCGCCTGCACCTCCTCCTCCTGGATCTCTATGAGGGTTTGGGGGGCATGAAGGGGGCAGGGTGATCACAGAGCCCACCCTAGGACCTGGGACCTCGGCATCTCTCCCTGCTCCTGCTCATGGAGGGTATCCTCCAATCTGGAAGCTGACCCCCAAAGCTCAGTTCCCCCGAATGACCTAAATGAGCTGAATGAGGCTTTTCTGACCAGTTTTTATTTTGCCTTTTTTTTTTTTTGGCAGTAATGTGTTTCGCTGGCATCTGTGTGGGCATTTCACCTCCTTGACCCCCAGCACTTTCAGAAGGCCCAATGCAAATGGGTTTTTTGTTTTTTTGCTTGTTTTCTCTCTGCCTCTTTTCTATTTTGGAGGCCCCCTCCGCCCCAGGTCTGCCTCTATTTTTGAAGTCTTACTGCAACCCAAACGGTTGTGGTCAACTGCCTTACCCCTAGTTTCACACAATCATTCAGACCCTTCTCGGCAAAACTGTCAGCTGGTACATGGCCAGGCAGCAAACTGATCAAACACTGGCAGAGACCATCCTTCGCTGCCCGAGGGCGGCCCACCCGCCCGCCTGCCCGAGAGGTTAGCAGGGCTCACGGGGCTCAGAGTTCCCGGATGCACTGCCGATCCCTCTCACAAAGTGAGAGCATGGCTGCAATCGCCAAGCCTCTTTGGCCTCGCATTTCCTCAGGAACAAGGGTCGCTCTCCAGCCTCGTCCAGGGCCCATGAACACTGTGTTACCTGTCCTAGCCATCACTGTTCCTGCACCTGGACGAGTTCCCTCTCTGTGGGGTGGGTGGTCCCGCCACGCCCCCTCCCTCCTCGGCTCCAGGCACACAGCTGTCCCCCATGCCATCTTACCTGGAGGCCTGGAGCCTCGCCTGCCAGGTCGGGGCAGGGAGAAGCTGAAGGCACGATGGTGGCTGTGCGTGGGTGAGGGTGAGGGCGCAGAGCCCTCCACACTCACGCTCTGGGCCCGGCGCCGACACTCCACCGACAAGCGGTCCTTACACTGCTTGTGGCAGTTCACACCACAGGCTGGAAGCGGGCAGACAGGGCACCCCGGGGCCAGCCAGGGGGGGAGACGGGTGGCATCGGTTAGCACACCTTCCAGGCCAGCCTGCATCCCACGCTTCTCCCCAAATTGCTTGCAACGCAGTCAGTCTCTGCCCGTTCCAGGGCTTTCTGTGCCTGGGCAAGCTGCCTTACCAAAATAAACACCCCCTAGGAGGCTAGCCCAGGCACCTTCATTGGTCTCCTTTTCCAAGGGGCACACTTGCTTGGTCGTCGCCCCACCTCACAAGTAAGAATCCCCACCCACAAAGTAAGCCAGCCTGGCGGGGGGTGGGGGGGAGCCTGCATGTCTGGCATCTCACCTCGGCATTTGAGGCCCTGCTTGTAGATACCCAGGATCTGCAACAGAGAAGGGGGCCGTACTGGTGGGCGGTGTTGGGATTTAGGGGTAACAGTTCTACCTCTTCCGGACAGAGGGGCTTCGGAGTCTTAGAACCCAACTCAGGGTCACACTGAAGGGCAGGTGGAAATTACAAAATCTGCTGGGCGGTGGCCGCTCCAGCAGGGGCGGGGCCTAGGGAGGAGGGGCGTGACCGAGACATCGGGGCGTGGCCAACTCTGGGAGTGGGCGCGTCCAGTCTGCGGAGGGCGGGGCACGGTGTCGGATGGGCGGGACCAGGCCCGCAGGTGGCGGGGTCAGACCTGAGGTGGGTGGGCCCGGGCCATGGTCTGAGATGCGCGGGGCCAGCGGCGCGCAGGGAAGGAAGCTCACCAGGGCTTTGCAGTGGCGGCAGGCGACCGGGCGTAAGGAGTTGCTCTCCTGGAAGTTGTGCACGAAGCCCATGCGGCCGCCCAGCACTGAGCTGGAGCGCAGGAAGTAGGAGATCATCTCCTCCCTGCTGATGCAGCCGTCCCTGCGGGGCGGGGGAGGGGTGCCTCAGTTTGGGTGCGCTTCGGGACCACCTACCACCAAGGCCCTAGCCCACCCCCCTTGAAAAGGCCCCGCGGACCACAAAAAAAAAAAAAAAAAAAGCGGGGAGGGGTGCGTCCTGGCCCAACTCTGATGTGGGGGCCTCCCGTACCCTCGATTGGGAAATACAGGGCTGCAGGGCTGGAGCAGCGGCCACCAGATTAGCTGGGCAAGCCGCACACGCTGGATCTCTCCCAAAGCAGCAGGGACAGGGGTCCTGCCTGCCCACTTCACGGTTATCAACGCCCGCGGAAGCACCAAGCGTGTTCCACACAGGACGGATGGGAGACAAGCGCTAGGGCCTTCTCGGGAAGTGGGGGGAGGGAGGCCTCTGCTGGAATTTGGCAAGACCACAACCGGGTCGCTCTTGCTTCTCCCTTCCGGAAGGACCCCCAGAACGCAGGCCAGCCCACTCGCCCGGTTCCGTCTCTGTGTTTCAAGGACAGAAGGAGTATGTATTCTGCACACAGTTCAACTCCCAGCGCTACCTCCAGCCACCGGACCTGTGCTAGCAGGTATGTTTCCCTGGTGAGCAAAAGGAACATTCCTGAAGCTTACGGGATTGTGGGAGTCATGCATGTAGTGGGCTTGGCCGCAGTGTCAGAGCAGTTGGCGGGGAGCTACTCCCATAAGGACCTGGCCTTATTTGAGACCCTCCACGCACTGCGTTTGGGCAGCCAAGGGTGGTGAGATGGCTCCTCCAGACCAGTGGGCACTGGGGCAACTGGCCACTTGGAAAAAAAAATAGATTCCTACCCTGCATTATAGAATTATCAAAACATCTGGAGAACGGGAATAATCTGGTCACCTTAAAAGGCTGGAGAAGGAGGAACTGGTTTCTATACAGAACACAAATCCAGGAAGCCAAAAAGGAAAAGACTGACATATCGAACACACGAGTTTTCAAATTTTATATGGAAAAATAAAAAGACAACATAAATGACACACGGGGAGAAAATATTTGCAAGCACATTGAACAGCAAAGGGTTAATACATATCCATTAACAGAGATTCTCTAGAAAAATCAATGAGAAAAAGACCAACACACCCGGTAGCATAATGGACAAAGAATATGAACAGGCAATTAACAGAAGACACATAAGTGGCCCATAAATATGTGTAAAAAGATACCCTACCCCCATTAGTATTAAAGAAATGCAAATTTAACCAAGATACCACTTGCCAAGGAGACTGGCAAAATTGTAAAGCTTATTATAGCAGCCGCTGTTGGCACAGAGAGTGGGAAAAGCGGGCACTTGTACACTGCTGACGAGCGTGCAAGCTGGTACAACCCCAGCCGAGGTCAGCTTGGCAGCCGCCCCCTTATTAAAAATGTGCATGTCTTTGGATCCAATTATCCCACTTCTAGGAATTTTCTGCTACAGGAATACTGGCCTGTGTGCACAGGGCCCAGGAGGGCCACGGCAGCCCGGGATAAAGTCACAACAAACGCCTGGCAGAGCCCCCGTGCGCATGTTACCAGGAGGGTGCTGGGGGGACACGGGGCGCCGACCCCGTGGGGAGAAGCTGGGCTACCAAATGAGCTCATTCTAGGTGACCTCCCATGGGAAAGACATCCCCAGGGACAAAGAGTTTAGTGGAAAAGAAAAACAAAGGCCATAAGAAAAAGGAAATAGACCACAACGCTACAAATGCCCAGGTGTTGAATAACAGTACACCAAGAGTGGCGGGCAATGCCTAGGTGACGTTGCAAGAGAGAAACCTCTCCACCCAACACTCACACACACCACCACCGAGTTCTAGAAGCAAGGAAGAAGCTTCCAGTTGAAGCAGGGAGCAGAGCTGGTCCTGGAGGGGCTGCGTGCAAATCTTCCTCCCAGAAGGACACAGCTGTTGGCTGCAATGCCCGCCCAGGGGCTGGGCACGAGGCCTGCATGAGGTGCAGTTCAAGCCCGAGAGTCCTACCAGCCTCAAGGGTTGCAACCTCCAGTCCAGGAAGCTGATCTGAATCTAGGATCCTGGCGCTACAGCACAGCAAGTTAAGACGCTGTGTGTAATGCTGGCATCTCATGTAAGCACTGGATGGAGTCTTGCCTGCTCCGCTTCAGATCCAGCATCCAGCTGGCCCACGGGCTTGGGGCTCTGCCCACATGGGGGACACCCAGATAAATCTCTTGGCTCCAAGCTTCAGACCAGCCCAGCCCTGGGCTAGCCTGCCCCTTGGGGAATGACCAGCAGATGGAAGAGCTCTGTAATTCTGCCTTTCTAATAAATCAGTTAATTAATTTTTTAAAATCCTGAGTTTGTCTATCCCCAGGAAATGAGGGAAAGAATTTACCTTTTTTTTTTCACTTTTTACTTTCAGTACTTTGTTCATCATGACTGTTTTACCACCTGGATGTTTGTTACCATGGCTTTGGAATGTGGGAGTTTCTGAAAAGCATGTTTTGAACATAGAGCAACATTTTAAAAATTCATCAACCTGGGATGGATTATAAATTTGGACTGGAGTTTTGTCTATTCAGCAAAACTAGGGGCACATGGTCAAGGTCACAGGGGGGCATCCTGTGTAACAAGGCCTCAGAGAGCCAGCTGTTTTCCCAAATTCTGGCATGTGAACTGTTGATAAGCTAATTCCAGGCCTTTCTTATCTACTCATTAAAACTGGCTGCCCACAAGTTGAGCTTGCCCACCCCGTCTGCCAGCTGCAAGCTTCACATATAAGGAAGCCCCTAGGCCATAGTCTTCACAAAATGCAGGTGGAGGTTCTCCCACCTGAACCGGTAAGGTTATACCAAGCCTCCCTCTGCCCAAAAGAACCAGGACCCTGAGGCCTGTACTGTGTGCGGTACAGCACCATCCCGTGAAGGGGCACCAGTTCAAGTCCCAGCTGCTCCACTTCTGATCCAGCTCCCTGCTCACACGCCTGGGCCCCAGGTCCAGGATTCTGGCTTCAGTCTGGACCAGCCCAGGCTGTTGTGACCACTTAGGGGGATGGACCGACACTGATGGAAGATTTTTCTCTTTCTCTGTTCCTCTCTTTGCCACTCTGCCTTTCAAAGACATCTTTTTTAAAAATAGTAATAATCAGAACCATCCCCACAGCAGGAGCTTCCCTGGCCAGGCCGAGGTCGCCGGATTCAAAGGCCTCCACTGGCCTAGAGGGGAAGTGAGCCGGGCTGCCTCGCCCACCCTCGGGGGCCCCCAGCCCTCCTCACTGGTTCTGGTCGAGGTCCCCAAAGGCGCTGAGATAAGGGAAATTCCCACGGATGATCTGGAACTCTTCTTGCGAGATATGGCCATCACCATCCACATCAAAGTTCCGGAATACAGACTGGGAGGGGGCAGGGAGAAGGCAGAATGTTCCAGACCTGGTTACCAAGTGTCCCCTCCACCTCCACTTCCACCCCCAGGGGCAGGGGCCTCCGTCCACACAGCTCACACTTCTTAGGGATCAAGCACTGGCTCTTGCAGGTGGCCCCTGGACTGGCTCTCAGCAACCTGACCCTTTCTGACCAGGACATTCACAAGCCAACTTTGCCCTCCACCCTCTACCAGCCCAGGCCTCCGGACAGTCTTACCTCCACCATCTTCTCAATGTGCTCCACCACCAGGGCCTGATCGAGCTTGGGCTTGGCTGTGGAGGTCCATGCCTCAAGAAGCACAGCGGGCCGGGGAGGTGGAGTGCAGCTAGTGGGGCTGCTCGGCTGTAAGGAGTATGGTCAAGGGCTGAGGGAGGGCCAGAACAATACAGACAGGGAGCACCCCAGGCCACTACCCCCCCACCCCAGCAAACCAGACACGTGGGGTAAGCTTCGAAGCTCTGGTGCTATCCCTCAGGCGGGGCGAGTGGGCAGGCTGAGGGACCCCTCTTACCGAGGACTTGGAGCGCGGCTCCCGCTGCAGGGACAGCTGGTACAGTTCGTCCTCCGTCTGGTACTGATCCAGAGACACCTGTGACACATGCCTCAGCTCACAGCCCCGCCTCCTTCTGGAACCCTCAGCCCCGAGTCTAGAACCCACTGCTCAGCCCAGACCCAGGGCAAGGAGCTCAAACCTTGTTCAGTAGCCCCAGACCATGACTAGAGAGCACCGCTGGGACCCTTGTAACAAGCTAATCCTCTGCCTGAGCTGCCGGCATCCCACAGGGGTGCCAGTTCAAGTCCCAACTGTTCCACTTCCCATCCAGCAACCTGCTTGTGACCTAGGAAAGCAGCAGATGGGCCCCTGCACTCATGTGGGAGACCCAGAATAAGCCCCTGGTTTCTGGGTTCTCCTGGCCCTGCTCTGGCTGAGGCAAACCACGTGGGGCCTGACCCAGAGATCCGTCTCTCCCACTCTCTGTAACTCAAGTAAACTCCCAATCTTAAACACAGCCCACTGCCAGCCACCCAATCCAGGACCCAGTCCACATCTCCAGCCAGAGCCTGGAGCCAGCAGCTAGTGCCCAAGGCCAAGGCCACATAGGCAGTACCAGGCGTACCTGCCCTCTCCCCCTCCCCCAGCTGCCTGCCATGGCCACTCACTGTGAGCAGACTCAACAGGTCTGGGTTGGCTTGCACAGGTGGCCGCAGGCTGGTCACCATGGCCAGCTCCTCTAGGATGCTAAAAAGCTGCTTCATCTTGGCCCCATTGAGCCGCGTTCGTGCAGGGTCCAGCCAGTCGGGCAGGGCCAGCTGCAGGGCCACCAGGTCCTTGAGGTGCACACCCAGGATGGGGAAGCGGAAGCCCACGCACGCTGCCAGGCGGCGCCGGTAGTTGCCATAGTTGCCTGTGGCCGTCACCAACTCAGTCAGTGCTTCCCAGAGCTTGGGGGGAGGGGAAGAGGGAGAAGGAGCAAAGATTCATGGTCATGCACACACGCACGTGCGCGCGCGCACACACACACACACACACACACACACACACGCAGCCTTGGCCATGAAGGGAACAGAGAAGTCAGGGACAGGAACGGGGAAAGGAGACCCCTGGGGGTCAGAGTTCACTCCAGGCCCTGGGTCCTGGAACAGGCTAGCAGGGAAAACCCAAGTGTCCAACACAATAGCATCCCGGCTGTTCCACTTCCAATCCAGCTTCTTGCTGATGTGTCCAGAAAGGTCACAGAAAATGGCCCAAGTGCTCCGTTCCTGCCCTCCACAAGGGAGACCACGACGCGGCTCCTGGCTCCTGGCTCCAGCCTGACCCAGCCCTGGCTGTTGCAGCCATTTGGGGAGTGAACCAATATATGGAAGATTCTCCCCACCTCTCTACTGCCTTTCCAATAAATAGATCAATCTTTTAAAGTTGAAGTCGGTGTAAAAAGCAAGCTTTCGCAATCCATGCACAGCTTTTTCATACTATATTTATTCCAAGGATTTCTGAAGACTTTTTATATGCAAGGACTTCCAAGTATCTGCACGAAAAATCAACTTCTCCACATTTTTATTTACTCGAAAACAGAAAGAGATGGAGATCCCAACACTGTTCACTTCCACCCCCCCAAGATAGTTCCAGAACCGCCAGGGAGGAGCCAGAAGCTCCACTGGAATACCGCCGTGGGAGGACAGGGCCCACGTGCCTGAGCAACACACCCTCACCTCCCAGAGCCTGAGCTGGGATCCAAATGCAGCCACCTGACATGGCAGGCGGGCATCCCAGCAGAGCTGCAACTGCTGCAGCCAGCACTGTGCCAGGTAAGTAAACTTCTCAAAACTTAATTCTGGGCCCGGCGCGGTGGCGCAGTGGTTAAGGTCCTCGCCTTGCATGCCTGGGATCCCATATGGGCGCCGGTTCTAATCCCGGCAGCTCCACTTCCCATCCAGCTCCCTGCCTGTGGCCCAGGAAAGCAGTCGAGGACAGCCCAAGGCTTTGTGGACCCTGCACCCGCATGGGAGACCCGGAAGAGGCTCCTGGCTTCGGATAGACACAGCACCGGCCGTTGCGCTCACTTGGGGAGTGAATCATGGGACGGAAGATCTTCCTCTCTGTCTCTCCTCTCTGTATATCTACCTTTCCAATAAAAACAAAATAAATCTTTAAAAAAAAAAAAAACCTTAATTCTGAGGTGGCCTGGCATTAACCACTTGAGCAAAACAAAAAAGATAAAGAAATACAAGCCTTGGCGTCAGGCAGGCCTGAGAGTCCTCATTCTGTTCCTATCACTGGGCAACCTGGGAAAGGCACTGATCCCCCCCCGAACCTCAGCTGCCCAGCACAGACAGCAGCAGAACCCTCCTCTCCCCTCCCACTCTCTGCCTCGCGAAGCTCCCCTCCCTGCCCTGTCCCAGGCACCTTGATGGTCTCAGGGCTCAGGTGACTGTGGGTCTCCTTGAGGCGCGAGATGGAGCTGTGACTCAGGCCCCCGACCACGGCCATGAGCGTATTGAAGTTCTGCAACTCCAGCAGCTTCTGAACCATGGATGGGGAAGAGGGGGCAGGGGCGTGAGCGAGGGGGGCCATCCTGGCCTGGAGGTAGGGGAGGGGAGCGTGGGAAAGGGAAGAAGGGGTGGGCACCTCTGCCACGTGGACGAAGTGCGTGATGACCAGGGCCCGCTGCGGGGCGGTGGGCTTGCCAAGGATCATGAGCTGTACCCACTGCGAGACGCTGTTGAAGAGCGAGATGAAGCGCTCCAGCACAGGGTTGTCCACCGTGCAGCCATGGGTCACGAAACTGTGATAGTCCTGGAACTGCGGGCGGGTGGGCAGGCGAATGGGCAGGTGCAACTCAGGCCTGGCCACCCTCCAAACCTCCCAACAACCCCCAGTGCGCCCCTCCTGAGTCCCAGCCCACCCAGAGCCCTGGGCCCAAGCCTTGGAGCCACACCAGGATCTTGCAGAAGGAGCGATACTCCAGGTAGGTGAGGTGTTCCGCCAGCTCCAGAGGCTCCAGGTGGTCGAACAACAGGGACATCTTGCGTTTTTTTTGCTCCACTGGGTTCCGCTGAGTCACCTGCCGCTTCCACTTGTAGGTGGGGCTGGGGTAGGGGAGGCGCAGGAGTAGTGAGCCCTTCGCTGGGACATGCCCTATGCCTGCTGCCTCCACACTCACACAGACAAGCCACCCAAGCAGACTGGTGAGCCACCGCTCCATGACTAAGGTCCCAGTCCTGCAGTTCCTGCCTGTGCCTCTCTGATCACACGTTCTGTGTTGGGCGCTGGGGAGGGGACAGAGAGGAGGCACCAGACCTGCCCTTGGAGGAAATCAAGAGTCCACGGAGGGACACAGACGCACAGGTCGGGGTGGAGTGGGAGTGCTTGGGACAGGAGCTGCAGACTGCCAAGGAATCTGAGGGCACCAGACAGCCTGCCCTGGAAGAGCCCTGAGGCTGCACATTCAGAGGGCGGCCAGCAGCGAACAGAGCAGAGAGCCACGGTGGGAACGGACTCAGCAGCTCACGCAACAGGCCCATGCAGCTGCCATGACGGAAGTGCATGTCCCGGGCAGTGGGCTCGGGGGACGGAGCCGGAAGGCCACACTGGGCCAAGCCGCTAAGCATCTCTGAAGGCCAGGCGAGGTACTCCGCAGGCAACAAGCAGCCACGGGCAGTTTTTCAACAACACAGTGACGTAACCCCTCACTCATTCAACACACATTTATTAGGTGCAGGTTGCGTGGGATGCTGAGCCCCAGCCCCACGGCTCCGGTTCTGCCCCCACGTACACGCTCTCAATGTCGATGAGGCTACTGTGCCGCCGGTTCCCTTCCTGGTCCAGCAGAGCCTTCAGTTCTTTAATCTGCTCAGCCAACTCCGGGTTCAAGTCAAACTCGGCAGGGAAGGCTGAGATCCAGTACCTGGTGGTGAGAACAGGGTCACTGGGCAGTGGGGAGAGGACGTCCTTCCTCCACCAGCCCCTTCCCACTCCCCTGCGACGCCAGACTGGACAGGCCCCCAGAGAGGACGAGGGTCCAGCAGCAGAGCACCCAGCAACCTCCTCCCACAGCTTCCTTCTCGTCCACAGGACTCTACATCCCCCGCCAGCTCTCTGTCCTTTCTCCTGGGGTCAGTCTGAGACCTCCTCACGAAGCAGGAGCCCCAGGAGAAGGGCGACTCACCTGACCAGGTGGCAAGTTTTCACCTGCAGTGAGCTGGAGTTGTCCTTCCGGGACTGTTGGTAGGTGCCGGAGAGTTAAGGATGACAAGGATGGGCAGGGCAGAGTTCCGAGGGAGGTGGGAAGCGGGGCGGGCCTGAGTAGAAGTTCTGGAAAAGGGTTCCGGGAGGAGGGAGCAGGTGGCAGTGGCTGTCCAGGTCCCACGAGAGGCCAAAAGCAAGCCCTCGCGCCACGGGGACGGGAGCAAGGGGCCAGGAGCAGGGCTGAGACCCAGGAGGGGGGCGGAGCCCGAGTCACAACGGGGAGGAGCCCGGGCTGGACCCGGAGCGCAGCTCGTCCCCCTGCCCCGCCTGGGCCGTGCGCGAAGGATATATGTGGAGCAGCTTGGCGGCCAGCTGCGAGGAGGGGATGTACCAGGGGTGCATCATGAGAAACATACGCACCAGCTGCGGGTCCCGCACCTTCCCGGAGTCATCTAACTCGCAAGGGGCAAAAGGCAGGGGGTTGGCCCGTAGTCCTGCAACGTGGGCTCCTCCCAGCCCCCCAACACACACACACCCCTGCGTCCACTCCCGACCCCGGGCACCCATTGCTGACCTAGGAGCCCAAGCCAACAAGCGCATTTGAAGGGAAAAGCAGAGTTGGGGGAGGGGAGCGGGTTAGGGCAGGGTTCGAGGCTTGGGAGCGGAACCAGCTGGAACGGAAAGGAGCCTGGGTTCCCCTGGGTCAAGAATCCAGAGGTCATTACTTCCTGAGTGCTGGGGGAAGGGGCACCCCCTTCCCCTGATAAGCCGCCACCACCTCCCACCATCCACCCCCCTTTGCATCAGCCGGAAACAGCTCCCAGGCCGGAGATGGCGAGTTCCTGCGGATCCCCCGGGGAGACCAGATAATGCCCCTCGAGTGCCTTCGGAGACCGGGAGCCGACTCCTTCCCCGCCCGCTGGGAAGGCTGCAGTAGTGGGCACTTCACCTGCAGCTGCGTGTGCGTCTCTCAAGCCACTGATGGGAGGAGGGCACTCCTCGCAGACGCTGCGTGGGGCGAAGCTGGGGGGGAGCGGGCGTCCGGGCAAGAGGTCCGGCCCGGGAGCGGCGTGCGCCCCCCATGGCACTCACCGAAGGCTTCGATGCAGCCGCGGAGCAGCTCCTCCACCGTGCAGCCCTTGTCCAGGTCCAGGGTGCACGCCATGGTGGCCGGCGCCCGTGGGCGAGGCCCAAGCGGCTCTGTGCTCTCGGGAGGCCCCCCGGCCCCGACCCCTGTCCGGAGAGAGGCAGAGGCGGGAGTCCGTGCCGAGGCGCGCTTCGGGGAGACCGGGGTGAGCTGGGGGTGCTGCGGGCGGGAACGGGGCGGGGCGGGCACGCCCCCTGCCGGGCAGGGGCGGAGTTGCCGGCTGCGGCCACTCCCGGGGTTAAACGGTCCGGCCTGGGATGCTGCAACCGCCGGGTTGGGAAACGGACCGCTGAGACGCTTCCGGCCCACCCGCCCTCGGAGCCGCGGAAGGGTCAAGGGGCTCCACCGAGAAGGGGGCGCGCCGGGGTGTCCCGCCCGCCGCAGGCCGCTGCTCTCCCGGAGGCACCTGCAGCAGCACCCCGCAGCTCCGCTCCGCGCCCCTCCCGCTTCCCTCCCTCCGCAGCCTCCCCTCCCCCGCACGGTTATTTTGGGAACCCAGAGCCTGAGGGGACCTCGGAGGAATTTCTCCCCGGGATGGGAGAAGGGGAGTGGAGAGGAGGAAACCCAGGCGTCCTGCCCGTCGCGCTGCCTCTCGGGGCGCCCTAAGGGGAGGGAGGCGGGGCTGGAGCGGCCCCCAGGGGCCTGCCTCTGGGGAAGCGGGCTGGAGTGCAGGGCAACATTCCTGGGGCGGGTGAGTAGGGAGCGGGCTCTCCGCGCCTCCGCCGGGGTGCCGGCTCGGCCTCTGCACGGACCTGCCTGCTCCCTAGCCCGGCCAGGGCCGCAGCTCCCACCCCACCGCCACCACGCCGCACCAGGGAACTGGGGGCGCACGCGGAGTAGGGCGCCCGGAAGAGGGCGCTAGTGCCGTGGGTGGGGAGGGAGAGCCGGCCACGCCAGCAACTCGGGTCGCCGGTGCGATCCTGCACATTCCTGCTGGGACACACACTCGCGTGAGAGCCTGGTTATCCACCAGAGACCAGGGACCTACCCTGTGGGACAAGCGAGCCCCTCTGGCCTGCTGGCCGGGCTCCGGGCATTTGCCTGCTGTCGGGCTGTGTGGCGTGCACAATGGCACCCACGCCAGGGCACATGTCCCCGGGCACATGTCACCCGTGCACGGGGTCGCCCCCGGGACCTGCGGTGCACCTGAGCCAGAGCCAGCCATCCCCCACCCCCTATCTCCGCCCACCCGGGTCTGCATCCAGAGCAGCGCTGACACCCGCACACGTGTGCACGCAGACAAGCCGGTGCACTGCAGCGCGCACACGCCCCCCACACGGGCACACACCCCCACTGGGACTCACACCCCCCCCCCACACACACACTGCGCGCACACATCCCTGCAGCTCCCCACCCCTGCACCCCGGGGGGGCTCCAGTGCCCTGGTTCCCCCTACTCCCAGACCTAGCAGAGCCCGGCCCCATGTTAGGGTACCCTCCCCCACACGTGTTCCACACACCCCGCCACCAGCGCTGGGGGTTCAGAGAAGCCCCTCCAGGGAGCTGTCAAGTCGACTTGTACGGCCCGCCTGTTCCTACCGCTCCCTTGCCGTGTGACCTTGAGAAACACTTGGCCTCTCCGAGCCTCTATTTTTTTATCTGTCAAATGGGGGCTCACGGGGGACGGCCCCATGGAGGAGGAGCCCCATCCCGCGCGCGGATGGTCCAGAATGCCTGGGTCCTTTAGGACATCTCCCTCCGACCCCACGAGCCGAGCCGCACAATGCCCACCCACCCGCAGCCCGAGCCCATCCTCGGGGTCCGTCCTACGAGTTGGGGATTAGATGGGGAGGGGAACCCTAGGGACCGCGCCCTCCTCCAGCCGGCGCCCCGCCGCGCTCGCTCGCTCGCTCACTCACTCTTGGGACCCATGGCCAGGAGCCCGCAGCCGGCCCCGCCGGCGCCAGCTCGCCGCACTCCCGCCCGCCGGCCTCGCTGCGGCTGCGGCTCCCGCCCGCTCTCCGCGCCGCGGCCCCGCGCCCCGCCTCCGCGCCGCGGCCGCCCCCTCCCCGCCCCTGCGCCCGGCTCCGCACTGCCGGCCGCGCCTCCCGCCTCCCCCGCCGGGGGCTCCCCGGCCCCGCACGCCCAGGTCCCTGCGGCAGCTTAACCCCTCGCCCGCCTGCCGCGCAGCCCGGGACCCGAGGCGGGCAGGGTGCGGGGGGCTGCGCCACCGGCGGCACCCGGGGTGGGTGGGCGGAGGCCGGGCTGCGCAGGACGCGGAGAGGGGGAGCTAATCCGAAAGCTCTCTTCCCCTCCCCCCCAGCACCCCTGTGGGCGCCACTCTGCACACCCCCCACAAACACACCCCGCCCTGCCTGGGTGTCAGGGTAGGAAACCGGGAGGGGCAGGAAGCGGACTGCGGTGGGGAAGGGGCGCCCCGCCCAGCCCCCCGGCCCGGGTTCCTGTTTTCAAGACAAATCGTTCCCACGGGGCTAACCCATCCCCGGGCCGGGCGTCTTCCTGCGGCTGGCCCGCCGGAGGCTCAGGGCCGCTGCAGGTCGCTGCCTTGGGCACCGCTGGGCCTTGGCCGGGGGAGAGGGGTGGCATTTGGGGCAGAGGAGGCTGGGGGAGGGAGATGCGAAATGGGGATTGCCAGAGCTGCGGCCTGGACTTGGGGGGCCTCTCCACTGCTCCTCCCTCGCCACGCTGCAGCCCTGGACCAAAGAAGGGGCAGGGGCCAGCGGTGGCCGGCTCTGCGCAGCTGGGGCACAGTCCCTGCAGGGAGGAACTTGGGGAGGGGCGGCGGCCTGCCGGCGGTTGGGGTCCCCACAAGCCATGCCTGGAGGAGCAGGCACCAGTTTCCGGCCGTTAGGGTTCAGACACACTGCGAAACCACGAGCCCAAACCTCCCCTCCCAGGCTGGCGCTGCCCCTCCCTCCAGCTCCCTTATGTGAAAAACACGCCCTTTCTGGTCCTCAGTGGCCCCTAATAGTGTGTGTGTATGGGGGGTGACACTGGCCTAGCCCAGATCACCCGGGCGGGTGTGTGCTGTGCTCAAGCTCCCCCAGGCTTTGTCAGGGCCGCAGCCACCTGCTAAGAGACCCCTCCACGCTGCAGGGGTGGGGTGGGGCGGAGCCAAGGAGGTGCCGCGCCTCCCCAGGCCCTGCCCATGGCAGCGTGGATGCTAGGTAGTCCCGGAGTCCCCAGGCCAAGTCCAGGCTCCCAGCTCCGGGGAGGAAGGCGGGCACCAGGCAAACGCTCCGCCCCTGCCCAGCCAGGCTGGCCGCTGACCTAGTATGGACACGGCACTCAGAAGAGAGGCGTGGATGGTGGTGCGTGGCAGGGAGGGAGGCAGGAGAGTCCCAGGCGCTGTCCCCACGGGGCCACCCTCTCTCCTCCTCTCCCACCCAAGGGATCTACCTGCCCCGAGTAGGTTGGGCATAAGCGGGTGATGGCGCAGCTGCTGGTGTGCCAGCCAAGGAGCTAAAAATACCTGCCAACAGAGAGAACAGGAAGCAAGCTCCTAAGGAGGTTCTGTTTATTGGGGAGTGGGTGCAGTTGGTCAGAGCCCATAAACAAGAGGGGGCACCGTGTCCCCAGGCACCGGGACGTGGGGATCTTGACGCTGGGGGTGGGGGAACTCCAGGAAGGGATTGAGAACTCTTAACTGCAGGCCCTCTGTGCTGCGGATGAGGAGGCCTGCAGACTGAGGGCGGGGAGGGCCAGTTTGGGATCCGCTCTGGTGGCTCAGATCTTCTCATCCGGGGCTGGCAGTCTCTGTCGCGAAGGTTCCACGCCCCAGATCTCGCGAGCATACTGGGCGATGGTGCGGTCACTGGAGAACTTACCCGAGGTGGCTATGTTCCGGATCACCATCCGCGTCCACTCTCGGGGGTTCTGTGGGACCCAGGAGGGGTTGTGAGGTCTCCCTGCCAGCTCCCCATCTTTTGGCTCCACCCCTGGGGCGGGGCCACTGGAACACCACCCATCACATGCCACCCTCAGGTCCTCTCTCACCTTGTACAGCGCACTGACTTTCTCCTGGCATTTGATGTAGTCTTCATAATCTGCAAAGACTTTAAACCTGTTGGGGAAGAAGGGAAAGCAGCTCTGTGAGGTCGAGGTCAAAGGTCAACGGCCCCGCCCCGCCCACAGCTGGAGATCCCACCCCCCGACCCCGGTCACTGTGGACCCCCACTCTGGTCTCATGGTTTTCCCCCAACCCGACCTCCATGGTCTCCCCCACCCCAGCCTCGGCGGACCCCCCAACCCCAGCCTCCGTGATATCCCCCTACCTTGGCCTCAGTGGGCCCCCTACCCCTGCCTCCTTGGACCCCCACCCCAGCCTCCGTGGTCTCCCCAACACCGGCCTCCGTGGTCTCCCCTCCCCCCAGCTTCTGTGGGCTCCCCACCCCAGCCTCCGTGGACCCCCGGCCCCCCACCCCTGGCCTCTGTGGACCTCCAGCCCCCCACCCCAGCCTCCGTGGGCCCTGACCCCCCACCCCAGCCTCCATGGACCTCCAGCCTCCGTGGACTCCCAGCCTCCCACCCCTGGCCTCCATGGACCTCCAGCTCCCCACCCCGGCCTCCGTGGACCCCCGGCCCGCCACCCCTGGCCTCCATGGACCTCTGGCCCCCCACCCTGGCCTCCGTGGACCCCCAGCCCCCCACCCCGGCCTCCGTGGACCCCCAGCCCCCCACCCCGGCCTCCATGGACCTCCAGCCCCCGACCCCGGTCTCCGTGGACCCCCGGCCCGCCACCCCTGGCCTCCATGGACCTCTGGCCCCCACCCCCGGCATCCGTGGACCCCCAGCCCCCCACCCCTGGCCTCCATGGACCTCCGGCCCCCCACCCCAGCCTCCATGGACCTCCAGCCCCCACCCCGGCCTCCGTGGACCCTGGCCCCCCACTCACCGGTCGTGGTGCATGAGCATGTTGACGATGTCCTTGAACAGGTCTGGCTGCTTCGGGGAGAAAAACCCACTGCTCAGCTGCTCGATGATCTGCCGCAGCTCAGGGATACGGTCATAGTACTCCTGGGCGTTGTACCTGCCAGGCCAGCCCAGGGCTCAGCTCCTGTGCCAGTGTGTGGCTGCCACCTTCCCTCCGCCTCCCTTGCTGCAGGGAGAGTCCAGGAAGTCCCTGGCAGCCTGACCACACCTCCGGGAAGTCCTCCCAGCATCCTCCTCCCTGCTCTGCCAGTTCTCCCCCTGCCCATCCCCGTTTCCGTAGATTAGGGCTTGGAGGCCTGAAGGAGACCCCCAGAAAGACAGGGACGGCTCCCCAGGGGTCAGGGCTGAGCATGTCAGACTTCCCTCCCTCCTGCCCAAGGACTGAGCCACAGCTTTGGTTTTTCCTCTCATGGAGATTTATGCGCGAAAGAGAGTCAGAGCTGCAGATGGCCCATCCACTGCTTCCCTCTCCCAATGCCCACAACAGCTAAATGGACAGGCCAAAGCCTAGAACTGCATCCCCGTCACCCACACAGGTGGCAGAGAGCCAAGCATGTGAGCCATCCTCCGCTGCTTGCTGGGCACAGTGGCAGGGAGCTGGAGTGCAAGTGGAGCCGCCAGGGCTCCCACTGGCACTATGACATCGGACTCCATGCACAGCACCAGCCTTTAGCCTGAACTGTCAAGACTTCCAGGAGAGCGCCTGGCACAATGGCTCAAGTGGCTAGTCCTCCCCTTGCAAGCACTACCATCCCCATGGGCACTGGTCCACATCCTGGCTACACTGCTTCCCACCCAACTCCCTGCTTGTGGCCTGCAGCTTTGGGACCCTGCACTCGCATGTGAGACCAGATAGAAGCTCTTGGCCTCTGGCTCCTGGCTTCAGATCGGCTCAACTCCGGCTGTAGCAGCCACTTGGGGAGTAAACCAGCCAGCAATGGAAGATCTTTCTGTCTCTCTCTCTGTAAATCTGCCCTTCCAATAAAAATAAATTAACTTTTTTTAAAAAAACTATATGTATAAAATTCGAAATTGTCATGGAAATGGAGGGTTTTTTTTAAAGATTTATTTATTTTTATTGAAAAAGCGGATATGCAGAGAGGAGGAGAGACAGAGAGGAAGGTCTCCTGTCCAATGGTTCACTCCCCAAGTGAACGCAACGGCTGGTGCTGCGCCGATCCGAAGCCAGGAGCCAGGAGCTCCTCCGGGGCTCCCACGCGGGTGCAAGGATGGCTTTGGGCCGTCCTTGACTGCCTTCCCAGGCCACAAGCAGGGAGCTGGATGGGAAGCAGGGCCACTGGGATTAGAACCAGTGACCATCCGACCATTTGGGCAAGGCAAAGACTTTAACTGCTACGTTATCTTGCCAGGCCTGGGAAATGGAGTTTAAAAGTCATTTCAGGGCCTGACACGGTGGCCTAGTGACTAAAGTCCTTGCCTTGAGGGCGCCGGGATCCCATATGGGCACTGGTTTGTGTCCCGGCAGTCCCGCTTCCCATCCAGCTCCCTGCTTGTGGCCTGAGAAAGCATTTGAGGATTGCCCAAAGCCTTGGGACCCTGCAACAAATTTAATTTTAAAAATTTATTATAAAATTTATTTTTAAAATGTATTATAAAAATTTGAGAGTCAGAGACAGGGAGAAAACAGAGTAAGCGAGCGAGAGGAGTGGTTTACTTCCCCAAATGCCCACAGCACCCACGCCTGGATCTGTCAGTAGCTTAGAACACTATCAGGTCCCTGTGGGGCAAAAGGTCAACTTCCTGACCCATCACCACTGCCTGACAACAAGAGGCGGGACCAGAAGCAGAGGAAGTAGGGGCCCACGTGGTGGTATATGGGCTAAGCCTCTGCCTGTGGCACTGGCATCCCATGTGGGCACTGCTCAAGTCCTGGTTGCTCCATTTTCCGTTCAGCTCCCTGCTCATGTACCTGGGAAAGCCACAGAGGCCGGCCCAAGGCCTTGGACTCCTGCACGCACGCGGGAGGCCCGGACCTGGTTTCGGATTAATTCAGCTTTGGCAGTTGTGGTGGCCATTTGGGAGTGAACCAGAGAATGCAAGATCGCTCTCTCACTTTTCAAATAAGATATTTTTTATTTTTTCAGATTATTTATTTATTTATTTATTTTTGGAAGGTCAGATATACAGAGAGGAGGAGAGACAGATGATCTTCTGTCCGATGATTCACTCCCCAAGTGGCCGCATGGCTGGAGCTGAGCTAATCCAAAACCAGGAGCCAGAAGCCTCTTCTAGGTCTCCCCGGCGAGTGCAGGGTCCCAAGGCTTTGGGCCGTCCTCAACTGCTTTCCCAGGCCACAAGCAAGGAGCTGGATGGGAAGTGGAGCAGCCAGGACACAAACCGGAGCCCATATGGGATCCCAGCACATGCAAGACAAGGACCCCAGCCACTAGGCTACTATGCTGGATCCTCAAAATAAATTTCATTTTAGGTTTTTTCTTTTTCCCCTCAAAATAAATTTTAAAATAATTTTAAAGGATAAGCTGTGGTTTTAAATCTGGATGATGAAATTATAGGAGGGAATTATTTCATTGCCATTTTTTAGTGAGCATATATATATAAATATTTATTTATTTCTATTGGAAAGGCAAATTTATAGAGAGAAGGAGAGACAGAGAAAGATTGTTCCATCTGCTGGTTCACTCCCCAAGTGGCCACAACAGCCAGAGCTGAGCTGATCCGAAGCTGGGAGCCAGGAGCTTCTTCCAGGTCTCCCACACAGGTTTAAGGTCCCAAGGTTTGGGGCCATCCCCAACTGTTTTCCCAGGCCACAAGCAGGGAGCTGGATGGGAAGTGGAGCAACTGGGACACGAACCAGCAAGTGTTTGGTTGGGATGCTGGTACTGCAAGTGAGGATTAGCCAGCCCCAGAGCATATATTTCTTATAACAACAACAATAAAATAATATTAAAGATAGCTTTTCTAAAATTGGGGCCATCATTGTGGCACAGCTGTTTAAGCCAACGCACACAACACCAGCATCCCATTCAGGCACTTGAGTCTGGGTTGCTTTACTTCCAACACAGCTCCCTGCTAATGCTCCTGGGAAAGCTGCTAAAGAGGGTCAGGACACTTTGGGCCCCTGATCCCACCTGGGAGACCTGGGGTGCTGGCACCGGCCTGGCCCCGCCCTGGCTGAGGCAAGCACTGACGGAGTAAAGCAGTGGAGAAAAGAGATCCACTGCAGAATCCACCTGTCACCCCACCTTTCAAAATCAATGAAAAAAATGAACTAACATTTTTACAAATAATGCCAAGGAAATACATCCTTGAAGGAACGTGTTGGCTACAAGCACAGTTGTAATTACTCTGTATTTCTCTTTTTGTCATGGTTTCCCAGGAAACTAAGGATTCAATTTTGCTCCCAATTCCAGAACAGTAGTATTTCTTAGGATAGACATAATGCCTCCGTCTCCTTCCCTTCAGTTTCTGATTTGCTTCTTTCACATCCTATTTCATTAACCTTGTTTGCTGTGAGCGACCTCTAGAGTGTCCCAGAATCTTCAGGCTTTTAACTCTGATAAGGCCCAGGCTGGGTCAGCCTAGCCGGCACACCTCCCCTTCCCAGCCCTGCTCTGGGCACCCTGGGTCAGCCACAGCACCCTGGGGCCTCCTGACCAGGCACCTTGAACTTGGTTCCCATACCCTCTCTGATCAAGCCTGTCCACATCTTCCACCCGCATGCCAAAGATGAAGAAGTTCTCCTCTCCCGCCTCTTCCGCCATCTCCACGTTGGCGCCATCCATGGTGCCAATGGTCAGTGCACCATTGAGCATGAACTTCATGTTCCCGGTGCCTGAGGCCTCAGTCCCCGCCGTGGAGATCTGCTCGGACAGGTCAGCGGCCGGGATCACTGTGGGCCAGCAGCAAGGGCATGTGGTCATCTTGGGCCAGAGCCCGGTTCACAGCCTGGAGATGAGGCTGGCCTCCTGGACAGAGCCAGACCCAGGGAACCCCACCCCCAGTTCCAACTCCACAGGCTTTACCAACAATGGCCCCCTTTGGCCCCACCCCACCCCGCCCTCTCTCCTTGCACATCCAGGATCTCCCAAGATCCCCCTCCACCACCATCCAACCTGAAGGAAACCCACAGGCCCCGGGGGTCCCCCGCTGTCCCCTCCTCACAGGGTTCCTCTGGCACAACCCTACCTTTCTCAGCCAGTGAGACCCGGTAGTTCTCCAGGAAGATGACACGGAGGCGGTCTCCCACCACGGGGTCATGGTTCACCACGTCCCCAATGGCCGTGATGAGCTTGATGATCATCTTGGCCATGTGGTACCCAGGCGCAGCCTGCAGGACACAGCGTGGGCTCAGCATAACCGTCTTACACCACCTCCCCGCCAACACTCACCTCTGACCCTACCCCCCAGCCGCAGTCCGAGAGCCCTGGTCAAGCCTCGTCTTCTCACCTTCCCTCCAATCATCACGGTCCGAGGCACGAAAAGCTTGTTGGGCTCCTTCTTGATGCCTACCGAGAGAAGAAAGGAATCGGCAGGCTGGCCCCTTCCTGCCTCCCTCTGGAGGGGCGAGCCGGGGAGCCAGCGCAGGGCCCCACCACTCACGGTTGTACAGCGTGATGACGTGCAGACAGTTGAGCAGCTGCCGTTTATACTCATGGATCCGCTTCACCTGGACGTCGAACAGCGAGTTGGGGTTGATGTGAACTTTGTATTCCCTCTCCAGGTAAGCAGCGAACTTCAGCTTGTTTTCCTGGAAGCAGAGGAGGGGGAGGGCTCACTGTCACTCAGGCCCTGGGAAAGCAGATCACCTGCTACCTTCCTGCACCAGGGCAGCCATTGCTCATCAACACGTCCCGGATGCTAGGATCATGTGATGCCTTCTCACCACCGGCTCCAGGCAACTTCCACCAAGAGCCTGGGGCAGGCAGGAAAGCTGAGCGCTCTTAAACCTTCCTGCACTCCCATCACCACCAGCGCCACATGCCAGCCAGCTGTACCAGGTGTACCGGGTAGCCGCTCTCCCTACCTGCTTCACTTTGGCCACATCCCGGATGAAGGCTTCGTCATCCACGTAGGAGAGCAGTTTGCGCAGCTGGTCCAGGTCTGAGATGTACTCCTCCCCGATGCGCTGAGAGAAGATGGCTGTGGGTCAAGTCTGGCCCCTGTCCTCCTGGCTCCCAGCACACACGGATTCCTGTCTGGGTCAGCCACGCTCCTGCTACCCCGCCTCCACGTGTGGCGTGGGACATCCTTGTCCATCGCTCTCCCCTTCCCTGACCCGGACCTCTGGACCCAGCAGGACTTCCTGGCCTTTGCCTCCAGCTAGCGTGACCTTGAGACCTCCTCTAGTCTCACTTTAGGTGTAACCCAATGACCCCCCTCGTCACGTGGTGGCACCCGCCAGGCCGGCTTCCAGAGCCAGGGCTGCCATGACCGCACAGGGCACCCAGGTGCCAAGGAGGAGACAGCATCCCTTGTAGGCAGAGGAAGATTTCTGGTCTCCGCTGGGGACCCTCTGTACACAAACGAACCACATAACTGTCCCTGGCTGACCCCAGCACCCTGCGTCGACTCGGTCTTCCTACCTCGGCAATGACCTCTGCCAGCCCGGGGTTACACAGCACCAGCCAACGCCGGGGGGTGATGCCGTTGGTCTTGTTCTGGAACTTATGAGGCTCCAGCTCGTAGAAGTCTTTGAAACTGTAGTATGGGTGATGTATGGGAGGCAGGGGTCACCACTCACCCCCTGTGAGATGGGCATCTCCCTCTGAGACCCTTGCCCCTGTTTTTGCTGAAGGGGAGTGGGGTGGGAGCTGCGTGCCCAGGTGGAGGAGGGTGTGGGCCCTGCAAGGAGGGGTAAGGCAGGGCTCACATGGTCTTCTTGAGGATCTCGGAGTGGATGCGGGCCACGCCGTTGACCGCATGTGAGCCGGCGATGCACAGGTGTGCCATGTTGATGCGCTTCACTGCACCCTCCTCCACCAGCGACATGCGCCGCAACCGGTCAACGTCCCCTGGGAATGCAGCCGCCACGCGCTGTGGCAGCAGAGTCCAGAGCTGCTACTGGGACCCAGTTGGGTCCTGAGGCCCCCTCCCTAAGCCCCTTCCCCACTCCCCGGCCAGCCTCACGTTGAGGAAGCGCTGGTTGATCTCATAGATGATCTGGAGGTGGCGTGGCAGCAGCGTCTCCATGAGGTGCACCGGCCAACGCTCCAGCGCCTCAGGCAGCACCGTGTGGTTGGTGTAAGCGCACGTCTTCACCGTTACTTCCCAGGCCTGGAACGCACATGCGGGGGGGCGTGAACAGGGCTGCCAGCCAGTCCCTGCCACTATCTTCCAGTGCCCACCTCCAGCTCACCTGCTGCCCTCAACCTCATCTCCCCATCCTCCCAAGATCAGGCAGAGAGAGGCTCAACTAGGACTGGGGGAGGGAGGCTGCCAAGCTCACCTTGTCCCATCCCAGCCGTTCCAGGTCCACGAGAATCCTCATGAGCTCAGGGATGGCCAGCGAGGGGTGAGTGTCGTTGAGCTGGATGGCCACCTGTGAGCGAGAAGCAGCGTTTTGAGGTCACTCTCCTCCAGCCCCCAGGATAACCCAGCCTGGCTCTGTGGTTGGGGGAAGGGGAAGTAAGACGGGCAGTGGGGAGGGCCAGGGTCAGGGGCGCTATGTGTGTGTCTGCTGGTTGGGGACCTTGGCGAGTTGTACACACACACACACTGCCAGCCTCTACTTTATCTATCTATGAGATGGGACTGGCACCAGGGGTTCGGGGGAGGATGGCACCTTATCCGGGAAGGCGTCGAAGTTTGTGCGCACAGGATCCCGGCAGCCAAACTTGGAGGACTTGAAGCGCCGGATGATGTCCTGCAGGGTGGCCGCCACAACAAAGTATTCCTGCTTCAGCCGCAGCTCCTTGCCCTCGAAGAACTAGAGACAGGATGGGCCAGGCTGGAGTCGGGGCAGGACACCAAAGAGTGGAAGCAGGGGTTGCACCTCCCCCCCACATACAATAGGAGTATTGTGGGAGTCACCAGCACCCAGAGGTCCCACCTCCCTGGGGTCTTGGGGATGGGACATCCAAGGCCAGCAGTGGCACCCTGGGTGTGACTAGGGCACAGCCAGTACCCCTCTTCTCCAGCTCCCAGGCTGGGTGGGGAGTGACATACATTATCGTTGGGGTACAGGACTCGAGAGATGTTCTCTGCCAGGTTGCGGTCCAGCACGGCCTGGATGTAGCCGCCGACATTGACTGAAGTTCGAAAGCAGGGGGGACAGACAGAGTCGGCCCAGGGTTGTGGCAACAGTGCCGGGGGAGGGGGAGGGCAACACCTGCAGTGGGGCGGGGTGGGGGAAGGGGACTCACAGTCCTTGAGGTTGAAGTCATTGGGCGCCTTGGCCGACCAGAGGCGCATGGTGTTGACCACGTTGTTGCGGTAGCCGGGCACCGGTGTGTCGTAGGGCATGGCCAGCACTATCTGTGGGGACACCTGCTGTTAGGAGCTGGGCATCGGCGCCATGGGACTCCCAGGGCCTCCCCTGCCTGTGTCCTCTGCCCGCTCCCTTACCTGGATCCTGGTCTCAATGCCTAGCTACCAGCATGGTAACCGTGAGAAAAATGTCCAACCTCCCTGGACCTCCTCTGGGAAGGACAAACGGCTCCCATGTCTGCCCCCCCAACGCCCCTACCCTGGCCTTGGCAGACGTCAAGGGGGTCATGGGAACGGTGGAGGGACACGGGCGGAGGCACAGGTGTACCCACAGTGTGAGGGGCTGCCCGTCAGGAGAAGCTGAATGACACTTTGAACCCGTGAGAGAATTGGGGGATGGAGGGAGGGTGGAGCCAGGTCAAACCACCCAAAGGGCCTACGCCTGCTCGACCACAGAGCTAATCAGCAGTGATTAATGCCGACACCACCTCCCATGAACTGCTGCCAAGAACCACACAGCAGCACCCGGCACCAGGGCTATGGCCACTCCTCTGAGGGAGCCTCTTTTTGGGGCCTCACCCTCCCTCCACAGGCTGGGAGGGACCCGGATCTGAGTGGAGGGGCAGCTACAGCTGAACTAGGAGGAATCCATCCCAGAACGCCCAGTGAGGCCATCAGGGTCGGGGAGAAAGACTCCTGCAAGCTCTTCTACAGGCACGAGCGTCTCCGGCAGCTGCCCCGCCATGCCCACTGCGGAACTGCGGCCGCAGCCAGACGATCTGGATACCCAGCCTGGCTGCAAGCTCCATCCCGTGTGCTGTACAACCTTCTACCGTGTTGTTTTCTGTCCTGGACCTATGTCCCCTGACTTCAGCCTTCCATGGCCCCAGTGGTGGTGTGACCTCCAGCCAGTCACCGACCCTCTCAGAGCCTTGGCACCTAGACCCCCACCTCTCACAATGGGCACTCCCTGGGCCACCCCCAGCTCTGTCCTCACCTGTGTGTCTACCCACTTGGCCCCTTGGCTGGTGTGTTCCACGCGGCCATAGAAGTGCACAGGCAGTGTGAATTCAGGCCGGGCCTTCTCCCAGGGGTTGCCATAGCGTAGCCAGTCATCTGCTTCTTCCATCTGAGCCCAGGGTGTAGGGGGCAGAAGTGGAGAGAGTGCCAGGAAGGAGGCATGTCACACCCAGGCCCTCACACTCCTGAGGGCAGTGTGGTGCTGCGCCTCGTGTAGAGTGTGAATTAAGGGCTCTGGGTGGGCCCTGGTCTGGTGGTACAGGTGTGTCCCAAGCAGTCTACCCATTGTGGGGTCCCCCCAAGGGACAACATGGAATCTCCCTTAGAGGCCACGACTGCTCCCAGATCTATCCCAGAAGCAGATGGATTGTCTGCTACATGGTGACCGGGATATGGAGGAGCTCACCTGCCAGCCCCCACAGATCTTTTGGTTAAAAATCCCAAACTCATAGCGGATCCCATAGCCGTAGGCAGCCAGGCCCAGGGTTGCCATGGAGTCTAGAAAACAGGCTACAGGAGGTGCAGAAGGAAGTGAGCATCAGGTGGTACCCCTCCGCCCTCCCCACTCCCCACCCTCCCCCAACCCCTGGTATTCTCACCTGCCAGCCGGCCCAAGCCCCCGTTGCCCAGTCCAGCGTCTTCTTCAATTTCTTCCAGCTCCTCCATGTCTAGGCCCAGCTGGGAGACGGACAGTAATGAGGGTCTAGTGCCAGCAGGGGGAGCCCCCTCCCCCAAGCCAGGCAGCCCCGTCCCTGCACACCTGGTAGGTGGCCTCATCGCAGGCATTCTCCAAGGCCAGGTTCACCATGGTGTTCTGCAGTGTGCGGCCCATGTAGAACTCCAGGGACAGATAGTAGATCCTCTGCCCAGGGAGACGCAGCAGGGGAGGGGTCAGCGGCTGTCACCCTGCCTGCCCTAGTCCCAAGCTTGAAGCTATCCACCCCTAGCCCCCCATTTCTTTCTGCTCCCAGCATTCCTCTGGTTTGGGACAGAATCCCCTCCCATCTCCAACACTGCCCCCTTCCCCCACCCCGATGCTTTCTTCTCTGGCCGGCTCTGGACGTGGTTGGGGATTGCTTTGGAAAGCAGGGAGCCCTTTTGGTGGGACCTAGGCCTCCCAACAGCCTGTCAATGGAGTCGCGGCACAGAGCAACCCCAAATGGACCCCCAAGAGGGGCCACAGCCAAGAGCCAGAAGAAAAAAAAGAAAAGTCCTTTACCCAAGGTCACACAGTGACTCAGGGCTAGTGACTGCCAACTCCTGTCCTTGGAGAGCCCAGTCCCCCTTGGCCCTCAAGTCACCACCCATGCAGGGGGCCCAGGATGCTGGTACAGCCTGGGTACAGCCTGGGTAACCTGGGTACTCCTGGGCCCCTCCCTTGCCCCGGGCCGTAGGGTGTTAGGTTGCTGACATTTGCTGGTGACCCCAGTAGACACTTGATCCCTGCTGCCCCCGCTGCCCAGCCCGCCCCGCCTGTGGCAGTGGCATGCCATGTACATACTCAATGCCATGCCCTCCCACCCCGAGCCCTCACTGCCTTCCTGCCCACCACCCCACCCATGCTTCTAAGCAGGTGCTGGGCCTTGGCAAACAACCCACATGCCTTGGGCACTCCTCCCCCTCAACCTGGTTCTGCCCCAGGCTCCCCCCAAATCCCCAGTGAAACCCCTCCGGCCCGTGCACCCCAGGCGCCTGCAGAGGGACGCTTTATTTTCTAACACCCTGGTCCCGGGGAGCGGCAGCCACCTGGTCAGGCTTGCCCAGCACCCCCACCCGTGTTCCCCCACCCCCTCCCTGCACCAACAGGTGCCCATGGAGGCACCTTAGGGTCCTTTTCATAGTAGTGCTGCTGTGTGCGGATCCAGCGGCCCACGAGGTGGTCACGCACAGTGTGGGCCAGTGCAAAGTAGTAATCTCGAGGTGTGGCCACATTGCGGTCCTTGACCAGTGTGAAGTGCAGGTGCCGATTGAAGTTTTTTTTCAGCTCAGTCACATTCTCCACGCCAGCCAGGCCACGCACGCTGATTTGCTTCCTCTTCTCCTGATCTGACAGGGGCCGGGACATGGCTGCGGGGAGGGAGGGCCACGCGGACAAGGGACGGGTGGCCTGAGATGTGCCTCTATCCAGGAGTGGAACTCCAGAGCCTCCAGGGAATTTAAAGCCTGGCTCTGGTCTGCTGGCTCCGCCTCCCCCCACCCCCACTTCCACCCATGATGGGAGGGGTCTTGGCCTGGCAGATCCTGCAGCTATTTTGGGGTTGGAGGGAGGGGAGGAAGGAGAGGGCTGGGCTAGCTGCACAGGGGCGAAGCCCGAGCCCGCACAGTCCTGTGCTGACCCACTTCCTCTGGGCTTTGCACACGGGGCTTCTGTCTTCTGGCCAGTCCTTGCCTCTTGTGCGGTCGGTCAGGCAGGGTGCTACAGCACAGGGCCTGAGGCTTGGCTGGACCCCAGCACTTGTGACTTGGCTTATGGTGTCCCCCAGAATGGCCCTTTTTCTGGGTTCCTAAAGAGGGGGCTGTAGGCAGGCGGCTGGCAGGGCCCCGGGGTGTGACTTAGACACTGAGCGCCTCACTGCAGCCCTTTGCAGCCGCACTGGGGTGGGCTCTGTGTTGGGGCACCAGGGACCGGGGACTTCCTTCAGCTAACAGAGGTGCTGGTGGGAAGGGACCCCAGGATAGGGGGCTGAGTGGGGGAGGTCGCCTGAGGCAGGACTGCTGCCTCACCCCCCCCCCCCAGAGCTGAGACACTTCCAGCTGCTCCCCCCTGTCGCTGTCCCTCAAAGATCTCCCAAGTGACCTTTGCAAAGGGAATGGTCAGATTACAGGCCGGCTGCGGCTAGGAGCACAGACCTTTGGGAACTGTAGTTCACACACTCGGTTTCAGGGTTTCCTGCGACCAGCTGCCAGCCAGCTGAGCCTCCCTGACTCCTTACCCCCAACCGGGCAGGGACTGTGTGTGCTGGGACCCCCGTCAAATGTCTGTTCCACCTGCACTGGGTGGACCGCCCCAGCCTGTCTTAGCCCCACCACTGACAGACTGTGTGACCGCTGGCTGCTTGCTGTACCTTTCTGAGCCTCGGATTCTCCGAGGGTAAGCCTGCCTCCCTCAGGTCCTGCCCTGGGTACGGAAACCTTGTGTCTTGCAGGCTGCTAGGCCTTCCACGCTCATGAGTGCTTCTGGGAGGAACTGGGCGTACTGCTTGGGGAGCCCAGGAGGCAAGTCGGAGGCTGGGCAGCTACTGGAAGTTGTCAAGGGTCACGTTCAGGGAAGGTAACAATGTGGTCAACAAGGTTCTGAGTGGCTGCTGCCCCAGCCTGGGACTCACCAGCTCACAGGTAGGCCTGACCGCCAAGGCCTACACAGGAACCCCGACACAGGTTAACCTTGCACATCTCAAGGCAGAGAAAACATCTGGCACCTCCCTGACCTTCCACTTGACAGCTGGCAGGCTGTGCCTCCACCCCTCCAGAGAGCCCCCCGCTGGCTCCTGTAGGTCTGAGCTGCCCAATCAGCTCAGCCCCAATGCGTGCAGCTTGCTTGTTCACACAGAGCCCCCTAACTGCAGTTGGGCCCCACTCCCACCCTCAGCTGCTAGCTGCCCTTCAGGCCTTCCTTGCGCAACCAGCTCCGTCTCTGGGGCAGCTCCCTATGTTGCAGCAAATTCATCCACCAACTTGGTTCTCCCATTCCCCCAGCCCCAGGTATAGATCCCAGTGAACTCAGAATCCACTTCAGGCTGTTTACACCCGAGTTCCCGCCTCCTTCCCTGACCCGGGCTTGGGTTTCTGTGGAACACGTCTGGGTCTTGGTAACAGTGCCTCAGCGATGACCTTTTCCACCTGGTGCCTTGCTTGCCCAGCAGTGAAGGGTGGGACACTGCTACAACAGCACTAACTAGAAGGGGTACAGGTGGCACATGAGGGACCCCAGTCCAAAAATTGTTTCCCACCCCAGGCCGGCCTTTGTTGGCTACCTTGCTACTCGGTAGAAACCTTAACAAAAGCTGACGGCAGGGAGCGAGCACAGGAATGGAGTTGGCCTCCAGGGAGACGGAGAAGATAGCTGGGATGTGGTTAAGTCATTTATTGATTTCATTTCTAAAACCCACACAGCGCCACTTTGCTGTTCTAGAGCTTCAAAAGAGCTAATTAACCACCCGAGGAGCCCACCAGGGAAACCAAGCTTGCGCGGGAGGCAGGAGGTGAAGTCAAGGTCAGGGGGGTGGGTAGCCAGGCCCTGAACCCACCACAGGTTAAGCATGGGGGTGGGACGGCTCTGGCCCTCAGCCACAAGACCAGCGTGGGCACACCTGGGTAACTGGCCTTGCTCCTCTTTGCAGCTTCCTGCGGTAGCCGGCCCTCCATCTCAGGCCAGAGAGCAGCCAAGCCAGGGCTGCCATTCCAGCGGCACCAGACTCTGGGGGCAGGGTGAGGGCTACTGCTGGGGCAGCACAGGCACCCTCCAGAGGCCCTCCCCCGCCCACACACACACACACCCTGGGCAGGCTGAGTGGCCCCAGCAGAGAAAAGCCACTTGGCGGTTTTAATTTTAGCTGCTCTGTGCCTGACTGGCAGGATTTGTTGGTCTGACCTTTAGTGCTGGCTGCTGCCTCCCCAGGCCCAGGCCTCCGTGGGCGCGCGCACACACACGTCAACTGGAGCTCAGGGGCATGGGGTCGAAGCCCCAGGAAAAAGGCCTGCATGGGGATGGAGATCCGGGATCCAGGGAGAGGCAGGCAGGCAGGAGGGGAGGCACTGGGTGGTCCGGCTCCCTGTGCAGGGAAGTAGGAAGGGGCCAGGTCAGGCTCTGCCCACCAGGCAGTCCGGGGCCGCTGTTGGTGGAAGACAAGAAAAATCAACAGACACAGAAAAGCACACTGCTCCTTTATTCAATGGAACATCCCCACTTGAGCGCAGTGTTGAATCAAACACAGAAAGAAAAAAAAGAAAAGCCCAGAGAATTTCTGTAGATCAACCAGTGAAGAGAACGCGTGTTACACATTATTGTCAACATAATCACTCCATGGAGGGAAGGAGGGGGAGGAGCAGAAAGCAGAACCAGAAGCACAGGGTTTGGGGTCCCTGGCCACTGCCACGGTCAGACGAGGGGGCCGGTGGGGAGAGCATGAAAAAATGGACACGCAGCTTCCAGGAAGGAGAGGAGCAGGCTAATGTGGTCAGAGCCCGACACAGACCCTGGCTGGCAGGCTAGCCCAGCGGCCGGGCCAGGGCCACCTGCCGCCCTGGGCAGTATCCAACCCTCAGCAGGGGTGGTGTGTTAAACCCCCGCGACAGAGCCTCCTCAGAGGCTGCTCTGGCACCTGAACAACCCCCATGGCCCAACCTCCCCCGCCCCCCAGCCAGTCCGTGCCTAGAGCCAGCTGCTCCCCTCGCCTCAGCAGGAGGAAGAGGAGGGGGGAAGGAAAGCAAGCTAACTGCAGCAGAAGGCCAGGGAGAGCGTCTCCTTGGACGGAGTCTGCAGAGAGGAAGAGGGAAGGAAATAACGAAGAAAAAGAAAAAATTAATAAAAAAATGTCACGATATGGAGCCAGCGTGTTCTGATTCCGTCCACAAAAACAGCTCAGGCTGCTTTGCCGAACCATCCTGTCCACCAGGGGCGCTGCTGAGGCTGTCTGCCTGGAGGGGTCACCAATGGGCGCGGAAAGTCCTCACTCTCATGGCTCGGGCCATCGCCGCCGCCGCGGGCAGGGATCCTGGCGGCCCGGTTAGGGGAGAGGCAAAGGGAGTTGGGTGAGGAGAGAGAGAAGACAAAGAGACTCGATGCTGCACGGCGCCACAAGAGCCCGCGCTGGCGCTCCTCCTGTCACCTGCCCATTCCCCAGCGAGTCCTCGGTCGCTTGGCCCAGCCCGGGGCGTGCACACACACACATGCGTGCACACACAGTCACATGCGTGCGTCCCAATGTCTGGCTCCATATGGTGAGGTTCGGCGTGTTTAAACGAGACCAACTCTCTCTCTATAATATATATTTTCTTAAAAAAACCGAGTCTAGTTCTGTGGTGGAGGCGGAGGGGGAGCTGGAGGCATCCCGAAGGGCGGCATGCCCGCCACCCCCATGCCCATCATGGTGACAAAGTTAGAAGGGTCCATGGGCGGCGGCGGAGGGGGGGGCGGGGCATACATCATGCCGGCGGAACCAGGCGGCGGAGGCGGCGGAGGGGGAGGGGCCCCGGGCGGCAGAGGCGGCTGGACCCCGGGGGGCAGGGGCACCATAGTGGGGTTGCCTTGCATCTGAGGGGCTCCTGGAGAAGCTGCGGCAGCCGCCTGCTGCTGTTGCCATGGCGGGATGGACCCTGTGCCAGCGCTCGTGGTGGTAGTCGTCGTATCTGGGGTGGTAAAGAAGCCCAAGGTCACACGCGCGGGGGGCACACCGCGGCTCTGCGGCTGCTGCCTTGGGATGGGGGGTGAGGGGCGCCTGCTCCTGGCTTGGCATGCGGTACGGTGGTGGGGGCGGGCGGGCGGGGCTGTCCTGGTGATGGGGAGTGGAGGGGTGGGCAGGACTACCCTGGGGCCAGCCTCGAGGTCTCTGGGCATCAGAGTAAGCCAGCCCTTGGTCACCGATGCCCCTGGAGGGGCTGAGGGAGAAGCGCCAGACACAAGCACGGGCTCTTCCGCCCCTCCACCCCGCCGCCACCGCCGCCGCCGCCGCCACCACCGAACGGCACGGTCCCCCTCAGGCCACCACTGCTGCCTCCCCTCGCCCAGTCCCGCCGCTGCAGCCTCCAGCCCAGTCACAGCCCTTCACGGGACACGCATGCACCACCCAGCGCGGGCTGGAACCAGCCGGCCGCTCCCCACCTCCCCCGGCCTGGACTTCCGGCTCCCTACCTACATTGGCAGGCGCTCCCCTTCCTGCCTCCACAAGTCTGCCCAGACACAACCACACCGAACATGAGCTCCGAGCCCTCAGTCGCCCTCACAGCCTGCCCCGGCGCACCCCGGGCCAGGCGGCCTTTTCCGGCTCACAGCCCCCAGCAGAGGAGTCTCCCCTCAGCCCCAGGTCCCCCTCCCTGGTCCCACCCACTCCCACAAGCCCACAATTTGCCACTCACTTTGCTGCCATGGCAAAGGGGTGCTGGAAGCCATACTGCTGCTGGGCGGTGGGGGCGGAGGCGGCTGCTGCTGCTGCTGCTGCCATGGGGGAAGAGGCCCAGAGGGCGGGGGCGGGGGCTGCCCACTGGGCGGCGGCGGCGGCGGCGGCATCATGCCCATAGGCGGCGGCGGCATCATACCTGCAGTGCGGAAGGGCAGGATGAGGACACAGGCCACGGGGTGGAGCCAGGCAAGCCTCCCCACCCAGGCCAGCAGCTGGCCGGTACCTTTTCCTTGATGCAGGCGATAGACCCCAGAGCCCACAGGCGTACTTCCCAGGTACTGATCTTGATGGAAGGAAAGAGCAGGGACTTAGCAGGACATGGGGACAGGCCGCTGACGGCCACACAAGCTTCACCAGAGCAGCTGAGGACACCTGCCTGCGGGAAGCAGGTCTGGGACGCCCCAAGCTGACCACCTCCCCCTGCCCTCTGCCGCCCTGCCAGAGGCTGGCCAGACAGGCCACCCCCAGGGCCAGCTGCTTCCAGCTCCCAGAGCCACGAGGTCAAGTCCCTGTTCGCCCAAGCCCCAGGGTTTCTGGTCCGACACTTACTTACCCATTGGAGGAGGGCCATGGTGCCCAGGCGGGTGGGGGCCCTGGTTCATCGGGGGCGGTGGTGGCTGCATCCAAGGGGGTGGGGGTCCGTTAGGGTTGTGCTGCATGGGGTGTCCGCCATGTCCACCAGTCAGGCTGGGGAGTGGGTGTGGAAAGCTGTGGGGGCCACCTCCAGGCCCAGCAGGGCCTCCTCCATGCATGCCGTGGTAGGGCCGACTCTCTGAAGGGCCAGAATTCATCCAGGGCGGGCGGCTCTGGGTGGTGGACATAAGAGACTGCGTGAGAGCATTCCTGCCACTGTCCCTGCCGATGCCCCCTGGTGGCAACACTGTTCTTCCAGGCCAGCCACGGGACACCGAGCAGAGTCCCCCAACCAGGGCCAGGACCCTGCAAGAACAGTGTTGCCACCACAAGCATCAAGCCACTCCACCCAGCAGGCCTGGCCATGACTCCCCATCTCTGTGGCAGAGAACAGGGCACAGCAGGCCAGAGAGGCAGCAGCCCAGGCTCACCGGTGGAGGGGGGTTGTTGGCGGGAGCAGCGGGCCGCGGTGCACTGGCCAGTGGGGTGGTGGCGGGCCCAGAGGAGGACCCCACAGACGCTGGGACAGGAGCTTCGCCGAGTTCAGCCATGAGTGACAAGTACTCTTTATCCATCCGCGCTTTATCCTGAGCAGACTGCGGGTCTCCAGGCCTGAGGGGGGAGGGGAGACAAGGAGGAAGCGCTCATTCTGGGCTTTGGCAGCACAGCGTTCCAGAGAAGCCAGCTATCAGAACCCGCTCTTCTCCCTGCTGCCCTGCACACTGGGCCAAAGGCAGCCACCCTGCAGGCCATGCTCAATCCCATACGCCCTGAAACGGGTCAAAAGTCAGGGAAAATTCCTCAGCAAAGCCTTGGGTACTGCCAGAGTAAAACAAGGTTGCAATCAAGTGCCAACCTGCAACTGGTCAGAACCCTGTGGGTAGCTGGCTCTCCAGGGCAGCGTAAAGTAGGGAGGTCCAAAGTCTTAAACCCAAATTTTAATTTTGAACCCATCTTTTACACCCCAACTGGAAGCCTGCAGTTTACCTATACTCAAAATGAACAAGAATCAAACGAGAGGATTGCCTCAAGGTTTCCCGCCACGCCACTGTGGACCACCCTCCCAGGCTTGCTGCTTCTCGTGGCCCACAGGCGCTGCAGGAACTGTGCAGCAACCGTGCCAGAGCCACCACGGGCCAGCAGCGCCTCACCTCTGGAATTTACAGTCGGAGGCGATGTGGCCGGCCCCGCCACACTTGGTGCACACCGTGGTGTTGGTGATGCTGCGGGTCTCGGAGCTCTGCCAGGGTCTCAGGATCCTGTGGAGGGCATGCCATCAGTCAAGGCTGTGGTCCACCTGCTCCCACGGTCCAGGTCCCCGCTTCCTCCTCGGACCACTAACCGGTTATCGTCCTCCCGCAGAGTCCCATTCAGGCGAGCCAATTCCCGCAGCTGCATCTTGCGCAGGTCATTCTGGTCCTCGGGGGTCTCGATGCCCTGCTTCAGGATGTTTCTGATCTAAGGAAGACACGTAGGCAGAGACCTGAGTGCCTGCGGCCACACCAAACATTTCTGGCCACGAGGTTTCCTGAGAGCCCCACTCACCTGCTCCACTGCCTTTTTAACGTTCTCCATGGTATTGGCAGTGACCAGGGCATGCAGCGGCTCATCCTCGCCCGGCAGCATCTGGCCGTCTTTGCGCCCGACCTTCCCCTCCTTCACAGAGCCTTTGCCCCGGATCATGATCTTGGCATTGCATTCCTTCTCAATGTTCTTCAGGGTGTTCCCTCTGTCAAGGCAGAAAGGACAGTTTACAGTGCACCTGCAAGTGCACACTGCGGAGCGCACAGCCTGCACCACTAGCCACTCCTCCTCCCGAGGGAAACCGCAGGTATAACTGGATTTCTAAGTTAAAGTCAGCTTCAGCAGATCTAGAGATCTGTTCTCTGTATTAAAAATGGGAAGTGGGCCCAGCATGGTAGCCTAGCGGCTAAAGTCTTCACCTTGCATGCCAGGATCCCATTTGGGCACTGGTTCAAGTCTCTGGTTCTAAGATCTCGGTGGTCTGGTGAAACCTTAGGACCCTGCACCAATGTAGGAGACCCAGAAGAGGCTCAGGCTACCGGCTTCGGCTCAGTTCAGCTCCGGCTATTGTGGCTGCTTGGGGAGAGAATCAATGGACGGGACATCTTCCTCTGTCTCTCCTTCTCTCTGTATATCTGCCTTTCCAATAAAAATAAATCTTTAAAAAATAAAATAAAAATGGGGAAGCTACAGAAAGGCCTCATTTATTCCAAGTGTGATGGCCTGCTGACAGTGGCCACGAGGTCCTAAGGCATGCTCGGCTGGAGGCAGGTGGCTCTCACCTGGGCCCAATGAGCAGTCCCACGAAGTTGATCTCTGGGTACTCATCCTGTGGAATCATCACCTTGTCGCTCACCCGGGTGGCTGGAGGTCTACACAAACAAGAAGGACTTCACCCACTGCCCGCTTCAGGGAGAAGGCAGCGCAGACAGCAACGGCTCTGCCGCGCCAGTGGCCTGGGTCCCGCTCTGCTTACTTGTAATCTGCAGGCGGCTTGAAGTCGGGGTTGAGGGCGACCATCTCCGTGATGAGGTTGTGCCGCTCCTCCTCGAGCTTCTTGCGGGTGCGGAACTCGCGGGTGTTGAGCCGCTTCCCCTCACTGTTGTAGATGGGCTCAGGGGAAGGAGACCTGCGGGGAACACACTGCCGTCAGCGGCCCCGCTCCTGCCTTGCTCTCTCCCCCATGGACTACATATAAGTCCTCCCAGCCCCTCTGCCTCTCAGACCCTAACACTCTTCGGAGGAACCGACCATAACGTGTGCTATTCCAGATCGTGTGAGGTGGGCAGATGAGGACCAGGGTGTGTGTGTGTGTGTGTGTGTGTGTGAGAAGACAAGACAAAAACGGTTTCACTTCTACAAGTGACGAGAGGGAAAAAAGTCTGCCCTTTGGGGAAAATCTTTGGACTACAAATGGCAAGGACAGTATCATTTTCTGGAGTTTTCTTTCCAAATAAGGATGTTCATTCATTTGAGGGAGGGAGAAAAAAAGACAGTATCCCAAGTTCATGAAACACAGGAACCCCAAGTTTAGGTAAAAGGTTATTCTTAGAAAGCTCGTGCCCGCCAGGAACAGCACCTGTACCCCTAAGAGAGCGGCACGAGCCCCCCAAGGCAATGCTCTGGGGCTCCAGGCTGTTGCAGCCACTGGATCCCAACAACAGAGAGACGGTTCAAGGCCTCGTCTCCCTTTCCTTCAATGGCCTGGTAGGCTGCGTCCAAGGCCCAGGAGAACACCTATTTTCTGGCGGTTGGGGCATCTGGGGAGAGAGAACCTTCCAGGTGCTAAGCAGCTTGAGAGAGGCCGCAAGGCAGATGGGGCAGAAGCCTGTCTAGGGTCTGAACCTGCAAACAGCAAGGGGAAAACCCACGACTCTCCGCCAGAGTTTACAAGCCCAGAAAGCAGATTTTCTCTCTCATTTTTTAAGGAGTAAAATGCTGTAGCTACAAGTAAAAAAAAAATAGTAATGATAGCATGGTCAGTTTACCATAGCTGGATTTTGCAGTAATAAAAAAAGAGAAGTTACACTCCTAGAATTTTGAGTTAAGATTACAAAAAGGACCATATTCATTATGAAAATTTAGTAACAGCTGCAAGAAGGGAAGAGACCGTGTGGATCAGGTTATTAAAAAACATCCTGAAGGTAGTCCCGACTCCTACACTCTTGGTGTAGCTGAGAGCCTGGCCTGGCTGGAGAGCGAGGCCTGACTGAGCTCGGCTGCGGCCACTGTCTTCAGCCTCAAGGGAACCTGTCATACCACGTCACACACACGATGGAATAAAAGGTCAGGTTTGTTCAGGGCTAGTGACAGCTAAATGACACCTCCGTTTCTACCATTTGTATAAACTGTGAGTACAATCCAATGATAGTGAACAAAAGCAAAATGCATCCCAACTCATTAGGCTACCATCTTAACACATTTATGGATATAAGAGATCTTAACACATTGGTAACTGTGCAAGTTAAGCAACATCAAATAGCATATAAAATGGCTTAATTATGAGATACACCTTAAGAAATCATCTTATTAACCATAAGAAACTCACGCATTTCCCTCCAATCTTGGCTCAAAGGTAATACCCATCGGGCGTTAGGACCTCTTTTCCAAACAGACTACAGGAGGCCGAGCCCTCTCTGGTTTATCACTGCTAGCTCCACCCAGAGCTGTCTAGAGTTTGGTATTTTGAGTTCATCCCCAAAAGCTTTCCCAATACCAAGCTGGCCATTCTGAGGCCTCCCAACAGTTTTAACTTCTGACCCAATCGTGGAGGTAAAAAGCAAAAGCCAGCAATCTACGTTGCCTGGCTCTGTTCCTCCACCTAGAACAAGCATCCGGTAGATGTGACTAAATTCTAACTCCAGAAGGCAAAGAGGTTTGTTAAAAATTCAACCTTGTAAGGAATTGCCTGGTAACCGTTATGATGTGCCATTAATGGGGAACAGGCCAAAAGGGCACAACAGTTGTGGTCGTAACTTTACCATGTTCTCTTCAACTTCAAATTAAAAAACGTGAAATGTTAACACAGTCCTCCCACCAACATCTACAGGTAAAAATGTTACCAGATTCAGTCACTTCTAGATGGAGGAAGGGCCAGACGTGCGCTCAGTTCCTGCCAAGGGAGGGCAGCAGCAGGCCAGGCACACAGGTGACCGCCATGGCCACTCCCTCCCCTTCACTTAGCTCAGTTACCACTTGCTGGACAAAAGGCACAACATGGCTTCTGGCAGCCAAGTCTAACTGGGCCGTGTGCCCAGAGGTGCCGAAGACCACTGCCTTCCATGAAGTGGCAAGGTCTGAACTGCTCACATCAGTCAACGACATCAGTTTCAAAAAGTTCACCTTCCTCACATCAACGTTTTACTTTTCCAAGTTAAAACGGTCCACAGAAATGACATGACCACAGCTGTTCCAGGCCCACACTCCCTTAAAACTAAAAAAATAATTAGGCTTGGCCGCTCATCTTTCCCCAAACAGGTGAGAATATGCTGGCCCTTCCCAACACCTCCAGGCAATGGCCAAGGCTGAAGATTAACTGGCAGTGAAGAAGTTGGTTAGAAATCTCAGCTGTTTTTAAAATCATCAAGACCATTATTAGCAGGAAGGCTGCAATAAGCTGACCAGCTTGTGGCCTGCTCAGGTTTTGTGATGCTCAAAAATGCCCTGAATCCCTCACGGTGCACCTGTGCCCCCAGAGGAGGCAGGTTAACCGCCCCTCACTGTCCCGGGGTAGGGTAAATCACGTTAACACCTATACGCTTACCAATTGGAAACCAGTTCTTGAAACTTTAATTTTCCCAAGTTTCGTTTCATTCCCATTTTCTAACTGCAGACTGACCATATACACACACACATACATACATATATATATATATATATAATAAATATAGTCTACTTAAACTCTAGTCCCCACAATGGTCAGAGTTAGCAGTTGTCTTACTAAGACTTTATTGAACTGACACAACATGTTGCCATCAGTAAAACGTATTGAGAAAAAGGTAAAAAGCGTTACTGTCAGCTGGTTAAAACTGTTTCCCAACCTGTCCTCAGGGTTAGGGGGGATGCCCAGGTCTCCTGTGCGCAGTTTACGAGTCAGGTCTTCTATCTGCAGTTGCACTGGAAGAAACCAGGTTAGGAAAGAAAAAAAAAGGATGGAAAAAAGACAATGTTACCAAAAAACATCTCAAATCTCAATAACAAGCATGAAGAACTGGGAGACTTTGAAAGGGACGACTGCTCAGTGAACACATTGCGGCGACCCCGCCACCTGGCGGCAGTCTCCACCTACACATGCTTACATCTCACTTCAAAATGTTCTCTCTTAAGGAAGCAAACTGTCTGTGGGAAGAGGGGTTAGCAGGAAGACGTGGCTAACTTCAGAGCAAGCCCCAGGAGAGTCTCACCTCTCCCCGCCCTCCAGGCTTGTTCACACTGATGGACATCTGGCCCCCAGAGCCCAGGCCAGGCCTGGCGCTGCCCATTAGGCCACCAGTTCCCACCAAATGACTTGAGGGCAAGACTTGAGAGCTTTTCATTATTAATTATGACTTCTCAAACAGAGCCCCAAATGAGAGCCAATTAATAAGGGACAAAGAAAAACATTGGTTGAACAAAGATCATTTTCATTAATAACAATTAAAATTCCTTAAGTAATTAAAACATTTAACAAGCATTTAAACATCTTATAAAAATTCATACTTTCTGTAAAACCAGACCTGTCCTAGCACCTATACATTTTATTCCAATACTCAGTAGCCATATGCATTTTCCTAAGTCAGTAACCATGAGATGCCAAGAGTATTTTCAGACGGGCTGCTGACTGTCCGGAAGCAGCAGTGCAGAGGTGGAAGGTGAGGGACGAGCGTGGCCCTCAGGCCTTGACCAGTGAGGCTGTCCGTGAGTGCGATGGGTTCTACACAAGCTGCCTGTGCCTCCAGGGAACTGTGCCCTGCACTTTCTTCAGGGCCTGATCTGCTCTTACCTGGGCAGAGCTGAAGTGGAGTCGGCTCCAAGACACCCTAATTGTAAAGTGATCCCACAGGACCGCACTACACCCCCACGTGGAAACCATGAAATTAAAATCCATTATTAGGGCCCTGCACGCACCGGGAAACCATATGGGCGCCGGTTCCAATCCCAATAGCTCCACTTCCCATTCAGCTCCCTGCTTGTGGCCTGGGAAAGCAGTGGTGGATGGCCCAAAGCCTTGGGACCCTGCACCCGCGTGGAAGACTGGAAAAGCTCCTGGCTCCCAGCTTCGGATCGGCACAGCACTGGCCGTTGCGGTCACTTGGGGAGTGAACACTCAAATGAAGATCTTTCTCTCTGTCTCTCCTCCTCTCTCTATATATGACTTTCCAATAAAAATAAACAAATCTTTTAAAGTCACTTTCCCAGAGACAAGCCTGGGCTCTGACAGGAGTAAAATGGCTTGGGTCAGCCCCAAGGGGCACTCCCTGCCACAGGTCAGACACCCAGCCTTGCAGGGGGGCTGCGGCCCGCAGCCTGTGGACGAAGAACAAGTCGCCTCCCCATTTTCAATGTCTGCTGGTTGCCCTTCGGCCACCCCCCCCAGGGGCAGCTCGAGGGCCGTAAAGGCCCACCAAGGTTGGGGGTCCCGGCAGGAAGGGTGGGAGCAGCCAGCAACATAACAGATAAGGAACACTAGAAGTGTGAAGTGGCTGTAGGGCAGGTCCAGCACCCCAAAACTCTCAGCAGTGTAAAAACATGGGGGGGGGGGTAGACCCTCCAGAGGAGGTCAGCCTTCAACCTTCTGTCAGAAGCTCAAAGCCTCCCTGTGAAAGCCTCGTCGAGGGACCTTGCCAAGGGGACGCTCATCTGGTAAGAAACGTCTACCAAGCCGCCCTCTTGCAGACAGCTGCGCAAGTGTGTCAAGATAAAACTTAGGTTAATACTATAAGAAGAGCCGCTTACATTGAGAGAAGGAATTCTGAGGTTAATTGCAATCCTACTACAGTCACGGTCAAATCTCAAACCTTCCCCTAGGTCAGCTCTGTGAGCCTCGCACTGCACCCCGGAGCCCGGCCGTGCCACCCCTGTCCCCAGAGCTGTTCACTATCAAAGACAAGAGCCTTCGTATTAAGACAGCTCTCCAAAGATCAAACTGGAAGAGAGGCTGCAGGCAAGGCTACATCCAGCACAGGGCAAGCAGGAAGGAGCTGCTGAAACACGTTCTCAGAACCACTTTTGTTCAGATTGCTTTTTCCCCCTTTCAGAAAGCACCTATGGAAAGTAAAAGGTCACACGTTGGAGGAAAGGATGAATATGAAGTCACGGTGCAGGCCATGCTGTGGCAACGGTCCTCGGTGACGGGGCCTGTCCAGAGGCCAGCAACACTCACCTCGTCACGCGCGGCCCGGGCAGCGGCAGGGCTGCTGGCCGGCCGCTACTCTGCCTCCTAGTGAGCCCTCCTAGCTCCCTGGCCCTCGCGGGGACCAGCGTTAGGAACCAACCACATCACAGAGCCTGATGGGGTCTGACCCCAACAAAGTAACTGGCAGCAAGTCTCCAGCCCAGCAGCCAAGCAGCACTGCGCACACAGTGCCCTCAGCGGGCGCGCTCGGGGGCAGAACGTGTATTTACCTATGTAAGCCCTTTCCTGCTCCCGAGTCAGTCCAGGGGGGATGACGGTCGGCATGCCCGGGATCACCGTCTTCTGCTCCATGGTGTCTTGGTTCCATCGGCTCCTCTTCCGCTTCTTACTGGGAAAGTCTGGAGGCAGACGGAGGCTGTGAGGTGCCCGTTCCCGCTGGGGGACTGGCAAGCACACCCCAAGAGGGCAAGCACAGCAGGCGGGAGGTGAACAGTTCCCATAACAACCCTCTAAAAAGCCCGCAGAGGGATGTCAACAAGGCAGCATGTCTCAATGCTGGCCCAAACAGTGCCATGCCGGACAGGACCGGCAGGGGTTGCTGCAGCAGCCCCACCCCAAAAACACTAGTTCAAACCCCAGCTGCCCCACTTCCGATCCAGCTCTCCTGCTAGCCCCCCGGCAAGGCAGGAGAAAAGGACCCTGAGCCTCCGCCATCCACGTGGGACCAGACGGAGCCTCAGGCTTTGGCCTGGCCCAGTCCTGGCCATTGAAATCACTCTCTAACTCTGCCTTTCAAAGAAATGCGCACATCTTAAAAATAAGAGAGAAAGAAAAAACAAAAAGCCTATTATCTAATCATGCCTAAAATTCCAAAAAACATGCGCTTGGGAACGCTGGCTCTGCCTCACCAGGCCCGCTTCTAAGACCAGGAAACAGCTGCACCCGCTCTCGCCTGGCACTGCCAATTCTACAAGATTGCCTTTTTCTTCCCCAGGTATCCGGGAGCAGTGTTCCATCTCCGCCCCGACCCCAGGTGGACACGAAGACCTTAAGTCCAAGCCTCAACAGGCCGTTACCACACATTGCAGCCAACCCCTCCCTTTCCAGGATTTCCTAACACTAACCACCACCAGTTCCCCACTCGCATCCCCGAGGGGGACGGAGTGTCCAGCCGAGGACGCCTTGGGGCCAGCGATCGCCAGGGAAACAAAGCCCAGAGTTCCACCTTCCCACCTGAACAGCGGCCAACGCCAACCTCACTTCAAGCCCCGCCATCTCTCCCGCACTCCGCTACTTTGTTTTGCTACTTGTTTCCCTTTCCAATTCCTCAGAGGCGTGGAAGGAAACAAGCCCAGCGTTTTCGCGGCGGGGAGGGAGGGGACCCTTTCCCGCAGAGCTGGCACCCGCCCCACAGACGCCCCCCAAACCTCCCCGCCTTCCAGCTGCACCGCCCAGCCCGGCCTTCACACTGCGCCTGCGCACCGCCCGCCGCTCCCGTCCCCTCTGCCCTCCCCGGCGCGCCTGCGCACTCGCGGCCCCGGACTCCCGCGCGCGCGCCCGCCCCAGGGCGCCTCCGTGCGCGCGCGCCGCGTACCCGCGCCCGTGTCCGCGCGCCCGCCCGCCGCCGCCGCCGCCGGGCCCGTCCGCGCGACGCCTCTCGCGCTCTTCCTCGGCCCGACTCACCTCCTCCGCCGCCGGCCGGGCCCGGCTGCTGGTCCTGACGCGGCTGCGACACGCGCTGGCGGAGCGGCGGCGGGTAGGACGCGTCGCCCGGGGACGGCGGAGGCGGCGGCAGCCCGAGCGGGAAGGCCGCCATCGAGCTCCCGGGCGGCGGCAGCCCCGGAGCCGCCAGTCCCGCCTCGGGCCCGGCCGGCGGAGGGAGCCCGGGGGGCCCCAGCTTACCCAGCGGCGTGGCGTTCGCTCCGGTCGCCATGGCGCCCCCAAAGGACAGGCCCTGGCGGCTGCCTTCCTTTCTCAGCGGCGACGACGGCGGCTTCTCCTTCGCGAACCTTCCGGGGGGGAGGGGACCCGACTACGCTGCCGCGGAGCGCACGGAACCGCGTCCTCTCACGCGGCCAGCGGGCGGGCAGGCGGCGGCGAAGGCGGCGCGGGCCGCACAAAGAGGGAGGAGAGAGGGCGCCGCGGGGGCGGGCTGGGGGCGGCAGGGCCGGCGCCGCGATTGGGTCGGGCCGAGCGCGGGGGGGCGGCACCGGCGGCCTCCGATTGGCGGAGCCGTAAGTCCTTCCCCGAGGCGCGCTGGGATTGGCCGAACCGTTAGGCCAGGCGAGGAAATGGCGGCGGCCGGGGGGCCGGGAGGTGTCGCCGGGGTGGGACCTGCTCTGTGACGTCGGCACAGGAGCCCCTTCCTCATTGGCCGACGTTCGCGTCGTAGGGACGCGGGATTGGCTGTCGTTGAAGCCTGTCTGTCCCGGGCCCCTCCCCCGGGGGACCGCGGGCGGTGGGAGGAAGGCCAGGCCTGAAAACAGACTTATGGCGGCCGCGGCGGCGGGAGACGCAGAGCAGGTGCACTGCTGGGTCCCGGACGGGCAAAGCCGCCCCTCCACCCTTGTCCCTTCACGGGCGACCCCCGGGCGCGCAGCGCGGAAGCCCTCCGTGACGTCAGCGCTGGTTCCCATGACAACCCGGCTTCCGTGGACGGGCGCGCGCCCGCGGCCGTCGGGATCCGTTGACGCCAAAGGTTAAAAAAAAAGCAGCAGCCTGCCGGACTTCCTGTTGTGAAAGCCATTTAAAGTGTCCCACGGATGTTACAGTTACTCCGATTTAAAACCGGATGCGACCTTCGTGCAGAGTTAGCTGTGCATGAGAGATCACCCGGTCAGACCTCATGGTTGACAGACGCAGAGTTCCAACGGGATTTAGGGCTGGGGGGGATTGAGTGACGTCGACGACTCGTGTCCTCAAGTGTCGGAGTGGGCTAGCGCACGGAGACGGAGACCCCGGCCCCACTGATGCCAGAGAACCCCACTCGGTCCCAAAACGGCGCGCAGATCTAAGCCGGCACTCAGAAATCGCTGTCAGACCATGAGGGCCAAGAAGGGTGATCACCAAACCACAAATGTGCACGTGTCCCCAGCAGCAGGTGCCCAGCCTGGCCTCAGTGCCCGGCTCGGCCCCCCGGGAGGTAGCTGGGTGCCATCCATGGGGGCACCCTCAAGGCGTTTGGGGCATGAACCAATGCAAAGCAGTTTTGTTTCTAGTAAATGTTTTTATTATTTGTGAATTTTTCTTTAATTACTATTAAACTTGGAAAAGCAGAGTTACAGAGAGAGAGACACATCTTCCACCCACTGGTTCACTCACTCCCCAATAGCCACAAATGACCAGAGCCTAGCTGCTCCGAAGCCAGGAGCCATGCAGGTCTTCCATGTGGGTGCAGGGTCCCAAGGCTTTGGGTCATTCGCTGCTTTCCCGGGCCGCAAGCAGGAAGCTAGCTAGAAGGGAAGTGGAGCAGCCGGGAAACAAACACACGCCCCACACATGCAAGGCAAGGACTTTAGCCACTAGGCTACCATACTGGGCCCTTATTTGTGAATTTTTTAAGTGAAGCTAATATCACAAGAAAGCAAAAACATCAGAGGCTGAAATCTCATTTGAGCAGAGAGTGCCCGGCACAGTAGCCTAGCAGCCAAAGTCCTCACCTTGTATGTGCCAGCATCCCACATGGGTGCCGGTTTGTATCCCGGTAACCCTGCTTCCTGTCCAGCTCCCTGCTTGTGGCCTGGGAAAGTCCCAAAGCCTTGGGCCTCTGTACCTGCATGGGAGACCCAGAAGAAGCTTCTGGTTCCTGGCTTCAGATCAGATCAGTTCTACCAGTTGGGGCCACTTGGGGAGTGAATCAGTGGACAGAAGATCTTCCTCTCTGCCCTCCCCTCTGTATATCTGACTTTCCAATAAAGATAAATCTTTAAAAAAAAAAAAACAACTTGTACAAGTCCTGCGTAGAAGGAAAGAATGCTTTAATTGAGCAGCCAATGAAGGCCCAGCATCGTGGGTGTGAGGCCAGTGCACAATACCCGGTCCCGGGTACAGCATGATGCCTCAATTGGCCAATCCTCCACATCCAAACACCAGCATCCCACATGGGCACCAGTTCATGTCCAGGCTGCTCCATTCCCCATCCAGCTCCCTGCCTGTGGCTTGGGAAAGCAGAGGAGGACGGCCCAGAGCCTTGGGACCCTGCACCCACATGGGAGACCCAGAAGAAGCTCTGGCTCCTTGCTTTGGATCGGCTCAGCTCTGGCTGTTCCAGCCAGTTGGGGAGTGAAGCAGAATGTGGAAAATCTTTCCGTCTTTGCTTCTCTCTCTAATAAAAACAAAAACCCGTTCCTTTCTTTCTCAAAGTCAGAGCTAAGCAAGACACTTCACAACAGTCAGTACAGGCCAGCGCTGTGTCGACCGGCCGGGCTGGTGCTCCTCCCCACTCTGCAGTCATTTCCTTTTTTGATTCAGGATCTTTATGAGAACAGTTTTAATTTCATAAGTGTAAGCCAAATTAATAGATTTTTTTTATTTGTTACATTCTATGGAATCTGTCCTTAACTACTTAAAAAAAAAAGATTAATTTATTTTACTTGAAAAAGTTGCCACAGTGAATAGCAGTGTTGGATCCATCGGCTGTTCCTCCCCGAATGGCCACAGTGGCCAGAGCTGGCCTGGGCAGGAGCCAGGTGTCGCATGTAGGTACTCAGGCCATGCTCTACCGCTTTCCCAGGTCACTTGCAAGGAACTGGATTGGAAATAGGCCAGCCAGGACTTGAACCGGTGCCCATATTGGATGCCGGCACCACAGACAGAGGCTGAGCATGCTGCCCCCGTCGGGGATCGGACTTGAGCACCCACACTTAGAGTGTGCACAGGCTGTTCCTGAGGCTGTTCCTGAGGCAGATGTCTGTACCGTTGCGAGGATCTCCATTTGGGGGCAGATCAGCTTTGGACCCCAGGCCCTGCCACCTGCTGCCTGAGGCCCATCAAGCAAGCTCTCCCCCAGGCTAGAGTCCCACGCACCTGGCCCGGCCTCTGCTGCCCATCAGCTGGCCATGAGGGAAACCAATGGCTCTTTCCAAACTTCCGTTCCTTTGTACAATACAGGAAACGACACCCTCCCACACAGGATGCTGTGCTGAGAGTCTGAGTCCGAGGGCCAGCGGGTCCTGATGGGGTCTCTCCTGAGCGCTCACACATGCCCCTGATGTCATGCAAGAAGGTGGTGTAAGAAGAATTAATGTCTGGCCATTGTCTTCAGTTTCTGGCCCAGAGCTTGAAATACTTGTCAATTTCCTGAGTGGCACGTGTGCCTCTTTTTATTTGTTAAGAAGCCTCTTTATGGACACTGCACAATAGCCTAGTGGCTAAATCCTCACCTTGCATTTACCAAGATCCTCTATAGGTGCCGGTTCAAGTCCCAGCTGCTCCACTTCCCATCCTGCTGCCTGATTATGGGAAAGCAGTCGAGGACGGCCCAAAGCCTTGGGACCCTGCACCCGCATGGGAGACCTGGAAGAAGCCCCAGAAGCTTAATTCTGTTGTTGCAGCCATTTGGAAAGTGAACCAACAGATTGAAAATCTTTGTCTCTCTTCTCTGTAGTGTTGCCTTTCAAATAAAAATTGAAAACAAAACAAAGGAGAAAAAAGTTTTCATATAATTTTTAATTTCTATATATATTTTTTTAAAGATTTATTTTTATTATTTTTTCATTGGAAAGGCGGATATACAGAGAGGAGAGACAGAGAGGAAGATCTTCCGTCCGATGATTCACTCCCCAAGTGAGCGCAACGGGCCGATACTATGCCGATCCGAAGCCAGGAGCCTCTTCCGGGTCTCCCACGCGGGTGTAGGGTCCCAAAGCTTTGGGCTGTCCTTGACTGCTTTCCCAGGCCACAGGCAGGGAGCTGGAAGGGAAGCGGGGCTGCCGGGATTAGAACCGGCGCCCATATGGGATCCTGGGCGTGCAAGGCGAGGACCTTTAACCACTTGCGCCACCACGCCGGGCCCAATTTCTATATTTTTAAGATTTCTTTAGAGAGAGGGAATATTATCTGCATCCCCCTTCAGGAGTCACAGAAGCCAGTGCCTGAGCCGACCTCGCTGCTCTCCAGGCCACAGGCAGGGGGCTAGATGGGAAGTGGGGCTGCCAGGACATGAACTGAAACCCATATGGCATCCCAGTGCTTGAAAGGGAGGATTAGCCAGTTGAGCCATTGTTTTGGGCCCTGTTTGTTTCTGCATTTGTAAAGTGCTGTTCTATCTAGTACATGGTTTCTTGAAGTTTACTATTTTGGTTCCTCCTTGAGATGCACCTATTGCTGTTACATGAATCATGAGACTGTGTCTCTGGCCTGCCCGACCCCTGCGCTTGGCCAAGAGTGTCCTGTACTGGTGGAAGCTGAGCCCAGCATGTGGCCCAGCGTGCTGGGGTGGCCCAACAGTCTGCTTCTCTCCTCCCCTCATAAGAGTATCTGCAGCCAGCCGTGAGCTGGTGCTGGATGTGTGACAGGGGACCTGAGAGGCCATCCCTGGAGGTCAGCCACAGCTTTCCCTGGGGCCATCCCCACCAGCAGGACTGCATACCCACGGGCTCCCTGCATTTCCCCCAGGGCCCCTGTCCCTTCTACTTGGCCGCAGGAGGCTGGGGACGCCCATGCCACCCTGCCAGGGCGAGGCTGTCGCCCACCCAGCAGTGGTCCCGGCCAGGAGTCTCGCAGCTCCTGCAAACACACTGGCCTGGGAACCTTGCCTGCGGGGTTGTGCCTTGTCAATGTGGCAGAAGCAACAGCTTCCATTCCCATCTGCACAGCAGCTGGGAGACACCAGACGGCGGAACCCCGGCACCATCCCAAGACAGTGGCTGCCTCTGGCAAGGGAAGGAACCTTTATGTGCAAAGGCCAAGGTCAGTAGTTTGTGGATGATAGCCATGGTATAAAACAGCCAGGGAGTAGAGATTGCTTACACACTGCCCAAGCACTTCTAGAAAGACCCAGAAGTAGCTGAGACCTGGGGAGGGTAGGAAGGGGAGCACAGGCAGCTGAGCAAAGGTCCAGAAGTGACAAAACAGCTGCTGCTTGCCAGCTTTCCGGGCTCTGTCCAGCAGAGACCCCACTGTCCGACAACCACCTGCCCCCACACTTAGGCGCATCACAACCGGGCCGCCACGAGGTGGTGCTGTGGACAGCCTTTCCAAGGGTGCCTAGGGCGGAATGGCTCATCACCCCACCCCCACCCCAGCTCCCATGTGGCCCAGCAGCAGCCCTTGGCTTGTGCATGTGTGCAAACCTTCAGAACCTGGACTGTGTACCCTCTCCTCCCTCCGCATTTCTTGGGGGGACCAGAGCCTGGAACCCAGGAAATGCGTTTCTTCCGGGTCTGGCTTCCACTGCAGCCAAGAACCCCCCCCCCCCCGCCCCCATCACTGGAAGGAGGCGGTGAGGCGATGGGAGGACAGCCACCTCCCCCCAACCTATGACCTCATTCACAAAGGAGTGAGCGCTCCCCCAGACCAGGCCTCCAGAGGGCACTACTGAGACACCTGCGTGCGCAACAGGGCTTTGCTAACTCTCCATATCTACCTTCTCAGGCCCAGCCCTGGCTGGCTGTGTAGCTGGAATCCCCTCCCTCCAAGGACAGCTCCCATACTGACCCAGTGCCTGTGGCCCTAGGATACTCAGCCCTGAGGATCATGGGAAAGTGGAACTAAAAGGTGAATTTATGCAGCACGGCGGGTTAGCTCACCATCACTCATAATGCCAGCGCGCCACGCTGGCCTGCCCAAGTCCTGGTTCCTCTGCTAACACACCTGAGAATCAGCAAGCGGTGGCTTAGTCCTTGCCACCAATGTGGGAGCCGGGGGTTGATGTAGCCATTTGAGGAGTCAACTACTGGCTGGCAGATTTCTCTCTGTCGTAACAGCCAAGTCTGGACCAAATCGGGAACTCCGTCTCAGCCTCCCACACAGGTGGCAGAGGCCCTAGTACTTAGGTCATCTTCCGCTACCTTCCCAGACCAATGCACAGGAAGCTGGATCGGAAGTGGAACCAGGACTCGAACTGGCATGGCATTATGGGATGCCAATGCGGTGCACAGTGGGTTAATGTGCAGTGCCACCGCACAACATGAGCCGCGCTATAGCCTGAAGACTCCTTCAAGTGCATGCATGTCCGTATTTTTCTTGCACTAAAATAAACTAATTTTCTTAAAACCCTTCATAAGCTTTGCGAAGCACCTCCAAAATCTAACCCACTGGTCCCACTGCAGTCCCTGGCCCTTGGCTGGGAGTCAGAGTCAGCCCTGGGCATGCGTGTGGGCACTGGTCAGGTCTGGGTAGCCCCCACTGGGCCCTGCTGCAGGCTGCCTGGTAAGAGCCCCAGACCAGGGTTCCCTCTTCTGCTCAGTTCCCTAAGCCTACTCTGCATCCTCCCCCAACCCTCCCCCCCAGAGGCCTGGCCCTCCTGGGTACATGCACAGTACCCACCAGCCCCCCACTCAGGGTGCTGGACAGAGGGTGATGATGTGGGGGGCACTGTCCCATCCAGCCCAGAGGGACTGGCCAAGTAAGACAAACCAACTTTAATGACAACATAGTTCTCTTTCAAATCCCCTGTCCCAGTACGGGCTGAGGGGCAGACTCTCAGCTAAAAGAAAATATGGAATAAAATGGAATGCATTAGCCAGACCAGTCCAGTCCTTCCCTGACCACGGGCTGTCCGTGTGAGCGTGGTCTGCCCTGTTCCAGTTATTGCTGAGTTGTGCTGGGAGGGGGGAGGGACTCCAGGGCTCACTGCCCACCCCAACCCCCTTCACGAGGAGCCGAGTGGGAGCCAGGGCTGTGTGCCCCGGATGTGCAGGTCTAGTAGCTGCTCTGGTGGCCTGTGAGCATGTAGAGGTTGCTGTGCGCCCCGGGGTTGTCGGTGGGAATGCTCTCCAGGATGATGTCCCTGTGGACGAGCAGCCGGGTCAGCTGGGCAGACAGCCTCGGACCTGGGCGGGGCGGGAGTGGGGCGCCATCGCCTACCTGTGGGCCCCAAGCACTCGGAAGACCCTTGTCTCGTCCGTGATCTCTTGGGTCACCTGGCACGAGAAGGAGACAGACATTGAGGCCATCCTCCGACGGCTGCTCCCTGCAGAGATGGGGACCACGACAGCAGGACAGCAGGCACCAGTTACCTCATTCGTGTCCAGGCTGCGACCCTGCAGGCCGTGGCTCCAGAAGGCCAGCACACTGTCCTGCAGACACACTGGGGGTGGGGTGGCATGGGGCACAGGCTGCCGTGAGCACCCCCTGACCCTGGGCCCCTAGCCCAGGCCTGTGCCGCACAGCGCCTCCTCCTCCCCACTCACCCACAGTCTCAATGGGGAAGTCAAAAGTCAGCTCGGGCGCCAGCGTGGCCGTGGGCTCGCCCTGCAGGTTCACGATCCTCACGCAGCCTGCACACGGAGGAGGGCTGCCGGGTGGGGAGGGGGTGGGGGCGACGGACCCACAGGGTGCTCTGCCCCCCTTCTCCCTGCGGCCACCACCCCCTGCTCAGCACCCCCAGCAGCACTCACGTTCAAAGGTGACCAGGACGGTGTCCCGGTCCACCTGGATCACTTGCTGGGCCGAGCCCGGGATTCCCTCTATGGACAAAGAAGGAAGACCCCCCCTTGATGAGCCAGCCGCCCATGCTGACTCCCTGAGGACATGGGGACCAGGGTGGAGGAGCTGGGACACAGACAGGGGAGAGTCACAGCCTGGGGTTGGCGGGAAGCCAGCCAAGGGTCCCGCAGAGCCATGGAAGGGCTCCAGGGTCAGACAGCCCAGGGTCTTTGTGTGACTTGGCTGCTGTGTGGCTTGGGACAAGCCATCTGACCTCTCTAGGCCTACTTTTTCCTAACTCAGACAGAATGCAACCCTGGGGCAGGTACCGTGGCACCGGCAGCAAAGCAGCCACTGAGACGCCAGCACCGCCCTGTCATGGTGTGTTGTCTGAGCCCTAGCCACCTGGCTTCCCCAGCATCTCCCTGCTGATGTGCTGCACAAGGTGGCAGAGGACCACCTGAACGCTGGGAGTCTTGTCTCTCCTACCCAGTGGGAAACCCAGATGGAGCCTTGCATGCACTGGGATCCCCTATGGGTGCCGTTTCATGTCCTGGCTGCTTCACCTCCCATCCAGCTCCCTGCCTGTGGCCTGGGAAAGCAGTTGAGGCTGGCCCAGAGCCTTGGGGCCCTGCACCCATGTGGGAGACCTGGAAGAGGCTCTTGCCCCTGGCTTCAGATCAGCTCAGCTCCGGCCATTGTGGCCACTTGGGGAGTGAATCAACAGACAGAAGATCTTCCTCTCTGTCTGTCCTCCTCTCTGTATATCTGACTTGTCAATAAAAATAAGTAAGTTTTTTTTTAAGAAATGAAACAACCTCCTGCTGTACGGCCCCTGTACCACCCTACTCCTCAGCCTGTGACGCATCATTGAGCCGCCACAGCACCTGGACCCTGCCTCTCACTGCCTGCCCACATCTGCCTCTGCCCACAGCCACATCTGCCATCTTTTCCTTGGTCGCTGAGTCCTTGGTCTGACACCCTCTGGAAGCCTAGCAGAAGCCCCAGAGCCCACTGACAGCTCTCAAGGGGCGGGGGTAGGGGTGCCCCATGGTGTCTGTGGGGGCCTTGTGCGCACCCCATCTCCCCAGTGGCCCAGCCTCTGCTGCTTACCTGGCGGGGTGAGGATGTCAGGCGTCAAGCCAGCCTCCAAGGGTAGGACATGGAAGAGGACGCGGCAGCCGGGCCCCTCAGGCCCCTCGGCCCCCACGCACACCTGCGGCAGCTCTTTGCCATCCAGCACCAGCGGCTCCAGCATCCCACAGGGACTGGGCAAGGGGCTGGAGAAGTTCTGGGGTGGAATAGAAGTGGCAGGAGCATGCTCAGGACGCTGTGTCACACACCCCCAACCCCCAAACATCTACCAAGAGCCCTGTGGACACCCCCCACCATCCTCACCTTCAGCAACAGGAATTTCTGCAGCGGTTCATACCACTGTAGCAGGAGCAGGTTGGCAGGCAGCGCAGCCAGCAGGAAGGTGCTGCCCGTGTAGGGGTTGCGCACTGTGAGAGGGGCACATGGTAGGCATCGGCAGGGCTGCACCACATCGGGTGCCAGGCGCCCAGCCCCACCCCACCCAGCCCCACCTGGACCGTCCTTACCCACGCGACACTGCAGGCAACCTTTGGTGTCAGGGATCTTGGAAGACAGGGCAAAGCGCCTGCAGGGTGACAAGCAGGTGCCATCTGTGGGTGGGGTTCCCACGGGGCACACATTTTCCCACTGAGGCTCAAAGGAACATGGGGACTCCACAGGTGATGGCTGTGAGGGAGGACGCCCCATGGCCTGGAGTGTGTCCCCAGAGGCCAGGGGCTTGGTCACAGAATGACTCATAGCAGGTCAGTGTGATGCTGGGGTATTTAACTACTCCCTCCACACCTGTTAGGACCTCACGGTGGCCCCACAGGCCCTGAGACGATGGACGTGAGCTAACAGCGGCTCACAGCAGTGCCCCGCCCAGCCGCCTCAGCAGCTGCACCCCTGGTACTTCTGTCATCTCTCTTTTTTTTAAGATTTGTCTTGGGAAGGTAGATTTACAGAGAGGAAACGGAGAAAGATCCTCCATCCATTGGTTCACTCCCCAGATGTTTGCAACAGCTGGAGCTGAGCTAGTCTGAAACCAGAAGCAGCCAATGGCCGCAATGACTGAAACTGAGCCAGCCCAGAGCCAGGAACCTCCTCTGGGTCTCCCGAAAGAGCGCAGCAGCCAGGATATGAACCAGCACCCATATAAGATCCTGGTGCATGCAAAGCAAGGACTTTAGCCACTAGGCTATCATGCCAGGCCCACTTCTGTCATCTTTTCTACCAGCTCTGAGTCACCTCTGCCAAGTCCTCTTTAAGTCAAGGCAGGAAAGAAACGAATGAAGAAATGAGAGCATTGAAGGGCCACGGAGTGCGAGGGACTCCACTCTGCTAGGCTGCACAGCCCACTTCACAGGTGGGGAAACAGATCCAGGGCAGTCATGTGATTTCCAAGGGGCAAGCAGTTAGTCCTTGGCCATTTCAGCCAGGACAATCTGCGAGGCCAGCTAGAGGGCTGCCCCTGGCTGCCTAGGAGAGGCAGGCGTTGCGGGGAGAGGCAGGGACACTCAGAGGCGAGGGGTCCAGCTCGAGTGCCACACTGACAGCCCTGTCTTCTCCTCCTGGCAACCCAGGCCCCATCTGCCAGACCATGGGCCCCTGGCAAGAAACAGATCTGCCCTCCACGTTCACCTCCCTTGGTCACCACCTACCACCGCAGCCTTCGCCGGGGGCACTCCCTGTCTGGATGGATTCCCCACCTCAGACTATTCCGGCTCCCCATTCTTTCCATTTGAAGGGGACACAGTGGCTCCATGGTTTCCTAGTCACAGCCCCAGAGCCACCTGGGACCAAGCAAGGGCTCAGCCAGACCATGGCAGGCGTGCCTGGGAAGGGTAAGTCCAGGAAGTCCCCGAGGTCACAGGGCTCCAGGGGCAGGCCCAGACAGAGCACCTGCAGGAAGAACCCGGGACCTCTCACACTCCACAACTGCCGCCCCACCCTCCTGTTCCATGGCTCCCCACGGCTTCCGGCCCCGTCAGTATCTGGAGCCCCATGGTCCATGCCCTTCCACGTTGACCCGCAGCCCTGGACAGCCAGGGTCGGGGGTCTCCCTCCCGCACATGGAACAGGCGTCTTCCTGAGGCAGAACAGAACGGATCGAGTACCCCCCTGAACCAGCTCCACCCACCGCTCCATCCTTCCTGCAGCCCCAGCCCACGACCTTGGAGCCATCCTTGACTGCACACTTTCCCATCCTCCTCCGAAGGCCAGGAAATCCTGCCGGCTTGACTTGCAACCCTGTGCCAGAACCCCGCAGCTCTTCATCTGCTTGGCTGCAGCCTTGGCCCAGGCCACCATCTCTCCGTCACCCCCGCTACCCTACCACAGCCTCCAGTTGGTTTGTAGTTCCCCCTGGTACCCCCTCTGCTCTGTCCTCAACATGGCAGGGCCAGTGGTTACCTGGAGAAGTGGCCTCCAGGCACTCTGGGTGAAAGCCAGAGGCTCTGGTTGGCTGCTAGACCCTCCCACTCCATCTGTTGTGGCCACAGCCACTTCCCTGCTGCTCCTCAAACAGGGCCAGGCCTACAGCTGCCCCAGGACCTTGGCACTGGCCAGCCCCTCTGCCTGGGATAGGATGCTCACTCCATCACCTACTCAAACTCTTTGCCCAAAAAGCACTTTCTGAAGGGCCTGGGTTATAGCTCAAAAAGCTAATCCTCCAGCTGCAGCACCAGCATCCCATTTGGGTACCGGTTCAAGTCCCGGCTGCTCCCCTTTCAATCCAGCTAATGTGTCCAGAAAGGTGACAGAAGATGAACCCCCCAAGTCCTCAGACCCCTATACCCTTGTAGCAAACCAGGACAGAGTTCTAGACTCCTGTGTTTGGCCTGGCCCAGCCTTGGCTGTTGGAGCCATTTTGGGGAGTGAACCAACAAATGGGAGATCTGTCATGTTCCCTTCTGAGTCGATCAATCTGTGAAAACAAAGCAGCACTCGCCCACCAAAGCCTTCCCTGACCACGGAGCCGTAGCCCAGGCCCCGGCTTCCCCCCGAGCTGCCGCAGTCCTTTTCTGGGGGAGAAGGTAAGAGGCAGGGTCTCTTTACCCCGGGACACTGCTCGACACTCAAGGCACCAAGCAGTCGCTGACTCCTCAGGCCACACACATGGGGTTTCCAAAGCATGAGGCTGACAGTTCTCTCTCCAGAACATTCCACACTTCAGCCAGTCCCTCTCCCCACATCTCAACAGTCCCCAGGTCCTGTCAGTTCCCCTTTCAGTTCTCCCCATCCCTCAGCCTGACCCCCCACTGCCTCACCTGGGGATGATGCGCTGGGTGAGGCGGTTGGTGGGGATGGAGAGTGGGACCTGGCGCTGCAGCCGGCGCTGCTCAAACAGGCCAGGGAGGTCGTGGGCCCAGATGTGTGAGGACTTCCCTGCGGGCAGGGGGAGAGACAGCGCGTGGGGGCTTGGAAAGGGTGAGGGGCGGGCAGGTGTGGAGCTGGGGGCTGGAGTGCGCTGTACCTGAGAGTGACAGCAGCACGTTGTTCACACAGTAGAGCCAGGAGCAGCGGTGGGAAATCAGCTGCCAGTCACAGAGAGAGGGGGTGGGGGTGAGGCTCGGCATGGAGTCCCCCACCCCAGCTGGGCTGCCCGGCATACCCACCCCCTCACCTTCTCCAGTGTATCCTCATGTAGCTCATGCAGGTTGAGCGTGTACACGCCTTCCTCGGCCCCCACGACCAGGAACTGGTCTGCACGTTGGGGGTGGGGGTGGTCAGAGAGGGACTCTCAAGGAGGTGGGGGGCTCCCGCTTCCCCCCGGCCCCCCACACACCCTGCCGGCCTACCCCGAGTCACAGGGTGAACCCAGGTGACTGCAGCGTGGATGCGGAGTGGGCAGCCATTGAACACCTTGGAGAAGCAGGCGCCCATCTGTGCAGGGATGGGGCTGATGAGGGGGCGGGACTGTGGGGCAGGGCTAGGAGAGGTGGGGCTGGTGGGGGTAGGGGCAGAGGCACTGTGGGGGGTGGGGGAGCAGGGCCAACACTCACGTGCACTTTGGGGGTTGGGGGGAGCCCATGGCAGGACGACCCCTAGGATGGAGGGAACAAGTCAGGCCGGGACCACACATCCCTCCACCACCAGGTGCCTCCCCACACCCTCGGCCATACCCCCTCACCTGGGGGTCCTCCCGCTGCTTTATGGTGGCCCAGGCAGTGGGCAGCAGTGGGGAGCTGCCGGGATCTGGGAGGGGCGGAGGTGGGGGTGGGGCTGGGGGCGCGGTTCCTGCAAGCACAGCCTTGGTGGGACTCCCAGCCCCAATCACCACCTCTCCCTTCCCTCCCCGACCCCTACAGACCTCCCAGACCTGAGGGGCTTCTAGAAGGAGAATCCTCAGTGGGAGGCTGGGTGGGGGACGGCCCCATGAATGGGGCCCGCTTGATGGTTCCCACAGCATCATCCGGGGAGTCGGGCTGCTGGCGGGAGAGTTGAGACTGTGGGCAGGGTCCCTCTACCACCCACCCCATGCCACTCACCCCACACCCCACACCCTGGTAGCCCCTACTCTGGCAGCTCTCACCTGCTCTGCTCCTCCCTGCAGGCCCGCGGCTGGCCGGATGGTCAGGCTCCTAAGGTGGGGGTGCGGTGCGGGACAGGGGTAAGATACCACTCCCAGGGGGCACCCTGGCCTGGCTGCCCCTTGCCCTGCTGCTCCCAGCCCCTCACCTCTCCTCTAGAGCCTCCTGGACCGACTGCAATAGGCTCCTGGGCAGTGAGGGAGGGAGGGAGGAAAGGTGAGAGGTCAGGGGTCAGCCTCGGATCTGCCCACCCTCTCCACCCCTCCCTGTCACTCACCTGCTTAGCTCTTCTTCACCCAGGAGTGTCCACTCCTCCTCCCACTGGGGGAAACCGAGGCAGAGAAGCCAGAAGAAAAGCAGAGAGAGGCTAGGTGAGCGACAGAATGGTCCCCAGCTCAAAGAGCTACAGGACATGTGGGTGGGAAGACGGAAAGGGGGACAGGCGAGACGCCGGAGGTACAAGTTGCCCTGGGGTTGGAGGGGTGTTTCCTCAAGCCCACCCCTCACCGGCTCATTCAGCGGGTCCGTCTCCTTCCTGCGCGGGGCCCCAAATTTCACCTGGTGAACTGCAGGGGAGAGTGCCCAGAGTACAAGAGTTATGGGGAGTTAGGGTTCCATGTGCACCCAGCGCCTCTGCCCCCCGCCCAGCCCCCACACTCACACTGGATCTCGGAGGGCGTCCTTTCAGCCGGGCCGTGCTGGCCGCGGGAGTGGATGGTGTCGGGGAATATGTCGTAAGTCTAGGACCGAGCCGAAGCAGGGGGGCCTGAGGTCGGGGCTCTGTGCCCCTCCTTGCTGTTGCCACCACAACCCCGAGGCCATTGGCAAATACCCCTCTACCCCCACCCCTGCTCCGCATGGCAGGTCAGGCACCTTGCCAGAGACACACAAAACCAGATGCCTGTGACAGTCACAGGCAGCCTGGACTCAGGTTCAAGGGCAGGAAGCTTGCAAGGGGGTGCTGGCAGGCAGGCCAGACTCAGCTCAGCAGATATTCCTACCAAGTGGACTCCTCTTGAGAGAAGCCTCCAATGGCCGGCATAGCCTGTGACCTGAGCGTCCCCTAACCAGATCCGATCGGAATCCCGGTCCCAGCCCCATCTCCCCCTCACCTCCAGCTCACAGTCTTCAGGGGACGGGGTCCCCAGGTGAGGGTCATTGGCCTTGTCCAGGAGCTGTGTGAGGAGCGCCCGGGGAAGTGGCTGGGCGGTGAACGGGTGCTGCAAGATTGGGCCGGTGGTGGGGGATCAGCTCTCTGGCCATCCATCCCCCTCTTCTCTTGGGCAGCCAGTCCCCCGCCCCGCCCCCTGTCTCCCACCTGCAGCAGCTTTTCTGCCGTTGGCCTCTTTTTGGGATTCTTGGTCAGGGCCAGCTTGAGGAAGTGGTGAAAATTCTGGGTCCTGGTGGGCACAAGAGTCCCCCCCACCCCCGCAGCCCCGGGGTGGGGGGCCAGGTTAGCTCAGATATACCAGCTCGCTTGCTACCCCCTCCACAAGAGCCTCCTGGGCCCGCCCAGGAAGGGGCAGCTAGAGGCCCAGGACAGCCGGCCCCAACGACAATGCTGTTGCAATGTGGCCAGCCACCTGCCCTGTGAGGCCTGTCCCCATGGGGTCCTGGGCCCAGAGGTGGGATCCAGGCCTTTGCTTGGACACCCTGCTGAGACCTAGAGGTGGGACTTCTAAGGTTGCCTCTGGGCTGGGAATCAGCAACATGCTCCTCTCCCAAGGGGCCTGGCTCAAATTGAGGGGGTGTCCCAGCTGGGGGCCCTCACCAGCGAGTCTTATCTCTCAGCTTGGGCGGCTGGAAGCTGCTCTTGGACATAAGCATCAGGGCCCTGTGGAGGGGCACAAGGTCAACAAGGGCCTCCAAGTTCAGGTTCACTGCAAGGGTCAGGCAAGAGGCCAGGGTTGGGCCGACCTCATGGGGTGCAGGTGGAACAGAGGGGGCTGCAGTTCACCCAGCTCGATGGCCGTGATGCCCAGCGCCCACACGTCACACAGCTCGTTGTAGCCACCTTTGCGCTCTACGGCAGCCACCTCTGGAGCCATCCTAGGGGCAGGGGTCACCGATGGAATGACGTTCTTGTTGGGGGGCACTCCCACCTGCAGCCCACCTGCCCCCTGCACCCACCATAGGTGCAGCCTCACCAGTACGGAGTTCCGATGAAAGATCTCCGCTTGGCTACAGATGCCGTCAGCTCACCCGACACCCCAAAGTCAGCTGCGGGGGCAAACAGCTGCGCTCACCAGCCCTCCCTCCCTCAGGCTGCCACACCCCAACCCGCCCCCACCTCCCGGGGAGGGGGGGCTCAGGACGCACCTGCAGAGAGGCTGTAATGGGCCCTGCTCCAGCCACAAGTTGCCACAGGCCCAGGGCCAGGGCGGGTCCCCCGCCCACCTCCTGAGCGGGGTCCACCAGCCTCCCTCCGCCCAGGCTGGGGCGTCTGATCTCTCATTAAACCTGGGCACACCTCACCTCTCCAGCTGAGAGCAGAGGGCCTACCAATGTGCTTTCTACGTGGGGGTTGGGGTGGAAAACAACTTGCCTGTGGACACAGGCACTGCGGCCAGGGGCTTACTGAGGTTCCCCAAGCCCCCTGCAGAGCCCCCCAAAACCACCAAGGGTGTCTCCAGGGTACTGACCCAGCTTGACGTCTCCCTGGAGTGTGAGGAGCAGGTTGGCGCCCTGCGGGAATAGAGACAGGATGCGGTTGGCTGCCTGCCACCAGCATGCCCCCCGGCCCCCCAGCAGGCTGGACCCCTACCTTGATGTCCCTGTGGATCTTGCCCTGAGAATGCAAGTGGTGGAGGCCCTGGGAACAAAGGGGAGGCCCTGAGAACCGCTCCCAGGCACTCCCACCTCTCCTGAACCCCCCTCTTGCAAATGGGGCCCCCCACCCAAGCCGCTTCCTCCTCCCCTCTCCCCAAACAGGAAGTGACTGAGCCAAGAGGGAAATGGGCTGCTTCCGGCAGTAGAGCTAGGGCACCTTCCCCCCAGCCCCTCAGGACCCACAGCTCCCCCAGGGCCATCCCTGACTGAGGCTCCCCACCCCCATGCCACACAGCCGTCCCAACTGTCCCGGAGACCCTGGGCAGGCCTTGCTACCTTGAGCGCTTCTCGACAGACGTAGGCAATCTGCCGCTCCTCCAGGGGCCCCGTGGCTGGAAGGGAGAGTGGGGGCTGGCACCGGGTCCCAGGGGACAGGCACCAGCCACGCTGGGTAAAAGGGGCGAGGGGGTAGGCCATATCCCCTCTCAGCAATGGCTGCTGGTATAATGGGCCCAGAGGCTGACAGCATTTGTCTCAAGGTCACACAGGAATGCAGAGCACCCCAACTCCCCTTGCCATGGGGAAGGGAGGCCGCGGCTCTCACCATGGTAGATCTCCTGCAGGGACCCCCCTCCGCAGAATTCCATGCAGATCCATAAGCGGTCATTCCTGGGAAGATGGGGGGGACACAGAGCTGGGCTGGGCTCACAGGGGCTCCCCGCGCCCTGCCCCCGAGCCGCGGGATCCAGCAGCCTCACCTGAGGTAGCTGCCGATGTAGGCTACCACATTGGGGTGCCGGCACTCCCGCAGGATGGTAATTTCCTGCTGTAGGGAACTGATGTCGTCTCCTGGGGAACACGGGGCATCATGGGGTGGAAGCACGTGAGGGGGGGTCTCCCGGCCTCAGTAGCACCATCTGTAGAATGGGTACAGAGCGCCCCCTTCCTCCCTCGGGGGGGCCTCAGACAGGTGCCAGGCGTCAGTACCCACAGGGGGTCTCGGAGCTGTCAGCCTCTCTGCCCCTCCCGCGGTGCGCGGGCGCACAGGCCCCACCCGGGCCCTCACCTGGGTCTAGCTTGACTATCTTTACGGCGGCCAGTTCGGACGTGACCGTGTCGCGGGCCTGCGGGGACGGAGCGGGTGCTCAAGGGGGGCTGAGGAGGAGGAGGGGGCGGAGCTGGGGGGCTGAGTCCTCGGCGGGGCGCGCCGGCCGAGCGGGCACCCTTCCCCGGGCACCCTTCCCCCGGCCTCTCCCGCGCGCGCGGCGCACCTTGTAGACGTCGCCATAGGTCCCGGCCCCCACGCGCTGCAGCAGCTCGAAGCGGTCCCGCGGATCCTGCAACGACACGTCCCGCAGCAGCGCCATGGCCCGGCGCCGGGCGGGCGCGAGCTGCGGAGCCGGCGCGGGGCGGCGCGGCGCGGCGCGGGCGGGGCCGGGGCGGACCCGGGGCGGCCGGGGCGGGCGCCGGTGGCTCCGCGGCCCGGGGCGGGGCCGGGGCCCGGAGGCGGGCCCAGCCGGGGAGGAGGCGCCCGCGGGACGGGCCCTGGGGAACTCCCGAGCCGGGCCCGGGCGGAACCGGGGCCCTCTGGCCAGCCGGCTGCGCCTGGCGCGCTAACAGGTGCGAGCGCTGAGCCCCGAGCTCGGAGGCAGGAGGAAGGGGGCGGCCCACCACCCACCCCATCCCCCAGTTTCCCAGATGAAGCCAGGCCATGTGCATGTGTGTTTTTTAAACAAAATGTATTCATTTCCCTTGGAACTGAAAAATAAATCTATGTACAAAACAGGAGGAGATGGGGTTCCCCTGCCCACCCTTAGTAGGCAGCTGAGTTCCTCCAGGGGCCCGGCCGGGCTGCACCTGTGGCCCCTGCAGGTCCAGACAGGGGTCTCGCTCTGACCTAGAGCCAGCCGGGCAAGGCGGAGGGAGGTGGTGCTCAGGCTGCAGGAGGCGCGGGCCGGCCCTGGGGAGTAGGGCGAGAGGATGCCGAGATGCCCACATTCTAGAAGCAGAACTTTAGTCCTGGAGAGGGCAAGAAGCCTGATTCCCAAGGGATGGAACTATCACGGGCAGAAATCGCACTTCGGGGGCTGAGTGGTGCCCAAGGTTCTCGGACACCCAGGAACCGGGGATGACTCTGAGGGGACCGGGGTCTGGCCCAGGGCCTGGCGAGGGTCCCAGTGACCGGCTCAAAATACTAGGGGAATGGACCATTGCTCTGGCGAGCGGGGCAGGGCCCCCTGGTCTGAACAGTCTTCACTGGAGATTCCGGGTCAGGGTGGGTGGTCCCGGGGAGCTGAGGGCGCAGCTTAGACGGGAGGGACGGCCGGGCGACCGGTGGGGCCTCCGATCCACCCCGGGGCGGCGCGGCCCGCACGCTCTGCTCTGCCGGAGTAGCCGGACGGTCAGAGGCCCTTGCGCTGGCGCTTGAGGAAGGAGAGCGTGTAGTCGCTGGGCGTGGACACCTTCTGCTTCTTCATCTGCACCTGCGACTGCGCAGTCAGCTGCAGCTTGATGGCGCTCGAGTTGATTTTGGTGGCTACCAGCAGCTCCTTCATGCCCTTCATCTTCTCGCTCTGGAACGTGAGCACCGGCCCCTCGGGCGGCGGCGACGCTGCGGGCGCTGGCGCTGCTGCTGGGGCTGCGCTGCCGCCCTCAGGGCCTCGGGGGACGCCAGCAGCGGGGAGTGGTCCTGGGGGCTTCCGCGGGGGTCCTGTTGCTGTGCCCTGCCCAGCGCCCGGGCCCTTGTCCAGCGCGGGCTTCTTGGGCGGCGGTGGCTCCTCCGGCTTGGATTCTCGCCGCGGGCCCCGGCGCCGGCCTTCCCTGGCCTCCTCGCCCCACGGCTCCTCTGCTTCGGCTGCCTCGGTCTCCCGACTCACGATGTGCACCTTCTGCCGGACCTGGGCCAGCGGGGAGAACCAGCTGAGGCACGGACGACCGCGCAAAGGGGAGGGATGGCAGGTGCAAACTCTAGCTGGCGAAGGTCGTTGCTGGCCCCCTCCCCCAAGCAGCTGCCCCTCACCTGTCCTTCGAAGCGACCTAGGGACTGTACAAGGAACGTGGCCCAGCCCACGTGCAGCACCGGCGTGGGGCTGCCCTCCTCCCACTTGCAGATGCCATCATAGAAGCGCAGCAGGTGCGCGAAGCACTCAGGGTCCTGGAGCGCTGACCCCTGGCTCGGGGTGCCCTGGGCAAGGGGCAAGGGAAGGGCCAGGTCAGGCTCCCTTGCCACTTGGCAAGGGCACAGATCTTTTCAAAGTACCCTGGGCCCAGGTCCTAGTCAGAATGTGGGGAGGATTGTACACCTTGTCTGCACCCCCATGCCCACAAGCTGAAACAAGAACCTTTGGGCAGGAAAGTGTGAAGGAGGCATGCTTCGGCCCCCTTTTATCAAAGGGCAAAGGGTTCTAGAAACCAACCCTAAAATGCCTTCCCTCCAGCCTGGCCCACCCAGGCCCCTGGCTCCACGAGGGCCCCCTCCCAGTCCCAGGCCGTAGGGCAGGCCCGGCCAGAGCACCAGCCTGCACCTGGCTCGGCTCCCCCGGCCGTTCCTCGCCCGCCTCCAGCAGGCTGGCTGCCTCCTTGAGTAGGTTGGGGATGACATCATTGGCCACTTCAAAGAACTCTTTGTAGATCTCCTCATCTTCGCGGCAGTAGTTGTAGCTGCAAGAGCAGTGGGCACTGTGGGGTCCCGGCCCCTCATCCCCAGGGACCAGGCACCCGAGCGGAGTCTTCGCTGCACACCCAAGAGAGCCAGAGCCAGCCCAAGGCCAGGGTGAGGGTCCCTCTGTGGGGTGGAGGAGGAAGGGGTCCCTGCTTCCTGGGTGATGGTGGCCTGGGCCACCTAAAGACTGGATAGACAGGGGACGGAACTTGGGACTGGACAGGGGAGCTGGCAATTGGGAAGAGGGGGAAAGACAGGCGGGCTGAGACCCTGGGGGCAGGGCTCACTCTTGGATGACGGTGGCTGTGTCGGCCCAGGCCTGCAGGGCTTCGCGCACGTTGCGGTTGCGACAGTGGTAGCCCGCCAAGTACATGTAGGGGTAGATGTGTTCATCCCGGTAGTAGGCCTTGGCCGAGGCGATGCCCTGGGGGAGGGGCACAGGGAGGCTGCCCCAGCTGGCACACCCGCAGGGGGCCCCCAGATCCACCTGTGCTCGCTGCTGGCCCTCGCTCCACACTGCTCCCTGGGACTGGGGGGACTTCTTGCTGGGACAGACCCCCACAGCCCCACAGCTAGGGAAGGGAGGGGGCGTATCTTGCTCCCACGATTCCTCGCACACCCTGGGACACAAACACCCAAGGCCTGCCCGTGCCCCAGGCTAACCCCTTTCTCAGAGATCCGAGGCCCGCCTCCACTCCCCCTTGCTCCAGCTACACCCCGAGAAGGCCAGGGAAGGGCAGAGGAAGATGCAGGGGGCCTGGGACATCCTTCAGACAGCCCCTGCCCATGCTGGTGCCACCCAGTGGGCAACACCTACCTCCATGGGAAACTCCATGCCTACGCCCCCGCCGCTGGGGCCCCTCTACTTCCTGTGTGTGTCCCCCACCTTGTGGTAGAGCGTGAGTGGGTCTGGCCGGCCAGGGGTGGGCTCCAGTTCCTCCAGATCCGCCAGGTTGCCTAGCGCCATGGGGTACCTGTGAGAAGAGTCTAGGCTGCCAGCTGTCCCCAGCGTCCGTCGCGGCCCCGACCCGGCTAGGAACCCTGACCGACCTCTCCAGATGGCCCAGGTCATAGAGCAGCCACAGCAGCTTCTAGGGGACAGGAGAGAGCCGTGAGCTGGTGAGGGAGGACAACGGGGGGCGGGTGGAGTCCAGCGCTGGCTGCTGGCCCCCCATCCCTCCGTCCGGGCACGCCTCACCTGCTGCAGCTGCAGCAGCTCCAGGGAGTCGGTGTGCAGGTCAATGGAGGGGTTGATGGCACACACCATGAATGCCACCTCCATCTTGCGGTTGCAGCGCATGTAAGAGCCCTTGAGATACAGCCAGCTCTGCGAGGGGACACATCTCATGACGGCCCTGCCTCCCTGCACCTGGTGATTCCAATACAGGCAGGGAGGAAGAGGAAGCGGGTGGGCAGTGGCTGGGGCTGGCAAGGGGTGACAGGAACAGAGCTGGGGGGAGGCAGCAGGGGAGCCATGATACCCGCTCGGCCACACCGGCGTTGACCGTCTGGCCTCGGCGGTCCTCGTTGCCCTTGCCATGCCAGGTGACCTCGGCTGTTTGCTCCCCGTTGGGGCCAAACACAACCCAGGCATGATCCTCGGACAGGGCCAGGTGGACGTCGCGGAGCCCCAGGGCTTGGCACGCCCCGACCACGGCGAAGGCCACGCCGGAGCTGTCCAGTTTGGTGCCTGGAGAAGTGGGAGGTAACGAGGTGGGGAAGGACAGAAGGCCTGGTAGTGACGGCCACTTCTTCCGCTTTCTGGGTCCAGCCACAGCCCTTCCCGCCCAGCATCCCTGCGAGGCTCACAGGGCAACCAGGGATCAACCCAGCGTGGCATCCCGGGGTGGGAGGGGCACACAGGATGCCCAGCGGGTCCTGGCCATCTGCAGGGGCCCCAACCTGTGATGAAGCTGAAGAGGGACTGGATGTGGGCGCGATCCTTGAAGTAGGAGCGACTGAGGCTGTTCCAGATGACGTCCGACACTTTCTTGACCAGCTCGCGGCTGGAGACGCCCCCCTCCCGCGGGTACAGGGACAGGTCGACGGCGCCGCGGATCTGCGCGGTGAAGCGGGCATAGAGGGCCGCGATGATGGACAGGTCGGCCACGGGGAAGTAGGTGAGGCCGCCGGGGGGGTCGGGCGCCGGGCTGGGCTGGAAGGTGAGCTCGGGCACGTTGGTGGGGATGACGCGGTTGACAGCCAGGAAATGCTCCACGAAACCCAGGACCAAGGACAGGAGCACCAGGTCCGGCTCCTCTCGGGCCAGCTCGGCGGCGAACAGGCGCACCACGTCGTCGATGGAGCGCAGAGGGAACAGCGTCTTCTGCGCGGCTTTGAGCCCCATGGTGGCGGGCGGCGGCCTGCGGGGCGAGCCCGGGGAGGGTCGGCGTGGGGGAGCCCCCTGCCCCGGCTCGCCCCCCCAGGCACACACCCCTCCTCCGCCCCCCGCGACACCCCCTCGGGCGAGGCTGCAAGGCCGCCCTGCGACGCCGACGCCCGCTCCCCAAGCCCCGACGGGGGCGCGGCCCAAGGCTGCCCCCCGCCCCGGCTGTGATCCGCCCCCCGATGGCCGTCCCGCTCGCTCGCTGCAACTGCACACACCCCCTCCCGGGGCCCGTCGAGTCCTTGCGGAAGGTGCCCCCCCGAGACCGACCCCACTCAAAGCCGAAACACAGCCCCAGCCTCGGTCCCCCGCGCCCACCTCCGCGCTTACATCCCACACAAGGCACCGCGGCGCCCGCCGCCCGGAGCCTGCTGGGAAATGGAGTCCTGGCCCCCTCCCCTTGGCGCCGCACCGTCTGCCGGGAAATGGAGTCCAACGCCGGCCCTCACCGCACCGTGCGCCAAGCCTGGAAATGGTGGCCGGCCAGTCAGCGCGCGGTGCCCCATGGGAGTTGGAGTCCCGCTGCTCCGGGCGCCGCCCTGAATTCCTCGTTTCCTTTCGCAGGCAGGCCAAAGTGCCTTCTGGGAGATGTAGTCCCGGGGACACCGGGCAGGTGGTCACTGACTTCCGGGAGTTGTGCTGTCAGGAGTGCGCCAGATAGGCGGCAAAGGGAGATATTAAGCGCTGTTTGCGTGCAGATGTGCCCTGCCACTTTAATTGGCGCTTCCTCAGACCCATTAAATCGCCGTAGTCTTGCACGTGCTGGAACCCCATACGGGCACATATGGTTCCAGCTCCCTGCTAATGCATCCGGAAAAGCAGCAGAAGATGGTCCTGAAAGAGAGAGAAAAAGGGTTAATGCTTTCATGGCTTCTATATGTGCTTGGCAAGATGAGATAAGAGACAAGAAGAAGGCAGTACCAGGCCCGGGCTGTAGGAAGGGGGTCTGGGTTTCGGTTTCTGTTTCCTGACAAGCGGATTCCTTATCCTGAGAAATGGGCCCAGATAATCCTGGGTCGGCGTCAGAACAGGGCCATAAAACTGTAACAGGCTCGGGCTGCGGGAAAGGGGTCTGAGTAGACAATAGAATGGGCCATAAAACTTAAGGCCTGCCACAGAAGTATGTTAAGCTTGTAGTGTGTGCCTATAAAATACCTGCACCCCCGGAATTCAGGGCTTCTCTCCCTGTTGGAGTAGGGGCCCGTTCACGAACGTCAATAAAATCCTCTTGCTTCTTGCAGCCTCTGACCTGGTTCTTGAGCTCTCGGGCGGCGACTCTCGGGGTCCGTAACCTTTAGACCCCCCCAGGGTTTAACAGTCCAAGTGCTTGGTTCTCTTCACCCACATGGGAGACCCGGCTGGAGCTCCAGGCTCCTGGCTTTGCCGGACACAGCCCTGGCTGTTGTGGCCAATTGGGAGTGAACCACTGGATGGAAGATCCTCTCTTTTTATAACTCTTTCAAATAATAAATAATGCGTCTTTTTAAAAAGGTGTAGGGGTGGGCAGCATGATGGTTCCATGGCTAGATTCTTAAAACAAACAAACAAACAAAAAAAAACCCGGCTGCGTGACCTAGCAGTTAAAAGTCCTCGCCTTGAACGCACCAGGATCCCATACGGGCGCTGGTTCCTATTCCGGCAGCTCCACTTCCCTGCCAGCTCCCTGCTTGTGGCCTGGGAAAGCAGTCGAGGACGGCCCAAAGCCTTGGGACCCTGCACCCGTGCGGGAGACCTGGAGGAAGTTCCCGGCTCCTGGCTTCGGATCAGCACAGCACCCGCCCTTGCGCTCACTTGGGGGGTGAATCATCGGACATAAGATCTTCCTCTCTATCTCTCCTCCTCTCTGTATATCTTGACTTTGTAATAAAAATAAATAAATCCTAAAAAAAAAAAGAAGAGCTGGTATTATGGCTTAGAAGATTAAGCCAGAGCCTACAAGGCTGGCATATCATATGGGCACTGGTTTGAGTCCTGGCAACCCCACTTCCGATCCAGCTCCATGCTAATGCACCTGGAATATCAGAAAAAGACAGCCCAGCGTTGCCCCCTCCCACTCCCACGGGAGACTAGAGGGAGCTCCAGGCTCCTGGCTTTGCCCTGACTCGACTCTAGCCGCTGCAGTAATGGAGGGAAGCCCTGGGTGGGAGATCTCCCTCTTGTAACTCCTCCTTTCAAATGAGATACGTAAACCTTGAATTTTTAAAAGAAATTTATAATGTACTACTATACATCTTTTTTTCTTTTTGAATTTTTATTGGAAAGTCAGATATACAGAGAGGAAGAGGGAGAGAGGAAGATCTTCCATCCATTGATTCACTCCCCAAGTGGCTGCAACAGCCAGAGCTGTGCCAATCCAAATCAAGGAGCCTGGCACTTCCTCAGGGTCTCCCAAGTGGGTGCAGGGTCCCAAGGCTTTGGGCTGTCCTCCACTTCTTTCCCAGGCCTCAAGCAGGGAGCTAGAAGGGAAGTGGGGCAGCCAGGACATAAGCCAGCCCCCACCATTGCTACCTCTCACCCAAGGTAGGAATTAACAAGATGTTGGCTCAGAAGTGGCACCAGGACCCAAATCCAGATACAGGAGGCAGGTATGCCAAGGGTGTCTTAACTGCTGTATCAAACACCTCCTCAAAATTAACTTTTTGGGCCCGCTGCAGTAGCCTAGCAGGTAAAGTGCTCGCCTTGCACATGCCGGGATCCTCTATGGGCACTGGTTCATATCCCATGCCTCTATTTCCCATCCAGCTCCCTGCTTGTGGCCTGGGAAGGCCGCTGAGGACGGCCCAAAGCCCTGCACCTGAACTCAAGTGGGAGACATAGGGTCCTGGCTCCTGGCTTCGGATCGGCTCAGCACCAGCCCGTGAGGCCACTTGGGGAGTGAATTAGCAGATGGAAAATCTTCCTCTTCTCTGTCCTCCTCTGTGTTTATGACTTTCCAATAAAAATAAAATAAATCTTAAAAAAAGAAAAATTCTCTTTTTTTAAAGATTGATTTATTCAGTTGAAATACAGTGACAGAGACTTTGCCTTTGGTTCACTCTCTGAATAGCCAATGTCAAAGCAGGCAGAAGCCAAGAGTCATCCTCTGTTGCTTTCCCGGTCCACGAGCAGGGAGTTGGGTGGAAGTGGGGCAGCTGGAGCATGAACTCGCACCCACATGGGATCTGGTGCATGCAAGGTGAGAACTTAGCCACTGAGCCGTCGTGCTGGGCCCCAAATTTTCTTTTAAATCTAACATTGGTCAGGGCAGGCGCTGTGGCATGATGGGTTAAGCCGTCTCCTATAATGCTAGCATCCCGTATGGGCACCTGCCTGATTGACAGCTGCTGCGTTCACACTCCAGCTCCCTGCTCACGTGACTGGGAAAGCAGTGCACCCAGGTCAGAAAAGCACTGTCACTCTGCCTTTCAAATAAATAAACCTAAAAAAAGGTGAGTCGGTGCAGGTCGGGGCTCACTTTACTGACTTTGTTTTACAAATATTTGTATCAGAATTGTCCTGTCCATGAACGGTCATCGCCAGAGGTGCTGGGGGTGAGACTTCCACCTGCCAGCTGGGGGTCAGTAACACGGTAACGCAGCCTCAGCTGCCGGCTCCCAGAGGCTGCGCACACAGGGAGGAGTGGACTGCAGGGCAGCAGAGCCAGGAAGGGCCAGGGCAAGGGGCTGTGGAATTCACATATTCTCCTACCATTGCTTGGAGTGGGAACTGGCTGACATAACATATTAGGAATTTTCTTGAACTTGTTTTTCTTTAAAAGGAAGGGGTTGGAGGGAGAGATATCTTCTGTCCACTGCTTCACACCCGCATACCTACTCTACCTGGGGTTGGGCCAGACTGAAGTTAGGAGCTGGAGCTGGGACTCAGTGCAGGGCTCCCCTGTGGGTACCCCAGGCCACCTGCTGCCGCCCAAGGTGCACATTAGCAGGGAACTAGATGGGTGAACTAGAGCTGGCACTGAACTCAGGCACTCGGAGAGCATATTAAGTACACCCAAACGACTGCATCTGTTTAAGAAATGTAGAAAGGGGCCCAGCGTGGTAGCCTAGTGGTGTAAGTCTTCACTTTGCAAATGCCAGGCTCCCATATGGGCGTCAGTTTGTGTCCTGGCTGCTCCTCTTCCCATCCAGCTCGCTGCTTGTGGCCTGGGAAAGCAGTTGAGGATGGCCCAAAACCTTGGGACCCTGCACCCACTTGGGAGACCCTGAGGAAGTGCCTGGCTCCTGGCTTCGATCAACTCAGCTCTGGCCATTGCAACCACTTGGGGAGTGAATCAACAGACAGAAGATCTTCCTTTCTCTCTTCTCTGTATATCTGACTTTCCGATAAAAATAAATAAATCTTTAAAAAAAAATCAATGAGTTTGGATCCTGGAAGTCTTTGACCTAAGTTGCTGTTGGATGCTGGGAAAGCAGCCATTTCTCTAGTTGGGCAAGGGTTGGCTTCATGTGCCAGAGGGGAACGGAGGCATTCCGAGTCACTGTCTCCCTGTGGTCCAGGAGAGCCTGCCTTGAGATGTGTTTCTATGAGTCCCCTTTTCAGATGGGAATATTGAGGCTTCCAGCAATGAGCGATGCCAAGCTTTCCCAGGACGGCACAGCTTACCAGAGACCAGGGTGTAGGACTCAAACCCAGGTTCCTAGCCAGGCTGTAGAATCCCACAAAGAGCTTCTGCATCCCACTCCCAACAAGACAGTAGCATCAGGCCTCCTCCCTGCTGTCCCCTTGCCACAAGCCACAGGACTTGGTCATCGGTGCCCCGCCAGGCTGCCCTGGGATCCTAGGTCACTGCTCTCACTTCCTCCCTCACCCAGTCCAGCCTTGGATCCTGCCCAATCATGGCCACACCAGCCAAGAACAAGTGGGGTTCTTCCCTGCCTCTGTCAGAACCTGGAAGAGGAATGGCAGCAAGGCCCCGTCGCTGTGCCGCACCCCGAGACCCACTTCCACCCTTCTGCCCCGCTGTGTGGCCCTGGCTGCTCTCTGCACCCTCAGAGAAGGCCAGGGCCACAGCTGGGGTCAGGTGCACATACCTCCTCCTGCCCAGCCAGCCTGGGGGTGCTGTACCCCAACAGCTGCTGGGGTTCCAGACACCATGTGATTCCTGAAAGCCTGTGGAAGGCATAGAGTCTTTTTTTTTTTTTTTAAGATTTATTTATTTTCATTGGAATGGCAGATATACAGAGAGAAAGAGAGACAGAAAGATCTTCCACCTGCTGTTTCACATTGGCCACAATGGAGCCGAGTTGTTCCGCATCCAGGAGCCAGGAACTTTCTCCAGGTCTCCCAAGCAGGTGGAGGATACCAAGGCTTTGGGCTATCCTCAACTGCTTTCCCAGGCCACAAGCAGGGAGCTGGATGGGAAGTGAAGCAGCGGGAATACAAACCAGCTCCCTTATGGGAGCCTGGCACAGGCAATGCAAGGACTTTAGCTACCATGCTACTGTGCCGGCAAGGAAGATCTTCCATCTGCTGGCTGATTTACTCCACAAGCAGCTACAATGGCTTGAACTGAGTAGATCTGAAGCAAGGAACTTCTTCCGTGTCTCCCACATGAGTGCAGGGTCAAGGCTTTGGGCATTCCTTGACTGCTTTCCCAGGCCACAGGCAGGGAGCTGGATGGGAAGTGGAGCAGTTGGGACATGAACCAGTGCCCATGGGTTGAGGATTTAGCGGACTGAGCCATCACACACTGCTGGGTCTGATCGGTGGGTGTGGAAGACATGAAGGTGTGAAGAGTATTATTCCATTGCAGGCAGGGCTGCACGGCAAGGCCCAGCGGATGTCTCCGCACCCACCTGAAGGCATCTCCACCTCCCTATGCATGGACACCGGACAACCCTGCTGGGATTTCTGTAATCTACTTAGCCATTGTCTGCTCTGCCGAGTTGGTCTTCACTGTCAATGTGAGCTTGGAAGTTGATGTTGCTGATACCATTTTAGCAAAAGGGCCTTTTATTATTGCTGCCCCCACTGACCATATGCTAATCAAGGTTGTTAAGTCCCCAGGTGTAGTGGGAATCTATTCTTTCCTCTTCTCTTGGTCTTTAACTCCCTCCTCCTGTGATGCATTTCCTTCCTTAACTGATTCAAGAAGTTAGGAGGACTGCAGTAGGAATGTGTTACTGATTGATATGCACATCTGTTGAGAGCTTCCTGACCACAGGATCGGGATGGATAACAGCCTGCTTTAAGGTCAAACAAATGGCAGAATTATCCTTGGAAGCACCCACTTGACCATGACGTAAATAGTCTGAGCCAGAGTTTGACTGCTTCTGTATAAATAAAGCCGACAGCTTTCCCGCATTGTCCATTATGATCCTGGGATTGTGGTGGTCCGTTTTTTTTCTCTATGCCTCATCCACGCACCCTTCTTGAGTTCCGAACTCGGCTGGAGCTGGCCTCTGGCAGCACATGGCACCAAGTCTTTACCCGTCATGGCACTCATCCTTCCTACCATCACATCCCAGCATTTTCTCTTCTATTGATTTATTTGAAAGGCAAAGAGAAAAGAGATAAATCTTTCATTTGTTGGCCAATACCAGGTGCCAGGGTCCATGTGGGTGGCAGGGACTCCGAGCAATTGGGCCATGTTCTGCTGCCTCCTAGGGCAGGCATCGTGCTCTGAGTCAAGTGGCAGTTTAACCGTCTGTGCCGCACCGGCCCCTACACACACACACACACACACACACACACACACACACACACTCGCTCTCTCCCTTGCCAGGACAGGCATGGGAGCAGCATCAGTGTACAAAGTTGCTTTATTGTTCCCTGCTGCTTTGCAGTTTATCAGGGTCTGTTCCCTCCGGGGAACATGGCCTTTGAGAAGATAAATACTTATTTGCCCCCCACGCCTTTGCAGGGGGAGGTTCAATAAAAATAGTAATAGAATAACAATAATAATGACTGCATTCAATAATAAAATGCCCCCCCATCCCCCTAATACAATCGGTTAAAGCTTTGAGACCCCTCCGTTTCGGGCAGGGCCCAAGCGTGTTCAGAGACCTTGGTGGCTGCCTTGGGGCGACATCTCCTACCATGAGGCCTTTATAAATACCCACCCCACCCCGTCCCCGCCTGGGAACCACCCCACTGGACGGAACAGCTGACCTAGTCGGTCCTGCTCAGGTCACCTTCCGACCTTCCGCATAGCCACCCCAAGCTCCCACCCCATCCCTGAGCTCCTCCCACCGTCTCCAGCATGCTTCCTCCTCCTCCTCCTCCCCTCTCCTCCTCCTCCTCCCCTCTCCTCCTCCTCCTCCCCTCTCCTCCTCCTCCTTCCCTCTCCTCCTCCCTGGCAATCCTCTTCACTCCTCTGTTTCCCATGCACCTGCCTCTCACCTCCTTCACCTTCACTCTCCCTCCTCCCTCTGGGCCTCAGGAAGTCTTTCCTCCTGCCCCACCCTGTTCCCCATCTGCCCTCAGCTGGGGGACTCACAGGCCACTGCAGATGCCACCTGCTGCCAGGGACCTTCTCGGTCCCTCATCCCAACTCCTTCAAGCCTCCTTTGGGCTTGGCACTGGGTGTGAGAACTTTGGCACAATCCATCAGGCCTGGCTCCCAGGGCTGAGGGGGGCCGTTCTTAGTCCCAGGACTGGCACAGGCTGGGCTGGTCAGAGGAGGACCGAGAGGCAGGAGTACCCAGTCCAGGGAACCGTGGGCAGGCCTAATGGCTGCCACGGCTATCTCAGGTCCTCCCGAGTCCGGCTGCCTTCCACACAGCACAGGCTAGCCAGAGGGTGGCGCCCTTCCCGGTCCTTGCTCCCTAGTGTCCACAGGTCCTGGGGCTGGGTGGGCCCTGCCGGAGGCCTTCACGGGTAGCTTTCGGAGGGCTCAGGAGCTGGGGGGAGGCTCCGGGGTCGCTCAGAGACCTGTAGGGGAGGGAGGGGAGGTCAGGTGTGATGAGCAGGCAGGCCCAGGCCTCCTTAAAGCCCACCTGGCACTGGATCTGTGTGTGTGAGGGGGAGACGGTAAGTCCTTGGGGGAACCCACACCACCACGTTCATTCACTCAGTCCTTCGGTCAACTAACTCTGGGCATTGGCATAGCATCTGACCCTACCAGGGAGGAGGAGGAGACTGCTGGGAAGGGATCAGGGTGGGCATGCAGGGAACCCCAATCCAGCAGGAGTCACACGGAGGTGTGGAGGAAGGTCAGAGGTGGAGGGGCACCAGCAGGGGCGCGGGTAGGGCAGGGGGCATTTTTCCCTATGTAGAGCTGTGTCCGGGCCCCGCCTGGGCATCTGGCAGAGCAAGAGTTGTCAGAGAGGAGAGCAGGCTGGCCACACCTGTCTGTGGCCCTGTCTTAGTGCAGGTGCAGGGCTCAGCACAGGGTCTTGTGGATGGGGGCCCCCCCTCCTCCTGGGATTCACCTGAAGCAGGGAGACCCCGGGGCTGAGAGAGCCCTGGAGAAGGGACACCGACTCGCTGGACAGGGACGCCCACGGCTTCCTCTTCTCTGCATAAACAAAGGTCAATGTCAGATCTGAGGCGTCCCACGCGTGTGCGCGCGTGCTGCAGGCTGGCAGGCAGTGCCGGCAGCTGCCCTTACTTGGGTCCGCGTCTCCCACGAAGCCCTCACTGCCCACAGATGCTGGGCGTCGTGACGCCTCGGAGAAGCTGTGCGGCCGCGGGCCGGAGCTTCGAGCACCACGGCTCTTCTCTGTGGCCTGTTGGGATGCGGAGAGAAAAGGGGGGACCTGAGAAAGGTGTGGCCTGTCCCCCACCTCACAGCTGCCAGAGACTGGAGAGATTTAGAGCCCTCCTGAAGGCCTGCCAGTGGTCCCCGGAGACTTACCTGGTTCCGAGCGCCAGGCTTCCCTTCGGTTGGGCCCACGTGCACCAGGTGGTTGAAGTTGGTGGGCGGTGAGATGAACTTGGAGCGCACAAAGGGATCCTTCAGCATCTCCCTGCGGGCCGATCAGAGTGTAGGAAGAGGGGGCCGAGAGGTCTCCCTGCCTCTCCCCCGTGTGAGGGTCCCCGAGCAGGCGGCCCCGCCCACGCGCACCTGCGCTGCTGCAGCTTCTGCTCTTCCGACACGCGGAAGAAGAAGCGGCGCTTGCTCTTGGAGCGGAACAGCTGGCGCCGGCTGTTGTCCGTGAGGTCCGGGATGTGGAACTCATCCTTCTCTGTGGGAGCGACAAAGAACGTGCCGGGCGTGCACGGTGAGTGGATGGGGCTCCCCAGCTCCCGCGCTCAAGGATGCGCACGCACTCGCTCACCTGCCAGGGGGTTCCTGAGGTAGGTCAGGCGGACTTTCTCGGTGCCATACAGGAACAGGCTGCCCTCTGGATTCAGGGCCCGCACCTGCGCCCGCGGGCAAAGAGGTCAGACCAGGCCCAGCCCAGCCCCTCGGCGGGGCCAGGGCCGCAGGTGAGGGTAGGGATGCCCAACCGCCGCTTTACCTTCTTGAGTGGCACCGTCTGGACCCATTCCGCCCTCCTCACGTCAAACACATCCAGGGAGTTCTCGCTGAACACTGTCAGGTAGGGAGCTGTGTAACCTGTGGAGCCGCGGGGAGACGGAACTGTATGGCCCCAGGGAATCCAGGCACCTCTCTGAACCGTAGGTGGGTGGGTGGGGGCCGTGGGAAATTACACCTTGTTCCCTGCAATGGTAGAGGACTGCTCCCTCCTCCCCAGCAAAGATCCTTCCTGCACGAGCTCTAGTCACGTCATCCCTGGGCCCTCACGAAGTCTAACCACCTGCCGTGGTGGCGTCACTCTCAGACGCTCCGCAGGTGCAGCTCCCTGGAGCTGGGATCCGTGCCCTCCCCCGCAGGTGCAGCTCCCTAGAGCTGGGATCCGTGCCCTCCCCGGGGGGAGGGATGTTTGGGAAGGAGACCTAGCAAGCTGGAGGCAGTGCTGTGCACCCGCCAAGACCATGCTCCGAGCCCTTCCCCAGGGGCACACTGGAGGCGTCCCAAAAGCCCTATGCGCAACTCCCACTGGCCACTAAGTTTGCGCAGAACAGGTCCTTAGTGGAGTGAGGGAGTTCCCCTGGCAGCCGGGGGTGGGTAAAGGGGGCTGAGGCTGCGCAGGATCCTGTCCGCCCCTCACATACCCAAGCAGCCCATGCTCCGTGGCCTTACCCCAGCCCGTGGGTGCCGCAGGCCACAGCAGCTCGTGGCTGCGGGACTTGCGGCCCGTGCTGTCCACATAGACGCCAGCCGTGGTGAAAAGCAGCAGGATCTCGCTGAGGCTGAGCTCCACCGCGCCCAGCGCCTCACCCAGGCCCCCTCGGGCCGGCGGCAGTTCCTCGGGCGCCAGGCCGGCCCCCAGCGCCAGGGGCGCGGCCTCGTTGAGCAGCGGGTAGAGGGCAAAGGCCCCCGCCGCACCCACACACAGCCGGTCGCCCAGCAGCCCCAGACTCTGGACTGGGCCAGGCGCCTGCAGCTCGCGGATGCGCCGCTGCCAGGGCCCTGGGCCGGTGCCCAGCTGGTAGCAAAGCACCTGGCGTTTCACGGCCACGCAGATGACGGGCGTGCGGGCCTGCAGGATGCGCCCAGCTGCCAGCGCCTGGCAGCCTCGCGACTCGACGATCTTAGTACCCGCTGCCTCGGCGCTCTCCAGCTCGGCCAGCGAGAAGAGGCGCACGCTGGGGCCGCGGCCGCATAGCGCCACCAGCAGACCTGCCGTGGGACACACGGCCAGCCGCTGCACCCGCCTGCAGTCCCCCACCTGGAAGATGTCTGCAGGGGCCGCAGGGAGAGAAGGGTGGGTGGGTGAGGAGCCGCCAGCCCCCTCCGCCCCTGGCCGCCCCCAGGGGGGCCCATGCTGGTCAGTACCGTTACTGTGCAGATGGATGACAAAGAGCCCCTCCTCGGTGCCCAGGGCAAGCCGCTCAGGGTCTGGTGGAGGCAGGGCAAGAGTGGGGTTCAGAGGAGATGGGGCGGAATCTCCCCCAGGGTCGGTCTCCCATCACCGCGCCTTGGCTCGCCCCACTAGCGGGCGGGGCTTTGGCAGTCACCCCGGTTTATGGCTGACTGTGTGACTCACACCACCTCATCCCTAATGAAGAGGAAGCAGTCCAGGCCCAGAGCTCCGTGCGGCCCCTGCCCCGTCCCAGGGTCTCTGTGACTCCCTCTGCAGCTGCGTCCCAGCTCCAGCAGAGCCAGAGCTGCCAGGGACACCAAGCGGCTCTGGGTCACCCTGTCTTTCCCTGCTGTCAGTCACACAGGGGCCCCACACAATTGTCTCTTTCTAAAGCATCTGCTCGGGGCTGGTGCTGTAGCAGAGCAGGTAAAGTCACGGCTCATGACGCCCAGCAGCCCTTAGCAAAGCGCTGCTTCGAGTCCCGGCCGTGTTTCCGATACTGCTCCCTTGCTCATGTGCCGGGTAAAGCAGCTGGAGATGGCCCAGTTCTGCCACCCTCACAGGAGGCCTGGTGGAGGTCCAGCCTCCAGGCGCTGACCTGGCCCAGCCCAGGCATGGCAGTTGTTTGAGGAAGGAACTTTTGTCTTCCTCAACCTCCTTCTCCCTCCCCATCCGTAACTCTGCCTTTTGAATAAGTAAAATCTTAATAAACAATGTGTGCATTCCATGCATTTAAGATTCTTCTAGAACTGAAGCCCAGAGAAAACTAAAGTGGCCAGACGCCACGCTCCTTGCCCTGGGCATCCCCCATGCCCACCCCTGTGCCGGGCCCCAGTCCCGTCCCTCAAGGCCCTGGCCGGAGCTCACCGATGACCGCGGCGCACAGTGCATGGGGCAGCAGCGGCAGCCCGTTGTCATAGGCCTCCTTGAGGATGTACACGGGCCGGGGCCGAGGCCACGTGTCCAGCAGTAGCTGCTGCAGTTCGCCCAGCACCTGCAGCCAGCGCGCCCGCTCCCCCTCGCTCTCGGCCAGCAGCAGCACAGTGCATGTGGTCGGAGGCACGGCCAGCTGGGAGGCGGTCACCTGGAGGGAGGGAGCGCAGCTGGAAGGCTGTGCACTGCAGCCACCCAGCCTTCCTCCCTGCCCTCCTCCGGCTGTTAGCAGCACTGACCGCCAGCTTGCAGGGTGCAGTGCTGGGCGCGGCCGGCGGCGGCAGGGGACAGGCCAGAGAGGGTGGTCGGACGGGTGCACGGAGGGTCGCAGGGCCCTGTGATGTTGGGGGGGAAGGGGTGGCAGCGAGGGAACACGGGGTTGGGGAGGGGCTGGGGGACAGTGTGAGGAATGAGGGGAGAGTGGCACCCCAGCACACCCTGGGAACTCAAGAGGCTAGCAACTAGATGGGTGCCATCTCAGGGACCTGGTGGAGGGTGGGGAGGTGCTCCTGGAGGGCCCCAAGCAGGGCGAGGTCCCAGCCAGATTCCCAGAGGCACGCCCCCATACAGGAGGCTACCACAGGCACCTGTACTGGGGGAGGGCCCCACGCCAACCACTCACCCTAAAGATGCGTGGCAGGTCCCGCGACTGGGCATGGATAACATCGGAGGCCAGGACAGGGGTGGCTGAGAACTGGGGGTCCCTGGGGAATGCCACAAAGTGGGTCAGAGGCCGCACTGCCACTGGCTGCTCACCTACCCTCTCACAGTGGCCAGCCCCATGCCCACACACCACCGCCCCTTACCCACCTCAGATCCAAGGCCTGCAGCAGGGCCCCGCTGGCCGGGCTCAGCCGCGGGTCGGGCGCATCGAAGAGCAGCAGGCGAGAGTCGCTGAGCGCGGCAAACACCCGCTGCCAGCCACGCCGCACGCCCGAGGGCCGGGGCACCTGTGTGAGAGGCAGGCATGGGAGGAAGGGCCACCACATCTCTGCCTGCTGCCCACCCCCCACCCCCTGTAGCCACCTCCAGCCCCAGCTCACCGACAGGAAGCCCTCGTAGGCAGTGCCTCTGCCTGTGTCAGGGTGTACTCCCAGGGCTGTGTGGAGAAGGTCAGGGGGCACGGGGCAGGGGGGAGCCTGGGAGGCACAGGCTGAGTGGCAGAAGTAGCCACAGGCTGTGGGAAGAAGGGGAGAGGCCAGGCGAGTGAGACCGAGGGGAGACCAAGCCCCCTAAGACCACCCTGACTGCCCCGCCTCCCCCAGGAGACCTAGGCCGGGGTGGTGGGAGGCGGTGCTCGCTGGGACAGCTCTCACCATCACAGCCCAAGCCCTGGCGGGCCAGGCCCAGCATCAGCGAGGTACAGCGGAGACACTTGGTAGGGGACGGGAAACTCCGGGGGCGGAGCGAGTGTGAGCTGGGCTGCGGGGATGGAGGGGGCAGGCATGCCATTACTTAGAGGGCCATGGTGCCCATACCGAGCCCCAGCAAGTCTGTGGCACTGGGCATGCTCATTGCCCTGGCTGTAAGGCCCACTCCTTCCCTAGCAAAGACCCTCAGCCCAGATGGCACCCCCATCCATCATGCCCCCTCCAGACACTGACCTTGGCAGTGGTGCCTTCTGCAGGGGACCCAGGCACTCGGGGAAACCCAGCCTATCAGGGGACATGGGACAGGGGCAGGTGAGGGGGCGGCGGGCATGATCCGCTCACTCCCAATCCCATGCCCAGGGATCCTACCCACACTCACCGCCACGCGTAGGCTGCGGCGGCCCTCAGGCCTCAGCTCAGGCTCCATCCCAGGCCTTGGGGCCTCTCCTGAGGGGCCAGGATCCTTGGCTGCATCCTTCTGCAGTCAGGGGAGGGAAGGGCAAGGTCAGGGTCTGCCCCACCCCCTGCCTGGGCCCCTGGCAGCCCCAGTCCTGGGCTCCTACCTCTGAGGCGCCCCGGAAGGACAGGAGGGGAATCAGGGAACTGGAGCATTTGGCATCTGCAAAGACAAGTTGGGGGTCACGGGGCAGGGGCCCTGGGCCTAGCGGGCGGGGCAGGGCTGAGGCCTCAGAAGCAGCACCACCAGTCTGGGAGGGGACACTGACCGCCAGACCCGCGGGCACGCAGCTCCTCACGCAGGGCAGCCAGCTCTTGCTCTAAGGCCTTGTTCTGCTTCTCAGCCTCTTGGAGACGCCTGCCAGGAACACACAGGGCTCAGCAAGCAGCCTGGAATGCAGGGGCAGTCGGTGCCACATCCCCCCTCCTCCAACAAGCCCACCAGTCGCCCCTGGCCTCACCGCTCAGCTTGCAGCTGGGCCTCCTGTGCTTGGGTCAGCCGCTCCTGCAGGGCCTGCTTGGCACGGATTTCAGCCTCCAGTGCAGACTGGAGCTCCAGCCGGGCCGAGGCCTCCATCTTCTGCAGCCGCCTTGCCTTCCACTGGTGGTCCTGGGGCCACAGACAGCATCCCCACCGTGAACTGGCTGCCTCGGCACCGCCGCCCACGCCCCTCCCCAGGAATTCTCCAGGGCTCACCAGCGGCCGTGTGGGGGGTGTCTGGGCGCCCATGCTCCCCAAGGACTCCAGCTCCTCGGACATCTTGGTGGCCAGCGCCTGCAGGTAGCCCCTGGACACCTTCTCATCGTTCACCCTGACAAGGAAGGGGGCTCCAGGTCACGGGGCGAGCCGCAGCCAGCCCACCCATCCCGTCCCTGCCCCAGTCCTGGTCCAGCCCCCGGCCCATGGGTACCTACCAGGTGAGGATGTCAGCGATCTGGGCCTCCCAGTTGCTCTCCGTCTCCCGCCTTTCGCCCTCCAGCCGCCGTTTGCTCTGCTGCAGCTGCTCCAGTTCCTCCGTCAGCTGTGCCGAGCAGGAAACGGTGTGGGTCCCCACGGGGTCCCACCCCCTCCCTGCAGGACTCCCCAGCCCACCCCCCACTCTTAAGTCATCACCTGGGGCTCCGGGCACTGCCCTCCCCCTCCCCTGCCTACCTGACTCGGGCATGCCTCTGGGCACCTGCCCCCAACACTGCCAGCCTCCACACTGCACACCTGACTCAGGCTTCTGGGGCAAACCCCCTGCACTCACCCGCTCCTGCTCCCGACTCAGCCGCGCATTCTCCTCCTGCAGCCGGCACAGCGCCTCCTCCTTCCCGCCAGGCCTGGGGAGCAGATGGCCCCAGCGGTGACCTCTGGCTCAGTCCACTGTCTACCTGCTCCACTCCCCGCCGCCCTGGGAGCCCCCAGCTCACCCCAGGCTGTGGGCCTGCTCCAGCTGCTCCCGTAGGGCGGACACCTCCTCCCGCAGCAGCCAGGCCTCCTGTGGGTGCCCCTTGGGTGGTGCTGTGCTGTTGGTCTCAGAAGCCCTGTGCACAGGCTTAAGGACACAGAAGGGTCAGCCCAGGGGGACTCCATGCACAGCCCCCCCCCGCACCACATCCCTGAGAGGCCCGAATGGGGTCAGATGGAGGCTGAGCCACTCAACACAGAGGCACAGACTCAGTACCTCGGCCCGGGAGGTGTCCTTGTCCCGGTTCTGCTCGTGCTGCCCCCGGAGCTGTGTCACCTCCAGGTTCAGGGTGGCCACCTGTGCCTCCAGCTGTGACAGGGATAGAGGACAGGGCTGACCCTGACCTTGTCTTCCCGGTCTTGCCACGCCCTTTACCACAGATGTAGGCTGTGCTGGCCACAGCGGGCACAAGGCAGCAGAGTACCCAGACCAACCTGCAGCTCGGCGTTCCCTCCCCATGACAACACAGGGCTGCCAATGCCCGCACTGCCCCCCAACCCCTGCATCCTGCGACCATGCCTGGCTCACCTCTCGCCGGACACCCTGGGCTTCCTCCAGCTGGCAGCTCAGGGCCTGTGCCCGGCTAGCAGTAGCTGCCTCATTTTCCTGGGCCTCCTGTAGCCTCCGGAGCAGCTCCTCCTGCCGGCCATGGGCCCTGCACAGCTCCTGCGCTTGAGCGTGCAGTGCCGCCCGTGCGTCGGCCAGTTCCTGGGGACAAGGCCCGGGGTCAGAACAGCGCTGGGGGTGTGTGCCAGACAGCCCTGGGCCACCGACCGACCTTGCCAGGCCCTCACCTGCTGCAGCTCACTGTCCTGGCCTGGGCCGCTGGCTGGGGGCCCGTCGGGCTGGACCAAGGGGGCTTTGCTGTTCCTCGATGACTCTGCCGGGAAGAGCTGTTGAGCACCAGGCACCCCGCCTCCCCCAGCGGCCCTCCCAGCCCTGCCCAGCCAACCCCCTCACCTGCGTGCTTCCAGCTCAGCTTGACCTCCGGCCCCGCAGCAGCCGCTGGCTCAGGATTTCTCTCAGCACTAGGACCGGGAGACAATAAGAGCTCAGGTTGGGACGACCCCTAGGTGCCCAATGCCTCTGCCCACATCTGAGCATCCATTCACCCCAGAAACACCTAATGGCATGCCAGCTCCTCTTCCAGGCCCAGCAGGCACACGCGGTGCAATCTCAGATGATTAACGTACCGGTTGGAAGGAACCCCCCGCCCCTGCCTCACTCACACACACAGGGTTGCTCAGAGCATCCACCAGGACTCGCTGTGGCCCCAGGCCACCAGGAGGCCATCCTGCCCACTTCAGAGTAACAAAGTGAGGCCCGGGAGCAGTAGGGGCGCCCTCAACTCTCTTGGCCTCCGGTTCTGAGTCCAGGGTCCAAGGAGGACATGAGAGCCCGGAGCACCTGTCCTGTGTATGCGCTAGGCGGCCATTTCGCTCTCTCACCTGCCTGAGGTGTAGGTAAAGCCCACGAATGGCAGGTGATGGCCCGAGAAGGCCCCATGGGTGGGTGGTGGCAGAGTCCCCTGCAGAGGAGAGAAGGGCACACGGTTAGCAGGTGAATGTCCAGGTGGAGGCCGGGGAACTCAGCCCTGCGTGGACAGCAGTCGAAGGGCCTAACACGGCTTCCGCCTGAGCCGGGGGACCACAGCCCTCACCCAGGGGCTACCAGGAACTTTCTTCCTTAGCATCCTTGGAAAAGGTCTGCGAAACAGCCTTGTATACAACACGGCCTGTTTTGGTGCCAAAAAGTTTTTCAGACCCATGAGTGGTTTTTTCCCCATATAATATGCATTTTACATGAGCTTTGGGGAAAATTTGCTTGTACTTGGGCATTTAAAACTTTTTTTCAGGGGAGGGGGAGGCCCAGCATGGTAACCTAGCAACCAAAATCCTCTCCTTGTACGTGCCTAGATCCCATATGGGCACCGGTTCTAATCCCAGCAGCCCCGTTTCCCATCCAGCTCCCTGCCTGTGGCCTGGGAAAGCAGCTGAACATGGCGCAAAGCCTTGGGACCCTGCACCCGCTTAGGAGACCCAGAAGAAGCTCTAGGCTCTGGGCTACTGGCTTCAGCTTGGCACAGCTCTGGCCGTTGCAGCCACTTGGGGAGTGAATCAGTGGATGGAGGAGGATCTTCCTCTCTGTCCCTCCTCCTCTCTGTATATGTGCCTTTTCAATAAAAAGAAATAAATCTTAAAAAAAAAATTTTGTCCTAAGCTGAACTTTTTTTTTTTTTTTTTACTTCTGGGAAAGGCAGAGCCAACTCTCCACCTACAAGTCCCCTCCCCAGCTGTCCCCAACTGGGACCTGCACTGCATCCGGGTCTTCTGGGAGGGCGGTATAAAGCCAGACACTGGAGCCCATTCACTACAGGCCCCTGTGCCTGCAGCAGCAGACAGCTGGAGCCAGGGGCCCGGGGCCAGGGATGAGAACCAGGCAGCCTGCTGTGCACCGTGGGCGCCTGCACCGCCCAGCCACACGCCCTGCTGCAGCCTTCTGGAACGCCACGTCCCATGAGCACATACAGAAGCACATGTGTGTGAGTTCTGGCTCATGGGATGACCCCGGGAGCTTGACTCCCAACACCCTAGCTGGGGGCAGGTGAACTGGGTCACTTCCCTCAAGGCCAGAGCTGCTTCAAGGAACTCTCGGGGCTTCCCATGGCTCCCCCCGACTTCCCACAGGGCCAGCAGCTGGCCACTCACTGGGTGGTTAAGGGTGTCATCATCCACATCAAAGTTGGAGGTGTCCAGGGGTCCCCGCAGCTCGGGGACGTAGGGGGCGGTGCTGGTGGCTAGCCGCTCCCAGTCTACACCTTCGAAGAAGGGGTGGTTCCGGAAGTCATCCAGCCCACCACGGCCCAGCCGCTCCTCCTGGCGGCACAGCAGTTGGCGGATCAGGTCCTGGGCACTGGCGGGCACGTCGGGCACATCAGGAGGAAACTGCAAGTGATCCTACGGCCAGGGGTGGCGCAGCTGGGTCAGGTCTGGCTGGGCATCTCCAGCCACACAGCAGGGCTCCCCGCTGCCCTTGCTAGCACCCCAGAGCGAGCTGCATGGCCACACCTCGTGGTTCATGATCTTGCCATAGGTCTCCACTAAGGACTCAGCGTAGAAGGGTGTCTCCCCAAACAGCAGCTCATAGGCACACACTCCTAGCGACCACCAGTCACACTGCGGCCCGTAGTGACCTTTGCCCTCCTCCATGGCCTGCAGGATCTCGGGGGAAATGTAGTCCGGCGTGCCCACTGCCACCGATGAGTCCACCTGGGGGGGAGCCACGTGGAGAGCTGTGGATTCAGCTGGTTCCGATGGGCCCTGGCGGAAACCCTGGCACCCTCACGCCCCCAAGGCTGGCTTGGCACTCACTCTACCCACCCTGCAGTTGGCCTGCCATTCCCCACTCCCCGGCATATCTGCAACTCAGTGGGTGGGCCCGAGTTCTCACCATGCCGCGGTTATTGAGCCGCAGGCAGGAGCCGAAGTCAGCCAGGCGGATGTGCCCGTTCATGTCCAGCAGGACATTGTCCGGCTTCACGTCCCTTGGGGAGGGGAGCGTGGGGAAAGTGAGGGGTTTGGTCTGAGGGGGGGAAGATGGGCAATCAGGCTCACCCCCAGGTGCTCAAGCAGGGGCAGGTGTGGGCTGTGGCTCCTGTGTACGGGTTGGGGGCTGGCGCATGGCAGGCTGCTGGCAGGAAGCTGCATATGCCCTACCTATGCACGTAACCCAGCTGGTGCAGCGAGTGGATGGCGAGTACCATCTCAGCCAGGTAGAACTGCGCCAGCTCGGGTGGCAGGCGGTCCTCAAAGCGGCTGAGCAGGGTGAGCAGGTCCCCGCCCGCGTAGTAGTCCATGACCAGGTACTGCAGGCGTAGGGTGGGGCAGGGGTGGGGCGCAGAGGGAATCAGCTTTGGGACCCCGCCCACTTCTCAGCCAGCCCCCAGTGGAGACCAGGGGAGTGGCCTGGCCCTAGGGGCATGGGGCCGCTCCTGCCCCCCAACCCTGCCCCAATACCCAGCTTGGTCCAGGACCCCCTCACCAGGTACTCCTCATCCTGGAAGGCGTAATGCAGAGTGGTCACCCAGTGGCCATCCCCCTTCACCAACACATCTCGCTCCTCCCGGAAGCAGGCTGTCTGTAGGCGGTCAGGGGTCTGGGTCAGGAACCGCCCCCTCACCAACCCAACTGGCTCAGGCCTCAAGCATTATCATAAAGAAAATGGATGGAGACCACAAGTTCTCTTGTGGAGGCTGCCAGTCAGCAGCCCTGCCCGACTCCCAGGGGCCCTGGAGGCCTCCCCCTCCGCAGCCCCGGCCGCAGCCCCGGCCCCAGCCCCGGCCGCCCAGTGCATCTTCACCTCAGCTCTCTTCAGCATCTCCCACTTGTGCAGCATCTTCATTGCAAAAATCTGCCCCGTGTCCCTCTGCCTCACCACGGCGACCTGGGCCGGGGCAGCAGTGGGTGTGTGTGAGCCCAGCCAGGAGAGCACGCATCACCCCTCCACAAACACTGCACCTCCACTCACCTCGCCAAAGGCCCCTCGTCCGATCACCTTCAGGATCTCAAAGTCATCCCTCTGTAGGCGCAGCTCCTTCACCTGCTCCACGAAGGGACTGGCTGTGGGCACAAAGCGAGGCTCGGGGCATTGGCGGACGGACCAGCTCCCCAGGGACAGCCTCTTGCCAATGAGCATGGCTTGTGCCTGAAGCTTGGCGGGCAGAGGGTCCCACACCTCCCAGGACTCCCCTGTCCCCTGGCAGCCCTGGGGTCTCATGAGACTTGCACTCCTCCATCCCCAGCCGGTGGCAAGGAGAGTAGGTGAGAGGGGTGTCTAGCCCTGGCCGGCCAGGTCACCCTGGGGATACCGTCCACAGTCAGCGCTTGGCCCCCTAACTCGGCCAGGTCAGGGCCTGTCTCAGAAAACTGGATAGGTGACATTCCTTGTCCCCAGGGAGGTATCTCTGCCTCTCTCCAGGAGCTGTGGGCCTGGGTCCCAGGACCCTGCGGGTACAGTGGCACCTGGCTGGGGGTAAGGCCTGGGGCAGTGGTGGTGTGATGTGGTGTGGCTGGGCTCCCAGGAGGACAGGCCCAGGGGGCGGGGTCTGGGGCTGGAGGTAGCAACGTTTCCTGCTGGCAAGTCAGAAACAGGCAGGAAGAACTTACCCTGCAGCCGGGTACCGGCACCTGCCCCGCCAGCCCGGCCGAGTCCCTCCTGCTGGCCAGGGCACTCCACTTTGCCACCTCCAGGAGGGGCACCTGCAGCCAGGCTTGGGAGCAGCTGCTGCCTGGCTCCTTGGCTCAGTTTCCTGCCTGCCAGCTGGGCAGGCGGGCGGCGGGTGGGACGGGAGCTGCCCCACTGGTTTATCGGGCAGAGCCCTGCAGCGGGGGCGGTGTGAGAACCTCATCACAGACATTAATTGTCTCTTTCCCAGGTCTGTGTGTGGAGCAGGAAGCACATAGCGCAGCAGGGGAGGACCAAGGCCAGGACAGGGACCCGTCAGCTACACAGGGGCCCCAGAACGTTCCCGACCTCCCTGGACAGGCTGCCCTGGTGCCCACAGAGGAGGGGGTGCTGGGTAGGGGTGAGGACAAGTTGAGGCAGGAGAGGCATTGAGTCACTGCCCTTCAAGTTACCTCGGGAGATGGCAATAGGTACACACACACACACACACACACACACACACACACGTGCAGGGCTGTCCCGGGCTGGGCTGACGGGTGACGACATGGACACAGGAGGCCCCCAGTCTGCCCTCGCCCCAGATATCAGACCTGTTGGCATGCTGGGCCGGCAGATCCTCAGCCGTGCCAGGCCGAGCCCTGCCCCTGCCCAGAGTCAAGGGCGCCAGGAACGCTGGTTGCCCACTACACAAACAGCAACCTCACCCTGCTCTCCATACCGGGCTCCTGGACAGCCAGCCACCCCCCCCCCAACTGCCCCACCACACAGTCCGGCCGGGTGTGACCAGGGAACCCTCCAGCTGGCACCAGTGCCCACACCATGCTCAGGGTCACCCCGGGCCAGCCACTCCTGGTGACTCAGAAAAGAAACCAGGAAAGGACGCAGACCCACCTGGGGCCAGTCCTGCGACCCTGCGGCGAGATCAGGCGGGTGGGTGGGCCTGTATGCAGGGAGCTTGGGTGTGCGTGTGTGTGTGTGTGTGTGTGTGGTGGGGAGAGGGTAAGGGCAGGGAATTACAAGGCCCAGACCCCAGGCTGGACACAAACCCGGGGTTGTGAGCCCTGTAGGGCGCATGCCAGGGGGAAGGGGGACCCTCAGGGGCTGGGACTATGTCCCTGTCACCACAAGGACTGCAGGGGGCCCGGGTGACAGGCGCTGCGTGTGGGTTTGCTCTAGGCTGGTGCTGTGATGGTCAAGCAATCCTGTCCGCAGCTCACAGAGAGTGGCTACGCGCGCCTGGCGTCTACACACATGGGGACAAGTTTGCGTTCCTATGCTGTTTGCACATGCCGGGGTTGGAGAAGGGGTCAACAGATGCGCGCCTGAATCTACGCGGCGGCACGTGTGGGGGACTCGCTGCGAGGCAGGTCCCTGCGGGAGGGTCCGAGTCTCTGCGCAGTGTGTGTCCCCAGGACCGAACCACCACCCCACCAACACCTCCCTGCACTCGGTGCCATCCGGGGGCCACTCACCCCAGCTCAGGAACTGCGCCACGTTGCGCTCCCGCCGCAGAGGGGCACTGCTGAGTTCGTGGTACAGTCCCAGGAGCAGATCGAGGAGGCCGTCGAGTCCCGGGCCGCCGGCCTCGCTCCGCGCCAGGCGCTCCAGCGCGCGCAGCCGCCGCTCCATGGCTGCGGCCGGAGGCCCTCGCGCCCGCGCAGGAGCCGGACGTCTCACATGCCCATCCGTCGGCCGGCCCGTCGGTCTGTCCGTGCGGCCTCCCCCCACCCTCCCGCCCTCCCCGCTGTCACCTTCCTCGGCCGCCGCCCGCGCGCCCTCACCTGGGCGCCCTGCGCCCCGCCCCCGACGGACGGGCAGGTGCGCACCGGCCAATGGGAGCCGCGGCTGCAGGTGAAGGTGGGAGGGCGGAGGCGCGCGGGGGGCGGCACCGAGTCCCGGCCAGGAAGTGGGAGGGCGGGGTGGCCGCGGCAGCCCGGAGCCCGGGGTCGGGGTGCAGGGGCCTGTCGGGGTGCAGCCCCAGCCCCGCGTGTCTGCCGGAGCCCTCGCCCAAGCTGCGGGAATGTTCCAGGCGCTCCAGCTGCCCTGGCGCCCCGGACCCACGGGGAGAGGGGCCGGGGACGCCCTCCGGCCCCGGCGCCGGATGGGAGTTGTAGTTCCCTCCTCCTTGCCCGGGTTCGCCCAGCCGGCCTGGCCTGGCCCCCCCTGCGCCCCCCCCCCAAATTTCTAATCTCACTTTGTTAGGAGAGTTCACCTGAGACACAGGTGGGGAGGAGTAGAGGGCGCCTGATCACACCCATTGGGCAGAGGGGCACACTGAGGCTGGCGGGGATGGAGGGGCTCCGAAGCCAGAGCTTGAAGCAGGCTGGGCTGTCACCCCCACTTTCTGGCCTTGTAAGCTGGGGCGGCAGCCCAGCCGGCGCGGGCCCTGGAATGTGAAGGGCCAGGGGAGGTCCCGACGGGGGCCGGAGGAGGTCGGAGCCAGGGGCCCGGGGGGCCGGGGGAGGGAGGGACTGACTTCCGTCCAGCTGTGTCCAACTGGCAGACGCCGCCGTGGGACTGGGGGTCCCGCCAAGCCGGGCGGTGCAAGGGCGGGGCAGCGGGCGGCTCTGACCCGCAGGCGGCTTTCGTCAGCAGCACCTCGGCTCCTCTGACGGGGCGGCTGCTCGAGCTGTGCTTGCTGCGGGGTCCGGGGGGGACAGGCGCGCCCGGGGTCGGCGCGGAGGGCGCCCCAGCTCCCCTCACTCGGCGTTTCGGGGCGCCGCGCGCCTCTCGGGTGGCTTCCCGGGGCCCGGTTGTGGGGGACAGCCGGGTGGGTGTGTGGCCTCGGCCCGGCGGGCCGGGAGGGGAGCCAGGACTGCCGCCCCCAGCCGGGACCCCCGGGCCGGCTCTGTGCCCGGGGCGGGGGTCAGCCGGTCGGACGGCGCCCTGGCCGCCCTCACCTGAGGCCACTCGGCCCTCCCCGCGGCGGGACGGCGCCGGCCAGACGGGCTGCGCGCCGCGGCCACACGGGGGCGCCAGAGACCGGCGGGGCGCGAAGGGGCTGCCCCCTCCCGAGACCTCCCCTCTCCCGCGGGCCTCGAACCCCCTCCAGCCACAGCCGGGGCCTAAACAGTACCGCTTCGGGTCCTGGCTTCCTCCCCAACATTGTCTAAATATTGAACTCCAAGAAAAATCCATCTCCCCGGGGGGCCAGGCGCTCTGTGGTCCTGTGTGCTTTTGGCTCCTATCCCTTTACACGCCACAGTTTCTTTGTCTGGGAAGGGAGGTAGATCTAAAGGTTTACAAAGTCCTTTGTTTGTTGTTGCTGGGGTAGGGGCTCCTACCCAGAGCCTGGCCCCTTCTCCTACCCTCACCCGAACCCACACGGATGCCCCCTGCACCCCTCGTCAGCGTTTCCAGCAGTTCCGTGGTGCAGATGGGACCGGCTGCCCCGACAGTAGCTTTGGCACTGAGCTGCAGGTGCCAGCCCCTCAGCCCTGGGGTGCCAAACCCCTGTAGTTCCTAGGGTTCCTCATTTTCTAGACCTGTCATCCCGAGGAGAGCCTCCTGGAAGCCACCCCAAGCCTCCCCCTCCCCACGAGGCTCCATCCCTGCCCAGCAGGCCCCAGGGCCTGAGGCAGGCCGGGCTCTGGGGTTGGTAGCCTCCTCCTGAGCCCAGCTGTGCTCCCCCATCCTGAGGCCCAGAGGCTGAGTCTCACAGTGCTGGCATCTGGAAGTGACACATCTGCAGGCCAACAGGGGTGACGCAGGTGGTCCAGGCTGTCCTGTGCCCCGCTCTTGCCCCAGGGGTCAGTGCTGCCCAGGAGGGTGGTTCCTGCTCACCGTGGACACTGCCTCTGGATCCATGAAAACCGCTCAAGTGGGAGCGGTAAATGGACGACCGGTGGCCCCTCCTGACACTGCCTGCTAGGAAAGACGGGGCAGCTGGGAAGGCAGGTCATATTTAAATGAGGGAGAGATTTAAATGAAGGGAAATTCTTCCATCTGCTGGCTTACTCTGCAAATGGCCACGATGGCCAGAGCTGAGCTGATCCAAAGACAGCAGCCAGGAGCTCCTTCCAGGTCTCCCACATGGGCGCAGGGTCCGGAGGCTCTGGGCTGTCCTGGACTGCTTTCCCAGGCCACAGGCAGGGAGTTGGGTGCAAAGGGGAGGATCTGGAACAGGAATTGGTGCCTACAAGGGATCCAGGAACATGCAAGGCAAGGACTTTAGCCGCTAGGTTATTGTGCCAGGCCCTGGAACCTATTTCTAATATTTAAAAAAAAAAAAATTTTTTTTTGAAAGGCAGCAATTTCCTAGCCACTGGTTCACTTTCCCAAATCCCTGCAACAAGTGGGACTCAGTCAGGCTGAAGGAGAGAATCCGGAACTCCATGTCCGACTCCCCTGTAGTGGGGACTCACCCACTGCCTCCCCGCTGTGGCTTAGGGGGTAAAGCCACTGCCTGTGGCACTGACTTCCCATGGGGTGTCAGTTTGAATCCCAGCTACTCCACTTTCAATCTATCTTCCTGTTCATGCTCCTGGGAAAGCAACAGGCCTTGGGCCCCTACATCCACGTGGGAGACCTGGAGGAAGCCCCTGGCTCCTGGCTCTGGCTTGGCCCAGCTCTGACCATTGCAGTCATTTGGGGAGTAAACTTTTCTTTGTAACTCTGCATTTCAAATAAGTAAATCTTTTTAAAAAGATTTATTTTTATTGGAAAGGCAGATATACAGAGGAGGAGGAGAGACAGAGAGGAAGATCTTCCATCCGATGATTCACTCCCCAAGTGACCGCAATGGCTAGAGCTGAGCCAATCTGAAGCCAGGAGCCAGGAACTTCTTTTGGATCTCCCACGCGGGTGCAGAGTCCCAAGGCTTTGGGCTGTCCTCGACTGCTTTCCCAGGCCACAAGCAGGGAGCTGGATGGGAAGCAGGGCTGCCGGGATTAGAACTGGCGCCCATATGGGATCCCGGGCGTGTGCAAGGTGAGGACTTTTATCACTACGCCATTGCGCCGGGCCCCCAAATAAATAAATCTTAAAAAAAAAAAAAAGTGTGGAGAGAAGCTAGCATCAGAATAGGGTGAAACCTCAACTCAGATATGGGATGTGCTGTCCCTGCCAGGCAGTTCTTAATTTGCATGTCTGACACACAGTAACCACATATTCATGGGGCAGGGGAACACTGCAGGCAGTGGCCTCCTTGTGTGAAGGTCAGGGCAGGGTAACCGGGACATCTCTGAGGGAACTTCACAGTTTGTGGAAAGTAGAAGTAAAAGTGCCGCAGTGGCCTAGCAGCCAAAGTCCTCACTTGAACGCGCAGGGATCCCACATGGGCGCCGGTTCTAATCCCGGCAGCCCCACTTCCCATCCAGCTCCCTGCTTGTGGCCCGGGAAAGCAACTGAGGATGGCCCCAAGTTTTGGGACCCTGCATCCGTGTGGGAGACCTGGAGGAGGTTCCTGGCTCCTGGCTGCATATCAGCACAGCTCTGGCTGTTGCGGTCACTTGGGGAGTGAATCATCGGATGGAAGCTCTTCCTCTCTGTCTCTCCTCCTCTCTATATATCTGACTTTGCAATAAAAATAAATAAATCTTTTTTTAAAAAAATATATTGTATTTGAAAGAGTTACAGATAACGAGACACAGAGGGAGAGCTTGCTACTCCATCCGCAGGTTCATTCCCCAAGCGGCCATAGCAGCTGGAGCTGGGTCAGGGTGAAGTCAGGAGCTAGCAACTTCTTTCAAGTCTTCCGTGTGTGCAAGGGCCCCAAGCACTTGGACCATGCTCCCCTGCTTTCCCAGGCACTTTAGCAGGGAGCCGGATCAGAAGTGGAGCAGCCGGGTCTTGAACCTGCACCCATATGGGATGTCGGTGCTGCAGAGGATTAACCTGTTGAGTCACCACACCAGCCCCTACAACAAGCATTTTCCACAAACGTTTTGGAAACCTCTCAAATACACGGATGTTAACTGTTTTTGCATCAAAACGCACTGTCCTGGTCTCCTGGAACTTACTGTAGTGCCTCACGTGCCTGACACTCCCTGTGTTGAGGACAGGCACACCCAATCCCTCCCACCCGCCGCTCCGGCAGCTGCTCTGGGCAGCTGCAAGGCTTCCTCGGCGGCTCCAACCTGCCCGTACTGTGAACATGGTGCTGGGCCAGCTTTAGGGGAAGGGCTAAGGATCCCCGCGCTCCCACCAAGGGCGTGTCCTCTGAAGGTTCCAGAACTCCAAATGGACAGACATATGGCGCTTGCATCACCCTGTGTTTCCTTCCAAGCCCTTCCCTATGCGCTCTGCCAACAAGCAGCGGGGCTCCCATGCTCGCGCCTGGCCTCGTGCGGTTTTGTAATTATCCAGCGTCTAGGTGCACACACAGGAAGCCGGTCCCCCCGCCCGCCAGCCGGCCACCACCCCTCAGGCCCGTGGGCGCCACAGAGTCTGCAAGTTTTGTTCTGGGTGTTGGGTGGGGTGCCATACTTCCTGCAACACCCACCCCCGACCCCTTTTCTCCTGGCCTGTGGGGTGCACACCATAGGCGCCCAAGCAAGCTGGGACCCCAGCGAACAGCTCAGGAGGGGAGAGTTCTGGGGGAACGGTGGGGAGAAGCGGTCTCCCCCCTAGCCAGCACAAGGGCGCACTGACAGGGAACGGTGTCCAGCTAGTTTCATGGTCTCTGCAGGAGCCGCTGCTGCCCAGAGGGGCCTGGAGGCCATGTGTGGGGCGTGCTGGGTGTCCTGGAGCCTGGGCTCCGAGGGGCCATGGGGGAGCAGCTCCCTCTGCCTCAGCTATCACCCCAGCTTTATCCCTGCCCACAATGCAGGCGGGGAACGGAGGGGCTGGCCTCCCCCCACAGCCCAGATGAGTTCCCATCTGTGCAACACCAACCAGAGGCCTGAACCAGGGGCAGGCGTGGGGTGCAGCTTCAGGTCCCCCGGGCACAGATGGCTCTCGGCCTTTGCTGAGACCCGCTGAAACCTCAGGCTGCACTCACTTGGCTTTGAACTTGGACCCCTGGAATTGTACCCAGGCTGTGTGGTCAGGGTCCATGAGAGCCAGGGGAGGGGCTCTGTGCACGTGGGCTCCCACGCTGCTGCCACCACACCCTGTAGATAAACACCTGCCTATGCCACTTTGCCTGGGACACTCTGTCCCCTGCCCACCTTGTCTGTACCCTCATGGGGTGTGGCACCCTCTCTGGGACATCAGGCACCCCCGCCCACTGTGCCCTGTTTTGGAGGCTAGCACATCCGCCCCAGGTCTCAGCTGTTGGACTCAGCTGCCCCTGAGGTGGCATGGAGCTTGGCCACCTCTCCTGGGATCAGGATGGTGGTGGGGAAGCTGTGAAGGGTGCCCAGGGGACTGCCAGCCTCACTGCTGCATGCCCAAACACAGCATTGCTCTGCCCAACCTCAGGGACACAAGGCGGGGTCGACAGCCCCGGAGCCCTTCTCCCCACCAGCTTGCAGCTGCCCGTCCCAGGGTGTGGAGCAGGGATGGCTGGGTGGCTCAGGGTTCGTGCCCCCAAGAGATGGCTGAGCTGCACCTGCCATGCTTGGTACAGGCACAACTTTCTTTAATGCCAGGAAGGGTGTCCCCACTCAGTCATTCCTCCATATCCCCAACCTGACACCGTAGGTATGAACGGCAGAGGCCTATGGAACAGCACTGGGGGTCAGGGTGGCTCCCCAAAGCCCAGCCAGGAGACACCTTAGCGCCTAGTATGTGGGCTGCTCCACCTGCCCTGGCAGCCGACAGCTGGCTGGCGAGCGCGACCAGGCCCCAGGGGCTGTGTGTGTATATGGTGGAAGGCCTGGGCCTCTTGCTGGCTGGCTTGATGCTTACTGCCTGGTCCCAAGGACACGAAGTCCCTGTGCCAGCCTCCTGGGCCTGGCCAGGAGGAAGGCAGGCAGGAAACAAAGCCGGAAAAGGCTGGGGTTTCCCTGGTCCCTGTGCCCGGGCCTCGGCCTCGACTTCCTCTTCCCGGCCCAACCGCACCAGGCTCCCTGAGGAACCCATCTGGGCTGTAGTGGGGGATGGGAGACAAACGACTCAGTTTAGAACAAGTGGCTGGAAACCGCTGGAAAAACCCATGGGGTACAGAAAGGGTCACCCCAGGAAGCAAGATTCAGCTTGTATGTTTTCTGGAAGACGTCCTCTCTGTCCTCCATCCCAACTCCTGTTTCTCCCCAGCCCCACCCCCAAAAAGACAGTGGTGCACAGGAGGGGTGCAGATAGCACAGCTGGGGCCCGTGTGCTGGGAGTCAGGGAGGGGTGTGGGGGGAGAGGAAGCCACCGCCTGCCATGAGGCAACTTCTGCTCAGACCCACCCCGAGGGCCCCAGAAGCTGCCAGAGAGGGCAAGGTGGGGCCGCCTGGTCAGTGCTGGCACTCGTGGTCACAGGAAGGCGGCCGGGGGCCTGTGTGAGCGTGGGGCAGCCCGAGAGAGGAGGCCAGACAGGAGGCTGCCTCTAACATTATATATTAAAATACCCACAGTTCCTGTGCACAAAACACCCTGCACACGGCCGGGGGCCTCCCCTGCTTGGCTCCCCCGCTGCCAGGCTGGGCTGGCCTTCCGAGAAAGATGGCGGTTCTCCTTTGCCAGGGCGGAGGCAGCCCGTGCTCCGTCTTTTATGGACCTCGACAAACAGCGGGCCCTCCCTCCCCCGGCTGAGGCCTCCCTGGCGGCTGCACCGTGTCACTCGTGCCTCCGCTTGGAGGGCGGAACAAGATGCGGGGGCAAATCCGCGGGCAGCTCGTGGCCCTCGAGCTTGACCTTGATGAGGTGGTTGGCCAGGGCGAACTCCTCATCGTCCAGCAGCCCGTCCTTGTCCACGTCCGCCAGCTTCCAGATCTTGCCCAGCACCGTGTTGGGCAGCTTTGACTTCACCATCTCCTTCTTGGCGTTGGCGCCCGTGATCTTGCCGTTGACAGGGGACAGAGTGTAGAAGATCTCGTCGTACGTGGGCTTGTCCTTGCCCACCACCCACTCGACATCGTCGATGCCCTCGCCGGCGCCCTCACCATAGCCGTGCCCAAAGGGCCCGTTCATGGTGCCATCGAAGGCGCCACCCTTGACGGCCTGCGAGGGCATGAGCGACTCCTCCTGGCGCACCATCACCATCAGGCGCGCAATGTCGTTGGCCAACATGTCGTCCACTGTGTCCAGCAGCTTGGGCTTCAAGGCCTGGAACTTGCTGAAGTCCTGTGTCTGCAGTTGCTCCTTGGGAGGGGAGGGGAGCAGAGGACCCAGTGAGGGACTCTGCCCGGTGTCACACTCGGGGAGCCGGGGGTGCGGGGACCTGCCACCCAGGGCACTCTTACCTGCATCTTGCGCAGGCTGGGGAAGTCGCCAGGCGAGATCTGGTGCTCCCGCTCGATCTTCTGGTAGATCTCGCCCAGGTTGTTCACCAGCTCCTTCTTCTTGCTCTCCTTCCCGAACACGTTGGGCATCTCCTTCTTGAGGGAGCTGATGATGTAGGCGTGCACCTGCCAGGGCGTGGGGGCGGGGTCAGGGCGCTGCGGGGCGCCTGCTCCCACAGGTGGGGACAAGGCGGGGAGGGGCAGCTGAGGGACCCCATGGGCCGTTCACCATGCGGATGGAGGAGAGGAAGGGAAATAGAGTTGAAGCAGAAGGTGGATGGCCTTCGTGCACACAGCGCCGCCGGGGGCCCTGGGACAGCCCGAGCTGTGAGTTAGCCTCAGGCCCTCGCCCTAACCCGCTCCAGGGCTCCGCGCACCAGCTGCCAGTGTTATCTGCACTGTGGGAACTTGCCCAGACGCCGGCCAACTAAGGGCGGTACCCCATTCCCTTTCCCAGCGGCCCAGCCCTCCATTCCCCCTGCCCTGCCAAGGAAGTCCAGCCCGGCAGCCCCACCCAACGCCCCCACACTGCCTGACCCTGTCTACTCCAGGGCTGGCGCCTGGCATCTCCCAGGCCCCGATATGCTCTGCACCTGCCCCCAGCTGGCACGGATTGGGACCAGCATCTTTCATTCCACCCAAGGAAGCAGCCGCCCAACAGCAGGCAGGGGGACAGAGCTGGGGACCCCGGGGTTTTCCAAGCTGGTGACTCAATGTGCCCGGGCAAGGCAGCTGACACAGAGGCGGCCAGCTGTCTGGGGTCCTGGAAAGGGGCGCTGCCCTGCCCAAACTTTCTATAAGGTCACGGGTATCACAGGATCTTCCTTATGGCTTCCTTCCCCAGCCCAGCCCTGCCTGGGCGGCTCCAGATACCTGGGAAGTGACGGAGGCATGATAATGCCAGGTCCTGCATCCCCAGGCTCTGCAGGCCACAGCTGGGGACAAGAGCCACTCTCTGGGAGGGGGCTAAGATGGTCAGACTCCCACAGGGACGCCACCATGGCCCTGGGCTGGGAGGGTTCCCTGCTGGAGCTCCCCCTCCCACAGGGACGCCGCCATGGCCCTGGGCTGGGAGGGTTCCCTGCTGGAGCTCCCCCTCCCACAGGGACGCCGCCATGGCCCTGGGCTGGGAGGGTTCCCTGCTGGAGCTCCCCAGTTATGGAGATCCCCGCCTGGCCTCCCCTGGCTTGCACTCTAACACCTGGGCAAGCTCCAAGATTTCAAACTCTTGAGCAACTTGGATGCCACTGCCAGGCATCAACGGGCCCCAAGTTTCCACAAAAGGGTCAGGATGCTTTGGGAGGCCTGTCCCAGCTTACGTCACTCCAGCCAGGACTCACCTGTCCCCCATGCCTCCCCAGGGCAGGGGGACCCCCCTGCGCTCACCCCACGGCTACACAAATAACCCAGACGGCTCCTTTGTGAGCATGGAGGGCTGGGCTGGCGGCCTGGGTTCACGGTCCTGTAAGTCCGGCTCCTGCAACTGAACGCACACAGGCCTGCAGGGGGCGCCGAGGGGGCCGGAGCTGCCTCGGGTGGGCGGGGGCTGCAGCAGGTGTACGCGCAGTCACGGCCCTACCTTGGCCAGCCGCGCCCTCTTGATCAGGTCGTTGAGCTTCCTGAGGGCAGCGTTGCGGGGCAGGGACTGGATGTCCTTGAACAGGTCCTGCTCCTCGGCCTCGAAGAGCTTGCGGTTGTCGGGTATGAGCAGCGGGTGTGACCAGAAGGAGCCGATGTAGACCCGTACCACCTCGGGCGTGTTGATGATCTTGCCCAGCGACCACATGAGCGCCCCGTAGACGCGCATCAGCTGCTGCGTCTCGATCTGATCCGCCTTGTTGAGCACCACGCGGATCTTGTCCTCGTGGTTCTTGAGGGCCTTGATGACCTCTGAGAACTCGTCCGAGATGTCCAGCTTGTGGGCGTCGAAGAGCAGGATGATGCGGTCCACGCGCTCCGCAAACCACTCCAGCACTGCGGCGAAGTCATAGCCTGGGGGAGCAAACAGCTGGATGGGAAGTAGAGCTGGGACTAGAACTGGTGCCCATATGGGATGCCAGCACCACAGGCAGTAGTTTTACTTGCTACACCACAATACCGGCCCCAAGACTGTTTTTAATAACACGCTTTGAAGGCAGGCACCATGACACAGCCAGCTAATGTGCCACCTGCAGTACTGACATCCCATACGGGTGCCAGTTCAAACCCCAGCTGCTCCACTTCTAACCCAGCTTCCTGATAATGTGCCTGGGAAAGCAGTAGAGCACGGCCAAGTCCTTGCACCCCAACACCAACATGGAGGACCCAGAAGAAGCTCCTGGCTTCACATTAGCCCAGCTCTGGCCATTGCAGACATTTGGTGAGAGAATCAGTGGATGGGAGCTCGCTAGCTCTGCTTTTCAAATAAAACCACATTAACTCTTTTGAAAAGCAAAGAAAGGGGAGGGACAGATTCTCCATCCCCTGGTTCACTCCACAGATGCTGCCCCCTACAGCCAGGCAGGGTGTGGCTGATGCTCTCCGGGGCCTCCCACACTGGTGGGACCCGACCTGGGACTTGAACTCCATCACCGTGAGCCAGGAGGCAGGTGTTTCAACTCCCAGAACGCACAGTGGGGGCTCGGGGATCCTCTCAAGTCTCCCTTCCTTCTGTGCTGCGAGGCACAGGCTCTAGAGTGGGGCTGCGACCGAGCAAGCTGGCTCAGAGGGGCACAAGGCATATACGCAAGGCGTGGATGTGGGGTGCAGATGCCAGCCGCACATCCCCGAGGGTGGGGGTGATAACTGGACTCGGACAGCGCTGGCAACAGCGGACAGCCACTACCTGTTTGGGGGGGGGCACTAATGTGCCAATTGGTTTCTCTCCCATTTCATCTTGGCCACTGCGGCTGGAGGCTGTAGCTCAGGGCCGGGCTGCTGCCAGCCCACCCTGTGGATACAGCGGAGGTTCTGCTGCAGCCCTCGGCGCTCTGGCCTCTGACAGCCGGGGCTCAGCTCAGCCATTGCAACACCAACCACAGGGTTTGCACAACCGCAGTGTGAGGGCTGACCCCTGCCAGACCAGCTGACCTCTGCCCCACAGTGGCCTGCCGCACACTGCCCAGCACTTCCCCTTCTGGGTCTCTATGCGTCTTTAAGACAGAGAAACTGGGCCCATCGGCCTGACTGGGCAAAGTGAACTGCTATGAATTGTAATCCCCTCCATCAGTAGCAGAACCAGCTAAAGTCGGGTTCCTGGTGGCCCAGGGAAGACTATCTCCTGGCCTCCAACACCATGGAAATGAATGAGGTGTACAAAGCCTTTGTGGTCTTTTCCCCTTTCTGAGGACTGGGATGTGCATGTGATGGTAGGAGCTGCAGCAACCATTTCAGGTTTGGAGATGAAACCTGTACATGAGGAAAGCAGTGCTCTGAACGTGAGGAAGGCTGTGCACCACCGGACACCTGACTTAGGCCAATACCTTCTGGATTTCATTTACATTCAATCTGACAACTATGTTTCCACTCAAGGAAATAAAGCAGAGAAGGAAAAACATGTTTCCACTTCCCCCAATGCCTCTAGAGATGGGGAATACTACAGCAAGGCTGCCGCAGAGCCCTTGTGAAGGCCCCAGTGGGGGTGGGTAGGGAGGGGGCATGGCTTGAGCTGCCACTTCCTGTCGGGATTCCAGGCAAACCTGCTGTTCCAGGGCTGGGTCTCCTCTCCACAACACAAGGGCCTCCCAGAGCAGACCCACGGCCAGAGCTCAGCATCCTGTGCCCGGGGCTCCGTGGAGCTGTGCATCCTAGCTCAGTTTGGGAAGCAGCGGCCATAGGGCCTCTAACCGAGCAGGAGTATCTGCTGAGCACCCAAGGCTCTGAGCTAAGGGGGCGGAGCTGGCTCCCATGCCCTGCCCCCGGGCCCCCATTAGGCACATGGTTCCCTGGTAGCTGTGGCCAGAGGAGCTGGGGCCCCTGAGTATGTTCCCGCCAGGGCAGTGCTGTGTGCCTCACAGAGGCTTGTGGGAGTGGTTAGGGCCAGCCCAGCTGCCAGCCTGCCTGCGCTCAGGTGCAGGAGGGCATGGGACAAGGGCCAGGTTCCTTGTGCCAGGTGCTGTGGTTTCAAAGTACAAGACCCCCCTGGCCCGCTGCAGGTGGCTCTGCGAGGCCCAAGGAGTGCAGCATCAGCAGAAAACCCAAGGGGCAGGCCCGGGGAGTGTGAGGGCGCTGCAGGGGCCTCCCGGCTGCTCGGGCCTCTTACCGCCAGCCCCAGGAGCACAGTCCAGTGCTGAAGAAGCAATAACACCACAGGGCCGAGTGCCGCTCCTCGCTCGGCCAAACCGGGCCGTGCTCCGCCTCTGCCTTCCAGCTTTCTCATCCCAGCCAACCCGCCCAGCTGGGGAGGTGGTGGGGCCAGCGGTGAGGTCTTGGGAACACGGCGACCCGATGGGCTGCACTCAGCTTGTTGGCCTTGGCTCGGCCAGGACAGAGCAGCCTGGGAGCTGAGGTCAGCACCCCAAACCACGGACCCTGTGGGGTGGCAGGGGACCCCGAGGCGGGTGGAGGAGAAAGAGCAAAGCCCTGCTGCTGGGGCCCCAAACCCCCAGCCTCCACCCCACCTACAAACCCAGACTTTGTCAGCCCCCCAGGCCCCAGTCATCAGAGCACAGACCATTCTTTGCAGGTGAGTGAGATTTCCTGTTTATCATGGAAAACACGTTAGGCGTGAGGGAGACACAGAGGCTGGCCAAGTACACCCACAGCTCACAATAGGTCAGAGGGCTGGGCACAAGCCCCAGAGTCACGGTCACCACCAGCACCATGCCACCAGCACTGCCCAAGGCAGAGGCCTCGGGTTCTGGGACACCGCAGAGGCAGGGTCAGGGCAGCGCTCACTGAAGTGTGGGAGCCATCCTCAAGCCTAGTGTGTGTGTGTGTGGGGGGGGGGTGTCTGTCCAGTGAGGGAGTGGACACCCGTGTTATCTACAAAGGACACAAACTTGGGCTGCCACTATGGTATGGTAGGCTAAGCCTCTGCCTGCAATACCCACACCCCATATGGGCACTGCTTTGAGACCCTGCTGCTGGGGTCACTGCACAACGTGGGTCAAGCCCCCAAGGAAGCTCCTGGGCGCCGGCTGTGGCCATCACGGGCACCGAGGGGGTGAAGCAGCAGATGGAAGAGCTCTGTCGCTCCGTCTCTGTAACTCTGTCTTCCAAAGAAATACGTTGCAAACCTTTTTTTTTTCTAATAACTTGAAAGGCAGAGTTCGAGACACATCTTCCCTCCTCTGGCTCACTCCCCCAGTGGCTGCAATGGTAGGAGCAAGGCCAACCCCGAAACCAGGAGACTGGAACCTCTGCCGGGTCTCCCTCCTGAGTGCAGGGGCCCAAGCAGCTGGGTCATTCTCTGTTGCTTTCCCAGATGGATTAGTAGGGACCTGGACCTGAAGTGGAGCAACCAGGACTTGAACTGGTGTCCATGCGGGATGCCAGTGCTGCAGGCAAAGGCTTAGCCTACTGTGCCATGGCATTAGCCCCTAAGTAAATCTTTCTTAAAAGAAAAAAGTCCTGGGTGAGAGGCTGAACCTGGTGAATTGGACAGGAGTACAGGGACGGCCCACAGGTCTGCCATCTCAGTCCTGCTGGCAGCACTATGCCCACTGCAGCGCCCTCCCTAGAGCAGGCAGCTCCAGCGGCCGGCAGAGGCAGCGGCCGGGAGCTGCTTCCCTCATTACCAATTGCCAGAGCTCGGAACAATGGAGGGCTTGTCTCCATCCCAGCTTTTGCTTCCTGCCATTCAGGCTACGTGGAGAGCTCCACTCTCCTCCACACCAACAAGTGGGTCCAGCCCAGGAGAAAGCAGCCAGGAGCAGCCACAGCCAGCACTTGTTCCAAGTGTCCCGAGGCCGAGGGGTGTGCACCTGCTCTAAGGGCAGCACGAAGCTCACGGGGGGCCTGGGTTCCCCAGCAGCGTGCCCTGAGTTGTGGTCACTACCTCCCAACACTGGAAACCACCTCCTTTCACAAGGGCAGGATAGCCATAAGTTTGGGTCCCCAAGCAGGCAGCAGCAACGTACTCAATTGTTCTAGTCTCACTGTGTGGATCGCATGAGCTGGGGGGCACTTCCTGTGTAGAATGTCGGGGTGCACCAGTTCCCCGCGGCTGGACACAGAAAAAGGGCATGCACCGCCATGTGGCACTCAGGCCATATGCCCACCCTCAAGCCCACAAGCCCACAGCAGGAGCCAGGGGCAGGTTAAGCTGTCACTTCTCACTCTGAACCCCACGCCCCTCCCAAAGCCCGGGTTTGGGTCCTGACTGCTCTGTTTCTGACCCAGCTGCCTGCTGACATGCCCCACAGGCAAAGCATAGTCCCAGCCCCCGGGCCACACATGCAGGAGACCAGGACAGAGCTCCTGGCTCCTGCTCTCAGCCTGGCCCAGCCTAAGCTGTTGTGGACATTTGGGGAATGAACCAGTGGGTGAAAGATCTCTTTCTCTCCCTCTGTCACTTTGCCTTTCAAATAATTAAAAACAAAAAAACAAAAATAAAAACCAGTAGCAAGGAGTGGCTGCCAGGACAGATGGACTCTAACTAGGCCCAGATTTCAGCCTGGAAGCTTCCGGCCATCAGCCAGGGCTAGGTGGGAGTCCCGGAGCCCGTGGGCGGGCTGTGGGCATGGGGTTAGGGCAGCATCTGCTCAGGCCCAGGGTATGTGGTGAGGCTGGGGGAGGGCATGCCCCAAAGACTTGCAGGGCAACTCTGCCAGTCCCAGAAATCAGACCCTAAACATAAACCAACACTTGTAGCACCCAGGTAGCTGCTGGCCATCCCAGCTCAGCATGGCTCCTCTGCAGGAAGGGCCAGTGTGGCCCCAGCAAAGAGTTTGGTCTAACCTACCCCAGGAGCCTGTACGAGGGAAGGAGCAGGTAGGGTGGTGAGCAGAGGCCTAAGGTTCTGGAACATGGAGAGAGATCGGCTGGCAGAACATGGCCGAGGAACTGGGGTGGGGTGGTAATGGAGGGGATCCTGGACCTCTCAGGTTCTGTACACCTCTTGGCTGACATGCGTAGACAACACTTAACTGCATGCGAGGCTCAGGGGCGAGGGCCTAACCATGGGCATTGGGAGTCCTACATGGGCACGCCAGGGAGGGGAACCGTGTCTGACAATGAACCCAAAAGGGACAGTCAGGGGCTCGGCCTCACCCCAGGCCTCCAAACACCCTGACAAGGCTCTGGCCTGGGGGTGGTGGGGACAGGCCATTGCAGAAGGCATCCCCGCTCTGGGGCCATACGATGGCCCAAGTCACGGCCCAGCTCAGTCACGTGGAGATGACAGGCAGGGAGGGAGGGCCAGGGCCTCGCCCCAGCACGCCTAGCTGCCCTGGCCGCCCTCTGGAATGCCCTGTATCAGTTCCAGAGGCCATACGCAATGAGGACCCTGTCCCCACAGGTCACCTGTCTGTACTGACACAGGAGAACACTATCATGAGTCGCTCGGTTGGGGGGGGGGGGCCGGACACAAGGGGCCTCCTCCTCCTGGGGGCCGTGCTCAGGGGGCCCATGGGGTGCGGCCTGCATTCTGACAGCTTTGGGCCCTGGCCTTATCTCTGCAAGCAGAACTTCCTGCACACATGGGGGACCGTGGGGAGGGGAACGGTGGAGGGGGGAGCGGATAGGGGTCCGAGTGCCAGAGCTGGAGCTGGCGGCAGCACCCACCCAAAGCTGCATGCCCGCAGGCCTTTCGTTTGGCAAGGGAAACACCTGCTCGCCAGGCTGCCCGCTGAGGGAGCCTGGACCGCAGCTGCTGAGACTTCCTCTGCTGGACGCAGATCCAAAGGGCGCTGGCCCGGCGAAGGGCGGGGAGGCCCATCAGCTGGAGTCCACACTTGTACACTGAAGAGACACCAAGTGCTAGCCCTCCTGACCAGCCGGTCCAGCCCCAACCCCAGCTGTGTGACTTTGAGCGGAGGGCAGAGAGGAAGGCCAGGCCGGCCGCATGATTGCTCATAGCCACAGACAGGAGCTGCACTCAAGTCCCAGCCACCTGCTGGGAGGGGAGGTTGCTGCACTAGACGCAGAGGGGCTGCAGCGCCCCAGGGGGCCCAGGGAGGCCAGGCCCTGAGGCCTCTAGTCTGCTCTGTATATGGGTGTAGGGACTGCCTAGCAGGTCCCTGGTCCCTCAACTTGGGGGACTCGCCGACTATGGACCCCCAGGTCGCACCTGTGAGGGCCACACAGAGTGAGCTCGGATTCCCCCACCCACCTATACCTTTCCTCACAGGATCACAAACAGAGCAAGGGCAGACTCCAGGCACCTAGCACGCCAAGATGTGAAGTCCAGGACAGTTTAAGATGCTGGAGTCCTGTTCTGGAGCCCCAGTTCGAGTCCGGAATGCTCTACTTGCCGTGCAGCTCCCTGCTAACGGCCTGGGAGAGCAGCAGAGGATGGTCTCATTGCTTGGCCCCCGCACCCGCATGGCAGCCCTGAAAGCTGCTGCTCCTGCCTGGCCCAGCCTGCCTGCTGCGTTTGGGATGAAAAGGATAACAGCGGGCCCGGCGCGGTGGCGCAAGTGGTTAAGGTCCTCGCCTTGCACGCCCGGGATCCCATATGGGCGCCGGCTCTAATCCCGGCAGCCCCGCTTCCCTTCCAGCTCCCTGCCTGTGACCTGGGAAAGCAGTCGAGGACGGCCCAAAGCTTTGGGACCCTGCACCCGCGTGGGAGACCCGGAAGAGGCTCCTGGCTTCGGATCGGCATAGCATTGGCCGTTGCGCTCACTTGGGGAGTGAATCATCGGATGGAAGATCTTCCTCTCTGTCTCTCCTCTCTGTATATCCGCCTTTCCAATAAAAAAAATAATAAAAATAAATCTTTAAAAAAAAAGAAAAGGATAACAGCGCTCATCTCTGCCTTTCAAAAGTAAACAGGAAGTGCATTTGCGCACACCGAGCATTCAGCCAGGTGGAGTTGGACCAGAAGTGGGGAAGCTGGGACTCGAACCGGAACCCATATGGGCGGCAGGTGTTGGCTTATCCTGTTGCACCATGATCCTGGCCTGTGGGGGAGCTGGGGCAGGCTCGCTGTCGCTTGGGCCAGGCAGCAACGGGGATACAGTCCCCCGTTCATGGCCACAGCCACTGCCTCTGCTGCTGGGCTCACCTCTGCAGGTGGCCCGCAGGGCAAAGGGCGCGGGAAACACCAACAGGTTAATGACAAACACATCTGATCCTGGACCATCCCCGGCCCCTCCAATCTCAGCTGCAGACTCCAACCCTTCCTTCCTGATTCCCGGCCACCTCCCCAATCCATACACTCCTCCCAGAAGAGGTCCGGGACCAAGGCACCAACCTCCCCCAAAAAGGGCCAGAAGCACGGGGACCAGGTTCAAGGTTCCTGGCTTCAGTCTGACCCAGCCCTGGCCTTTGCTGCTATTTGGGGAGTCAAACACCAGGTAGAAATTTCTCTCTCACTCTCTGTTCCTCAGCCTGTCAATTAAGTTAATAGTCCTCTAAAAAAGGGAAAATCGGAGGCAGCATTATGGTATAGCATGTAAAGCAACCAGCTACGACACCAACATTCCACATGAGCACCAATTTGTGTCCCTGCTAACGGTCTGGGCAAACAGCACAAGACGGCCCAAGTGTTTGCGCACTCCTGCTGCCAACGCAGGAGGCCCAGCTGGAGTTCCTGGCTCTTGGCTCTGGCCTGGCCAAAGGCCACCGAGGCCACCTGGGGTGACCCAGAGAACGGAAAATCTGTCTCTCTGTAACTCTTTCAAATACACAAATAAACATTAAGACAAACAAATAAAAAAGAGGCAATGGGCCCGGCACAGTAACCTAGTGCTAAAGTCCAAGCTTTGCACGTGCCAGGATCCCATATGGACGCTGGTTCTAATCCTGGTGGCCCCACTTCCCATCCAGCTCCCTGCTTGTGGCCTGGGAAAGCAGTTGAGGACGGCCCAAGGCCTTGGGACCCTGCACCCGCGTGGGAGACGGCTCTGGGCTCCTGGCTGTGGATCGGCTCAGCTCTGGCTTTTCCGGTCACTTGGAGAATGAATCATTGGACAGAAGTTCTTCCTCTCTGTTTCCTCCTCTCTGTATATCTCGCTTTCCAATCAAAATAAAATCTTAAAAAATAAATAAATAAAAGAGGCAATGGCAGAAGAAAAATAACCCAGTGCAGGCTCACCTGGAACCCACCGGCACAAGCTGGCTGAGGCAGCTGGGATAGGCTTGTTCACTGAGGCCCCACGGGAAAACCTCGAGCTGCAGTAAGACTGTGGCCAAGTTCATGCACAACTCAGCCAGCCCCTGGGTGCTCAACAGTGGGGTCTACTGTCAGCCGGCTTCCTCAGGGTCCTGCTGGACTCACCAGGAACATAAGTAAGATTAGCACTTCAACTTTTTTCTAATTGGAAAGACAGATTTATGGAGAGGAGAGACAAAAAGACCTTCCATCTGCTGGCTCACTCCCCAAACGGCTGTAATCGCTGGAGCTGGGCCAGGCTGAAGCCAGGGGCTTCTTTTACTTATTACTTACTATTACAAAGGAAGATATACAAATATGAGGAGAGACAGAGAGGAATATCTTCCTTCCAATGATTCATGCCCCAAGTGATCGCAATGGCTGGAGCTGCACCAATCCACAGCCAGGAGCCAGGAGCTCTTCCAGGTTTCCCATGCTGGTGCAGGTTCCCAAAGTTTTGGGCTGTCCTCCACTGCTTTCCCAGGCCACAGCAGGGAGCTGGATGGGAAGTGGGGCTGTTGGGATTAGAACCGGCATCCATATGGGATCCCAGTGTGTTCAAGGCTAGGACTTTAGCCGCTAGGCCACTGTGCTGGGCCCAAGCCAGGAGCTTCTTCTGGGTCTCCCACATGGGTGCCGGGGTTTAAGTAGCTGGGCCATCCTCTGCTGCTTTCCTGGGTTAAAAGGAGCTGAACTGAAAGTGGGTAGCAGGACAGCTCAGGGCCTTGGGACCCTGTACCCGCTTAGGAGACCTAGAGGAGGCTCCTGGCTCCTGATCAGCTCCAACTGTTACGAATCTGTCTGTCTTTCCTCCTTTCTGTATGTCTGACTTTGTAATAAAAATAAATCTGAAAAAAAAAAAAAAAAGTGGAGCAGCTGGGACTTGAACCAGCACCGATGCAGGAAGTGAGCACCACAAATTTAACTTACTTTGCTACAGCACCAGCTCCTGTCTTCTTTTCTTCAAGATTATAATTTACTGGGCCCAGTATAATGACTCAGTGGCTAAGGTCCTTGCCTTGTATGCGCCAGGATCCTTATGGGTGCCAGTTTTGTGTTCCAGCTGCTCCACTTCCCATCCAGCTCCCTGCTTGTGGCCTGGGAAAGCCACAAATTTTGGGCCGAAGACGGCCCAAAGCCTGGGGATCCTGCACCCACGTGGGAGACCCAGAAGAGGCTCCTGGCTCTTGGCTTCAGATCGGTGCATTGTGGCCACTTGGGGCATGAATCATTGGAAGGAAGATTTTCCTTTCTGTCTCTCCTCATATTTGTATATCTATCTTTCCAATAAAAATAAAGAAATCTTTTTAAAAAATGAAAGAGTTAGAGAGATAAGGAAAGACACAGAGACAGGTCTTCAGTCTGTTGAGTCACTCCCACATGGCTACAACAGCCAGGGTTGGAGCAGGCCAAAGCCAGGAGCAGGGAACTTCACCTGGGCTACACGGTGGCAGGGCCCGAGTGCTGGCTCTATCTTACACTACTTTTTCCCAGGTCCGCAGCAGGGAGCTGCACTGGAAGCGAAGCAGCTGAGACATGAACTCGTGTCCCTGTGGGCTGGGGGGACTGCTGTGACACCGCTATGCCCGGCCCCAGCTGCACGTGTCCCGTGAATGGGGTGGGGTGGAGCACTCCAGAGATGAGGACCTGGGGGAGGGGGCAATTCCAGGACGGCCGCCAGCAGCCGGGCCAGCACCTGCTCACCTCGGCTGATGCGCTGCTTTTCCCCGGACAGGATCCCCGGCGTGTCGATGATGCTGATGCTGTCCAGCACCGGGTTGGGCAGCTGGGCACACATGAACCTGCACAAGAGCAAGGGAGCGTGTGCTCAGGAGGAGCAGCAGCTGCCACCCTGGGCTCCCTGCCGCCTGCCTCTCCACCACTCTGGAAACCAGAACACCCCGGAGGCACTCTCTGCTTACAAGCCCGGGGTGGATGGCTAGCGCCTCAAGCCCACCCCCTCAGCTCACTTCCCTCCCCATCGTGCTCTCCCAGGGGTTGAAAGTTCACAGTTCATGTCTGCTGACTTGCGGGTGCACTCGTGTGCACTTAGTTCACCACTCCACCCAGAAAGAAAAAGGAGGGGGACACAGTGACCTTAAAATTTCACCCGGAAACTGGCCGCCACCAGACGGGCTCCAACATGGGATGGAGCTGTCCGCTTCCTGCTGCTGTGGTCAGTCTGTCCCCTAGCTCCCGCTCCCCGCAGTCAGGGGCCACACAGGCTGCCTGGCGCGTGGGAAGAGCTGTCCCAGGGCTCCCTGCACCCAAACCAGGCCCATGAGGAATGGGGACTCGACTATGCCTGCTAACGCCCAGGTGCCACACCACACCTAGCCCAGCCTGGCGCCATCTCTAAAGGCAGTCTGCTGGGATCTCCCCACTGGACACATCAGCTCCCTCAGGAGTGTCATGAGCAAAGAGAAAACCAAGCCTCTCACTGTTCATGCTCGGGGTGCAGGCGCAGGTGCCAAGCTGCCCCTCTGGCTGGCCGGCGCCAGCAACCTGAGCTGCCCAGCCTTCCTCGCGGCCCCATTGGCAAGGTGACCATGGTCTCCAGGCCGAGGGGGAGGGGTGGACAGCTGGCCAGGGCGAGGCTGCCCACAGTGCATACCCCTCGGCCCTCACCCTGCGGAGCCTGACTGGGGCCCGGCCCGAGGGAGCCGGCGAAGGAGGATCTGCAGGAGGCCTGGCTCGAGCGCAATGTGCAGAAGAATGCCCTGGCCGCGGGCCAGGCAGGCGAGTGAACATCTGCAGGACTCTGAAGCGAACCTTCTGCCAAGCCCGTGGAGCGGGAGCAGAGGGACCGGGCTGTGGCCAATCCCGATGGACCCGAAGCACAGGCCAGGGAGCACAGCACCATGTATGAACAACTGGGAGTCCTCAGATGAAGGAGAAACCTAGAGCCGCCCTGCTGTGGGCCTGCGTGGCTCCGCGCCCTCTGGTCCCATCCTTAGAGCAGGCACTGGGACGGGGCTGGGGGCTCCACTGGGTCCCTGGACAGCACAGGGAGAGGCTGCACCAACTAGAGACAGGCATCCTGGCACAGCCTGCGCCTCGCTCGGGGCGGGCAGGGTCACCAGCGTCAGGGCACTTTCTGGAGAGAGTGGTTCTCAGACCTGCTGGGACCGAATGCTCCAGAACTGCTCATTCTTGGGGGGTGGGGTAGCAGGGGGGGTCTGCAGAAGCCAGGCAGACAGCGTGGCGGGGCAGGGGAACTGCTGAGATGTGCAGGGCCAGCCGGCTGACTCCCTCAGGTTCTCTTCCTTCACAAGGCGGCCCAGGGACAGGGGGTAGTGCCAGCTTCGTTGTATGTGTGCACACAGGGACCCGATGTTCCCAGCGCAGCAGCCAAACTTCCCACCAGCTCCCACGAGGGAAGAGCTGGAGCCAATCACCTAGACAGGCGTGTGTGTATGGGCACACACGTCCAAAATGGAGCTGGACCATAAGCACCCCAGGGCTAACCACACCAGCCACTTCAGGAATCTTAGCCCAAAGGGCTTCCTCCACCTGCCCTCAATGCTCACAGCTGTGCTTGAGCAGTAAACCTGGAGCAGAGGCCAAACGCCTGGGGATGTCTCCGAAACACAGCAGCAGGCAGGCAGGCAGGCAGGCAGGCAGCACTGTGCGGGGAGGCCCAGGCCAGGGCCAGGCCCGCCCCTGCGCCGGCAGGCTGGCTCGGGGAGGAATGTGGTCACGCAGGGCGGAGACCCAGGAGCAGTGGTCGGTCGGCCAGTCTTTCTCCCTGACGTAAGCTGGGGAAGGCAGGAGGACTCACCCCTGGAATGGAGGGAGAGCCTGTGGAATGTCCCTGGGGGGTGGGAGCAGGGACCGCGGGCCTGGGCGGTGCCACGGCGCAAGTGTGTCATTCCCAGCTGTGGGGTCACACAGCAGGCAGGGGAATCTGGGCCACTGTGAGTTCTTCTTCCGGGGTGCAAGGGGGGAGGCGGCACGCAGCATCCATTCCCCTGCAGCCTCTTAGGGGGCACTGACCCATTGAGAAGGGCCGCAAGGGGCAGCGTCCAGCCTGGGAGGGGGCTGCCCCAGAGTTCCTGGGGCACAGCAGGGTGGGGGGTCCCCAGGGTCTGGCCGGGGAGCTGGGGATGCCAGGCCACACCAAGTTTGTGAGAAGCAGGACTCGCCTCCCCAAGGAAGGACCCCGGTACCAGGCAACTGGCTTTGAATGAATTAAGCCAGTCCAGTGGAGGGGAGGGAGACAGGGGGAGAGAGACAGAAAGAGATGTCTGCCCCGCCCAGCACCGCCCCTGGCTCTGAGCAAAGGGGGTTGGGGTGCTCCCAAGGGTCTGGGGGCGGCAGAAGGCCTCGAGGGTGGCCAGCGACGCCTACTCTCAGCCTCCTGGACAGGACAGGCCCTCAAGTCCCCGGGCCAGCCCTGAGAGGCCTCGCAGACAAAGGATGGCTGGGTGGGAGGGGACGCTCGGCCAGGGTGCTGACCGGGGGGCGCGAGGGGCCCGCAGAGGGGGCGCCCGCGCCGGGCCCGGGCCCAGCCCTACCTGTTGAGGAAGGCGTTGCCGAAGGCGTTAAGTTTGCGGAAGGGGCGTCGCGGGTCGACGACGAGCGCGTTGCCCGGCACCACGCCCTCGGTGGGGCCGTGCATGACGGCGATGAACGAGTCGGTGGTGGGCTCGGGCCCGATGCGCATCCCCGGGAAGTCCTGCTCGATCAGGTGCCGGATAAAGGTGGTCTTGCCCGTGCTGTACTGGCCCACGAGCAGCACCATGGGCTTGTTGTCGAAGTCCGCGTCCTCGAGCGCGGGCGAGTGGAACTCGTGGAAGCGGTAGTGCTCCTCGAGCGGCAGCAGCTTCTGAGCGTACAGCTGCCGCAGCCCCTCGGCCACCGTCTGGAACAGCTCCGGCTCCTTCTTACGACGCGCATCCTTGCTGACCCAGCTGAACATGCTGCCGGACGCGGAGCTGCCAGAGGCTGCGGGAACCGAGCGGTGGCTGAGAGGCCTGGGGTCGGGGAACGACAAGGGGCCGGGCCGAGCCGGCGGCGGGAGGCGGGAGCTGCCCGCACTGCGCAGGCGCCCTCTGCCGAGTGGAGCGCGCGCCTCGCCGCGCGGCGCCCTTTATACTGGGCAAGCCGGCGCCGGCGCAGTGGGCGCCGCGAAGGACTGACAGGGGGAGGGCGGAACTACTCGAGGTCCCGCCCCCAGCTCCGTGCCACGTCCTCCCCCTCCGCGCCTCCCATTGGCTGCCTTTGCCAAATCCCGCGAGTGTGTGTGTGTGTGTGTGTGTGTGTGTGTGTGTGGGTGGGTGGGTGGGTGGGTGGGTGGAGCGGCTGAGGCTGCCATGGCAACCGCACCTGCTTCGCCTCGCCCCTCGCGGAAGTGCTGCGGTCGGGAACGCGGAAAGTGGGGGTCCGGCGCTAGGACCCCTTGTCCGGCCATCCAGCACCCCAGCTCCTGCCACAGGGCTCCGCCAGGAACCCAGTCAGAAGCCTGGCATCCCTGGCCGGTCCTCCCACCGACTATGTCCCCTCAGGCATGGACGGGGTGGGGGCCACCTGGGTGGTGGCGCCCCTCGCCCTGTCATTATCATCACTGGGAGAGGAAAAGATGGCAGAGAGGTAGGGGAGTCCACCGGAAGACATCGGGGACACAGAAGGACACGTGCGGAGAAGGGGCAGCCTCGCCCAGGGAGGCTGCAGCTGGGGCAGGGGGCACCAGGCGAGAAAAAAAAAGGAAGTTGAGGCCCTCTGGCTACTCGAATTTTTTGTTTTTTTAAAGGAAGTGAAATCGGAAATTCCCCGTGTGCGGAAGAGGGGATGTGTGGGGCAACAATGAAATCTTGTGGGAACTTGGGGGAAATTCAAAAACCCAAATGCTTCCGCTTTCCTCTCGGGAAGAGGCCAGCCCCAGTGACCGTCTTCCACTCGGCCCCGCAGCCCTGTTCCCTTACCCGTTGCTGGCTCTTGGTTGCAGCTCATGCCCCCGCCATGGTCCCTGGCCCCCACTTTGTCCTCCTGGGACGTCTGGGCCGCTGAGAGCTGCCCCCCCATGATGTCAGAGCTTGGAGGGGCTGCAATTGTTAGGTAACCAAGATCAGGAACCCCAAGTGCAGCAGGTGGGGGTGGGGCGTGAACACAAACTCTCCTCCTGTCCAGGCTCCTGTCTCCCCTTGTGGGAGCTGCAAGCCCAGGCGGGGTGGGGTGCATGGTGGTAGGGAGGGTGGACGGGCAGAAAGTGGCTGGGAGGAACAGCAGTGCATGGAGGGTGCGTCAGGCAGGATGGGGGGCGGGGAACAGGTGGGGGAGAGGTTCGGTGTTGAATTAAATGCTCTTTGCACGGTCTCCCTCACTGCTGGGTGACATGGGTGGTTCCCACCCCCCCAGTCTTCTTCAGCCTCCCCCACCCCATGCCCTGCTTGCATTACAGTGTCAGCAGTCACAGTCCTCCTCAGAAACCACACGGTTTTTTGATCTTCTTCTTGCAAGGTGGAGTGTGGGGGAGGGGTGTCCTTGTCCAGCAGTGACCATGCCAACTGGTGACCAGGAATCTCCTCCGGCCAGCCCAATCCACACTTGCTGGGTCTGTCTGAGAAGCCTGAGGGTTTGTCTGCGACACACACAGCTAGGAGGGGTCCACACTTGCTGGGTCTGTCTGAGAAGCCAGAGGGTTTGTCTGAGACACATTGACACAGCTAGGAGGGGTCCACACTTCCTGGGTCTGTCAGAAGCCAGAGGGTTTGTCTGCGACACACTCACACAGCTAGGAGGGGTCCACACTTCCTGGGTCTGTCAGAAGCCAGAGGGTTTGTCTGCGACACACTCACACAGCTAGGAGGGGTCCACACTTCCTGGGTCTGTCTGAGAAGCCAGAGGGTTTGTCTGCCACACACTCACACAGCTAGGAGGGTCTGCCCTGGAGACTGGGTTGGACTGGGGGGAAGTGCCCGGAGCCCGGGGATCTTAAATGAGGTGGTTGTTTGGAGTGCATTGAATGAATGCCGCCTCTGGCCAGGCTGGGCTTGGCTGCGCCAGGCCGGGCTGGGCCCCGGAAGCTCTCACCCGCCTTGCTTTGCACAGCTCCCCAGAGCCCTTGTGTGCTGGGAAAGCCAGCGCAGAAACTGGAAAACAGAATGTTCCAGGGTTATTTATAAATGGAACCAAGCCCCTGTGCATAGGCAGGGGGCCACAGGGGCCACTTGACATTTCCCAAGGAGCTGGCTGTAGCCACCTTCTCACTGGGATGGGGGTGTGGGGGTGAAGGGGGACTCAGGCACTGGGACTCAGCCCCCCATCCCCTGCCACCTGCGGTGTCACCAAGTGGGTCCCCATGGGACCTGGACAGTGTGAAAAGGTCCCCTCTGTATTCTTGGTGAGAAAGTTTTTGTAACGTGAGTGGGCTGATTTCACTTTTGCTTTCTCTGCAGTTTGTCCGCCCAGTTCCAGGGTCTAAATATTTCCGTTTTGGGAGGTCAGACCCCTCCCCCATTCCCAGTGGTTTCCGCTTCCGCTCAAGAGCACCTGTGCACCCTGCCTGTGGGGGAGGGGAGGGACATGAAGATGGCTCCCTTCGCTGGCCGGCAGAGGTGTCCCACCCCCTTACAGGGATCAGCTGCATCTTGCCACAGCCAGACAAGTGTCTTCAAGGTCCCTAAAGGCAGCATCACGAAAAGAACAAGAGAGAGTTTGTCTCCAAATATGGCAGACAACAGGGGCTGGAGAAGCCAGAAACACCAGACTTCTTGCTGGGAGAGCAGGGCTTGGTTCTTGCAATCAGGTTTGACCAAAAGCAAGTCGAGGACTGGGGAATCTTCCTTCCCATGACGGCCTGCTCTGCAAAGAAGATCTCTCGTAGCAGCAACAGTGACTATGGCCTTGAGTTGACCCCAGGAGAAAGTTGCTGTGCTCCAGAGACTTACGCAAGGTGCTGGCAGCCTGGACACAGCCCAGCTCACAGACAGCACAGTTAGGGTCCCCACTGCTGGCCTAACCCGGCACCTTGTGGTGCCTGCATACCAAACGGGCACTGGTTCAAGTCCAGGCTGTTCTACTCCTGATCCAGCTCCCTGCTGATGGCCTGGGAAAGTGGTACAGGGTAGCTCAAGTCCTTGGGGGACCCCTCTGCTGCTCTGCAGTTTGGGGAAGGTGGGACTGCTTGTGTTCATAAGGTGGGGACGCCCACGGTAATGCAGGGTTGTCTTCTAAGCACCTATGTTGGTGGAAATGGTAGCTGAGGGCTGCTTGCAGGAGGCCACGCTGCCACGCCTCTCAGCATGTAGCTGTGCCCTTTGGCCTCCAGCTCCACACCCTGCAGAAGCTGCCAAGTCAGGAGCTGTCATCATTTTGGGGGCCTGTGGCCCACATTGTGCAGCCTTGTACAGCTCCTTAGCAAGGCCTGGGTCCCTCTCACCCCTCTGGATGCCTGAGTGTACCAGTGAGGCACCTGCCCGAGTGGCTACTGCCTGCACTCCAGGTGTCGGGGCGGAGGAGGGGGGACTCTCAGTGAGTACCTGTTCACATCCCGTCCCGTGGCCTCTGCCTCACCATGGCCACAGGGGCTGGGGCCGGAATCCGTGCCTCCCTGTGGGTCTCCCTCCCTCAGGCACCACAGAGCCCAGCCCCTCTCACCTCTGTCCTCCAGGGAGGATCAAGTGACCCAGCTCCTCCCTTCCCTTCTCCCAGAATGCAAATCTCTGCTCAGGGTCCCTGGGAGTGGCCCACTGGGGCCTGTGCTACCGTGCTGCCACTCCCGGTGCTGAGGCCTCGCCAGGCACTGGTAACGGCTCTGCTTTTCCTGGAAGTCCTTGCAAAGACTTTGTGGTCATCAGCAGGGAGAGCTCAGAGGCTGGAACCTTCAGGGGACTCCATTGTGGGAAAGCGGAAGTCAAAGATAAGTTTATTGTAAAGATTAACTTGTTTGACAAACAGTGACAGAGGAGTGAGGTCTTCCATCCGTGGGTTCACTCCCTAAATAGCCACAACGGCCAGGCTGGGCCAGACAGCGATGCCAGGAGCCAGGAGCTTCCTCCAGGTCTCCCACGTGGGTGCAGGGTCCCAAGGCTCTGCGCCATCCTGCACTGTTTTCGCAGGCCACAGGCAGGGAGCTGGATGGGAAGTGGAGCAGCCAGATAGGCTGGTGCCACAAGCAATGACTCTAGCCGTACTATGCCAGTGTTTTGGTCCGGAAGATGTTTATTTTGAAGCAAAAGCATTGTAGAATTCTGTGCATAGATTTTTTTTTTCATAAAGTGCATTAAAAATAAACTTTTTATTTGGAAGTCACAGTTACAGAGGGAGTAGTGAAGATCACCATCTGTTGGTTCACTTCCCAGCCAGGAGCCAAGTGACAGGGGCCCAAACACGTGAGCCACCTTCCACTGTCTTTCACAGGTGGATTAGCAGGAAGCTGGCCTGGACATGGAGCAGCCAGGGATGGCAGCATCGTGGGCAGTGGCTTTGCCTGCTACACCATACCACCCCATGACTTGAAGTCCCTGGATGCTTCCATGCTGAGAGAATTACCTGCTGTGATAAGTGGAAGTGATGGGGGTGGGGAAGAGGAGGAGGACCAGGGACGGCCATTTAGATAAGTGGGAACAAAGTCTATTACATTGGTACAACCCACCACTGGTCAGCAGGGGACCCTTGCCAGGACGGGCAGCCGTTGGGGAAGGGCAAAGGACATGAGGGCAACCACGTAGAGGTCAGGGTCACAGGGCACTCTGCAGAGCCTTTCTCGGATCCCAGGGACTGTCAGACGATACACACACGTCTCAGACATGTCACAAAGACAAGCCTGGGACTGCCACACGCTATCTGCTGGACACAGCGATGTCCCGGGCTGCATGGTCAGAGCTGGCTCCGTGCGCAGCAGGAGGCGCCCCCTGGTGGCCCTGCGCTCTCCAGCGCCCACCACCTGCGGGGGGTGGGCGTGGGGAGGGCTTGCCCTCAAGTCTGCCTCTTCCACAGCAGGCCGAGGCTGCACACCTCCACTGCGCCCTCCCTTCTACAGACTTCCAGGAGGCATGATCCCTGTCACCACCCAGGGGTCACACCTGGGCAGGAATGATGATGGCAAGGTAGACCCTGCTTAAGCATCAGTGTGCACATATTAAGTGTGCTAGTGTCAGAGGCTATGGAAATAGACAGTAGCTGCCACTCCTGGGACCACCTGCTGATGGTCAGGTTAACACCTCTAGGTGTGGGGGGCAGGGTTGGAGGGCTTCTCATGGGACCTGGGGAGTGGGACAGGGTCAGCCTAGAGGAATGGGGTGAGGTCCAGGCTAGGGAAGAGAAGCACAGAGCAGCCAGGCCAGAGGCAGTGGACACATGTCACCCCCAAACTTCACCATCCCAGGAAGTTGAGAGTCCAGTGCCTTGCCATCCAGCACCCACGATGAGTGGAAAGCTGGGCTGGGAGAGGATGAGTAAGTCATGGACTTTGTTCCCAAGGAGGCCAGGGTGAGATAAGTACCCTGGGTTCCTTAACTGTGCGGAACAAGATAAGGAGGGTGGGAGAGGCCCACCCAGCCTGCCTGGGGCCAGTGCACAGGGAGCAGGTCTCCCGGGGGGAGGGGGTTGCTGATGGGCTGGGGCTAAGGAGCAGCCAGGGTAATGGGAGGGAGGTTGCCTGCGGGAAGTACAGGAGATGGCTGCTAGGGTCCTGAGAAGGAAGGTCCCACTTGCTCTGCACAGCAGCTCACTCCCTCTGAGCCGTAGTCCTCTCCCAGACACGGTGGGGACAGTCACCTTGCCAGGTTGCCCAAGGAGTTCCAAGTGCCGTGTGACCTGGAGAGTTCGGCTACCAGCCCTGTTGTTAGGCAACCTGGACTTCATTCTCAAGGAAAAGAGGAGAGGCAGACAACAGAGCTTCCATAGCTGCCTGCACGTGGGTGGCAGGGAGCCATCACCCCCTACACACACACACACACACACACACATACACTCCCAGGGTGTGCATGAGCAGGAAGCAGGAATGGGGAGAGCAGCTGGGGTCTGAACCTCGGTGCTCAGATAGGGGACACTGGTGCATCTGTTTTAGAAATTTGGGGGGCCAAACTTCCTTGCGTCTCTAGTTTTAGAAATTTTGTTGTTAGCCTTAAAAACCTTTTTGTTCAAATGGAGGTTTCTCCACTAGCCCATTGTGGGCCAGGGCCATGATGGGTGGACCTGTGTCCCCACCTGGGAGGTGTGGGGGTGGGGAGCTAGGCCAATGAAGCATGTGGCTTCCAAGGCAGGTGAGCCTGGCCGGAAATAGCAGGGTGCAGCCCAGGAGGTGGGGGTCCCTGTCCTCAGTGGAGGACTCAGGCATGAAAACTGGCTGAGAGCAAGTGTGTGTTGCCTTGGGACCTGGAGCACAGGACACACGCCACGCTCAGGGGAAGCATGGGGCCAGCAGGGGGGCAGCGGCAGGTGTGGCGGAGTCCCATGGGCTTCAGGCAGCAAAAGCTTAGGGCTTACAGTCAGTAAGCAGTGAGTCCTGCCCAAAAGCTAGGGTGTCCCAAAAGCCCCAAAAGCTAGTGGACAGCCTGGACAGAGCATAGAGATAGGGCAGAGCACTGGCAGGATGGGCAGTTCAGGGCCACAAGAGGACAAGGAAGAGGGCAAGAACGAAGGGAGGTGCCCACCCCGGCCTGTCCCCACCCATGCAGGTGCTGGCGGCTGGCATTGAGGCGAACATACCTGTGACCTATGCAATTGGCAGCCAGAGGGCAGATGGGGCACTGGCTGTCAATTCATAGGTCAGAGCCCTGTGCACTCGGTCTCACCGCCCGCGACAGCCCACCCGCCCGTGGCAGGCGCCCTGGCAGCCGCCTCTCCTCCTCCGTGGGTTCCAGCTCCCACCCCAGATAACAGCAGCCCCACTGGAAAGAGCTGAGCATTCCACATGGAGTTGCTGTTACAGGGGGTGGGAGCTAACTGGAGGCCTGGGGTCCGTCTCTGGATCTGGTGGTGGTGGGGGCCTTGGATCCCCAGTCCTCTCGGCCCCAGATGCACGTCTTCTTACGGCGAGGTTCCTTATCCAGCAGTGCCCCTCCACCCTGACTGCCGTGCTGCTTCCTGGGCGAAGTCCAAGTTCAACCCCAAATCGGCCTCATAAAAGCCGGGAGTGGCTCCCTGCTTTACAGCCTGGTAGCTTTTGCCCACCCCGACCCCCACACCCTGTCCCCAGTGGCCCCGCATTTCCTCCTTTCTTATCCACCCAGAGCAGGGGGCCCCAGCTCTGCTCTTGCCCTTTTCCCACTCTCAGTGGCTGCCAGTACCCCCTGGGAGGTGGCAGATGGCAGGAGGGGAGAGAGCAGGAGGAAGACAGGCTGAGAGAAAGATGGAGGGGCAGACCTGTGTGAGAAGCAGGTGCCTCGGAGGCCTGGGGGCTCAGGGACCTTGAGCGAGGGGCTTGGCCTCTGAGCTGCTGTGGCTTCCTCCCATGGTGCCCCTGGCTGCCTTGGAACCTGGGACGTGGCCCTGCTGTGCTGTGCCAGAAGGAGTCGGCCGGTGACTGGGGTCTCCCACACTAAGTCACCCGCCCAGCCAAGCTCTGACCCCAGAGGTATCGTGACAGGTGCCAATTGGCCTTCCAGGAGAGAAGGGAGCCTTGGGTCATGCTTCCCTCTGCTGCTGGGCCAGAGAGACCCAGAAGTCACAGGGGAGGCCATGGGGGGGGGGCGGTCTGAGTAACCCTGGTTGCCACCCTGAAGTGGCATCCCCCTTGGGGTGCTTGCAAAGGAGACTACAGCAGGGAACTCAACCCCACCTTCAGAACCCTACACCCTTCCCAGAGGCCAGAGACAGGCCTGGGGTACGTGGTGGAAGGTGGCCACAGCTGGCCACTCATTCTGACTCCCGAGAACCTGTGGCTCTGGCTGCCTTAGCCCATGGCTGAAGGAGCTTGCAGAGGGCTGCCCAGGGGGCTGCCGGGGACCCTTCTCTTTTTCCTAAGAGCCAGTGACGCTGCAGCAAGAAGCTAGGGCTAGCACGAGCCCCCAGGCGAGGGTCTTACCTTGGTGCTTGGCTGGCCCCCGAGGGCACAGGAGGAAGTGGGCACCCTGTGGGCCCCAGCGCTTTTTGAGCCGTTGACCCAGCCCCTAGCCAGTTAATGATTAGCCCACTGCCGTCAATACCCATCTGAGTGCGGTTCGAAGGGCAGGGAACCCTGGACTGTGCCCCACCCTGCCAGGGCACGTCCAGGAAGCTCCAGGCAGGGGCCTGCCGGTCCCTCCTGGTGCCATCAGACCCCGGACATGGGCCATTTGTGCCCTCGAGGTCGCACTTGGTGGAACCACTCCCGGTGGCCCCCAGGGGCAGGGCTCTGGAGCACCTGGGCCTCCAAGAGGTGGGGAGACCCTTGTAAATGCGAGAAGTCTGCAGGCAGCCCAGCCAGGTGAGGGGCAAACCCGCAGTGCTGTGGTGAGGACTGGAGTGGGGATGGGGTGTGCTGAGAACCCCTGGCTTCTTCACTCACTCACTCCCATCTCAGCCCTCATGCCAGGTCAGGACAGCACTGTGGGCCTGGAGCTGGGAGCCCATGGCACAGACCTGGTCACCCCTCGCACAGATGGTGACTTCCCCTGGGCCCAGCTCTCCTGGGAAGAGGGACAAGCCTGGGGCAGGAAGTGCCTGGTTGGGTGGCCAGCTGGAGGCGGTGGGGCCCCCTGGTGGTGAAAGCAAGGAGCCACAGTCAATGCTGAGGGTGCAGCTGACCCTTAGGGTCCCTGGAGACACACGAGGGTCAGGTGGCTGGTGGTGGGCACAGTTTATTCCACTTCCTGCAGACACCGGCCCACACACTCAAGGAGCGTAAAAATACACTGAACACAAGGTGTCTGTCCCCCTTCCTCCTCCCACGGTGCAGACAGACATTTGGCTGAATGGGGTCTGGTCCGGGGGTCCGGTCCTGGGGCAGGGCCCAGGGGAAAAGTGCACAGATAGGTTGACGCCACCCCACGGGGCCCTGACCCTTCACAGTGGCTGTTCCCCGGAGGGTCCAGGCCTCACCCAGTGGTCTCTCAAGGGAGGCCCTGGAGCTGGCAGCACCACGGCGGGGTGGGGGAGGGGAGGGCACAGTGGGCAGGCAGGGGGGAGGGCGAGCAGCAGCACCCCCCGCCAGGCTCTGGCCACCCCCCGCCTCAGTCTTGGGTCTCTGAGCGCCACTTGAGGGCGTGGTGTTTGTGGGCATCTGGTAGAATCTGGTTGCGCATGCCCCCCAGCAGGCTGGATGTGGCTTCCGTAGCCACGATGAGTGGCTTCACAACCGTTGGAGGCAGCTGGCGGATCACACCCCCCACAGCGCCTGTCAGCCCCTTCTGCTCGTGGCCCCGTGATGCCACGTCACAGATCGTCTGTGCTGTGTCCAGGATGCCCTGTGAGGTTGGAGGGCAGAGGTCAGCCGGGCTTCCAGGGAGGGCATGGGTTGGGCTATAAGGGGGTGGGAGGGAGCCCCCTCACCTCTCGAACCGTGTCGTAGGCCTTGGCCACGCCCTCCCGGAGGTCAGCCGGCTGCTGGTCCTTACGCAGCCTGCGGGCTGACCGCTTGTCCTGCAGGGAGCGGGAGATGGGTGCCGCCGGCGACAGGATGTCATACACGGTCTCCGCTGTGGCCTGGGGCAGGGAGCAGCGCGTGAGGACCTGGCCTGGGCAGGCACACGGCCCAGGAGCCCCCCAGCCCCGAGCTGCCCTGTCCCCAGCACTGCGGGAATTTCAGGCAGAAACGATGACCCAGGGGGACTTTCCTGCAGCCCAGGCCCTCTTCCGCTGACCACCACGTGTGGGCCAGCTCCTGCCTCGGGCTCACTGAGCTGCCTGCCCCTCCTGCTCCATCCCAGGCTTCCCGGCCTAGAGGCAGCCCTAGCACAGGCCCATGAGCCACTGGCGAGCCGGCCGGAGCCGGCCCTTCCTGCTGCCCACAGCGCCTCACACCGCCCCCCCCCCCACTGCACCTTCCAGTTCTCTGCCCCTGGGGGACTGTATTCTCTCCCTACAGCTTCCTCATGGCGCCCCGCCCCCCACCCCAGGAGGCCTGAACTTGCAACAGACAAGGCCATGACCACCCTCCGCCTCCTGGCTGCTGGCTCATAAACAGCTCCTGGCTTCCCAGGGGCAATCTGGGCCTCATGGCCCCAACAAACCAGGCCCGGGCTCTGGGTCCCTGCTGACCCTCTGGGGAGCCGGCCAGGTACATCCCTGCCAAGGTATCACAGTCCCTATGGGTCAAAGGGACCCAGCCCTGGCAATTCACCCCTGCAGAACCCAGCTAGCCACCATCCTGGAGCCCCGACAACAGACCTGGCCAGAGGCTTACCTGGATGGCCTGCACCAGCCGGTTGCTAAGCTCCAGGGCGGCAGAGGCCGTGGACGAGCCGAAGGAGGCAGCCCCTCGCTGCAGCCCCCGCATGAGACGCCCATCCTTCCGGTACTGCTCGATGGGCAGCCACAGCAGGTCCCGGAAGCCTTGGACTACAGGGGTTGGGAGTTTGGGGGTGGGGGTCAGAGAGGTTCAGGTGCCCTGCCCTGCTTATCTCCTCCCCCTGCTCCCTGGGACGGTCCCAGGAACTGCTGCCCTCTGCCCACCCCCACCATCTGGTCCACTCACAGAGCTGAACAACCGAGTGCATGGGGCCCACGCCCCCCAGCAGGCCGGGCAGCTGGTTCTTGCGAATGTCCTGCAGCCACTCATTGAGGGCATAACCCAGCACCTTGTCCACACCCAGAAGCCTAGGGGGGAGGAGAGGGGTGGGGGGAATGACCAGGAGGCCCAAGAACCCTTGTGGCAAGAGCAGTGGGCATCCTGCTGGGCCTGCCCTGCCGTGTGCAGAGCAGAAGGGGTCCCCTGAGGACACCCTGAGGGGGTGACAACTGGCCCAGGCCACACATCTGGTGAAGGGCATAGTATGCGCTGGGTTGGGGGCTGCGGGGGACTCACCCGTGCCGGCAGCAGAGCCGTTTTAGCTTCAACTCGGAGCAGTTGAGCTGGGCCAGGCCAATGAGGAGGCCAGCAAAGGTGCCCTGGGTTATGGGGAGATGGCGGCTCAGGTTTGTGGGGTGCACACCAGCCAGCCCAGGGGAGCCACTGGGGACCACTCTATGTGAGGTGGGTGGCAGCAGCCACTGGCCTTTCCCTCCGGCCCCCACCACCCTGTCCCAAGGCGCTGTTTACCACTTGGTCCACGGTCACGTGCTTGCCGTGGTAATCCAGCCAGATGGGCACCTCGGATATAAAGCGGAACTCCCTGGGGGAAGGAGAATAAGGCCTTGGTCACTGCCCCGGGGGTTCTGGAAGCCCGCAGCCCGGCCCAGGCCCCAGCCAGCAGCCCTACCGAAAGTAGATGGGCTGTTGCTCAGGTGAAGGTGAGCCGTGGCCACTGCCCGCGGCCTCCTGCGTGCCATCCACCTCCACGCCCACGCCCGCGGGTTGTCCTTCCTGGGGGCTGCTGGGCTGGCCTCGGGTATCAGGGCGAGCTGATGAGGGGAAGTGACGGTCAGAGTAAAAATGGTGGTGGGAAAGGCTGGGAGATCAGACTGCCCATCCGTGCCCTGGCCTGACCTCTCTCACCATCAGCAGAGCTCTCCCCAGGCACCATGGGGGTGATGCCAGCTGCTAGGCTGGTAAAGAAGTCTTTGAGGAAGAAGAGGGCATCCTGCAGGGACAATGGGGAAGTGGTGAGACTCGCAGGCGTGCCCACACACTGCAGGGGGGCAGAGGAAGTCCCCAGGTTCCCCCTCACCTGGTCCACGTTGAGTCGCAAGGGCATCAGTGAGACACGCAGGCAGCATTCGGGCCCACCCACACTGCTGGTGGGGGCGACGTGCAGTGCTTTGATGGTCAGCTGGGGACAGAGGGCCAGTGCTGGGTTGAGCGCCCCACCAGCCCTGCTGTGGCACCTGCCGGCCCCCCTCCCCCCAGGGCACATGGCTCATGCCGCTGGACTATACCATGTTGGAGTGCGCGCGCCGTGGCATGCGCTCGCTGGTGTGAAGGTACAGGAATTTGTTGATCTTGGAGGAGGCCAGCCGGTCGCGCACCTCAAGCTCCTGGACGATGAAGACTTGGCGTGACAACGGCCGCTCCTCCAGCTCCTGGCCAGGCATCGCAGGCCCCGAGGGGGCTGTAGCCGGCTCCTCAGGGTACACCTCATGCTGGAAGCTGACCTGGGGTGGTGGGCAGAGGGAAGAGCTGGCCCTGATCTCTGCTCTGTGCAACCTTCCCCGTCCCCACCCCACACCTGGCTGCAGCCTTGATGCCTGCCCCCATGGGTACCCCTACCCACTATGTGGAACTTCATTTGGCAACACTAAACTCTTCCCTTCCTGCCTCACCTCATCCTTGGCCCTTGAGTGCACCCTATTTTCCTGTGTCTTTTTGTATGTTCTCCCTACAAATTCCTCACCTTGACTTGCCTGCCCTGCCTCCAGGCCCACCTGCAGCTCTCCCTGCCCAGGGAGCTGGGCTGTCACCAGGCCCTGGAGGCGACACACGAAGCCCAGGTGCTGCTTTTAAGTCCCATGCCCCCACAGTGTCCCTCCCCTTCTTGCTCTCCCTGGGTGACACACAGGCCTGGCTTTCCCCACCACCTCAAGCCGGCCTCGGCTCCTTGCTGCTGGTCCAGGAGGCCTGGGTGCCCGTGTCCCGCGCCCACCTTGCTGAGCTGTATCTCCATGAGCACGTGATGCTGCCGCCCACTGCCGCCCTGCGTGCGCCACGTGTTCTGGGGCCGGTTGTGGCCAGAACAGCGGGATGGGGAGCTCCTGTGGCCCGCCAAGCCAGCTCTTGCCCTAGGAAGAAGAGATGGGGGGACCTGAGTTCTCAGCGGACCCCTTTCCTTGCCTCAGACCAGCAGCTCAGAGCCTGCAAGGCGCGGCATCTGTTCCCTGCCCAGCCCCTTCCCCCCATCCTCAGCTGTCCCCTGCACCCTCTGGTTACCTGTGGCCGGGATGGGGGCCGAAGTCCTGGCCTCCATAGAGGTGCCAGACCAGGGAGAGCTCGCGCAGCACCACACGGCTGCTGGGCACGGGGAAGTGGGCGGGTGCTCGCAGCAGGTCCGTGCTGCCCAGCGGCCGTGAGAAGTGCCCATCCTGGACGACAATGGGGCCCGGATGCAGCTGTGTCACCACGGGCTCCCCATCTCGAGGCTGCCAGGGATCAAGGGAAAAGGAGGAGGCTGTGAAGGGGGCACCGAGGCTGCCCTGGCCCACCCTGGCATCTCCCTTCCCACCTTCTCTCTTTGATGTAAGATAGCTTTCTTGGGGCACCACCCCAGCTACATATCTGGGAGGGAGGCACTGAGAGCTCCCAGGGACCACCTCTTACACCTGGGTCTGCCCCACCCTCACTGGCCACACACCGCAATGCCCAGGCCTGGAGCATCCAGGATGCAGAACTCATCGCTGTCCACTGTGTCCGCTTGCCCCTCCTCTTCTGTTTCATCTTCCTTTACCTCAGGCTGGGACCCAAAGCTGCCAGGACAGGTCCCGGCAGGTGGTGAAGGGGGCTGGGTCCCATTCCGCTCCCCTGGGAACAAGTAGACGGAGACGGGCGAGGCCTGGAACAGGGCACTACCTGCAGGAGAGCAAGAGTGGCTGGTGTGGGGACATGCCTGCTGGGGGCACTTGGCTATGCCTGCCATCCCCGGCTGGTGCACTGCACCTGCAGGCTGGGCCAGTTCCCGCAGGCTGCGCTCCGTGTCCAGGAGGGCGTCGGCCAAGTCCCGCTGGTTGATGAGGGCCGTCTCCACTGGGGGGCACAGGGGCAGGGAGGCTGGGCTCTCGGAGAGCTGGGCCAAAGAGATGAATGGGCAGGTCATGAGGCAGGGCAGGCAGGCCCTCCACCAGGGGCTTCCCCCAAAACCAGGACCCCCAAGGGCCACGGCTGGGGAGGGGGCCTGGCCCAGTTCTGGCAGTGCCTGGCCAGGCTCACCTGTACCTTCTGACCGGCGATCTCCGTGGGGCTGGGGGGCCGGGGTGGGGGGTGCAGGTCGCCCGCGCTCAGTACATACTGCAGCAGACTGACCAGCAGGGCGCACGAGTCGGCGCAGCTGTGCACATGCAGCACGTTGTTGGAGCAGCGCAGCTCGAATAGCGGCTGGCTCTGTGGGCAGCGGGGTAAGTGGGCACAGGTCACAGAGAGGAAGAAGGCTGGGCCCAGGGCCCCCTGAGGTGGGAAGAGGCAGGGGCATCCCCCACTCTGCCCTCTTGTTCTGTGCATTCTCCAGAAGTGGGACGCCACCACCCCAGCCCCCCGCCGCCAACTCCCTGGCAGCCTGGGACGCCTCCTCTACCCTCCCCAGAGCAGGCCAAGTCCTCAGGCCTTGCCCTGACTACACTGTACTGCCCCCTGTTGGCAGGGCTGAGATCCCGCATTTATGCTGCCAGCAACAAGGGCTGGAGTGGGCTGGCATGGGGTGAGATTCGGGGAGCCCGCCACTCTACCTACCAATTTCCCCTCGGTGCTACCCTTCCAGGTTTTGATCACAAGTTCCAGCAGGTCCACGTCCAGGACGCAGACGTAATCTGAAACAGAAGAGGCAAGAGAGAATTCCTCTGGGCTTCCCATCCCCCACTCCGGCCCTGTCTCGTCACTGGGTGGAGAGTGAGGAGGAAGGCTGTGGGTGCCGCCTGCCAGCCCTCAGAGGGGTCCTACCCACCTCGCCGCAGATCCGGGCTCTCCACATCACACTTGTCTGACAGGTACAAGGCCGAGTCGTCAAGGATAAACCTGGTGGGGTACAGGGCTAAGAGGGGCCCCGGGAGCCACTGCAGGCCTTGGGGTGGCTCCTGAGGAGCTGCGGGGACCTCTCTGGCTCCATGGGGACAGCAGGTGGGGGAGGGGAAAGGGAAGAGGGAGGAAGAGGAGGAGGGTGAAGGCCTTGGGCTTCCTGGCTCTGCTACCTCATTTGGTTTGGGCCCTGAGGCAGCCCTGGGGCTGTCTTCCACCCCCATACTTATTCTTTCATGTAAGTCCTTATCCTAAACTGTAAAGTAATAAAACTCCTCCAAGGTATTTGAGTAGAATAATAACAAGAAAGCTAAAGCCCTCTAATCTCTCTAATCCCAAATTCTGAGAACATTAGCGTGCCATGCCTCTTCCTGGCTGTCCTTAGAGTGAGCTTGCTGACAGGTGGGTAAATTCTGTGTCTGCTTTTTGGGGGGAGAGCAGGGGATGGGGGGTGTTTTGTTCTGATATCTTGGCTTTTACCCTCCCACCTGGCTCACAGCTGCACCTGCCTAGGTTTAATACTAGATGGCGATGCCAGGCCCTGGGGCCAATGGCACCACCCTCAGCCTCCTGCTCTGTCCATGCCCTGGAAGCGGGACCGGGCCCTCTCACCTGAGCAGAAAGGTGGAGGTGTCCATGATGATGTTGCTGGACAGGGTGAACGATTCAGCGGTGACGAGGACTCGCACGGGGAGGTACAGAGGCCTGGGGAGGAACACTCAGACGGTGGTGGGCTCCTCTCAGCAGCGGGCGGGCTCCCTCCGCCCTTCCCCTGACCGGCCCTGCCCGGGTACCTGTAGTCCACGGCGCAGGAGAACAGGTGCGTGTGCAGGATGGTGATGACCGTCGGGGGCAGATAGCCGAGCACAGGGTCGTCCAGCACATCCAGGAACTCCAGCAGCTGGGGAGGCCACAGGTGAGGTGGTGAGCCTTGCCTGCCACACCCTCAGCCAGGGGCTCTGATGCGCTCGCCCTCCCTGGCTCACCTGTGAGTGCCAGCTCTGTTCAGGCAGAGCCATGTAGTGGCGCAGGGTGGCTCTGTGAAGTCGCAGAGTCACCAGAAACTCCTGGGGGTAAGGTCGGTGTTGGGGGGCAGTCAGGACAGTGGCAATCCCCACCCTGAACACTAGGGGCGCAGCTGCCCCCTCCCACTCCCAGAAGCCAGCAGACATGCAATACCTTGACATTGCGTTGGGGATCTAGCTGGATGCGCACAGCCGTGGACAGCATGTGGGGGCCCTGGCCCTGACGGCCTGAGGCACCCTGCTCAATCACCCCTTCTTCCGAGGGGTAGATGGTGGGGGCCAGCTGGGCCGGGGGAGGGGAGGTGGGCAGCTCCAGGTGACCAGGCAGCACATAGTCATCAACGACCGCTGGGGAGGCATCGTGTGAACGCACGCCAAGCTGCCCTCCCCACGGTGACACCCCAGGTCCCTAGTGGGTCCCGGCCAACAGCCTTGCCCTCCCTTGCTGTGCTGCCCTAGGTCCCTGGTGGGTTCCTCCCTGGCCCCAGACCCGCAGCGGCCCAGGGCCCCCGCCCTCACACCTCGGTGGTACAGCGTGGCCTTTTCGGCTTCCAGACAGAAGTAGCCAAGCCCGGACTGGCCGTGGTACTGCGACACGTTGAAAATGGTGCCTTGCTCCACGTCCAGCACCAGCTCCCCATGTGCCGCCTCCAGCCGCCCGCCGCTCTCATCCTGCAGAGAGCCGGGCCTGGCTTCATTGGTGCTCACCAGCTTGCACCTCCTCCCCACCCCCAGGGGAGAAGTGGGTGCTTGTTTTCCAAAAAGGAAAATAATTCCTGCCCCGTCTGTCTCCCTGTAACCGAACAAGGCGCCCTCTGCCCTTGACACACGAGTGCCCCTATGCGGCTGCTGGGTGCAGTGGGATGGGTGGGCGCTGGCCTGGCTCCCCTCCCCCACGCCAGCAAGGGCTCCCCTGCCCAGGGGTGCCCTCACCTTGGCCTCACACAGGGCTGTTACACGCCCCTTCAGCACCGTCACGAGGGTAGACAGGGCACTCTGGGAGCGAGCAGGGCCTGAGGGCTCAGCAGCTGGCGGCTGCTGGGGGGCTCCCGAGGAGGCCCCCACAGAGAAGAAGGGGGCTTCCTCATCGTCCGAGTCTGAGTCTGGGGTGAGACCAGGGTGGGTGGAGGTGGGGCCTGGGAAAGCTGGCCCAGCCTCCACTTCCCTCGGGGTCCCAGGATCCTCCCTGCCCACTGTCTGCCCGGCATGGGCTGTCCTGCATACCCAGCTTGAAGGCCGACTTGCACATCTTGAAGGTGTCTTGCCAGGAGCTGGAAGAGGGGCTGGGGCAGCCACGGGGCTGGGCAGCGGGGCAGGGGGTGGGGAACAAGGCCGCAGGCTCCCACATGAGCAGGTCATTGTTGATCCTGAGGTGGAGGGACAGAAGGGTGGGTAGAGGCTGGCAGAGGTGATGGGGGGCAGGCCTGCCCACCCCCTGCGGCCCGGGGCTGGACCCGCTCACAGCCCCACCAAGCAGGTTTCTACCTGTTGTAGATGCTCTCATAGGCCTCCTTGCTGGGCAGGAAGACGTGGGCGCTGGGCAGGGTCACTTCCAGGGTGCAGCGGGACATTGCGAGGGTGCGACTCTGGAACGTTCTCATCTCCTCAGCGTCCCCCGGGATCACCATCTGCGGGGAGGGGGGGCGTGGAGACAGGGGCTCAGCAGGGAAGGCAACACAGACCAACGCCTGGGGAGGGGACAAGCTGGGCCTCACCTCCTCTGTCTCGTACATGGTCCTCTTGGAGGAGAAGGGAGAAGGCTCTGGTTCACGGAGCTCGCAGGGGCTCTCAGTGGACAGCTCCAGGTCCTCCCCCTTGTCCGTGGCTGCCTCCCACTGTGTGCTGCTGGCCTGGGGGTTCAAGGTCACCACTACCCTGCCAGGACATAGGACTGTCACACCTGGCCCCCGCCTGGCCTCCTGCCACCCTTCTCAGGAGCACCTCCCCTTGCCAACTTACTGGGGCAGGAAGTACTTGCGCCCGGTGCTCTTGGGGTCCAGGACTTTGGAGACTCGCAGACAGGGGACAGGTGGTTTCTCTCCATCTTCGTATATACCTGGATTTGGGGGGGTGCTCTGGTCGGCCCTGGGGCTCCCACACAACCGTGTGGCACTGGCAGACAGGCTCGCCATTGCCCACTGCCTGGGGACAGGCAATGCTTCGTAGTCTTCAGGGGAGAGTCCAGGCCAGGGCCTTGTACAGCTGGGACCCAGCCTGTTCCATATCCAAGCCTGCCTCCCCTCCCCTCCCAGGGCTCTCACCGTGCAAGTCGGAACAGGTGAGCTCCAGGCGTGTGGGCTCTGGAGGGCCGGGCCCACTGCTAAGCTCTGAGCGGAACTGGGGCTCAGCCAGCTCCAAGCGCAGCTGCTCAGGCCGCACGGCCCGGCCCGACCAGGGGTCCCTCTCGGGCCGCAGGTCAGCAATGGGGAAGTGGAGGCGCAGCGTGGCCCGAGGTGCTGACAGCCGGAACACTGTCTGCTGTTCCATCTGCGGGGGCTCCGTCTGCACAAGGGCCGGGGGTCAGAGCTGCCTCTAGGGGCTCTGTGCCCTTCCCACCCCGGTCTGGCTTGGCCTGGCCTGCTCACCAGCAGGCTGGAGGCGGCAGCTGGTGGCTCAGGGGGTGTGGTGGCCAGTCGCAGCAGGGCAGTGAGCCGGTCCAGGGCCCCAAGTTCCAGGTCCGACTGGAAATCGTCCAGGTCCAAGGCCAGCTCTGAGTGGCAATGGCAGGTTACAGAGCGCCGGGGCCGGCTCTGAGAATCAGCAGGACATGCTTTGCTTCAGCAGGGTGGCCCAGGCAGCGAGAGAAGGGGCTCCCCTGGGCAAAACACAACCTGGATCCCTCCTGGGGGGACAAAAGCTAGGGCAGAAGGCCAGGAGGGGTCTGGGGACCCCTTCCCCCATGCACTCTGAAGCCACCCTGAATCCTGAATCCAGAGACCCAGCAGGAGTGTACACCAGCTGGAGCATAAGGTGGGGGGCAGAATGGGACCAGTGAAACCTGGGGAGCACCCCCAGCCCTGAGGTCCAGAGCAGAGGCTGGGTTACCTTGGGCACACGGCGCAGGGTCTGTGTGTGGCGTAGGTGAGCAGAAGGCCGCGCTGAGGCCTGGGAGCCCAGTTTGCTGGGAAAGCCCAGGATCTGGGGTGGGAGATGGGGGAAGTGCAGAACAGAATCAGGCCGGCCCCCATGTGCCAGGACCCCTCCCCCGACCCGGGACCCTGCCCGCACCTCTGTGTACTCGGGCTCTGAAGCGCCCCTGGGCCACAGGCATTCCAACACCTCCAGCTGCCCAAAGTGCATGTCCGTGCTGTTTGTCCGGCGGCCTCGGCTGCCTGTCCGCAGCTCCCAGGTCAGCTGCACGGCAGCACCTGTCAGCCTGCGGGGGGAGAGCAGGACGGGGCATCAGACAGTGTGCTTAGAGGGACAGGGTGGGAAGTGGGGGTGGCTCCTGTCCTGTCTAGCTCCGGGCTCGCACCGGACGTGGCTGCAGGGACAAGCCCTTTGGAAGCGTGGCCGCAAGTAGTGGAAGTCACGGGAGCCAACGGGCCCATCCTTGGCAGCATCGAACTCAGTAAAAAAGTGGGTAGCGAGGTCAGGTGGTCCGGAAGACGGGGCAGCGGTCTGCAGCAGGGTCAGGGTCAGGCCCCCCAAAGTCATCTTCAGCAGTGAGTCGGGGCGCATGGTGTCAGGGAGAGGCGTGGTGGCAGCAGTGGCAGCTGTCTTGCCTGAGGGGACAGAAGGCGTTCACTGCACCCCCACTCCATCCATCGAGTGCCCAGCTACCCCCGGGGGTAGGGCTGGCTGCAAGCCTGCAGCCAGAAGGCTCTTGGGGGAGTTGGACCAGCTTCATGTGCCAGGCCTCCCCTTGCCCAGTGACAGGACCCCCAGCAAGCCCAAGCAGCAAGCAAAGCACACAGCCCAGCAAAGCATGGGCTCACTCTGCCCTAGAGGTGCCTGGACTCACCGGCCCGGGAGGCCTGGACAGACGCCCGGCGGGAAGCCACATGGCTGTGCACAGAGGAGCTCAGGTCCACGTCGGAGAGAGAGAGCTCAGACACGGCCGAGGCCACGCTGCTCGTGAGGCCGGCCATGGAGAAGAAGAGGTCTGGAGGGGGCGAGGGGACAGGACGTAAGGGGCAGCCGGGCTCAGCTCCCAGGGACTCCAGCCACCCGTGCTTCGCCCCCACACTCACCAGTGCTTTCTAGGTTGAGGAGGGGGTTGCTGAGGGGGTCTGGGCTGAGGGGCTCGGCCACAGTGCCTGCCTGCAGCTGCTGGTTCAGATCCTGCTCAATGAGCCACAGGTCTTCCGCACCCAGCGGCCGGCTCTTGTTCAGCTTGTCGGCCAGGCCATCGGCGTCTGCAGCAGGGTACCATTCAGCCAGGTCTGGGCCAGCCCTCCCTCTCTGGCCAGCGCCCCTCCGCACTGGGCTGTCCACAGGCCTCACCTGTCAGGCTCATGGCGCTGAGCAGTTCCTGAAGCTGCTGGAGCTGCTGCGGTGTCAGGAGCAGGTGCAGGCAGCCCAGCTGTCCTGCCACCTCCAACTAGGGGACCGAGCGGGCAGTATGGAGCTGATGTTTGCAGCAGGCCCCTCTCTGGGCTGCCACCCACCTGCCCATACCATCCCGGGAAGGCAGCGGGTAGTCACTTGCTGGGCCAAGCCCTACTGTGAATTTAGCCTGGCAACCCAGCCAGGCATCTCAGGCAGCCCCACTGGATACCCTTTCCTGCCTGCAGATGGGGCACACTCCTCCCTGTTCCAGGGGCACCTAGGGACTCACCTTGGGGCCTGGGAAGGCCTCATTCTGTTTTAGCTTCACCACCAGTTCCATGTACCCTGAGCAGCTGCCGATCTGCACGGGGGGCTCTGGCGGGTCCTCCTGTGAGGTGCACAGATAACCGGGGGTTGATGTGAAGGGCTGGCAGGGGGCTGAGAGCTCAGGGATCCCCAAGGCACAACAGGGGCTGCAGGGGTGACATGTGGGGAACCCACCTGGGACTGCAGCTCCTCCAAGTGCAGGCGGACGCCAGCCAGCTGTAGCAGCTTGTGCAGGAAGGCGGGCGGCTGGTGCACGTCCACTGGTGGCGCCTGGCTTGGGTCCCGCACAGCCTCATCGCAGTACTCTAGTCTGGGGCAGTGGAGGGGTCAGTCAGGTTTTGGCCTGGGGAGCCCCAGGCCTGGGAGCCCACTCGCCATACCGTGCTCTATTCTAGAGGCATAGGTCTGTCATCCTAGCTCCTTGGCTCCAACCAGCCCTAGAGGAGTGCGGGACAGGGCCGGAAGTCCTTCCTACAGCTTCCACGCAACCCTTGTCTTCACGTCAGCCCACCCCTACCTTTGCACGTGGACCTCCACAGCCACCCCTCGTGGCCTGTCCCCCGGCGAGTGCTCCACTCTCACCACTGTATCCAAAAAGGTCACTTTGATCCTCCGCAGCACTGGGGAAGGAGGATGGGGAGGGTTCACGTCAGGGGGAGCAGGATGAGATGCTACCTGCTGCCTAGCAGGGGGTCTTAATGCCGCCTGGGGGCCACGTACGGAGGAGTGGGGAGCTGGAGGGGGGCCGGGCTCACCAGTCTCAATGGTCTGGGCAAACATCTCCAGCCCCTCGAGGGGCTGCGGGGCCTCGGAGGGCTCTGGCAGCCCATCCCGCAGACACTCCTGAGCCAGCTGCAGGCTGGAGGTCATGCAGGAGGCCCAGCTCTGGGAGTCAGCAGCCACTGGCCCTGTGGGGGGAAGCACAAGTAGGTCTCGGGGCACGCACAGGTGGCTGCCAGGGCCCAGGCACAGCCCACTGGCCTTGCCCTGTCCTGTTCCCTCACCTGGGCTCTGGCGGGGCTGCAGGGTGAGCTGGAGGCCAGCCACGCGCACCGTGCAGTGGTCGGTGAGCAGGGCAGCCCAGGGCACGGCTACTTCGATGGAGCCCACGAAGCCTTCCACCAGCTCCAGCGGCGACTCCATGGACTCCAGCACCTCATTCACCGACTGTGGACACAAAAGGGGGTGCACATTCGGCACAATGTCAGCTCCCAACCCCTGCTGCCTGTCAGTTGCGGTCATCCTGCCAGGAGGATGCCCCAGGTGCTGCCAGTGGCTGCACATGAAGCCTGCCAAGGCCCCTGCCCCCTCTGCCCATGCGGCTTCCTATCCTGGTCCCTTAAGACCATCTGCTGAGCGCCTGCTCCATGTGGATCCCAAGGCTTTAGGGGTAAACCAAACATCCACACCCTCACACTCCCAGGGCCTGTCCAGGTCATGGCCAGGGAATGCACGAAGATCAGGGTGAAGCAGGCCCTGACCCAGTGACCCAGCCTTGGCAGACAGAGGGATGGCATGGGGGGGGCATGCTCCAGTCACAGCAGGGATGTGCCCAACTCTGTCACCTGCCAGCCTGGGGGCTCCTGGAGGGCACCCAGCCCACCTGACTCCTCCCTGTGACCCTTCCAGACACCCTAGGGAGACAACCTCTGCCAGCCTCAGTGTCACACCTGTCACATCCAGCAGCCAAGACCCCAAAGGAGGAAAACCAGTTCCGTGTCCAGAGGCCGACAGACGGGCGAACTGAGGCCTCCTCCCCCCACTGGAAGGCACAGACCACCCACTACTGGGAGGTGCACCCTCAACCCCACCAAGGCCTGGCTATCCTCTCACACCCACAAAGTGTACAAAGCAGCCAGGCCTCTGGCTTCTGAGCTGGCAGGGTGCACCCAGCACCAGCCCCAGCACTGCTCTTGAGGTCAGCTGAGCAGTGTCAGGGTCCCTCACGGTCGTGGACCCAGCCAGTTCAGCATCTCCCACCCTTTCCCCCCTAGCTGGAGACCCTCCACCCTTCGCTGAGAGCCTCCCCTCCAGGCTGTGATGCTGCCTGCCTCCCTCAGTCCTGAACCCAAACACCCGTGGGTCGCCCCACTGTCCCCCAAACAGGAAGTAGACGCCAGCAGCCCTGACACTCACGCCCGCGGTGTTGATCAACACGGCCGGCCCCGCTGACGCTGCCTTGTTGACATCCACATCCGGAGGCGAACCCCACCCACCGCAGGCCCCGGGGGTCAGGAGGTCAGGCAGGTCGGCCACAGGTGGCCTCCCCCTCGGCACCTGACAGCCGCCCTGCCGTGGGGGGACCCCCAGCGCTCCAAGCTGCCGCCCCACCCTCTCCGTCACCCCGACTTCTCGGCTCAGCCAGCAAACTCGGATGCGAAGATGCTGGTGTTCTCCACACCGCTGACGCCCTGACACCCACTCCCCGGCTCCGCTTCCCCCGTGCAGACACGGCGGGACCCCAGCCCAGGAGGCGCCCCCTGACGCCTACACTTTGCCCAGTCCCCTCTCCAGTTCCGGACAACTGCTCCCCTCTCTCTCTCTCCCGGATTCCGGCCCCGACACCTCACCCAGGTCTCCAGGTGGATGTCCCGCAGGGCAACGCTGCCCCGGTACAGATCGAGGCTGAGCTGGTCGAGACTGAGGTGTTCTTGGAAGAAGTGCCCCAGATAGTGGTGCAGCAAGTAGCGGCAGACCCGCTCTTTCACACAGTTGGACCATGGCCACAGCCATCGTGACATCTCGGAGACCGCCGGGCCCGGGCCGCCTCCGCTTGCCTGCCCGCCGGCCCGCGGGTGATCCTTTCCCGGCGGCGCTGTTCACTAGAGCCCCCGGCTCGCCCCGCCGCTTCTCTCAGCACCAGGCCGCGCCCCCGGACGCGCGGCCACGCCCCCCACGCTCGCTACCATTGGCTACGGCCGAGGGCGAGGGCTGTTGATTGGCTTCGGGGGGCGGGGCTTTGTAGAGCGAAAAAGAGACTGGGCTCTAGGCATGAAATAGGGCTCACAGCTAGGATATACGCTTGCGCAGAAGGACTGTGTGGGAGGACCTTTAACCTCCCTCCCACAGGTTCGGGGAAGGCTGTTGCTGAGGGGGCCGGTCCCACCAAGGAACGCGCACGCGCCTATTCGTCGGCCTCCTTTCGGGGGTTGGGCGGGATTTAAAGGGACAGAGTCCCATCGAACGTGAGGGAAACCTTGGGGGAGGGTGTGCTGGATGAGATTGGCAGCAGAAACATGTGAGAACAATTACGTGAATAAATATTTGTGTTTCATAAAGCTCCCCACCATGCTCTGCTGACGGCCCTCTAAGATGGGGAGTATTGTCATCACCTTACAGGTAAGAAAATAGACGCATAAAGGTTGTTCAGCGCCGGGAGCGTCACCAAGGAACGCATTAACCTCCTTCTCTGTGGATAGCTGGGGGGCTGAATGATTCTTGTGATTGTAAGCAGTGGATTACAATCAAAAGAATCAACACTGCCTGGGGCCCGATGTGGTGACTCAACAGGCTTATCCCCCACCTGCTGGAGCTGGGCTCCCACAAGGGTGCCAGTTCATGTCCCAGCTGCCCAACTTCTGATCTTGATGCCTGCTTATGGCAGGGGAGAGCAGTAAAGGATCGCCCAAGCGCTTAGGCCCTGTCATCCTCATGGAGGATCTGGAAGAAGTTCCTGGCCTCTGGCTCTGGATTGGTGGAGCTCTTGGCCATTGCGGCCATTTGGGGAGTGAACTCGTGGATGGAAGATCTTTCTGTCTCTCCTTTCCGTAAATCCATCTTTCAAATAAAAGTTAAAAATTTAAAAATGCAGAATTCCAGGCTTCACACCAGACCTACTAAGTTAGTTTCTCATTAAAACAGTGAACATTTTGTGCCCGGCCGCATGGCCTAGCGGCTAAAGTCCTCGCCCTGATTGTGCCAGGATCCCATATGGGTGCTGGTTCTAGTCCCAGCAGCTCTGCTTCCCATCCGGCTCCCTGCCTGTGGCCTGGGAAAGCAGTTGAGGACGGCCCAAAGCCTTAGGACCCTGCACCCATGTGGGAGACCCAGAAGGAGCTCCTGGCTTCAGGTCAGCTTAGCTCCAGCTTTTGCAGCCACTTGGGGAGTGAAAAAACAGACAAAAGATCTTTCTTTTAGTATTTCTCTTTAAATCTGCCTATCCACTAAAAACAGATGTGTTTTTTTTTTAAAAGAATGAATATTTCCTGTCACGTGGAAATTGTATGATATTCATATTGCAGCATCAAGGAACTTGGAGTTTTAGTGGCACCCTGCTGTGCCCCTCCAGGATGCAGCGCTGGTGACCCCCAGCTATTTACAGAGAGGAGAGACAGAGATCTTACACCCACTGGTTCACTCCCTAACTGGCTGCAACAACCAGAGCCGAGCAGGTCTGAAACTAGAAACCAGAAATTTCTGAGTCTCCACATGAGCATGAGGACCCAAGGACTTGGGCCATCCTTAACTGCTTTCCTAGGCCACAGGCAGGGAGCTGGATGGAAAATTGGACAGACAGGATGTGAACCGGTGCTCATATGGGATCTTGGCTTATGTGAGGTGAGGAGTTGAACCACTAGGCTACTGCGCTGGGCCCCCACATTTCTCCATTTTGTTAAGCACAGTGGTATGCTCTCCTTCCCAAGAACAGTTCCTATGAGTCCCCTTTGGGCTTGTGCCATCTGGAATGCCAGCATCTGATGTTCCTTGCTACTGTCCAGGAGGCACGGGTGGAGTGCCTGGCTCCTGGCTTTGGCTTGTATCAGTTCTGGAGCACGTGGCCGTTTGGAGAGTGAAGCAGCAGATGTTAGACTCGTGTGCTCACTCTGTCTCTCCACGCTTGCAAATCAATACATCTGATACCATAAAATGACGGGCCAGCATTGTGGTGGAGTAAGTAAAGTTGCTGCCATGATGTTGGCATCCTATTTGTGTGCCAGTTTGAGTGCAGCTGCTCTCCTTTGATCCAACTCGCTGCTTGTGTCTGGGAAGGCTGCAGAGTATGCTCCAACGCCTTGGGCTCCTGCACCCATATGGGGGTCCCAGACCAAGCGCCTAGCACCCAGCTCTGGATCCAGTCCCAGCTCTGGCCACTGCAACCATTTGGGCAGTGAACCAGTGGATAGAAGATCTTTCTGTCTACTTCTGTAAATCTGTCTTTCAAATAAAATGAAAAATAAAAATGGCGGTTCTCAGGCCTTATATCAGACCTATTAAGCCAGATTCCCAATAAAAGAATGAACATTTCCTGCCAGATGGAAATTGTATGAACTCCACATTTGAGTGCCCAGGTGGGTAGGGTCTTTGTGGAACCCCACGGTGCTGGCCATCCCAAGACCCTCTATCACTGGCACAACTCCACTGCCCTGTGGCCTTGGGGGAGTGGAACGATGAACTGCCTGGAGCAGGAGCCCCACGTGCAGGTAGCAGGCAGGAACCTGCCTCCCAGGGTCAGCCCTGGAGGAGCTTGGAGGAGCGCGGCTTTCTTGGGGAGGGAACCCGTGCAGCCCTTGGGAGGCACGACTGGCCTTTTGGGTGCTGGTACCTCCTGGGCATTTGGTGACACAAAGGCTTTGGGAGAGAAGGTGATATAGGGCCTCCTGCAGGGCTGTGTCTGAGATGTAATGCCAAGTGCTGCTCTAGACCCAGCAGCCCTGGCCAGGACGGGAGCGCACGGCGTTTCTGAGCAGCTCAAGCAAGGCAGCAGGTGAGACTGGGACAGGAAAGGAGGGGCCGGGCTCCTAAGGGAGGGGCCCAATGCCTAAGGGGTGGGCTGGAGAGGCCCTCAGAGACGCCCCCTTCCGCCCTGCCCTAGGGATACACACTCCTCAAGTCTCCTCAGTTGAACCTTTGGAAGAGGTGGGTGGGATCATGGGAGGCGGCCTGGGGGCCACGGCTTTTTCTTGATCATAAATGACTTTGAGTAGTCTTCGATTTACCAAACAGAAGTTGATTAGTAAAGCAAAGTTCTTGGTTATCCCCACCCTCCTTCATGGGCTAAATATCACACTCAGCTTGCCCTGTTGTCTGTTTTTTGTTTTAAGATGTATCTAGTTGAAAGGCAGAGTTACAGAGAGGCAGTGAGAGAGGAAGGTGTTCCATCTGGTGGTCCACCCCCAAATGGCTACAACATCTGAGTTTGGACCAGGCCAAAGGAGAAACCTGGAATTCCATCTGGACGTCCACATGGACGGCAGAACTTGGGCCATCTTCTGCTGCCCCTCCCGACCCCTAGTGCATCATAGGGAGCTAGAGGGGAAGCAGAGTAGTGGGGATTTGAACCAGCATTCATATGGGACGAGGGCATCTTAGTTGGCGGCTTAACCTGTTGCTACACCACAACGCTAGCCCCGGGCTGACTTCATGTCATTCGCATATATGCCCAGGTGTGATACTGTCCACCACATCCCAACAACAGTGCTTAAGGGTGGGAATGGCATTGTGCTGCCTATAATGCTAACATCTGACAATCCCTTATCAGAGCACCAGTTTGAGTCCCGGCTGCTCCACCTCTGATCCAGCTCCCTGCTAATATGCCTGAGGAAGCAGCAGGAAGCAGCTAGTTGGGCCCTGTCATCATAGGGGAGGCAGAGACGGAGTTCCTGGCTCCTGGCTTTGCCTGGACCAGCCTGGCCACGTGGCCGTCTGTGGAACGAAGCAGCAGATGCTAGACCGATGCTGGGCTCACTTTCTCTGCTCACAAATAAATAAATCTGACAACATAAAATGAAGCGGGGCCAACATGTGTTGTTGTGGGCAAAGTCTCTGCCTATGACGTTGGCACCCATGTGGGTGCCAGTTAGAGCCCCAGCTGCTCTACTTCTCCTCCGCTCCCTCTCAGTGCACCTGGGCATCCATGTGGAGACCTAGAAGCAGCTCTGGCTTCTGGCTTTGGATTGGCGTAACTCCAGCCGTTGCGCCAATTGGAGAGTGAACCGGTAGATGACAAATTTCTTTCCCTCTCTTCTGTCTCTAACTCTGCCTTCAAATAAATTAATCTTAACCAAAAAATACTCCTGGGCCCAGCGTGATAGATCAGTAGCTAAATCCTTGTCTTGCACGTGTTGGAATCCCACATGGGTGCCGGTTTGTTTAGACTAGACAAAGCGGTAACACGTATTGACATATGTGAGGGCCTAGTGTGGGAACAGGTTGACTAAGTTGCAACCTGTATGGGTATGCATGAGAGACCTTGGGACACAGGCTGGGCCAGACTGGGCTGCAGCAGAGGCTGGCTTGTGTAAAAACCGTGGCTGGAATCAGGCCTGGTGGAGGTCATTGAGGGTCACCCTGACTAGGCTGTGGCACTTGCTGGTATGTGTGATGGCCACGTTTGTGGCAGGCTTGCTGGGCATCCATTGGTCCATGTGAGAGATGAAGTTGGGCTGGAAATGACCAGGCAGCTGCGTACACAGCATGTTGCTGGTGCAACGAGTGTTGGCTGGTGTGGGAGACAGAACAAACCTGACCCTACACTCTGAATCACACAGAAATCAAGTCTGAGGTCACCCCAGGTCAGGTTTCTTGGGGGGCTCCCAAACTAGAATGTTGAACTTAGACTCCAGACACAGGGAAAATCACAAGATATGTGGTTCAACCTTGGAATGCTTGTATCAGGACCGGGCCTCCTCTCTTGCTGATGTCTGTGCGGTGGACAGCATGCCCAGATGTACACAGGGGATATGACGGCCAGCTCATCTAGGCCAACAGAAGATGCCGGGTGCTTCGTCAGAGGACAGAAAGCAGAACAGGTTGGATCACTCTCCTGGCCAAGCTTTGCAGTGTGTTCCTGGGTCTGTGGATGCGCGGAGGTGGACCTGATCAGCCAATAGACTGTTATGGGGTGTGAGTAAGAACACGCCAGACATATCTAAGGTTTATTAAGGAGTCTTTATTAACCAAGTTTGGTGATAATAGAGCACACTAGAAACAGCAAATCACAAGTCCATGTGGCAATTCAACCAATCATAACCAACCAAACATGATCCAACCAATCATAATCCAACCAATCATAATCCAACCAATCATAACCAACCAAACAGAACCCCAAGAGGAACAAATGGTCATTACCCTTAAGTTCATTCGTGAAGCTGAAGACCTACGTCCCAGCTTCCCCAGCAATGTTATCCTAAGAGACAGTGCAATGAATAACCTGGACACACTTACAAAGCTGCAGACATTCACCTTTCCCTGGCTTCTCTGCCCACATTCCATCACTGCTAGGCCTCACCTCTCCTGGAACTCCTGAACAGCACACAAAGCAGAAATAACACTGCTATATCCATTGTCCCATCTAAGCAGTACACAGGGACCGTGCTCAGGGGATCGCCTGTCCTGGTCAGCCGAGAGTTGAGGTGCCAGAGCATCTTAAGTACCTGAACAGAAGAGTGAGCCCTGGCTTCAGGAGCCTTTCAAAGGGACTTGTGAGGGGAGTGGCTACACAACAATGCAATACTGCCCCCTCTCAGTTGATAGGTGAGTCACAGGTGGGCAGGAGTGAATACCTAGGTGGTGGGGGTGAGTGGCTGAGGACAGAATTAATATTCCATTGCTGTTAGGTCCCACCTTCAAGACAGGATAGGGCACACAGCCTCATTCCATTCGCCCACTGTCAATGGGTGCTGGCTCTCTCTGGCTGTACTCCATAACATAGAAGACCTTGGAAAGATTTTCTCAACCCTGGTGCAAAAAAGTGCACAGCGTCTCAGACCTATCAAAACTACTTAAGTGGGGCCCGGTGCAATAGCATAGCAGTTAAAGTTCTCACCTTGAACACGCTGGGATCCCAAATGGTCACCGGTTCTAATCCTGGCGGCCCCATCCAGCTTCCCATCCAGTGCCCTGCCTGTGGCCTGGGAATACAATTGAGGACAGCCCAAAGCTTTGGGAACCTGCACCTGCGTGGAAGACCCAGAAGAAGCTCCTGGCTTCAGATTGGCTCAGCTCCACCCATTGTGGTCACTTGGGGAGTGAACCATCAGACAGAAAATCTTCATCTCTGTCTCTCCTCCTCTCTGTATATCTGACTTTCCAATAAAAATAAATAAATCTTAAAAAATAAATAAATAAATCTTTAAAAAAAACCCACGGAAGTAACACCCTATAAACACTCTTCCCCCGGTGTCACTAAGGTGTCCTCAGTGACCACCCCTATCCCCAGGTGCTGATGTGTGATTGATGGAGTGTGGTGACCCCTCCCCACTTCCTCTACAGGGGGGAAAAAAAAAGCAGAAGAAAGAAAGAAGCCAAAACATTTTTCCTACCCACATTCACCCATTCCTGACCCTACCCACTCTAATCAGAGGCCTACACGGGCTTATATCCCTCTCAACCATGTAAACAATGCGAAGAAGAAAATAAAGCATTTTAAAAAGACACACACAATATATAATTTAACCAGAAAAAAAAAAGAGTTTTCTTTTCTCCATCACTAACATTTTTTTTTTTAAGATTTATTTTTATTATTTTTTCATTGGAAAGGCGGATATACAGAGAGGAGAGACAGAGAGGAAGATCTTCCGTCCGATGATTCACTCCCCAAGTGAGCGCAACGGGCCGATGCTATGCCGATCTGAAGCCAGGAGCCTCTTCCGGGTCTCCCACGCGGGTGCAGGGTCCCAAAGCTTTGGGCCGTCCTCGACTGCTTTCCCAGGCCACAGGCAGGGAGCTGGAAGGGAAGCGGGGCTGCTGGGATTAGAACCGGCGCCCATATGGGATCCCGGGCGTGCAAGGCAAGGACCTTTAACCACTTGCGCCACCGCGCCGGGCCCCATCACTAACATTTTTTAAAATAAGGATTTATGTGTTTGAAAGGCAAGAGTTGTAGAGAAAGAGAGAAACCTTTGATCCACTGTTCACTCTCCACATGGCTGTGCTAGTGCTTGGGCTGGGCCAGCGGTTTCATCAAGTCTCCCACGTGGACGCAGTGGTCCACGGGCTTAACCATCTCCTGTTGTGTTCCCAGGAGCATCAGCAGGGAGCTGGCCCAGCAGTGAAGCGGCTGGGACTCAAGCTGGTGCCCACAGAGGATACCAGCTTTGCAGCTGACATCTTTACCCATTATGCCACAACACTAGCCCCACCAGTGTGTCTGACAGGGATCAGGTGACAATCTCATTGTGAGTTTCATGTGACAGTGAGTGACATTAAGTACTTCAAAAATTTTTTATTTGAAAGACTTTACAGAGAAGGTAAGAGGGGAAGACATGGAGACATTTTCTATCCTCTGGTTTATTCCCCAAGTATGTGGGGACAGAGCCGAGTTGGTCTGAAGCTGGGAGTAGGAACTTCTTCCTGGTCTCCCACATGGGTGCAGCGTTTCAAGGATGAGGGCCATCTTCTACTGACGAAGCGATAGTGTAGTGGTTAAAGTCCTCACCTTGCACGCACCAAGATCCCATATGGTTGCCGGTTCTAATCCTGGCAGCTCCACTTCCTATCTAGCTCCCTGCCTGTGGCCTGGGAAAGCAGTTGAGGACAGTCACAGCCCAATGCTTTGGGACCCTGCACCCATGTGGGAGACCTGGAGGAAGTTCCTGGCTCCTGGCTGCAGATTGGCACAGCACCAGCCGTTGTACTCACTTGGGGAGTGAATCATTGGATGGAAGATCTTTCTCTCTTTCTTCCTCTCTGTTTATCTGACTTTGCAATAAAAATAAATAAATCTTTAAAAAAAGGTGGCTTTTATTTTTATTGGAAAGGAAGATTTACAAAGAGAAGGAGAAACAGAGAGAAAGATCTGCCATCTGCTGGTTCACTCCCCAAGTGGCCACAACAGAGCCAATATGAAGCCAGGAGCTAGGACCTTTCCCCGGGTATCTCACACGGTGCAGGGTCCCAAGGCTTTGCTTTCTGCTGCTTTCTCAGGCCACAAGTAGGCAGCTGGATGGGAAGTGGAGTAGCCTGGACATGAACCAGTGTACATATTGGATCCTGGAGCATGCTTGGTGAGGATTTAGCACTAGGCTATCGTGCTGGGCTGGGGACCCAGATGCTCGAGGCATCACCTGCTGCCTGCCAGGGTGTGTGCTGGAGCAGAGCTGGGACTTGCACCTAAGCACTTTGTTACGTGATGCAAGTGTCCCACACTGGGGCTAACCTGCTAAGCCGAATGCCTGTCCAGCTATGGCTTAAAAAAAAAAAAATTATTAAAGTGCTCTATTCGGCAGTAGAAATGCTAAAATTGGAGCGATACGGAGAAAATGAGCATGGCCCCTGTGCAAGGTTAACACACAAATTCGTGAAGCGTTCCATATTTTAAAAAATCGATTTATTAAAGGTGAGGAGGGTAACAGATCCACACACACCTCTGGTTCCGATTAGAACCTAACAGGGCTTGCAGGGGTGGGGGGAGAAGTGGGTGAGATAAATGTTGCAGCTTTCCCTGCTGTGTCCAAGAAAGAGGAGGGAGAAGGGAGGGGTGAGAGGACGCACCTTGCTGTCGCACTGCAGCGGTGAGACAGTCGTTTGAGGTCCTGATGTTGTGGAGAATGTCCCGAAGGGGTTACTTGGATAGGCTTCATTGTTTGGAGAAATTGTCGACTTAATTCAATCAGAGTTGATCAATTCTTTCTGGCCTTTTCTACCTCAGTGAACCCACAGACCTACGCGCTTGTTATAGAGCTTGGCCTGGAGTGTTGTTCAACCTGTCCTTTCCATCCTTTGATGATGCACTTGAAGTTTTCTGTTGACTTAAATGAGCTGGCTGTCTTGTCTTTCACGTTCATCTGGGTGTGGTCTGCATTCTTGCACAAGATTCAGTCACTGAGGTGGTCCAGTCCTAAAACTTGTGCTCCAGGGTTGGACCAAATGTCTATATGGTTTTACCTTGATGCCAGAATGCAAGGGTTTAGTTAGGGAGCCACCAAGAAAACTCCCAGACCTTGCTTTTGTGTGTGACACCAGCAAATGCATGTACCAGTGGGGGCAGCTGCCTGGTCAGTCCCATGCCCATCCCTGGCTCTCGCATGAACCGGAGGGTGCAGCAGCCTAGCTCAGCCCAGCCTGCCCCTAGATCCAGTTCTCATGTGTAATGGTAGGTGTTGTGGCCTAGCAGGGTCATCCTCCAAGATCGCCTCCCAGGTCCACTCCCAGCCCCAGTTCCTGTATGTTCTGGCAGGTGCTGTGGCCTAGTCAGGTGATTCCAAAGAACCCTACTAGACCTGGCCCCAAACGTGGCTCTCAGGAGCACTGAGCATTGGTGAGTGCTGTGACCTAACCTGGCCCAGTCTGTCTGCCCCCAGCCCTGGCTTTTGTGTGAATGAGTGCTTTGGCTTGATGCTGGGGTCCGTGCAGTAGATGTGGGGAACATGAGGGGGTGAAGAGTGTTCCATTGCAGGCAGGGCCGCGAGGAATTTCCCGCAGGGCCCACCCGGCGGATGTCTCTACAACCACCTGAATGCAACTCCATCTTTTGCATGGACACTGGACCGCCCTGCGGAAGAATTCTAATCCATCCTGACATTTGCTACTGCGAGGTTAACCTTTTGCTCAGCCTGAACTTGGAGGTCAATGTCTTGCAAATGGGCCCTATTATCTTAACTGTCCCCATTGAACCTATGCTAATCAAGGGACCTGTGTTTAGGCTTTCATTCTTTCCTTGACCTTTAAGCTCTCCTTTTCTTTGTGATACAAGATTGAGTTATAGGATAAGAATCCTAGCAGGAACTTCTATTGTTTCTAAGTAAAACTAATGGCAGAATTATCCTTAGAAATATCCATTTGTTCATGACGTAAAAAGTCTGAGCCAGAATTTGACTGATTTTGTATAAATAAAGCGGACAGCTTTCCTGCATTGTCCATTATGATCATGAAGTCCTAGTGGTCCGTCTCTTTCTTTCCTCTTTACGCCTCATCCACGCACCCTTCGCGAGTTCCGAACTCAGCTGGAGCTGGACTCCGGCAAGTGGCGCCCAACGTGAGGGCTCGACGAAGGTAAGTCTTTTCTTTCTCTTTGCGGCGTGGATAGGACTTCACCCAGGGTGCTGCAGGCCCCCTGACAGAAGGTCAGGTTAGGAGGGGTGAATAGTCAGAACTTATATTGAGAAGTTTTGTACCCTCTGTACTGTAAAAATGGGCCAGAGCGATTCTAGTGAAAGAAGTTTATATGCTGATATTATTAAACATACCTTACATAGGAAGGGCATTAAAGTTAGCAAGAAGCAATTATTAGAATTTTTACAATTTGTACAAAAAGTTAGCCCGTGGTTCATTGAGCAGGGCACTTTAGAATTAAACACATGGGACCAGGTAGGAAATGATATGAAAAGGTGGTATCGGAGTAATGGACGAGTGGGCATGCCATCCTCGGCGTATGCCATTTGGAATGTTTTACGGCAGGCACTAGATGTGGGACCTGAGCCTTATCCCACGCCTTCAGCTCAGCAGGGAGAACATGCTCTTCTTCTTGATCCTCAGAAGGGAGGCTTAGGCCTTAGTTATAGCTCAATGGAAAATGTCTGTACTGAAGATAATGTAAAATATTGTAAAACTGATCAGGAAAGTTTAACAGATGAGGAAGAAGATTTTTTAAAACCAGAAATATTTAGATCAGGAGTTAGAGATTGTGAAAAGGGGCAAATGGCTGAGTTACATGATAAGCCTTCAAGGTATTCTGCTAAGCCTTGTGAGCCCCTTCCAGCTAGACCAGATCCAGCAAAGGTTGGCTTTAGAGGGGCAATGCAGCAGGCGCATAAGGAAGGTGATTTTTTCTGTTTTCCTGTTGTTTATGAATGGGATGAACCTGAATGGGAGCCGTTGCCTTATAAGCTTATTAAAGAACTTAAGCATGCTGTCTCTGACTACGGGCCAAACTCCCCGTATACTATGGCAATAGTGGAGAGCCTAGCAGCAAAGTGGATGACTCCATATGATTGGTTTCAGATTGCCAAGGCTTGCCTCACAGGAGGAAACTTCCTTTTGTGGAAAATGGAATATGAGGAATTAGCTAAGGCAGAAGTAAAGTCTCAGGGATCTGTGAGGTGTGGCAAACCTTCTTTTACCCTAGACATGCTTTTAGGACAGGGCACTCATCTTGGCGTTTCAGAACAACTTACTCTGCCTAAGGAGACCTTACAGCTTATCTCCTCCCTGGCACTAGGAGCATGGAGACGCCTGCCATCTCCAGATCAAAAGTCTTCAAATTTTGTAAATGTTAAGCAGAAGCCTGAGGAGCCTTTTGAAGAGTTTTTAGCTAGACTCACCGAGGCAGTGAGCCGGACAGTAATTAACAATACAGCTACAGATCTCATAGTTAAACAGCTAGCTTTTGAAAATGCTACTCCAACTTGCCAGACCTTAATTCAGCCAGTGAGAAGGACAGGAGATTTGTCAGACTATGTTCGAGCTTGTGCTGAAGTAACTCCATCTTACATACAAGGGTTAACTATTGCTGCAGCTCTTCAAGGTCAAACTGCCACTCAGATTTTAAAGAACATAAGAGGCAATCAAAGAAATAGAAAAAGAAACAATTGCTATTCTTGTGGTGGAGTAGGGCATTTCAGCCACAGCTGTCCTGTTAGAAAATTATCCCAAAATTTCAAACAGGAAAAAACTTATATGGACACTCCTAATCCTAATTTAAATATTCCTCGCACTGTCTGTCCACGGTGTGAGAAGGGATTTCATTGGCAAAAGGCTTGTCAGTCTAAATTCCACAAGAATGGAACAGTTCTATTGCCTCAAAGTCGATCTAGATTGAGTAATCAGTCTGTACAGGGTCAGATGCAGGGAAACGGGAGGCGGACCCTGTCCTGGGCCCCCCAAGTAATGGGGTCATGTATGGATATTGTCTCTGAAAGGTACAAAACTAAAATATCAAGCGCTGCATTAAGCAATGGGTTAAAGCAAAATAGATTTAAATGTCATGCTAAATGTTTTAATGGTGGGAAGCCCAGACACCTTCCAAAATCATGCCGAGCAGCAGCATCTCTTTTAGCTCAAAAATGTGGCACTAATACTGCTAAGGATCAATGCCCTAAGATAAATTCTAAATGTCACAGAGGTGTACATTGGGCAAAAGTATGTAAATGTAAATCTAAAATTGATCATGATGGCCAGCAGCTGTGGTCAGGAAACTCCTGGCGGGGCCAGTCTCGGGCCCTAAAGAATCAGAGATTTAAAAGACAGCAATATTTTACCCAAGCTGTGCCTATAGAAGAGTAACAGACTTAAAACCTGATATTGATTGTGGAAATGCTAATTAAAAGTTGGTATCTTCCTTGGCAATTAATTATTCTACCTACTGTTCATATCCCAACTGTATGTTTGTGACAACAAGGGCCTTTAGAGTGGCTGCATCTCCTTTCCATGTATAAAAAGGTTATTACTCCTTATTGTGCTTTGGTCTCCACCTTAATTATTAAGAGATATCATAGGAATAGGAGCCTTTTTGCAAAGATGTAAATTAAATAATTGTTCCTTATAGCTTTTAACAGCTTAGTTATCTAATATCCAAGGATGAGACCTGACAAATAGCACTCTTCACCCTTGTAGGTACAATTTGATAACACTTAGCTAAAAATCTCCTTCTTGTTAGGTCATCCAGTTATATTTCAAAAGATTTGTTCCTTAACTTTTTCCTTAACCTGCTTCTTTAGTCTTTACAGATGGGTCATCTAACAAAATAGTTTCTCTAATCAGATTTTGAAAATATCCTTACTGGCCAATGGAAAGGACCCAATTTCCTCTTAAAATTTGGAGGAGGGAGTGCTTTCATTTTTCCATAGGTCATGGACTTGCTCACGTGGATTCCAGATCGACTGATTAGGCATCCTTGTCCAGTTTACATTTTCCACCCGCCTGCCATTTCGCAGCAGCAAGCATCCTCTACAGAAGTTCCTCCTCCTGCTCAGCAATTTTAGGGTTAAACTCTCTTCTCTCCAGCAGGTACAATCTCTCCCTGACCTCCTCCCCTTCCACTCTGTTAGGATACTCAGCCCACAGGTGCAGTTTCTCCAGCACGTTTTACTTTTTTCCCCCTTTGTCAAGCCTGGTACCCCCAATCTTTTTTAGCCAAGAGCAGAGTGGTAGGAGATAAACTAAACTGGGTCCACAGAAGAATACCTAGCCTCTTGTACTTTATAAAACAATGTTTTTTTTCATAATTAACATCTCTCTTTTAACTCTAGTAAGTTTTTATTTTGAATTTTATGAATATAACTCTTAGGGTATTGTTTAAGGCATTCCTTTAAATGTGTAACATTTACACCAACATAAACTGGAATCAAAGCAACATCTAATCCACTGTTAAATTTTTTCCAGGTATGGGATGCACCTATGCTTTTATCTGCTAGTCTTTATATTTAGATATATCTTCTTTAAAAACTGTTTGCAACGTTTTCTAAAATGTCCATCATTGCTTTATGGAATTAAAATCTGATCTTCTGTTATAACAACAAAGTTTTAAAAGCACATATTATTATAACATCTCCTCTTAATTGTTTTTTTTAAATCTAATTAACGATTAAATCTTTCTAGTTGGCTCCAGTGAACTCCAGACCTGGCTGTGTTGAAGTGTCTCAGAATATAAGATCCTATGTTGAAGTGATCTTTGTGTTTTCTGCCTTTCAGTATGTTCACTTCGCTTAAGATTGATAAAAGTTATGTACTTATTTATAGATATTTAAAGTGGTCACTTAATGCCAATAATTACATCTCATCTATATTGTGTTTTATAAAGAGATTCTATTTCAATTAGATATTATAAATCTTGACATCCTTGATATGCATTTTAAAAATTTGAAAGTTTTATTTAGCAGAAACAACTGAGTAGGCATTTGGATTGTATTAAAGATACTGTGAGATGCTAAGTGGAACATAATTCTGTCATATCAAAATACTATTACTACAAAAAAATTTTTTTTTACAGAAGACTAATTCAAATTTCTGCATTTCCAAAAGTTCCAGGACAGGTAATGCTTAACAACAAAAAAGCCAGATACAGATAAATGTTTACAGTTTTGCAAATATGTCTAGGCTGCTGACTGTATATCTCTTGGGTTTATCTATATTGCTAAGATAACTAAAATCAGGGTCTTTGATAATGACCAATTTTTTTCTCTCAGGGTTTTAACTCAGAGTTATCATTGGTGACTTTTCACTTACTAATTTTAATGGGTACTGCTATCACTAAGCTTGGTTTATAAAGGCGCCTTAATAAATTCTAAATTTATCTGACATGATTTTTCTTGCACTCTGCAACATTTTAGAGGCCTCAGTCAGAGGGTAGTAGCCATCCTGTGTTCTGGAGCCTGGCTCTGTAGTCTGGGGAGGCCACCGTGATGATTTACACGGCCCCAGCTGCCAGTCCTGGCTTCCTGGCTCACAGGATTTGCACTGACCTCTGCCTATGTACAAGTACCAACTTTGCTTGTTTTGAGTACTCATCTAGGACTCAAGAGAGCTGGATACAACACAACTTCTTGAGTCAGGGTCCATATGAGACCCTCATTAGCTATTTAAAATTGAATGAGTGTGGTGGCCACCTATGTCTGTCTTGCTGTATGTCTTTTTGTTAAAATTGTTTGAAATTTTACTCTTACAGTCCTCTATTGAAAAAAAAAAAAAAAAGGGAGTGAATGAATGTGTGTGTGTTTTACTGTCTGGTCTCAATGTTCCTTGAGATCAGATGAGAAACCATCTGAATAACCATGCAAACTTATTATACTACAAACAACAGGTTATTCTAACCAATTTATAATTTCAAAATGTCTAAGATCTTAGATCATTACTGAAACTGTTTTATTGCTTTTTTCCTAAATTAAGGTTGCTTTTGGCTCACATAATTTAAGCCTCAGACTATCATTGAAAATGTTTTAAGTTATTCGTACGTTTGTGCTCAAGTTAACTTAATAACCAGGTTACTCATGGTATATTTTAACTGCCTTTTCAATGTACTATTTAAGCCAGTATCTTTATTTTAAAATTTATTTTCTAAAACTGTTTTTTAATAGTTTTCACCTGATATTGTAAGTAAGCGTGATTAGCTTTCTGTTCACTTCTCTTCTACTTCCTCTCTAAAAACCCAAAAAGGCCTCTCAGAATATACAGGTATATCTCCAGAATTTATATAGGTTTGGCTAACTTATAAACCTGACATCCCAAAGACTGCGTTTACAGCCTACTTTCCCAGAGGCCCAGAGGAAGAGTAGTGAGCTAGGTACCAGGAGGAACCCTGGTGCTATCTCTCCTTCTTGCTTCCCTCTGGCCAAAACAACAGAAAGAGTTTCACTAGCCTCAGTGCTACCCTTGCTGAGGTCAATGGACACTTCCACCTGGAACTGTTTTAAAGGCCAAGTATGTGCAGAAGATCAACACCTGCCACGAGGACACGTCACGTGTACATCTGCTGACCACCTCAACCACCGAAGACATCCCCGCACAGGACTCAAGCTACTTCCAAAAGGACTGCTGATAAGTAACATTCCTCCCTTACAAGATGGAGCCTTAAGCTCCCTCTCGCTTTTCTGAGATGACTCTGTATACACTGTAACTTGTACAAAGTGTGTTGTCACTAATTGTCTTAATTGTTCCCTGAAACCTGGTACTTTTGGTGTCTTGAGAAGACCCTCATATGTAATGTTACCTGTAAATTTGACTGAACCATGGTATGATGATGCTGATCTTTATGCTTTGGAATTGTTTTCAACAACTTTGTCCATCCTTGTATGTTATGTTTGGGTCTCGCTGCATTTGTTAACCTTATTGGACCTCTTACAGCTGGTGCAATAAGTTCACAGGAAAGTATTGATCAATTTGGAGGCCAAGATTGGTGCATTAGAAGAAGCAGATATTTATATTGGCAATGAAACTTAACGTTTAAAAACCAGATTTGGTACCACTTGCCATAGTAATTACAAATGGATTTGTGTCACTCCTCTTCCTTATAATGACTCGCATATCCCTTGGAGTAATGTTCAGACTCATCTCCAAGGTGTATGGAATGACACATCTACTAGCCTTAGCATTCAGGAATTACATGCTCAGATTTCTGCCATCTCACTCTCGCCTTCAGGCTCTCTCTGCTGGAAGTGTTACTAATCAATTCTTACAATCTCTTTCATCTTTTATTTCTGATAAGACCTCCTACTCATTTTTTTATAAATTTAGGAATAACACTAATTGTTCTCCTTTTTGTATTGTTTTTTGGCCCAGTCATCTTCCGACGTTTGAGCTCCATGATTCAAGTCACTCGCAGAGAACTCCGCACCCTCCAACTTAATAATAAGAGAGGGGGAGATGCTGGGGTCCGTGCAGTAGATGTGGGGAACATGAGGGGGTGAAGAGTGTTCCATTGCAGGCAGGGCCGCGAGGAACTTCCCGCTGACCGGCAGGGCCCATCCAGCGGATGTCTCTACAACCACCTGAATGCAACTCCATCTTTTGCATGGACACTGGACCGCCCTGCGGAAGAATTCTAATCCATCCTGACATTTGCTACTGCGAGGTTAACCTTTTGCTCAGCCTGAACTTGGAGGTCAATGTCTTGCAAATGGGCCCTTTTGTCGTTCCTATTATCTTAACTGTCCCCATTGAACCTATGCTAATCAAGGGATCTCAAATGGGGCCCTTTTGTCATTTCTATTATCTTAACTGTCCCCATTGAACCTATGCTAATCAAGGGACCTGTGTTTAGGCTTTCATTCTTTCCTTGACCTTTAAGCTCTCCTTTTCTTTGTGATACAAGATTGAGTTATAGGATAAGAATCCTAGCAGGAACTTCTATTGTTTCTAAGTAAAACTAATGGCAGAATTATCCTTAGAAATATCCATTTGTTCATGACGTAAAAAGTCTGAGCCAGAATTTGACTGATTTTGTATAAATAAAGCGGACAGCTTTCCTGCATTGTCCATTATGATCATGAAGTCCTAGTGGTCCGTCTCTTTCTTTCCTCTTTACGCCTCATCCACGCACCCTTCTCGAGTTCCGAACTCAGCTGGAGCTGGACTCCGGCAGCTTGACCCAGAAAAGCCCTTAAACTGCCCCTCCTGATCGACCCCATATCCACTGCCTTAATCGCCTGTGGATGCAATGGCTGGATCCATGGCAACACATCAGAAATCATTTCATACATGTCAAACCAGCCCCCAGATATCTCCATTCTGCCCTGTCCCAGTCCCCCAGCCCCTATTAATGCACAACCCCTACCTACCACATGCTTTTGGCGGTAATGGTGTATGTGTGAGGGGGTAGCACTGGCTGGCTTGCACCTGTGGTAGTTTGGCTGGTGCCTGCCCCTTCTCCCCACAGATCACTTAAAAAAATAGAATAAGCAACTATGTTAGCATACCGGTATAGAAACACAGCATTGGCATTAACCACTCGCTTTTGGCTGCTTTTCTCCCAGCAGTGTAATGTGTGCCAAGGTACAAAGCCACTTAGGCAGTTGCCTACAGCAGGGGGATAGCTGTGGCTTTGGGTTTGGTCCTTGGTGGAGGCCATTGAGGCTGGATGGACTGGAGTGGGGCAGTCCCAGGGACCATGAGCAGGGACAGGGTAGCCAGGCCAATGAAGGCTTCAGGACACTGGGAGCACAGTGCAATAAAAAGACATTCGCCTGTGAGGACACCAGAAACTCTTACAACGTACGCTGAAGATGGGCGATTGCTGACACGGTTTGATTCGAATGGATTTAAATGAATTACCTTCATTTCAGACATCACATTTGTTTAAATTGGGTGGGCGGAGCAAAACCTACACAACATAGATTCTATCATGTTAACTATTAAAATTTTTCTTTCCCCCATCTCACTCTTAGATGCCAGAAACCAATAATTCAATCCAGATTTCCCACATATTGCACACGGGTAGCAGCGACCCAAATCCTCAGGCCCTCAGCTGCTGCTGCGACCTCCTGGATGGCACATGAGGTGGGCAGCTGAGGCTTGAGCCCAGGCACTCTGCCATGTGAGGTACACACTGCAGCCGCTATGCCACAGATCCACCGCATCGCCCCTATTTTTAAAAAAGATGTATTTATTTTCATTGGAAAGGCAGATTTTTATAGAGAGAAAGACAGAAAGATCTTTCATCTGCCGGAGTCCAGCTCTAGCCGAGTTTGGAACTCGAGAAGGGTGCGTGGGTGAGGCGTAAATAGGAAAGTGGACCACTACAGTTTTATGATCATAATGGACAATGCGGGAAAGCTGTCCGCTTTATTTATACAGAATCAGTCAAACTCTGGCTCAGACTTTTTACATCATGGTCAAGTGGGTGTTTCTAAGGATAATTCTGCCATTTGTTTCACCTAAAAACAATAGAAGTTCCTACTACAATTCTTATTCTACAACTCAATTTTGTATCACAAAGAAAAGGAGAACCTAAAGATCAAGGAAAGAATGAAAGCCTAAATATAGATGCCTTGATTAGCATAAGGTCAGTGGGGACGGCCAAGGCAGTATGAATAATAGAAGGCCCTTTTGCAAGACGTTATTATTGACATTAACCTCCAAGCTCACATTGAGTAAAAAAGCCAACTCCACAGTAGCAAACAGTGGCTGAATGGATTAGAGTCCTTCTGCAGGTTGGTCCAGTGTCCATGCAAAGGAACCTGGAGCTGCATTCAGGTGGTTGTAGAGACATCCGCCGGGCCCTGCCATACAGTGGAGAAATTCCTTGCGACCCTGTCTGCAGTGGGACAATACTTTTCACACCTTCCTGTCCCCCCACATCCACTGCGTGGACCCCAGCACACAACAGCCAGAGCTTGTCTGATCTCATGCCAGGAGCCGGAGCTTCTTCTGGGTCTTCCTCGCAGGTGCAGGGGTACAGACTTGGCCATTCTCTGCTGCTTTCCCAGGCCACAAGCAGGGAGCTGGATGGGAAACGGAGCAGCCAGGACTTAAACTGATGCCCGTATGGGACAGTGGTGCCACAGGCAGAGGACTAGCTTGCTACGCCAGTGCACTGGCTCCGGTTCTGCAATGTTCAGTACTTTGCATTGTTGTGAAAGGAATCTCTAGGCACGTTTCCAAAGCGGAAAGGCTGGATCCATGAAGCAACAACTCCTGGTAGGTGAATGTTCTGATGGGTAATTTAAACTTCCATGAAGATCCTGGAACAGGATTCTCACCTCCCACCTCGCCCTGGCGACTTTGCACCTACTTAGAGATCAGCCTCCCGTGGGTGCCACACCTCACAGATGTTGTGTGACTTTCCTGCACACTTGTCCCCACCCCCGTCCCACTCACCTGCTCTGGGTCGTGGTCATGGTCAGGCTGCCTGCACCCCAGGGTGCTGGTCCCTGTTGGTGAGGGGGCAGGCCGGAGCCCAGAGGGAGGGGAGAGCTGGTCCCCAGCCCAGCTTCCTTTCTTTTTTGATGATATTGACCTGGTTGAGAAGGATGTATGTCCGTGGGAATCACCAGATAGGATGAGAAGGATGAAAGAATAGAGGAAAGTGATTGAGTTAACTGCTTCCAATCTTTATTTAAACAATTTTTTTGATGATGTTTACATCATTGAGAAGGCTGCATGCCCATGCGGATCACTGATTAGGGTGGGAAAGTTCGAAGAATAGGGGAAGGTGGATGAAACCATTGTTTCCAATTTTCTTTTTCTTTTTTTTTTCTAAGATTTATTTATTTTTGTTGAAAGGCAGATATAAAAGAGAAAGAGACAGAGAGGAAGATCTTCCATCTGTTGATTCACTCCCCAACTTGCCACAACAGCCAGTGCTGCGCCAATCTGGAGCCAGGAACCAGCAGCCTCTTCTGGGTCTCCCACGCAGGTGCAGGGTCCCAAGGCTTTGGGCTGTCCTGGATTGCTTTCCCAGGCTGCAAGTAAGGAGCTGGATGGGAAGTGGGGCCATCGGGATTAGAACCCACACCCATATGGGATCCCAGCGCTTGCAAGGCAAGGACTTTAGCCAATAGGCTACTGTGCCAGGCCCTCCAATTTTCTTCTTCCTTAGTCTGGCAGAAGCGGGGAGAGAAGGGGAGAAGCCACACTTAGCATCATAACCATATCAGTACCCAGGGATGGGGAATAACCACCCGATGTCATCCCAGGGTCCCCGATGTGGAGCATGCTCTGAGGGTTCTGCTCAAGTGGTTTCAGTAGTTCTGAGATGCTGTCAGTCTCACCGCTGCAAGGATGAGGAAACCTTTCCAAAGTCCACTGGCTGCATGGTGCACTTGAGAGTCTCCGTTTGCCCAGACACTTGTTGTCAAAGCCTGACACGAGAGCTGTCCCAGTTTGTTCTGCCCTTCATCCTCTGCTGTGGTACTAGATGTCCTCCGCAGGCCCCAGTGGACTGCACCTGGGCATGCCGTCCACTGCACTGTCTTCGGCAACTGAGGAGACCCGGCTCTGACACATGCGCTCCGTGGTCAGACCACAGATACTGTTTTCTTCTCCATGGTTGGAGTTCTGAGTCCAGTGGTCCACTTGGAAAGGGGTTTCCAAAGAAAGCTCACCAGAGGTGACCCTCGATCTGACTCCCGTGTGTCCCAGCTAGGTTGGGGTCAGCCTACGCACATGCACTGGTGCTTGCAGCTGCTGGGTCAATTCTCATCTTCTGTGAACCAATGTATACTGAAGCCCAGCCTAAGGCTGCGCAACAAACTCTCAGTGCTCAGGTACACCAGCAGGAGCTGCAGCCTAGTTGGAGTGACCCCCAGTAATCCCTACCAGGTCTGCCCCCAGCCCCGGTTCCTGCACTTGCTGGGATGTGCAGCAGACTGATCCAGTCTGTGCCACATCCCATTCTGCTTTTGGACACACCAATGGATGCTGCAGCCTCCACTATCCAGCGCACATTCATGTCAGCGGGTGCTACCGCCTGTTTAACCAGGTCCACCCCCAGATCTGGTTCTTATTTTCACCGGTGGGAACTGCAGCTCATCAGGGGTTGCCCATAATTTCCCTACTGGGCCCACTCCCAACCCTGGATCTTGCACTTTCCAGATAGTCCTGCGGTCCAGTCTGACAGGACCTCCCCACAGACCTCGCACTTGCCAGCTGATCCTGTGGCAAGGCCAGACAAGACTGTACTTATTCTGGCTTCCCCCTGCACCAGTGGTTATGGTCACTTAACCCAGCCTGATTTTCCCCTAATCCAACTCACATGCAGGCCAACGGGTATTGTAGCCCTGCCCAGTTCAGTCTGCGTCAATCATCAGCAGGAACAGTGACCAGCATGGATGCCCCTGCAGCCTCCCTTATGGGCCCATCCTTCCCCTCCCTCCAGGGTCTTGCATGTGCCTTTGCGTGTCGTAGCCCAGTCTGGCATGGCCCACCTCACCTTGGCATTTGCCAGTGGGTACTGCAGCCTGGTTTGGGTCAACCTGCTCCCAGTTCCAGCTCATGCTGGTGGGTGCTGGAGCTTAGCCCAGCCCAGCCAGCCCCTAGTCCTGGCCCTAATGTGATCTGACTGGTGTTGCAGCCTAACCTGGCCCGTCCCACACTGTCCTAATTCTCATACCTGCCAGTGGATGCTATGAACTGGCCCAGCCTGGTTCACCTCCAGACTTGACCCACATGTATGTATGCCAGTGAGTACTGTAACCTGGCCTGGTCTAGGCTGCCCCCAGCGTAACCCCAGCTTTCCATGGTTCCTTGGACATGGCACCTGTGTGCCCTTGGCCTTGGAACCTTATCTGATTGCAGAAGGCTCCCTCTGACCCCCTTCCCTCCAAGCTTCTAGCTCAGGGACCTGGGAGAAGTTTCTGGAACCTGGAACTGGACGAGGCAGGAGATTCTGGGTTCCCATTTGACAGACAGATAAAGCCTGTTGATTTCTGAGCTAGGAGGGTGGTGGCCAGGAGCGGGCGTGGGTCAAAGCGAGATCCCAGACTGGCTTAAAGACAGCCAGGCCTTGACTTGGTGCTGATGTGGCAGGACTCCCTTGGGGTCCCGGCCTCTCCCTCTGCTGCAGGGATGGCAGGGGTGGGGGTGGGGGACCGGCTTTGCAGAGCACAGAGCTGTCAGCCTGAAGCAGCACTGCCCCCCACTCCCCATCCAGTCTCAGTACCCATTTCTGCAGCATGGCTTCTAGTTGTTCCTTGGCTCAGCATAATAGCGGCTCAGGCAAAGCCAGGGCGCAGGGGTCCACACCGGGACAGGGAACCCTGGGCTGCAGTCTGGGAAGTTGAAGCCGGAATGCCAAGCTCCTGGAACCCCACCTGTGCCTCGGATGCCCAGCTATGGGGCGTTGAATGACAGACCCAAAGAGGGGCTGAAGGTCGAGGGTGGGGGAAGGGGGAGATCAGGCCTCCTGAGGAGGGATTGCAGCCTGGAACCCCACCTGTGCTCTCATGTTCTGCCACTCCCCGGCTGGCCCTTTAAAGTCGAGACCATGATGTCACCGTAGTTAAGGGACAGGAGGGGGGACTGCAGGACTGAGCATGGACTACATTGCCCAGGAGCCTCCGAAGCACCCCACCCTTCCCAGCAGGCCCAGGTGCACTGCGGCGCATTAACTAGTCCAGCGCCGGTATCCAAGGAGTTTAAAAGTGTCTACCTTGTGGGGATTTGGGGGGCGGTGAGTCTGGGGTTCCCACGGGCTAGCCAGGGCCCTAGGGGGCCCTGTTCCAATTCATGGGCCCGGGTATGGCATGCGTGGCCTGCTTCCAGGGTGTGCACTGTTGGGTCCTCCTCTCTCCCTTCACAGTCTCATGAAGTCAGTCTAGGAGACCAGCCTTAGCTTGGAGGTCATCCAGATCGGGCCCCGGAGTCCTCCCTGGCGCGTCACCCCTTTGGACTCCAGAGCCCTTTAAAGCAAGGCAGGAACTACACTTCCCAGTGTCCCCTGGTCCCTGACGCAGCACCCCCCCCCCCCCAGCCCGCGGGGCGGTGCGGGCCTGGCGAGGCGGGGAGGGTGGGGGGAGGCGGCTTGATGTCATCCTGAGCAGCACCCCGGTGGCGGGCGCCGGTGCGCGGAGAGCTGCCCCGCTCTGTGCGCTGGGTCCGAGTCCCCAGCACTTCTTCCGCGCTGCCGGCTCAGAACCTGCCGGTGTGCGGGGCCCCGAGCCGGGGGCTGAACTAGGAGGGCATGCTCCAGCCCGCCCTGAGCTGGGGAGAACAGCCAGGAGCGCCGCCGCCCAGCCCCAGAGCCCCGAGCGGAACCGCGGCGGCGCAGGAGCCCTGAACCTCTGCCCCCCTCTCCACCACCGGCAGCCCCAGGGGGCCGGTGACCCAGCGGGGCTGGAAAAGTGAGTGTTCCCCGATCCACCCGCAATGAGGTTTGGGGGCCCGGTGAAGGAGGAGGGACGGAGGTGGGGGGTAGGTGGGGAGGGTGCCAAGTCCTAGGCAGGGCTGGGATGGGGACACAGGGGCCCCGTTTTCAGGGATGTCCACGGGGATGGGGGCTGGTGGACCAGGTGCGGGCAGGGGAGGGGGGGAACGGGGTCCCTACTCAGAAAGGGAATAGGTGCATTTTGGCGCCGGGGCCTTTGGGGCTGAGGGTAGAGATGGACAGGGCCGCGCTGAAGAGGGGAAGGCACGGCGCCCTTGTTTTCCCATGTGGGCGCCCTGCTACGGCGTCCCCTGCCCCCATTCCCACAACCAGCTGCTCCCTCTTTTTCTGACCTTCCTTTCCGCACTTGGTTTCCGCAAGAACCGGAGTAGGAAGCCGGCTGGACGCTTCGCTTTGCGACTTGCAGGCAGCAGCAACAGCAACAGCGCAGGCCTGAACCAGCCTCCTTCGCAGCCAGCCTGCCCCCCAGGACTGGACAGTCGCTGAAGGCCCTGGGGGGGGGCCAGGACTGTGGTTGTGTCCCCCCCCCCCCCCGCACCGTCCTTATCCCTGTCCCGCCCCACAACGCCCAGTCAAGATGGGCCCAAGTTAGGGCAGCCAGCCTCGCTCAGCATCCTCCAGGCCCTGAGGGGAGCCCAGGGACCCTGACCGCCTGACCTGCTCCCTGACAGCCATGGAGACCAAGCTGCCCCCTGCGAGCACACCCACCAGCCCCTCCTCCCCGGGGCTGTCCCCCGTGCCCCCACCCGACAAAGTGGATGGCTTCTCTCGGCGCTCCCTGCGTAGAGCCCGGCCACGGCGTTCCCACAGCTCTTCGCAGTTCCGCTACCAGAGCAACCAGCAGGAGCTGACACCGCTGCCCCTGCTCAAAGGTGAGCCACTGCTGGCTGCCTGCCACCTGCCACCTGCACTGCCCCCACCCCTCAGGAGGGGGTCCAGCAAGGCTGGGGCCGGACGAGGGACAGGGGCCAGAGAGGCAGCTGGGGCCTTGTCCAAGTCTGGGAAGGTCCTTTGCAGGCTAGGGACGCCTCGAGCCTCCAGCCCTTTGTGTGGAAGGATGGCCTGACTAGGCTGTCATCCCCAGAGGTGGGGCATCTGGAGGTACTCCTGCTCTGGTGGGTGGGTGGCAGAACACTGCCAAGGGTGGCGCCTGCAGCTTGGCTTCCCGGAGGTCATGATCAGCTTGGCCAGCTGCTAGGGTCCCAGAGAGGTGTTTCGGGTCGTCATGGAGTTCCTGCCCTGACCTACCTCTAGGCTACAGGGCCAGACTGGCCGAGCCAGGAGGCCCCCTAGAGCTGGCTGGCACTGAGCCCTACCTTCCCTCTGATTTCTAGAACTGGGTACACCTATGATGGCTATGGCTGTTTAGGGTGGGGGGGCACCTGTCGAGAGCTATGCTGTCTCGCACTCACGTGGGACTGGACTGACCAGGACTCTGAAACATTAGCTGCCATTGCCATGGCAACCAAGTAGAGGCCTTGATCTTGTCATTGCCACTGGCAGCTGAGAATCTTCTCTCTGGGCTGGGAGAGGGAGACCCCAGGAGTGAGGAGGAGGGGGTGAAAGGTGTTTGTTTCCTCACACCCAAGTGTGAGGGGCCTGGGGACAGCAGAGGCTGCCCCGAGAAGCAGCCCTGGAGAGGACCAAGCTGCCCTGCCCAGGCCCTGGCTTAGTCCCCTCCCCACCCCCAGATGTGCCCGCCTCTGAGCTGCATGACCTGCTCAGCCGCAAGCTGGCCCAGTGCGGGGTCATGTTCGACTTCCTGGACTGCGTGGCTGACCTGAAGGGGAAGGAGGTGAAGCGGGCGGCCCTCAACGAGCTGGTGGAATGTGTGGGGAGCACCCGGGGCGTCCTCATTGAGCCCGTGTACCCTGACATCATCCGCATGGTAAGCGCACCCCTCTCCCGCCCAGACTGGGCACCCAGCCTCCAGGGGACCCCTCTTGACCCAAGGTGGGAACCCCATGTGGAGAATATACCCTGCATGTCTTGGCTTGGCCTCAGAGCGCTCAGTGAGGTGCCTGACATCGGCTCAGGGCCTCCCAGCCTTGTCCCATTGCCATGTCTCCCCTGAGGTCCGGGGTGCCGTGGCCCTATGGTCTCATCTTGCACAGCCCATCTCAATGCCCAGATCAGATGCCTCCCTTGTTCTGCCCACGATGCCTGCTGGCCGCACTGCTTTCCCACTGGTGCACACCTGCCCGAGGCCTGGGCTGTGTCTCACCCACACCACTGGGTGCACCTGCCTACCCTCCTAGCCCCTCCTCCCCCAGCTCTGGTCTTAAACTTGGTGTTCCGGTGAACATGGCCCAAGAGGTGACTTACTTGGTGGGACAGGTACTGTCGTCGCCCCCATTAGAACTGTGCATGAGGGGTTCCCTGGTTTCTGTCTTGTCTGCTTCTCAGATCTCCGTGAACATCTTCCGGACCCTGCCCCCCAGTGAGAACCCTGAATTTGACCCCGAGGAGGACGAACCCAACCTGGAGCCTTCGTGGCCACACCTGCAGGTGGGAAGGCCGGGAGTCAGGTTTCTTTGTTGCTTGGCTGAGAGCCCAGGGTGGGGCACAAGGGGGCGAGGCTGGCGCTAACTTAGCGCTGTCCCTCCCCCAGCTGGTATACGAGTTCTTCCTGCGGTTCTTGGAGAGCCCAGACTTCCAGCCCTCCGTGGCCAAGCGTTATGTGGATCAAAAGTTTGTGCTGATGGTGAAGTGGGGAGCCCAGTCAGGGTGCTGCCTGCCGGGGCTGTCGGAGGGCTGTGGGAGAGCATGGAAACCCTGCTGGGGTGGCCCTGACCCCTGACCCTGGCCTCCCCCAGCTCCTGGAGCTGTTCGACAGTGAGGACCCCCGGGAGCGTGAGTACCTCAAGACCATTCTGCACCGGGTCTATGGGAAGTTCCTGGGGCTGCGGGCCTACATCCGCAAGCAGTGCAACCACATTTTCCTACGGTGAGGGGTGCTCGTGCGTGTCTCGGCCTGTCCCAGGAGGGGGTCTGGGAGGCCTTCGTGGGGGGGCGCCATGTGAGGTTCTTTCTCAGCAACAGATTCCAGAATATTAACTGCTCAGAGCCTATGGAGGCAGCAGAACATGGGGGTTTGTTTTTCATTTTGAAGATCTTGGAGGCAGAGAGAGAGACAGGTGCAGGGCTGGCCCATTCCAGGAGCCTCGCTCTCCTTTCTCTCATCACCAGGTCGTAAGGAGCCAGCGAGGCTCTTTCTGCCAGCATGTGTTGAGCTCAAGCAGCCACGGGATGCAGGGCACCCACATGGTCACAACCACAGCTCTGGGTCGTAGCTCTGATGGCCTGTACTTGAGTTTGGTCCCAGTATTTGGGTCTTAGGACTTGGTCCGAAGGCTTGAGCTCGCCCCACTGACTTTCCTTATCTTTGAAAGGAGGATGTTGCCTGTCCTGCCCACAGGACCATCATTGAGGGGACATGAGGCAGTGTCCATGGCAGCTTGTGCATGGAGACCGGTCACTGTCACAGCTTTGAGCCCTGTCTTCCAGGAGCCCAACATATATTATATTCACCACTGGCTTTGTTTTTAAGATTTATTTATGTGGAAAGTAGAAAGACAGGGAAAGAGATTTCATTTACTGGTTCATTCCTCAAATGACCACAGTATGTGGCCAGGACTGGGCCAGGCTGAAGCCAGGAGCCGAGAACACCATCGGGCCTCCCGTGTGGGCCTTCCGTGTGGGCGGCAGCATCCCAAGCAATTGGGCCATCTTCTGCTGCCTTCCCAGGCACATCCTCAGGGAGCTGGATCAGAGGTAGAGCAGCTGGGACTTGAACTGGCGCCCATAGGGCATGCTGGTGCCGCAAGCAGCTGCTGAACGTGCCGTGCCATGCTGAGCTCGGGGCGCCCTGCTTTACTGCTTAGTAACTTCAGGAGTCTCCATGTCTTCCTCTGTGTGTGGGCTTTGAATAGCCTCCCCTGGGATTGGGTGGTGCAGCATAGATATTCTATGTTTGTGTCATTCTTGGTGGATTCCTGGCATACTGAGTACGGAGTCTCCCCTGGGTGCCTGCTGGTCACCGGAGGATCAGGTCTTGGGTGGGGAGGGGGTGGGAGGAAGAGGTGGCCTGACACTCTGGATGGAGGAGAGGGACTTAGGTGCGGCTGGGGTGGACGGGCTGAGGAGGGGTGTGGCTCTGGGACAGGGTAGGCAGGCCAGATGGCTAGGAGTGCGGGCTGAGCTTCCTGCCCGCTTCTCTTCCCCCGCGGCAGGTTCATCTATGAACTTGAGCACTTCAATGGTGTGGCCGAGCTGCTGGAGATCCTAGGAAGGTGAGTCCCCCTAGTTTGCCTGGCAAGGGCTGGGTGCTCGGGATGGAGGGGCTGGGTGCTCAGGGTGGAGGGGCTGGGTGCTCGGGATGGAGGGGCTGGGTGCTCAGGGTGGAGGGGCTGGGCCGTGACCTCCTACCCCCTCCTGCTCCCTCCTTAGCATCATCAATGGCTTCGCGCTGCCCCTGAAGACAGAGCACAAGCAGTTCCTGGTTCGAGTCTTGATTCCCCTGCACTCCGTCAAATCCCTGTCTGTCTTCCATGCCCAGGTGAGGCCCCGGCAATCTGCAGACTACCCTGGAATGTTCCGCAAGGTGCATCAGGTTCTCCCCTGAGAAATCACTATGTCTCCACTCCCATGGGCCCCCGCTACAGTTCCAGGCAGTGGGTGATGGCCTGTGGGTCCAGCACTGGTCCCTGGCACCTGGCCCCGCTGCAGGCCCCCAGCTTCCTTCTCTCTGCTCTGCCCCTTACAGCTGGCCTACTGTGTCGTGCAGTTTCTAGAGAAAGATGCCACTTTGACAGAGCATGTGAGTCCCAGGGGGCAGGGTGGGGGAGGAGCGTCCCCACTTCTGCAGGTCTGACCCCCTTCTTCCTCACAGGTGATCCGGGGGCTGCTCAAATACTGGCCAAAAACCTGCACGCAGAAGGAGGTCTGGGGAAGCTCTGTGATGCCCACCAGAGGGTGGAAGGGCAGGGGGCTCAGCTTGCGGAAGGCGGGCAGGGCGGGTTTGAGCTGCCGTCTCTGTCCCTGTGTCCCCCAACCCTGACTCCAGGTCATGTTTCTGGGGGAGATGGAAGAGATCCTTGATGTCATCGAGCCCTCCCAGTTTGTGAAGATCCAGGAGCCCCTGTTCAAGCAGGTGGCCCGCTGTGTCTCCAGCCCCCATTTCCAGGTACTCGGGACCAAGCCTGGGGGCAGGGACTGAGCATGTTGAAAATCTCACTCTCTCTGCCCTCACTTTCCCCCCAGTCCTGAGTCTGGGAATGGGGAGACGCTGCACTTGGGGTCAGAAAACCTAGGGCCTGCCCCAGATTTGCCCTCTGCTGTCTGATGGGGGAAGGCCTTGGGCAAATCCTTTGTCACCCTGAGTCTGCTTAAACTTTCTCATCTGTGAAATAGGCCAGCATCAGTCTTTCCCCAAAGAAACGAGGTGGTGACGAGGTGAGCAGCCAGCAGGAAAGCAGCCTTTTTATGGTCCCCTTCCCATGGTGGCCTTATGCTTCCTTGGTCCCACTTGAGGGCCCAGCCCCTGGCAGCTGGCAGTGCCCCCAAGGCGGGACACATTCTGTGAATTAGCATTTGCCCCTGTCACCACATTGCTTCCTCCCAGCTGAGCCCCACACATGGAACAGCAGGGTGGGCGAGGGCCTGGCTTAAGGGCAGGGCTGGACTCCAGACCCTGTCTGCCCCAAGGACACTGCAACACCTGGTGCCATCTCATTTGCTGCAGGTTGCAGAGCGGGCTCTGTATTTCTGGAACAATGAGTATATCCTGAGCCTCATCGAGGACAACTGTCACACTGTGCTGCCGGCCGTGTTTGGGACCCTCTACCAGGTCTCCAAGGAGCACTGGAACCAGTGAGTGCCTGCTCAGCCCCTGCCTGCCGACCCTGGGGTGGGGGGAGGTGGCATGTGGAGGAGGAGGATGGAGGTGGACCTGAGCCAAGCCTTCCCTCACCCACCCAGAACCATCGTGTCCCTGATCTACAATGTGCTCAAGACCTTCATGGAGATGAACGGGAAGCTCTTTGACGAGCTCACGGCCTCCTACAAGCTGGAGAAACAGCAGTGAGTGGCGGGGTGGGTGTGGTGGGGAGCGAAGATAGGAAGGAATGGGCTCAGCTGAGAAGCGCTGCCCTGGCCTGGGAGTGCAGAAGTGCCCGCTGCCAGTCCTTCCTGCAGCTGCCTGGGCGCTGGCCCCTCCTGAGCCCCCACAGCTTCCTCCCTTTCAACCAGGGCTGCCCCAGGTTGGCTGGCTTGCCTTCACGCCCCAGGGCCAGGACCAGTCTCCCGTCAGCTCTTTCCCCTAAGTAAGGGGGGGAAATCCTCTGGAGTCACAACATTCCTCCATGGCACCCCTCTGCAGAGCTGGGTGGAAAAGGCGGCTGGATGGTGTGGGGTCTTGGGCAGGGCAGCTGCCTCACCTCTCTCCCCAGGGAGCAGCAGAAGGCCCGGGAACGTCAGGAGCTTTGGCAGGGCCTGGAGGAGCTGCGGCTGCGCCGGCTGCAGGGCACCCCAGGGCCCAGGGATGCACCCCTCCAGCGCCTTACACCCCAGGTGGCTGCCAGTGGTGGGCAGAGCTAGAGAGCCCCCCAGCAGGGGAGATGTGATATCCAGAGCTGGCTACCCCTCCATTCTTTCCCCTGCCCCAGGGCCCAGAGACACATGTGTGCCCTGGCCCTGCCTGAGTAGGTTCTGTGGACTCCCCCCACCGGGGCCCTCTGGGGGAGCCTTGACCAGGGGAACCAGAAGAGGAGCGAGTGACCTGGGCAGCCAAGCTCTCTGGCCCTCGAAGAAGGACGTGACTGGGGAGCTGTGGGCAGGGCCAAGCTGGGCTCCGGAGCACAGGCGGCCCCACTCTTGCTCCCAGCCTCCCCCAAGGACTTGCGGCACCTTGGCTATTCCGGCCTTGGGCGGCTGAGCCCCCTCCTCACCCCTACTGTGGGGCCTGGGGTCTATTTATTCTCTCCCAGCTCACCCTCCACACAGACACTGTCCTGTCCCTCCCTCCTTCGCCCTTGATGTCCTTTGTCCCTTTTTATTTATTGGGCAGGGGGAGGGGTGAGGGCACAGGCAAAATGAAGTTCAGTGTCTTGGGGAAGTGGGTCACAGGAACCATGGTCTGCCCCCTTCCCCTGGCTGGGGGTAGACTTAATAAAGAGCGAAACTCCAGATGGGCTTGGTTTATTTAGGGGCAGGGCAGGGGGCAGGGCTGGGTGGGGACAGGAGAAGGCAAACACCGCTCTCAGAGGTTATGGGCACTTCCAGTTAGACCCCAGCAAGTAACTGGAAGGGCCAGAGCCTCCTGCAGGTTGGCATCCCAGGTGCTGGCTTGTCCCACCCATGGGAACCTGGGACGCAAGGAGGGCCCTTAGTAGCGTGAGAGGCGACACATGTCACACTGGCAGGCCCTGGCTGTGTAGAACTCCAGTTCTTCCCTCCGGGTCCCCCCACACTGCAGCTGCACCTTGACCTGTGCCAGAGGGGAGCTGTCTTCAGCCAGCTGTCCTGGGTGCCCACCGTGGCCTTCCTCTGCCCCCAAGCCCTGCCGCTGGCCCGCCTCACCTTCCTCAGGCTGCTGATGGTACAGCACTGGGAGATGGAGGTGATGTTGTGCCTGTAGCCACTGGCCACCAGTACGGAGTAGCGAGAAGGGAAGGCACTGGACTCACAGTGGCCCACGCAGGCCTGGGCTACGTGGGAGCCCTGGCAGGTGCCTTGGCGGTCACTTCGTACAGTCACATTGAAAGCTAGGAGATGGGCGAGGGGTAAACGGTGCCTCCATGCACATGCTGTACTTCTGTGTGGGTCTGCCTAGGGTGCAGGCTGCCGGACAGGCTTGGCCTCTCATCTTAGCTCCCTCCCCTCCCAAAGAGTTCCCACTGCCCCCAGCCTTCGGGTCCCAGTTACTCACGGTATAGGTGGCAGCCTGGGCTGGCTGGCTCTTGGCCCCAGCCTTCAGTGATCACCAGCAGGTAAAGGAGCAGGGCCCAAGGGGACCTCATGCGCACCTGACATGTGGGTGGAGGGCTCTGCAGGCAAGTGGGGCAGGGCTGGCTGGCCTTGCTGACAGGGTATAGCCAGCCGGCCGGCCAGGGCTGCCTTGGAGGGTGTGTGTGGACTTGGCCTGGCCGTGTCAGCATTCAGCATAGTCCCCCGCCACCCCCGCAATCTCCCACACCTGCAAGCACACACCTGCTCCCTCCTCCTGCCCCATCTCTACCTCACCTGCCTGCAGGTCCCCTTTCCACACCCCCCAGGCCTCCTCCAGGAGCACTCACCATTTCTGAGGCCAGGAAAAGAATGGCTCTGCAGATCTCTGGGCTGGCTCTGGGGCTTTTGTTTGCGCCTGTTGGGAGCCACACCCTCTGGGGCTCGGCTTTGGCTTTTAGGCTGGGCCTCCCAGCCCGAGGCCTCCTGGCAAGCCCACCTGGGAGCCGGCCATCAGGCGCAGGGGTGCTGTCCTTGGCAGCAGCTGGTGGGGCTGCCAGGGCATGCAGCACGTGTAGGGTCAGGGAGGGCAGGGCTGAGACAGCCAAGTCAAGGCTACATGTGACGTTAGGTCGGTAGGACACCCCCTTGTCCAGGACCTCTCACCCCAACCTAAAGCCACTCGGCAGCCCTGTCTGTCCTACAGAGGAAAGGGACTGGGAGAAGGATGCTCTGGGGGCAAGGAAAATCGCAAAAGGGAGGGGGCACCTGAGAGGTGCCCAGTGGCAAAGGCAAAGGATAGGGGTCTGTCCATTTTTGCATCAGTGGATGACTTCTTGCCCTCTATGTGGGCAACAGAGGGGGCTCTGAGCTGCAGGGGTCTCACGGGCCTGCAGTAGGAGAACAAGCTCCTAACCAAGCCTGAGGGTGCCAGCCCCAGCACAGTTGAAGTTGATTGGGCTTTGGCTGTATGGGGAAGGCAAGTAAGACTCTGGGAAGGAAAGCCACCTGCTAGAGCCACACAGTAATTCATGCCAGGGTGGACTGAAGCTCTAAATGCACCTGCCCTGTGCCAGCCGTACACTTGGGGCAAGGACAGGGCAAGCTGGAGGACAGAACCAAATCTTAAACACAGCAGCCAGAGTGGCTGGAATAGGGGAGGGCCAGAGGAAGCCTCGGGATTCTGGGTGGTCCCCTCAGGGCCTCTGCCACTCAGCCTGTCAGCATGGGCACATGCCTATGGTTGGGACAGCGGTGGGGAGGCTGCCGACACCGCCTGCAGAGAGTTGCTCTTACCCACGGCACACAGAGGTCCTATGGGCGGCAGAGGAGCTCAGCAACCCAGTCCCAACTCTCCCCTCACGGTGGACCCCTCTGACCCGCCATAGCTCGTGAACTGTGCAGAACTCTTGGGGTAGAAGGGCTCTGACCTCCCCAGGTGGCCTGCTCCAATATCGGACATCTCGCCCAGCAAGCAGAGGCAATCTTTCCTACATTCCCATCAATTACTTGGTCCCACAGCTGTGCGGGATTGGTTCCTTGGTGGTGGATGGAGCTCAGGGGCCCTGGCCTTCACACAGTCCCAGGGTGGACAGCCTGACAGAGCCATTAGCCTTACCGTCAGAGGCCGGAGGTACTGGCGGGTGGGAAGCATTTTATCTTGGAGAAGCTACACTTACAGCTGGGCTGAGTGTGTTTGGGAAGAGAGCAGTTCTCCCGCGTCAGCAGGGCCCAGCCCTTGCGAGTGACATTTAAAGTAAGCGGTCAGGTGTAGATGCGCCCACCCAAAAGGGTGCTGAGAAGAGCCACTGGCTGCCCTGGGGGAGGGCTGCTTCTCTCTCCACTTCTATTTTGCTAAGTTTAATCAATAACTCTCCATAAATAATTTATTATCACTAGGATCCTAAATGCTGCAGACAAAAAGATCCAAACTGGCCCTCAGGGCAGTGAAATTCCAAGCTTTTTAGAAAGCTGTTTTCTCTCTTTTTTTTTTTTAATTGAAAAAATTAAATTGGGACAAAAACATTCAACTATAAGGTGGAGAGGACAGGAGAACCCTCCTGGGGGGGTGTCAGCTAGTTGGGGCTCTGCTCTGCCCAAGGTTGAGGCCTCACAGGCTGAGGACACAGAGCAGGCGGTGCTGTGCCAGGTGGTCCTGGCAGTGCCACTTTGGGGGGTTCACTGGCTGTTCCTCCTGAAGAAGTACTGGAACGGGAAGAGAGAGCTGCAGGGGGAGAAATGGATGGCTGGCACCGGCCGAGGGCTCCTCCCTTCTCCCTTCCTCCCATTACTGCTTCATTGGCTGCGCCTGTTTGCTCTGGGGAGCTATGGAGTGGAAATTCGAGTCTGGAAGAGCGTTCAGAAGGGCCGTCAAATGAGGTGATTTCCAGGAGAGGTTCATGAAGGAGAAACAGCTACAGGACAGCTGTTCTCTACTCAGAAGGGTCTGCGAGCTTGTCATTTGCTGAGAGGACTCCTACAACCCCACTGAGAGTCGGAGGGAGACACAGAACTGTCTCGGTAGCCAAGTTGTCTGGATGAGCCAAGGCAAATGTGACCAGGCTCTGTTCAGGCCCTGTTTATGGGACCGGACCCTGTGCCGGGCGCTAGACAGCCGTGCGCTGGGCACAACAGAGCAGGACACTCGGTAGTGAGCTCACCACGGGGCCCTTGGTCTCAAGCCCATTTATCTGCCATCTTTCATGCCAGACACTGAGGAACCTGTGAAAGCCACCTGCTGTCAGTCCCCTCTGGCCAGGCCCTGGAGCCACCCTCTGTCAGCCGGCAGGGACAGCAGTTTCTCTTACCTTAGAAACTCTAAGAAGCCCCTGCTGCCCGTCTCCTTGGGGGGTAGGTTGTTCTGCTGCGGTGGAGTGGCACCTGGTTCTGCAGGACTGTGTCCCCACTTGGAATCTGTAAGGAAACAGGTTGGCCCATGGACTCCTTGCAAGTGCATAGCAGGCAGGGTGAGAGCAGCTTCCCGCCAGGCTGGGCTTAAAGCCAGGGCAGCTGCGTGTCCTATGCAGCCTTGCTCCTGCCAGCCGGCAAGATGCCCTCCAGTTCCCTATTAACACAGCTCAAGCCCGGCTCCCTCTGTGCTGCCGTGGCTTCACACCAAGCAAGTGCTTGCTCACAGCCCTGCTGCTGGGAAGGCTGCAGCCCACATGGAACTTTCCCAGGGTGGGCCAGTAGGTTGTAAGGGCAGCACCTGCAGGCATCCCAGCCCTTGTAGCACCTTCAGCGTCAAGGCTAATGCTCCAAGGAAGAGGAGAGGCGGCCTTGCAGGGATCACTTGCTGACAGAAGAGGGAAATTTCCTCCCCCCTTGTTTCCTGTAAAACCAGTGGGTTCAGGAACATTTGAAACAGTGAGTAGCTCGCAGAGAAGGGCTAGAGTTCCTTCCCGTCCTGCCCCTCCCTCAGGCCTGTGGGGTGGAGGTTCCCCTCACCCTCCACTGAACGAGGCTGAGGCACAAGGCACCTCACTCACCCAGTGGCCCAGACTCACAGCCCTGGGCTGCTCAGCCTGCTCATCAGAGAACCAAGGGGGAATCAAAGGAGACGGAACAAGAATGTTCCTGAACCTACCCTCTTCCTGGACATGAGTGGAATCAACAGCCAAGGTCTCCTGCCATTCCTGCTGAGTTTTTCTTTGTTTGTTCTGAGAGCGAAATTAAACTTTATTAAACAGAGCTCAGGGACCCAAATGCTGGTGATCTAACTTCCCCTCGGCCTGGGGCCTGGCTTCTGACTTCCCAGTGCACGCTCATTATTTCCTAATGGAGGATAGTCCCTTCTACATTTTAGCCTCTTAAAAAAAAAACATTTATTTTTATTGGAAAGGCAGATATACAGAGAGGAAGAGAGACAGAAAGGAAGATCTTCCATCTGATGATTCACTCCCCAAGTGACTGCAATGGCTGGAACTGAGCCAATCTGAAGCCAGGAGCCAGGAACCTCTTCTGGGTCTCCCACGTGAGTGCAGGGTCCCAAGGCTTTGGGCCGTCCTCGACTGCTTTCCCAGGCCACAGGCAGGGAGCTAGATGGGAAGCGGGGCCACGGGGATTAGAACCCATGCCCATCTGGGATCCCGGCGCATTCAAGGCGAGGACTTTAATCACTACGCCATCATGCCAGGCCCACATTTTAGTCTCTTCCTCACTGTCCCTGTAACATGGTGAGATTTCAGAGCCGAAAACACGCCAAGCTGGACCTGGCTGGCATGCCTCCTACTGCTAATGGAATTCACGAGAACTTCAGCATTAAGGTAGAGAACACAAATCTCTGGGGGGTAAAACTGATACACTGCTCTGTCCTAAATCAGGGTGGGGTTCACTGCCGCAGGGTCTATGCAGCACCGCCAAGCACTTCACAGAGAAGTGAGCTTAGAACGGAGCCTTGCTGAATGGGTGGTATTTCATCCCAACAGGGTGAGGGGTTGGGCATTCCAGACAGAGTACATATGGGCATGGTGCCACTAAAAACTGAGTAGGGGGATGTGTTGTGGAGTAGCAAACTAAGCCTTCACCTGCAACATCAAGAGTCCCATATTAGTGCCAGTTTGTGTCGCAGCCGCTCTACTTTTGAGTCCAGCTCCCTGAGAGAGGAGGGCCATAAAATGCAAAGGGTGGCCACTGTCACCTACATGGGAGACAGCGAAGAAGCTCCTGGTTCTGATCTGGTCCAGCCTTGCCTGCTGTGGCCATCTGGGCAGTGAACCAGCAGATGGAAGCTCTCTCTCTCTCTGAAACCCTGCCTTTCAAATGAATAAATAAACCTTTTTAAGCAAGTTCAAACAGCAAGGCTGGCGCCAGGTGCCACAGGAATGTGACCAGCGCCCATTCTCAGCACAAATTTGAGATGAGCACAGCAGGTGTTTCTGAGACGAGTGCCTTTACAACAAACCCTGCAAAGTGCCAGGCTGCATGGACAGCGGCTGAAGTCCTGGTCCTCTGGGGAGGAAGGAGAGCCAGCTTTCTCACCTTCTCCAGACAGACCCACTCTGCTTTTTGACTAGAGGAAATGACCCTTGGGTCCTGAATGGAATTATGGTTTCAGGCTTAAACCCTGCCGTGTAGAGTAGCCCTAAGAACCAGTGGAGTGGCGTCTAATAGGGTTGGCAGAACACAGGCCAGCCCTGACTCAAGGAACTCTCCTCAAAAGAGGGGGTAGAACTGATGTCCCCCTAAAACTTTGAGAGAGGTTTCCTCAAGCAAAGCGAGAAGGGGAGGAGGCGATGGCCTGTGTAAGATACGGACTTCCAGCAGGACCTGGTTCCAGGCTGCCTGCTGTACAGTTATGGCCAGAGCTGTTGAGAAGGTTGAGCTGTTGAAGGCGGAGGTGTTGACAGCATGTAGTGTCTCACTTCCGGGCTGTCAGCTCCGGCTCAAGTTTTTAACCTTCCAGAATCCAGATCTCTCGGTCTGGGGCCTGGAGTGATTGGGGGATATGACGTGTCCCCCTTCCTGTGGTTTCCCTAACACTCTCAGGCCAGTTCTGTGCTGTACTCCTCACTCCTGACGGCTTCAGATGGGCACAACCCACGCTGCCTGGGATCCTCTGCTCCAACTCCCTCCAAAGTGGGAAGAGATGGCGGGCACTAGACTGAAGAGCAGATCCCGTTGTTCCAGTTTCCATGACTTACACTCAAGGGCACTGTGATCTCTGCCGTTCAGGGGAAGAAGTCCTCATCCCGGGAGCAGGGCCTGTCATGCAGAGAGTCTTTGGGCTTTGAGTGAAAAAAGTCAATAAACATGCTCCTTTTTACTCCGAGTTCTTCTGAACCCAGAATCAGGTTGAAAAGGTAATTATGTTGAGTAAGAAGCTGCGGGCACTGTTCTTGAGGGAGATGACGTGTCAGACTAAGAATAGGCCAGTACGGAGGGTAGTAAGTGAAGGGCCTGCTCCTTTCATGCTAATTACCTTGTTGGTATAAAGTGTCTTTGTTCTCTGGAGCCTCATGTACTCTTCTTGTACTTTCTCACTTCCTCTTTTTACCTCTCTGGAGGATGGTAGGCACAGAGGAAGTGACTACCCAAATGTGCGCAGTGCGCCAGCTAGCCAGGGCACAGGAAGGGCCCTGGACTGTGCGTGCCCACAGGGGAGGGGTCTACCTTCTACAGGAACACCTTTTCCCGGGCTAAGCTGCAAGCCTCTGGAAAGAAGCACTAGGTTTTATACATGCTTGTGTGTGTTCCTGCCTGCCCCTCCTCAAAAAGATGCCTGTGGGCAGGAGACAAGAAGTAAACATCATTTCACTCTTGTATGGGAGCGTGTTATCCCTGGATTCCTGTGATCCCGAAGGTGGCCGGGGCGATTTCTGACACAGCCCGTGCTGATCGCTCCAGGAGCTGCCTCGGCACTGTCCTCAGCGCCAGTTCACCAGCCTACGCTCAACACAAGAACCACATTCTGGGCCTGACCAAAAACTCGCTTGCTGGGCCAGTGTGATGGCTCAGTGACTAAATCCTCACCTGTGGATTTAAATCCTAAATCCTCCCATATAGGCACCAGTTCGTGTCCTGGCTGCCCCACTTCCCTTCCAGCTCCCTGCTTATGGCCTGGGAAAGCGGCTGAGGCTGGCCCAAAGCTTTGGGACCCTGCACCTAAGTGGGAGACCTGGAAAAAGCTCCTGGCTCTGGATCAGCTCATGTTCAGCCTTTGTGGCCACTTGGGGAGTAAACCAGTGGGTGGAAGATCTTTTTCTCTGTCTCTCCTCTCTGTAAATCTGATTTATATATATATATATATATAATATATATAAGCCCCATTTTCTTCATTCTGGGTTCTCTACCACATTCTGAACTACTGTGTTTTTGTTTCGTTTTGTTTTGTTTTTAAGAATTATTTATTTCTCTGAAAGGCAATGACAGAACTCAGCAGACAGAAACCTTCCATCCTCTGGTTCATGTGTCAAAAACCTGCAAATGGCTGCACTGGGTCAGGCCAAAGCCAGGAGCTGACATTCCATTTAGGACTCCCAGCTGGGTGGCAGGGGGCTGGATTAGAAGCAAACCAGGGGCCTGGGGCAATGGTTCAGTGGTTAAATCCCCTCCTTGCGAAGATCCCATAATCAGTGCCAGTTCGTGTCCTGGCTGCCCCACTTCCCGTCCAGCTCCCTGCTTGTGGCCTGGGAAAAACTTTGAGGACAGCCCAAAGTCTTGGGTCCCTGCACCCACATGGGAGACCCAGAAGAGCCCCTGGCTTCTGGCTTTGGATTGTCTCAGCTCCAGCCATCACAGCTATTGTGGCCGCTTGGGGAGTAAACCAGCGGATGAAAGATCTTTTCTGTCTTTCCTTCTCTCTATAACTCTGTGTTTCCAATACAAATAAATAGTTCTTAAGGGCCCGGTACTGTGGCCTAGCGGCTAAAGTCATCAACTTGAATGCACTGGGATCCCATATGGGCACTGGTGGCCCTGCTTCCTATCCAGCTCCCTGCTTGTGGCCTAGCAAAGCAGTGGAGGAGGGGCCAAAGCTTTGGGACCCTGCACCCACGTGGGAGACCTGGAGGAAGCTCCTGGCTCCTGACTTTGGCTTAGCTCCAGCCATTGTGACTGCTTGGGGAGTGAATCAACGAATAGATGACCTTCTTCTCTGTCTCTCCTACTCTCTATATATCTGACTTTGCAATAAAAATTTAAAATTTTTTTTAAAAAGAAGCAGCGCAGCGAGAACTCAAACCAGTGCTCCCATCGTTCCAATGTGAGACACCAACATTGCAAATAGTGGCTTATTCTGTAGCCTGCATCACCCCAACCTTGGGAACCCTTCCTCTGTGGACACCCTGGGCCCTGGGTTTTCTTCCCCCCTCGGCAGAGCACATCCGCCAGTGACTGGGTGCCCTGCCTTGTACCACTGCTGTCTGTGGAGGAGGGAATCACATCCCTAGCATCTGGCACACGTAGACCCACATGAACATCTGTTGAGAGGATCACACATAAATATTTGCTAACAGATCATGTGATGGGTCCTGGGAAGGTGAGTGAGGTGATTGTTAGTGTTTGGGGACTTAGGTCAGAGTTCTGAGTCACCTAGGAGTAGGAAGTAAGAAAAAGGGCAGGCTCAAGAAGGCGTGGCTAACAGCTAGCAACAATTCAGGAGAGAAGGAAAAGGGGGGCCAAGAAGCTCTGACATGGAGAAAGGGCAGAGACATGCACACCGACAAGGGGAACAGATCTCACGAACGAAATCAACCATCATCAGGGCCTGCCCTCGGTTACTCCAGAAGTCTCCCGGAAGCTAGCTGGTTCTTACTTAGCTCACTTGTGAAAACTAGACGCTCCTCGACTCAGACCCATTGTAGACAAAGACAAAACCTTTTCCAAACCAAAAATTTTATGCTGGGTCCCATTGCTGGTCAATACAGACCTATTTTGTAATTTCAACCTCCGAGTATAACGAGCAGCTTTGTAAGCTAAGAAGAGGGGACATTTTCATGGAGCAGGTGCGTTAGTGGTGTGCGTCTGATGCAGCCACCTTTGGGATGGGTTGGGACCGAGGTAGGGGAGATAAATGCTATTGTACAGAAGAGACACCTCAGAGTGGGTTCCATCAGAGCAGTCTGCACGAAGGACCAGAATGTGCCGGCAGCAGGAATCCCAGCCCTGATGAAACGAAGCACCCCAGAACTCGTAACCCAGGGCTTACCCTTCTGATTGTCACAGGGGGCTTCTTTCTGCTGAGGCTGGGACCCGAAGTCCCCATCTTGGGTCTAAGGTGGAGAGAAAAAGCCCAGGAACTGTTAGTGGCAGCCACAGCTTCACTACATTCAAGCAAATGTGGCCCAAATGAATATTTCAGCAGGTTGGCTATTTTTACACCACTCCTGGCTGGCAGAATACATTGTAAGGCCAAATTTTCTTTAGGTGCAGCTATAGTTATCCCAACTTGAGACACTTAGGAGTCTGGGCTTGGAGACAGGAACATGTGATTGACAGCAGGTTATCAGATTTTTAAATACTTGATTTGTGCATCAAAACTCAGAAGAAACACATGAGACTTCATATTCATGGCAAATTCAAATGGAACAGCAAAACCTCCCGACTTTGAGTATCCTCACATTCCACCTGCTCGGAAGGAAGCACCTAACTCGTCACTGACAGGCACGCCAGGCCGGCGCTGGGTCAGTGCCCTGCTGGTCTGTTCTCACACTCCTGGACATCAAGGGGCCTATGCAGCTCCAGGAAACAGCTCCTGTGAACCCAGGGTGGAGGTACTGTGGGCTGACAAGCAAACCGCACATCAGACTCTCCCAGCAATGCTCTCTAGATGCTAGTAGGGACAGAGAATCCAAAAAAGGCGAGTGACCCCTGTGAAAGCAAGTCCAGCTCACGGCGCTGTGCTCTCCTCCCTAGCAGCCCCCCGTTCAAACAGCCCCCCACTCAACAGCCAACGCAGTCTCTTGCAAAGACTGATATGTCAGCCTAGACCACAGCCTCCAAAAACTTTCAATTCACCAGTAGAAAAAAAAGCATTCATTTTCATTTGTTCTCTAATTCTCAAAGGTTTCCCATATTTTTGTATGGTCATCTGAGACCTCACTGAAGTCTTGTGTCTTCTTACAATATAACAAAGGACATATTTATTGAATATGTTGAATTCAATTGTGTAAGATCTGATGATGTCTTCTCTTGGCCCTCATTTTAATCTATGAGCAATCCTACTTTGTGGAGAAAGGACCTGTGTTCAAATTTGGTCAAATGACAGGATCTGGTACAGCAAGTTAAACCACCGCCTGTAGCACCTCTGAGCAGCAGTCTGGGTCTTGCAGAGTGTGTTTGCCGCCAGCTCCCTGCTAGCGAGCCTGGAAGAGCGGCAGCAGATGGCTCGAGCACTTGAACCCCTGCTAGCCTGGGCAGGACGCCCAGATGGAGTTCCAGGCTCCCAGCTTCAGCCTCGTCCAGCACTGGGCATCACAGCCACTCGGGGAATCTCTTTCTCATGTTCTCTTTGTAATTCTGCCTTTGGAATAAATAAGTGAATCTTAAAAAGAAAAAAATTTGGGCCTGGCGTGATGACGTAGTGGTTAAGGTCCTTGCCTTGCACACCCGGGATCCCATATGGGCGCCGGTTCTAATCCTGGCAGCTCCACTTCCCATCCAGCTCCCTGCCTGTGGCCTGGGAAAGCAGTCGAGGACGGCCCAAAGCTTTGGGACCCTGCACCCGCGTGGGAGACCCAGAAGAGGCTCCTGGCTTCGGATCGGCATAGCATCGGCCGTTGTGCTCACTTGGGGAGTGAATCATAGGACGGAAAATCTTCCTCTCTGTCTCTCCTTTCTGTATATCTGCCTTTCCAATAAAAATAAAATAAATCTGTAAAAAAAAAATTTACATTGCAAGTTTCAACTTGGTTTCTTCCCTTAGTCCACCCACTGGGCTGGCAGTTATGACTGACCTTTTAAAGATAAAGTGACTCGGGCCTGGGAGGTGGTTTAATTGTCTAGTCCTCCCCTCACAAATGCCAGGATCCCATAAAGGCACCGGTTCATGTCCCAGATGCTCCACTTCCCATCCAGTTCCCTGCTTGTGGCCTGGGAAAGAATGGAGGATGGTCCAGAACCTTGGGACTTTGTACCTGCCTGGGAGACCTGGAAGAAGCTCCTGGCTCCTGGCTTCGGATCAGCTCACCTCTGGCCATTGTGGCCATTTGGAAAGTGAACCAGCAAATGGAAAACCTCTGTCTTTCTGTAAATATGCTTTTCCAATAAAAATAAAGAAATCTTTATAAAAATAAATTTATAAATAGTAAAAAGAAAATGACTCACTGCAGGACAGATCAGGCAGCAAGACGCAGAGGTTAGCCTGCCCTCCCCCACACCGCTGACCTGGCCAGCCCTGGGCTGGGGCTGCAGTTGGGCTCCTCCATGCATTTCCGTTTCCTTACAGTGGCTACTGGTGATGTCTTTTCAGTGAGGACCTGCAGAGGAAAACCGTCCTCTTGTGACGCCTTTCCTGGGAGCGCTCTCAGTTCATGTGGGCACAGGTGAACTTTCAAACATCAGCTTTGCAAGTAAGAGAAACAATTAGCCAGAGGCAGATTCTTAAAATTAGCCTGGGGAAAATGGGATTTCAGGTTTATCCTTCTGACTGGCCCCAGGGCAGCAACTGAGAGGCAAAGTAAGAGGAAAAGACAGGAGCAGGATTTGGGAACACAGGCGGTAGAAAGGCAAGGTCCACTCTGTCCAGAAAAGCACACTTACCGTCCCAGGAGAACTGTCCTGTCCTGCTCTCCCTGCAACGGGAAACCCGAATGTCAGAGCGCGTCGAGCCTCCGTCGGGGACGCCTGGCTAGTTCACTGATCGCAGTGGCTGCAGATGCCTTCCCGTGCCCCTTCTCCCTCGTCCCGGACACTACCCTCCCTAGGAAGGCTGTCTGTAATTTTTCTTCCTTCCTTGTATCACAAGCTGAAAAGGTTCTGTGCACATGCCGGAACAGGGCACCGCTTAGAAGGGGATGAACGTACCACAAAAGGAAACCAGAGTGACTTCAAGCATCAGTGACACATCGCTTGAGGAGATTTTGAGTCTTGGCACTCTTTTTCAAATCAAACTGCCAGATGCTTACCCTTTCCTTCAAGGACTAAAAGAGTTACCACCCTCAGAATTAAAAAACTGGGAGATATCTTTAAGGTACCACTCATGTGAAAGTCCTGGAGGGCTCTAAAACAGGACACGCTTACGGAATTGCTGTCACTGAGTGATCACTCCAGGCCAAACCTGGTACTTTCCACTCACCTCTGTTTGCATTATTGATATTAAACATTATTTATGAATATATAATCTTTTTTTACAACTCAATGAGAAGGATACTGATCATGTTGGCTTTTTCCCCGCAGCCACTCAGCTATGGTCGCATGCTACTGAGCGGCACAGCAACCGGGCTGAGAGCACGTGCCCTGACTATTTTACTGTTGGGGCGCTTGCAGGCCAAGCTGGCAGACCTTCTCACCACAGCCAGTGCCTGCTGCCAACCTCCCCTCAAGTCACTTACCAGGTGACAGGTGTTCATGAAACTGCTTCATCTCCAAGTAGAGTGTGAAAACAAATGGGTAAGGGATCAGCACGGTTTCCCCATGCTTGAATTTCAGGTGGGAAACTCTTTCCCACTCGCTTTTGTCTGGGAAATGGAGCTAAGGAGAGGGCGGGGAGCCAGGGCACGTCTCCTACTGCTCATTGAGGGGACACACTTGCTCTCCTGTCCCTAGTCTCCCCCACACTGCCTGTGGCTTGGCTGCACTCAGGTGACTCTGCAGCTGCGGCCAGCAAGGGAAGGATACAGGGAAATACAATGAAGTGTTCCGTAGCAAAAGGCTGCAGGTTGTCCATGTTTCCCAGGACCACACGGATAGAATCCTGAAAAATATCGTGAGATCACTTTAACGTCATTGCGGTTTAGTCTGTCCTTGTAGATCTTTCGCTGCTCATCACACCCCTACATTCTGTGAAGACGGAACTACCGCCTTTGCCCTTGGCATGTTTTACTTCCCCGTTGCATTCCCTGCTGGAAACACCCCGTCCATCAGTACATGCCACATCATGCCTGTCCTTTAGGTTGAAAGCTCCTCCAGAAAGCTTTCCCTGACTCCCCAAAATGTGATCAACATTTAGTCTCAAACTTCACAGTAAGCCTGGGTCCTTTACCACATCCAACACACATGACTTCATCTCGTCGGGAGATCTCCTGGCAGCACAAGGGACATCCGACTGATCTTGGCAACCTTCCGTGATGCCCAGGTGACCCATAACAGCTCCCCCATACATCAGCACTGAATGAGTAAATGGTGTTGATATTGATGTATAGTGATTTTACCTTTGCTTAAACTTTTTCTTCTAGTCTCTTTAATTCTGAACTGATTTGTCTCTAATTTCCTATGCCTATTACTCTATACTAATTAAACATTTTGACATTATTAAAAGACATTGGAAGGGATTCCTCATCCATAGATCAGCGAGATCAACAGCATTTTGCAACTATTGCATCCACCTGGGCAGAACCTTCAGAACATGCGCCATTGTGATCCTGGTTGGTCGCCCATCCCCATCCTGGGGTACTGGGATGGTTGGGAGGCTGGGAATGGCCTATCCCCCATCCCTCTCCTCCCCCAGAAATGGGAAGAAGAAATAGAAAGCTTGGAAATAATGATCACCCCCGATTTCTCCCTAATCCTAGATCCTTCCCACCCTGATCAACTATGTAAACATTTAAAATTAAGGGGGGGGGGGAGAGAGAGAGAGAGAGAGAGAGAGAGAGAAGACTACTGCACTTCTATAGTAAACATTTTTTTTTTAAAAATCTAACTTTCAATTCCAGGTTTGTTGCTTCATCTTTCCAAGTCTAGTTTTCCTCATGTTTTGGCTCATAATAGGTAGCAAATGGATCTTATTTATCTTCTAACACTCTGGAAACTTTGATGTGATGTATGGCATAGGTAAATGCTTGACAGCTTCCATTGTACTGAGCTCCTGTGTGGCAGGCACTGCACGTTCCTACTTCTACATCCCCCACAATCCTCAAGACAGGCATTAGCTAGGAACCCATGACAAGGAGAAGGCAGCCGCAGGGAGCGGGGTAGTCTGCCCAAAGTCACACTACGAATGGCAGGAACGGAACTCAAACCCAGCCTGGCTGATTCCCAAAGCCATGCTGCCCTCACTCTGCCAGCTGCCTGGAGCTTCCTCCCGCCCCCGTGAACTGAAGGAGCTCACAGAATACATGCAACATGCAAGCGTTGTCATTGTGTCAGGTCAGATCACTGGTAACTTACATTGTCCTTGAGGCCCGGCGGGACCTACTCTGCCTTTCAATACTTCGCTGGAGAGCCACAGGTCCCTTTCAGGACAGAACTCAAAGCTTTACACAGGTGTGTGTGTTGGTGTACTTACAGGTGTTCTAGTGCTTTGAAAGAGGAGCCCTATGTCTCAGTAAATGCCATGGGCATGGGCATTTACTGAATAGTAAATGGGCTGAACAGTCAGAGGAGCATGTGTCACAGGCCCAGCATTCCCAATCTGAAATTCCAAAAGCCAAAATGCTCCCAAATCCAGAACTCTCCACAGTGACATGTCACAGGTAGAAAATTCTACAACTGACTTTACATGATGGGTTGTAGTCAATACACAGATGTTGAGTGGCCAGCACCGAGGTGAAGCAGGCATCCCATACAGGCACAGGTTTGGTCCCGGCTGTTCTACTTCTCATCCAGCCCCCTGCTTGTGGCCTGGGAGGCTCAAGTCCTTGGGAACCCGCACCCGTGTGGGAGACCCCGAAGAGGCTCCTGGCTCCTGGCTTTGGTCAGCTCGGCTCTGGCTATTGTGACCATTTAGGAAGTGAAGCAGCAGATTGAGGGTCTTTCTCTCCCCTCTCTGTAACTCTGCCTTTCAAATAAAATGTTTTACAGTATAAAGTTACCGCAGCCTATGTGTGTAAGGCAAGAATGAGACATAAACTAATTTCACGTTTAGACTTGGATCCCGTCCCCAAGATATCTTATTATGCATATGCAAATATTCCAACATTTAAAAAGGCTTATAAATTTCAACCTACTCAGCCTGTAGTTTAAACTCATTTTACACCAGACAATTAAGACCCAGGCAGATAAATGATTTGCCAAGGGTCATTCATGCCTAAGCCTGCACGTGGGACCAGCCCCCAGAACTCCAACTCCATGTCTAATACTTTCACCAATTTACTTTTTACTGCTTAGTCTTCTTTCTGCAGCAGAACTTAAACTAGATCTGGGTACACAGGGAATGAAAGTGGAGTGGACTAGAGCAACTGCAAATGTTTCTAAATAAAAGGAAGGCTCGGCAGCCTTGGCTGTGTATTTACAGTGGCGTTTCCTGAACGTCAAGTACCAGGCAGTGGTTGGAAGGGTGAAGCTGCCCAGGGCCCCCTGGAAGGCACCAGTCCTCCGGAAACTTTGCTAATGCCAGCTGCCACAACAGAGCCATGAGCCGCCTGTTGCTGGCTGGGAATCCTACAGGGAACACTACACTCCTAGCTTCCAAGAGGCTGACACTTCAACTAGAACTGGGAAGGATAAGGGTTTTAAATGTCCCTGGCGAGGAAATGTGGTGGGGAGCCGCCAAGGTATCAAGAGGAAGGTGTGAGTCTGTTTGTAGGAAATGACTGGAGCCTGAACACGGATGCATCTGCGCCTGCGGCAGTAACTTTCCCCGAAGCGGTCCGTCTCGCTGCCCACCTCCAGCTCCTGCGGGACGCCGTCCTTGTCGTCTGTCACTGTGCCTCTAGAAGGGAAAGACCAGAGACACGTAAGCAGCTGGAAAACTCGGAATGGAGAGGAGAGCATGAGTGACACTTCCAGGAGTGACGGGAATCTGATGGAAGCAACGGTTCTGTAAGCTGACCCCAGTGGTCAGGCGGCATGCGCAGAGCCCTGGGACAGGGCCGGGCTGATATGTCTTTGCGAGTGACCTGACAAAACCTGAGATTCTCCCCGTGATGGCTAAGAATGTCATGGAGCACTTCCATCGAAAGTGTCATTTGGAAATCGGCTAGGAGCTCTTATCATGAGTCCCTTATCATGAGTCTTCAACATCAATGGTACTAAAGTGTGATTTGCCTTTTTCATTGCGTTAACGTGTACCCACTTGCACAGAAGCATGGGTGTGCAAAATCATTGATGCCTTAGCACAATCCTATCAAGCTGCATGAAACTGGAGTGGCAGCCTAGTAGGACTATATGGCCCCAACTGTCTCTGCTTTTCTTGCTTGCCCATGCAGTGTCTTGAAATGCTTTCTAGGTTTTCTTGAAGCAGTTTCATGATTTCAAGTCCTATATTTAAATCTCTGGTTCACTTGAGCTGCTTTTTGTATAGGGTAAGGGGAAAATATTTGTAATAAAAGCATGTTTACATTTCCTGGGCATAGTATTACTAAATGATTATATTTTAAAATTGCAGTCAAAAAAACATGAAACAGGGTAGATATTGTGGGACGGCAGGGTAAGTCACCTCTTAGGATATACAAGTGCCTTATCCAAGGGCATGTTCATTCTGGTTGCCCCTCTTCCTAACGACCATAGGAAGCCCAAATACTTGGGATCCTGCCACTCTTAGGGCAGACTGGCATGGAGTTCCTGGATCTTGGCTTTGGCTAACATAGACATTTGAGGAATGAACTAACAGATGAAAGATTTTTTTTTCTTTGTTGCATCTGTCACTTTGCCTTACAAATAGATACATACATGTTTTAAAAGAATATACAACAGGAGCAGGAGCAATGGCTCAATTGGCTCAAACTCTAAGTGCCAACATCCCATATGGGTGCCAGTACATGTCTCAGCTGCTCCACTTCCCATCCAGCTTCCTGCTTGTGGCCTGAGAAGGCAGCACAAGATGACCCAAAGCCTTGGGACCCCGCACCCTGGGGGAAGCTCCTGGCTCCTGGTTCCTGGCTTCGGATTGGCTTAGCTCCAGTCCTTGTGGCCATCTGGGGAGTGAGCCAGTGAGAGGAAGGTCTCTTTCTCTCTTCACCTCTCTTCTTCTGTCACTTGACCTGGTGTTTCCAGTTTAGAAACTTGGATGAAAGATAAATACACTTAATATAAAACCTTTAGAGAGAGAATCCAAGCAGGTGCTACTTCAGCAGAGAAGGTGTGATGGAGGGACTACATTAAGTGCTTACAGAGGCAGTCTCCTCATGCTGCAGACTGACAGGCGGCCAAGTCCAGCTCCACCTCCAACTTCTCGCTGGCCCTGAGCAGCAGCACACAATGGTTCAAGTAGCTGGGTTTTGCCAATTATATGGGAGACATGCACTGAGCTCCAAGCTCCTGGCTCTTACCCTGGCCTGGTCCTAGCTACCAGAGGCATTTGAAGAGTTAGTCAGTGAATAGAAGCTTTCTCTGTGTCTCTATTTTCTTCTTTCTCAGGTCAATTCTGTCTTTTAAAGATGTGTTTATTTTTATTGGAAAGGCAGATTTACATAGAGAAGCAGAGACAGAAGGAAAGATCTTACATTTGCTGGTTCACTCTTCAAATGGCTAGAGCTGAGATGATCTGAAGCCAGGAGCCAGAAGCTTCTTTAGGATCTCCATATAGGTACAGGATCCCAAAGACTTAAACCATCTCCCATTGCTTTCCAGGCCATTAACAGGAGGCTGGATTAGAAGTAGAGCTGTCAGGACTCCAAATGGCACTACAGATGGTGGTTTAATCTACTATACAATGGTGTCAGCCCCAAATAAATTCTTTTGTTTTTAAAGATTTATTATATTTTTATGTGTAAGGTAGAGTTACAGAGAGGAGAGACAGAAAGATCTTCCATTTGCTGGGTTGCTCTTCAAATGGTCTCAATGGCCAGAGATGAACTGAGCCAAAGCCAGGAGCCAGGAGCCTCCTCCAGGTCTCTTGCATGGGGGTAGGGCCTGAAGGACTTGAACCATCCTCTGCTGTTCCCCCGGGTGATAAGCTCGGAGTTGGATCAGAAATGAAGTAACTGGGACTCGAATGGGTGCCCACATGGGATGCCAGTGCCAAAGGTGGAAGCTTAGCCTACTATACATGGTGCCAGCTCTGCTCTAGATAATTTAAACAATAAATTAAGTTACCTGATACTGTTTCCATATCTGATTTTGAATTTATACACACTGGGACCCACATGAAGAAATCTCGTCTCTGGAAATGGGTAGGTTAAGGGTTTTAAACCCATTGCTTCCAGATGACAGCCTAAATAAAGCAGAAACATTCAAGAATTACTAAGGTTATATGTCTACCAACAAGCTAAAGCTGGCTTTATGCATAGGAGAGGGAGCCTGCCTAATGTGCAGTGTCTCTCCATGGGTAAGATGCCCAGCACCAGCACCCCGCACCAGCAGCCCTGCTCATGTACCAGCTCTACCTCTGCTGTGAATGGCTGGTCCTTCCCTGATCTGCCAGACACACATGGCATGTGGTACACCCTCCATTCTTGTTTTTTATATTAAAAGCTTTATTTATTTTCATTTGTTGTAAAGTCAGACATACAGAGAGGAGGACAGACAGAGAGGAAGATCTTCCATCTGATGGTTCACTCCCCAAGCAGCCGCAACGGCTAGAGCTGAGCTGATCCAAAGCCAGGAGCCAGGAGCTTCTTCCGGGTCTCCCAAGTGGGCAGAGTCCCTAAGCTTTGGGCCAATCTTGACTGCTTTCCCAGGCTACAAGCAGGGAGCTCAATAGGTAGCAGGGCCACTGGGATTGGAACTGGCGCCCATATGGGATCTCAGCGCATTCAAGGCAAGGACTTTAACCACTATGCTATCGTGAAGCAACCGGAATACAAACCAGCACCCATATGGGATGCTAACACTGGTAAGGCAAGGACTTTAGCCACTAGGCTACTGCACTGAGGCCCAAGTTTTGCTGTTTATGTTATGCCCTTGGATAAACCACTATTCCAGAGGACAATGATGCTAACACCCGCCCTATGACACACAGGATCTCTGCTGGAATGAAATGTCTCTCCTGCTTCACCTGGAACCCAGGGGGAAGTGAAGAGGGCTCAAGTTAAATCTTGAGAGAAGAGACCAGCGTGGTAGCCTAGTGGTTAAAGTCCTAGCATTGCATGCGCCAAGATCCCATATGGGTGATGGGACTAATCCCAGCGGCCCCACTTCCCATCCAGCTCCCTGCTGGTAGCCTGAGAAATCAGTCAAGGACGGTTTAAAGCCTTGGGACCCTGTGCCTACATGGGAGACCTGTAAGAGGCTCTAGGCTCCTGACTTCAGATCAGCTCAGCTCCAGCCTTTGCGGTAACTTGGGGAGTGAAATCATCGGACAGAAGATCTTCCTCCCTGTCTCTCCTTCTCTCTGTATATCTGACTTTACAACAAAAATAAATAAATCTTCAAAAAATAATCATGAGAGAATGCAAAAGGTGTACCAATTAGAGGCAGTACATTGATGAGATCTCTCCTATTAATTTTAACTAAAGTTAAGGGATTACACAGCTTCTGCCACAGCCGATAAAGATGCACATTGATATCTCCCAGTGGTGCCAAGGACAGGCCATCTTCCCCTCTCCGTAGGACTTGTGGGACTCCCGGTGTTCCCCAGGAGCCCACCACATGCCTACCGCTTACTAAGTTTCCTTTTATCTGGATTTTCTGCCCACTTGAAGCCCTTTCTGAGGAGAAGCTGGCCAAGGGGAGAGATGAAACCCAAAGGTGCGTTTCTCTAGCAGGAGGGCATTCAGCGTGCATGGAGAGGGAAGAACCACACTTTCTGTTCATAATTGCAGATAATAACCCTGCACTCTGTCTCTTCAGACGGGACCCGAAGCAGCACTTGAGAGAGAGAGGCCCAGAGGTGCTGACCATCAAAGTTGCCTTTATCTAACATGAGGTCCTGATCCGAGAGGCAGCTGACACGGAGCATACGAGACAGGCAGCACCTAAGAAGAATCTGGGTTTGATCTTAGGTCTAATGTCACTCATCTCTCTGAGCTTTGGGTTTCTTATTTGTGCAATAACAACTAACAACAGTGATAAGTGTGTCCTGCTCTCTAAATCTTCACAAGTGCATGAATGGCCTAAATATGAAAGAAGAGGAAATGGAGGTACAGTGAGATGAAATAACCTGCCCACAGCTATGACTGATGGAGTCAGGATTCCAACAGAAGCCAGGCAGATCCAGACTTGATACTCTCAACCTCCCTGCCAGCCTGATTCCTCAGGTTATGAGAAAGGGGGAAAATCAAGTTAATAAACAACAACCCCCCCCCTCAAATCACTTTAAAAGGGATAAAATGCCATAGCACTGAGAAGACTATTTTCATTATGCATTCCTCTGTCTTATCCCAAGGCCATTTCTACTTAACAGGGAAGACTCCTGAATGGTGGAATCGGAGCTCTGTGGGCCCAAAGTGTAAAGCTTTCCACAATTTCCAAAGTTCAAGTCTGGGGCTGCCAGGAAGGAAAGAGCCTGTCTGATCCCGGCTGCTTGGAATTAGAAGGACCGGAGGCTGGAGCCAGAGCCTGGGGACTGTTTATACTAGACATGCAGTTTCAAATGAAAAAGAAGCAATTTTTTTTTTGGCCAATTTCAGACTTACTGGAAAGGAAATACTGTTCATATTCTGAGAAAAATGTGCTGATGCCCCATGCCCAAGGCATGGCAGGAACCCAGGCTAGCTTGGCTGGAGCTGGGGGCCAGATGACTTTTCCCATCAGGCAGAGAGCCCACTTGGTGAGAAAGACTTCGGTTCCATTCCAGTTACTCCGAGCGTTCTGAGAGGCAGCGTGGGCCTGCAGGCCAAAGTCTGAGGGCATCAGAGCAAAGGAAATGAAGGACACTGGCTGGAAATGACAATCCGGAGAGGAAATGTCATGAGCTGCACCACAGCTGGCTCTCTGAAAGAAGAAAAACAGCCCTCTTCTTGCTGGGGCCTGTTCCTGCTCATTGCTGGCTGCCCGCTTCAGAAACAAATGCCACATGCTAATTATCTCATTTGAAAATAAGGATTAGACAGCATAATTCAAAAGAACCCTAGCACAAGTGGTTCGGAGGTTTCACAGGGTTGTTTTCCAACACTGACTACGGTAGCCATGGTGATACTAGGGCCCAGTAACTATGACTGAGTTGATGGGAGCTTGCAGAGGAAGGGTCAGGCTCGGCCCGATTTTTCAGGTGGCCACAAATCATGAAGGTTTCAAAACAGAGGAAGAACAGCGACAGGCAGTATGGATTAGTGCTAGAGATGTAGTATTAGAAACTGAAGGATCAAGATTTGAGCTCTCTTTCGCCTCTACGTCACTGCGCCCGGAGCACGGGATTCCTCGTTTCTTAGTTTCTGCTTCCACAGACTGGGATTTCACCTCCCCGCCCTGAGCTGCTGAGAGACTGAATGAGATAATGTTACAGGCTGCACTTCATGAACTCCAGAGTGTTACATAAACATCAGCTATTATGATAGATTTGAAGAATTCTCCTCTTAATGCATCCCAAGAAAAGTAAATCCCAGAACCTGAGACCAATTAGCTTTCATCTCAATGCAGAACCTGACAAATTCCAACCAAGAACCTCTCCTTGGGAATATCTGGGAATTAGATTTAAAGGACACATAGGGACTGACGTTAGACTTTTCCAGATGCTTCCAGGAACATTCATGTAAAACGCACCTACTGTGCAGCCCTCATCTGACAACAGGCTCTCTGACCACTGATGAGTGTGTGGCAGCAAAACAGGGAAATCTCACTGACACTATGAGTCCACCGTCCGTGTTTTGGAATTGAGACTAGGACCGATAGCGAGCTTCTCCTTGGCAGGTCGCCGAGGCCCGTCCACCTGTGCTGAAGCCGGTCCACACGCTCCAAAAGCCTGCCTTTCCAACGAGAAGTCCACCAAAGGAGGAAACGGTTTCCACAAAGCCACAGAGTCAGGAACGGAACCAGGCTTCACCCTCTGAGACTGTTGAGTCCTGCTCCCATGGATTCCACTGTAACTCACCATCCTGTCAGTCAGTAAGCCATAACCATGGCGACTCAGAGCAAACTCACTCTGGGTACAAAAATATCCGATCAAAATGCAAGTTCTTCTGAGTGAGGATTCTTAGAATTATAATATGGAGTGTGAAAAATAAAAAAGAATTACGAAATGGAGTATAAAGGGTCATTTTTACAGTGGGCTCCAAACTGTATTTTCAGAAGGAATGATTCTGCCTCCTCACCCTGAAGGACTGTCTGGAGAGCATGTTTTATTTAGTGGAGTGCTGGACCAATGCTACCCAATAAGGAAATTGCTTTTTCCAAAGTACAGATTCCTGGGCTCTCCCGATTCAAGATGACAGCTTCAGGGTGGAGCTAGAGGGTCTGCATTTTTTAAAGGCTTGTTTTTATTGGAAAAGCAGATTCACAGATAGAAGACAAGACAGAGAGAAGGATCTTCCATGTGCTAGTTCACTCCACAATTGGCCACAGTGGCTGGAGCTGAGCTGGGCCATGCTGGAACCAGGAGCCAGGAGCTTCCTCTGGTCTCCCACATGAGTGCAGGGTCTCAAGGCTTTGGGTCATCCTTTGCTGCTTTCCCATACCATAAGCATGAAGCTGAATGGGAGGTGGAGTAGCTAGGACACAAATCAGCACCCATACGGGATGTGGATGCTTGCAAGTGAAGGATTAGCCAATTGAACCATTGTGCTGACTCCAAAGGAGTCATTTTCTTTTGAAGAAAATATTCTGGGCCCGGTGCGATAGTGTAGCGGCTGAAGTCCTTACCTTGAACGCATCGAGATCCCATAAGGGCACCAGTTCTAATCCTGACAGCCCCAAATCCCATCCAGCTCCCTGCCTGTGGCCTTGGAAAGCAGTTGAGGACAGCCCAAAGCGTTGGGACCCTGCAGCTGCATGGAAGAAGTTCCTGGCTTTGGATTGGTTCAGCTCCAGTTGTTGCAGCCACTTGGGGAGTGAAACATAGGATGGAAGATCTTCCTCTCTGTCTTTCCTCCTCTCTGTATACCTGCCTTTCCAATAATTAATTAATTAATTAAAAATATTCTGATACGTGACAGGAAGAGACTGATGACTGAAGACAATTCAGGATACTCTTACACTTACAGTGCCACTCTATTTTCTCCTAAGTCTCTGCCCACCCTTTTGGGTGAGACATAACCTTTAAAATTTGCTATTGGGCCTGGCACAGTGGCCTAGTGGCTAAAGTCCTCGCCTTGAACGCCCCAGGATCCCATATGGGCGCTGGTTCTAATCCTGGCAACTTTACTTCCCTTCCAGCTCCCTGCTTGTGGCCTGGGAACGCAGTTGAGGATGGCCCAAAGCCTTGGGACCCTGTACCTGTGTGGGAGGCCCAGAGGAGGCTTGGGGAGTTACTTGGGGAGTGAATCATCGGATGGAAGATCTTCTTCTCTGTCTTTCCTCCTCTTTCTATATCTGTCTTTCCAACAAAAATTAATAAATTTTGAAAAATATATATTATTGGTATTTGTGCAAGAATATTTTGTCCTTGGAAGTGTGACAGATTCTGTTTTGCTTGTGGGGTAATGGGGAGAGGGGAATTAAAACCTCTCAGGACACCCTGAACCAAAATCAAAAGGCCGTTGTAGACTACTCAGTAAAACAGAAAGCTGTCTTGTTCACCTTGGGGCATCTTCTGTGTCTTCCCTCACTGTCCTAAGATCTAATGAGAAACCACCTTTGGTCAACAGGTGTAGAACTATGCTCTTCACTCTGAGAAAGCAACAGTTTCTCATCTTACTACCCTGTTCAGTAGGGATGGCTTGTGACGCGAAGCTCATGCTATTTACCAGCAATCAGATGACACTGAACTCACACTGCAGCATTCTAAAAATCCTTCCAACCTCAGGAACCCAAAAAGCAGTTGGACATAAAACTGGCAGTTAAAGACGTGGGTTTTTGGTTCCACCACTGGGTGAGCCATCCTGAAACAGTACATGTGGGGAAGTAGATTTGAAAAAGAAAAAGTGCCTGTGGTTTCACAAGGGCAAATGATGGAGAGAATATATATCCTTAGGCACCGAGAAAGGGGACACCATTTATAATTGTGAGCTGTGTACCCCAAGTCTCTGATGTACATATCTCAGGGGTCCTAGTGACAGAAGACACAAGTGTGGACAAAAGGCTTCCAAGCACACAGCTTTGTTCTTGGCAGCAAACAATGGTATGCTCTGAAGAAATTAATAATAAAAAATGAAATTACTTCAACTATTAAGAGAACACATTTCACTCAGGAAATTTGAAGCATTTTTTAACTTTAATTCAATTTTGGTGACATACTGGGGAGATTAAGAATTGTATTCACTCAGTTAAAAAGATATACCTGCCATTGGCAGATAATGTGATCTGGCCAAGGTCACGCATCAAAGGCAACACTGAAACTCAGATGCATTACTACAGCAAAGTAGTTCAGCTGAGTGCAAACTTCAGGACGATGGCTTCTTCACAAGCTGACCTAGATTTACTTTTCACCTAAATTCTTCACATTTTAACCCCTCAGCATTGCTCTAAAATAACCGAATCAGATAATTATAAGACCACAGGGATCTGACGAATAGCCTTTAGTTTATGATGTTGGTATTTACATCGCACCTTAGACTAATGCAATGCTTACAAGCCTGCTATCCTACAGGATCCAAGACTTCCACTTCAAGAAGGTAAGAAAAATTCAACTGACTTACACTCTGTGCTAACTGCTCTCTTGCATTTTTTTCAACCTGGTTTGATCCTTTCAATTTTGTCTTCATCCAACATTTGTTCTTTCAGTTTATAAATACCTGACTCCTCAGTGTGTGCCACAAACTCAGTGAGGCGACACAGCCAGGAACAGTACCGACTCACAGTCTTGCTTGCACAGAGCTTACAAACAGCTTGAGTGATGACTGCTATGAAAGAAACATGCGGTGATATGACATGTTACAAAGAAATCTCAGGTAGGAGTCAGGGAAGCCTACTTTAAGGGACTCATTCCTGAAGGATTATGTACAAGCCAGGGGAGGGTGGGGTCTAAGATGGTGCAGGCTTCCTTAGCAGAAGAGTGTGGCACTTCCAACACACAGAACTACGGCAAACCAGAACACACAAAGGGCAAGAGAATGCTAGGAGACAAGACTAACAGCAAAGCAGCCAGCACACACCTGAGAGCCCACAGTGCTGCAGGCGCTGCTCTGGGCAATGACCCACGAAGAGACAGGATTCCTTGTCTGAACAGCTTACATTAAAGGTGTGCAGACCAAAGCACTGCTGGCATGCGCAAAACCTGGGACTGAGAGTGGACCAGCCACGGCTAGGTCACAGCAACCCCCAGCAGATGGAGACGGGGTTGGTAGGGGTTCTTTGGTGCTGCCCCAATTAAGCCGCAGCACCCCTGACTATACATGAAAGCTGGTGCTGGGGTTGGGCTGAGCCAGGCTAGGCAGCAGCAACCTCTAGAGAGTGTCAAGGAATGTCAGGTACTGGGGCTGTGGGTGGGCTAAGCCAGTCTGAGTCGCTGCATGTGCTGGCACCTGTGAGAACCAGCGTTGGGGGCAGGCCTGTTACGGGATCCTGGGGGATGCCCTGAGGGGCTAGGTTGCAGCACCGGCCTATGAGTATGAGAGCTGGGGTTGGGGGTGGACCGGGCCAGGCTAGGCTGCAGCACCTGCCTGCATGCTCAAGCACCAAAGCAGGGGACAGGCCAGGTAGGGTTTCCTCGGTGTCGCCCTGATTAGGCCACAGCTCCTGCCACTATGCAAAAAGAGCTGTGCCAGGGGCAGGCTGGGCTGGGCTGGGCTATAGCACCCCCAGCTGCACCCACAGGTACATGTGTGGATTGGCGCAGGGGCAGCGTGACCCTGACCCTACACCAGCCTGTGCACACAACAAGCTGTGAAGACCTCCAAGGGGAGGTTTCTTGGTGGCTCCCCAATCAAACCCTTAAAGACCTGGCCTCAAGGTAAAACCAGAAAGGCATGTGGTCTGACTCTGGAGCATAAGTCTCAGGACTGGGCCACCTCAGTGGTTGATTTTTATGCAAGAATGGAGAGCATGGGCCTGGCACGGTGGCCTAGCTGCTAAAGTCTTCACCTTGAACTTGCCTGGATCCCATATGGACGCTGGTTCTAATCAAGGCAGCTCCACTTCCCATCCAGCTCCCTGCCTGAGGCCTGGGAAAGCAGTCAAGGACGGCCCAAAACCTTGGGACCCTGCACCTACATGGGAGACCTAGAGGGAGTTCCTGGCTCCTGGCTTTGGATCAACACAGCACCAGCAGTTGCGGTCACTTGGGAGTGAATCATCGGACAGAAGATCTTCCTCTCTATCTCTCCTTCTCTCTGTATATCTGACTTTGCAATAAAAAATAAATCTTTAAAAAAAGAAGAAAAATGGAAAGCACGCCCAGAGGATCATGAAAGACAAGACAGCCGGCTCATCTAAACCAACAGAAAACTTAGAGTACCTCATCAAGGAAGGAAAGGACAGGTTGAACAACACTCCAGGCCAAGCTCTATTGTAACAAGTGCCCAGGTCTGTGGGCACACTAATTAGATACAGACAGCCTATAGGAGTTAGAAAGAATTTCTCACCTCTGGGTTATTGAAATGCACAACCTGGAAACACTCTTCTGACCCGGGCCTCAGAGTCAACATCAAACCACACTCTGTCTTCAGTCCCCAGGCAGTGGACAGCAGTGGACAGCAGTGGACGGCAGTGGACAGCAGCGGACAGCAGTGGACAGCAGTGGACGGCAGTGGACAGCAGTGGGCGGCAGTGGGCAGCAGTGGACAGCAAGGAGTAGCCCCTTTGTTGCCCCTTCTCTCCCACCCCATGGACATAGGAAGGAAAATAGCAACATTATCTCACCTACTTTCCCCCAAGCCCCAGACCTCTCCAGAGGCCCACAAGGGCCTGTAACTCCCTCACATTTGTAATAAATATTAAAATAAAAATGAATTTAAAAAAATGAGGTCCAACTGCCAGGTATTATGAACTTGGAACTCCCCCCTCAAAAAAAAAGTGTGTAGGGGTGGCATAGTGGGCTAATCCTCAACCTGTGGCATCACCACCCCATATGAATGCAGGCTTGAGTTCCACCCACTCCACATCCAATCCAAACACATGGTGATGGCCTGGGAAAGCAGTGGATGATGGCCCAACGCCCTGGATCTCTGCACCTGGAGGAACTTTCTGCTCCTGGGTTCAGACCAGCCCTGCTCTCACTGTTGCAGCTATTTGAGGAATGAACCAATAGATGGAAGTTCTCTCTATGTCCCTCACTATCTGCAACTCAGACTTTTTTTAAAAAAAGATTTATTTTTATTGCAAAGGCAGATATACAGAGAGGAGGAGAGACAGAGAGGAGATCTTCCATCTGATGATTCACTCCCCAAGTGACTACAATGGCCAGTCCAAAGCCAGGAGCAAGGAACTTCCTCCAGGTCTCCCACATGGGTGCAGGGTCCCAAAGCTTTGGGCCGTCCTCGACTGCTTTCCCAGGCCACAGGCAGGGAGCTGGATGGGAAGCGGGGCTGCCTGCATTATAACTGGAGACCATATGGGATCCAGGCGTGCAAGGCGAGGACTTCAACCACTACGTTATTGTGCCAGGCCCACATCTCAGACTTTTAAATAACAGAAAGAAAGGAAGGGACCTGGAGGAGGCTCCTGGCTTCGGACTGTCTCAGCACCAGCCATTGCAGCTGCTTGGTAAGTGAATCATCGGACAGATCTTCCTCTCTGTCTCTCCTCTCTATATCCACCTTTTCAATAAAAAATACATAAATATTAAAAAAAAAAAGATAGGAAGGAAGAGAAAGAGAAAAAAAGAGAAAGGGCCCAGTGCGGTAGCCTAGCGGCCAAACTCCTCACCATCAGGATCCATGAGGATCCCATACGGGTGCTGATTTGTATCCTGGCAGCCCCGCTTCCCATTCAGCTCCCTGCTTGTGGCCTGGGAACGCAGTCAAAGACGGCCCAAGGCTTTGGGACCCTGCACCTGTGTGGGACATCCGGAAGAGTCTCCGGACTACGGGCTTCGAATGGCATAGGACCGGCTGTTGCAGTCTCTTGGGGAGTGAATCAGTGGACGTAAGGTCTTCCTCTTTGTCTCTCCTCCTTTGTGTATATCTAACTTTCCAAAAAAAAAAAAAAGGAAAGAGAGAAAGAAAAAAAAAAAGAAAGAAAGAGAAGTGGGGATGGAGGGAAGGAGGGAGGAGAGCAACAAAAGGACACCCACACTGTGTACTGGAGAGTGTTGATATGGAGTCTTGCCTCTGCCTTCCACTCTGATTTCCTGCTAACCCACCTGGGCGGCCACAGAGGGTGCACAGGTCAAGAGCGGCGGCCCTGCCCCCAGCGCGGGGGTCTGGTAGGGGTTTCTGGCCTGGCCCAGGTCTGGCTGTCATGGGCATTTGCAGTCGAACAACCAATGGAAGATCACTCTGTTGCTCTTTCTCTGTCTGAATTTCAAACAGAAACCAAAAAATTCTTGTAAAAGACATAGAGCTGGAGCTCTCATTCACTGGCCACTCCCTCAGTGCTCACAACCACCCTGGGCTGCAGTTGGAGGACAGGAACTCGACGGAAGTCAGCCTCCTCAGCCATCCCCCACTGCCTTTTGGGGTCTGTGTTAGCAGGAAGCTGAAGCAGAGTCCAGATCTCAGAATTAAACCCAGACATTCTGAGATGTGGGCATCTTCACTAGCTCAACCCCAGCCTGTTAAGTATAATTTACGAAACCATAAGTAATGTGGAGAAAACAGGGTGTTACAGTGGAAAGCAACCGGGGGGCTGCTTTGGCTAGTGAAGACCTTTCAGATGAGAACAGAACTGAGTCGAAGCCCTAGTGGAAACAACTACATAGAGATCAAGGCTTTGAAAAAGCCAGGCAGAAAAACCCCAGCAAGGACAGACGGCACGTGACAGGCAGTTTCATGGCAGAAAAGGTCAATGTGACTAGCACAGAGACGCAGTCAGTGTGAGCAGGGGCCAGATCGTGGAAGACTTGCAGGTCATTGTGAAAAGTCCAGATTTTATCATCAGGATTTTATAAAAAGGAGAGGAATGATTTATGCTTTAAAAATACTAAATATATAGCTGCAGAGAGGAAGATGAACTGCAGGGGCCTGGAACAGAAGCAGGAAGCTCAGGCAGGAAGCTGCCCACAGCAATCGAGGAGAAAGATGCTGCTCCTTTGAACTGGTCATTATTAGGGGCAGGCGGCAGCACTGTGGCTCAACAAGCTAACCATCTTAATGTGCCTGGACCCCTTGCGGGCACTGATTTTTGTTCTGGCTGCTCCACTTCCCATCCAACTCCCTGCTTGTGACCTGGGAAAGCAGTCGAGGACGGCCCAGTGCTTTGGGACCCTCCATCTACATGGGACACCCAAAAGAAGCTCCTGGTTTTAGACCAGCTCAGCCCCAGCTGCTGTGGCCATTTGAGGAGTAAACCAGTGGATAGAACATCTTTATATCTCTCTTTCTCTTTGTAAATCTGATCCACCTTTCCAATTAAAAAACAAAAAAACCTTTAAAAAAATAGTGAATGGGGCCCGGCACAGTGGCGCAGTGGTTAAGGTCCTCGCCTTGCACGCCCAGGATCCCATATGGGCGCCGGTTCTATCCCGGCGGCCCGCTTCCCATCCAGCTCCCTGCCTGTGGCCCGGGAAAGCAGTTGAGGACAGCCCAAGGCTTTGGGAACCTGTGCCCGTGTGGGAGACCCGGAAGAGTCCTGGCTTCGGCCCGGAAGAGTCTCCTGGCTTCGGACCGGCATAGCATCAGCCGTTGCGCTCACTTGGGGAGTGAATCATCGGATGGAAGATCTTCCTCTCTGTCTCTCCTCTCTGTATATCCACCTTCCCAATAAAAAAAATAATAAAAAAATAAATCTTTTAAAAAAAATAGTGAATGGAGAGGGTCTGATGTTTAGACTAACTTATGGGTTACATATGTGAATCAAGGTGTTTGGCCTTCACAACTAGGTGGATAAAAGTCGATACCCTTGTGCCTAGCGGCTAAAGTCCTCACCTTGAACACGCTAAGATCCCATATGGGTGCCGGTTCTAATCAAGGCAGCTCCACTTCCCATCCAGCTCCCTGCTTGTATCCTGGGAAAGCAGTCGAGGACTGCCCAAAGCCTTGGGACCCTGCTCCCGTGTGGGAGACCTGGAGGAAGTTCCTGGCTCCTGGCTTTCGATCAGCACAGCACCAGCAGTTGCGGTCACTTGGGGAGTGAATCATAAGATGGAAGACCTTCTTCTCTGTCTCTCCTCCTCTCTGTATATCTGACTTTGCAATAAAAATAAATCTTTTTTTTAAGTAGATACCCTTTGCCTCTGCAGGAAGGACCCCAGAAAGCCATCTGGTGGTAACAGTGTGGGGGTGGGGACAAACAGCTTTTTGGATTAAATCTGAAAGACCTATTAAGACATTCAAGCATACATGCCAAGGAAGCAGCCTCCTAGTGTGCAAAGGATGGAAAGCAGGACAAAAATACCAATTTGAGTCATCAGTGATTAGATGGTATTTGAAACTACTGGAACAGATGAGATCATCTCAGAAGCCAGGTGTGGCTTACAGAGTCTCTGTCTTAAGAGAAACACTAAAATATGTTTAAAGAAAAAGCCATGGACTTGCAGCTGGCCTTCTGACCTAGTGGGTAAAGCCGCCATCTGCAATGCCAACATCCTGGATGGTCTATTTCCTGTCCCTGCTATTATATTTCAAATCCAACCCCCTGCTAATGGCTTGGCAAAGTGGTAGATGGCACAAGTGCTTGGTCTCCAAAACCCACATGGGAGACCCAGAAGCTCCCAGCTTTGCCCTGTGTCAGCCCCACCTTTAGGGACCGTGGGGGAGTGAACCAGTAGATGGAAGCCCCTCTCTCTATGTCTTTCAAATAAATCTTTTTTTTTTTTAAGTTTTTTTTTTTAATCAAAGTCAGATATACAAAGAGGAGGAGAGATAGGAAGATCTTCCGTCCGATGATTCACTCCCCAAGTGACCGCAACTGCTGGTGCTGTGCTGATTGAAAGCCAGGAGCCAGGAACTTCCTCCAGGTCTCCCACACGGGAGCAGGGTCCCAAGGTTTTGGGCCGTCCTTAACTGCTTTCCCAGGTCACAAGCAGGGAGCTGGATGGGAAGTGGAGCTGCCTTGATTAGAACCAGCTCCCATATGGGATCTTGGCTGCTAGTCACTGCGCTGGACACAAATAATTCCTTACAAAGAAAAAAAAAATGTCATGGACATGCTGGCAGGCACAGGAGCCAGAGCTGTGGGACCAGTCCAGTCGGGGTTACTGGGGGTCACTCTGACTGCGCTGCAGGTCCCCCTGTGGCACGTGAGGGCCAAGCCTGTGTTGGGCAGAGCTGGGCTAGGCTTTGGTGCCCATTGGTTTGCTAAGGATGGAGGGCAGAACAAATTGATCAACTACAGTGAAACTTAACAGCAAATTTTTGGGTCAGTTGAGACTCAGAGGAGGACTATGGCAGTCAATCAACCTTGGAGAGATTTCCTCATACTTGGTGATATCGCAGCATCTCAGAGCTGTCAGAAACACACAAACCCTCAGAAAATGCTCCACAACAGGGAACGTGGGATGACATTGGGTGGCAGTTCCCCAATTCCCCGGGGAATGCAGTGGCTGGGAGGCTGGGTGTGATTTTTCCTCTTGTACCCCCCTCTCCCCCATAAACAGGAAGAAGAGGCAGAAAATATGTAAACAAAGGTCTCCCCAATATCTCCTGTTCCTCAACCCTTTCCACCCTGATCAGCTATGTAAACATCATCACTAACAAAAATTTTTTTAATGCTATGGGCAGATGACTGAGTATTAAAAAAAAAATTACTCTAAATCTTAAAAATTCCTCTAGTCACAGTATTGGAAATATTCTGAAAAAGAAGCAGATGACAGCGGGTCAGCCAGGAGACTCCTGGGCCTCCAGGAAGAAGCTAAGGGTGGTGGTCTTGCCTACAGCCATCAGCCAGACACGCAAGCAAGCGGGCCCTTCCGGAGCCGCCCAGGAGGAGGCCGCCTCATGATTCGGTGATCCGTGAGAGGGAAAGGGGACAAGCCAGAATGACTCCCAGCGGTTCCAGCCACTAACTGAAGCGATGAAGCACTGCCTCCCGAAAGAAGGAACCTTCCCAAAGGGCAAGGGGCTGAGGCCACTCCCCGGCAGGAGCCAACTTGGAGAAGATTCTAGAAAGACATGGCCACATGGCCATTTCCTGCCCACCTCTCTGCTGACGCCCTCCTAGGAGGCCCTACGGTGACAGAGCCCAAGTCCAGGGCGGCCTGTGTTCAGAAGGAGGCCTCAGGGGGCGAGGGGACGCTGCTGATACCAAGAGGTGGGGTGGGAACGGAAACTTCCCTCAGCTTCCCTCAAAGAAACGCTGAGTCAGCCTCAAGCCGTTACCTCAGGCCGAGCGCCCTGGACCCGCTGGGTTCTGCCACACGGCCTGATCGGGGGCGTTTAGGCCCTGAAGAAGGTGGCCGCCTTAGGACTGGCCCTGTCGGAGGACCGACCTCGAACGTGGCCGGACGCGAACAACCGCTCCCCCGGCTCGCTCTCCAGCGCGAGTGCCCGCGGGGCCGGCCTTCTGCGCACGCGCAGTCACTCCCGCCCGCGCCTCGCCGGCGCGCGCTAGGCCCGGCCGAGGTTTGCGCGTGCGCGCTGCTTTTTTTCTCTACTCCCTCCGCTCCCGACCCCGCCACAACCGCACGCATCCTGCACGAGGATGCGCGAGGCGAGAGGCAAACCTGCGGATTGAAGATCTTTCTCCACTTCTTTGCATAAATCTGATCTGCCATTTCAATAAATAAAATATTCATTTATTTTAAAGATGGATTCATTTTTTCATTGGAAAGTCAAATATACAGAGTAGAGACAGAGAAGAAGATCTCTCCAAGTGTCAGCAACAGCCAGAGCTGAAGCGATCCAAAGCCAGGAACCAGGAGCTTCTTCCAGGTCTCCCACACAGGTGCAGGGTCCAAAGCTTTGGGCCGTCCTCGACCGCTTTCCCAGGCCACAGGCAGGGAGCTGGATGGGAAGCGGGGCTGCCGTGATATGAACTGGAGCCCATCTGGGATCCCGCGCATGCAAGGCTAGGACTTTGGCCACCAGGCTACTGTGCTGGACACAGTAAATAAAATAGACGATAAAAAAGAGACGTTTGGGGCATATGGAGCCAGTGAGATAGAGGGATGCTGTTTAATCAATCTACACCTATTTATTGACTTTTAAAGACCCCTGGAAAATGCTCTAGAGATCCTGGGGTGAAGGAGACAAGCCAGCTGCCTATGTGGGGATATCAGCGAGTAGTTGGTTTCTGGGCACCGGTGGGAGTGTGAGCCAGACTCGGGACGTGATGCGGCCTCTATGCCCATCTGCAGGAAAGGCAGGTGGCCTGGCTGCCCTGCCTGAACGGGAGAGCAGATCCTGGCTGCCACGCAGGCGGAGAAGAAGGGTGCCTCTTTTGGCCCTGGGGAGCCTACGTTGTCCTGTGGGGTAGTTGGTCTATACGAAGGAGTTAACATTTGAATTCCTTCCAGTTGTTGGCGATTTTGAGCCTATTATGAATATTCAGTCACAAGTTGTTCTAGAATAAGAAGCGGAGTGTAGCTGCCAGTTGAGCTGGCGAGAGTGTGTTCGCTGGAGAGCCTGTGCCATGTGCTCGCCTGCCAATGGAGATCGCAGCCTAGCCAGCATGAGGGAGGCCCACTGATAATTTTGTGGCCATGCTGGCATGTGATGGCACCCAGTGTCCATTTACTTTGCGTTTCCCTGGTGATTAGGGATGCTGAGTGCTTCTCCATGGACCCTCAGGTTTCTGAGGAGTCTGAAATTTTCCCTGACTCAGAAATAACTTACAATAGCAATGACAAGCACTTAGATTCAGACTTAGCTTGGCATTCTGGAAAGTTTTTATTTTTTAAGATATGCTTAAAGATGTGTTTTTATTTGGAAGGCAGAGTCACAGAGGAGAGAGAAAAGGGAAAACTTCTAGCCAGGGCTTTATCCCTCCCAAATAGCCACATGGCTACAACTGAGCTGATCTGAAACCAGGAGCCTCTTCATGTCTCCCATGTGTGTTCAGAAGCCCAAGAGCTTAGGCCATCCTTCACCACCTTTTCCAGGTTATATGCAGGGAGCTAGATGGGAAGTGGAGGAGCTGAGACACAAACCAGTGACCTTATGGGATGCTGGCACCACAGGTGGAGGCTTAGTCTACTATACCACCATACTGGCCCCCATTCTGGATCAGCAATGCTAAGCCAATGACAGTTGCATTCCAACCACTCATCCCAGATCTGTCAAGCCAGCACACACCTGGCAAGGGGCTGTGGCTGTGATGTGCTAGCGCCATGCCTCTTGAGTAAAGGAAAGCACTTGGTGCCTCAGCCTTCACTGTTTCAACATCTCCCAGTGCTTCCTGTTGGTGTCCTCCCATCTGGTTCATCAACCCTGAGTAGCATTTATTGTTACTCAGTAACATCTCCCTGCACTTCAGGCTCAGGGGTTTTAGAGAGAAAAAGAGATACAAAGAAAAAGATCTTCTCTTTGTTGGTTCACTCCCCACATTGCTGCAATGCCCAAGCTGAGCTGATCCAATCTGAAGAGGAGCGCTTCCAGGTCTCCCACACGGGTGCAGGGTCCCAAAGCTTTGGGCCTTCCTCTACTGCTTTCCCAGGCCACAAGCAGGGAGCTGGATGCCAAGTGGAGCAGCCGGGACACAAATGGGTGCCCGTATCGGTGATGATTTAGCCATTGAGCTATTGTACCAAGCCCAAATAATGTATCAATTAAAAAAAAAAGTTAGACTTTGATTTTAGAAAAATGTTCCTGGCATCCCTTTCTGATGCCTGTATTTTTTATCTGTTGATTCCTACTTGTCCTTCAGGGCCCATTAGCTCAAGGCCACCTCCTCAGGAAATGCCTCCCTTGAACCCCTAACCAGAAAGAGGGGCCATCTGTCCCACCCCCCATAGCCTTCTTGCCTTCGTCTCTACTCATTTGATCTGTCTGTCTGGAGTGGGAGGACATTAAGTGACCCTGCTTTGTCCTCCTTGTTGGGCTTGATGTGGGCAGTACGTGGAAGGTGCTAATCAATGTTTATGAATGAATGAATGAATGAATGAATGAATGAATGAATGAATGAATGAGTTCTGTGGCAGCCCCGCTCTGGAGCCCTGTAGGTCATAGTCGGCGTTCTCTGTGTGGAATGTGCATCAGAGTATCTGGAGGGCAGGACCCAGCACTCACATTTCTGGATCAGAAGGTATGGGTGAGCGAGGGTGCTGAGCTAAGTTCCAGGAGCTGCTGCAGCTGCAGCCTGTGGGGACCATAGCGTCAGTAACCTGCAGGTGACATCCTGTAGGTGATATGCTGCCAACACGTGGCTGCAAGTACGATTCTGTGCTGTGGTTTGTCACAGCCGTCTGAGTACCTAACCCTTCAGGTGGCCTTTATGGTGTGTACCCTGTTGGAGGTGGGGGCTGCTTCCTCTTTTAGTTCCAGGAAGGTCCTGGGCCCCCAGAAGGACCTCTCTGAGACTCCTGATCACATAGTCTGGTTCCTGGCATCCCTCCCACTGAGCGAGCCATTCAGCCTGGGAACCCCAGAAGAGGAAGAGTGGAGTGCTGATGGTGGGCTTCCTTTCCATCTAGAACTCCTGGAGCTGTGCACTGCCATCCCCTCATCTCTGGCTCAGGGACCCTTTAAGAGCCACTGCCCCCAGGCCTGAGCTGCTCCCCAAGCACTGAGGCTGAGGAAGGAGCTTCCTCATCCATAGCTCCACTTCCTGCAGCAGCTGGAGCTCCCCTCCTCCCTGCCGCTGCACCCCACCCCACCCCACCCCACCTGCCTCCTTCTGGGCTTCCCAAGCCAGTTATCAGCCAGGCAACAGCCCTTGGCTCCAAAAAACTGGCATACCAGAGTAAGATCTGGCAGAGCCGCAAGCAGCAGAGCCCAGCTCAGGGAGGCAGCCCTGGGGGTGGGGGCGAGGAGTATCCTAAGGGCACAGGCTGTCACTTGCTTGGCCAGATTGTTACCCCATTCCTGTACTTGAGTACCTGAGTCATGGGGAGGCTGTGGTTCAATAGGAGCTTTGTAGCACATAGGAGGGTAATGGGATGAGAGAGGGCTGCTGAAAAAGCTCCCCAACTCAGACCGTGGAGGCCTTTGTGCATTGTCAGGGGCAGGAGCTGGTGGCTGCACAGGAGGGCAGCAGGTGTGCCCAGGAAGGTGGGGAGCCCCTGTCGCACCTAGAAGGCAGGTGCAGCAGTCTGGGCCTGATGAGAGACATTCTGTCATAGACTGTTGTTATCCTGACTGTGTCTCTGCCTGTCCCCTCTCCCCAGATAACGCACAGAGCCCAAGACAGACAAGGATGAAAGCCTGCAAGATTCCGGGGGAGGTTGTTAGATCTCCCAGAGCCACACCTCGCCTATCCAGGGAGATTTCAACATTTACTGGCTCGGAAGAACCAAGAGCTGTGGACTTGGTAAAACGGCGTGAAATGCCACCTGAGCACACACACACACAGATGGTCACCGTCTCCAGGGAAGAGGCTCCAGGATGCAGAGCGGGGACACCCTGCAGGCACTGGACTGCCTGCCCGCCTGCTGGCTTGCCCCAGAGGTCCTCATTCATCTCCAGCCCTCCCCGGAGCGCACGCGCTGATCTGTCCATGGTTCTGACTGTTCAGACTTCTTCTGGGGACCAGGCACGCTTTCCTTCTAGAACAGCGCTGTGTTCTGATTTCTTCTTTCCATGTTTCTACCGGCACGAACCACAGATGCAGGCATCAGTGAGTTTTCCTAGAGGGAACACATTCGTGTTATCACCTTTAAAGCTCTCATGTCCATATTGAATCCCGGCCTGTAAAAGGCAAGGACTTTAGCCACTAGACTACTGCGCCGGACTCTAAGATGTACTTTTTTTTTTTAAAGACAATTATTTCCATGTGAACGGCAGATTTTTACAGAGAGAAGGAAAGACAGCGAGAGAGATCTTCCATCGGCTCACTGGTACACTCCCCAAATGGCCGCAATGGCCAGAGCTGAGCCAATCAGGAGCCAGGAACCTCTTTCAGGTCTCCCACGTGGGTGTAGGCTGTCCTCTGCTGCTTTCCCTGGCCACACGTAGGGATCTGGATGGGAAGTAGAGCAGCCAAGATTCAAGCCAGCACCCTAGGCATCACTGTTGACAACTTAACTCACTATGCCACAGGTCAATTCCAGGAAGAACCTTCTTTTTGAACTGACTTCTAAGCAATGACCTAACATTATGTTTGTGAGAGTAAATGCTACAAGTCACTGTGAAGCATTCATTTCTGTTACTGTGTAACATTGTGCAAAACAAGTCCACCTTCTATTCATGGTACAGCTGATGGGTCTTTGGGCTGTTTCCAGTTTTCTAACATTAGCAGTTCTACTGACACAAACATTCTTGTTGATCTCTTGCAGTGGACATATCCTCTTCAATTATACATATCCAGGATTATATACTTACATGAACATATATACTCACATATACACCTACACGGTGTGTTGGCGGATACCTTGTAAATCCACGTTTTCCAGGTGAGAAAAGTCAGTCTAGAAAAATAATTGTGGGAGGGGACAGGGTTGTGGCACAGTGCATTAAGCTGCTGGGTGTGGTGGCGCCTGCATCTCAAAGGGGTGCCTGTTCACGTCTTAGTTTTTTTTTAAGATTTATTAATTTTTATTGCAAAGTCATAAATACAGAGAGGAGCAGAGAAAGAGAGGAAGATCTTCTGTCCGTTGATTCACTCCCCAAGTGACTGCAATGGCCAGTGTTGTGCTGATCCAAACTCAGGAGCCGGAAACTTCCTCCAGGTCTCCCATGCAGGTGCAGGGTCCCAAGATTTTGGGTCGTCCTCAATTGCTTTCCCAGGCCACAAGCAGGGAGCTGGATGGGAAGCGGAGCTGCCTGGATTAGAACCAGTATCCATATGGGATCCTGGTACATTCAAGGTGAGGACTTTAGCCACTAGGCCACCGCACCAGGCCCATGTCCTAGTTTTTAATCCAGCTCCCTGATAAATTGCCTGGGGGAGCAGCTGAGTGCTTGGGATTGCGCCTCCATGCAGGAAACCTGGAAGAGGCTCCTGGCTTCAGCTTACCTCAGCCCTGGACATTGTGGCTATTTGATGAATGAACCAGCAGATGGAAACTTTTTCTTTTTCCTCTTTACTTCTCACTTCCCCTTACTCTTCCAATCAAGTAATCAAATAAATTCATCTTTAAAAACCTTTAAAATAATGGAGGAAATTGGACCAGAAAATAGTGGAGTTGCGACCTAAACCCAATCCTGTCTGGACCTGGTGCCCGGAAGGCTCCAACCTCTGTGTGTCACCACCTCGCTGAGCCTGGGCTCTGTGAATGTACCTGATATGCCAGACCAGTGGCTCTCACTGATATCACACGAGAAGGAAGACACTGATGGCAGGGAAAGGCACAGCCGTGGCCTGGTGCACGTCCTGAGGGGACAGAGATAACCGGAGGAAGAGGAACGACAGGGCAGATTCTGCGCATGTGCATGCAGAGCCCAGAGAGAAGGTGTATCCGGCTGAGTGCTGCGGGACACGTAAGGAGAGACTCCAGCCTGCAATAGCCCGCACAGGCCAGCTCCCCACTGCCCCCCAACACACGGCTTACATTCTAGTCTTGCCTGGCCTTTGGCACCACCAACCACCAGTGTCACCCTGCATCCCACCTGTTCCTGCACACCCAGGGTGCGATGCCTCTCTTCCATTCTACAGCCACTCCGGGCTGCCTCCTTGGGTCTGTTCACCCCTGCTGAGCAATTTGATCTTTTCAAAACGTCAGGCTCCTTGGATTACAAGGAGTGAACCCTCACAGTGGTACGCGCATGTGATCTGGTCCATGCGTGGGCCCCCCGGCTTCATCTCCTCCCACTCTCTGTAAGCTCACCCCTCACCTTGGCCACCCTATTGTAAATTGCAAAATCCCCAGGGCTGGTGTGATAAATAGTCAATCCTCCACCTCGCAAGTGCCAGCATCCTATGTGGGCATCAGTTCATGCCCTGGCTCCATTTCCATCCAACTTCCTGCTAACAGCCTGGGAAAGCAGTAGAGAACGGCCCAAGTCCTTGGGACCGTGCACCAGTGTTACAGAAGCTCTTGGCTCCTGGCTTCGGATCAGCTTAGTTGTGCAGTGAGCCAACGGATGGAAGATCTTTCTATCTCTCCCTCTTCCTGTAAATCTGCCTTTCAATAAAAATAAATAAATCTTAAAAAGAAAAGAAACATAAATACCTATGAGGAAAGACATTGTATGTTCCTCTCTGGCTTAGTCCAGTGCCTGGACTTGTGTTTGTCTCAGAGTAAGTACTGAATATTTCAACTGAATGAGACCATCAATTTCCTCTGCTACTTAAAGCTCTTAGAAGACTTTTCATTCCCAGGAGTTATTTGCATCTTTCTAACATCCTCCTCAACTTTCCCAGGCTCTATGCAGACTCCATCTTGTCCTTCTACCTCTAGGTCTGTGCCCCAGCCTCCCTTCTGTTCCTCATGCACTCTTAGGCTGTTCCAACCCCAGGCCTTTTGTGCATGCTGCAATGGCTGTTGGGACCACTCCCACCCAACGCACTGCCCTGTGGATCACCCTGCATGGCAAGCTAATGCATCTCTAGCTCCCAGTTCCCAAGGATCTGAGCTGTGCAGTCTCATCGAGCTGGTCTGGGAGGCAGGGCTGCTGAGGTTCAGGAGAACCACGTGAGTTGGCCTGGAAGCAGATCACCACTTACCCCACCAAGCCTTGGGGTGACTGCTGTCAGCCCCAGCTACCGGCTTTGCTTTTGCCCCGTGTGAGATGCTGAGCCAGAGGCGCTGGCTGAACCCCAGCCGGACGCTGACCCACGAAATCTGCAGGACGGCAAGCGTTTTGTTGCGTAAGGCACCAAGTTTCAGCGTGATTCATTATGTGGGAGCAGGTTCCTTGCTGACCCAGAGACAGACTCCCGGCTCGATTCAGCCACACGAGCAAGTGAAGCAGTAGCTGCATGCACACATTTGGGAACGCACACACATTAGCACTTCCCCGTCAACAGTCTACAACATCTCCTCCCACGCCTTCTATCCTGTTTATGTTTTTACACAAACATAATGTCATCCCATCGTGACAGCTGCAGCTTCAATTTTCTTCTAATATGTTACAAGCATCTTCTCACCTCATTAAATAGTCTTCAAAGCATTCTTTTTTTTAAAGATATATTTATTTTTGTGAAGAAAGATCTTCCGTCTGTTGGTTCACTCCTCCAGATGGCTGCAACAGCCAGGGCTGGGCCAGGCTGAAGGCAGGAGCTTCTTCCAGGTCTCCTCTGTGGGAGGCAGGGGCCCACGTACCTTCTGCTGCTATTCCCAGAGCATTAGCAGGGAGCTGGATCCAAAGTAGAACAGCTAAGACCTGAACCAGTGCCCATATGGAACGCTGGCGCTACAGGCAGAAGCTTAGCTTGATACACTACCGTGCCATCCCAGCAATCTTTTCTCTTGGCAGTGCTATGGTAGTCCATCGTAGGACCAGACCAGTGTTGTTCGTTTTGACCTTGAAGTAGAATTTTGCCCTGCCTTCTCCCTTGAGTGGGAACTATCAGCATGGCCTGCAGGAAGGGAATGTGGAAAATCAGTGGCAGGCCAGCCTGTGTTTACTATTACTGTTTGACCAAGTTCACACCATTTCCTAGTCACAGAGCTTTGGGCTTGTTACGGATCCCGTCAATTTCCCCATCAATCCAATGGACAGGAGTTTGGATTAGCTGGTGCACAAGGAGCTTCCTGCCACAGATTCTAGATAATTTCCTCTTGTTTCAAAGACGTTCTGGTATCTCCCAGCACGAAGTGCGCTGCAACCCGAGGGACTAGGAAAAACCCTGATCTGCAGACCACGCACACAGGTGCCAAGACCTGTGCTCAGGCTCCAGGACAAAACTCTGGGGAAAAAACTGGGGCTTCTAATCTTGGGGCACCTTACAGTGCTGCTCCTGGGATCTGAGCATGAGCCCCTTCCCCCTGCCCCCAACACTGGATGAGCCTGTGGTGCCTCCGAAGATCTGGGGAGGCCATGGGCACCTAGCCTCCTCCCCACCTCTGACCACAGGTTCAGTTTCTTTTCCTTTTTTTTTTTTTAAGATTTATTTATTTTTTATTACAAAGTCAGATATACAGAGAGGAAGAGAGACAGAGAGGAAGATCTTCCATCTGATGATTCACTCCCCAAGTGAGCGCAACAGCTGGTACTGCACCGATCTGAAGCCAGGAACCAGGAACCTCTCATGGGTCTCCCACGCAGGTGCAGGGTCCCAAAGCTTTGGGCCGTCCTCGACTACTTTCCCAGGCCACAAGTAGGGAGCTGGATGGGAAGTGGAGCTGCCAGGATCAGAACCGGCGCCCATATGGGATCCCGGCACATTCAAGGTGAGGACTTCAGCCGCTAGGCCACCGTGCCGGGCCCATGTCCTAGTTTCTTGACCCCAGAAACCATACAGGGGGGCGGGGGAGGGGAGAGAGAATCTGCTTCAAGGCTGCAGCTGGTCCTCCCCACCTCAGGCCTGAATTCCACGGAGTGGCCCCTGTAAAGACCAAGCCTCTGGGACCTCAGAGCTCCGGCCCCAGGAGACAGAGCAGAGAGGAGAGGGCCCTCCTTGGCTCCCAGCATGCATCCCTCTTCCTCTTGCCGGTTTCCCAGACCTCTGCCCCTAGAACACCTGGGCCCGAGATCCCATCAGCAGAGGGAGGAGCAGGTGGCTGAGTCCCCAAAGGCCATGTGACCTGGCAACATGTCCCTTGGCTTCTTGTCTTTTACTGCAGCACACAGAACGAGCATTTTGGTTTGCAGGATGATTGGGAGGCAGTGTGAGGATCCACTACCACATAGGAACCCGATGATATTTTCTTTTGCTCTAGAAAATCCTGGCCCAGCCGTCAGTCAGAAGGGCAGCCTCTGGCGGCCATGAGGGAGATGCCGGCATGCTAAAGCGACTGTCAGCAGCGGGCTAGAAGTGGACTTGAGCTGAGGAGAGCAATGGGAAGGCCAGGAGAGGGTGGGGATTGGGATCCACGCCCAGCTCTTGCAAACAGGTGAGCCCTGGGGAGCAGAATGTAGGGGACCCCAACTTCCCCCCAGTGGAGTGCCCTAGCCCAAGGGGCTGTGCAGCGCCGGGTTGGGCTGCGGGGCTGGGCAGGAGGGCTTCGAGCTTAGAACACCCTGTCAGGCTGGAACCAGCAGGCAAGGCATCCAGGACAGGGCTGGGGGACAGTTGGGCAGTCATCACAGCCGGACCTGAGGCAAGGGACTCGGCAGGAGGGGGGGAGAGGAAGAGGCCACGAGAATCATGCAGCTGAGAGCCTGGAGAGAGTTGCTGAGTTGGGGGCAAGGACACTGGGTTCTGGAACAGGCCCGGCTGCTCCTGACAGTCACGTTCATGGGGTGCAAGGCTTGGGGGGCACTCAGCGTGGCTCCAGCAGCCAGGGGGCCCCGGAGTCAGGCAGGAGGCGCAGTCGGTGGGGCACAAGTGTGCATGCAGGTGCAGGGTCCAACTCCACCAGGCCAGCTCCGCCTGCAGGGCCTGAATCTCCTTCCGCAGGGCTTGGTTGTGTCTTTCCAGGGACTCATGCTGCTGAGGGAGAGGCAGGTGGGCAGGGAGGGGGTGTCAGCCGATATCAGGTATTCAGCCCAGATTCCACTACCAGCCCCATCCTACGGCCTCACCATGCTCATACCTACCCTGCCCTCCTCCCGTCACTGCCCCCAGCCATCACCATTCCCATCCAGAATCCCACCTGCTCTTACCCCGTCACACCTGACAGGTGCGCCACCTGCAGCACCTGTGCCCTTGGCCCTCAGGAGCCATTTCACAACTCTGACATGTACGCCTCGGTTAAAGCCCTTCAACAAGATGCTCTCCGTTCTCAGGATTCCAACTCCCTGTTCTGAGATCAGAGACTGGGGCCACTGCAGCTCAGAGCAGCTGCTCTGCTCCTGCTACCCGCTGTCTTCCCCCCCCTTCCTCTTATTTATTTATTTAGATTTATTTATTTGATTGAAAAGTAGCCAGAGCAAGAGAGGAAGAGAGCTCTTCCATTATTTCTGTAGGCAATGAGAATCCAGGGACTCAGCCCATTGTCCACCGCCTCCCAGGCACGTTAGCAGGAAACTGAACAAGAAGCAGAGGAACCAGGACTTGAATGGGCATTCCAGTATGGGAACTGGGTATCCTGAGTGGTGGCCCAGCCCACTATGCCAGAACACCTGCCCTTCTTCCTTTAAAAAAAACAAGAAACAAACAAAACCCTATTCTTTTTCTTTCTTTGAAAGGCATTGAGATACATGCACAGATCTCCCATCTGCTAGATCATTTCCCAGTGTCTACGATGGCCAGGGCTAGCCACTAATCCAGATGACCTCTGAGAGTGGCAGCGACTCGAGCACCCGAGCCATCACGTGCTGCCACCCTGGGTGTGCATGAGCAGGAGCCAGGCCTGCAGCTTGGTGTAGGATGTTGGGGTCCCAGCCTGCAACTTAACCACTGAGCCCAGCACCTGCCCCTGCTCTGCCTTCCTGTCTCCCCACCCCACCCCCATTTCCTGTCTCTTCCACCTGGGTCTTCTCCCGGCTGCTCCCTCCACTGTGCTGTCACCGACATGGCCTCCAGGGCCCAGGTACCACAGCATTCTCTCCTGGATGCCTCCAGTCGGCTTCATGTGGACGGCAGGCCTCTCTTGTGCCAGAGCTCGCCGACTGCAGTGCCATGGCAGGACGGGTGTGCAGGGCTGCCATGTAGGCAGATGGCACAGGTGTGCTATGGGTCAGCACCAGGCCTTGTCCTGCTGACCGCATCCTGAAATGCTGTGGGGACTGTCAGCCACATGCGGTTCTATGCAGCCGTTCATGGTAACAAAATTTGTGGAAACACTGAAAGAATTTTATTTACAATCTCAAGAGGCTGAATAACACAACCCATTTCCTGGGGTCTCCCCTCTTTTTGGGGGGAGATCATTTAAGTGGCCTGGATTACAAAATGCAGGAGCTAAAGACTCAAGGATCTGGCAAGCTTCAAAGGTATCAGCAATCTCGCTGTCCTGTGTGGGGACAGACGTGTCTGAAACCTAACGGGTCATGCAGACTTCTGCTCCTTCATTCATGCAGTGCCCACTTTCAGGACGCCCAGTCACCCCTCACAAACCTCTATGGTCTCACTCCACCCACTCTTGTCCCTGCTCTCCCCCTGCCCACAGACTCAACACCATCTGACACCCCCAACCTTTCATGGACCATGTATCTGGCTGGTTGGTTTCTCCACAGGAAAATGAGCCCCGAGGGGCTGGGGGCGGGGCTTTCTGTGTGCCCTGGTCGCGGCTGTACCTCTTTAAACTGTGCCTGCCACACAGAGTAGGGGGTGGAGGTGGCACCTAGGAGGCCCTTCAGAGTGAATGAATGAATGGGTGTATTGAGACACTCTCCTGAGCACCCGGGCTGGCTCCCAGGTGCACCTGTGCCCATGCTGGTTCCTCAGCCACCCAGGGGGCTCTCCTACCTGCGTTTACTTAAAGAACTGTGTCCTAAGACCTGGATTATGCCCCCTTCCCCATTAAAAGTACTATATTAGGTAACCCTAAAACTCTTGATACCTATATTGAAAGTGTAGGTAGTGGGTAGTTTAAGCCAATTGGAGCTGGGGGATGGGTGGCAAAGCAGGGGCTGTGGTCTGAGTGTGTCATCTAGATGTCATGTCCCAGAAGCTCAGCATTCCCAAAGCCACCCAGTCACGGTGTTTGGGAGGTGGATGGGTACCAGATGGGTGGGTTGGCAGAGTCTCTTGGGAGCAGCTCTGCCATAGAGCTTGCTCACTCTGGCATGCTCTCTTATCATGGGGTGCCCCCCATGCCATGCCCCAGCAGGAGGGCCCTCACCAGATGCCTGGCTGGTGCCCAGGTGGTACTCTTGCCACTGTTCAGCTTCCAGAACCCCGAGCTGGACAAACCTACGTTTCTTTAGGCAATGCCCAGCATGCCTGACACTGGGTGAGGCCCCACCTGGTGCAGTGTGTCTGCCTTGTCTGTATGCTTCTGCCGGCTGCGCTGGGCGGCTGCCCGGTTCTTCTGTTTCTTCCTCAGCAGCCTCTGCAACTCCTCGGGGTTCTGCAGGGTACAAGGTAGAGGGCTAGGGAGACACTCCTCAGCCATTAGCATGGTCCCGTTCTTCCCTGGAGCCAAGGCCTGAGGGTCTCTCCAGCTCCCTCTGTGCCCTCCCATCCCAGACACTGCAACCCTCACATGTTGCCAGCCCTGCCCACATGGTGATGCTCACTGCCAGCCAGGAAGCTGCAGAGCTAGGACTCAAACTCCATGCTGTAACCTGCTGCGTCTCTCTGGGCAGGCTGCCAGGACGACAGAGAGGTGAGCCCGCTGGGTAGGCCAAGACGCTGAATCTCCTAACTGTGACCTCCCCTGGCCCTGGGCATCTAGGCCAGCGTCTGGTGCAACTCCACATGCCTATGTCTTGTCTCACCCAGAATGGATCCCCACTTACTCAAGCAGCAGGTCTTAAGCACCTTTTAGGTGCCAGGCACCAACTAAGGTGGGAAAATAGCAATGAACAGAATGGGCAAAACTTGCTGCCCACACCCCATCCCCTTGCAACGTTCCCATGCCAGTGGGGCTAGCAGCTTGGCCACAGGAGTAGGTTCAGAGATTACAAACTGGGACCACCTCCTCCCTTTGGGGTCCCCAGAACTCAGAAGAAACAGCTCTAGGAAGTCACACCCGCAGCAGATTCATTTCAGATGCTGGGGTGGGGTAGGGCCAGCAGTGGGGGTGGATAGCAAGACCAGGTATTTGGGAGGAGGAAGGTCTCCAAAGGAAAGCAGGAGCCAGGAATTGTAGGAGAGGAGGAAGCTTCCATAAAAGCAGGGAGGCCGAGGGATCAGGTGGATTCAGAAGAAGCAGGTGTACAGAGGACAAGTTCTAAAGTTTGCAGTGAGACTAGGGGGTGGAATGGAAAGCAAGAGTCAGAGAGAGAACATGTGAGGCCGTGGGTCACACAGCACCCCTGCCATCGGCTGCAACCCTCACAGCCTGGCCAGACTCCCCCTGGCAGCCCCCCATCCCTGCTCCCCATACTCACAGTGCCCGTCAGCTGACCGTTGTCCCCACAGAGGTGCATAGCTTCAGCAGGAAGAGCAGAAGCGCATGCAAACCCTGGGAGTCCCTTGGCAGCTGTGACCTCCCAGTGTCCTGGTGGGGGGAGGGGGCAAGGAAACTGTGGTTCCTTAAATCCCTGGTGACCCACTCCGCCCCCGCCGGGTCCAGTTTCAGTTTCTCCTAAAACCACCGGCTGCCCAGAAGCCAGGACTTGGGAGCGCTCACGTGGCTGGGATTTCCTAACATGACCCTGCCTTCCGGTTGCCGCCTCTGGGGCAGGGAGGGCAGCGGGGCTGGGAGGAGGATGGTGATGAGTGGAGAAGAAGGATGAAGGCCAGGTAGGTAGAGGGGAAAGAGATGGGGAGCAGGCCACCCAGGACGGAGCCCAGGAGAGAAACCATTGCAGGGTGTGGGAATACAAGCACCTATGGGGGTGTGGAGAGGGGAATACAAGCACCTATGGGGGTGTGGCGCCACCAGGGCTGTGCAGCTTTGAGAAGCCAACTCACTGTCTCTGAGCCTTAGCTGGACAGAGTGGGGAGGGGGTGGCACGAACACCCACCCCTAGGCTGCATGTCGGAACTAAGCACCCTCTGCCGCCACACTGACCCACCCAAACCCTCCCAGACTGATCTGTCCGCAGAGGTCAGCAGTGGTCCCTACGCGGGACAGGACATGCAGCAGGGGAGGGACGCAGGGTCCAGGGGTTGGGAGGTCAGCCTGCAGCCTCTCTCTTTTCTCTGCTTGTGTTTTCCAATCTGTAACATAGGAGCATATTCCAAACTTTTATTGCACCGGCATAATAAACTTTTTCAAAACTTTATTTGAGAAAGGGAAGATCCTATTTACTGTTCACTGCCTGTCCAGCTGCCCATAGCTGGGTCTCCCACGTGGGTGACAGCGACCCATCACACAGCCTCCCATGGTCCACTGTAACAGGAGGCTGGAAGAACAACCCAGGTGCTCTAACATGCTCTAAGAGCGCATCCTAACCAGAGAGTTAACTGCTCCTAAAATATCTGTGCTTCAACCTGTCTCTTTAATTTCATTTTTTTCCATCAACTTTGAAGCCCCTGTGTTTGTTGTAAAAGTATGAAAATAGGAATGGGAATGAGAAACACAAAATGCAGAGTGGGGGCGGGGGAGAGAGGGACCAACAGGGACACGCGGGACTCCAGTGGTGTTTGACTGCTCGAGTTCAGGGAACAAAGCCATGACCTCATGATGACACATGCTTTGGAGGGCGCCTGACGTGCTTCCTAATAAAAGCTTCGGAAGACCTCATAAACGCCGAAGCCCAGACCCACCTGTTGGTTGTGTGACTCGGAGAGACGGGACATCTGCCTAGGGGATTGAGGCAAGATAGCAAGCCCTGTCCAGGATCAGCATGCGGTGTGTAGGGTCCTATGGCTCCAGAGCTGGGAGCTTAAGACTGATGGCACAGGCCCACATCAATGGCAGATGCTTCAGATAGTCTGCTGTGTGGGCTGAGGCCTGCAATAGATTGGTGATGCCTGCCAGGTCTGTCCTGGGCAGATATACAGAGCCTAGCAATCCTATGCTTTCTTGGGATGAAGCCCAGAACTCTTCTAGGACTGCCTAGCTGGGCGTACTCGCCATCCCTAAACTGTATGGAGGGCTGGTTTGCATTCTGGCATCGCAGATGGGGCTCGCGGTTAGAAGCAGCGCCATGGCAGATGTGTGGGCTGAACCTCGCCCCCCAGCATGGTGGCTGGAGTGGGACACCCTGGACAGCTGGGTTGCTCTGAAATACTTTTGTTTCCCAAAAAGGAGGAGAGCCGGGGCATCTTGCCTGAGGCGGGAACCTGAAGGGCTCATTAAGCAAGTTGGTGAGGTCCATGGGGAAGAATCAGGAGCAGCCCAGGCATGGTGTAACACTCTCCCCAAAAATCTGCCAGTGGAGGCCTGGGGCCCAGGTGTCCTCTGAGTCTTTCTGTTTCTCCTCCTCCTCCACAGCCTGTTTCCTATAGAGGGGAGCAGGTGCAGCCCCACCCAAGAGGCCGTGACTCTGCAGGTTTTTATGGCTTGATCTTCCTGTGCAGGTGGCTGGGAGGGAGGGGCCGGGCGAGGCTGGGCAGTGTTCTGCCGAAAGCTGCTGTTCTGTACCTTCCCATAGGTGGGCTGTCCTGTCGAGATCCAGGTATAAGGTCAAGGGCAGTTCCCCAGGTGGGCCCTCTTTCCCACACAGCATGGAGAGAAGGCTATGGACCTTTTCCCCTCCTTTTTCATTTTTTTTTTTTTAAAGACAAATGTATTAATTTGAAAGGCAGAGTTAGAGAGAGAGCTCTTTCATCTGCTGGTTTACTCCCACAACGGTTGTTACAGCCAGAACTGAGCCAGTTCGAAACCAGGAGCTAGGTGCTTCCTCCGGACCTCCAACATGGGCACGGGGCCCAAGGACTTGAGCCGTCCTCCACTGCCTTCCCAGGCACATTAGTGGGGAGTTGATTGGAAGTGGGGCAGTCGGGACTGGAACCAATGCCACAAGCAGCAGCTTTACCTGCTATGCCACAGTACTGGCTCTTTCATCTTCTTACAAGGACCCTAACTCTGCTGGGGGGCTCCTCACCCATGACCTTATTAGATCCTCCTTCCTCCTGAAGGTCCCACCCCCAGACATCCTCATGGTAAGGACTAGCCTGGAAATAGGCGTCTTCTCTCAGTCACAGCATGTCAGGAAATTTACAAGAGGCAAAGTCAACCCCAGGAGGGGGCAGAACTGCCAGGCTGTGGTGGGAGGAACACAGCCCTGGGTCTTCCACCAGTGGCACAGTAGTCCCAAACCTGCAGCCCCGTAGTGGGCAGCGGCCAAAGGCAACCCCTGGATAGCCAGATATGGGCCTGCTTTGCTTTCTGAAAGACCTCCAAAGCCTTACAGTTGGCCTCCACCAAGTAGATACTACATCAGAGAATAAACAAAGGAAGTCCAGCCAGGAGCTCCTAGATGTTCCTAAGTAAAGGGACATCTGTTCTAGTCCTCCCACCTTCCTGGCTGCCCGGGGTGTGGCGAGGGGCTCTCTCCAACACACCCCCTCATTTCACAACTAAGGGAACTAAGGCCTAGGGAGAAGGGAGGGGGCATCACACGGCCGGTCCAGAAGCCTGTCTGTGCCTCCTGAGCTGGACAGACGCCAGGGATAAGGACCCCTCAGCCCAGGTTCTCTCAACAGGCTTGGCCTCTTTAGGGAAGCGAAGGAAGAGGGAGACAGCAGCTAACACAGAAAAGTGCCCGGTGGCTGTTACTGGGGCTGGGGCCAGCTATGGACTTCCCACACACAGCTGACGTGTCGGCCTGGCTGTTAAGCCTCAGCCAGTGTTGGGGGGTAAGGGGCATGGGTTGACAACCTTCCAAGGGCATGTGGGACACACCTGTTAGGGAGGTCATTTCCTGCTGGAGAGGTTACTTCCTGTTGGAAAACTTCCTGTTGGCAAGGTTCTTTAGTGCTGGAGAGGGGTGGCTTTTTGCCGGGAAAGGGGGAGGGGAGGGAGGGCACTGCCCAGCAGGAGCCCCTGGGGAGGCACCCTCCGCCCCAGGGCCAGCCCTCACAGAGCTCAGGTAGAAAAGGGTGTTGACTGAGCAGCCTGACAGACTCCGGAGGACCCTGTTGTCCTCGGCCCTGCACCCTGCGCCCTGCTCCTGCTCAGCCTCGGTTTCCTCCATGTGAGCGAGGACAAGGGACCATTTCTGGAGTCCTCCAGCCGGGACCAGCCGCAGCCCGTCTCAGCGCCAGTTCCAGGCAGCCTGCTAGTGCGTGACATCAGCCAGGGCCTCTTGCTTCATGCCCCACCCCACTCCGCCCCAGCCGGGAGCTTCAGATCCTTCCTTGCTCCATGACCCCACACAGCAGCCCCAGTGTGAGTCCTCTGGGCTCTAAGAGTCACAGGCAACTAAAACTCCCTCCCGCTGTCCCAGCTTCCTGCTAATGCATGCCCTGACAGGCAGCAGGGATGGCTCAAGTCCTGGGGTCCCTGCCACCCAAGTGGGAGATCTGGGTTGAGTTTCAGTCTTATGACTTTAGACCCAGTCCAGCCTGGCTATTGGAGGCATTTGAGGAATGAAATCAGTGGATAGGAGATATCTCTCTCTTCAAATAAAGAAGTAATGCAGGAGTCCCTGGGACAAGAGAGGGGACATGCCCCTGCTGGGCTCCCTGTTGATCCCTTTCCGGGTGTGGCTTCTGTCACTGTGACATCCCTGGCTGACAATGGTATCATCATCATTTTACAGACGAGGAAACAAGGACCCAGGCCAAGGTCACACAACTCACAACAGATTCAACAACCCCCCCACCAGAAGAACCAAGGAGTTGTGGTCCCAACCGTGCATCCCCCCCAAAGCACCAGGGGTGCTCACTGCTCTGTCCAGCTCAGCTCCTTAAATTTCCTACTGATTCTAAAGGCTCCAGACAAGTGCAAAGAAACCGCAGCAATGCATCGAGCTCTGGGGGTTGTGGAGGGGCCGGCAGCATGGGGCTGTGGTGCTAGGGTGGCAGCGACCACCTGCGCCCTCGTGTGAAGTCTCCCAGGTCCTTTGGGCGGGGCAGGGGGAGCGGGGGGGGGGGCGTGGACAGCTGTTGGCAGCCTCTGGCTCCAGTGAGCCCTGGCAGTGTACCCAGCTGAGAGTGAAAGTGTCCTTCCTCCCATGATTCCCTGGAGAGTTCCCAAGCTGTTGCCACTCCTAATGTCTGCTCAACTGGAAGCACCTGCTCAGCCTAACCACTGGGCCCTTCCTTCCTCTCTAGCTTGGACAGCTAAGTCCCAAAAGAGAGTGTCAGGGACATTCCACCCATTGGAGCAGGGATGTGCTGCTGGGCGCTAGCCTCCTGGTAGCTGAGCCCGACATGGTCGCTTTCCGCCAGCAGCACCTCAGTGTCCCTGCAACATGCTGCCTCCTCACTCCAGGCCCTCGCGGTTTAAATGGAGCTGACCCTATCCCTGCACTCCCAAGCTCTGCCCAGCTCCCTTTGGTCTCTAACCACAGTGAACAGTTGCCAGAGCCAAGGCATGTCAAGGAGTGCCAGGCCCAGGACCCTCATGGGGACTGCTGAGAAAGCGAAGCTCATGTTTGCACTGACTATCACGCCACAGAAGACAGACTCAGCTGGGAAAGTTGCCAGGCCTGAGCAGGGCAGCTAGAGTAGACAGGTGGACCCTGATGGTGTCGCTTGCCCACTGCTCTGCAGCTTGACCAGGATCTTAAATGTGAATTGGCTAATTTGTCAGCTAGAGATTCCTCCACCGTGGACGTCTGCTGTTTCTGGTGAGTGTGGCAGGAGTGGCCAGCGATACTGTTACTGCAGTACCAAAACTGAAGGAAAGTCCATCAGCAGTGTATGACAGTGAAGGGTTAAGTAGAGAAAATCAAGAATGATCAAAAAGATGTTTCCAGAACGGCATCTAATCTACCAGTAGACTTGTCTATATCCCACACTGGGCTACCTGTGTTCAACTGCCAACATTGGTCAATGACGATAGCTTCCTGCCAATACTGAGCCTGGGAGGCAGCAGGCAGGAGTTATGTGAGAGACCAAGATGCAGTTCCTGACTCCGGGCCCTGGCCCAGGGCTGTGGGCATGTGCAGAGTAAACAGATGATGGAAGCACTCTCCCTCTCTCTCTCTCTCTCTCTCTCTCTCTTTCTCTCTCTGCCTCTCAGATGTGAACAAAAGGGAATGTATGTTTGGTCCAGCAGTCAGGACAGACCTAGATACCCACCCTCTGGCTCTCCACTTTAGCTTCCTTCAAGGAAAACCCTAGAAGCAGCAGGTAAGGGCTCAAGCGACGGCTCCTGCCAGCCTCCTGGGAGACTCAGGTTGAGTTTCATGTTCCTGGTCTCAGCCGTGGCCCAGCCATCACTGCCATTTGAAGAGTGAACCAGTGCGTGGAAGTTCTAACTCTGTGACTCTCTACCTTAAAATAGAGTATGTGTAATACATATATATACAAAGTATGTGTGTATATATATTTTTTTTCATTAGGAAAAGAACTCATCCTTGTCCTTGAACTCCACAATTTTTCCTTAAAACAAAAAACAAACAAAAAATAAACATTAGTGAAAGTAAATACACGGGGCCAGCATGATGGCTGGCTAATCCTCTACCTGCCAGCACTGGCATCCCATACAGGTGCCAGTTTGTGTCTCAGTTCATGTCTCTGACCATGTTCTGTCTTGGTGATTCATCAAGGTCTTGGGGTCCTAGAGAGAGAATAAGGGAGACCCAGGGAATCTTTAGAAGGGCAGGGAACTCCCGTACCTGCTGTGGTCAGTGGAGGAAAGTATTAAGGGCCGACGTATTGGGAGGGAGCTTAAGAGCTTTGGCTTCACCTGCAGCTTAGGGCGCCAGGCTGGGTGGCCCCGGGCAGCCTCATACCCGCTCCCAGGTGCTGCAGACTGGGCCAGCTGGAGACCTCTTAGCAGGCACAGCATGTGGGAGGCCAAAGGGAGCATTTCACACAGCAAGGGGACAGCTGCCACTGCCATTTGAGACAAGACGTAATGAATGGACATTCTGTCTCTCCCCCGACCCTCTCTGTCTCTCAAATTAATCTTTTCTCCCAAATTGGCTAACCTAAGAGGTGTCCCCAGCTAATGCTCGAACAGCTCAAAATTCCTTCTCGTGACTCAGGGATGACCTACAAATCCTGAGGACCCCTGTTGGATGGCAGAGATCGTCAGCTGTGATGGGGGTGGTGCCTAGCTGCCAATCAACCTGACACAGAGGTGTGGGCACCTGCTGAGAAGTCAATCCACTACCAGCCCCAGAGTGAAACCCCAGCAAGGGGTCTACGGAGATGGGGACATCATGGGACTATGTTGCCAAAGATAGGCAAGGAGCAAGCCCCCTTCCCAACCTGGAGGGAATTCAGACATGGCAAGAGTCAGCACAACTAGCCCTGTCTCCCCTCCAGAGTCTCCCCGAAACCCATGGAGAGTAGATACCCCACATACCCATCTCAGAGTACAGAAACTGGCTGCTGGGCTGGCATTGTGGCACAACAGCTTAAGCTGCTGTCTGTCACGTCAGCATCGCTGCTTCGAGTACCAGCTGCTCCATTTAGGATCAAGCTCCCTGCTAAAGCCCAAGTGCTTGGGTGCCTGTCACCCACACTGGAGACCTGGATGGAGCTTTTGGCTCCTGGCTTCAGCCTGATCTAGGCCCAGATGTTGTGGCCATCTGGGGAATGAACCAGCAGGTAGAACTTCTTTTTCTGCCTTTCAAATAAACTAATCTTTAAAAATAAGTAAATACATTAGCGGCAGGTCCCCAGGCTAAGCCCTATCCACTGGCTTTCTATACCAAGAGGGGGCAGACAATGGGGCCAGATAGGAAGATGGGAAGACAGCAGGCTTCCTGGGCCTCTGCCCTCCATCCTGCTCTAAGTGACCTGGGCAGATGAGGAAGCCCTGACCCCAGCATGGTGCCAACCAGCTACAGGAGGACCTCAGCAGCCTGTGTACTGCTGGCAGGGGCCCTGGGAAGGTGGGAAGGAGGCTTCTGGGACCTCTGACTGTGGAGTAGGCTCTGAAGTCCCGACTCCCTCAGTCCTGGGGTTGTTCCACCCTTGGCAGCTGCCTGCCCATGTAATCAGGTGCTGCTGTGGATGTAAGCCAAGACGGAACTGACACAGACATCCAAAGAGCCAAACTCTCAGCTCACCTCCACAGGGCACCTGAGTACCTGAAGCATTTGGGGAGCTCTTCCATCTCAGGCTGGTCCAGAGAGAAGGACGATTAGCCAGTGACAATCAGCCTAAAGCAAACTGACCACCGCCCAGGGTTAAGCTATCTCCTCTGAAAGCTGAGCGACAGCTGGAGTCTTGCCAGGGGTTTTGTTTATTTTTAATTGGAAAAGCAGATTTACAGAATCTTCCATCTGCTGGTTCACTCCCCAAACGGCCACAATGGCCAGAGCTGAGTTAATCCAAAGCCAAGAGCCAGGAGCTTCTTCTGGGTCTTTCACAGGTACAGGGTCCTAAGGCTTTGAGCCATCTTCTGCTGCTTTCTTAGACCACTAGTAAGGAGCTGAATGGGAAGTGGAGCAGTCGGGACACAAACTGTTTGCTGTATAGATTACAGGCATTGCAAGGTAGAGGATTAATCAACTGAGCCATTGCGTCAATCAGCCCCGCCAGCTTTTTTTTTTTTTTTAAGATTTATCTGAAAGGCAGAGTGAGAGAGAGAGATTTTGCCATCTGGGGGATCACTCCTCAAATATCAAATAGTTACAACAGCCTAGATCTGGACCAGGCTGAGGTCTGGAGCCAGGAACCCACCAGGGTTTCCTCACACGGGTGGAGGGACCCAAGCACTTGAACCACCGTCTGCTGCCTTCCCAGGTGCAGTAGCAGGGAAGTGGCCGGGAAGAACAGCTGGGGCCGGAAGTGGTGCTTGCTTACGGGAAGTCAGTATCGCAAGCTCAGGCCTTGCCTGTGCCATCACAACATTTTTTTTTAAAAGATTTATTGTTTTATATTTGAGAAAGAATCTTCCATCTACTAGTTCACTCCCCAAATAGCCGGATGGAGCTACCCCAGTTTTTGGGAAGACTGTGAGTTTGCAAGGGCTACAATCTTACTGTAGCAGGGCCACCTGGAGGCCAAGGGCGCCTTCTGTGAAGCATACAGACTCTGTAACACCTCAAGGCCAAGGGCACCTTCTCCACGCCAACAGAGAAGCTCCACCCCAGACCAGTTACGAGGATCCTGGTACTGGCTGGCTTCTGACAGATTTGGAGACCCCAACCTGCACCAATGCGAGAATAGGAGAGGGGAAACTGGACTTCATGATGAACAACTCGCCTCCCAGACCACCAGCAGGGAGCTGCATGGGGCAGCCGCAGCAGGAACTGGTACCCGTACAGTGGTACCCATACGGTGCAGGCGGTGGCTTATCCAGTAACCAACACGGGCCCTTACGCTTTCTCTTCCTATGTGTGCCCGATGGAGGAACGACGCTGCCCAGTGAAGGGACCCAGGGAAGTGTCCTGGCCAGCTGTCACCTACCACAACCACCTCCTGAGGATGGCAAACCTAGCCCCTTTGCAGCCTTCTCCCTATAAGACCGTGGGGGTCACTGTTGACTGGCTCTGAGTTTAAACCTCAACCTTCCACTCCCTACTCAAACACTACAAGAATTAAGCAAATAAATAAATAAAATGAACCCCTTAGGGCTGTGCGGAGGCTGCGCTGAAGACCACACACCATTATCAGCAGCTGACACTGGCAGGGACTCCTCCTCGACCTCCCCGATTCACCCACAGCCGGCAGGGGCTCCGGCTCGGAACCAGGCAGCAAAGTGCACTGCCCACTGACTTTACACGCCGCGTGGGCCCTGCTTCTTTACTTGGTCTCCACTGATAAAGAGGGGAAACCCTCGAGGCGTGGTGCCGGCATCCCACGGGGGCACGAATACCCTACTTCCGATCCTACAGAACCGTGGGCGCCCTCCCCACAGGAGCCAGACGCGAGGAAGCCCGCTTTTCCACTCGGACACTGACTAAGGGAGCGTGTGGGCTCGAGGTCCCGGAGGACAGAGTGGCCCTGGCCCCACGGGCGCGTCCTCTCGGTCCCGACCCCTTCGCAGATCCTCCTGATCGAGTCCTGGGCGCTCAGGAAGCGAAGGGTTAACGCGGCGCCCGAGCCCCCCAGGCCGCTAGAGGGACCCCGGCCGCCTCGCAGTCACGTGGGGCGAGGGCGGGCCCAGGCGGCGCAGCCACCAATGGGCTGCGCTGTCGTTGGGCGTGCTAGCCAATAGGAACAGCGAGCGGGGTCCCGGGACTGCGAAGCACCGGCGGCCGGGCGGGGGCTCGGGGACGATGGGGCTTCTGACCATTCTGAAGAAGATGAAGCAGAAAGAGCGGGAGCTGCGGCTGCTCATGCTGTATCCTCTCGGAGGAAGGAGCCGCGGGGGTCAGTGCGCGCGGCCGACCGGCCCAGCAACTGCCCCGAGTGCGTCACGCACGTGGGCGCTACCAAGCGCTCCTGGAGGGGGCCGCGGGCAGGCCGTACCACCGGCTCGGGCGGCGGGGGGGACCCGGTGAAAGCCACCCCCAGGTGAGGGCCTGAGGCCGCGGTGCCGGGACGCAGGGAGGGCGAGTTGGGGCCCAGAGGTGACTGGACGTCACCGTTCGTCGGTCGGGCCGCAGCCTGGGGTCCCCTGGCCTGCCCGGCTCTGACCTCTTCCCCCGCCCACCGCAGGCGCCGGGCCCCGCCCTCAAGCGGGGAACCCTGAGGGCGAGTGGACGGCGCGGGTCGTTCCGCGCGTGGGTCCGGCTGTCCATCTCTCTGTCACCCCTTCGTGTCTCTGGGCGAGACTGGGAGATAGTGACGTAGTATCTGCAAGCTGCCCGGAGAAGACCAGGCGTGGAGAGTGACCCCGTTGCAAAATACAGGGACCTGAAGGAGGGTGGGCGCTGTGGGTGTCCAGGACACAGTCTGAGACCGAGGGGACAGCGTGCTTGGAGGAGTGTCCAGGGGGAGATGGGGAGAAGAGGGAACCCCCAATGTAGGACCTAGTGCCTCCTGGCTTGTGAATGGGGCGTGCAGAGTAGAGTCGTCATCCCTAGACCAGTTAGGCAAGAGCCTAGCAGAGAGAGGATGGTGGTGGCTGGGGCCAGAAGGTGAGTGGTGAGGTCGCCGAATAGGGATACTGTGAGTTGGGGGGCCAGCAGGAGGGGCTACCAGACTGGAGTGTAAGGACGCGAGGTCAGGTGATGACCTGTGGGACTCTGTTAGCAAATGACAAGGCCACATAGCCATATCCTGCTGTTGAGAAAACGGGGGGCGGGAGGAGGCAATGGATGGGGGTCTGTGTTTTAGGTGAGAGAGGCCACCAGTAGGCTGGTGGATAAAGAGGAGGGAGGTACAAACTTGTGGGTCCTTAGCTCCCCAACCCAGGAGCCATGCATTAAGGGAGGCTGGGAGAACCCACTGACAGACTTTGGGGTTCCACCTTGGCTGGCCAACCAGCTAGCCATCTGGGGAAGCAGTGGGAGCCACAGCCTGCTGGGAGTGGGTTCACACGCAGAGGAACAAGACAGCGGGCAATAGTGTAGGTGGACAAACATGCTGTACGATGGGGACCGTGGGGTGGGGCAGCAGGTCCCAGAGACGCCCCTGGACCTGCTCCCTGCAGCCCCTGTTCTGCCGTGAGTGCCCACTGTTCATTTGCAGTGCCCAGCAGGTATTTGGAATATTCTGGAAACAGATGAGGGGGGCTTATTGGATTTTAGACCTCAGTTCAAGACACCTCAGAAAGGCCTTCCCTGGCATGCAGGTGCTGCCCAGAGCCACGCTCCCCTGCTGGATCACATTCCTAAGGCTGTGTGGCCACAGCCTCCCCCCTGGAGGGTGAGGCTTCTATGGGCAGGCTGTGTCCTCTAGAACCCACCCAGGAGTGGGGAGCTCATGGCAGGAGTTGCCCACACGCTGCGTGAGCCCCGGGAGCTTTATGTGGGAAGAGAAGATGGAGTGCATATGTCTGGATGAGTCCACCTCTCTCCTGGGGCCAGCTGTGGGGCCAGTGGGGAGACTTGAGGTACTGTGATGACATCACCACCACCCCAGCACAGGACCTTCCTTAACGGGTGGGGCGTACCCCAGCGGCCTGGACAATGCCGGCAAAACTACCATCCTCAAGAAGTTCAATGGCGAGGACATCGACACCATCTCCCCCACACTGGGCTTTAACATCAAGACCCTGGAGCATCGCGGGTGAGCAAGGCAGGGGGGCAGCGGGCAGGCACAGGACCCAGGGTGGGGTGGGGGCGGCAGGTGGGCGCAGGACCCAGGGCAGGCTCCAGCTCGGGCTTCTGGCCGTGTGCAGGTTCAAGCTGAACATCTGGGACGTGGGCGGCCAGAAGTCGCTGCGGTCTTACTGGCGGAACTACTTTGAGAGCACGGACGGCCTCATCTGGGTGGTGGACAGTGCCGACCGCCAGCGCATGCAGGATTGCCAGCGGGAGCTGCAGAGCCTGCTGGTGGAGGAGGTGAGGCAGGCAGGGGCTGTGGGCAGGTGGTGGTGGTAGAGTCCGGCACCCCAGGAAGCCCACGCCGTCACGGCTGCTGGGACCCCCACCAGGCTCTTATCCCAGGGGTTGCTGTTTGGCCACCCTGTGCTCAGAAATGTGGGGCCTGACATCACCCAGCTCTCTGGGCTTTCGGGAAGAGGACTTGAGGCGGCGTGGGAGACTCTGGAAGGGGTGGGACCTGGCTCAGGAGGCCGCCTCTGCTGGGTGACCTCAGGCAAGACACTTAACCTCTCTGAGCTGCACTGAAGTGAGGACTGAGATTAACATGATCTTTTAAAAAAGGAAATCCTCTTCAATGTTTTTTGAAACAGGTACAGAGATCTTTCATCCATTATTGGTTCACTCCCCAGATGGCCACAAAGTCTCCCATATGGGTGGCAGAGGCTCAAGCACTTGGGCTGTCTTATGCTGTTTCCCCAGGCATGTTATCAGGGAGCTGGATGGAAGTGGAGCAGCCTAGAAAGGAAGCAGCAGTGTCCATGGCACCCAGTGCCTTGCTACATTGTAACACTGGGCCTGGGATGGTCTTACTGTCTGAGCTCAGAATGCTCTTTTTTTAAAAAAATTATTTATCTTTATTGGACAGTCAGATATACAAAGAGGAGGAAAGACAAAGAGGAAGATCTTACATCCGCTGATTCACTCCCAAGTGAGCACAACAGCTGATGCTCAGTTTCTATCTGAAGCCAGGAGACTTCTTCCAGGTCTCCCACGTGGGTGCAGGGTCCCAAGGCTTTGGGCCGTACTCAACTGTCTTCCCAGGTCACAAGCAGGGAACTGGACGGGAAATGGGACTGCCAGGATTAGAAACAGTGCCTATATGGGATCCTGGTGTGAGCAAAGCAAGGACTTTAGCTGCTAGGCTACTGCGCCAGGCCATGGACATTTGTTTACTTTTAAGTATTTGAAAGGCAGAGTGACAGCAAGGGGAGCGACAGAGAAAAAGAGTTTTTCCATCTGCTGGTTCACTCTCCAAAATAGCTATAAAGGTCAGAGCTGGGCCAGGTGGAAGCCAGCAGCCTGGAGCTCCATCCAGGTGTCCCGTGTGGGTACAGGAGCTCGGGTTTGTCCGGCACATGACAGGAAACTGGGTCAGAAGTGGAACAGCCAGGACCCTAACCAGCACATGGATGATGGGTGGAGGCCGCTCATGCAGCAGCTAAAGCCAGTGTGCCATGGTGCCAGGCTCTCTCAATGCCTTTATATGATGTATAAAGATTTGCTTATTTTTACTGGAAAGACAGAGTTACAGAGAGAAGGAGAAACAGAAAGATCTCCCATTTGCTGCTTCACTTCCCGAATGGCCACAATGGCCAGAGCTGAGCCGATCTAAAGCAAGAAGCCACGAACTTATTCTAGGTCTCCCACCTGGATGTAGGGTCCCAAGGTTTTGGGCCGTCCTCGACTGCTTTCCCAGGCCACAAGCAGGGAGCTGGGTCGGACATGGAGCAGCCAGGACATGAACTGGTGCCCATATTGAATGCTGCATTTGGAGGTGCGGGATTAACCAATTAAGCCATCATGCCAACAAAAGCCCCTACCACCCACCCACACGTTTTGTTTTAAGACTTTCTAGGGCCTGGTGCGATAGCTCAGTGGCTCAATCCTCACCTCACAAGCACCGGGATCCCATGGGGTAGCCGGTTTGTTGGACAGCAATAGACTTTCTACCCCTCCACAGTGCACCTGCTGCTGGCGTCGGGTAGCCCCAGGGACAGGTCAGACCCGGAGGTGACTCTGGCTGCTGAGTGTACCCTGCAGGCTGCAGGTGGGCCCCATCAGCTTCCCTGCTGCCATGTTCTTTGTTTCAGGGTTCAACCCTCCTTACTACACTGCAGTTGGTTGAAAACCAGGTCGCTTTGAGAGTGATGAAGGCAATTTTTAGTAATTATGGAGAGAAAAAAAATCTGTGTCTGTCAGGCGCTGAGCCCCTGCCTGGCGGCTGGGAGTGGCTCAGATCAGGGGCAGAGCCTGATGCCCTCTGGGGGTTGAATCTGAAAGGGAGGCTTGGCCCCTTCTGGTCTCACCTCCACTCTGTGAGGTCATCAGATCCCAGCCCTCCAAAACCAAGGGGCGCTCTGGGGTTCACCCTGTGCGGTACCTCCTCCATGTTCACACTAGAGGAACCAGGCACTGGTGTGGGGGAGAGGTGCACTGGGTGGGGACCCTGCCGCCCTGGCCCCACCCCCTGCCAGGCCTCTGCTGCCCCTCAGCTACTGGGGCCAGTGGAGGAGGCGTCAGCTGACCCCCGGCCCCTGACCCCTGGCCCCTGCAGCGCCTGGCCGGAGCAACCCTCCTCATCTTTGCCAACAAGCAGGACCTGCCCGGAGCGCTGTCCTCTAACACCATTCGGGAGGTGAGTCTGGGGGCAGGGCAGGCCCACCGAGGCACAAGGACGCGCCTTTCCCACCGTGATTTTATTGGATAATCCCAGAATAATAGAACGTGTTGCAGGCCCTCGTCAGGGGGCACGGGAGAGTTGGTGACCAGTGAGGAGCAGGGCTGCCCTTGGCGCCTTTCTGAACCTCAGCCTCCGGCTCTGGAGGTCTGGGCTGGCGAGGGCGAGTTGGCGCACGTGCAAGATCCCAGGGAAAACCCAGCATGCCCACCATCCCGGGAGGCTTCCTGGATGGGGTGACCCTGAAGGGAGGCCTGTGGGTTCCCTGGGCCAGGAGAGGTGAGGGCCTGTGGGCAGCAGCTGGCAGCAATGTCTAGTGTTACTTCCTGCCCGCCACCCCCAGGCCCTGGAGCTGGACTCGATCCGCAGCCACCACTGGTGCATCCAGGGTTGCAGTGCCGTCACCGGCGAGAACCTGCTATTGGGCATCGACTGGCTCCTGGATGACATCTCCAGCCGCATCTTCACAGCCGACTGACCGTTCCAGGCCCCCCCTTCGAGATGTCCAACCCACCCCTTTTCCCCCACCCCAGCGCTCCCTGCAGGAAAGGGAGTCAGCCAGCAGGGTTAACACTCCTCGCCTCCTCTGCCACCCGCCATGGCCATCTGCTGGCTGTCATCCTGGCCCAACACACATATACACCTGGCCTGCTGCTGCCACCTCCAACATAGAACGGGAGCTGGAGGGACACCCACACACATATACCCGCTGCTGAGGCTGTGGGCCTTGTCCTGCGTGACTGAGAATAAAGCGTTCCTTGCCCTGGTGCCCGGCTAAGCTGTTGGTTGGTGGGGACAGCCTCACCTGGGAGCCCTGAGTCCAAAGTGGGGGACAGAGAGGCTGGTGGGGTGGTGTCATGCAGAACCTCCACCTGGGAGAATCCAGGCCGGCTTTCTGGAGGAGGTGGCGCTGCTCCCTTCCCTTAGAGGGAAGGAGGTGGCAGGTGGATGGGTTCTGATGGGTGGGGGCTGGGTCACAGGGAGGGTCAGGAAGAATGGGGCTTGGCTCCCAATCAGGGCTGCAGTGAGCAGGATGCAACCAGTGCCACGCAGCAGAGGGGCAGGGATGCCAAGGGCAAGGGCTCCTGGGAAATGGGGAAGAGCCTGGGCTCCAGGGTGGAGGGACCAGGAGGGGGCCAGCAGGTCAGGTCACGGCCGGTGTTCAAGGTCTTCCCAGAAGGCTGTAGGGCACTGTGCTGGGGTGGGACTACCCCAGGGGCTTGAGCCTATGACGACAGGGTTCTGCAGCCCCCAGGGGAGAGTGGGGAGTTGGGAGCAGGACACCCCGCCACCCCCTGTGCTGGCTCAGCCCTCGCCATCTCCCAGTCTCTGTAGGACGTGTAAACAACAGATGCCAGCAGCAGCTAGAGGCGAAGTCCCGGTCCCCGGAGGACGGGAGAAACGGGGGGACAGACCAACAGCCTCCGTGCCCTGCCAGGCCGCGGCGCACCAAGCTCAGAGCTCACCAAGGACAGACCAGAAGCCAGCTCTGCAGAGTGGCCTGGCCTATCTAGGCCTCGGTTTCCCTACCTGGCACTAGCGTGGGGAAGGAGGGATGAGGTGGCAGCTGCTGAGCCCCAAGCCAGGCTGTGGTCGACATGTGTGTGGAAGCATCCCTGTGAATCCAGCAGAGATATGGTTTAGGGGTGAGGGGAGTCCCCAGTGTTCACATTCCCTGTACCCTGCCACCCCCTGGGAGGGAGTTCAGGAAGCAGCACCTTGGGCTGGAACAAGGCACTGGGCACGGCCGGTGGCCTCGGTGGTGCTGTGCCGGGCAGGTGGACATGCTTTGGGGGCCTTGCAGGCAGCCCCATATTCGCCCATGACAAGTCTGCCCATCCCAATCGCTCATGGCTTGTGATGATGTCACCTCCTGCCTGACTGGGTCTGAAGACACTGCAATAAAGCCATCAGTTCCCCGAGATCCTGGAGGAGTGGAGGAGAACACGGAGTGAGATGGGGCACCCCAAACCCCACCTCCTTTACAGAGTCCATAAACCTCTACCCTGGTTCAGCTCCACCTTGTGAAATTATGGGCCCTAGTGGCTAAAGTCCTCACCTGAATGCTCCAGGATCCCATATGGGTACTGGTTCTAATCCTGGCAGCCCCGCTTCTCATCCATTTCCCTTGTGGCCTGGAAGAGCAAGCAGCCGAGGACGGCCCAAAACCTTGGGACCCTGCATCCGTGTGGGAGACCGGAAGAAGCTCCTGGCTCCTGGCTTCAGATCAATGCAGCTCTGGCCGTTGTGGCTGCTTGAGGAGTGAACCATCAGACAGAAGATCTTCTCTTGTCTCTCCTTCTCTCTGTATATCTGCCTTTCCAATAAAAATAAATCTTAACAAAAAAAAATCTACTCAGCTGCTACTGAGGCCGCCTGGCATGTTCCCCAAGTCCTCAAATCAGTCCTCATGCCTGCTCCCCGGCTACCCACTTCTCTTTGTGCCTGAAACCAGCCTGAGGGCAGGGGTTGTCTGTCTCTCTTTCCCTCCACAACCATGGTGGGGGGAAGCCTTTGCAGCTGTCTCCTCTTCCTGTCACCTCGTTTGTCCTTCCCAGTGAAGGCGGAAATACAGAAAAGGTTGGAGAAGTAGGTTGGTGTGCTGGCTAACCGGACAAATCCTCCACCTGCAAGTGCCGGGCATCCCTTACTGTCGCCGGTTCGTGTCCAGACTACTCCACTTCCCATCCAGCTCCCTGCTTCTGACCTGGGAAAGCAGTAGAGGGCTACTCAAAGCCTTAGGACCCTGCACCCGCGTGGGAGACCCGGAGGAAGCTCCTGGCTTCTGGCTTCAGATGGATTCTGCTCTGGACGTTGAGGTCATTTGGGAAGTGAACCAGCAGATGGAAGATATTTTTCTTTGTCTCTTCTCATCTCTGTAAATCTGCCTTTCCAATAAAAATCAATCTTAAGAAAGAACTATCGACAGGGAGGCATCTCGCCGAGTTCACCCAAGATCCACTCCCGACCGGGCAGCCTCCTTTTCCACCAGGAAGGCATGACCCTGCTCTACGCTTTGCCGGCGACCCGGAACTTTCCCGACGCTCCCTTGGCCGGGCACGCGCGGCGCTGTCACCGGGCGACCGGCTCGGGCCCGGAAGCGGCAGCAGCGGCAGAGCGGGGTGCAGGCCCGGGCGCGGCGGCCGCAGCGGGACCCCGGCCGGCCAGGAGCGGGAGGCCGGCGCTCGGCTCGGCTCGGGCTCGCCGGCCATGTCTCGCCAAGCCAAAGATGACTTCCTGCGGCGCTACACCGTCTCGGAGCCCAGGACGCACCCCAAGGGCTACACCGAGTACAAAGTCACCGCGCAGGTGAGGGCTCCCTTAAGGCGGGCGCGGGCTGGAGCCCACTGTTTAGACCTCAGAGAAGAGTTTCCCCTTTAAGGGGCGGTGCCTTCGTGGCCGGCAAGGCTTCGGGGGCGGGGCCAGCGGGGCGGGGGAGGGCGTGGCCAGCTTGGCGCGTGGGTCGGAGGGCGGGGGGGAGGGCGAGGCCAGTTGATGCGTCGGGGCGGGGCCAGGGGAGGGCGGGGCCAACCTGATATGTCAGGGCGGGGTCAGCGGAGGTGTCAGGGGCGGGGCGGCCCGAGGCGTCGGGGCGGGGGCGGGGAGGGCGGGACCAGCGGGGCGGAGCCATCTGAGGTGACGGGGCGGGGCCGGTGGGGCGGGGCCATCTGAGGCGTCGGGGGCGGGGCGGCCATCACGTACCGGTGCCTTTTTCCGGGTTCGGGTGCCCAGGCTGGTCTCGTGCTCAGCCTTGTGCGTCAAGTTGTGAATTTCTGGCGAGGGGTTTGGGTTGGATGCTGAGGGGATAATCTTCTCAAGAGTTCATTCTCTGACAAAAACATAGTAATGGTGGCTTGCAGATTTAAAAATCCGTGAGGGGTCAGTACTCCCGCTGCCTGGCATCAAGTGTCGTGTAGGGACTGGACCTGTCGTGTGCGGTGAGACAGGAGGAGCCGCGAGCTGCGGCCAGGAACCCACTGGTGACGGTCAGGGGCATGGCCCCAGGGAGCAGGGCAGGTGCAGGGGCCGCTCCCTGGGCTGAGAGGCCTTTTGTGCTGTCAGATTTTTCCATGAGGCCTGAGCAACCCTGACTGGGGATCCGAACCCCAGTGCACAGCCAGCACCTACGTTGTAGTGCCCCTGCAGGTTATGGCAACGCCTGCCAGCCAGATTCCCACTGCCCACTTCCCACCCAGCTCCCTGATCCCCAGGGCCTAGGCCCCACTTCCCTTTTGTGTAGGACCCTGAATGACACTTTTGGCTTCAAGCCTGAGCTGGACTTGTCTGGGCTATGGAGCCAACTGGGAAGGGAACCAGCAGGTAGAAGATTCTCAGTGTCTCTCTCCCTCTCTGTTATGCTGCCTTTCAAAAAAAATATATATATATATATTTTAATTTTATATATATATATAATTTTTGGGTGGGTGTGGGGAAGCTAGAGCTGTGGCATAGTGGGCAGAGACACTGCAGTGCCAGCATTCCTTGTGGGGCAGGTTCAGCTCCCAGCTGTTCCACTTCCCATCCAGATCCCTGCTAGTATGTGGCAAAGCAGCAGAGAAAGGATAGTGCAAGTCGTTGGGACCCTGCATGCTGTGGGAGACCCGGAGCTCCTGGCTTCCGTTCAGCGCAGCTCTGGCCATTGCAGTCGTTTGGGGAGTGAGCCAGCAGATGGACAATCTCTATGTCTCCCTATGTCTCTCCTTTTCTGTTAGGCTGACTTAAAATTTTTTCAAATTTTTATTAGAAAGTCAAATATACAGAGAGGAGGAGAGACAGAGAGGAAGATCTTCTGTCCATTGATTCACTCCCCGAGTGACCGCAGTGGCTTCAATGGCTGGAAACGAGCCGGTGCTGAGCCAGTCTTGAAGCCAGGAGCCTGGAGCCTCTTCTGGTTCTCCCACGTGGGTGCAGCATCCCAAGGCTTTGGTCCATCCTAGACTGCTCTTTCCAGGCTGCAAGCAGGGGAGCTGGATGGGAAACGGAACTACGAAATACAAACCTGCACACACATGGGATCCGGGTGCATGCACAGGAGGAATTTAGCTGGCAGGCTACCGTGCCGGGCCCTAGACTGACTTTCAAATAAAAATAGTTCTTTTCTTTTTTTTAATGAACTTTTGAAAGTCACAGCACATCGCATTGAGCCAAGTACATAATCCTAGATGTTTAAAAAAAGGTGCTTTAGGCAAATTTTTTATAGACGGTTTTCCCTGCTTAAAGTATATGACTGGGGCCTGGCCTTGAATGCGCCAGGATCCCATATGGGTCCCGGTTCTAATCCCCGCAGCCCCACTTCCCATCCAGCTCCCTGCTTGTGGCCTGGGAAAGCAGTTGAGGATGGCCCAAAGGCTTGGGACCCTGCACCCGTGTGGGAGACCTGGAGGAAGTTCCTGGCTCCTGGCTTCAGATCGGTACAGCACCAGCCGTTGCAGTCACTTGGGGAGTGAATCATCAGATGGAAGATCTTCCTCTCTGTCTCTCCTTCTCTCTTTATATCTGACTTTGCAATAAAAAGAAATAAATCTTTTAAAAAAAATAAAGTAAGTATATGACTCGAACCTTGTTCCCATGGAAGATGGGCGGGGTAGGGGCAGAAAAGAAGTGAGGAACTGTACATTTCCACATAGGCCTTGCTTTTTTTTTTTTAAGCTTATGTTTATTTAGTTGAAAGGCACAATTACAGAGCGAGAGAGAGAATCTCGTACCCACTGACTCACTCCCCCAAATGGCTGTAACAGCCCTAGATTGGACCCGGCTGAAACCAGGAGCCAGGAGCTTCATCCAGGTCTCACATGTGGATGGCAGGGTTCCAGGGACTTGTCCCATCCTCTGCTGCTTCTCCAGGCACATTAGCAAGGAGCTGGATCGGAACTGGAGCAGCCAGAAGTTGAGTCGGAGTCCATATGGGATACCAGTGTTTCTGAGGCTTAACCCCTGCTGTACCGCGACACTGGCCATAAAATGTGCAGATCCTAAGTGCACAGACAAATTAAGAGGTTGGCGAGTTTATGGGGTAGCTGCCACCTTCCTGAAGTTCAAGGAGCTGGCTGTGCACCTGTAGCCACAGTGGGTCACCTCTTCACCACCACACACACATTAGAGACACCAAGGGCAGCGGGGAGGCCTTCAGGGCGGATCTTAATCACAACTATGTCACCTAGGAACCCACAGTGGCCAGGCAAAGGCTGCTGGGAAACACAGGTGCCTGAAGACCTTGGCTTCTGTGGCCTGAGAAGGGGGCGTCCGCTGCACTGTAACCTCCTTTAGCTGCTCGCCCCAACCCAGCAGCTCCAGGGTCCCCCATGAGGGCTGTGGAGTTGCGGTCTGGGAAGATCAGGACCCATGTGAGGTTCCGTGAGCGATCTGGAGCCGGCGATCAGGGAACAGGCACCCTGGGCACCCAGGGCATCCCAGAACCCAGCCTGGGTCCTGTGCCCTGGATGTGGCTGTCAGTAGCTCCCACACCCCCAGCAGCTGGGCCTGGAGAAACTGTATTCCCCATCCCCCAGGACACAGTGCTTGGGACCAGGCCGGTCTCCGGCTTCCAACTTGCTCCAGATAAGCGTGCTCCATTCCTCCCCTCCAACAAGCTGTCCACCTCTTCATCTCTGCTCTCCCTGGCTCCCCTGAGTCAGTGAGCTAGGCCTGCCCAGGAATTGCATCTGGCACATATTTCCATACGGAAAGCAGTAAGCATTGACCACTCACAGAAAAGAATTTGTGAGAAAGTGGACTTTAGGGGCTGATGCAGTGGCTCAACAGGCAAATCCTTCCCTTTGTAGCGCCAGTATCCCATAATGGAACAGATTTGTATCCCAGTGCTCTGCTTCCCATCCAGCTCCCTGCTTGTGGCCTAGTAGAGCAGTCGAGGATGGCCCAAAAGCTTGGGACCCTGCACCCGCCGGCTGCTGCTGCAGTCACTGGGGAGTGAAGCAGCAGATGGAAGATCTTTCCTTCTGTCTCTCCATATCTCTCTAAATCTACCTTTCCAAATAAATAGATTTGGGGTTTGGTACAGTAGCCTAGCGACTAAAGCCCTTGCCTTGCAAGCACCAGAATCCCACAAGGGAACTGGATTGTATACTGGTGGCACCTGCTTCCCATCCAACTCCCTGCCTGAGGCCTGGGGAAGCAGTCAAGGATGACCCAAAGCTTTGGGACCCTGAATCTGCGTGGGAGACCCAGAAGAGGCTCCAGGCTCCCGGCTTCGGATCAACTCAGCTCCGGCCGTTGCATCACTTGGGGAGTGAATCATCAGACAGAAGATCTTCCTCTCCGCCTCTCTTCCTTTCTGTATATCTGGCTTTCCAATAAAAATTTTTTAAAAAAATTTTAGGGCCCGGTGCGGTGGCGCAGTGGTTAAGGTCCTCGCCTTGCACGCCCGGGATCCCATATGGGCGCCGGTTCTAATCCCGGCAGCCCCGCTTCCCTTCCAGCTCCCTGCCTGTGGCCCGGGAAAGCAGTTGAGGACAGCCCAAGGCTTTGGGACCCTGCAACCCACGTGGGAGACCCAGAAGAGGCTCCTGGCTTCGGATCGGCATAGCATCGGCCGTTGCGCTCACTTGGGGAGTGAATCTTCAGACGGAAGATCTTCCTCTCTGTCTCTCCTCTCTGTATATCTGCCTTTCCAATAAAAATAAATCTTTAAAAAAATAAAATAAAAAAATTTTAATAAATTTATTCCAAAAGGGCATGGCGTCGGGTGGTGTGGACAGCTGCCCCTAGGGGAGGACCCAGGTTTGCGTCTCTCCTCTGTTTCCTCTGTAACTTCCTGCGGGCAGGCTGCAGGGAGGTGGCAGCAGGGGATGGCCCCAGGCTTGGGGCCCTGCCACCCTTATGGGTGACTCAGACTGAGTTCCCGGCTCTGGGTTTGGCCTGGCCCAGTACCTGCCGAGGCGGGGCGTTTGGCAAAGGCACTGGCAGGCAGAAGCGCTTCCTTTTGACTGTCCATCTTGGACTCTCTGTCTTTCCAATAAGTGGGAATGTTTACTAAAAGTATCCGTTTATTTTGGTAGAAACACGTATGTAAAGAGGTATTCATTTAACTGAAAGGTAGAGTTACAGAGAGACAGAGAGCTCTCCACCTGCTGCCTCACTGCCCCATGCCTACAGCAGCGGGGCGGGGCTGGTGCCAGGAGCCGGGACTGCCCCCGGCTCCTCATATGGGTGCCAGGGCTGCACACTTGACCCTCATGCTGCCCCTCAGGATGTGCATTGGCAGGGAGCTGGACCAAGGAGCCCAGACTGGAGCCAGGCATGCCTGCATGAGCAGCAGGTGTTAGCCCTGCACTCAATGCCAGCCCTTCCTTGTCTTTAAACAGACCTGTTTCTTGGGTCTTGCATCTCTGGGTTCCAGGTGAGGGAGACAATTTGAAAACTGCCACATATTCCACACGGAAGGCTTGAGTTTTACACTTCTGTGAACAGAACAGAATGGAAAGTGGCACTTTCTCCCACCTTACCAACCCCTTGGGGCTCTTGGGGACACAATGGACTTGACTCCCCGAAGGAATAGTGGGAGAACTGAGCTGTAGGGGAGCCCGGTGGATGGCCCTTTAGGGAGCCTTCCACGTCTCAGACGAAACTGAGGCACGTGCAGAAACATCACCCAGAGTGGCACTCAGAGGCTGAAAGCCAGGACAGCCTGGCACCAATGGCCACTGACCTCTTGGGGCAGGGTAGGGCCAGGTGAGGGTGGGAGGAAGCTGGGAGCTGAGGCCTGGGAATTTCCTGGGATTTCCAGATGCTGGGCTGGCTGGGGCCTCTCTAGTTTCACCCAGTTTCTTGTCTTGCTTTTCCAGTTCATCTCCAAGAAGGACCCTGAGGACATCAAAGAGGTAAGAATTGGGGGCATCCCCTGTTCCAGGTACGGACAGAGGAAGTAGGCAGCACCTCCTCCCTCCCTGGCCAGCCTGGTACCTGCCCAGCTGCCCAGCTGCCCTGCGGCAGATAAACGTCGGGGCCAGTGGTACATGTTGCCTACCCACAGCTGGTGGTCTGGAAGCGGTACAGTGACTTCCGCAAGCTGCACAGTGACCTGGCCTACACCCACCGCAACCTCTTCCGCCGCCTTGAGGAGTTCCCCGCCTTCCCTCCTGCCCAGGTGTTCGGTGAGCGAGCCATCTGTCAATCCAGCATTCGGAGTCCCGCCCCACCAGTGGAGGCTGGCAGGAGGAAGCCGGGCTCAGGGCAGCCTCTGGCACCCCGGTCTGGGTGACCTGCAGTATCTACTCTGCTAGGCTAGTCGAAAGGCAAATAGAGAAACATGAGAAAGAAATAAGCAGAAGAGAGAGGGCTCCTGTCTACTGGTTCTCACCCCCAAATGCCTGCAGTAGGCCATGCTGGGAGCCAGGAAGGCCACGTGGGTCTCCCACGTAGTTGGCAGGGACCCAGCTTCCCGGGATTGTTGCTGCCCTGCCAGGGTTTGTGTTGCGTAGGAAGCTGGGACTCAAAGCGGCTCACCTAGATCTGTGATGCGGATGTCCCACGTGGGGCACCCGCTGCTCATCCTCAGCCCCGTTTTTTTAAGATGGGTAAGCAAAGCGTCCTTGAGATCAAGGGCCTAGAAGAGGCAAAACCAGGATGCCTGGCCCCCAGCAGATGTGCCCTCCAGCCCAGTGCTGGCCACGCCAGCAACCTTAGGCACCTGCAGCCGCGCAGTACCAGAGAAACGGCTGGGCGGAGCTGGGTGTGTTAGACACCAGCCCCTGGGAGGCGGAATGACACTCCATCCTTGCAGTTCACATCCGTGGCTCGCAGAAGCTGAAATCTTCTGGATAGCTTGGGTTAAAGAAAACGGATAGTAAAATTAATTTTGTTTCTTTTTCATTTTTTAATAATATTTTTTATAATATTTGAAGTTGCCCATGTGGGTTTTTTTTTCCCTCGTTTTTAAAGTTTTACTTATTTATTTGAAAGGTAGAATTACAAAGAGGGAAGCTGGGGCTGGGGAGGTACAGTCTGCTGACTCACTCCCCAGATGCCTGTAAATGGCCAGGAACTCCACCCAGGTCTTGCACGTGACTGGCAAGTGCCCAGGTACTTGGATCCTCGTCCACTGCTTGCCCAGGCACATTGGCAAGGAGCTGGATCAGAAGTGGAGCGGCCAGGATTTGATGCCACAGGCACTGGCTTCATCCACTGTGCCACAGTGCCAGCCCCCTGTAGTTTGCTTTTATTCAACGGTGCTCCTCTGTCTGGCAGCTGGGTCTCCTATTCACCAGATGTTTGGTCACAGCTGGTGAAGGTTTGTTGCTGACCCATTACGCCAGGCCCTGGTTGTACCAGGCATTGTGTGACATCCTGAGGCCAGAGGCAGTCACCTCTGTGGGATGTCCAGGACAGAGCAAGGAACCTGGTTAAAAAAAAAAAAATACATGGGTGGGGTAGGGCGAGGACCTCAGGTGGGTCCCTGTCCCTGTCTGGGCCTCGCTTTACCTTCCTTGCATAGGCTGTCTAGAATGGCCTGGTATCCCCTCACCTCCCATGACCAGGAGGGCAGAGACTTCGACTCTCCCATTTACTATCAGAACCCAGCACACAGAAGCTCAGGACACATCTGGGCAATGGACGGGGAGGATTATCCTGCTGGGAGGATGCAGGGAGGGTTGCCGGAGGAGGCAGTGGGCTGCTCCGTGTTCCAGGTGGGCCCAGGAGAAGCAGGCCTCAGGGTCACTGCTGCCCTCACTCCCCTGTCCCCACCGTGGGGCTCCACTGCTGCCCTCCCTCCCCTGTCCTCACCGTGGGGGGCTCCACCGCTGCCCTCACTGCTGCCCTCCCTCCCCTGTCCCCACCGTGGGGGGGCTCCACCGCTGCCCTCCCTCCCCTGTCCCCACCATGGGGGGGCTCCACCGCTGCCCTCCCTCCCCTGTCCCCACCATGGGGGGGCTCCACCGCTGCCCTCCCTCCCCTGTCCCCATCGTGGGGGGCTCCACCGCTGCCCTCCCTCCGCTGTCCTCACCATGGGGGGCTCCACAGGCCGCTTCGAAGCCTCAGTGATTGAGGAGCGCCGCAAGGGGGCGGAGGACTTGCTGCAGTTCACAGTGCACATCCCCGCACTCAACAACAGCCCCCAGCTCAAGGAGTTCTTCCGGGTAGGTGCAGCTGCTCCTGTCGCCTGCGCAGCCCCGGAAGTCACCTGCCTGCCTGCTGCCAGACCACATGCCCTGACTTCCCTCCCCGCTGCCCCGGGGGCTGATCTTTCCCTCCCACAGGGTGGGGAGGTGGCACAGCCCTCTGAGGTGTCCAGGGAACTACACATCCTGCCACCCCCGCTGATCCCCACGCCACCCCTGGACGAGCTCCAGCTGTCCCCACCACTGCCCACAGAAAGGCGGGGCCTTAAGGACTCAGAAGTGCCAGGTACCTGGGAGCCGGCACGGGAGGGCCAGGGTAGGCAGAGGAGGTGGGCTGGCATCAGGGTCCCCTCGGTGAAAAGGATGTGTCCCAGCTCAATTGGGGACAGGACGTTGTGCATCTCAGGAACTCCATTTCTCAGTCTGGAAAATGGGCATGAACCCTTGCGATGGGCTTGTGCACACCTGAGGTCATCGGCAGATGTAGGGAGAGGTGGGTCAGTGCTGACAATGGGGGCAATCAGTGCAGGTGTGCCTGTCCCCCGTGGCCTCCCTCCAGTGGACCCCATGCCATCCAGCCCTGCCCAGGAGGCCCTGGACCTGCTCTTCAGCTGCGGCAGCCCCGAGGAGGCGGGGACTGCTCCCCCTGCCCGAGGGCCCCTCACCGAGGCCGAGCTCGCCCTCTTTGACCCCTTCTCCAAGGAAGGTAAGGAGTGGGGACAGGCAAGGCCTAGGCTGGGCCAGGAGGATGTCGCGGGGAACCTTCTGTGGAGGGGTTGTTGAGGTCCCCAGGGCCCAGGGACTCACAACTTGCAAAGTAGTCAGCATATTCTTGGAGAGCCAGTTAGGAAGGCAAGACTGTTTGCACAAAAGCACAGGGTCACATCCCAGTAGTTACATAGAGCCCTGGAGGATGTGCCGTGTTTGTGGCTTCTGGCTTGTCCAGGTCCTGCACCCCTGCCCAGAGCACAGGTTGGCAGAGGTGTGGGTGGGCAGCAGACCCTGGGCACAGCAGAGCCCCCCTGACCTGAACCCACCCTTTCTGGCCCCTGCCCCGAGCACAGGTTGGCAGAGGTGTGGGTGGGCAGCAGACCCTGGGCACAGCAGAGCCCCCCTGACCTGAACCCACCCTTTCTGGCTGCCCAAGGTGCAGGCTCCAGCCCCACCTGCTTAGGGGAGCTGGCCATGGCAGAGGTCGAGCCCCAGCAGCCGGGTCAGGAACCCTGGGAGCCGGGAGGGCAGGAGGAGGAGCAAGAGAGCGAGCAAGACAAGTCCATCCCTGCCTACGTGAGCCGGGCCACGGAACTCATCACCCAGGCCCTGCGGGACGAGAAGGCGGGCGCCTACCCTGCCGCACTCCAGGGCTACCAGGACGGCGTGCACATCCTTTTACAGGGGGCGCCTGGTATGCAGGGTCTGGGAGAGGAGGCCGGGGTGGTGGGGAAGGGTCACTGGGGTCCCAGGTGACACAGGCAGGATGGCAGAGTGGGAGTGCTTGTCCCCACTAGGCCGCGTTGGGCTGTGTGTAGGCTCCCTGTACGTCTGTGGAATGGGGAGAACGGGCACCGGGCCCTGGAGGGAGGGAGGCTCAGCTTGTGGCCTGTGAGGGCCAAGGGCAGCGCGATCCCTGTCCCCCAGGCAAGCCTGTCTCTGTCCACAGGCGACCCGTCCCCCGCCCGCCGTGAAGGTGTGAAGAAGAAGGCGGCTGAGTACTTGAAGCGGGCGGAGGAGATCCTGCACCTGCACCTGTCCCAGCCCCCGCCCTGAGATGGGGTGCACTCCGGGGATCCAGCTCCAGCACTGCCAGCTGCCCCACCACCCCGTCCTCCCCTCAGGGCCTGGCCCCCCTACTTCCTGAGCTCATAACCCCAGGGGGCCATTTCCATATGTATCTGGACCAAAAATGAGTACAGAAATGGATTGCTCAGCTCTGCTCCCTTGTGACAGCAGCCTCCTCAGGGGATTCAACTTCCGACCCTGCCAGTCTCTGTCCGGGTCACAGAATGACCGGGAACTGCAGCCCACAGGCAACTCTGACTCACTACCCTACCTTTTGTACATTCGTGAGCTAGAATGGTGATTTTCATCTTTTAATGGTTTGAGGTGAAAAAACAAAAGACATCTGTGGCAGGTGCAAACTTGATGAAATCTGTTTATTAGTAAAACTCACACAACACCTGCCAGAGGGGAAGTCTAAATCATCTACTCCCTGGTAGCGCTTTGAAGGAAAACTTGCTGGCCCCCCAGCTGTTCAGGGGGGAAGATAATCTCCATGGCAACGGTGGGGCGTGGCCAACTAACAGAGCCATTTTATGGGGATGCCGGAGAGGAATCCTGAGCAGGGTGCCCGTTGAGCACCATCCATCACTGGGGGCGTGTCCCTGTGCAGGCAGGGGTTGGGGGTGTGGATCTGCACGAGGGAGGGCATGGCCCTAACACCAAGAGGGCGTGGTCTGCGCCGGGGGGGGGGGGGGCCCTGGGAGGTGGCGTTGGGGCGTGGTCTGCGCCGGGGGTGTGTCCCTGGGAGGTGGCGTTGGGGCGTGGTCTGCACCGGGGGCGTGGCCTTGCTGCCCGCCCCACCCGTGCGCGGGTCCCTGAGCGGTGCACCCTGGGAGGGCGGCCCCGAGGAGGAGCGCGACGCCCAATTCCGGGCGTTGTCCGTGCCCGAGCCCGCGGAACTGTTAGGGGCGTCTGCGGGACTCGGCGCCGCGCTTCCAGGGAGACCGACTGGACGGGACCGCGTGAGGCCGCGGTGGGCAGGGCCTGCCGGGCTGCGGCGCGCCGGAGCCCTACAGCAAAGGACCGGGCCGAACGGCCGCCGCCGTGCCCGGGTCGCTGAGCGCCCCCCGTGCCCCGCGGCGCGCCCATGCCCGCCTGCCAGCTGCCGGTGGGCACGTGCCCGGACATGTGCCCGGCCGCCGAGCGCGCCCGGCGCGAGAGGGAGCGCCGCCTGCACCGCCTGGAGGTGGCCCCGGGCGGAGGCGGGGACCGACCCCGCGCCGACCCGCAGCGCACGGTGAAGGAGTACAGCCGGCCGGCCGCCGGCAAGCCCCCGCCCTCGCCCAGCCAGCTGCGGCCGCCCTCCGTGCTCCTGGCCACCGTGCGCTACCTGGCCGGCGAGGTGGCCGGGAGCGCGGAGGCGTCGCCCGCCGAGGTGGCCGGCTTCGTGGCCGACCGCCTGCGCGCCGTGCGCCTGGACCTGGCGCAGCAGGGCGCGGGCGACGCCGAGGAGGCGGTGGTGCTGGAGGCCGCGCTGGCCACGCTGCTGGCCGTGGTGGCGCGGCTCGGGCCGGACGCGGCTTGCGGGCCGGCGGACCCGGTGCTGCTGCAGCTGCAGGTGCAGGAGGCCTTCGGCTCGCTGCGGCGCTGCTACGCGCGGGGCGCGGTGCCGCCCGCCCGCCAGGCCACCTTCCAGGGCCTCTTTCTGCTCTACAACCTAGGTGAGTCAGGGGTCCCGGCTGGTAGAGAAGCCCTTGCTCAGAGCCGCAGGGCCCTGCCCCCACCTCCCAGGGCGGGCCGGGCGGGAGGGTTGGTCTTCATCTCCTAACCTTTATTTTTTTTCCCCCTAATCTTTTCTTAACCTGCGTTCCCAGGTGGTGCTGCCAAACCCCCCGTGGGTGGGGCAGCCTGATCCTATTTCGTTGTCATAAATTAAATGGATTTCCTTAGCGGCAAGGAGGCTGTAGGGACAGTAACCGAGGACCCTGGCTGTGGAAGGGAAGCAAGGGAAGATTTTTCTTTGAAGAAATGGCCTTTCCAGGCCGTCAGGGGAAAGTGGACACAAGGCAGCTGGGCTAGTGGGGAAACCTGGTGTGTGTGTCCACTAGGGCCTCCCCACTCCCTCCTAGCGGAAATGGGCGGGGTGGGTGGGCTTGACCCACGCATGCTCATCCTGGCCGGCCCCCCCCTTTGCAGGCTCCGTGGAAGCCCTGTGGGAGATTCTGCAGCTGCCCGCGGACGTGCGCGCCTGCCCCGGTCTTCGTCTGGCCCTGGCAGTGGATGCCGCCTTCCGCGAGGGCAACGCTGCTCGCCTGTTCCGCTTACTCCGGACTCTGCCTTACCTGCAAAGCTGTGCGGTGCAAGGCCATGTGGGCCGCGCCCGCCGTGAAGCCCTGGCACGACTGGCTCGGGCCCTGAGTACCTCTAAGGGACAGACCTTGCCTCTCGGATGCCTGGTGCACCTTCTGGCCCTGGATGGAACCCACGAAGCACGGGAATTGTGCCAAGCCCACGGGCTGCCCTTGGACGGAGAGGACAGGGTTGTGTTCCTGAGGGCGTGTTACGCTGAACGAGGGCCGCCCCCCTCTGGCACCTGCCACGTGTTGGTGGCAAGCAAGTTGCAAGGACGCTCGATAGAGGAGGTGGTCATGGCAGAAGAAGAGGAGGTGGGCAGCACCAGATGCCCAGGCTGAGCAAGGAGTGGGCTCTCCTTCTCCTGGATCCCCTGGCTGGACATCAGACTTCTGTTCTCATGATTCTCAATAAAGGAAACTTTATTTTGTGGTGCCCAGGAGCTAAGGAGGAGGTAAGAAGATGTGACCCACCCAGTGCATGGCAGGAGGCAGCAGGCCGGGCTGTTTCCCTGCTGGTCTGAGAGTGGCATTGGCACCCAAGACTGGCATCAAGCATCCCAGTCCCCCTCCTCTTGGTGGATTTTGCCATCCTCACCACCCCCAGTCCTGCTTCCTGATGGCATCCCCCTACCAATCAGGGGCTGGGGTGGGCAGGATTGTCCTGTGGAGCTTGTCCCCTCCCCAGGTGTCTGCCCCTGGAGGGGTCCCAGAAGCTGAGAGTCCCATTGGGGGAGAGCAGGGCCACCCCGCAGCAGGATGAAGGGCACAGGGTTAGCAGGTCAGGAGCACTCAGGAGAGGCAAGGCTGGGCTCAGAGGCCAGGTCCAGGCCTCAGGGTGGTAGCTGCACCCTCCAAGGCCACCACGACGATGCTGAGCTGCCGCTGCACCTCGGCCCAGGCCTCGGAGCCCGGCTCAGTGCCATTGGCGCTGGCGAAGGCGTTGGCCAGGCCTGGGAATGTGGCTGTGGAGCCCGTGCGGGGCGCCCAGAGCACATGGCTGATGGGAGAAACGGGTCAGGGTGAGGCCAGCTGGGTCCAGACAAGAGGACCCTCCGCCCTGGCCCACAGTGGCCCCCGGAAAGCTCTCCCAGCTAACATCTCTATGTGCTGGGGTCGCCAGGGAGACTGGGTTCCACTATCAGCTGTGACTTTGCCACCCCTCCCAGAGCCCACTTCCCCCAGCTGCCTCCTGGGGGCTCAGAACCAACGGGACTGACATCACACCCCCCAGCAGGTGGCCGTGGCTGGCTCGGCCCTGACGCAGGTGCACACCCCAGACCTCGAGCAGACTCACCTGTAGTAGCGCGCCTCTGGGAAAGCTCGCGGGTTCAGGAAGGCACGTTCCAGCAGCATGAGCTGGTCATTGAGCATGCGCACCTGCAGGGGGCTGGGGGAGGCAGGGCATGCTGGTCACTCTGCGGTCAGTAGCAGCCTGGTAGGCCCCTACCCAGTGTCCCTGCTCACCTGGGGCTGCCCTGCCGCGTGGTCTGAATCTGCTGGTCCAGGGCTGCAGCTGCCGCCTCAAACTTCTCCACTGCAGTTACCAGAGGCCCTGTGGGGGGACAGCCAGCTGAGATGAGGGGTGCGGGGCCAAGGCAGAGCTCCCGGAGTGACCAGTCCTGGGGGTGTCTGTACCTAGAGGGATGCCGTGTTGCTCCAGCTGGGCTCCCAGGGCACTCTGGGCCTCCTGCAGGTAGCTGCGCAAGGTGTCGCTGTAGTCACTGACATTGAGGGGCAGGAAGAGGCTGTCGCTGAGCCGGAGGATCACGTCGGCCACCGTCTGTGCCACGGCCCGGTGGCTGCCAAAGCCTGTGAGTGGGCGACAAGGCTTGAGCTCAGGCGCTGGCCCTCCCACGCCTCCCATCTCGGGACATCCCAGTGACCCCTCCTCACCAGGGTCCAGAAACTTCTCCACGTAGTCAAAGGTGTCGAAGGCTGTGTGGTAGGTGGGGTAGATCCTGGCCGAGGTCTTGGTCTGGGGAAGGAAAGCACAGAGGGGGTGAGGTACCAAACCAGACAGCAGAAGGGCTTGGATCAGGCCTGGTGTTCATTCCATCCCCATGAGGTGGGGTACAGATCCCAGCTCCCCCCACTGCCAGAGCTGCACAGCCAGGAGGTAAGGGTCAGCGAGCAGGGCTGCACGGCCAGGAGCTGAGGGGCCCGGTGGGACAGCGAGCAGGGCATGCAGACCGGGCACTCAGGGCCCTCACATTGGGACTAGCAGTAATCTCTGTTTTCAGTGTAGTCAGTTCTGATGTAGACTTTTTCTTTTTTTTTTTTTTTTACTTCTTCAATCCTGTGTCCTGATGGGCTGGTACTGTGGTGTAGCAAGTTAACCCTGCGGTGCCAGCACCCCATGTGGGTGCTCTTTTAGAGTCCCAGCTGCTCCACTTCCCATCCAGCTCCCTGCCTGTGGCCTGGGGAAGCAGTAGAGGACGGCCCAAAGCCTTGAGACCCTGCACCCACGTGGGAGACCCAGAAGAAGCTCTTGGCTCCTGGCTTCAACCTGGCCCAGCCTAGCTCTGGACATTGTGGCCATTTGGGGGAATGAATCAACAGAGGGAAGATTTTTCTGTGTTTTCCTTCTCTAACTGCCTTTTTTTTTTAAGATTTATTTTTATTATTTTTTTATTGGAAAAGCGGATATACAGAGAGGAGAGACAGAGAGGAAGATCTTCCGTCCGATGATTCACTCCCCAAGTGAGCGCAACGGCCGATGCTATGCCTATCCGAAGCCAGGAGACTCTTCCGGGTCTCCCACACGGGTGCAGGGTCCCAAAGCCTTGGGCTGTCCTCAACTGCTTTCCCGGGCCACAGGCAGGGAGCTGGAAGGGAAGCGGGGCTGCTGGGATTAGAACCGGCGCCCATATGGGATCCCGGGTGTGCAAGGCGAGGACCTTAACCACTTGCGCCACCGTGCCGAGCCTTCTAACTGCCTTTTAAATTAAAAAATATATATATGTGTGTGTGTGTGTGTAAGTATATATATAATGTTTAAAGGGTAAATTTACACTTAAAATCATCTGCCAGCCGATACTTCTTGTAGTCAGCATCACCCACAGCTGATGGGCAGCTGTCTCCCCATCCAGAATAGGCACTGGGTGAGATTGGGCGGCTTGCAGGCCATTCCCTCTCACAGTGACTAAAACCCCAGAGGCTTTGAGAGGTGGAGGGGCATGGCTGAGGCAGTGGTTGAGCAGGAGCAGCGGTGGCAAGGGGCGGTGGAGGGCGCCTGCTCACCGGGTCATAGGTGTAAGCAATGTCCATGGACGAGATGCCCAGGAAATGCACAAAGGGTGCGTAGTCGCTGCCGGCCCCCAGTGTGCCCAGCCTGGGGAAGGAAAGGGAGGAAGGGGGTGAGTCTGGCTGGAAGCCGTGCTGGGCAGCCGTGCCCCCCTCGGTCCCCCATTCTGTCTCTGGCTCACCTGGGGATCACGCCATATACTGGACTGCTGCGGTTCAAGTGCCGGACCCAGTTGTCATAGACGCTGAGGTCCCTGAGGCCTGGGGCTTGGACCTGGCCCAGAGGGGAAGCTGGTCTCGCCGCAGGTCCCACAGGGCAGGTCCTTCCCGAGTGGACCCACAGCCCACCAGGCTGGCCCCAACCTGGGTCCCGCCCACCCCTGACACCCTCACCTCTTTGGTTGCCGTAAAGACCACACTCTGGACAGGGGGCGTGCCTTGCACCCTCAGGGTGGCGTTGGCTGCGGGAGGAGCAGAGAAATGTTGGGGAGCCCTCCAGGCGGCCACCTCTGCACCCTGCCCCGCTCCCCCTCCAGTCCTCACCAAACACGGAGATGTCCACGTTGATGTAAGCGACTGCACGCTCCTGCAGGCTGCTGAAGAACTCCTGGGAGTGGGGGATGGGGCCGGGGAGGAAGCCAGAGGCCATGTTGGCTGGCTGCCCTGCTTCCTCTCCCTAGCTCCCTCACCATCCTCTCTCCCCTGGGTGGCCCACTCACCTCCGTGAATTCTGTGGAGCCAATGAGTCCAAACTCCTCCGATCCCCAGCTCCCGAACACAATGGATCGGCGGGGTCGCCAGGTGCCTGGGGCAGGGGCAGGAAAGGGTGGACTGCACCTGTCTGTCTTACTCCCATTCAATCCACAACACTAACCAACACCAGACTCTCTCAGTCACAGTCTCTTTCCCCGGGATACCCTGCCTCCCTGTTCCTCTGGGGGTGCTCTGGGGAGACCTCAGGACCCTGCCCCTTGGCTCCCTTGGGCCAGCCCATCCTCACAACAGAGCCTTGGAGGTGACATGACCACTGCCAGGTCATGGAGGAGGAAACAGCTGGCAGCAGCAGGGCCAAGTTCAAAACCAGGTTGCTGGTGCCAGCATCCTGGGGCTTCCTGCACCGACCACCCCTGTGCCCCTGGCAGCGGCCCACACTTAAAATCATCCGGCTTCCACCTGCAGCTCTGTGCCACACACATCCCTGCTCCCAGAGACCTTGGGCCTCACTTGCCCCTTCCACCTCCTCTCAGCCCCTCTGGTAGGTGGCAGGCTGGGCAGGCCGGCCACGAGGGGCTCCCAGTTCTGCCCCCACCTGTGTGTAACAGCCAGCCTTCCATCATTCTCTGTGTTAAAGGGGGCATATGAAATGATAACACATGTACAATGACAGATCCCCACACTTTTTCCTACCCTCTTACTGCCTCTAAATGCCTGACCTGAGTCAAATCAGCTATTTCAGTTGGAAAACACCGAACAAAGTAACAACAGAGCATGAAGGACAAAGAGCTGACAGCGCTGACAGACGCACAGAGACCAGCAAGACCCTTGTTGTGTGATCCTGAATGGGATCTTGCACCAGAAAAGCTTTCTGCTATAAAGGTCGTATGGGGAGGGGGGAGGAAGAAGAGGGGGTCCATTGTCATGGCATGGTAGGATAAGCCTCCACTTGTGGCAGCGTCACCCTAAACGGGGGACGATTTGAGTCCAAGCTACTCCACTTCTGATCCGGCCTCCTGCTTATGACCTGGGAAAACAGCAGAATCTGACCCAAGTCCTAGGACAACCTGCACCCACACGGGAGGCCGGGAAGAAGCTCCTGGCTCCTGGCTTCAGCCTGGCCCAGCTTGCCTGCTCTAGGCATTGAGAGTGGGAACCAGTGGAGAGGAGTTCTCTCTTCTCAAATAAATGAACACAAATTAAAAACAGAAGCAAACACTAAACCAGCAAGACAGAAATCCCTGCGCTACCCAAGTCAGAAGGCCAGCCTCTCTCCTCAGCTGACCTCCTCCGCAGGCCCAGGCACCCAGGTGGCCAACCTCCTGGTTCGGTTCATCTCTCAGGTCTCTGCTGACCCGCAGACTGGCCCCCCACCAGCTGTCCCTGTGTCCTCTTCTCACCCAAGGGTCTTTTGGGGACCTCAAGGTCCACATGTGAGCAGGTACAAATGCATAGACTGATGTCAGCAGTGTGGATGGGGTGGAGGAGTGGAGCTTGTTCAGAACTGGGATTTTGTGGGTGGTTGAAGTCACTGATATCAGCTCAGGGCACACAGCTCTATCTTCAAGCTGCTCTATGGGAGATGGCAAAGTCCTGGAATGGATGGCAGTGATGGTTCCACAACATGATGGATGGTTCGGTCCCTGCCACCTCTGTGGGAGATCCGGATGGAGCTCCAGGCTCCTGGCTTCAGCCTGCTCCAGCTCTGGCTGCTGGAGGCATCAGCGAGTGAGTCAGCAGATGGAAGATGACTTTAAAAAAATACTTAAGGCTAAAGAAGGAAATCAATCCATACAGAACCGAAGGGGCTGTGTCACCCTCCACCTGCTGTTGCCTCCGGCCTATTCTCTGTTGGTGGAGCCGCCAGAGGCAGTTACTCAAACCAGAACCTTCCACCATGCTCTCCTCCTTTCCAGCCCTCACAGACCCCACCTGGTCCTGCCCCTGCTGCTCCCCACCCTGGTCCTGGCCCCACAATGCCACCTGCCCCGATGACAGCAATGCCCCCTCCTTTCCTTGCTTGCTCTCTTCACGATTTCCATTCTGACATTCTCTAGGTTCAAATCTTTCATGCAAACCCCCAGCTCCCAGCCTGCTCAGCGTCCGCCCCAGCCTCTGCCTCCGCTCTCCAAGGTGCTGAAGGACTGAGGTGCCACCTCCGGACCAGCCGTCCCCAAACCAGCCTGGTGCACCACCAACACACAACACACTTTCGGGCCTGGCCTGATAGCGTAGTGGTTAAAGTCCTCGCCTTGCATGTGCCAGGATCCCATATGGGTGTCGGTTTTAGTCCCGGCAGCCCCGCTTCCCATCCTGCTTGTGACCTGGGAAAGCAGTCGAGGATGGCCCAGAGCCTTGGGACCCTGCACCCGCATGGGAGACTCAGAGGAGCTCCTGGCTCCTGGTTCCGGATTGGCTCAGCTCCAGCTGGCCGCTTGGGGAGTGAACCATTGGACAGACAATCTTCCTCTCTGTCTCTCCTCCTCTCTGTATATATCCATCTGTATATCCACCTTTCCAATAAAAATAAATAAATCTTTTTTTTTGGGGGGTTTAGGCTCCTCTGTCCATCCCTGCCCCCCTGCAGGGCTGATCTCCTGAGGTTGGGTAGAGGCTGGGCACTGCCCACTCATGGCAATACCAGCCAGCCAGCTACATTCACACAGGAGGCTGAGGAAGTGTGGTGGCAGGAGGCCACCACAGCCCACTCCCTGGTGTCCTTGGGCCATGCAAGGCTGGGCCTGGTGACCCATGCACCTGCTGGCCTCGTGACCCTCAGGCTTCGGGGGCACGGTCAGGGATGGGGAGGCATGAGCTCAGGAAGAAGAGCACTGGAGGACCAGGCTTGGGCCAGGCCGGGGCCACCTCACCTTTCTTCACCAGGGTCCCCAGCACACGGGTGACCTCGAGGAGCACAGCAGTGCCGCTGCTAGGGTCCACAGCCCCGTGGACCCAGCTGTCCCGATGGTTCCCATACAAGATGTAGCGGTCTGATGGGAGGAAAGGCAGATCAGAAAAGCTGAGAAGAGGAAAGGTGGGCCAGAATGGGCATGGCGGTCCCAGGGGAATGGCCAGCAAAGGGAGGACTCACCTGGCTCTACAGCCCCACGGATGACCCCCAGGACGTTAGACGAGTTTCTCAGCTCCAGGTAGTTATAAATGCTCATGTTCACCTGGCTGCAGAGGGTGAGGGAGTGACAAGCCTTGGCCTCTAGCACACAACCCACTGTGACCTGGGGGGAGCAGGGCGCAAGCCCAGGCCTTCCAATTTGGAGTCTCAGTAGAGCACTTAACAGGGGCTGCACCTGTGCCCAATGCCTTACTGGGACTTCGGACCATGACTGAGACCCACATGGACCCAGCCCTTGTGGGCCTGATCCAGTCAGCCCATGAGGAAACCCAGTGATAAGAGAGGTAGGGTTGGGAAGAAGGGGGTACCTGGTGGTACCAAAAATCAGCATGAGCAGGTTGAGGGGGCACCACCACGTGGGGCTGAGGCCCTGTCCTGGAGGCCGTGGCATGCTGAAGGGCGGGAAGAACTGGGGGGAAGGGGAAGTCATAGGACCTAAAGGGAGGGGCATGTAGCTGTGGATTTGATGTCTCCAAACAGAAAGCAGGAAAGGTTGAAAAAAGAGGGCCTGGTGTAGTAGCCTAGCAGCTAAAGTCCTTGCCTTGCATGCCCGGGATCCCATATGGACACCGGTTCTAATCCTGGCAACCCTGCCTCCCATCCAGCTCCTTGCTTGTGGCCTGGGAAAGCAGTTGAGGTTGACTCAAGTCCTTGGGTCCCTACACTCTCGTGGAAGACCCAGAAGAAGCTTCTGGCTCCTGGTTTTGGATTGGTTAAGCTCCTGCCGTTGTGGCCACTTGGGGAGTGAATCAACAGACAGAAAACCTTCCTCTCTGTCTCTCCTTCTCTCTGTATATCTGACTTTCCAATAAAAAATAAAATTAATCGTTAAACAGAGAGAGAGAGAAAGAAGAAGAAAAAAGGCCAGGCCTGGAGGTAGGAACCTGGGTAGGAGGAGGCTCTTTCTGGTTTGTAGTCATCTGAAGACACACGTGCAGCTGTCCCATTAGGGGTGGGGTTCCTCTCCATCTGTATCAGCCAGGTCATGGCCATGGGGACTTGGCTCTTGACCCTAGCATTTCCACACCCCCTGAGTCTCCACAGTGAGAAGGATGTGGTGGGAGGGCTGATGACCAGGTGAAGGTGGGAGGGCAGCCCCACCCCCTGTGGTCCACACCCCTTCCCTATTCCCAGAAGCCCAAGTCCTCATCCCTTTAAGCTCTGTATAGAAGCATCGCACTCTGAGTCCAACTTTAGATGGCCTATCAAAACGTCTCAGCTCCCTGCTCTTGCATGCCTGGGACGCAGGAGGGGTGGGCCAGGTAAATGGGTCCCAGCCGCTCATGAAGGAAACATGGATCAAATTCCAGGCTGTTGTGAGCATTCGGGGGGGGGGGGGTACACCAGCAAGCTGGAAGTGCCCCCTTCCCCAGCAACTCTGCCTCTTTGATTAAAAGGGATAAAATAAACTTGCCTGTTATTTTTCTTGTTATCTATTGTCAGTTAATTTTAGACTAAAAAGCTCCTGAGACTCTAGAGAAAAAAAGACCAAGAACAAGGGCAGAGGCGAGGAAGGGGAGGGAGGGAGGAAGTGGGAAGGGAAGGGAGGAGAGAGCCCCAACGCACCTGTCTGCTGGAAAGCCAGACTCGAAGCCAGGCCCAAACTTGTAGCTGCAGCCCAGAGCCCCTTGCCAGGAGTCAGGAGCTTTGGATCCGCTGAGATTGCTGAGGAGGGAGCGGCCCCTCAGAGGAAGTGTGGGTATTGGGGTATGCAGGAGTGCCCCCTCTTCTCCCCAGCCCACACTCACCAGAGCAAATTTCTGGCGTCCTGGAAACCAATGGGCTGTGAAGGAATCGGGGGGAACCCAGTGATATTGGCAAGGTTCAGGCGGAAGGAAGAGGGTTTGGCCGGAAGGTAAGGGGTTGCAGGGTCCCCAAAATACTCAAAATAAGAGCCTCGCTCCACCCCCGAGGGGGGCAGGCCCCAGGAGTAGGGGAAGGTCTCGTTGGGGAAACTCTGCCCATCGTTGATGTCAGCTGGATCCGTGTACACCAACAGGCCTATCACCCCATGCCTGGCAGCGTTGATGGCCTGCAGGAGCGAGAGGGGGCTGTGGGGAGGACAGAAGGGGTGGGGCACACCCCCCTCCTCCTCCTTCCTCCTCCACGGTGGGAGCCCGGAGCCAGGACCTGTCCATCTTCCCATAGGTAAGATACTGTTTGCACACAGTATGACATCCCTGCTTGGGACAGCAAGATTGTCAGGCACTGAGCAGATGTTTGTGATACCTGGGCAGGCGTTGTAGGTTAGGCTACAGCTCGGAATGCCCGCAACCCATATCGGAGCGTCTGGATTCAAGACCTAGCTACTCCACTTCTAACCCACTTATCTGCTAAAGTATCCTGGGAGGCAGTGACAAATGAAGGCTCAAGCATTTGGGTCCTGCCACCCCTACGGGAGACCCGGATGGAGTCCCTACCCCAGGCTTTGGCCTGGCCCGTCCCTGACAGCTGCGGGCAACTGGGGAGTGAACCAGAGTGTGAAGATCTCTCTCCCGCCCCTTCTTCTGCCTTTCAAGTAAAGATGAGTCAGTAAACTTAAAAAAAGAAAAGCTGTTGGAAGTTGTCAAACTCATGCCCGTGCGAGGGCATAGGTAAGTGAATGGGGCATGCAATGGTGGAATACACCAGCTGTATCAAAGCACAGGGGTAGGTTTGTGTCCTCACACTGACAGAGGCAGTGTCTGCCACAGCTGAGAGAGGAGACAGCTCGGGTGTTCGTGAACGGATAGACAGCCCGTTGTAGAGAACATATGAGGGAATGCCAAGTGGAAGAAGTCGGGGCCACCATGACAGACATGCTGTCACTCCTCTTACATGAGGCCAGAGCAGGCAGGTCGGAGGACTCGGAAGATAGAACAGGGGTTCCCCAGCGGCTGAGGGGGAGTGGGGAGAAGGTACTGGTGGCTGCAGAGTTTCTTTCAGAGCAATCAAAGGGTAGTGGTTGTGGTTAACGCTGAGGCTGCACAGAACAGCTGGCTGAATGACCCATTTGACCTGGCATTTATTTTACCACTGCAAAAACATGACAACAAAGTTGCAGTTTGGAACCTAGTGAGCAAACCACCTGCTGCATAAACAGCTCAGGCCGGGGACAGGGCCCCCGAGTGGCTCAGCCCACCGCACCCGTTTCTGCAAGCTCTTCCTCCCAAAAGCAAACCCTGGGACATTCTCCCCACCCAACCCTGGACTTGGGGACACAGTGGGGTGTCTCCAGGAGCCCAGTGGCAGAGAATGCCACCCCGTAGCTTTTGCTTTTGGAACCTGGCATTCCCTAACTCAGACACTCATGGAAAAATAAATCTGACCATGCATCTCCATGGTGCTTCTTCCCCTTATTTTTCTTTTTCCCCTTGTCTTAACATGGGCACATTTGGAAAAATTGTAAAATACGCAAAACATAAAACTTGACAAACTTGATAACGTTTTCAGAGGCGATTTTTGTTTGGGAGGCCCAGAGAGAGAGAGAAAAAGCAAAAAAGAGAAAGTGATCCATCTCCTGGTTTTCCCCCAAAGGCCAGGACTTGACCTTGACCGGGCAGAAGCTCAGAGCCCAGAACTCCAGCCAGGTCTCCCGGTGGGTGGCAGGAGCCCGTGCTTTAACTGTCACTGCTGCCGCCCACACTGTCCAGTGGCGAGAAGGCGGGGCCAGCACCTAAAAGCCAAAGGCCGACCACTCCCATGCAAACTTAGTGACAAGTGAGTGGCAGCAGGGACATCCCAGCTGCGTGTGGAGCCCAAGACTTTGTATCCCCGGACAACTAGCTCCCTTCTCCCGCTCCTTCTATACTCTCCTTTAATGTAAAATAGATAAATAAGGAAGTTCCCTGAACCGCAGCATGCAGCCTATCACCCAGGCAAGGGGCAACAGGGACGGAGCCTCCCTGGCCAGCAAAGCTGAAGGTTCGGCCCCGTCTCTTGGTTTCTTAAAGCCCAGAGAGGTGGAGTTGGTACCCAAGGTCACACAGCAGGAAGGAAGATCCCTGTCTGGCTCCGAGCCCAGGTCCAGCCCAGCACCTGGTTCCATTCCTCAGCAGTTCCCACCTCTTCCCCGCCCTGCCACTGCACTGGGGGCTGTAGCTCACCTTGGCCCCACGGCCTACGCCTCCGTAGCGAGTCAGGGCAATGGTGCCTTCGAGTCGGATGCCCGCAGCCTGAAGCGTCTCAAAGTCCTGCTCGGATCCCTGGTTGGCAAAGACGAGGAGGCCCTGGACCCGCCGGGGGTGGGAGGAGAAGTGACTCTTAGAGCTGGCACAGCACCAGGCGGGCGGGGAGGGGGCCTGGCAGGAGCGCAAGAGATGGGGAGGGGTGCGGCTTACCTGGGGGCTCCCGGCAGGGGCATAGGCGGCATAGGGCTGCACCACGTCGGGCCCTGACTGCTCCCCTGTCAAGTCCTCCTCCTTTGGGTGAAAGGTGTGCACATGGCCCTGCGTGGGGCTCACTGGGTGAGGGGGTAGGAGGGGACAGATTCAGGGCTGGAACAAGCAGCTGCCCCCTCCCAGCTTCCCTGCACCCCCAAGCCAGGCCGAGGCCTCCTTACCTATGTGGATGGCATTAGGCTGCCCCGACCTGGGGAAGGACAATAGCACCTCATGATCGTTGGTCTCGGCCAAGTCCAGGCCCGACTTCGGGTCCCGCCAGCGCCGCAGCAGCAGCTGCACCAGGGTCTCATCCCTGTGGCCGGTGGCCATGTGTGGCTCCTGGGACAATTCCCTGCAGCGCGGGGAGGAGAGAAGGGCAGGGCCTGCATTACGGAGGTCTTTGGGGTCAGCAGGTGTGTGGGGGGGTCAGGGGTGTTGGGGGGTCACGGTGCAGGCAGCCCCGCCACTCACCGCAGGTTCTCCCGGATCCTGCTGGCCTCCATCTGCCCAATGACACGCCGCAGCATCTGCAGGTCCAGGTCTTGGGAATCCGCAGCGCTGGGGGCTGGGATGGCGAAGTGGCCCAGGATGACCCCCAACCCCAGAAAGGCCACCGCGCCCACCACCAGCCCCAACCACTTGGCCCAATGCATCTTGTGCAACCTCGGCCCTTGGAGGTGGCCCTACGCAGGACCTCCTTATAGCTGGGGAGTCAGACTTGGTTAACCATTAGCCCTTGGGTGGTACTGTCCTTTGTCCCCCAGGTAGTAGAGAGAGGGACGTCGTGGAGGGAGCCATGAGCTGTTGGCAGCCACCAAGTTCTGCACCATCCACCCAGAAGTGACCTGCACGGGCATCCAGGAGAGGGGAGGGGTCTCACTCAGCAAAGCAGAGGTTGAGCTAGGACTGCCCGCTGGCTCTGTGAGTGCCACCTGCCTTCTAGCACAGCCAGTTCTGCCTGCTGAGTCCTGTGCTTGCTGTGCGACCTCAGGCAATGCATGCAGCCTCTTGGAACCACAGAAGTGGGGTGCTCTCCTCATGCAGTGTGGCTGGAAAAAACTCTCCCACAGCACATTTTAGCCAAGCCTCTGCCCCCCAATCCCTACAATACAGACCCTAGAGATAACGCAGGAAGGGGCACCCAAAGGACTTCTCCATTCCTCTCCTCAAGGGGTTCTGGTGGATGGGAGGAGGTGGGTCTCTGGGGGAGGGAAAGCTGTTCTAGAAGATATCCCAGGAGAAGCTCAGCATTACTTAACAAGGTGACCTCATTGTTCAACTACTGGCCCTATCCAGAATCCATTGTCCACCCATCCACTCAGCTCCACATCCATTCACTCATCTCCCTGATTCATTCTCTCACCTCTCACTTCCCCACTCACTTCCCCATCCATCTGTCCATCCATCCGTCATCCATCCACCCACTCACTCACCCACTCACCCTTTCATCTAGCCACCCACCCCTTCACCTTCCTATTCATTCATCCACCCATCCACTGGACCAGCCACATGCCCACTCACTGCTTCCCTTTGTACATGCAAGCGTTGCTCATTCATCCAACTCAACACTAGATTTCCGCTAGACCCTGGGGAAGGCAAATTCCCCAGGGAGACAGATGGACACACCATGTGGTGGGCGTGCCTCTGGAGAGAACCGAGAATTCTGCCTGAAAGGGAACTTCTGTGGGATCCTCTGAGGAGAAGCCCAAATGTGCCCCCTGTGAGGGCAGTGCAGGCTGCACCACGACTGGGGCGGGAGAGAGACATGGAGTACATGGTGCAAGTCCTGGGACCCGGGCAGGGCAGGGGAGTTCTGTAGGGTCCACAATGGCTGCCGATGCTTCCTGCAGCCCATCCAGCCCCTGGACTGGTCTGCAGGTGCCTGGAGAGCTGAGGGGCGGAGCTGTGTGTGTGTGTGTGTGTGTGTGTGTGTGTGTGCACATGCCTGTGTGCGATTGCACAGCCTCGTCCGAGCAGCCCCCTTTCTGCTCACACTCTTCTGTGCCAGCCAGGAGGGTCCACATGGGGTGACTAGCCATGGGGCCGTAGGGGTCATCAGTGACTTCAGGGAGATGCACCCGCATGCCACAGGCGGTGCCCAGGATGTGACCTTGGCTCTTCTTATCAGAAGCCATCAGTGTGCGGCACGCACACCTGCTTCATGAGCTCTCCTGGAAGCTGTCACCGTCAGACAGCAGGGTGGCAGAGTCAGCTGATCCATGGAGACAGACAGGGCAGACGATGACACTGCAACAGCGACCCACCCAGCGGACCTTCGCACAGGCAAGGACACGGGCCAGAGGGTGTTCCCACCACCAGCCTGAGCAGGTGAATAGCCTCGTGTGGCACTCAGCAAACCCCCTGGGACCATCAGCAACGCTGCTGTGGCACCCTGTGAGAATTCAGAGTTCCTTCCCTTGTCTTAGTCAGGTGGCTGGCAAGGAATGTTCTGGATCCTTCCAGGCCTTTGTTGCATGGTGGCTCCAACCCCAGCAGCTTCAGGCCCTCTGTGGCAGCCAGCTTCCTGTACCTGCTCCAGTGGCTCTTCCAGCTCCGGCTGACATCTTAGCAGCCACCACCCCACGGGAGGCCCTGAGCCAGCAGCATCCCCAACCTCCATATCCGGGTTACCACCCCGTGGGAACTGCGTGAGGTAATACATACTAAGGTTTTCAAGCTGTCACACTTTGGAGTCATTTCTTAACAAACGCACAGGACCCAGTATGAGGGCACCGCACAGGACTGGTAGGGCTGGGTGTTGGGCACAAAGGTTATGACGATGCAGAGGGGAGTGCCCAGGGTTAGAGACCTTGCTCCACTTGTGAGGCCCAGCTGCCACCCTCAAGGGAAACTCAGATTGGGTTCTTGGTTTCTGACTTTGGCCTGGCCCCAGCCGCAGCTCCCTCAGGCATCTACAGAGTACACCAGAGGGGAGACGACAGCTGTCTCTCCCTCCTCTCTCTGTGTGTTTCAAATAAAAGGCAAATATAATCTAAAGTTTACAACATGCAGATGCAAGACTGTTGGTGGAAAAAATGGAATTAAAAAGATATTCACTTGGGGCCCAGTGGCGTGGCCTAGTGGCTAAAGTCCTCACCTTGAACGCCCCACTGGGATCCCATATGGGCGCCGGTTCTAATCCCGGGAGCTCCACTTCCCATCCAGCTCCCTGCTTGTGGCCTGGGAAAGCAGTCGAGGATGGTCCAAAGCCTTGGGACCTTGCACCCATGTGGAGACCCGGAAAAGGTTCCTGGATCCTAGCTTCGAATCGGCATAGTATCGGCCCGTTGCGCTCACTTGGGGAGTGAATCATCGGACGGAAGACTTCCTCTCTGTCTCTTCCTCTCTGTATATCTGATTTTCCAATAAATAAGTAAATATTAAAAAAAAAAAAAAAAGATATTCACTTGGACCCAGAGCAGTGGCCTAGCAGCTAAAGTCTTCACCTTAGATAAGCCGGGATCCCATATGGGTGCCAATTCTAATCCCGGCGGCCCTGCTTCCCTTCCAGCTCCCTGCTTGTGGCCTGGAAAAGCAATCGAAGATGCCCTAAAGCCTTGGGACCCTGCACCCAAGTGGGAGACCTGGAAGAGCTCCTGGCTTCTGGCTCCTGGCTTCAGATCGGTACAGTACTGACCGATGCAGTCATTTGGGGAGTGAATCATCGGACAGAAGATCTTTCTCTCTGTCTCTCCTCCTCTCTGTATGTCTGACTGTCCAATAAAAATAAATAAATCTTTAAAAAAAAAAAAAGATATTCACTTGGGTACAATCAGTTCTGAATTCCACTCAGCTTTCTTGTGATGTAAATTTTCCATGAACTTCTGCACAATCAATGCCTGCTATAGTTGGGAAAAACCTCGGCTGTTTATCTCCAGCTGACCCTACTCCCTGAGCTCTGTTTTTAAGATTTTTTTTTTTAATTAAGAAGGCAAATTTACAGAGAGAAGAGACAGAAAGATCTTCTGTCTGCTGGTTCAGTCCCCAAGTGGCTGCAATAGCCAAAACTGAGCCAATCCGAAGCCAGGAGCTTCTTCTGGGTCTCCCGCATGGGTGCAGGGACCCAAGGCTTTGAGTCGTCTTCCTTCCGCTGCTTTCCCAGGCCACAAGCAGGGAACGGGTTGGGAAGTGGAGCAGGCAGGACACAAACTGACGCCTATGTGGGAGGATTTAGGATTTAAATCCACAGGTGAGGATTTAGTCACTGAACCATCACACTGGTCCAGCGGTCTTTGCCGCTTCACTCACACGCTCGCTCAGGTGACTAGGAGGCATCTGGCACTCCTCTCACCCAGCGTGTGGTTCCTGATTTTGCTCCTCTCTCCTCCCCCTGCAGGATCCACTTCAGCGGGGGCAGCAGTGTTGCCTTTGCAGCAGAAGCCTGGCTTAGGATCAGCTTCTCACCCTCCAGATTTCCTTTCAAACAGGTGCAGCAGTCAGGGCCATTAAAGTGGTTTATCCGCTGGGCAGCGCCAGTGAGTCGCTCCTTTGATCCCATCGCTAAGCCTGGGTCTTCCTGTGTTTCCATTTCTGCCATACAACACCGCCTGCCGAGCTCGGCAGAGCAGGGGCGGGCCCTCGGGTTCAGGGTCAAGGGAACTAGTACAGCAGACAGGAAACAGGCGACCTCAAGCTCCCAACAAAACCATTCCCACCAGTTCCCAGAAACCCTGCTTCCCTACCTCCCAGGCTGCCACAGTGGGGATAAGGCCCCAACACGGGGGTTGGAGGGGAAGAAACACTCCAGCCACAGCTGAAGCCCATTCTCCCCCAGCAGAGTCTCCTGTGGAGCTCATCCCAGCTGTGCACCCAAAGGGACACAGAGGCACCGACGGCTCTAGGGCCCTTCCCGTCCCTAGCCTCATACCCCTGCCCTGGATCAAGACTGCAGCCACCGTGGCTCAAACGTCCCTTCTCCAGGCTCTGTCCTCAAGCTCTCACACCACACCACTCTCTCCCCGGTTGGTCCAGTTCCCCTCCCCCCCGACCTTCTTCATTTTTCTCTGTTGTTTCTGTCCCCTTCTGTAGGAGGACATTGTAACCCTAGAAGGTCAGCGAGCACAGGATTACAGTTGATTGGATAATATTTGCATGAGAACAACCAAATGGCCACCTTTTGTATACCTGATTGGATACCATTTGTATAACAGGTGAGTGGACAGTGTGTGTGTGAGAACACTTGGTGGAATATACAAGACAAAAGGAGTTCCAAACAAAAGCAGAGAAACAGTTCATGGGTTTTGTTGCTAAGCTCAATACCTCTTCTCTTAACCAATGTAACCCTCAGTGTATAAAGTCTGATGCCACTAATAAACTTCAGCTTTGACCATCGGTCAAGGTCCACGCGTTGTTATTGTCGGCTCCGTGCAGCAAACCCATCCCTGCGGGACAGCGACACCCTTGTAGGGCTGAAGCCCCATAGCCTAGAGTAGTGTGCCTGACACCCAGGACAAGAGTTTGTGGGGCATAAAGCCCGCCCAGAGGGAGCCACAGTTGTGACACCGTGGCAGGGGCACGCGTGTTCTCTTGAGGTGATCTCCTCAGAGAGGGATTTTCCCAAGGGGCAGAGGGCAGGAAGAGCAGATCCTGGCTGTGGGGCGGGAGCCTGGGAGTGCACAGTGAGGCTGGGCTGCTCGCGTTAGCTGGAGGACGTGGGGGGAAGAGTATATAAGGAGAGGGGAAGGAGCAATAAAGCGAGACTTTGCAGAGACTTCCACCATTGCTGATCTCCTGTCGGTGTTTCATCCCTAGACCCTCTCCCTGTCCACGATACTGGCTCAGCTGAGGTGTGGACATAGCTGTGAGCTCCGTGGCAATGTCCTTGAAGACCTGTCCCTCTGAGAAGAACGTGTGTGAACGACAAGAGCTGACCATGCCTCGTGACCTAGGCAATTCTCATGTGGCACTTATGCCTCTAGGGGACTGCTAGATTGGGTGGGGCTTGGTGCTGGGCCCCTGGCTAGGACACAGTGGGGACACCTGTGGTTTGGAGACACCTGGGGAGGGGGATGTACACAGACTCAGCGAAGCCAGTGGAAACATGCCCTCCCCCATCTGCTTGCCTCCCCAGGTTGGGCTTTAGGAAGAGGTGGCTCCAGGGCCCACGTGGTGGGTCTGTCTGGTGGGCAGTGGTCCCTACATAGCTAACACTGACTCAGCCACTTTCCTGCTGCCCCACCTGTTACCCAGCAACTCCAGAGTCGGATGAATGAGCAAATGAATGGATGAATGGCTGTTTGTGCTACTGAGCTGCTGGTGCAGCTCAGGCAGTACAAAGGTCTGGGACGCCCTCTGCCTGCCCCATTCCTACAAGATTCTGCAAGAGGATTCTTCCTGCAAGAGGATTCTGGCAAGAGGTGGCGGACGCATCAGAGGGGACAGCTCTGCCAGCTCAGCTTGAAGGCAGACACCATAAACTGTTGTGCCGGTTTTTTGAAACCCCCAGATAATCAAGTCTGAAGTCGGTGCTGAGGCAAAAAGGTGGTTTATTCAGGTTAGCCTAGGTAACCCAGCGACCTCCCCCAGCCCAGCATGGCTGGGCGGGGGAGGGGCAGCCGCAGCCAAGGCTGCAAGGATCCACAAGGAGGACAAAAGACGCGCGAGCCAGAAGAGCCAAGGGAGCCCAAGCCCCCCAGTTCTTATACATTTCAGGCTATTAATTATACAGTCATGACTTAGCAGGCTTCTATTGGTGGGTTTGAAACAAGCAACTTTCAAAAAGTACAAATTGATAAGCTATTGGGCTGTGAATCTTATCAAACACCAGGTACCTCCTTCCTGAGGAGTGGTCTGCCTATGTGACCTGCCAGGTGTCCTGCCGGCTGTCACGTAGACTATCAGGCCTGAGGTTCACACAGCCCTCAGCCAAGCCATTAAGGCAGAATCACAAAAGGCAGAAAACGCCTAGGTTCTTCAAAACCATCACCAATCAAGTGCATCTTCAGCTCACACGCCTAGACGCTATCGGCTGGAAACCTGCTGCCTTCTGTCTGGGCCTGGGGAGCCGCCACCAGCCTGGGTTTCCGTCCTCTGGCCAGTGGGCACACAGCACGAGTTCTCTGCCGGGCACTTTCTGAGTTGCTGTAGGGGGCCATGGGGCACACAAACCCCATCAAGCATTTGACCATGCCTAGCTGGTTGTCAGGGTCAAAGCCCTCTACAGAAAACCAATCACGGCATCAGAGATCTCTGCCCAGGACCTGACACAGCCCTTAGTGTAGGGACGTAAGACAGGAATTGCCAAGATGGTGATCTAGTTTGTGATGTTAACGAACCCAGGATCTAGTTGAGCAATGACATGTCAGGCCTTTCATGGCCCTTGGTCCCAAATGGGCTTGATTATAGATAGTCCAGTTTTCCATATTCCTCATTAGATTGGCTTTGTCATATTACTGGAATAGGCAAACAACCAGCAAAGAGGTTGGGGCTGTGGCATAGTGGGTAAAAGTCTCAACCTGTGGCGCTCTCATCTCATATGAGCGCTGGTCTATTTCTTTTAATTTTTATTTTTCTTGCAAAGTCAGGTATACAGAGAGGAGAGACAAAGAGAAAGATCTTCCGTCTGATGAGTCACTCCCCAAGCAGCCACAATGGCCGGTGTTGCACTGGTCTAAAACCAGGAGCCTGAGCCTCTTTCAGGTCTCCCATGCGGGTGCAGGGTCCCAAGGCCTTGGGCCGTCCTCAACTGCTTTCCCAGGCCTAAGGCAAGGAGCTGGATGGGAAGCGGGGCTACGGGGATCAGAACTGACAACCATGTGGGATCCTGGCTCATGCAAGGAAAAGATTTTAGCCTCTAGGCCACCGCTAGGCCCCAGTAAGGGCTGTTTTAACTCCTGGCTGCTCCACTTCCCATCCAGCCCTCTGCTAATGTGCTGGGAAAGCAGCAGAGGATGGTCCAAGTCCTTGGACCTCTCCCACATGGGAAACCCAGAAGCTCCTGACTCCTGAGCTGCCATTTGGAGAGTGAATCAGCGGATGGAAGGGGCTCACAGATGCCCCTCCACGGGCCGAAGCTTGCCTATAGCAGCCTCAGTGCTGCATCTCCCAGCACGACGCTGGGGGCTGGACCCCGGGGCTTCCCACGGCCTCCCTCCTCACCAACAGATTCAGGGTTTCAGCAGTTGAGGAGGTCACTAGACCTCCAGTGGGACGCTGAAGAGGCGGTGTAGATCCGGCATGTCACAGGACAGCAGAGCCCTGGTGGACCAATGACAGACTCACACTGGTACATCTTTTCCTAATAAGGGGCCAGAGCTGCACCTGCTTCTGCATCAGGTGGGTTATAAAAACCTCCTGCATAGTTTGCAAGCCTTTTTGTCCCCAAGGCTCCCACGTTCTCTCTGCCTCTCTGTTGCAGAGAAAAGGCCCAAGAAGGGACTTCCCTTTCCCCCAGCAAAGGCGTCTCTTCAACAGTGGACTGAGGCTTTCCTTTCTCTGGCGGTCAGCCAACCTAACACTCACCACCAGTGGGTTGGGTAAAGGGAACTGGCTTGGGTGAGGGCACTGGAAGGCCATGGCTCTTCCCTGCACCTTTCTGTACTTTGGGGTCAGAGCAGGTGTCTTGATTTTGGGGACTGGATGTGCCCCCGCCCAGCGCTTAGGGAACACCACAGAGAGCCACCCAACAGACATTCATTGGGACTGCGCTTCTGGAAAGTTTATTGCTGGGGCTAGGGAGGGTTGAACGGTCCCAGCTGGTGTCTTGGCCCTGGCCTGGTGTCCAGGTGCGTGTCGGGCAGCAGGACAAGCTGTGCAGCCCTGTGGGAGCTGGGAGGCTGCAGGCTGAGGAGCAGGTGACTCTCCTGGGCTGCCACTGGAGCTGGCTGTTCTGGCGTTTCCGAAGGCATGGCCTCTGGAGTCACCATTCCTTCCTCCTGACTCGCCATCACTTCTGCCTTGATGGAGCTTACTTCTGCCTGGATGGCCTCCGCTCCCACCTTTAGGCTGTTATACAGTGAGGCGGCCTAGAACAGAGGGTGGCAGGACGGAGACTGGGATGTGGAGCCCAGAGGTATTACCGTGGGTCCTTGGAGCCGAGGAGCTGGGCTGGGAAGCAGGGAAGAGGCAGGGCAGGGGCAAGGAGCCGGGGTGGACATCTGGTGCAGGGGTTAGGCCGCTGCTTGGGATCCCTATCCCCTCTGCAAGTGAGTGCTGGGTTTGAGTCCAAGCTCCACTCCCAGTGGCAGCTCCTTGCTAACATACATCCTGCACAGCAGCAGCAGGTGAGGCTCCAGGATGTGGGGGTGCCCACCCACCATGGGGGAGTCCTGAATCCAGCATGCCCAGTCCCAGCTGTGCCAGGTGTTGGGGGTTTGGACCAGTGATTGGGCACTTTGTCCTTTTCAGATGAACTCGTGTCAGCAGAAAGGCAGGGGTCCTGCAGTGAGGGTCTTACCAGGCCTCGCAGCTTCTCCCCTAGGGCCAGGTTGTCCACTTGGGTGGTCTTGAGCGCTTCCCGAAGCCTGGAGTTGGAGAGAGATCCCCCTGAGTCCACACTGGTCTTGGCGACATTGACCCTGGTGAATCTACAGCTCTCTTGGGAACTATCCTCTCTGTGTCCCTTGCGGCAGGATCCCAGACACGGGCCGGTTCCACTAGTCTGTCCATCCTCCCTTCCTCCAGCCCTCTCACCCTCCCTTCCTTCTTTTAGCAGGATAAGGGGCAGCCTGCTTCATTGTACAGGCTGGGCTGGGGTTCTCCAAGGACTCCCTGACAGGGAGTGGGGCCACCCCTAGGGGCTATAGTGACAGTCAGGGCTGTGGCTCAAGAATTCCTTGAGAGCTCAACTGAGCTGTGTAGTTAGCAGGTGCGTGTAGCCCTGGTGGAGAGTGGCTTCTCAGCAGACGCCTGACCTGCCCCATCGCAGGCCTTCCCTGGCATTGCACGGCAGTGCGTCCAGGACGGCACAGCTCCCAGCTCTGACAGGCAGAGAACAGGCCCTTATCCCACAGGCTGCACCAGCCGGCCAGTTCTTGGCAGGGTCCTGATAGGCAGCTACTGGACTGGCGGGCCAGTCAGGCACATGGCCATGCAGGACAAGAGAGCCATGGCAATGCTGGTTCTGGGAGGCAGTAAGGTTGTGCAGGGCAGGGCAGAGAGGGAAGGTAGGGAGAGGAAAGGGAAGGTGGAGGGGGCATGGGGGGCTGGTGGAGGGTAGCGAGAAGAGGAGTCCCCTGCCTGGCCCTGGGCTCACCTCCTACAATCCTCCTGCAAACACCTGCTCTCCCGCGAGGCCTGCTGGCAGCCCAAGTCTCCAGGCTCCAAGAGCCGCTTCTCTTGGATCTCCAAGTCCCTGGGGGATAGGAGCAGGGAGGGTTGGATCAGGGCGTCTCAAGACCCAGCAAGGGGAGGTGTGGGCAGAAGTGGGCACCCTTGTACACAGCCCAGGGCTTAGTCTTGGCCCAGGTTGAAACGTGCCTGGAGTGGGGTGGGAGAAGCAGTACCCGCTGCCCCCCATCACAGACCATGTACATACACGTAGTACACCCCAACCCACACATACATGCTCGCACACAGCGCACATGCCCATCACACACCCATTCACACCCACACTGCCTTACACTTCGGGCTCAGGCGTGTTCAGAAGCGTGAACAGGAATGTGACAGTGGGCTCCACCTCCATGTCCAGGCTCTGCTTGGCTTTGCAAAGTGACTGCAGAGAAGGCGCCACTGTGACTGACATGGCACACGGCTGCTCGCCCAGGGGCCCAGTCCTCCTGGGTCCTCCCGTGTCCTGTGTCCCTGCCATCTCTGCCTCAGCCCATGGAGGAAGGCAGGGGACACAGGTGTGAAGGAGTACCATTCAGGCAGTCTCCAGCTGGGGGATGACCCTGGGTCCCAGGGCAGGATGCGGTGTTGGGGAGGGGGTTCTCGCCGTTTCCCACCCCTCTTCCAGTTCTGTGCTCCCATCACCTGTGCAGTTGGTCTTGTGAGAGCTTGTGCTTCTATAGGCTTCTCAGCTGGCCTGGGAGTTGACTGGCAGTGAGCTCTTCGTCTGCTCCCAGGAGACTGTGGGAGACATAGGTAGGGCTGCAGCCTCGCTCTGCTGACCTGTCCTGCCTGCCTGCTGCCCTTGCCTGCCCAGCTGGGGTGATCTCCAGGCTGTGGAGCCTCTGCTGGTCCCTCTGCCCAGAGAGCCACATCCCCCAGCACAGGCTGCTCAGGAAAATCTGAAACTTACATGAAAACCACACTGAACTGCTTAGTGTCTCTAATGCAAAATCCAGATTTAACTAGTTGGCTTGCATTTTTTCTTCAACCAACCAAAGCCACATGCAAACACAATGTCGTAAACCAGGTTCCAAATGCAAGGTGTGTGTGTGTGTGTGTGTGTACACGCATGTGAGGGGAGGGACAGTGCGGGGCACATGTTTACACGAACTGCCCTTCCATTTCTGGCATAGGAATCATCATCAGTGGACAACTGAGGAGGAAATGAGTGTGCCAATTCAAGTCCTGGCTGCTCTGCTTCCGATCTGGCTCCTTGCTAGTATGCCTGCGAGGGTAGAAGGTGACCCGGGTTACCTGGGCCCCATCACCCCTGCAGACTCACGGCTTTCCTGGCTCCTGGCTGCAGCTGTTCCAGCCTGTTGTGGCCGTTTGAGGACGTGAGGCAACGTGCCAGTTTCCCTGTCACTCTGTGTTCAAGTAAATCAGTAAGCTTTTTTTTTTTTTTCATTTTTTAAAAAAAGATTTACTTATTTTTATTGGTTTATACAGAGAGGAGAGACAGAGAAGAAGATCTTTTGTCTGCTGAGTATTCCCCAAGTGACCACAACAGCCAGAGAAAAGCCTATCCAAAGCCAGGAGCCCGGAACTTCTTCCATGTTTCCCACACATGTGCAGGATCCCAAGGCTTTAGGCCATCCTCGACTGCCTTCTCAGGTCACAAGCAGGGTGCTGGATTAGAACCTATACCCATATGGGATCCCAGCATGTTCAAGGTGAGGACTTTAATCACTAGGTTACCGCACAGGGCCCTTAACAAGCTTTCTAACAGCAGCAGGTGTGGGCCCAGCACGGTAGCCTAGTGACTAAATTCACACCTTGCATCTGCTGGCATCCCATATGGGCACTGTTTCATGTCCCAGCTGCTGTACTTCCCATCTAGCTCCCTGCTTGTGGCCTGGGAAAGCGGTCAAGGACGGCCCAAAGCCTTGGGAATCTGCACTCACAGAGAGACCCAGAAGAAGTTCCTGGCTCCTGGCTTTGGATCAGCTGAGCTCAGGCCATTGTGGCTATTTGGGAAGTGAATCAGCAGACAGAAGATCTTTTTTTCTGTAAATCTGCCCTTCCAGGGACCGGCGGCGTGGCCTAGCACCTAAAGTCCTCGCCTTGAATGCACCAGGATTCCATATGAGCACTGGTTCTAATCCTGGCTGCTCCACTTCCCATCCAGCTCCCTGCTGGTGGCCTGGGAAAGGAATCGAGGATGCCCCAAAGCCTTGGGACCTGCACCTGCATGGGAGACCTGGAGGGAGTTCCTGGCTCCTGGCTTCAGATCGACGCAGCACTGGACGTTGCGGCCACTTGGGGAATGAATCATTGGACGGAAGATCTCCTCCTCTCTGTATATCTGACTTTGTAATAAAAATAAAATAAATCTAAAAAAAAAAAATCTGCCCTTCCAAAAAAAAAGTGATAGTTTAAAAAAGAAACAAGGCAAGGCAGCAGATAGATGTGGGCATTCCCAGCCCGACACTTCCCAGGCTCCAAGAGCAATGCCCTGTTTTCTAACTCATCTAATCCTCCCAGAACTCAACGTTTACTCCTAATCTGTGCTCCCCCACTCTTGTCTGCCACCCCAGGACCATGCAGCTGGCACATGGCTGGAGCCAGAGCTGAGCTGTGCCAGAAGCAGCTCCAGGCTGCAGGCGGTGCTGTTGGATGTTCCTCTAAGAAGGCTTCTCAAGTTCCCTGTCTGCCACTGTCCACATTCCCACACACACCCTCCTCTTCTCTACCTGCCACCTTCCCTGACTGAAATGCTGCAAGTGGGGCCCTGGAGGATGCTCCCCAATGCTACGAAGGGATGTAAAGAACAAGGTTTTATTTATTGTTTATTTTGTTTAAGATTTAAAAATTTTACTTCAAAGTCAAAATCCCATAGAGAGAGAGGAAACAGGAAAGACGGATCTTCCACCTGCTGATTCACTCCCCAGGGGCTCCAACGGCCACAGCTGAACAGATCTGAAGCCTGGAGCCAGGAACCTCTTCCGGTGTTGGGGTCCGTGCAGTGAATATGGGGGAACGGGAAGGTGTGAAGAGTATTGTTCCGTTGCAGGCAGAGCCACAAGGAACTTCCTGCTGTATGGCAGGGCCCGGCGGATGTCTCTACAACCACCTGAATGCATGGACACTGGACCAACCTGCAGAAGGACTCTAATCCATTCAGCCACTGTTTGCTACTGTGGAGTTGGCTTTTTTACTCAATGTGAGCTTGGAGGTTAATGTCAATAATAACGTCTTGCAAAAGGGTCTTCTATTATTCCTACTGCCTTGGCCGTCCCCACTGACCTTATGCTAATCAAGGCATCTATGTTTAGGCTTTCATTCTTTCCTTGATCTTTAGGTTCTCCTTTTCTTTGTGATACAAAATTGAGTTGTAGAATAAGAATTGTAGTAGGAACTTCTATTGTTTTTAGGTGAAACAAATGGCAGAATTATCCTTAGAAACTACCACTCCACCATAAGCCTGAGCCAGTTTGATTGTTTCTGTATAAATAAAGCGGACAGCTTTCCCATTGTCCATTATGATCATGAAATCCTAGTGGTCCTTTTCTTTCCTCTTTACGCCTCACCCACTCACCCTTCTCGAGTTCCGATCTCAGCTGGAGCTGGACTTTGGCATTCCGGGTCTCCCATGTGGGTGCAAGGTCCCAAGGTCTTGGGCCATCCTCTACTGCTTTCCCAGGCCACAAGCAGGGAGCTGGACCAGAAGCAGAACAGCCAGGATTTGAACCAATGCCTAGACGTGATGTCATCACTGCAGGCAGAGGGTTAGTTACTATGCCACAGCACTGGCACTGGGTCCCCACTTTATAGATAGTGAAGCACAGAGATGCAAAGACTTGTCAGGAGCCACACAGCAATGGCAACATCAAGCCCTGTGACCCTCTGGTTCTCCCTGTACTTATTGGGCGTGTTGGGGGAGGGAGGAAGGCAGACTTTGGTCAGGTATAAGGCTTGTAGTGGTAGGCTTGGCGTCCCAGGACCTGCAGCCAATCAGCAGCAGGTACCCTGGAGGACTGGGCACCTGCCACGGCCTGCAGAGCCCTGCTAGGATGTCTGGGCCCTTTGTACTACTCAGGGGTCTGGCCTGCAATCAATGGAAAACGACAATGGCTATTAGAATAGAAAACTTTATTAGAACTCAGGGAGTTGCACAATTTGCGGGACAGATTCTGCAGGGCAGGAGTGTAAGACCCATATGGCTGAAATCATGGCAAAGCCCCTTTTCAGGCACGAATGAGCAGCCTCCATGCAGGACAAGGAGGCCTCACCACTGCTGCTGGACCCAGGGTGCCTGGGCCCATGGCAGGGAGCTGTGACCTGCAGCCAAGCCACCAGCCACTTGGTGGAGACCAATAGCCCCAGGGAGCCTGACCCCGTAGGCGGCACAAGTCAGATGTTGAGTCTTTGTGGTGGGAGACATAAAGTCGCCTTAGATCTTTAGGGACTCCGCAGATTCTGGTATTTTCTCTCCTTCAGGGACAGCAGGGAGACACGACTTGCCTGGAGGCCTTCACTGCCAGGAGCCCTGGACAGTAGCTAGGGTAGGGGCTTCCCACAGGACTCTGGAGGGTGGTTCAGCCAACAGCCCTCATGCTCTGGTTCCACCTTTGACCCAATCATTAAATTGTCAGTCCGTTGAAGATTCTAGAACACAAGCCTGGTCCCTCCTCTCACACCACACAGAGTAGCTCAGGGAGAGGAACGAGCAGCCTCTGGACTCCTCCAGGAGTTGGGTCCTGCCAGCTGGCCAGAGGGCTCGGCAGGGGTGGCCCAGCTCATGGCCGCATGCACTTCCCTGGCAAGGGGTTGGTGCTCAGGGACGACAGAGCGTGGTGTGGTGGGCAGAGGGCCAGGACCCCCAGCTTGCCCAAGTATCTAATTAGTGCCTCTCACCCCAGGCCTGCACAACTCCGTCTGGGCACCTAACCCTGTGTCCACCCTTTGCAGCCTACAGTGCTCCCTGCCCCCTGCGAATAGCTCCTACAAACCTGTAAACATCAGAAGGCACCACAGTCTATGGCACAGGGGGGCACAAGGGGCCACTGTGGGTGGGCAAGTACAAGGACACACCTGTTTGTAGCTTTGAGTAAGATGGGGACAGGGAGACACCCCTTACCAGGTTTCTGCCAGGCCCCTGCCTCTCGGGCATTGTCACCCGCTCTCCAGCCCCACTATTTCCCAGAACCCCCTGTGGCAAATGACTGAGGAGACTACGCAGTGGCTCTTGTAAGCAAACAGGTGTGAATCAAGAGGCATCCCATCTCTCTAGCAGTATGTCAGGCCCCAGCAGTCCTGGTGCGGGACATTTCCAAGCAGCCAGCTTCCCTTCGACATGGCATCATCACACATCTCACCAGCAGGACACAGAAGTTTATTTTTTGGCAGCTGATGGAAGCTGTCCTCTTCCAAACTTCCAGTTCCACTGCAGGCTGGACACCCAGCTTCTTAAGGGCAGAGCTGCCCTTGACCATCAGTTTTCTGGGGACCATCTACAGGGTCTCAAGGAACTGCCCCAAATCTAGAGCCTTGACACAGGAAGGCTGTGGCTGCCATCTACCCAAGACCCCTAAGGAGGGGTACCCTGCTTCTGTCAGGGCGGCCAGAAGCACCTGCTCACGCCAACGCTCTGGGGAGGCAGGAAGAGGAGGATGATGGGACAGCACCCCAGTGAGTAGCTAGGCCAGGCGCCCCGGCGTCTTCCACACAGCGAGGAGGGGCTTATGTACAAGGAGCGTGGAGAGGCCAGCCGCAGGCACGCCCACTTTGTCTCATTCAACCACGAGGTCAAACCGCTCAGCAGCCTCAAATTCGGCATTCATAACCGCGGCCCACTCATCCAGCTCCGATTTCTGGGAGAGAAACGGGGTGCAGATTGGGATATGTGATCGGGGAGGGAATGCGTCCTGCCCCAGGGGTGCTGCCTTTCTCCCTGCTGTCGTGGCCAGCCTCTCACTTACCAGGATCTGTGGCACCTTCTTTTTCTTCCGCTTCTCCTTGGGGACCAGAGGGGAGATGCCAGGCAGAGCCATATCCAGGGCCCAAGGCTTGGCGGGCTCCCCGGAGACCTCGGTTGACTTTGCAGCAACCACAGGTGAGACTCTGGGCAAGTCGTCTGCCCCGCTGAAGCCTAAGGGGGCCCGGTGGCCCGGGGTGGAGGTGGTAAGAGCGCCCAGGCCCTCCAGGCGGCTGTAGGACCGCCGGACCTTCTGAGACATCTCCAAGTCCCTGGCATCCAGCTCCCCTTCCCTGGAGGTAGACTTGGCACTCAGTGGGCCCAGCACCGGTGTGGTGGTCGGCGTGGTGGGGACGCTGCACGACTTGAAGAGGTCCTCCCTGGCGGGCTCCCTCTGTGGGGGGTTGTTTTCTTTCTCCAAGAGAAAAGCAATCTGCACCCAGACAGGAGAGAGAGCACCTGCCTGTTACTTGCCTGAATCAGCTACTTCCCGGAAGGCTGGAGAACATTCCAGAAGGACAGAGAAGCGGGGAGGGCCATGGGACAAATGAGTTCTAACAGGACAGGAGCGGGCAGGCCTGTGGCCAGGAACTGACTGTCCCTTCTCAGAGGCCTGGGTCTGACAGCTGGGACCTGGATGCCAGCTTGCTGCCCGTGCAGGCCCTGAGAGGCTGTGGGGTGATGGATAACGAGGCCCCTGACATCTATGCAGGAGACCTGGCTCCCCACTTCGGTCCAGCTCAGGCCCGGTGTACACATCTGAGGAATGAACCAGAGAGCACAATTCTGTCTCTCAAACAATAAATAAAAATAAAATGGAAACAACAAAAATCTCAGAGGGCCGGATGGGAAGTGAATAGCCCGGACTAGAACTTGAGCCCACGGGGGTCGCCAAGCTCACAGCCAGTGGCTTTACCTACTCTGCCACCACGTCAGTCCCCCTTAGAGGGACCTCCCTTACACACTCTGGCTTCTCCCCGTCATGGCCTTGCTTCAACCTTGAGCAGAGCACGGATGCTCCTTCCCAAGTCCTTCAATTTTTCTCTATTCCCTAGATCTCTGACACCTGCCCCAAAGCACCCTTCTTGTCTTTAAGCACCCAGTGTAACCGCTCCAATTGGGAGCCACCCCCTGAGGCACGCAGTGGGGCTCAGGTACCATGACAGCATCTAGAAGTTTTCTACTGAGTCTGGCCCCACTTCCAACGCCACCTTCCTGCCAAAGCACTTGTGCCCCTGCCACCCAAGTGGGGGACCCAGGTCAGTCTTGCGCCAACCCTGGCTGCCTTTCTGATAAACACAGACAGAAACAAAAGCACATTAGGCCATAATCACTTCTCCTTAGCTCCCCCGCCCAGTCCCGCTCCCTTGCATCTTATTTTCTATCCCGGGACAGCCTCAACAATGGTATCTCCTACAACTGTAAAAAACAGAGAGCATGCCCAGCTCACAGGGCCGAGATAAAAGCATGGCTGGGACACGGCTCCGCTTCGTCAAGGACCCTCTAAAGAAAATGGCAGAAACACACAGTGTGTGGGGAGGGGGGTCCTGGGGGTGCGAGGTATACAGGGGGCAGTCACACAGAACCACGCATCCCGGTGAACAAAGACCAGCTTCAGGGAACAGGTGCACCCTGCCCCGGCGACACGACCACCCGGACCCCGACTCGCTAGGCAGGGACCCACTCACTCACCCGTGGGCTCCGGCGAGGCGAGTGGACAGCTGGCATCTGTAGGGGCAACACCACACGGTCACCAGCCGACCTCCGGCTGCGGCCCCCCACCTGCTCCTCTTCCTCCCTCGTCGCCCCTCACCTCCACCGCGTGAGCCACGATCTTCTTCAACACGATAGGTTTTCGGGTGGAAGCTCCATGAGGCGCCTGGGGAACAGGGCTGACCGTGAGCACCCGCTTCTGCTCCAGGGGACCTCGAGGACTCGGGACAGGGGGACAGGAGGGCTCGCCCACCTTCCGCCAGATCTCGGGGAGGAAACTCGCGGGCTCGGAATCCGATTTCCGCGGGGACCTCTGCAGGCTTTTGTGAAGAGACGGGGCCTGGGCCCCTGGGGAAGAAAGAACAACAAAAAAGTCAGGAGGTGGAGACGGACTCTGGGCCCGAACAGGATCTGCAGGCAGCTCAAAGATGAACACCCGACCCCCAAAACAAGGCCCTCCGGGGGTGCGTCCAGCGCGCCCTCCGCTCACCGGAGCGCCGAGCGGCCCCTCCGAACCGCGTCCGCCTCTCAGACATCACTCGTTTCGCTCACGATGCTCCACAACCGCGGCCAGCTCCCGGGATCGAGCCTACCGGTAGGCAGACTGCCGGGACGCGCAGAAAAATTCCGAATTACCCGCCCTGCCGGAGAGGAAGCGGAAGTGACGCAAGGCGGGAGGGCCGACTCCGCTCCTGCACCCCGCGCGCTAGGGGCGTGACCCGGGCGTCATCAGCGCGCGCCGCACCCGGAAGAGACGTGGCAACCGAGAGGGATCAGCGGGGCGGCCCGGAGCGGCAGGCGACAGGGTTGTTGACCGGGACCCCGGTGAGCGCGATTTCTGGTATTCCGTGCTTCCCGCCGAGACCGGTACCAGTCCGTCCATCAGGAACACGGAGAGCGGGGTCTGTGGGAGAGAGGCGGGGCTTGTAAGGGGGTGGGGACCTGGGGGCGGGGCCGGGGTATTTGGGAACTTGTGATTTAGGGGGCCTGGCTGGGGGCGGGATCCTGGGTAGGGGGCGCTGGATAGGGATCGAGGCAGGGGGCGTGGTCCGGGATTTGGGGTTTGCGGGTGGCGGGGTGGGTGGCTCACGGCTGTTGTCTGGAAGAGGTTGAATGCCGGGCTAGGGGAGCCTGGCTGCTTACCCACTGCAGCCCCTACCCCAGGGTCTATCATGGGGCTTTGCAAGTGCCCCAAGAGAAAGGTCACCAACCTATTCTGCTTCGAACACCGAGTCAACGTCTGCGAGCACTGCCTGGTGGTCAACCACGCCAAGGTGGGGGCTCAGGCGCGGAGCGCCCCTGGGCAGGGTCCCGGGTCGGCGGGGACAAGGCTCGCTGTGGACGCCCCTGACACCTTTCCCTCTGGCTCCAGTGCGTCGTCCAGTCCTACCTACAGTGGCTCCAGGATAGCGACTACAACCCCAACTGCCAGCTGTGCGGCGCGCCCCTGGCCAGCCGGGAGACCGCCCGTCTGGTGTGCTATGGTGAGCCGGGGCACCTTGTTGGGGTGGGTGAGGGGCCCTTGGTGACTGGTTCCCAGGCCCCTGCCCCAAAACACCAAAAAGACAGTGAGTCCCCCAGGCCGGGAAAGCCAGCGCCAGATTCTTGTCTGTTAGAGGACTCACCTGATAGGCAACCTCACCAGCAAGCTGTTTCCAACCTCGAGGTTTCAGCGTCCTTCCCAATGTCACAGCTCCTGGTGCCTGCCCTAATGACCCAGGAGGGTTGAACTTAAACCGGTGAGGGCTGTGGCTGTGGGTGCAGGATCCATTACAGGTCCCAAGAGAGCAACCAAGTAGAGAGGCTGACAGCAGTGGGCAGACCACCTGTGCGGGGATGTGGACCCCAGCCTGCTGGTAGGGCCTCAGCATCGTGCCTGTGCAGCAGTGGGCTGTGTGTGTGTTAGCACTTGAGGGTGTGGGAATAAAGGCAGGCAGGCATTTCACATGGACGTGGGTGTTACGTGCAGGAGAGCACACAGAAGTGTGATTCGGGGTATCTGTAGGAAGTAACACGTGTGTTTTATGTTTTTTTTAAAGACTTATTTATTTTTAGTGCAAAGTCAGATATACAGAGAGAGGAGAGACAGAGAGAAATATCTTCCATCCGATGATTCCCTCCCCACGTGACCACAATGGCCGGTGCTGCGCCAAGTGCCAGGAGCTCTTCCTGGTCTCCCACGCAGGTGCAGGGTCCCAAGGCCTTGGGCTGTCCTTGACTGCTTTCCCAGGCCACAAGCAGGGAGCTGGATGAGAAGCGGGGCTGCCGGGATTAGAACCAGTGCCCATATGGGATCCTGGCACGTTCAAGGTGAGGACTTTAGCTGCTAAGCCACGGCACCGGGCCCGATTTTATCTTTTTTTTTCAAGAATGTTATTTGAAAGCTTTATAGATAGAGGAGAGAGAAAAGGTCTTCCTGGTTCATTCTCTAAATGGCTGGGAGCTGGGCAAGTCTGAAGCCAGAAGCCAGGAGCCTCTTCTGGGTGTCCCATGCAGGTGCAGGGGCCCAAGACTTTGACTATCTTCTGCTGCTTTCCCAGACCATAAGTAGGGAAGTGGAGTAGCTGGGACACAAACCAGCGCCCACCTGGGATGCTGCCGCCACAGGGTGAAGGGTTAGCTTGCTCAGCCATGACACTGGTCCCCTGATTTTGTCATCAAATGCACAGATACACTTGTATCCATGGGTACAGACACGCATTCAGGTGCCTGGGTGTGTGGGCAACTTTCTCACAGCCACTAGCCCTAGGTGCGTGATGAGTACGGGCACAGGGGAGCTCCCTGAAAGGGTGGACATCTCTTCTCTGTCATGCCCAACTCCTGTGGGCTGAGCAGCTGAGCAGCACTGGGCTCGGCCTAGACAGAGGATGCCATGAGAGCTGAGACCTCCAGGGGGAAGACAGGAACCAGCAACGAGGGGCACGAGGGGCGGCACCCACACAGACCAAACATTTTTCTGGAAAAAAGGAATGAAAACATGAGTATTTGATGCCAAAATGACTTTTAAAAGGGATTTTATTTGTGAAGCAGAGTTACAGAGAACGAGGAGGAGAGACAGAGGAATAGATCTTCATCCGCAGTCACTCCCCTGGTGACCACAAGAGCGGGTGCTGTGTCAGGCTGGGCCAGGCTGAAGCCAGGAGTCAGGAGCGTTTCCAGAGGGTTGAGGACCTGTCCAGATACATTAGCAGGGAGCTAATGATTTAAGGATTTAAGGAGAGCAACCGACTCTTCACTGGCATGCTCATGAGCTGCTAGTGTGCAGGTGGCAGTTTAATGCACTGTGCCAGAAAGTCAGCCTTATCAAAGATGATAAGAATCCATGTCTGTGAAGAGTCTCAAAAGTTCATGATGTGGAGTTGGCACAGTGGCTCAGCTCGCTAATCCTTTACTTCCAAGCACTGACATAACAAAAGGGCACCAGTTCCTGTCCCAGCTGCTCCACTTCCCATCCAGCTCCGTGCTTATGGCCTAGGAAAGCAGTGGAAGATGCCCAAGTCCTTGGTCCCTAAATCCACATGGAAGAACTCAAAGAAGTTCCTGGCTCCAGACTTTGGATCACCTCATTTGGGGAGCAAACCAGCGGATGGAGGATCTTTCTCTCTGCTTTATTTATTTACTTTTAATATTTATTTATGTTTATTGGAAAGTCAGATATACAGAGGAGGAAAGACAGAGAGGAAGATCCTGCATTTGTTGATTCACTGCCCAAGTGGCTGTAACAGCTGGTGCTGTGCCAGTCTGAAACCAGGAGCCAGGAACCTCTTTCAGGTCTCCCATGTGGGTGCAGGGTCCCAAGGCTTTGGGTTATTCTCAACTGCCTTCCCAGGCCAAAAGCAGAGAGCTAGATGGGAAGTGGAGCTGCCAAGATTAGAACCAGTGCCCATAATGGGTTCTCAGCGCGTTCAGGGTGAGAACAGCCACTAGGCTGTCCTGCCAGGCCCTGATTTATTTATTTTTATTGGGAAGGCAAATCTACAGAGAAGGAGGGACAGATAGATCTATCTGCTGGTTCATTTCCCAGATGGTTGTAACGGACAGATTGAGCAGATCTGTAGCCAGGAGCCAGGAGCTTCTTTAGGGATTCCCACACAGATGCAAGGTCCCTAGGCTTTGAGCCATCCTCAACTGTTTTCCCAGGCCACAAGCAGGGAGCTAGATGGGAAGTAAAGCAGCTGGGACACAAACTTCACCCATATGGGAACCTGGCTCCTAAAGGAGGAGGATTAGCCAATCAAGCCAGTACAGTGGGCCCACAAAATAAATAAATCTTTAAAAAAAAAATCATGATATGCATATTATGAAAAAACTATGCATTGCTTTCAGAATTTCTTTGTACCAAAATGTTTACCTTTAAAATCTTATTTTATGTTTATTTGAGACACAAAGAAGAAAAAAATCTTCCAGCAGCTGGTTCACTGCGCAAATACTCCCAACAGCAGATCTGGGTCAGGTTGAAGGCAGGAGTTGGGAGCTCCAGCTAGGTGTCTCACATGGGTGCTGAGGACCCATGTGCAGGAGCCGTCACCTGCTGCTTTCTGGGGTGCACACTAGCAGTAACCTGAGTCAGGACTCAAACCCCGATACCCCACCATGGAATTTGGACACGCCAAGCAGCATCTCGGTGTCTGTGCCCAAATCCCACTTCCTATGACCTCGGAGAGGTGTCTGTTCATCCTCACACCGCTGGTCGCCCCGCTGCGCAAGGAACCCCAAGCCTCTTCCTCAGGTCCCTTCACCCCTGTTTTCTGTGTCCTCAGATCTCTTCCATTGGGCCTGCCTCAATGAACGTGCTGAGCAGCTGCCCCCAAACACAGCACCCGCAGGCTACCAATGCCCGAGCTGCAGCGGCCCCATCTTTCCCCCAGCCAACCTGGCCGGCCCCGTGGCCTCTGCGCTCAGGGAGAAGCTGGCTACGGTCAACTGGGCCCGGGCGGGCCTGGGCCTCCCTCTGGTGAGAATGCACTCAGTTTGGGCTCCCCCCACCTTCTGCCTGAGCCCCACTGGGTGAGTGGGCCCATCCCCTGGCAGCCTGGTGACCCATGGGATCCTCACTGCAGATTGAGCAAGTGGCGAGCCCAGAGTTGGGGCCTCTCGGCACCTCAGACTTCTCCTCAGACTGGTCCAGCTTCAGCGGTGAGTGGTGGGCTCTGCACCAGCCACTGGGGTGCCTGGCAGCCTGTCCTGCTGGCTGACCACCCTCTCCCTGCCCCTCTAGCCACCGATCCCCCCAGAACGGAGGAGGTAGACAGCGTTTCTGCCGCACAGGCCTTCTACAGCCAGCCGCCGCCACCGCGGCCGCCCGCCTCCCCCAGCAGGCCCGAGCCTCACACTGTCATCCACGTGGGCAGCCTCGAGCTTGCGGCTCATGGTGAGCTGGGCAGCACCACCAGCAGGCCAAGTGTGGTGGGCAGTTTGCGTGGAGGGAGCCTGGGGACCCAGAGCGACACTTCCTCACCTCAGGCACAGATCTCACCGAGGTGCTGGGTCAGGGGTTCCCCCCACTCCCCCAGCCTCTCCGGGCCTGTCTCCCTGATGCTGTTCCTGCTGGCCACCCCAATCTGCAGCTCCCAGGAAGGTATATGACACTCGGGATGATAACCAGGCACCAGGCCTCCATAGGGACTGTGATGATGACAAGTACCGTCGCCGACCGGCCCTGGGCTGGCTGGCCCAGCTGCTCAGGTACCCTTGGTGGGCAGTAGGGAGGAGGGGTGGAGGCCAAGGGCCCCGGGCAGGACAGTTTGCTTGCTTGCCAACAGAAGGGTCTCATGAGCTGTGCAGAGACACCTCCATGGGGCTGTCTCCCCGCCTCCTGCACTGGGAACCTGAGCAGCCACTTCCTGCCCTGCCACCCCTGACACTTTCCTGCTGAACAGTCAAGGGGCCTCAGCCTGGGTGTGGCAGGTGCAGGTGCGGGCAGCTGCATGGACAACATGCATCAGCCAACTGCAGCTCAAGGCTGGCAGCCAGGGCTGCTCTGGGAGTCGGGGGGGGAGGGGTGCAGGCAGGGTGACTGGGGCTGGCGGCCTGATCTGCCTCTCCCCTCCCCGCAGGAGTAGGGCTGGGTCTCGCAAACGACCCCTGAGCCTGCTTCAGCGAGCGGGGCTGCTGCTGCTGCTGGGCCTGTTGGGCTTTCTGTCCCTGCTCGCCCTCATGTCTCGTCTGGGCCGGGCCGCGGCCGACAGTGATCCCAACCTGGACCCGCTCATGAACCCCCACATCCGCGTGGGGCCCTCCTGAGCCCTAGCCTGCGGCCAGGCCAGCCTAGGTCCCCTCCCAGGAGGAGAAGGGAGGGGAGGAGGCTTGGAGCCTTTTACCTGCTCCTCTCCCTCCAGTGTGAGACACTAAGACCCCAGGCCCTGGGACCGCGTGCATCATGGTGGCTGGAAGCTGAGCCTGGGGTCCTACGTGCAGGTCAAGCCATTGTCTTCACCTGCTTTGCTTTCCCCATGGGGTTTCACCTCCCTCCACCTCTCACCCTGCAAAGGAGCTGACAGGTGGAAATAAACCACAGACTTTATTACGGAAACACCCAGAACAGCCTTTTCCTTGTCCCTTGCTAGCAGCATCCTCTTCCCCAGGCCTCAGTGGCTCTCCTCCCGGTACTGAATGGTCAGAAACTCCAGGGACAGGCGGTTGAAGAACATGCCGCCGTTGAGCACTGGGCAGAGGAGAGCACCGGGTCAGCAGCCCCACGCTCTGTTGCCGCCCTGCCCGCTCCTCTAGGCGTACCCCCCACCGTCCCCACCACTCACTCAGGATGGTCAGTGCAAAACACCGCAGAAACTTGTCATGTGTCATCTCGGCGTAGAGTGACCCGATGGCAGCCCAGCAGATGCTGATCACCTGGGAGAACTGTAGGCCCAGCGAGTGGGAGAGTGGCCCCCCTGGCGCAACAGCGAGGTTGTTGCCGTCAGCCCCCTGCCCTCCCCTGGCCCCAGGCCCACCATCAGGACCACCGTGTAGTGGAAGCTCATGCGGTCGTAGTGGTGGGTGAAACAGAAGCTGTGGACGTCACTGATGAAGACGGCGAGGTGGATGAGGAAGAGCAGAAGCGCTGCCACTGTCAGTGTCATGCCTGGCGGAAAGAAAAGCACAGCCAGGCGGTCACGCCAGCGCATCCTGGCTGCACCTGCACCTGTACATGCACGGATCCCCCAGAGGACGGAAGCCAGCGGCCACAGCGGCAGAGCTGTCTGCTTCTGGATGTGCAGGAACAGCACTGGGATTCTAGAACCAGGAGGACACTGGTGAGGCCCAGATTATAGAACCCCAGCCAATTCCAAGAAACACGAGACTTCCATGGGTGGTTGGCCTGTGGGGAGGGGGGACAGTGCCACCATTATGCCCCCGCGGCCCTCATGCTTGATAATGCCACAGTCCCTGCAAAGGCAGAGGGCAGGTTCCTTTGACACATGGGTGACAGTGGCTTAGGAGAGAGCTGAGGGCTGGGCGCCAGGCCCAGGGCACATCTTTGGCAGATGTGAGGTTGGCCCCCAGGGGCTAGTGGGAAGGCACGACTAAGGGCCAGCATGTCCTCCTTTGCTGTCCTAGTCCCCTCTCTGCTCACCCTTGCTGTGGTCACGAGAACAGCTGGTCTTCCCTCTGTCCCCCATCCACCAGGTCTCGGATGTCCCCCCAGGACTGCCTCCCCTCCCCAACAGCTCTTCCACCTGCCAGTGCACACAGTGCTTCCATGCCCCTCCCCTCCTCCAGTGTTTCCAAGAGTCCCATGAGAACACGGACTGGTGATGTAACCTCCGCTCTGTAGTCTGAGGAGAGGAGTGGCTGGAGCCTTCCCAGGCCATGAGTTGGGAGTCAGCTTCCTGAAGCTCTGGAAGCTATGTTGGAGCATCAGGGACAGAGATGTGCCAGCATAAAAACATGTTAACTACACACATGAGCAAGATGAGAACCACAGGACTTGACAGCAAAAAGCTAGGAAAAAACAGCCAGGAGTGACACGGAGGGCCCTGGTGCCTTCAGATTGGAGAGGAGAAAAGAGGCAAAATGTGAAGTTAAACTCAGCTACACCGTTGGCTAAGACCAGGCAGGCAGCGCATTAGGAAGCACCCTTCACTCTGCTTGCTGCCCAGTGTGGTCACACACACATCCCTCAAATCCCTGGCCAAGCCACAAGGAAGGAATGATGTCCCAGGGCTAGCTCCGGCCACGTGTGATCCAGCAATGATTGGCACCCGAGCTGTCACGTGGCTACCGGGGAAGCACTGTACATGAATGTGCCTAGATGAATGCCATTTCAGAAGGAATCCTGGAGCGAGCAATCGCCATGGTGATTGAAATGCCCTCTGCATGCCTACAGCCTGTGTGTGGGGCCTGAGTTCCAACCTGGGTTCTGCTCCCAGAATACTCCAGGTGCGCGCCCACGGGGGCAGCACAGGGGTCTCTGACACGCCTGTGCGTGAGCCCAGATTCGGTTCCAAGCTCCTGTCTCCAGCCTGGCTGCATTTGGAGAGAAAGTCAGTGGAAGGGAGATCACTGCTCCCTGTCTCTGACGTCCAAATAAAAGAAAAAGGTAATGACGTGTTGTTCAAGTAAAATCTTAAGGAATTCATGGATATGTTCTCTGAGGTAATTTGCCCAGTGCAAAGCACCCTTCTAAAAGACCTAATCCCTTCACCTGTTTGCTGAGCCAGCATCTCTGAGTCTTATGCAACTTCATACAGCTCAGTGTACAGATGCACCTATAATTTTAACACTCTCTTAAAAAAAAAAAGATTTATTTTTATTGGAAAGTCAGATTTACAGAGAGAAGGGGAGAAAGAAAAGATCTCGCATCTACTGGGTCACTCCCCAAGTGTCCACAACGGTCGGAGCTGAATTTCTCCAAAGCCACGGGCTTCTTCTGAGTCTCCCACGTCAGTACAGGGTCCCAAGGCTTTGGGCCGTCCTCTACTGCTTTCCTAGGCACAGGCCGGGAGCTGAATGGGAAGCAGGGCCACCAGGATTAGAACTGGTGCCCATATGGGATCCTGGCACATTCAAGACGAGGACTTCAGCTGCTGGGCTACTGTGCCAGGCCCTCAGCCCATAATGTAAGACTTAAAACATATACACTTGATTTTCAAAATGTTAGGAACATGACATGTCAGGAAGGCTGAAGGTAAATGAAGGTTTATTAACTGGTCACTAACAGGAGGACCCTCAGTAAGATTTGTTTCTGTTGGAAAAGCAGAGTGATAAAGAAGGAAATCCCATCTGCTTGTGAAGTTCCAAGATGGCAGTGCCGGAGTTGGGCTGGTCCAAATCTGGGAGCCAGGAGCTTCTTCCGGGTCTCCCACGTGGGTGCAGGGTCCCAAGGCTTTGGGCCGTCCTCTACTGCTTTCCCAGGCCACAGGCAGGGAGCTGGATGGGAAGTGGAGCAGCCAGGATACAAATCTTTGCCCATATGGAATGCTGGTGCCACAGTAAGATTAGCCTACTGTGCTATGGTGCTCATCTCCATTTACTGATTTTTGAAATAAGTGAGTTTAGAACAATTTCTGTATTTTTTGTTTATTTGAAAAACAGAGATCTTCTGTCTGCTGTCTCATTCCCCAAGTTTCCCACAGCAGTCAGGACTGAGCTAGGCAGAAGTTGGGAGCCAGGAACTTGGTCTAGGCTGCCCACGTGGGTGTCAGGGCTCCGCTGTTTGAGCCATCCTTGGCTGCTCAGCAGTGTCCTAACGGCTAGGCTAAGTGCTCACCCTCACAGTCACTTACAGAGGAATCTTAGAATATATCACTGGGTTGGCATTGCAACATCAGGTTACACCAACAGCTTGCCACATTGGCATGCCATAGGAGAGCTGGTTTGGGTTCTGGCTGCTCTGACTACCTGCTCACATATCTGGGCGGGCAGCATAAAATGGCAGCCTCTGCCACTTGCATGGATGACCTGGCTGGAGTTCCTGCCTCCTGACTTCAGCTCGGTCCAGTTGAATTCTCTGCTCAGATTCTCTGCTCATGGACTGGGAAAAGCAGCGGAAAATGGCTCAGTTGGGATACTGGGATTATGTTCCTGGCTTTGGCCTGGCCATGATACCCATCTATCTGGAGAGTAGCCAGGCGATGCAAAATCCTTCTCTTTCTCTATATAACGCTTTCAAATAAATAAATAAATGAACAAACAAATACATATTTAAATAAATAAATACCAATGGAAAAAAACAGCAGGTTGGAGATTGTGGTGCAGCAAATTCTAAGCGGACACTCGTGGCACAGGCCAGCATCCCACAGGAGTGCAGTCCTGCATTTTCCGCCCTCAGCACACCCCAGCTGTCCTCCACATCTGGGCACCAGTCTGCAAAGGGAGGGAGCGGAACCCAACAGGTGCCGCGAGGAACTCTAGTCGCCAATCCCACAGGGTTGCCGAGGGGGAAGGTTTCCGTTGAAGCACTGCCTCGATTCAGCCAGAACTTTATGGCTGCCGGAAGTGGTTGCTTCTCCCGGACTCCTTCCCGGCCTCCGATCCGTGGACTGCAGTGGGGGCGATGGCGGCGGCGGCGGCCGCCGGGCCTGGTCCGGGGGACTCCCCCGAGGGGTCCGAGGCCGAGGCGCCGGAGCGCCGGCGGAAGACGCACGGGATGCTGAAGCTTTACTACGGCCTGTCGGAGGGCGAGGGCGCCGGGCGCCCCGCGGGACCGGACCCCCTGGACCCCACGGACCTCAACGGGGCGCACTTCGATCCGGAAGTCTATCTGGACAAGGTGTGTGTTATGGGGGGAGGGGGTGTCCTGGGAACGGACCCCAGCCCCACCCAGCATGTCTTCTGCTCAGGGGGGTCGGGTGGGGACGGGCGCAGAGCCCCCCCAAAGGGAGGAGGACCAGCCGGAGGTGCTGCTGTGGGGTCCTAGGTCTGGGCTGACATGGAGGGAGGGGGCGTGGTCCAGGGAATGGACGGAGCCTGAGCTTGGCCAGGCGGACAAACTCCCAGATGGGGTGGGCGGGGTGAGGGCCAGACGCTGACCACCCGACTCCTGCAGCTGCGGAGAGAGTGCCCCCTGACCCAGCTGATGGACAGTGAGAAGGACATGGTGCGGCAGATCCGGGCTCTGGACAGCGACATGCAGACCCTGGTCTACGAAAACTACAACAAGTTCATCTCCGCCACAGGTGACAGCCCTGGCCCATGCTCCATAATGTGGGGGACACACTTGCCCCACTGGCCCGGGTGGACAGTCTGAGATGTGTAGGCTGGACCCACGCTCCCATCACCTCCCTCCCTCAAAGGCTTTGTGGTCAGACACTGAGAAAGAGAAAAAAATCTATTTTTATTGGAAAATCAGACTTACAGAGAGAAGGGGAGACAGAGGAAGATCTTCTGTCCTCTGATTCACTCCCCAAGTGGCTGCAGTGGCCAGACCTGAGCCAATCTGAAGCCAGGAGCTTCTTCTGGGTCTCCCACACGGGTGTGGGGTCCCAAAGCTTTGGGCCGTCCTCGGCTGCTTTCCCAGGCCACAGGCAGGGAGCTGAATGGGAAGCAGGGCTGCTGGGATTAGAACTGGTACCCATATGGGACCCTGGCGCATTAAAGGCGAGGACTTTATCCACTAGGCCACCACGCTAGGCCCTGGAGCATATGAGCATATTTATTTATTTATTTTAAAGGAAAAAAATGACAAAGTGAGTGTTAGGAGTCAGCGATTTTCAATGTCAACCAAGTACGCAACCTTGCATTCATGCAAGAAAGACACACCCAATGCCTCCTTTCCGCCCCCACACCCACCCTTTCCCTGTGTTTCCTTCATTTGGTCAAGAGTAGTTCTTCCCGTCGGGCCGTGAGCTGCCTGGGCAGAGCGCCTCCTTGGCTGGGGCCCGCATTCTGGTTAAGGATGGACTGCAGTCAGGGCCTGAGCCGGGGCAGCAGCAGGTGCAGGGGACAGAGAAGGGACTGGTGCCCGTTTCCGGGGTGAGTGACAGAAGACCACCTGTGGTGGTGGCATTTGAGCAGCACCTGGAGGAGAGGAGCCAGCATGGGGGGCAGGCGCTCCGAAGGGCACATGTATCTGCTGCTTTCCATGTCACAGGGGCCAGCGAGAGACTGCAGGGAGCGCCTGCCTCCTGGCTTCAGCCTGCCACAGCGCTGGCCCTTGCAGCCATTCAAGAAGTGAACCACGAGGTGGAAGATCTCTCTAATTCTGTCTTCGAAATAATTTTGTTTTTAAAGAGAGAGTTGTGGAATTTTTGGAAGTCAGTGTTGTGGTGTCGTGGGTTAAGCTTCCTGCATCTCACACTGGAGTGCACTGCTCCGCTTGCAGTCCAGCTCCCTGCTAATGAGCACAGGAGGACAGCGGAAGGTGACCGGCCCAATCGGGCTGCTGCTACCCTTGTGGGAGACTGAGATGGTTCCTAGTTCCTGGCTCCTGCCTTTGGCCTGGCCCAACCCTGGCTGCTACAGCCGTTGGAGGAGTGAATGAGTGGATGGAAGAGTGTTTCTGTGTGTGTTTGTGTGTGTTTCTCTGCCACACTGCCTTTCACATGTATGACTCTTTATGAAAAGAACTGACAAGCGTAAGCGAGACGCCGAGGATGGTACTAGCGTGCAGTACATCCATGCTGGGCAGGAGAGAGTGGAGTGGAAAAGGAGCAGAATCTTCAGGAGGGAAATGGGGTGAGACTCATCAGGGAGGGCAGGGGCAGGGGCTGACCCTGGTCGGGGCAGAGCAGGGAGTAGAATGAGGGCAAGACCAGGTGCCAGGTAAAGGAGACACAGTTTAGGGACTGAGGCGTTTGTGTTCAGACAGATGGGTGATGGGTTTGTCTTTATGTTTATTTGAAAGGCAGAGTCACAGAGAGGAAGGACAGAGAGATTCCCTGTCAACTGGTTCACTCCCCAAGTGCCCACAGCAGCCAGAGCTGGGCCGATCCGAAGCCGGGAGCCAGGAGCTTCTTCCGGGTCTCCCCGGGCTTAGGGTGGACTGTGATCGTGCAGCAGGAATGGGAGCTGGTGGAGTGACGCAATAAGGAGGGTGGAGTGACGCAATAAGGAGGAGGCCTATGCTGCTTTTTTTTTTTTTTTTACTTTTTATTAGAAAGTCAGATATACAGAGAGGACAAGAGACAGAGAGGAAGATCTTTGATCACTCACTCACTCCCCAAGTGGCCATAATGGCGGGAGCTGAGCCGATCCGAAGCCAGGAGCTCTTCCTGGTCTCCCATGCAGGTGCAGGCCACAAGCTGCATGGGATTAGAACTGATGCCCATATGGGATCCTGGAGTGTTCAAGGAGAGGACTTTAGCCATTAGGCTACCATGCTGGGCCCAGCTCATGCTGCTTTAAAAAAAAGTTTTAAATTTTTCATTTTTCTTTTGCAAAGACCTCTGAAGAAAGTAAAACTAGACAGCCAACACAGTGGCTCAACAGGCCAACCCTCTCCCTGAAGCGCTGGTATCCCGTGTGGGTGCCAGTTCGTGTCCCAGCTTCTCCACTTCCCTTCCAGCTCCCTTCTGATGGTCTGGGAAGGCAGCAGAGGATGGCCCAACTGCTTGCTGTACCCATGTGGAAGAAGCTCCTGGCTTCAGCCTAGCCCAGCCCTGGCCCATACAGCCATCTGGGGAGTGAACCAGTGGCTGGAAGGTCTCTCTGTCCCTGTTGTCTCTCTCTAAAATCTGCCTTTCCAATAAAAGCAAATACATGTAAGGGGTGGCAGAGGAGGCCACAGGGTCAGTCACGGGAGATCTGGGAGCAGAACGATACAGACTGACAAACAGACGCTGCAGCACGGGGCCCCAGTGTGGGGGAACAGAGCTGTGGCGGGTGGACGGAGCAGCCCGCAGGCTGTGGGCTGCCCAGCGGTCTCTGACAAGGGCTGGAAAACATGGTTGGGGCTTCCGGAGCTGCCTCATCCATCCTGAGGGTGTTCACAGGCCACGTGGCATGAGCGAGGTTCATGGTGTGAAGGAGTGAGGCCAGGGCGCCAGACATCTTAACATTTCCAACACGGGGTGTCGTTCTAAACGGTGCTGCTACTGGCACTCCGCAGGACACCCCCAAGCTATGACTGAAAATAGAGAGAAAGCCCAGCAAAGTGGGGCCAGCGTCGCCAGTGGGGTTCAGCAGCTGGCATCCTGTCCCTGTGAAGGTGTTGGGTGATGACACACATCCCTGGGCCCGTCACTCACGTGGGAAACCCAGATCAATTTCCTGGCTGCTGGCTTCACCCAGGGCCTCTCTGATTCAATAAGGCAGAGAGAGGAATGGATTTAAAAAGGTTCCACCATATATTTTTCTGCAAGAAATACAAAGGTGTGCGTAGCTGCAGAGCAAGAGCTGATAAAGGTTGTCTATGCAGAAGGAGCCAGCAGAAAGGTGGGAGACTGTGTGATCAGAGGAGAGACACCTTAAGACAGAGTTGCTCCTGGAAACAGGTTGCCTCAACACCGTGCACCTGCTGTGCAAACACAGGATGGCTCTACAGACTCCCCAGAAGTGGGCGTGGCCTTCAGATTTTTGTGGGTTTTTTGTTTTCCCCTGGGATATGAAATTAGAAATCAACAGAAAGGGATTTTAGGGCCGCTGCAATGGCTCATTGGCTAATCCTCTCTACCTGCAAGCCTTGGCCTCTTATATGGAAACTGGTTCGTGTCCTGGTTGCTCCATTTCTCATCTAGCTCCATGCTTATGGTCTGAGAAAGCAGTAGAGGACGGCCCACAGCCTTGGGACCCTGTACTCAAGTAGGAGATCCAGAAGAAGCTCCTGGCTCCTGGGTTTGGGTTGTCTTAGCTCCTGCCTTTGTAGCTCCTGCCTTTGGGGAGTGAACCAGCGAATGGAAAATCTTTCTCTCCTCTCATTTCTTTGTAAATCTTCCTTTCAAATAAAAATAAATTCTTTAAAAACAAGCAAATAAAAGTCATTTTAGAAATTCACAAACATGTGAAAATTAAACATGCACCAAAAAAAAGCAACACAAAATAATGAAGTGTATAACAGAAACATATCACCCAGAGCATCATAAAACAAAACAAAACCAAAGGGCTCAGTTTTTAAAGACTTATTTTTTTTTACGGGAAAATCAGATATACTCTTTTTGAAAAAAAAAAAAAAAGGATATACTTATTTTTATTGGAATGTCAGAGAAAAGGAAAAACAAAGAGGAAAATCTTCCATCTGCTGATTCACTCCCCAAGTGGCCACAACGGCTGGAGCTGAACCAATCCAAAGCCAGGAGCTTCTTCCAGGTCTCCCACGCAGGTGCAAGGTCCCAAGGCTTTGAGCCATCCTCAACTGCTTTCCCAGGCCACAAGCAGGGAGCTGGATGGGAAGTGGAGCTGCTGGGATTAGAACCGGCGCCCACATGGGATCTTGGCACATTCAAGGTGAGGACTTTAGCCACTAGATCACCGCGCTGGGCCCAATTCTCTGGTTTTGGCTAAACAGTTGATGACAGAATATCTACCTCCAAATGATGGGGTCACTTGGTTTCAGTTGTATTGCTTTTGTGTTGATTTGGAAGGCAGAGAGAAGGGAGAGAGAGTGTGTGTTCCCATCTGCTGGGTCACTCCCCAGAAGTCTGCAGCAGCCGGGGCTGGGCCAGGCTGCAACCAGGAGCTCACGCTCCATCTGGTCTCCCATCTGCTGGCAGGGATTCGACTGCTTCAGCCGTCTGCTGTGACCCCAGAGTGCACCTTACTAAGAGGTAGTACAAAGAGCAGAGCCAGGTCTTAAACGCAGCACTCAGATGTGGGAGGAGCCCCAGGGTGGTCCAGCCACTGCACCCCCTGTCCATCCCATCCTGCCGTGTGGGGTGTGGGCCTCCCAGGATGGTCCAGCCACTGCACCCCCTGTCTGTCCCATCCTGCTGTGTCACTACTTTCTGCTTCTGTAGTGTCATGACCTAAGGGTGCTGTCTGGACCATCTCAGTGTCATCTTTTTAAAAAAGATTTATTTATTTTTATTGGAAGGGCAAATCAGATTTACAGAGAGAAGGAGAGACAGAAAGATCTTCCGTCCACTGGTTCACTCCCCAAGTGGCTGCAATGGCTGTTGCTGAGCTGATCCTGAGCCAGGAGCCAGGAGCTTCTTCTGGGTCTTCCATCCTGGTACATAGCCCCAAAGTAGTGAGCTGTCCTGTACTGCTTTCCCAGGCCACAGGCAGGGAGCTGGAAGGGAAGTGAGCAGCCGGGAATACGAACTGGCGACCATTTGGGCTCGTGGTGCTGCAGGTGGGGGATTAGTGTGGTGTGCCACTGCACTGTCCCTTCACTCTGTGCACTTGCTGTTTCTGGGATCAACAGAGGACTGCCAAAGTCTCCTATAACCGAGGTGACTCTGCCCCCACTCGGCTTCCCTTTCTGATCTCAGTGGTGCTCCTGAGAGTTCAGGATCCCCCGTCAATGTTGGAGATCATTGTACAGGGAACGGTGGTGGCTCCCCAGACACTGTTGTAGGCAGACCCGGCTTGTGGGTGGAGGGAATGGGATGGGAGAGAGCCCGAAGGCGGGATGGGAGTAGCCAGCACCCGGGAGGGAAGACCAGTGGAAGAACAGGTTCTGGGAAACTCCCAGGTTTGTTCTGGAAATGAGACAGGCAGGTTGCTGTGTGTCCACATGCTAAGTAGGTCATTGTGCATGGGGCCTGAACAGGATGGAAGCTGAAGGTGTCCGTCGCTGACAGGGCTCCGGCAAGGGCAGGGACCAGGAAGCAGACAGGGCTGGCTGGCTGCTCTGCCCGTTTGTACCGACTCGATGTCTGCTGCATTTCTCCCACGTCCCTGTTGGGAGTCGGGGACTGTGGATGGAGTGCTGAGTGTTGAGCAGAAAACGTACTTGGGCAGACCCAGGGAGGGCTGCAAGAATGGCAGGGGGAGGGGCCTGGGGACCCTGAGGTCACGAGATTAAAGAGACCGTTTGGGGCAAGTTGGTGTCCTGGTAAGCTGTTTGGAGGTGGGAAGGAAGTGGCTGTGTGGGCCAAAGCTGTGCTGAGGCTGCACAGCAGGCAGAGGGAAGGAGGCCCAGGTGGGCCACAATGAGGGGCACATGGGAACCAAGATGGAGTGCCAGGGTCGCTGTGTCCACAGTTCCTGAAGAGGGCCACGGCTTGTAGTGGGCAGCCAGGCTGGGTGACGGGGTTCTAGAAGGAGGCAGGGCTCGGAGCTGAGATGTGCGGAGGGGATAGGACAGGTGGACCACGTGGATGGGTTTGAGGTCGGCCAGCAGTCGTTCGAAGGCTGGGTCCCATGCATGTTGAGAGTACAGGAGGGGGGCAAGAGGAGACAGCTGTCAGGAACCCACAAGAGTGTTCTGGAAGCCTTGGACCTGCCTTGGACCCTTCAAGGAGAGAGACCATGCCCCAGTCGTCTCGGCCTCTTTAGATGTGGGCAGCAGTCCTGAGGGTCACGGGCAGGTGAGTGTCCATGCCGCACTGACTCCCTGCCCCTTTCGCCTGCCCCGCCCCCGCTCGGCAGACACCATCCGCAAGATGAAGAGCGATTTCCGCAAGATGGAGGACGAGATGGACCGGCTGGCCACCAACATGGCCGTCATCACGGACTTCAGCGCGCGCATCAGCGCCACGCTGCAGGACCGGCACGAGCGCATCACCAAGCTGGGAGGTGTGCCCGGCCTGAGGCGCCCACAGCGGGTCCCCTGGGGGTTGCGGCTTGGGGCTTACATCACCTCCTCCCCGTCTCCCAGGGGTCCACGCACTCCTGCGGAAGCTGCAGTTCCTCTTCGAGCTGCCGTCACGCCTCACCAAGTGTGTGGAGCTGGGCGCCTATGGGCAGGCGGTGCGCTACCAGGGCAGAGCGCGGGCTGTGCTGCGCCAGTACCAGCACCTGCCCTCCTTCCGTGCCATCCAGGATGACTGTCAGGTCATTACGGCGCGTCTAGCCCAGCAGCTGCGCCAGCGCTTCAGGTGAAGCCCCTCATCCCAGCCCCCCGCTCCCCGCGTGGTCCCTGGCGCCCCCATCACCGCCCTCTGCTTGTCCACAGGGAGGGCGGCTCAGGCGCACCCGAGCAGGCCGAGTGCGTGGAGCTGCTGCTGGCCCTGGGCGAACCTGCAGAGGAGCTGTGCGCTGAATTCCTGGAGCACGCCCGGGGGCGCCTGGACGCGGAGCTCAAGGGTCTGGAGGCGGAGCTGGGGCCCTCCCCGCCGGCCCCTGATGTGCTGGAGTTCACCGACCGCGGCGGCAGCGGCTTCGTGGGCGGCCTCTGCCAGGTGGCAGCGGCCTACCAGGAGCTGTTTGCAGCCCAGGGCCCCGCGGGCACCGAGAAGCTGGCGGCCTTCGCCCGCGAGCTGGGCGGCCGCTACTTTGCGCTTGTGGAGCGGCGGCTGGCGCAGGAGCAGGGCGGCGGGGACAACTCGCTGCTGGTGCGAGCGCTGGATCGCTTCCACCGGCGCCTGCGGGCCCCTGGGGCACTGCTGGCTGCTGCGGGGCTGGCCGAGGCTGCCACAGAGATTGTGGAGAGAGTGGCCCGGGAGCGCCTGGGCCACCACCTGCAGGGCCTGCGGGCCGCCTTCCTGGGCTGCCTGACTGACGTGCGTCAGGCCCTGGCGGCACCTCGTCTGGCCGGGAAGGAAGGCCCAGGCCTGGCCGAGTTGCTGGCCACCGTGGCCAGCTCCATCCTGAGCCACATCAAGGCCTCTCTGGCTGCCGTGCACCTCTTCACCGCCAAGGAGGTGTCCTTCTCCAACAAGCCCTACTTCCGGGTATGCTCTGCCTTCAGGCCCCCTTCACTCTTCTTGCTGGCTGGCTGCCCAGGCCCCTTCATGGTACCCTGGCAACTGGGGACATAACGGCCATTGTCCGGCACTTGCTGGGTGTGGGCTCAGGGTCTCCTGAGAGCTCTGAGGGTCCCCTGTGGCAGCTCCCCGCCAGCAGGTGGCCCATTCTGCTGATTAAATTCCTGGGACGTCAGCCGGGAGACCACCCCTGTTCAGCTCGGCCTTCCTCCTCCTCCCAGGGCGAGTTCTGCAGCCAGGGCGTCCGCGAGGGCCTCGTAGTGGGCTTCATCCGCTCCATGTGCCAAACGGCCCAGAGCTTCTGTGACAGTCCTGGGGAGAAGGGGGGCGCCACGCCGCCCGCCCTGCTCCTGCTGCTCTCCCGCCTCTGCCTGGACTACGAGACCGCCACCATCTCTTACATCCTCACCCTCACCGACGAGCAGTTCCTGGTGCAGGTGAGCTGGGGTGCTGAGGTGGGCAGGGAGGAGGGCAGTGCCGGCAGCGCAGGAGGCTGGGTCTTCCCCGCCTTCCGCCTGTGCTGGGCCCCCAGCTGTCTGCATCCTCTGAGCTGCACCTGGGACCCACTGACCCCCGCCCCCACCCAGGACCAGTTTCCAGTGACGCCTGTGAGCACCCTGTGTGCGGAGGCCCGGGAGACAGCCCGGCGGCTGCTGACCCACTACGTGAAGGTGCAGGGCCTGGTCATCTCACAAATGCTGCGCAAGAGTGTGGAGACGCGGGACTGGCTCAGCACCCTGGAACCACGCAATGTGCGCGCCGTAATGAAGCGGGTGGTGGAGGACACGACAGCCATCGACGTGCAGGTGTGGGCCCAAGCCGCCCTCTGATGGACAGGACGGAAGGGCCCAGCTGCCCGTGCCCACAGTGCCTGACTGGGGACACCATCACCCCAATCTACCAAGTGGGGAGCTTGGGCTGGGGCTGAAGATGGGGGCCCAGAGCACTCTTGGGGCCTGCCTTTGCCCCACTCCACTCCACGTGGTCAGTTCCAGACATACTGAACCCGCCCCAGTAGACACAGGCCCAGCAGTGGTGAAGGGGTGAGGGTCCCCAGGCCCCCGCGGGGGCTGCAGGTGCCTGCTGCAGTACCTCCTCTGGCCACCAGGTGGGGCTCCTGTACGAGGAGGGCGTCCGCAAGGCGCAGAGCAGCGACTCGAGCAAGAGAACCTTCTCGGTGTACAGCAGCTCCCGGCAGCAGGGCCGCTACGCACCCAGCTACACGCCCAGGTCTGCGGGGGCGGGCGAGGCACAGGGCGAGCGGCCAGGAGGCCAGGGGTGCAGGGTGGCCCGTGACTCCCCCGTCTTCCCCCCAACACATCCAGTGCGCCCATGGACACCAACCTGCTAAGCAACATCCAGAAGCTGTTCTCTGAGCGGATCGATGTGTTCAGCCCTGTGGAATTCAACAAGGTGTGCAGCCAGGGAGGGCGGTGGAGCAGCCTCACACCACCACGACCTGTCTCTAGTGGCTGGAGCCGCTCGCCAGCGCCCCCTGGCCCCGTTCAGGGTCTGGCCTCCGCCATGGTCTCCCCACACAGATGCCCTGATTCCTCCCAGGGACTCCTTCCTGCTCCTTACTGATTCTGGTCCCCTCCTTCTCTGCCTCCGGCTGCTGGGCCCTCCGGTTCACTCCCCCTTCCTTCCTCTCTGGGCCCTGGGACTCCCTCCGCAGCTGCTGGTTCTGAGCTGCGTGTCCCTCTCCCTCCCTGCCTGCAGGTGTCTGTGCTGACTGGCATCATCAAGATCAGCCTGAAGACGCTGCTCGAGTGTGTGCGGCTGCGCACCTTTGGGCGCTATGGGCTGCAGCAGGTGCAGGTGGACTGCCATTTCCTGCAGCTCTACCTGTGGCGCTTCGTGGCCGACGAGGAGCTCGTGCACCTGCTGCTGGATGAGGTGGTGGCCTCAGCCGCCCTGCGCTGCCCAGACCCAGTGCCCATGGAGCCCAGTGTCGTCGAGGTCATCTGCGAGCGTGGTTAGGCACAGCCGCTGCTGAGGCACTGGCCAGCCCCGCAGCCCCAGCCTGGCCTGCCTAGGCGCAGCCCTCTCCAGCGGGCGAGTGTCTGAATCCCCATAATAAACCCGTGTGGCCTCCTCCATGTCACTGGCTGGGGCGGGACTTGGTGGGGGTGGGGCTTAGAGTCGGAGGCTACTGAGTGGCTTGCATTGCGGCCGCCCCCGGCAGCCGATTTGCTGGTGTGCTGGGCCCACGATGGGCAGGGGGCGCGTCGCTTTATAAGGCTTATCGGTTGCCAAGCTGTGGCAAGACAGGTGCAGGCTCAGCGGGCCCCATGGGCGGGCAGCCTTTGTGAGCCCCGGTCCCCGACAACGCCGAGACCATGGCCCCACCTCAGGGCTCCCAGGCCCCGCTGGAATTCGGGGGACCCCTGGGTAACGGGGCGGAGAGGGGAACAGACGCTAAGAGCTACCGGCGGGGGCGGGACGGGGTCTGAGCACGGAGGCTGGGGGAGTGTGGAGGACGGCAGGGTGAGGGTGGCTGGGGGGGGGCTGCAGCACTCCGGCAGCCGTGGGGTGGAGGCCTGTAAGGTACAGGGACCTGAGGGTCTTGGAGGGGACTTGGGGACCACGATGGGTTCAGGAAGCAGCGCAGCAGTTGAGCGCTACGGAGCAGGGTGACAGGAGCGAGCGCTAGTAATGGAAGCTTCCCTGCGGAGGCTGGGGACGCCCGACGCAAAGCCCTTCCCTCCCCCAGGCGCCGCGGCGCTGCTGGTGCTGCTGCCTGGCACCATGTTCCACCTGCTGCTGGTGGCCGGCTCCGGCCCGGCGCGCCTCCTGGGCCCACCCCCCTACCTGCCCGGGCTGGAGACGCTCTGGAGCCCGCGGGCGCTGCTGCTGGTGCTCGCCTGGCTCGGTCTGCAGGCAGCGTTCTACCTGCTGCCCGCGCGCAAGGTGTGGGGCTCGGCTGGCGGGAGGTGGGCGGGTGGGGGGTGGCCGCCCACAGCCTCACCAGGGCCCCTCTTTAAACCTGCAGGTGGCCGAGGGGCTGGAATTGAAGGACAAGAGTCGCCTGCGCTACCCCATTAATGGTGCCTGGGGCAGCCGTGTCGGGTGGAGCAGCAGGGAGGGTCCAGGGCAGACGCGCGGGGTATCCCCACAACCCCACCAAGTGTGCGGCTGCGCTCGGGCAGGGCGCGGGGGAGGGAGGGCAGCCCAGGGCTAGGTGACGTCTGGGACAGCCTGAACCCTGGACTGTGGGAGGGGGCGCGCCCCGGGCTCACCGCGTGTCCCCGCACAGGCTTCCAGGCGCTGGTGCTGACAGCCCTGTTGGTGGGGCTGGGGGCTGCAGCCGGCCTGCCGCTGGGGGCGCTCCCGGAAATGCTCCTGCCCCTGGCATTCGCGGCCACCCTCACCGCCTTCATCTTAAGTCTGCTTCTCTATCTGAAGGCTCAGCTAGCCCCCGCTTCCGCCCTGGCCCCTGGGGGGAGTTCAGGTGAGCGAGGACCCCAGCAGGGGCTGGAAATGAAGGCTGACCCCTGACCTTGGCAGAGGGGATGCCCTGCCTGTCCCCTCACCCTCCTCTTATCAACTCCAGGCAATCCCATTTATGACTTTTTCCTGGGACGGGAACTCAACCCTCGCATCGGTTCCTTTGACTTCAAGTATTTCTGTGAGCTGCGGCCTGGCCTCATCGGCTGGGTATGCTGGGCAGGGCTGAGCCGGGCTGGCCTCGGGCTGGGGGAGGCAGTGTGCGAAGCCTCCAAAATGGGCAGGAGGGGTCACTTACGGACAGAGGTCATGAATCACTCACAGCTTCCACTAACACTCGTCCACCCACCACGTACCCTCCCCCACCCCCAGCAAGGGTGCTGAGGACCAGACAAATGGGAAAGAAAATAATGGCATATATGTCTCGTAGAACCTACCTTCCAGATAGAGGGCTGAGGTTTTTTTTTTTTTTAATCCACTGCATATTCACGAGGGGAGGGCAGTAGGTGGGTGGGGGTCAGGAGGGCATGCGAGGTGTCGAGGTAGCGGTCAGGGGTCAGGTTGGGTGGTCATATACTGCTTGGTGGTCAGGACCTAAGTTAGCCCTGGCCCTTCTGCTTGTATCTGGTTAACAATCATGTCTGCTGGGCTACAGTCAAGGTTACCAGAAGGGACCCACACTCCTGTGAATCACCTCGCCCATGGGCAGGGGTGCCGAGTGCCCAGCCTGGGTCAGGGTCTTGGGCTGCCTGCAGGCACCTCGTTTGTGCCCTAAGATTGTGAGGCTTAGCAGCTGGAGCTGACCTCAAGGGTGACCCTGAGCTCAGGGCTAGACCAATGAGATGCCCAGGGCAGCCCCACTGGCATTTCCTGTGAGCCAGGTACCCCCAACATGACATGACTGGGGAGTCCTCAGCTCCACAAAACAGGGCCCCTGGGCACCCTGTTCTCCATGCAAGGAGGGGCGGGATCCCACAGGCAGGGCCACCTCCAGAGTGGCTCATGCCCCTCCCTGTGTCCGAGGGGCTGGAGGGACCGTGAGGACAGCGCTGCAGAAGAGGGGGTGGCTTGACCCTGCTGAGAGTGACTGCCCTGTCCCCGTGTCCCCAGGTCCTGCTCAACCTGGCCTTGCTGCTGCAGGAGGCGAAGCTGCGGGGCAGCCCCTCCCTGGCCATGTGGCTGGTCAATGGCTTCCAGCTGCTCTACGTGGCAGACGCCCTGTGGTACGAGGTGAGGCTGCAGTGGGCAGGGTGGCCAGGGGCGTCCCAGGACATGGTGTGGACTAAGCCACTGCATGCCCGCAGGAGGCCGTCCTCACCACCATGGACATCACGCACGATGGCTTTGGCTTCATGTTGGCTTTCGGGGACCTGGCGTGGGTTCCCTTCACCTACAGCTTGCAGGCACAGTTCCTGCTGTACCACCCGCAGCCCCTGGGGTTACCCGCGGCGGGAGCCATCTGCCTCCTCAATGGTCAGTGGGGAAGGGGCCCCATGAGCCGTCACTTCCCCTCCTCAGTCTCACATTCAGTTCACTCAGCGTGCACTAGGTGGGGGTGGTCCCCAGGGGGTGGGCAGGCAGGGTCAGGGTGGCCTTTGGTCCTGACCACCTGTTCATCTTGTCCCCTCCCCCCAGCTATCGGCTACTACATCTTTCGGGGGGCTAACTCTCAAAAGAACACTTTCCGGAAGAATCCCTCTGACCCCAGCGTGGCGGGTGAGCTGGGTGACACTCCCAGGTGAGTGGGCTGCGGGGCGCCTGCAGAGTTCCCAAGCCCCATCACCTGCCTTTCCACAGGCCTGGAGACCATCCCCACAGCCACGGGGCGGAGGCTGCTCGTGTCCGGCTGGTGGGGGGTGGTCCGCCATCCCAACTACCTTGGGGATCTCATCATGGCGCTGGCCTGGTCACTGCCCTGCGGTGAGCAGCTGAGTGGGGTGGGGTGGGCGGGGGTAGGGCCCGTCAGCACTGAGGCGGGCAGTGACGAGAGCCCCGCTTCCCCCAGGGCTGTCCCACCTGCTGCCTTACTTCTATATCCTCTACTTCACGGCCCTGCTGGTGCACCGGGAGGCGCGGGACGAGCGGCAGTGCCGGCAGAAGTACGGCCGGGCCTGGCAGGAGTACTGCCGCCGCGTGCCCCATCGCATCCTGCCCTATGTCTATTGAGGCCGCCTCGCCTGCCACCCTCCTCCGCAGGACCAGGAGCCCGGAGCTCGTCCGCCAGCCTCAGGGAAGACCAGAGAAGTCAGGGTCTCCTTTGGATAAACACCCTGAACTTTCTCTGTGCTTGTTTCATTGGGGGGGCCAACGTGCGTCAGCGCCAAGCTGAGATGGCTTGGGGGCAATGGGCGGGACAATAGCCGTCACTCCAAAAGGACCAGGCCAGGAGGGTGACTTAGCACAGCTTTATTCCCGGCCTGGCGATCCCCACGCCCGCCTTCAGCCAGGGAGCTCTTGGATGAGTGTCCTGGGCGCAGGTGGCACAGGGCCGCCCCAGAGCCGCTCCAGCTCGCCGGTGAGCGCGGCCACTTCCTCGGCCGCCGCCGCGTGGGCTCGGTAGGCACGGGCACAGTCCAGGGCCAGGGGCGTGAGGGCCGCCTCGTTCTCGTTGGTCCAGGCCAGCAGGTACTGGCACTTCTTCCGGGCGCGGTAGAGGCGCTCGCGCTCCTGGGGGTCCGCGGTCCGCGTGCGGGCGCGGCCGAGGGTCTGGGCCAGGTGCCCCAGGGCTGCCAGCGTGTAGCTTTTTTGCTGAGCCTGGCCACGGCCCAGCAGGATGCGGGCGGCCTCTTGCATGGCACCCCGAGTGCCCAGCGGCCCCGGTGGGTGCTCGCCGGCTTCCAGCACGTGGGCGGCGGCTTGCAGGGCTTCCTCGCAGGAGGAGAAGACTTGCTGGGCGCCCAGGGCCCCCGACACACCGAGCAGGGTGGCGCCCAGGTCGGGCAGCAGCGCGGCGTCGTCGCCCCCGTGGTACAGGGCCAGGGCGTGCGCGTAGGCGAACAGCACGTTGGGCAGCTGGAAGCGCACGAGCGGCGAGGCCGGGCCGCGGCTCAGGCTGGCCAGCGCCGGGATGCGGGCGGGCACGGGGGGCACCGGGCAGGGCGCAGGCTGGTCCCCAGGCTCGTCCCCAGGCGCAGGCTCGTCCCCAGGCCCCGGCCCGTCCTCAGGCCCCGGCCCCGCCGCCTCCTCCACCTCCTCCAGGAGCCGACGTCCGTCCTCGCGGCCATCTCCCCACCACCACGGCCGCCACGGGGGCAGCAGGCGCCCGGCCTCGCCTCGGCTCAGCAGCCGCTCGAAGGTGGCCTTCTCGGCGGGCGCCAGGCGCTCCCAGAGTCCCGTCAGGCCGCCGGGCGCCGAGCCCGGGCTGAGGCCGACTTCCTCGGGCTCGTCCTCGGCCTCGCGTTGTTGACGCAGCCGACGCAGGGCGCTGGCCAGGCGGCTGGGGGAGGCGCTGCGGCCGCGGAGTTCGCCCAGCACCTGGTCGCGGTAGAAGTCCTCGGCGCAGGAGCCGTGCGCCCGGTAGCAGGTCAGCGAGCAGTAGGGCACGTTGCAGCGCGGGCAGGTGTAGCGGGCAGGCCGAGTCTCGCCCACCGGGCAGAAGCCGCACGGCCCGGCCGGCTCCATGGCAACGGGCGCCGCGTGCGAGTCAGCGTCTGGCGCGGCTTCCGTTACTTCCGCCTGGACTCGCGGCGACTTCCGCCCTCACTTGGAAGCCAAGTCAGCCTCCCTTTCCCCGAGGAGCCCTGGGACGCAAGCGCAGTTGCCGGTTACAGAATAGGAGGCGAATATCTCGTTGGTTCCTGCTCGCTCCCTAGTGGTCACACCAAAATGTCACTACTGCCACAAAATACAAATTAACTCGGCCAACCGCACTGGCAGAAATCATTAGTAAGCACCGACTAGGCCCAACCTTTGGGAGACTAGATGGGTTCCTGGTGTCCTGAGCTTGTCTAGGGGACACTGGCAAATTAAAGAACAAATTGGGGCTCACGCGATGGTTCATCTAGCTAATCCTCCCCTTGCAAGCGCCAGGATCCCATATGGATGCCAGTTCCTATTCCAGCTGCTCCACTCCCCTTCCAGCTCCCTGCTTGTGGCCTGGGAAAGGACTAGAGGACGGCCCAAAGCCTTGGGACGCTGCACCCGTGTGTGGGAGACCCAGAAGAAGCTCCTGGCTTCAGATAGGCTCAGCTCTAGCAGTTGTTGCAGCCACTTGGGGGTAAACCAGTAGATGGAAGATAATGTCTCTTGTCTTGTAAAATCTTCCTTTCCAATAAAAATAAAAACACCTTGAAGACGTGTGGGCTCAAGGCCAACATCCCTGGGATGGCCAGAGTGAGACTCAGCACCCCTGGGGGTGGAAGGCAGGAGTGACTGAGTGTCCCCCACCTGAATAATGGCCTGGGCTCCTGGCCTGTGGGTGGGCCATGTCTCATCCTTGCTTCCTTCCCAGCCCAGGCCGCTGGGGGTTTAGAGTGAGCCTTGCATGGGGATTAGCCTTGAAATAAAATTAAGACCGCCAAGATTCTCATCTACCATGAAACTCTACTTCCCCACCAAGATGGCCACCACCTCATCAGATTCACATCTTGGTGTTTTTTTCCTGTATTTATTTATTCAAAAGCAGAAATATAGAGGGAGGCCTCATCTGCTGCCTTTTCAGCGGCTTTAGCAGGCAGCTGCGGGAGGAATGGACTTGCCAGCAGCTTAACCCCTGCTGCCACCTGCCAGCCCCCCACCCCAGCCAATAAGGCCGCAAGCCTTACCACACTGCACTTGGACTTCTGGCAGGGTCCGAATCTCTCCTGAAACACTCACACTTGAACCTCCCAGGGATCAGCATGGGAAGTTAACCCTGGTCCCAACAGGCAGAGGGACGCGGGCATCTTGGCCCCAGGTCAGCTGCCTACCCGCACCTCACCTGCTCAATGGCACAAGAGGGTCTCAGCCACTAGTGTCCCTGCTGCTCCACTTCCCAAATCAGCTCCCTGCTCATGGCCTATGAAAGCCGGGAAGCATGGCCCAAGTCCCTGCACGACTGAGCTGGGATAAGCTCCTGGCTTCTTTGGAGGAGAAAATCAGCAAATGGGATTTTTTTCTCTTCCTTTCTGTGATCCTTTTAAACACACCCTTTCCCTGGCCCCAGGAACACCCTGCCGGGATGGATCCTTTCAAGCACTGATGAGCTCTCAGAAGCAGCTGGCTGACCCTGGCCTCCACAGCCGAGAACTCACAGGGTCTGTGCTTGGTCATGGCAACAGACCACCAAGCAGAGTGCAGCCTTTGCAGTGTGGCTGCGCTGTGACAGGACACCCCAGGGCCTTGGGAACTGTCCACGCACTCCTCAGCCCCTTTCTCACAGGGAGCCCCACTTTCTTGAAGGCTGTAGAGTATCCCGTTTCCTCAATGTACACCACAAAACACACATACCCTCTAGATCCTGCCCCCAAGGGCCTCTTGTCCGGACCCTGGAGCAATTACTCAGTTAGCCAATTAGACACATGATCAGCCAATCAAGGCACAAAGGTCCAAGGGTGAAGCGGACAGGCTGTCTCTGGACTAAACCAAGGCCATGGGCTGGCTCCAAGTGCAGGGAAGGGCAGCCAGCACCTGCCCAGCCCGTTCCGTCCCCCGCTGGAGCACAGGGCTGTCCCACCCAGAACGGCCTGCCTCCCTTTCAGGGACAACCAGCCTGTGATGCTTTTCCCACACACCGAGCGCTGGCTCCCACTTTCTCACAAGACTTCTCCGGAACGCAAGCGACACCATCCCCCCACCCCAAGCAAATGAGCACGCAAGCATGAAGGGAGTGGGTGAAGCAGTTTTATTAGTGCCGGGGCTGCCGGGGTACCCTAGGAGTTGGCATTAGGGCCCTTCTTCTTGCCGAAGGTGGGAACAACGTTGACGAAGCGCCGGTTGTACTGCATGCGCCGCTTGGCCCGGCCTGTCTTCTTCTTCTTCTTCTCCTGCTTGGCCACCTAGGCAGAGAAGGGGGCGGGTCAAACCCCTCCCGGCCCTGCCCGGCCCTCCTGGGGCTCCCCACAACTAGGGACCCCACTCACCTTCGGAGTCTGACCTCGCACTTTCCCCGCGCGGGCCAGGGAGCCGTGGACTTTACCTGTCGGTAGAAGACGGCAGGGTTAAAGAGACCACCAGTCACAAGCCGCTCCCCAAGTCAGACCTGGGGTGTCCCCCAACTGGTAACCAAGATTTAACCTTAAAGCAATGTCGCTTCGGCATCTGGTTAGCCTTGAATCCTACCACGCCCTCCGGAGCCATGCACCCCGTTCTCTCCCGGGGCCGTGCACCCCCAGCCGTACTCACCCCCCAGCATGCGTCCGGCCACCTCCAGCGTGCTCAGGGCCTGCACCCCGCATTGGGCCAGGACGGCGTCATCCTCCAACGGGGTGCCCGCGAGCAGCACGACCTGGTCCTCCGGGGCGATGCCCTCCAGGGAAGCCACATGAGCCTTGATCTGGGCGACCGTCTCCTGGCCGGTCACCTCGAGGGTGTGGAGCTCCTGCGCGCGGACGAACAGCTGCATGTCGGCGACTGGCGAAGCAAGGCGGCGCGTGTGTGAGACCTAGGAACCGGAGAGGGGAAGAGTCAGGGGCGCCCCGGAGGAAGGGGCACGTGGGGAGGGCCCGGCCCGAGCGAGGGACGCCCTGGGAACCGGAGCCCGACACACACGGCGGGCCCGGCTGCTCGGCCGGCCCCGCTCGCCGTCCGCCCCGACCTCGCGGCCTCTGCAGCCGCCGCAGCCCCCAGCTCACCCGAGCCGCGGAACCTCTCGCCGCCGCCACCAAGATGGAGCCGAGAAAGAGGAAGAGGCGAGGGCGCGCACGCACTCTGGACCTGCGACGTGTCGCGTCACTGCGGAGCGCCGCCCGTGCACGTCACTGCGATGCGTCCACCTCGCCCCGACCTGGAGCCCCGCCCCGTTCCGCTCTGCGCAGGCGTGCTTGCTTCCGTGCCGAGCTCCGCGCGTGCGCAGACAGGCTGTGCCTGCCGTCGGGCGATGGCGGCGGCGGGTGCAGTGCGGGCGGCCGTTCGGGGCTGGCGACCCGGCGGGTGGCCGGGCTGCGGGCTGCGGCCGCTGGTGAGCGAGCGCCGGGCTGAGCGTGGGGCTCGCGGGTGTTCTCCGTGCACCGGTCGGGGGCGTCGGTTCTAGATTCGCCCTGAAGCTGCTTAGCGGCCCTCGCTGCCCGATTGCGCGGCAGCCGATGCACGGGGAGCGGGCAGGCGGTGCGAGAAGCTGGGCGCCGTGTCCTAGCTCAGAAGGGCGTTAGTAACACGCCCGGTTGATCGTTGCAGCAGTGCCGGTTAGGGTCTGAATGCCGCCCCGAGATCCCGGTGGGCCTGGTGGACAGCAGGGTTGCTGAAAATGCCTCGTGCAGAGCCCCTAGGCTGCTTTTGGGGTTCCCCCTGTGCCTTGCACCCCTAGAGCTGGAAATCCGACTTCCTGCCTCCAGCTTTTGTTTTAACCCCTCTGCCTGCCTGGTGTCCCTGTCTATGAACTTCCTGCCTCTCCCGTGTTGGTGCTGCCCGGGCTGATAGCCACACGTGACTTTGTCTTCTCAGAGCCTGGGGCCTCCGGCTCAGCCTGGCTTTGTGGAATCAGAGGAAGAGTACCGGTTTGTGGAGCGCCTGTTACCTCCCACCAGCATCCCCAAACCCCCAAAGCATGAACAGTACCCCACCCCTAGCGGCTGGCAGCCTCCCAGAGGTGAGCTGGGGGGACACCCTCCACCCAGCAGGTTCAGGACTGGCTGTTGAGAACCCTCAGGCTGGCAGCTCCAGCTCCAGCTGGAGACCCCAGATCCAGTGGGGTCTCCCCCACCCAGCCGAGACGGGGAAGGGCTGGCTGCAATGTGTGTGGGGGGGGAAACCAAAGGGAATAATTTGGCGCCGACTGTAGACTGGTGCAGAGGCTGCAGCCCCTGAGCTGGACTGCCTCCTGCGGTGGTGGTGGGGGTGCTCAAGCCTTGGAAGTGTCACCCCATGGTGGTCCCTCTCTCGCAGACCCCCTCCCTGACCTGCCCTACTTCGTGCGGCGTTCTCGGCTGCACAACGTCCCTGTGTACAAGGACATCACGCACGGTAACCGGCAGATGACTGTGATCCGCAAGGTGGAGGGGGACATCTGGGTAAGTGGCCATGGCGCCCGGAGGCTGGGCAGGGCCCGGGGCTCCTGGCCTGAGGTCGCATGTTCTTGTAGGCGCTGCAGAAGGACGTGGAAGAGTTCCTGACCCCACTGCTGGGGCACACACCTGTGACTCAGGTCAACGAGGTGACAGGGAGCCTGCGGGTCAAGGGCTACTTTGACGAGCAGCTTAAAGCCTGGCTTGTGGAGAAGGGCTTCTGAGGCAGCTGGGCAGCCTACATGCCAGTGTCCCCCGCCACCCCCAGGCTGGCATCTTGCTGTTAGCTGCTGGTTCTCCTCTCACTGTGGGTTTCTCTTCATGTGGGGCTCAATTACTGAAATTGTAAGGGCTCTGCACTGCCTTTGAATAGATGAAAATAAATTGTTAAAAAACCCCATGGGACAGGCACTGTGGTTGAAGGGGCTAAGGTGCACCCTGGGAGGCCCCCACCCCATGCTGGAGACCCAAGTGGAGTCAGACTCCTGGCTTCACCCAGCCCAGCCCTGACTTGCAGGCCTCTGGGGGGCAGATGGGAGACTGCTCAAGTAGATACCTGTTCTGAGATGCCAGCGCTCTCCGGTGGTTTTTGTGCCAGTGGAGGGCAGGCTCCCTCAGCCCCCCGGGCACTGCGAGCACCCCTGATCCCCATCCTGGGCTGTGGCCTGGGTCCTAGACATTACAGTGCCAGACATGAGGGCACCAGGTACCCATGTCAGGCCCTGGGCTCGCCATCCCTGGAGGGGGAGTGGGAGCAGGAGCTCATGCTGGGCCTGACTAGCTTTCCAGGGAAGTGTGCCACTCCTGTTTGAACCTCTCGGGTGCCCAGCATGGAGTGGTCCTTCAAAACCCCTCTACCCTTCCTTCCCCTGGGCAGTGGGCAGTGCCGAGGCCCCGACTGCCCAGAGTCACTCTTGCCTCTAGGGTAGGGCCCCAGGACTGCCCTGTGGTCCCCAAGGATGCTGCTGGCTTCACAGAGACCTTGCTCTTCCTGGAGAAACAGCTCCACCAAGTGTTAATGCATGTTTTTATTGGCTGTATATACAATTTAAGCTATTAAAATTTGTACAATATTTACAAATTAAATAATCATTGAAACTGTCTCCAGCAACTCTGTAACACAAAACCGAGGGGGAAGGGAGGGGATGGGGCGGGCAGGCCTTGGCTCCACTGGTCCCTGCCCGGACGGGAGCCACTTATTCTAAACCCAGAAGCCAGGAACCTGGCCACCACCCTGCACCCCACCCCCCCAGTCCCTGGGCCAAAACTTCTGGCTCAGATGATGCCAAGTGAGGCGATTCTGGGGCATCCACACTTGGAAAAAGCTCTACAAGTTTGGGGGCGGCCTTCCTAAGCTGGGGGTCAGAGGGCAGGTGACCTGACCCGCTTGGCCCGGCCCGCGGCTGGGCAGTGGCTGCTGGGTGAGCCGGCCACTGGGTCTCACCTGAGAAGCTGCTGGGGTGGGGAAGGGTGGGGGGGAAAAGGGCCTGGGGGAGGGTGGGGGCAGGGTCCCTCCTGTGCTGCTGCCCCCCACCCCCCAGGCACTCCCTTTCCCTGAGCTGTGTGGTTGCCAGTAAGACGTGGAAATGCCACAGGGTGTAGGGGCACAGCCACAAGAGGCTTTTGGGAGCACAGGGCAAGGACAGGACACATGGGGGGGAGGTGGCAGTCTCAGCAGGTGGTCCCCAGCCCTTCTGAGGCCACACTTGAGGACCGGCGCAAATACTGTTCGGCACTGCAGCGTGACTCCTCGCACAAGCAGGACACAGCGGGCTGCCTCTTCCCAAAGGGTATGGGGAAACCTCTGTTTCCCGGGGTCCCCCCATGGACCACATGGCCAGGAGCAGGCAAGGAAGGCCGGCCCTGGCTGGGCCCCACAGTGGGGGGCCTGGGGGGTGGCTACTCCCTGGCACACACAGAGAGGACGCTGGCACTTGGTGGCAGGACATGTCCAGTGAGGGTGGCCGGGCAGTGTCAGTGGGCCGCGGGGGACTCCAGCTTCTGCAGGCGGCGGCGGCGGAGCTCGGCCGCGTCGGGCTCTCCGTCCTCAGGGAGCTCCTCGGTGCCCAGGGACTCGGGAGCTGGGGACAGCAGGGCTGCCTGTGGGACCCATGGGAACCCCCGAGTCCCGTCTTCTCCCCTTGTGGCCAGCCCTCCTACCTGGAGCTTTTGCAGTCTCAGGGGCTGCTGGAGACACTCCAGGGGATGGGATGGAGGCCTCGGTGGTGCTGGGGAAGCTGACGGAGGTGGAGGGGGTGGAGGCAGCCGTGGGAGGGGCCGGTTCCTCAGTGGGGCTCACTGGTGCTGGGGCCGGCCGGGGGGGCCTGGAAGGAGAAGGGGCGAGGGGAGCATGTTGAGCACCCAGTCTCAACTTTGGGGGAGCTGCACAGAGCAGAGGTGCCATGTGCTCCTGCAGCCCAGGGCCAGGTGGACAAGGGGGAACACATAAAAGTGGGTTCCCGAGGAGTGTGGCCACAGGGTCACATGGACTGGTCAGTGCTGGCCTGCCCCCTGTGCAGCCTGACAGGGCTCCCACCGAGTCCCTACAGCACTCGGCTCCCTGGGCTGGTGCTCTCAGCGCCAGAGCTGGGCACTCTGTATGGCCACTTGAGGTAAGGTGGGTCATAGACCAAGGGAGAGACAGGCATGTGGAGGGGACAGGGCAGGTGCCTCTCCAGGTGCATGCCAGGGATGCTGGGTTATGCATGCTGACGGAGCAGATATTTGACTTCTGAAAAGCGAGGAGGGATGGGTACGCTAGGAACAGTCTGCCTCAGGTGCCCTGTCCTGCACCCGTTGGATGCACGTACCCCAGGGAGGCCAGCACAGTGAGGTACTGGTTGATCTGCAGCATGGCAGCGTCCAGCAGCGTGTGGATGTTGCGCAGGCTCTGCAGCCGGGCCTCCAGATGCTGCCGCTCATGGCCTTCCAGAGCCCGAAGCTCCTCGGGGGTCAGCCCGGCAAAGCCCGCAGGGGGAACAGGCATTGGGGGAAAGGCTGCAGGGAGTGAAGATCCAGTCAGGGCTGTCTGGGCCCAACACTTCCTCACCTTCCAGAACCATCGGGAGTCGGGGAGGGGAGACCCAAAGTCCCACTTACCGAAGGGGGGCAGAAGAGGCATGCCCATCCAAGGTGGGAAGGGGAAGCCAGGGGCCGGGCCAGCACCAGGGGCTGGGGTGGAGGTGGCTGGAGTGTCACCAGGGCTGCTGGCGGTGGTGGAGGCTGCCCCATTGGGCCGAGGTAGGGCTGCTGTGGAGTGAGGACAGGCAGCTGTGAGCATCTTGGGTCCCAGGGCCTGTGGCTGCAGCCTGCGGCCCCTCTGCCCACAAGGCTCACCTGCGCTAGTTGACGGAGCAGATGCGGCCTCTGCTGAGCTGGGGGGTGGTGGAACTGGTGGAAAGGGGCCCATGGGGGGCCAGAGTGGGAACATGCCTGGAGGAAAAGGGGGCAGCAGGCCCTGGGGGACTGTGGAGAGAGGACAGGGCAGAAGGAAGTCACTCCTGGACAGGGGGCGTGTCTTCTGTAGTGAAGGGGGGACCCAGCCCCAGCCCATGACCAGGCAGTGTACAGTCCGGCTTCACGGGGGAACAACACTCACAGTTAGGGGGTTGGGGCAAGAGGGGCGCAGGATGGGGGGCAGGAGGCTGCCCCTGATCTGCAGGCTCGGGGGGTGCTGGGGACTGGGCTGGCAGTGATGCCCGGAGGACATCCATCCGGCAGGTGGGACAGGTCTGCTGCCGCTGGAACCAGGAGCGCAGGCAGCTGGGGGAAGGGGCGAGACCAGGCAGGGGGACGGTCAGTGAGTGCCCAGATCACCACCCGCCCCAGGCTGCAGGGTCTGCTCCACCTGGTGTGGAAGATGTGGTTGCAGGGCAGTCTCTTGGCTCCGGTCACCATCTCTTCTCGGCAGATGATACAGACGTTGTCCATCGCCTGCAGCTCCTCTGGGGTGGCATCTGGGTACCTGGGAGAGGGGGACAGCGGAGAGCAAGACACGGGTCAGGCCCGGAGGGGGCAGGGCTCGGGGCGAGGCCAGTCAGGAATGGCCACTCACAGTGTGTTCATGTTGCGGATGGCCCGGCGTGACATGATGGCGTCTGTTACCGCTTTCTTGAACTGCCTGAAAGTAGAGTCGGTGAGAGCAGGTGGAGGCGGAGCAGGCTAGGGGCAGGGGACCCTACTGGGGTGGACACAGGGCTGGGCTTACCTCATGGCCAAGTACATGGGCCGAATGGCAAACAGCGGGAAGGTGTGCACCTTGATCATGATGGTCATGAAGGCCATGTACAGCAGGACCTTGATGAAGCCTGGGGGAGGGCAGCAGCTGGTCACAGGCTCTGTCTGGGGGCGGAGAAGGGGGGCTCGGGGCCAGCCTGCAGTGACCCCAGGGCCTCTCACCAGTGAACAGCTCCGTGTAGAGCATGTACACGGCCTTGTTGTCCCAGGGGTTCTCGCTCTGCAGGTCCACTGAGTGCAGCACATACTTGATGAAGATGGTGAGCACCATGGTCATGAGGATGGCATACTGCAGTGGGAGACACACACATAGCCAGCTGCCCTGTGGCCACGGCACACAGCCTGTGTCCTGCCAGCCACTCAGCTCGCTGCCTGTGACGTTGGGCACTGAGCTGAGCCCGGGCTGGAGCAGGATCAGCCACTCATTCCCCAGCGCTGTCCTGCTGACAGACACACAGGGCCAGGAGCTCAGCCTGGGACATGGCATGTAGCAAGACTCCAGCAGCTGGGCCCGCCAGCGTGGCCTACCAGCTAAATCCTTGCCTTTAACGTGTTGGGATCCCATGTGGGCACCGGTTCTGATCCCGGCAGCTCCACCTCCCATCCAGCTCCCTGCTTGTGGCCTGGGAAAGCATTTGAGTACGGCCCAATGCTTTGGGATCCTGTGCCCGCGTGGGAGACCGGGAGGAGGCTCCTGGCTCCGGATCAGTGTAGCACTGGCTGTTGCGCTCACTTGGGGAGTGAATCATCGGACGGATGAACTTCCTCCCTGTCTCTCCTCCTCTCTGTATATCTGACTTTGTAATAAAAATAAATAAATCTTAAAAAAAAAAAAAATAAAGACTCTAGCAGTCATCAGCTGTGGCTGAGCTTCTGCACTGCCCCTGCCTGTGACATGCCTCCCAGCTGTCCATCAAGAGCCAGCTGTGGCAGGGGGCTCCCTGGCCTCTCTGGCCTGTGAGGAGAGGGACTGTGGGGCAGGTGGCCCATTGCGTGTTGTAGCTGGGTTGTTCAAGGTCCACAGTACCACTCCATGCTCGCCTCCCCCTCCCAGGCCAGTCTTACCTCAAAGCCAAACACCAGCTGCACGGAGGCCCCACGGGTTAGGATGCTGTGATAGGCATGGCTGACGAAGAGGAAGTCCAGGATGGCCAGAAGGAACATAAGGGCTGTAGGGACCCCCATACAGGGGAAGGGGGTGGGTCAGCCCAGGACTGGAGAGCCCCTCTTTGCTCTAACAGGCCCACTGCAGCCCTGCTATCCAGTTACAGCGGGCACACTTATGCAAGCTGCCATTTGGAGACTCCAGTTTTGCCTTGGGCAGGGGAGGGCACAGGGGACAATGGGGGACAGTGGAAGCGGGCCCAAGCAGTTGAGAAGCCCTGGAGTGGAACAGGACAGAGGTGATGCAAATTAAACTCCAAAATTAGCCTTCCTGTGCAGCTGCAGCAGGGCGCTGCAATGCTCCGGGGTACCCACTCCACGGCCCAGCCTGCCCGGAACCTCTCCTCTCTCCAGCTCCCTCCCCTGCCCCTGCTTCCCGTGGGTCTCACTCACAGACGATGCGACAGTGAAATAACCAGGAGATATTGGGGCTGCGCTCCATCTGAGGGGGGCAAACACGGGGTGCCCGTCAGGGAGCTAGGGGCTCAGCCCACCTCCCCCAAGCCCAGTGCAGCTCGGCCGGCCTGCTTCTCCCCATCCCACTCCCAACTCACAAAGTCCACTCGGTCCTCAGCCAGCCAGTGGAAACATTTGAGGAAGAGGAGGAGAGTGAAGAGTGCCACAAAGCGGGGGCTGAAGTCATCCCGAAAAACGGTGAAAGCCAGACACGTCTCGGTGACAGCGTACCAGGAACGTTCCAGAAGGTGCTGGGGGGTCGGGCAGATCAGCATGTAGAGCCCAGCCAGCTGGTTGGCCCGGCTCCCTGCACTTCAGGGACCCCGCTGTCTTACCTCCATCTCTGCGGCCCTCAGCTGCCCGAAGAAGACCTTGCCCATCACCTTGCCCAAGAGGAAGACGAGGACGAAGGCCTGGATGTACAGGACCTGGAAGAGGGCAAGGCTGTGTGGGGTTCACATCCCGCCCTCCCCCACAGGTCGCCTCAGGATCCTCGCCACGTGCCCGCCAGGGACTCCAGCATCTGGCGGGACGGTTGGTGCCGGGCTGGCCCCTACTTACCTGACCTCCGGCTCCGCCCCTGGCCCTGCCAGCTCCTCCCTCCATCCCCGCCCCCCCAGCCCTGAACTCACGGCCATGCTGGGGCTGGACTTGGTCAGGTACACCACGGTCGGGTAGAACTGGTGTTTGAGGTAGTAGGCGTGGGCCACCACGGCCCCGGTCAGCGCCAAGCTGGCCACCATCATCACTGCGGTGCGGAACATTGCCCCGGCCCCCGAGACCTGCTTGGGGGAAAGAAAGGGGAATACACCTCGTGGAGTGCCTATGCGCGGTGCCACCCCTGCAGGGCACCAGGCAGAGCCGGGAGACGGGAGGGAGGCATGAGGCGGGCCAATCACACTACCAATCACTACCAACAATCCTCAGGTGAGAAACAGCCTAGGCCTCTTACTCATTTGACCCGGGCCTCTGTGGCGCTCAGGGATCACCACCATGTCACGCGTGGAACCCCGATTTCAAGTCTAGGGCTCGACTCACGCTGCCTGCCAAGCTGCCGCCTCCTCTGGGGAGGCCACGAGGGCGATGTTGCAGGGGAGGGGCTGGCCGCACTGACCGACCGGTCAAGGTGCTGGGGAGTACGGGGTGGGGGGAGCCCAGGCCAAGGCAAGGAAAAAATACACACACACAAAAGGGCTCTAGAGGCGGGAAGAGGCCACAGCTCAGCGGGGCGCGCAGGGTGGGCGTAGACCACGGCGCCGGTGACAGCTGTGCCCGGGTGGGCGGCTCGGACGCGCCCCCCGCGCCAGCGGGTGGGAGACCCTGCTGGAACCCTGGAACCCGGGCGGCCCCCAACCCTTCCCTCGGGAGGTCAACCAGGGGCGCCCGAGAAACGGCCGGCCAGCAGGGTGCAGTGGCGGGACCCGGAGACACCTGGGGCGCCCTGGCCGCCGCGCACCTGTCGGCACCCAAGCAGAGGCGAGGGTCGCCGCGGGGTGTGTGCGTCGGGGAGCCCCTCAAGGCTCGGGGGCAGCGGCTGAGCCGGCGCCCCGGGGTCCTCGGGCAGCTGACAGGCCCCGGGCAGGCGACGGGGAGCTGACGGGGAGAGCTCCAGGAGGGGTCCCGGCCCCGACCCCACGCCCCCTGGCCCAGCCGGGCCCGACTCGGCCTCACTCACCAGGAGCTCCGCGCCCCGCGAGCCCGCTCGGTCCCCGCGACTGCGGCAGCCGCTCCGGTTAACAACACTCCCCACCCCCTGCGAACCGGAACTTCGGGGGGTCAGACACCTCACTTCCGCCGGTGGCGGCCGTTCGGGGCGCGGCGTGGGTCGTACCAAGTGCGCCCTGGCGTTGCTCGGCTCACGCGACCTCGGTGGCGTCGGGAGCGGTGGTCTTAGCCCGGTCTCGGGGCTGTGGGCCCACGGGGAAAGGCGGGACGAGATGACGGGAAGGATGACCTCGTGCGCTCAGGGAACTTGGAGGCCTGTCTCCCCCGCGAGTGGCAGATGGTACGGTCCCGCCGCCGCGGGGACTCGGAGGACCAGACCGTGCCACCCGGAGAGGAGGGGTGTTTGCCAAGGGACAGCCTTCACGGTGAGCCTAAGGAGAAGAAAATGCTTTCTCGCCCCATTCCAGGGGATTCGCCCCATGCAGATGAAGAAAGTTCTCCGGAAAGAAATAGATCCAGAAAATGACAAATTTGGTTCCTCCGAGCTCCCCCCGCCCCCGACACACACATCCCCAATTTTGTGGGAGTGAGTTCCGTCCCGTGGCTGGCTCTGATTGGTTGCAATAAAGGTACGCGGACCAATCAGAAAAGGAAGGGAAATAACCTGGCCTATAGGGAGGGAGAAGCAGGTGAGTGGTTGCTAGGGGGCGGCAGGCAGCGTTGCCGGGACTGGGTGCTCCTCCGGAGGGCGGGAACGTGCGTGCAGGGTCGGGGTGGTCGCGGTCTGTCCTCTGGAATCCTGGCCGCGCCACGAAGGGCAGAAGCAGGCAGGTGGGCCGGAGACGGACGGGAAGACAGGCTGCTAATCCCTGTTGATCGCGGGTGCCCGCCCACCTCCTTAGGGCAGTCCTGGGCCGCAGCCGCCGCTGCCCCGGCTTTGGGACCGCGCTGTGTCCGGGTGGATGTCCGCTCACTGACCCGGGAGCTAACCACCCCTGCTTGCGTCTTCCTTCATCATGTGGTGTAACCATCGGTAAGGGTTATCGGCCAGGTGGTGCTAATTCCCCATTGTAACCGGGACTCAAGATCTGTTCTGGGGTTGGCATCGGTTCAGCCCGCCTCCAAACCCCCTCTTTGTTCCTCTCAGCCATCCCAGCCAGGTTTCCCTGGTAAACTAGGTGGCCCCCACCCTCACCCCGAAATAAAGCCATCTACAACATTCCGGTGCCCACCTTCAGTCTTAGCCTGACCCACTCCTCAACGCCGGTGCTTAAGTGATGCACGCCTCCCCTCCACACACACACACATACACGTCTATTCTTGTGCACCTGTGGCCCACTCCATCCTTTCCTGGAAGGCTTTGTGTCCACGCTGGCCCCTGCTGAGTTCAGCGCTTCAGCCAGATGCCATGCTTCCCATGCCTGGGCCTCAGCTGGGGTCCCTGTTTGCTCTCCTCAGACGCCTCACACCTGTTGCCCTCTGGCTGCACACCCCGTGAGGGAAATGAGTGGTTTATCCTGTTAGTGTGCAGACGTGTGAGCTTGCTCCAGCGGGAGTGCTTGGCTACACTGACATGTGGGCAGCGGAGGGCGGGCGGGAAGAGGTGCCTGAGGCAGTTGACCCGATCATGGAGAAAGTGACATTTGAGCAAAGCGGGGCGGGGAGGGGAGGTAGGAACCGGGGATGTCTGAAGTCTGGCAGCTGAGGGGCCAGGAGGGAAAGAGGTGGGCGTGGCTGGAGTGGCACAGCTGGAAAAGCCACTGGACGGGGGTCCTGGCCTTCTGCAGCTGCGGCCCTGGGCTTTCACTGAGAAATGTGCAACTGGTGCGTGTGCATGGGGCCCTGCCAGAGCATGGGGTGGGGGAGGGGAGTTCCCCTCGGACCAGGAAAACCGGTTAGGGGCGCTAGCAGCACCTGGGGCAGGAGAGGCAGTCCTGTTGACCCCACCTCCTAGAACACAGTTTTGTTTTGTTTTTAATCAAGATTTATTTTTATTTGAAAGGCAGATTAACTGAGTGAAAGAGAAACAGAGCTTTTCCATCTGCCGGTTCACTATCCAAATGGCCACAATGACCAGAGCTGACCTAATCCATAGCCAGGAGCCCCTTTGGGGTCGCCTACGTGGGGGCAGGGTCCAAGGCTATGGGCTGTCCGTCACTGCTTTCCCAGGCCACAAGCAGGCAGCTGGATTAGAACTGGCGCCCATATGGGATGCCTGCACTTGCAAGGGGAGGACTTTAACCTCTAGGCTACCGTGCTGGGCCTCAGTTTTTACTAAGAGCACATTTCTTTCAAGATCTTCTCCCCTTGAGGAGGACAAAGGGGCAGATTTGACAAAGCTAGGAGAGGTGATTGCCTCATCTCATCTCTGGTCACTGTGAGGGATGATCAGCTTGTCGTTAGAGTGGGAGGAGGAAGCCAACCAGTGCCACCCTTCTGAGGGTTGGTTTTTTTAAAAAGATTTATTTGTTTATTTATTCATTAATTTATAGGAAAGGCGCATATACCAAGAGGAGGAGAGACAGGAAGATCATTCGTTCGGTGATTCACTACCCCAAGCAGCTGCAATGGCCAGAGCTGAGCTGATCTGAAGCCAGGAGCCAGGAGCTCTTCCGGGTCTCCCATGCAGGTGCAGGGTCCCAAGGCTTTGGGCCGTCCTCTGCTGCTTATCCAGGCCACAGGCAGGGAGCTGGATGGGAAGTGGAGCAGCCAGGACTCGAACCGGCAGCCCCCTGCCTGCCACTTTTAGAGCACTTTACCCATGAGAGAGAGCATGTGCAGCAGTGGCCAGACGCAGCTGCCCGGCGGCAGAGCCCCGCTCCATGGCTGGTGGTAGATCTAGGACTTCCACGTGTGCCCTGCTGTGTGCCGAGAACCGGCAGGTGGGGTGCTGGGTTGATCGTGTGCGTGGCCCCTAAGCCCGCCTCCCAGGAGTCTGTGCTGGTTAAGTAAGAGCTCATCCACAGGCCCGAGGAGGCTTCCTCCAATGTGGTTAAACAGTCACTCCACAGCCACTCAGAAGACGATGGTTAGCTTTGTCTTACCCAAGAATACTCAGTTTTTCAAAAAGGCAGATTGGAAAAAACAATTGCAGGTTTTTTCATGATTTAAAACTAGAAAAATCAAACTAGTGACACACGGAAACTTGGCCATCTTGGTTAACAGGCTCTCCGGCAGTGCACAGCTCACACCATCCTTCATGAGGATGGCGAGACGGAGTGCCCCGTGAAGGTCTGTCACGAAAAGGAAGTCTCTAAAACAAAGATCGCCTATGTGTGTGAAAGCTGGGGCTACCGATGGAGAGGGAGACGGAGAGAAAGAGCTGGTCCACCCTCTGGGTCACGCCCCCCCATGGCCACACAGCCAGGACTAGGCCGGGTCGACGCCTGCCGCACCCTGGAAGTCTGTCTAGATCTCCCATGTGGGTGGCAGGGGCCCAAGCACATGGACCACTGCCTTCCCAGGTGCACGAGCAGGGAGCTGGATCTGGAAGTGGAGCATCTGGGATGCCAGCACTGCAAGTGGCAGTTAACCCCAGAAGCAGTTAGCTGGCGGTGGCAGTGCCAACCCCAGAACCTCCACTCTTGCCGCTTGCATGCAACTTTGAGCTTGCTTAAGTTGTAAGACAGTTTAGGACAGTTAGGAGAAGGAAAGAGGTAGAAGGCATCTAAGGGTAAAGGAGGAAGTACAAGTACCTTTGTGGATTACAGAATCTTGCATATGGAAAATCTTATTCATGACTTAAAAAAAAATTTATTTTATTTTTATTGGAAAGGCAGATATACAGAGAGACAGAGAGAGAGAATGGTTCACTCCCCAAGCGGCCGCAACAGCTGGTGCTGTGCTGATCCAAAGCCAGGAGCCAGGAGCTTCTTCCAGGTCTCCCACGCAGGTGCAGGGTCCCAAGGCTTTGGGCCGTCCTCGACTTCTTTCCCAGGCCACAGATGGGAGCTGGATGGGAAGTAGAGCTGCCGGGATTAGAACTGGCACCTATATGGGATTCCAGCATGTTCAAGGCGAGGACTTTAACTGTTAGGCTATCATGCCGGGCCCTTATAAGTATGCCAGTTCGAATCCTGCCTGCTCCACTTCCAATCCTGCTCACTGCCTGGGAAAGCAGCAGGTGATGGTTCAAGTGCTTGGGCCCCTGTACTCAGATGGGAGATCCGGATGAAGCTCCTTGCTCCTGGTTTCAGCGGGGCCCAGCGAGGGGTGTGGCAGCTATTTGGGGAGCGAGCTGGTGGATGGAAGACATCTCTCTCTCTTTATAACTCTGCCTCTCAGATAAATACAATCAAATTTAAAACCAAATGGAGCTAGTGAATCGTCTGTAATACAGCTTCGGGCTACACGACCAGTACGCAGCCTGCTGCTGTTTGTCCAGAAACCAGCAGAAAATGGCCCCAAAATGAAATCAAACACAACCCCGTCTCCATGAAGAAATCAAGTACTTAGGGAAAAATTTGCAAAAAAGTAAAGGGCTTGTGACTTAGCATTACAAATGCCATTGGAAGAAATTAAGAACCGAAATAAGTGAAGAAGTGTCCTCTTTATGGATTTGACCTTTACCTTGCAAGGAGATGAAATTAAACATACATGTATTATTTAAATATTCTTCCAATATTTATTTATTTAAAAGGAAAAGTTACAGAGAAATAGAGAAAAAAGAGACAGAGAGAGATTCCCCCATCTGTGGTTTGCTCCCCAAATGGCCCCCTCAGCTAGATCTGGTACAGGCCAAAAAGCAAGAAACCAGGAGTTCTATCCAGGTCTCCCCCATGGGACCAGGGCCCAAGCCTCTGGTTTGTCTTGTGTTGCTTTCCCAGGGGCAATCAACAGAGTTGGATTAGAGACTGAGCACGTGGCACTGGAATGGCACTCCCACGCGGGTGCAGGGTCCCAAGGCTTGGGGCCATCCCCCACTGCTTTCCCAGGCTACAAGCAGGGAGCTGGAAGGGAAGTGGAGGAGCTGGGACATGGACCAGTGCCCATATGGGATCCCGATGTATGCAAGGTGAGGACTTTAGCCACTAGGCTACCTTGCTGCGCCCCAGCTGTGGGAGATTGCCCCTGGGTTTCTGCCTGCTTAGCCTGTGTGGGGGGTCATAGGCACACCGTGTCCCTGGGGAGCCCCCTGACAATGGTTTCGGCAAACTGAGACTTCATCCTTGCCTGTTCACTGGACGTGCAGTGAGAATGGTGGACTGCACCCCAGTCTCTCTTCTCTGTCCTTGAACAAGCTGTGCTGGGACTTCCTTGATAAACGACTCTAAGACGTCAAATGTGACCCACAGCGTTATCTGCCAGCCACACGAGGTGACTGTGACCTGAGGCAGAACTTCCAAGCCGTGCGTGCAGAACGTGACCAGTGACTCGGTTGGAGGGTCCAGAGATAGACCTGCCTTCTAGCCAGTTAGAGCGTCATTGTTGGGTGGGAGGACGACTGGGGACCACCCTTCTGCCTTCCCTCTGCCTTCCCCTTTCCTAATCTATATAAGTTGTGCTTGCTTTACAATAGACGGACATGCTCCATCAGACTGTCCCCAGCGGTTCTGCTAGAAGGAAAAACTCCCGAGACCCAGCTTGTTGTTGGTCTGTTTTGTTTTAAGGCGGTGGTGTTGTGTCCTGAGAAGAGGTGTCCCACTGCCCTCCAGCTGTGCGGGCTGCCCCCTCTGCTCCCAGAAGCGGGCTTCTCCCCATGGGTCCTGGCCTGGACATGCCTAGTGTCCTCCCCAGGGTGGCTGGCTGGACGCTGTGGCCATGGTCTGAGTGCCCGGCTCAGCGTCCAGCCCTTCTGTGTGTCCCATCCAGCTTCCTGCTCGTGAGCCTGGGGGGCAGTAGGCGGAGGCTCGTGTGCCTGGGCTTCTGGCAGCCGACGAGAGACCCGGATGGAGCTCCTGGTTCCGTTTCAGCTTGGCTGCTGTAGGTATTTGTGGGAGTGAACCAGCACGTGGAAGATCTCTCTATGTCAGTTTGTCTTTTTAATAAATAACTGGTCTTAATAAAAAGGAAAGTCTTAACAAGGGAGAATGGATAAGAGCAGGTGGGACAAGCCCAGAAGCATCAGCTGCTCTGGTAAAGGTCACCCATGGGGCGGTGTCATCCGTTGCTCAAGCCAGAACACTTAGCCAGCCGGCCACAGGATTGATTCCAGCACCCGATTCACGTTAGACCACGTACCTGTGGCTGTCCAAGAGATGGCCGTAAACATTCTTTTATCAGCTCCCCAACAAAGGGGTGGAGCTTGGCTCTCTAACTCCTGGATTCTGGCCTTCGCCCATGACTTGCTGCGAAGTAACAGAATGTACTGGAAATACTGGCGCATCAATTCTAGGCAGGCGTACGCCTGAAGAGAACTGGCAGCCTCTGTCTCCTCCTCTTGGGATCCAGCTATGGCACTCCGTGCGGAAGCCCTGGCAAGCCCTGCAGGGTAGGCCCACCTGGAGGAGGAGCCAAGCTCCCAGGCCATGCTGCTGTCCGTGGCCAGCTGCCAGAGTGCACCACCCAGCGAGTTGCTACAGAGGACACCCTCTGCCCAAGCCCGTCAGTGATGGCGAACTGCTCAGCAACCAACGGCTCCCGGAGCAAGCCTCCTGGCTTTCAGGGTAGGCTGCATAACAGCAGGAGCGTCATCTGTGCCTGTTCCTGGCCCCTGGGGCCTGCTATCCATGAGAGCTCAGGGAATGGGGGTGGGGGGGCAGAGCAAGGATGCACAGGTGCAGGGGTGGCACTGGGGTGAATGGATTGTCTGGGAGCGGTGGCTCCCGCTGCGCTGGTTGTGATGCTCAGGGCAGTAGCTCTGCCAGGTGTCCTGGGGTTGCCGGGTCCCAGGCAGTTCACACTCAGCTGTTCTAGGGCAGCAGGCCATCACAGCTGTCCCCGGGGTGCTGCCCACATCCACGTGCAGACCCGCAGGAATCCCGCCAGGGGGCGCCCGAAGGTTGCCCGCACCCCATTCCCCTATTCGGTTCAGTTCCATATTCTGCCTTTTGTAGTCAGCAGCTGGAAGGAGCTAGGGCTGTCAACAGGCAACGGCTTCTGCCTGCAGCTCTGGCACCAGACTCCCTCGCTGGCCATGTGATGCCCACATGGTCTGCATCTCATAGGTTTTTTGTGTGTTTTTTAAAAAATTATTATTATCATTTTATGATACAGTTCCATAGGCGCTGGGATTTCCCTTATCCCTTCCCTAAGTCCCTCCCCACCCACCGAGTTCCCCTGTATTACTACTATAGTATAGTTGTTCATAAACAGTCGTAAGTCCATCATTGCGGGCATGGACAATGGCAGAGTCCAGCATCCTATTGTCAAGATACAGTGAACAGTTTCATTGGGAGTCCATCTTTGTCTGGAAGTAGAGACGCATTGTATGCTCTCATCTGGATATGAGAGTCTCTGTTACACAGTTACTCTACATTCCTTTAAATGAAAAGCCACAAAACAAAAGCAACAACAGGAAGAAAGATAAGAAATTTACAACTCCATGAAGTTAAATAACATGCTACTGAATGACTAATGTGTCGCTGAAGAAATGAAAAAGAAAATCAAGAACCTTCTTTATTAAGATTTATTTATTTTGATTACAAAGTCAGATATACAGAGAGGAGAGACAGAGGAAGATCTTCTGTCCGATGACTCATTCCTCAAGTAAAGCAACGTCTGGTGCTGTGCCGATCCGAAGCCAGGAGCCAGGAACCTCCTCCAGGCCTCCCACGCGGGTGCAGGGTCCCAAGGCTTTGGGCCGTCCTCCACTGCTTTCCCAGGCCACCAGCAGGGAGCTGGATGGGAAGTGGAGCTGCTGGGATTAGAACCGGCGCCCATATTGGATCCCAGCGGAGCATTCAAGGCAAGGACTTTAGCCGCTAGGCCACGCTGCCGGACCCAAGAGGCATATTCTTTTAACTTTTCTTTACTGTGGAAGAATTTGATTTTATTTTCAAAGACAAAGGAAAGCTTTTCTGGGTACGTTATCCTGGGCCGACTTTTTTTTGCTTTTAGTTCTGGAATATGTCACTCCATTCTCTTCTGGCCCGTAGAGTTTCCTGTGAGAGGTTTCCTGTAAATTTAATTGGCATTCTTTTTTATGTCAGACAGTTGATTTTTTCACATGCACATTTAAGGATCTTTTTCTTATGTTCAATCAAAAAGAGCTTGATTATCATGTGTCGTGGTGAAGATCGCTTTTGATCAAGCCTGTCGGGAGTTCTGTGCCCTCCTGGATGTTGTTTCCCAATTCTTTCTCTAGATTAGGGAAATTTTTCCTTATTGTTTCTTTTTTTAAAGATTTATTTATTTTTTTATTGGAAAGTCAGATATACAGAGAGGAGGAGAGACAGAGAGGAAGATCTTCTGTCTGATGGTTCACTCTCCAAGTGGCCACAACGGCTAGAGCTGAGCCAATCCGAAGCCAGGGCCTGGAGTTTCTTCCAGGTCTTCCAAGCAGGTGCCAGGTCTTTCCCAGGCACAAGCAGAGAGCTGAATGGGAAGCAGGGCTGCTGGGATTAGAACTGGCACCCAAATGGTATCCTGGATGTGCAAGATGAGAACGTTAACCACTATGCTATCACACTGGGCCCTTCCTTATTATTTCATTGAATACACCTTTAATCCCAGCTTCTCTTTCTGCACCTTCTGGGACCTCCATAACTCTTATATTTGGCCTCTTAATAATGTCTTCCAATTCTTAAGTACCTTTTTTTTAAAGCTTGATCCAGCTCTGCTTCCAGCTTTTTGTTTGTGTCCTTCTGGTGACAGGAAATATCTTCCAATTCTGAGGTTTTTTTCTTCTGCTTCATTCATCCTATTTTGGAGACTCTCGACTGTACTTTTAATTTGCTTCACTGTATTCTTCATTTCTGATGTATCAGCTTTCATTTGATTCATTTCCTATGTGACATGTTCCTTAAATTTCTTCAGCTTCTGTACTACATGCTTCTTCTTGTTGACAAGAAGCTTTATAGTTAAGTGTCGTGAATTCCGTGTCCCTCATTTTCTCAATGCCTTCTTCAGTGAACTCTGAGGTTGGCAAAGGGTTTTGCTCCTTTGCAGGAGAGTCTTCAGTAATATTCTTTGTCCTTTGTCTCTTTTGCTCTTGGTCATTGCACTTGTGGTTCGCAGATTCTTCTCCTTGGGGCAGGTGTCTAAGCTTTGTCACCCACAGGTCTGCAGTTCTATTTTACTTATTGTGGTTGGTACATGGCTCTTTGTTTGCAGTCACTTGTGTCACTCCCTCCAGCGAGTTCTATGTCTGGGTTCTTATGTTAGACTTCCACCATGGTCTCTGAAGCCCCAGCTCCTGGCTCACCAGTCTCCACCTCCTGTGATACCGTGCTGAGGCTGCACCATTGTCTGTACAACCTCTCTCCCACTTCCTGTTAGAGCAGTTCCCAGGATTAGGGAGACACCAGGTGTCCTATATAGCTAGGTTGTTGGTGTTCCTAATCTTGCCAGAACCTGTTGGACGTTAGATCTGGAACCACTCAGACCTATTTTGACCTGTACGATGCCAAAGTTGGTATTATTTTCCCCGTGGGACCAGTGCAATGCACTGAGCTCAGTGAGTCTGCTCCCAGCTCAGCTCATGCACAGCTCACTGTTGTCCTGCAGTCTTAGTTTTTCCACACTGTAAGAAATGGTGCCTGACGTGCCCCTACTAGAGCTCTTGATCTGCTGGCGGTCAGGTCTGAGGGCTGCCCGGACCTGTGCTGGGTGAAACCTGTAGGATGCCCCTTTGTTGCAGTTCACTGAGTTAGAAATGAGTTCACTCCCAGCTCAGAGCATGCGCAGTCCTGCGCCATAGCTTTTGCATTCCTATACAAAATGGCGCCTGATTCGGCTTTAGGAGGTGGACTGGGCTGTGAAATCTACCCTGTTCCCACACCGCCCATCTGGGACCTACTGCTCTGTCTCTGCTCCTGATCAAATCGAACGGACCAGCAGGATGGGCAGTTCTTTGTCTGGGTTCACCTTCTGAGTTCTCAGTGAATGTCCCTTCCTACCTTGCTGCTGGTGGAGTTCAGATCGCTGTGAGCTGAATGCCACTGGGGTATCAGTCACTGCAACACCACACCGTTGTCTCCACTGCTTTCCTGTGTCTGTCAGTCTCCAGGTGCCCCTCTGCTGTTCTGTCCTCTCCTATTTCCTGGAATGTGCCCTTTCTGTTTCACACTGGCTAATGCTTCTCCATCTGTTTAAATGTGTCCTTACCCTATTCCGCCATCTGGGTCTCCCCTGCCTACCTCTGCAGTGTGAAGATGATTCCTTGCACTCCACACAGCGTAGCGAGCCTGCCCTGCTTCTGCCTGCCCAAGATTCCCAATCTTGGGAATTTGAAGAACCCCTTCCTCCTGTTGCTGTCCCTGCACTTGCCCCAGGCAGATGCAGCCCCACAGGAGCCTGCATCGTGGGCACTCCTGTGCTGCAGAGACTGCTAACAGCGCAGGGCTCCCTGCCACCTTCTGAGATGCAGTCGCGTGCCCCAGGACCATGTTCTTGTCAATGGCCGGTCAGTGCACGTTGGTGCTCCCATAAGAAATCCCTTAGGAACCAGTGTTGTGGTGTGGTGGGTCGAGCCATGATGTTGATGCTGGTTCAAGTCCAGGCTATTCTACTTTTTTTTTTTAATTTATTTACTTTTATTTGGAAGGTAGAATTTACAGAAGGAAAAAGAGGCAAAGATAGAAAGATCTTCTGTCCACTGGTTCACTCCCCAAATGGCCGCAAAAATGACCAGAGATAAGCTGATCCAAAGCCAGGAGTCAGGAGCCCCTTATGAATCTTCCATATGGGTACAAGGCTCCAAACACTTGGGCCATCCTCCACTGCTTTCCCAGGCCACAAGCTAGATGGGAAGTGGAGCAGTCGGGACATGAACCAGCGCCCATATGGGATACTGCATTGCAAGTGGAGGATTAGCCCGTTGAGCAGTGGTTTTCCCCACTTCCCCACACCACCACTTCTGATCCATCTTCCTGCAAATGCACTTGGGAACACAGCTGAACATCGCACCCCAGAGGAGACCCGGATGGAGTTCCAGGCTCCTAGCTTCAGCCTGCTCCAGCCCCAACTGTTGTAGCCATTTGGGTAGTGAACCAGCAGATGGAAGATCTTTTTCTTCCCCGACCCCCAACCGCCTTTCAGGTAAATAAGTAAGTTCTGAGAGAGACCTCTAGGTAGCATTGCCACCTTGCTGGGTGTGGGGGTACTCCGTGACTTTTCATAGGGAATGGATCCTGTGTGTGTGTGTGTGTGTGTGAGAGAGAGAGAGAGAGAAAGAGAGAGAAAGAGAGAGAAAGAGAGAGGCTGAAGTAGCTCCAGGGCCCAGCAAGCAGCTAATCAGATAACACTGGGTAACACAACCCTCCCAGCTTGCACCCAGGGCCACCACCCCACTCCTCTCCTGGCGCCAGGTGGACTGCTCAGCCAAAAACGCCTGGGGAGACACGCTTGTCCAGGAGAAGAGGCAGGAGGACGTAGGAGGAGCTGGATACCTCCCGTAGACCCCCCTGGCTGCCTACACGGACTGGGTCCTCTGTCCTTTCCAGATGCCTGTCTCAGTAGGTGGACTTCTTCGGACGTTGCTACCTTGTTAACCGCTGTGCTCACATCCGGATTGTTTTCCGCAAAGATGGGAACCCCACTAATCAACTATGTAAAGATCATGAAAAAGAGAGAGGAGCCTCGGGAATGCCTGACCTCCTGCTCTCATTTGACCTCACTCAGGAATGCGTCACGCCCTTAGCTTCCCACGCGGGGCCTGACAGCGGCGCCCCATGGGACTGAAGAGAAGCACACTTGTTCTCAGGGCTGCTTAGGGAATCTCAGGACCACGTGTTGGGCTCTGACCGTCCACCAGACATCCTTTCAGTCTCACGACCATCCCAGGACCCAAGTTACCATCCTGCTTCCTGCTGAGGGAACCGAGGCCCAGAAAGGTAAAGCAACTTCCCCAAGGTGTCCCCAGCCAACAGGGGCAAAGTCAGGATTGAATCCAGGCAAGTGGACAGGCCCCACCGCCCTTGGCTCCAGCCCTGCGCTTTGCAGCCTGTCCACTTGCTAAATGCCAGCGACAGCACACTGATTTAGTATTAGCCAGAAGATGCTGAGGGACTCGGCCGCGGTCACCCTCTGGAGTGTGTCCTGTAGCCCAGACAACATCATTCCCGTCAAGCTCTGAGCAAAGCCACCTTGGGCACCCTGGCAGGCTGCCACCCTGGACAATGGCTGGCTGGGGTGGCCTCAGAGGGGCAGAGCAGAGCCAGACAGAGGTGGGTGGTGGAGCCGGGTCCCCAGGTCTGGGCACCTGTGAGACAGACGGGCTGAGGACAGACACGGGGGCAGCACATCCAGCCCACGGCCAGAACAAAGAACGCTCCTGGAGACACAAAGGTACAGCTGTGGGCATGACGCTGGCACCTGCTCAGTCGGCACACCTTATGGAGTGTGCTGTGTGTCAGCCATGGGGCAGGGGTGCCAGGGACTCAGGGCTGACCAAAAAAGACCCCTTTGTCCTCAGCAGCCTTCTTGCCTGAGCACGCCCCTTGCCTCGGCCTCTTCATTCTTTCTTTGTGCTAGAATAGGTGGAGCATCGCTGCTGCGGGTCACAGCCAGGCCTGGTCCACAGGTAGGGGAGGTGCAGGTGTGTGTGACGGAGAAGGCCCCGGCCCCCAAGGAGCTGGGAGTTGGTGAAAGACTAGAACCAAACCAGTAAACACATATGAAGGGACTTCAGAGAGTCTGTGGAAGGTGGAATTTAAGGGAAGTTTGTTTTGGAGTAAATCCTGATGAAACCCCTAATGTATGCGAGATCTTCAGAAAGCTGAATACAGACTCTGAAATGTAGCAAATGTGTGTCATGAAAAGCTTAGATAAGGATTTTGCTTGTTTTCAGACCAAAATAAACTTATCATTTTAAATTATTTTTTACAATTTATTTTACTTGAAAGTGGAGTCAGAGAGAGACAGAAAAAACATCTTCCAGCTGCTGGCTCACTCCCTAAGTGGCCACAATGGCCAGCACAGAACTGACTGCAAGCCAGGAGCCAGGAGCCTCTGCTGGGCCTCCCATGTTAGATGTGGGCTCCCAAGGAGTCAGGCTGTCCTCTGCCGCTTTCCCAGGGAGCCGGATGGGAAGTGGAGCAGCCAGGACTAGAACTGGCATCCACATGGCATCCCGGTGCTAGCAAGGCGAGGATTTAGCTGCTGGGCCACAGCGCCAGGCCCTACTCTGTGATTTTTTAAAATTTATTTGAGGTTAGCTTTGCGTGGTCCAGCCCTGGTGTTGCGGCCATTTGGGGAGTGACTCAGCAGGTGGGATATGGAAGGTCTCTCTCAATTTTCTTCCTTTTTCTTTCATTTTCAGTTCCTTTTTATTCTCCTGGTTTTCTGGGGCAGGAGGGTGGGGACGTGGACTGCTCCCTGCTGTCAAGCTACATGGGCACCTGGGGATGGACCTGGTCGTCTGGTGACGTCTTAGAGACCCTGATGTGCGGAAGAATGTTCCAAGGGTGTTGCCTGAGTGGCTTTGATAGCTCTGACATGTCGTCGGCTTCCTTGCATCAGAGTTGAGAAAATCTTTCCAAGGTCTGTTTTCTGACCAAGTCCGCCTTAGTGCATCCTCAGGCCCAGGAACGTGCTGCAAAGCGTGGCCAGGGGAGTGGTCCTGTTCTGCTTTCCCTCCCCTGCTGACCTAGATGAGCTGGCTGTCACGTCCCTCCTCGGCACTGGGCATGCTGTCCACTGCGCAGGCATCAGCAAGCGAGGAGGCCGGTTCTGACACATGCACTCCAAGATTGGACCACTTATCCTGTGGCTGGGATTTGAGTCCAGCAGTCTAGTTGGGGAGGTCCCCAAGTAATCTCCCCTGCTGGCCAGCGTAGGGTCCTGCACTAGCCAACACACATACCAATGAAAACAGCGGCCGGGTTAGTCACAGCCTCATCCCCCATCTCCCGCAATGGCAGGTGGCTTCCTGGCAGGTGAGTTCCACGGTCCAGCCTGGCTTGGCCTGTCACCACCTGCCACTCTGCACCAAGTGGTGATACGACAGTCCCATAGAGACAAGCCCAGAAATCTCCTCTGGAACCTGCCCCCAGATCCGCTTCTCTCACGTTCCAGTGGGGACTTTGGTTCAGCCTGACGGGCTCCACCCCTTGCCCTGACACTTGCGGGTGGGTACTGTGGCCCAGCACCGCCAGGCGTGTCTCCCAGCCCCAGCCTTCGCATGTGGTGTGGGTGGCAGGCTGCCCGTGTCCCCTGTGGCAGGTGCCTTGGCCTGACCCAGACATGCCGCCGGTTTCCCTCTCTTGGTCACTCTGTCTCAGCTCCCTCAGGTACCTGTAGGGGTCTGATCTATGGAAGACCCCAGAAGTCACTCCTCCCCTATCAAACATGCTCTCAGCCACTCCCACTCCACTGGGACCCCAGACTCCTTCCAGGGCAGTCTGCAGCGCCCCCACCTGGGGGGCCGAGGTTTACTTCCCCACATTTTTTTAAGAAGATTTTTGTTTATTTTTATTGTAAAGTCAGATATACAGAGAGGAGGAGAGACAGAGAGGAAGATCTTCCGTCTGCTGATTCACTCCCCAAGTGAGCGCAACAGGCAGAGCTGTGCTGACACAAAGCCAAGAGCCAGGAACTTCTTCCAGGTCTCCCACGTGGGTGCAGGGTCCCAAGGCCCAGTTCTTGACTGCTTTCCCAGGCCACAAGCAGGGAGCTGGATGGGAAGTGGAGCTGTCGGGATTAGAACCGGCTCATATGGGATCCTGGTGCGTTCAAGGCGAGAGGCCACTCCGCCTGGCCCATGACCTGATTCTTTTTTTAAAGAGTACTTTGGTTTTCTAGTTGCTTTTTCTGCAGGGAAATTTTTCTTTGTTGATACATGTTGGGTTTTTCTTTAAGCAGTAGCACTATGTGGATCCACTGGTCTGTTTTTTTCAGATTGTTTTGTGGTACTGGGTGGTTTTCCAACTCCTGATTCCAGGCCCCAGCATCGTGGAGCACTTGGTTGGGAGGACCACCGGCTGCCCGCATCCCGAACGGCAGCCTTCGATTCACGCCCAGTTCTCCCACTTCCCCTTCATCTCCCAGCTGTCGTGCTGGGGAGACCACAGAAGAGGGGCCGAGGTGTTGAGCCTTTGAGTCCCATGGGGGAGGCTGGCTGGAGTTCCAGGCTGCTGGCGTCGGCCAGCGCTCGCAGGCCTTGGGGGAGCCATCCACAGAGAATGAAGACCGATCTCTCTCTGTGTGGAACTGCCTTTCCAATTCATCAGTCAGTCTGTATTTATGTTGCCATGGGGACAGTGTTCATTTGAGGGGGGGAAGAAGGGGGGGCACTTTTGTCTTGCCAAGTTCTTAAAATTTCCCTAGGTTTTCTTTTCTTTTTTTACTACTCACTTTCATCTTTAATCTGCTTGTGAAGTCTGTCCTTTTCTTTTTTTTTTTTTTTAAAGATTTATTTTTATTATTATTTTTTTTCATTGGAAAGGCGGATATACAGAGAGGAGAGACAGAGAGGAAGATCTTCCGTCCGATGATTCACTCCTCAAGTGAGCGCAACGGTCGATGCTATGCCAATCTGAAGCCAGGAGCCTCTTTCAGGTCTCCCACATGGGTGCAGGGTCCCAAAGCTTTGAGCCGTCCTCTGCTGCTTTCCCAGGCCACAGGCAGGGAGCTGGAAGGGAAGCGGGGCTGCCGGGATTAGAACCGGCGCCCATATGGGATCCCGGGGGTGCAAGGCGAGGACCTTAACCACTTGCGCCACCGCGCCGGGCCCGAAGTCTGTCCTTTTCAAAGTCACTTCCCTGCAGTGTGACTGTTGCATTTTCATATCTTTATTTTCTTTTAAGATTTAAAAAAAAAATTTGGGCGGCGTAAGCACTGGTTTCTGCTGGCATGAGCACCTTGCTTCCGGCAGCATGGGCAGGCTCGTGGGGGCCCCAGGGGTGTGGGCTTACAGAGGGCTGGGGATGACGTCGGCACGGGCTGTGCGGGGGGCCTGGGGGCTTGTGTCCAGGCAGGTGGAACAAGTCTGGGAACTTCTGCATGGCTTGATCCTGGGCGTGGTGGGGAGCGGAGAGCCCTGGGTTAGCATGCTGGCACGGTGTGCTGGTGGCTGGGTTTGGGGCACTTGGGTGAGCGCAGAGGTAGGATCCCAGGCCTGGAGCTTGGGTCTCTGGTGGACAGGCAGAGTTCCAGGACAGAATGCCACCCCCCTGGAAGACCAGGCAGGGGAACCTGTGTGCTCGTGGGCACAGGGATGTGGACTGGTCGGGGAAGGGGATGGGAGGGAGGGAGGACCGCGGAGGGAGTGTGTTCAGGTGAGCAGTGACTTCTGTGGGAGACTTCCACCAACAAGGCTACTGTGCTTTTTAAATTTCACTTGTTTATTTATTTACTTACTTCTCTTGGAAAGTCAGCTAAACAGAAAGGAAGAGCTTCCATCCACTGATTCACTCCCCAAATGGCCAAAACAGTTAGAGCTGAGCTGATCTGAAGCCAGGAGCCAAGAGCTTTTTTCTGGGTCTCCATGTGGGTGCAGGTTCCCAAGGCTTTGGGCTGTCCTCGACTGCTTTCCCAGGCCACAAGCAGGGAGTTGGATGGGAAGCGGGGCCGCTGTGATTAGAACTGGTGCCCATGTCAGATCCTGGCATTTGCAATGTGAGGAATTTAGCTGCTAGGCTACCTTGCTGGACCCAAGGCCACTGTACTTGCAGGTTAATGAGGGGGATGAGACTGAATGGCTTGAAGGAACTTTCTGGGTCAGACCAATACACCCACCCACATGGCAGACCTGAGCTGGGCTACTTAGCTCAAGCACCACTGACTACCACCCTCCTGTGCACAGATCAGTCCTTACCAGTGAGTGTCAGAACAGGGGATGGGCCACGTTAAGCTGGGTCATGACACTAACCAGCACATGAGAGATCCAGGCCTGGCGGCAGATTCTGCAGTGGATATGGGAGCTCACCCTTGTGGAACTGGAATATGTGCTGGCTTGCTCAAGAGCTGGGGGTGATGACAGGCTGAGCTAGGCATGACCATGGAGCCCTCTGACACTCATGCGTACTAGAGTTGAGAACAGACTGGGCTGGTCTAGGCTGCAGTACCCATAGGCGCACCCAAGAATAAGGTGTGGGGCATGTTGACCGCAACATCCACCAGCACACACAGAGGCTGGGACGGAGGGAGCAGACTATGCCGGGCCAGGCCTTAGCACCCACTCACTCCCGAGAGATTTGGGTCTGGGAGTGAGCCTGGTGGAGAATGTGGGGAACTCCCCTGGTGGGCCATAGCTACTGCTGGTGCTCATGTGACTCAGGCCTGTGTGTTGGTCAAGCCGGGCAAGCCATTTGCACTTGGCAGCAAGTATGTGGGTTGGTTCTTGGGGAACAGAGTGAACTGTGCAGAGCTTAGCACGCTGGCATGTGTGGGTGCCAGTCATGAGTAGGCCGTGCTAGGCGAGGTTTTCATATCTACCAGTTTGCATGAACCAGGGATGGGGGCAGACTGGGCAGGGCTAGACTGCAGCTCCTGCTAGTGAGAGTTGGGGCTGGAGGTGGGCCGGACCACGTCAGGCTGCAGCATCCAAAGGCAAAGGCCTAGACAGGGAATGGGCTATTCCGGGCTGGGTCAGAGCAACCACTGTCACATGCACTCTGTGTGTAGGTGGATGTGGGTGACAGACTGAGCTGGACCCCATCTGCCTGGCACACACGAGTCAGATCTGGGGTCACCTCGTACGAGGTTTCTTTGGGGACCCTCCCCAACTGAACTGCTGGACTCAGAGCTTCAGCTGTGGGGACAATCACATGATCTGCGGTCTGAGCGTGGAGCACATGTGTCAGAGCTGGGACTTCTCAGTGCAGTGGACGGCATGCCCAGATGCACATGGGGGCCATGGCAGTCCACTGGGCCTGCAGGGGACATCTAGGAACATACAGGAAGGAGGACAGAACAAACTGGACAGCTCTCCCAGCCAAGCATTGACAGCCAATATCTGCGCACATGGAGACCCCAAGGTGGGCTGTCAGCCAATGGACCTTGGAAGGATTTCCTCATCCTTGGAGGAATGAAGTCAATAGCATTTCAGAACTGTTGAAACCATGTGACAGAACCCTTGGAGCATGACTACATCGGGGACCCTGGGATGACATCAGATAGCTGTCCCCCAAAACCGTCCTGAGGTGGTTGGGAAGGTGAGTGCAGCTTCTCCCCTTATCTCCTGCCTCCCCCTACACACAAGAAGAAGAAGATTGGAAACCACCTTGCCTTATTCCTCAGCCCTTTCTACCCTAATCAGTGGTCCACATGGTCATGTACCCTTCTCAAAAATACAATGAAAAAAAAATGGAGGTCCCAAATATAAACAATGTATTAATAATTTTTAAAAAATGTGTTTTTGTTGGAAAGTCAGATTTACAGAGGGGAATCAGAGAGAAAGATCTTCCATCCACTGGTTTATTCCCCCAAATGGCTGCATTGGCCAGATGCTGAGCTAATCTGAAGCCAGGAGCCAGGAACTTCCTCTTGGTCTCCCACACAGGTGCAGGGTCCCAAGGTTTTGCACCGTCCTTGACTGCTTTCCCAGGCCGTAAGCAGGGGGCTGGATGGGAAGTAGAGCAGCTGGGACACAAACCAGTGTCTACATGGAATCCTGGTGCTTGAAGGTGAAGGATTAGTCTGTTGAGCCATCTCACGACTGAAGTAATTTTCTTAGTGCTTCTTCCAGGCTTTGAGGGGGTTTCACCTTGACTAAGGGGAGTTCTAGATAAGCGTGAGGCCCTGTGGCCACCCCCTTTCCCCCATCCTTGTGCCCAGCATTTGCTGACACAAATTTGCAAACAGAGCTGTCTGCACAGGATCTGGTACTTTCCCTTTGTTTACCCTGGACACGTGGATGCGCTGTGGGACAGTGGTGGCACGCAGTGGCTTTGCCCTCCCCTTGTTATTTGAATTGTTTGGGGGGCACGCTGGAAGCAGGGTCACCGTCCTCCGCGACTCCTAGTGTCACTCTGCTGCCAGTTGCTAATTGTGAGCTTGGCTCACTAGCTCTTTCCTTTCTTCAAATGTTGTTTTTGATCTGAAAGACAGAGTGACAGGGAGAGAAGCCAGAACAAGATCTGTCCCCTGCTGGTTCTCTCCTGTGACTGCAGGTCAGGGTGGCCCCGGCTGGACCAAGGAACTCCCTATGGGTCTCCCACATGGGTGGCAGAGACCCAAAGCCTGCAGCCAGCTCCTGCCGCCTTCCCAGGAGCATAAGCAGGGGGCTGGATCGGGAGTGGAGCAGCCGGGACTGTGGCGCACTGCGATGGGACGCCGTGCCACCCAGTTGCGTCGCAAAGCCGACTCCTCTTATTTCTAATGCATGCCTTGGAGGCCACAAATTCCTCTCCATGTCTTGGTAGCCACGACCCCCAGCCGCGGCAGACAATGCCTCACTTCATGATTTCTATTTGCTCCTTTCTATTAGGTTTCCCCTTGACTCAGATACTTTGTGAATAAACCTTTCTTCAAAATTCCTCACATCTCTCTGTTTTTTCCCCACTCTCTCTGTAGCGGTTGTTGGGCAATGTTAAACTTCACTGTCTCGTGGAGAAACACACAAGAAGTGGGTCAGCCAGGCGGCAAGATGACCCCAGACCGACAAACACTATAGTCACAGTTTGCATGATTTTTCAGGGTCAGTGTGGTGGCACAGCACGTTGACCCTCTGCTTGCGACCCCAGCACCCCACAGGAACACTGCTGCTCCACTTCCCAGCCTAGAGGACCTGGGAAAGCAGCAGAGGATCGTCCAGGTACTTGGGCCCCTGAATCTGTGTGGGAGAACCAGAAGAAGTTCCTGGCTTCTGGCTTCAGCTCAGCTCAGCTGTGGCCATTGGGAGCATTGAGGGAGTGAACTAGAGGACAGAAGATCTGTTTCTCTCTCTGTGTAACTCTTTCAAGTAAAATAAATAAATCTTAAGAATAAACAAAGATTTTTCAAAGATCACCCCAGACCAATGAAGAATGGAGATTGGTCAGGAGTCTGTAAGGGCCTGATGTTGGTCGGGGGCCAGGGAGGATATGGGGGGAAATAGAGGGACACAAACAAGGAAGTTTCTTTGTTTGCTTGTTTTTGCTTTTGGTTTGTTTGCCTGCTTGTGGGTTAGACCCCAGAACATTTAGTGCTAAGCTGAATGTTGGGGCATGAAAGAGGGCAAAACCCTCGCTGCTTCTCGCTCATCCTAGGAGGAGCCCGCTCCCTTAGCAGGCGGAACGCTCTGCAGGACGGGCTGGCTCCCCAAAGGTCTGAGGCAGCCGGGACCAGGCCAGCATCGTAACTGTTGGCCCAAGCCCCCGGGCCACGTGCAAAGCTCTTGCTTTGTGAAAGAAGCTGAAAGACGAGCTATAGTCTGGAGAGAGGATGCACAAACCCGCCTAGCCTACAAAGGACTTGCATTCAGAACACAGGAAGAACTCTCTAGAACCCCACCCTCAGAAAGCGATCTAAATCCCAGGAAAGCAAGGAAGTGTCCAGCTAACACATGAGCGACAGACTAGAGCGGAGGTCTCATCGAAGAGGACACATGGAGGGGCAACCCTTGTGTCTCCCGGCAAAGTGCCACAAAGATGGTGGCCGCAGCTCAGGGAAGTGCCACCTGAGAAGGTTCCGGAGCTGGAAGTCTGACTCCAGGGGTCTCCAAGGCTGCACCCCACTCCGGGCTCCTGGTGGCAGCTCCCACCTCAGCCCCAGCACTGGGTGTCCTGGTTTGCGGGGGCAGCTTCTTGCTCTAGGCCAGGAAGCCTGCTGCTCCCTGGAGGAGAAGCCCTTGGCTCTTATTCCACCAGAGCCGGAAGGTGCCCTCGCCCTTCTCCCCTCCCCAGCCCAGCAGCACCTGAGGCACAGAGGGATGTGGGGGTTCAGCAACTGCCTCCCCAAGCCCCCATCCTTGCCCCGCTGGAAGGACGCACCCTGGCCTACAGCTGTGTGACTTGGTGGCTGCCCTCCTTTTTCTTTCTTTTTTTTTTTTTTTTAAGGTTTGCTTTGATTGAGATTAAGATTTACAGAGAGAAAGATCTATCCACTGGTTCACTCCCCAAATGGCCACAGTGGCTGGAGCTGAGCAGATTCAAAGTCAGGAGCCAGGAGCTCCCTCTGGGTCTCCCATGTGGGTGCAGGGACCCAAGGACTTGGGCCATCTTTGGTTGTTTTCTTAGGATGTAAGCAGGGAGGTGGAAGGGAAGTGGAGCAGTGGGGACATGGGCACCCATCTAGAATGCCAGCACTTGAAGGTGGGGGATTAGCCTGTTGAGCCCTCATGCTGGCCCCTATACCTGCCTTTGTTGTATCTCTGCTTGTCAAGGACATCAGCCGTATGGGATCACTGCCCATGCTAATTAAAGGGAACATGATCCTGTCTCCTTTGATTGCATATCGCATTCCTGGGCAACCAGGGAAGGACTTTAACACACCTGCTTTGGATCGCTCGGCTCCGGCGTCGTGGCCACTTAGGGAGTGACCCAGTGGATGGAAGAACTTTCTCTCCTTCTCTCTGTAAATCTGACTTCCCCAATAAGCAACAAATAGATGAATAAACCTTTAAAATGAAGAAAGCTCCACAGCGAATTAAAAATAAGCCCATTCCATACCATGAACTATTATTTGATAACAGAAAGGAATGAACAATTGGTACCCAGGTATCACAATGGGCTTTTTGAAGATCTCACATACATGATGGATGGATTTTAACCGTATCACACCGAGTGGGACAGCCAGTCACATACAGAGCCTAGCTTGATGGCATAGCAACTAAATCCTCACCTTGCACTTGCCGGGGTCCCATGTGGGCACCAATTCATGTCCCAGCTGCTCCACTTCCCATCCAGCTCCCTGCTTGTGGCCTGGGGAGGCAGTTGAGGATGGCCCAAAGCCTTGGAACCCTGCACCTGCATCAGAGACCCAGAAGAGGCTCCTGGCTCCTGGCTTCAGATCAGCTCAGCTCCAGCTGTTGTGGCCGCTTGGGGAGTGAATCAGCAGATGGAAGATCTTTCTGTCTCTCCTCCTCTCTGTATATCTAACTTTCCAATAAAAGCAATTTAAAAAAAGTTATTACGCTCCCAGCTGTGGTCAGTTTACTCTAGGTTGATGAAAAACCACTTAGAATCACAGCTGTTGTTGTGCTGGATTTTGAAATCCCCAGATAATCATCAAGTCCGAAGTCAGTGCTAAGGCGTAAAGGTGGTTTATTCAGGTTAACCTAGGTCTCCCAGCCACCTCCTCCAGCAGGGCTGGGGGGAGGGGAGAGAGAGAGAGCCAGAGCCCCCCAGTTCTTATACATTTCAGGCTATTAATTATACAGTCATGATTTAGCAGGCTTCTATTGGTGGATTTGAATCAAGCAACTTTCAAAAAGTACAAACTGACAAGCTATAGGGCGGTGAATCTTATCAAACACCAGGTACCTCCTTCCTGAGGAGTGGTCTGCCTACGTGACCTGCCAGGTGTCCTGCTGGGTGTCACGTAGGCTATCAGGCCTGGAGTTCACACAGCCCCCAGCCAAGCCATTAAGGCAGAATCACAAAAGGCAGAAAATGCCTAGGTTCTTCACCGTTATGTAGTCACCCAAAAGGATCGTATGAGAAGTTAAACAGGCAGACCTAAAACCTAAGCGAAGGGAAGAACTAAGGCTCGGGCCCAGGCAGCTTTGCTAGGTCTTAATTATGACAAGAAAAAAAATCAATAAAATTATTTGAAGAGTAATATTCTATTCTTTCTTTTCATTTTGTTTTAAGATTTTTGTTTATTTTTATTGCAAAGTCAGATATACAGAGAGGAGGAGGAACAGAGAGGAAGATCTTCCGTCTGCTGATTCACTCCCCAAGTGAGCACAACGGCCAGAGCTGAGCCAATCCGAAACTGGCACCCATATGGGATCCTGACGCATGCAAGGTGAGGACTTTAGCCGCCAGCATGCTGCGCAGGTCCTGCAGAGGAATGCTCTTGAAACAACAATGTGTCAGTAGTGGAAACCAGATCCACAGTGGCCACGGGGAGGGGTCAGGGAGCGGGTGGACCACACAGGGAGCGCGTGAGCGTGTGTGTGTGTGTGTGTGTGTGTGTGTGTGTGTGTGTGTGTCTTTGTTGTGGGTCCTGGTGCAAGTTGTGGCTATGGAATATGTGTGGTAGTAAAAGTTACAGCAGCCACTTGAAACAGTTAAGTGCCCGTAAAATTGGAAAAGTCAAAATAAGGTAACAGTCTACTCAGAGTTTAACTGTGCGGTGACTGTGCCAGGTTGATAATGTTGCAGTGGACAGGGGACAAGTGGACAGCCGCAGGTGTTTATCTTTTAAAAAAAAATAATTGTGTTTATTTGAGTGGTGGAATTACAGTAGAGCTCTTCCACCTGGGGAGGCAGTCACGGCCCAGTCACGGCTCATTCCCTGATGGTTGCAACAGAGGGGACCCGGCCAGGCGGGGACAGGGGCTCCATCCAGGTCTCCCACATGAATGGTGAGGGCCGGAGCACCGAGCATCTTCCGCTGCTTTCCCAGAAGTGTGGGCAGGGAGGTGGATCAGAAACCAACCAGCTCAACTTGAACGGGTAATCCTGTATAGGATTCAGTTGTCACGGCACAACTGCATTACAAATTGGCCCCACCTGTGTTATTTTTAAAAGATTTATTTATATGTAAGAGTTAGAGAGAGAACGGTTCCCTTCCCAGGTGGCTACAACAGGGCTGGGTCAAGGCAAAGTCAGGAGCCAGGGACTTTTTCCTGGGCTCTTCACGGGGGCAGGGCCATTCATCTTTGCTGCCTTTCCTAAGCCATTATCAGTGAGCTGGATTAGAAGTAAAATAGTCAGGGCAAGCCCTGGTACCCGTATAAGACGCTGGCACTCACGTAGCAGCTTAACCAGCTATGCCACAACACCAGCCACCCCACACACTTTACAGAAGGGGAGTAAAAGCAGTCTCACCTGCTCACCTGCCTGCCATCCCCTCCTCCCCACATTTTTTTTTAAGTGATACCTGTAGGATTCTCAAATCTTGGAAAAAATAAACAAATTGAGCACATTGAAATCTCCCTTATGTGGAGGATGTCCCATCTCTGTGGCTGGCTCTGAAAGGGACTGGGGAAGGCAGCCTACCGGGGAGCAAGCGATTTAGCCCCTGCACTCCTTGGTGGTCTGCTGAAGGAAGGAGAGAGGAGGCAGGCACAGCGGGTTGGGAGGGCCTGGGCGGTGGCCGGGAGGACCCACGGCCACCTGAGCGGCTGGTTGCCTACAAGGGCCCTGCCCCAGCAAGGTCCCCGGCCTCCCCACCTGAAGAACCAGAGGGGTTGGTGGGGGCTGTCCTCTTCTGAGTCCGGAGTGGAGCTGGGCACCCCCACCCCGCCTTTGTAGGGGGTCAGCTGATGGGCGTGGGTACTGGATCCACAAGCAACCTGCCATAGATGGACCCAAGTCTCGCTCCTCCGGGTGAGAGGCCTGATTGGTGGAAGCGCGGGCTGGAGTGGCCTTGGGCTATAAGAAGCGTTCCCCATAGGTAGCAAAGGTTTTAGCAGGCCATGCCCATTTCCCTCAGGTGCAGCTGTTTCTGTCCACCTCCCATCCAAGTGCCTGTGTGATGTCATTCCTCTCTCCGGTCCTCCATGTCGAACCTTCAACTCTGCTCCAGAGCAGAGTTGGGGGCTGGGGGTAGATAATGAAGGGTAGGGGTGGGGCACGCCCCAAGGGTGCACAGATAAAGATCTGGCTTTGAGAGCCAGGTGGATGCCACCTTCACTGTGGCTCCCACCTGCAAGGATGGGATCCCATGACCCACTGTCCTGGCTCTGTTGGACTTGGGAGAGGGCCAGGGAGCGGGATGAGAGCTGAAGTCCAGAGGCAACTGTCTACAAGTCAGCCTATCGGGTCTCAGGAGGGTGAGAAAGCCTGTCGTCATCCCTGAAGCTGCTGTTTGTGGGCCTGGAACTTTCCAGGTGAAGAGAATCAACTCCTGTACCCTCTCCGCCCCCAGCATCAGGAGCTCCAGGCCTTTCATGAACTTCTGAGTGAATTTCTGGGAGAGGGGAGGCTAGCACAGGAGGGACTGGGGCTGCCCCCACCCTCCCAGATACCCCCTGGGTTTGGAAACAAGGAGGCAGTGGTCTGAGGCAGTGGGGTTCAGTCTGGGGCTATGGCATAGTGAGTAAAGCCTCCATCTGCAATGCCAGCATCTTACTTGGGGCACCAGTTCAGTCCTGGCTGCTTCACTTTTGATCCAGCTCCCTGCTAATGCATCTGGGGAAAGCACTGGAGGACGGCCCAAGTGCCTGGGCCCCTGCACCTGCGTGGGAGAGCTGGAAGAAACTCCTGGCTTGGTGCATCGGGTGCCACCCATGGACCCAGATGGCTGTGAAAACAGAGTCCTGTTTGTCTCCTTTCTCTGCACCCTAGGCAGTAGACTTTTCCTGGAATTCATTTCCCAAGACCGTGGTTACTGGATATCAGACAAAATGAAGGAACATGGTGGAGGTGATAGAGGCTGGGGTAACTTGAGGTGAGTGTGGGGGGGTGAGTATTGCTCCCCTAGCCTGGTGATGGGAGGAGGACCCTCTTCACCCCTTTTCTCTTTGAAGTTTTTTTTGGGGGGCAATGTTTACGTAGTTGATTAGAGTGGGAAGGGTCAAGGATTAGGGTAAGGTGTGTGAGAGTGCCCTTTGCCAAGTTTTCTCTTTCTTCTTCCTGTATCCAGGGGAAGGCAGGGGAGAAGCTGCATTCACCTTCCCAACCACCTCAGTACGGTTTTGGGGGACAGCTATCTGATGTCATCCCAGGGTCCCCGATGTAGTCATGCTCCAAGGGTTCTGTCACATGGTTTCAACAGTTCTGAAATGCTATTGATTTCATTCCTCCAAGGATGAGGAAATCCTTCCAAGGTCCATTGGCTGACAGCCCACCTTGGGGTCTCCATGTGCGCAGATATTGGCTGTCAATGCTTGGCTGGGAGAGCTGTCCAGTTTGTTCTGTCCTCCTTCCTGTATGTTCCTAGATGTCCCCTGCAGGCCCAGTGGACTGCCATGGCCCCCATGTGCATCTGGGCATGCCGTCCACTGCACTGAGAAGTCCCAGCTCTGACACATGCGCTCCACGCTCAGACCACAGGTCATGTGATTGTCCCCACAGTTGAAGCTCTGAGTCCAGCAGTTCAGTTGGGGAGGGTCCCCAAAGAAACCTCGTATGAGGTGACCCCAGATCTGACTCGTGTGTGCCAGGCAGATGGGGTCCAGCTCAGTCTGTCACCCACATCCACCTATACACTGAGTGGTAGTTGTAGTTTTGGGTCAGTTCTGCTTCCAGCTCCATCTCTTGTGCAAACCAGTGGTTGCGATGGGGCAGCCTAATCCTGCCCACCGCACAGTCGGCCCGCACATATAGCAAGTGGAATGACAGTCCACTCCAAATGACCCGAAAACCCCCCACCAGAGACACCAGTCATCCTTCACCCAAGAGGTGTAAGGAGTTTGCAATGGATTCACACAGAGGCAACCCCCAGCCTCGGCCCCTGAGCCTCACCGGACACCCATGGGCGAGGGGGCAGGGATGTTGATTGACTCCCAACCCCACAGCCAGATTGCTTCCCCCAGGACCAGTGGCCCAGCAGAGGTGTGAAGATGGCCTTCTAGGGTCCACAGGAGGAGAGCACCAAGGACATGGTTATCTGAGTGGAGAAGGACTGGCCTGGCTGCAGTGCCTGTTCATGTACAAATATCCTCAGCTTATAAGGACTCTGTAGTGCGTTTGGTCCCTGCCTGGATCCAGAGAAGAAGGTTCTGAATATCCCTGCGTGTTTCAAACACAAAGTCGGCGCGATTCAACCCAGCACCGAGAGCTGATGTGCACCCCAACAGGTATATTTTCTAGAACATAATGATTTGGGCAGAAAGTCACTTTGCTTGAATTGCAACAAAGCAAAAGTTTGATGGGCAAAATTGAAGAAAGAAAGCTGGAGTTAGGAATTAAACTGACTTAAGATGTGGGCATTTAACTATTGGGCGGAATACTCACTCCCACGTGTCAGTTATTTATATTGGAAAAACATGTTTACAGAGAGGAGAAGTAGAAAGATCTTCCATCTGGTGATTCACTCCCCAGTGGCTACAATGACAGGAGCTGAGCTGATCTGAAGCCAGGGGCCAGGAGCTTCCTCTGGGTCTCCTGCGCAGGTGCAGGGTCCCAAGGCTTTGGGCCGTCCTCAACTGCCTTCCCAGGGCACAAGCAGGGAGCTGGACGGGAAGTGGAGCACCTGGGACATGAACCTTCGTTCCTAGGGGTTTCTAGTGCAAGGCAAGGATTTCACCACTTTGCGAGTACCAAGCTGAAGCTGGGAGCCAGGGCATCCCTCTGAGCCTCCCACATGGGTGGCAGAGCCCCAGCTGCCCAAGCTGCCGCCTCGCAGGGTGTGCATGCACAGGAAGCTGGCCGTGGAAGCGAAGCCCAGACCCAAACCCAGGACTGTCTGTAGGAGTGGGGACATCCCAAGCGGCATCTTAGCCACTGTGCCAGATGCTGTCCCTCTTGCAACAAGTTGGCAGGTCATCTTAGGAAGGAAAGACGTCTGTATAAACGTTTCTCGGTCCAGGCAAGGTGTCTGGGGCAGGCCAGCAGCAATGGCCAATGGCCTTCTGTGCATCTATTCCAAGCACTTGGCCTATTCCCTACCCCAACATCTTCCCTTGGGAGAAAGTCTCAAAGCCCCTTCCCCACCCTGTCTAGACCCACGGTGTGTTGCTCTAATTGCATACCATTAACTGTGTGATTTGAGCAGACTGTCATGCTGGCACCTGGGAAGGCAGAGGGTATGGCATGGACATCGGGGAGGGGGACCCATGGTCACGGCCAGACAACACAGCCCTGGCTTAGCTTGGTCTCCCCACCCTCACAGAGCTACCAATGCCTGCGTGAGTGTCCACTCCCATGACATCCTCCGACACAAATCCCCCACCTACTCTGCATCTCTATGCATGTCATGACTAAGCTTCTAACACCAGAAATTTAGGGGACACATTCAAACTGCAGCACCCCCAGGCCTGTTCTGTCCCCCCAGCTTAGTCCACTTGCATTTCTCATGAACCTCTACAATCTCCCATGACAGACTGTGTGTCTGGTGTTGTTTTTTTAAAGATTTTTTTAAAGATTTATTTTTATTATTTTTTCATTGGAAAGGCGGATATACAGAGAGGAGAGACAGAGAGGAAGATCTTCCATCCAATGACTCACCCCCAAGTGAGCCGCAATGGCCGATGCTATGCTGATCCGAAGCCAGGAGCCTCTTCTGGGTCTCCCACGCGGGTGCAGGGTCCCAAAGCTTTGGGCTGTCCTCGACTGCTTTCCCGGGCCACAGGCAGGGAGCTGGAAGGGAAGTGGGGCTGCCGGGATTAGAACCGGCACCCATATGGGATCCCGGGCATGCAAGGCGAGGACCTTAACCACTGTGCCACCGCGCTGGGCCCTAAAGATTTATTTTTATTGGAAAGGAAGATCATATTTCCAGAGAAAAACAAAGATCTTCCATCCACTGGTTCACTCTTTAAGTGGCTATAACAGCCAGAGCTGGGTGATCTGAAGCCAGGAGCCTAGAACTTCTTCTGGACCTCCCATGTAGGTCCAGAGACCCAAGGCTTTGGGTCATCCTCTGCTTTCCCAGACACATTAGCAGGAGCTGCATTGGAAATGGAGCAACCAGCACTTGAACTGCTGCCCATATGAGATGCTGGCTCGGCCACAATGCCAGATCCTAAAAAAAAAAAAAGTTGTAATATTTTTTCTAGAGGAAGAGACAGGAAGAGCACTTCTGAGACACCTGCAGCAGCTGGAGCTGACAGCTGGAGAGGGAATCCAGGCCTCCCAGATGGGTGGCCGGCATCCACCTGCTGAACCTGCGTCTCTGGAACCTGCATCACGGGCAGATGGGGTCAGGAGCCAGAGACCAGAATCCCACCTGCCGTGCGCTCTCCTTGCCCACCTTCCAGGCACCTTCCAGTGCCCCTAGGCAACCCCAGCTGCACCTTGCCGCTATGTTCCTGTGCATCTTCTCCAATGTTCTGTGGAAGGCACCTGTCTCGGGCCCCTCGCACTTGGCAGGGGTGCTCTGCGGCTCAGCTTAAGGAAATGCCCAGTAGCACCAGGTCACAAGTGGCACGCCACAGTGTTTTGTTGCTCATTTGTCACCAGGGATGCACGTTTGTTGTCTAGTCTGCAGCTTTTACAGCCCTGGCAGTGGTGGCGTTTATAGAGCTTTGTTTCTGCAGGGACAGTTGGCCTTCCTGACACCGCACAGTGCCCTAAGTCCACTGCCATTGAGCCTGCGCAGTGATAACTGTGAAAGGATGGACTGAGGGCCCGGTACCATAGCGTTGTCGTTAAAGTCCTCACCTTGAATGCACCAGGATCCCGTATGGACACCAGTTCTAACACTGGCAGCCTTGCTTCTCATCCAGCTCCCTGCCTGTGGCCTGGGAAAGCAGTCGAGGACGGCCCAAACCCTTAGGACCCTGCACCCGTGTGGGAAACCTGGAAGAAGCTCCTGGCTCCTGGCTCCAGATCGGCATAACACCGGCTGTTGCAGTCACTTGGGGAGTGAATCATCAGATGGACGATCTTTCTCTGTCTCTCCTCCTCTCTGTACATTTGCCCTTCCAATAAAAATAAATAAATCTTTAAAAAGAAAGAAAGAAAAAAGGATGGGTTGAATTCACCGAGCCGCTGGAGCTCCCAGAGGCGACCCCCATGGGCAGGGCCTGGGGCCTCTAGCCCTTAGAAGAGACTGGGGCTGTGGTAACCACCCCAGCTGAGAATGGAACTGGAGGAGGAGGGGGCGGTGGCAAGGGTTTTGCTGGACAAGTTAGCTGCCTGAGGTGGGTGGAGGAGGGGGGTCTTGGGAACTTGGCGAGCCCTTTGTGGGTGAGAACTGTCGCCACCTTCAGGTCAATGTGGGCTGCACCGCACATGGAGCAAGAGCTGGGCAGGTGCTGTCCACTTCAAGGACCAGGCTTTTAGAAAATACGCTTTTTTTTTTTTTTTTTTAAGAGCTGTGTTACGTGTATGGACAATCGCTCCGAACGTTGACAGCACGGCCGTGTCCCGCTCCGGCTCCAGCAGTGTCGTTAGCCCAGGGCACGTCACGGGTGTGCTTGTCACACGCACATACCCCTGCGGACCTTTCCTTTGCTAACCTAGGTCCACGTGAGCCTGACCACTCGCGCTCGCGCCAGTCCCGCGGGGGCTGTGACACACGCAGGATGTCGCGCAGGCGTCACTGCCGCCCTGAGCAGTGCAGTCCCCCTGTCCTCAAGTGCACTGGGCCGTGGTTCCTCTCCTCCCTTCCCAGACCCTGGGCCCCTCGGACTCTCCACCTGCAGCCTGGCCTCTCCCAGAAGGCCCCGGGTCTGGAATCCTACACGGTGTAGCTTTCCGTTCCGGCTTCTTCTGCTGAGCAATTTGCATTGTTTGCGGCTGTCCTGCATGTTTTTGGAGCTGAGAGTTCGTGCCTTTTTATTCCCGAATTTTAAAGAAACATGTGACATCACTTGACACACCTTGGACACCTGGTGTGATCAATTTCTTCTATGTTAACAGTACTGGTAAATGGTTCTGCATAGTGTTTTTTAAGACTTATTTATTTTCTTTGAAAGGCAGAGTTATAGGCAAAGAGGGAGAGCTTCCAGCCGCTGGATTTCTCCCCAGATGGTCACATCGGTCACGAACGAGCTGATGCAAAGCCAGGGCCCGGGATCTTTTTCTGGGTCTCCCACATGGGTCAGGGGCCCAAGGACTTGTGCCATCCTCTACTGCTTTCCTGAATCAGGGAGCTGGATCAGAAGTGGAGCAGAGGGATTTGAACCAGCACCCAAGGGGAATGCCAGCGTCACTGGCAGAGGATTAATATAGTATATCACCGTGTTGGCCAATCTGTTTGCACTCTTCCCCATCCTCACTCCCCACACCTCCGATGAGACTGTGTTGGACTTGAAGATTTGTTTATTTTTATTGGAAAGGCAGATATACAGAGAGGAGGAGAGACAGGGAGGAAGATCCGTCAGATGATTCACTCCCCAAGTGACCAAATGGCCAGAGCTGAACCGATCAGAAGCCAGGAGCCAGGAACTTCTTCCAGGTCTCCCACGTGGGTCCTGGTGTGGACTTGTAGCTGCTAGGCTATCGTGTCAGGCCCTAAACATTTTTTTCACATCCTTGTTTGCAACCCAGGTGTCTTGCTGGTTGCAATGTCTATTCTAGTTGTTTGCCCATTTTATTGGAGATTCTTTTTTTAAAGATTTATTTTTTTATTATGTTTTTATTGGAAAGGCAGATATACAGAGAGGAGAGACAGAGAGGAAGATCTTCTGTCCGATGATTCACTCCCCAAGTGGCCACAATGGCTGATGCTATGCTGATCTGAAGCCAGGAGCCTCTTCCGGGTCTCCCTCCTACGCGGGTGCAGGTTCCCAAGGCCTTGGGCCGTCCTGTACTGCTTTCCCAGGCCACAGGCAGGGAGCTGGAAGGGAAGCGGGGCTGCCAGGATTAGAACCGGCGCCCATATGGGATCCCAGGCATGCAAGGCGAGGACTTAACCACTTGCGCCACCGCGCTGGGCTCGGAGATTCTTTTTTAAAGTGTGAAAGTTCTAAGTATGAATCCTCTACCAGAAAGTTTCTTTCGATATTTCTCTCTTTGGTCTATAGATTGTTTCTCATTGTTATTAGATTATTTTCTGACAAACAAAAGTGATTAAAATTTTGTTTAAAGATTTCTTTAGTTTGGGACCCAATTGCTAGATCCTCGCCCTGCATGCACTGGCATCCCATATGGGCACTGGCTCTTACCCCTTCTTGTGCCCTGGGAAGGCAGTCAAGGACGGCCCAAAGCCTTGGGACCCTGCATTCATGTGGGAGATCCAGAGGAAGCTCTGGGCTCCTGGCTTCGGTTCAGCTCAGCTCTGGCCATTGTAGCCATTTGGAGAGTGAACTAGCAGATGGAAGATCTTTCTGTTTCTCCTCTCTGTATATGTGATCTAACTTTCCAATTAAAAAATAATCAAATCTTTATGTATTTTAAGTAAATATTTTAAGATTATTTTTGTTTTGAAATAGTTATGTAGAGAGAGATCTACCCGCTGGTCACTCCCAAAGTGGCTGCAATGGCAGGAGCTGAGCCAATCTGATGCCAGGATCGTCCTCCATTGCTTTCCCAGGCCACACACAGGGAGTTGGGTGGAAGTGGAGCAGCCAGGACTCCAACTGGCGCCCTATGGGTTGCTGGTGTTGTAGGTGGCAGCTTCACCAGCTATACCACAACACCGGCCCTGTTACCATTTAACATCATTGTGGTGCAGTGCATCAAACCACGTCTGCCAGGCTGGCTTCTTATACCTGAGCGCTGGTTCAAGTCCTGGCCACTCTGCCTCTGGGCCAGCTCCCTGTTGATGCACCTGGGAAAGCAGCAAAGGATGGTCCAGGCGCTTGGGCCCCTGCATCCACATGAAAGACCTGCCTTCAGTCCAGCCCAACCCCTGCTGTAGAAGCTATTTGGGTATTGAACCCACGAATGGAAGACCCCACTCTTTCTCTGTCTGACACTCTGCCTTTCATATCATTCAAAGTTAAATATATATATATATATATATATATATATATGCAAAATTTACTAGAGATGCAGAAAAACACTGAAAGTCTTGAACTCCCTTCCACGCATTCATGAGCCGAATTCCCGAGGGGCTGGGGGCCAACACCTGGGCAGAGACCCAACCGCTGGTGTCATCACCCCTGCCTCCCAGGAGCAGGAAGCTGCAGTGGGGACCAAAGTGACGTGGAACCCGCGTGCTCGGAAACGGCCTGCAGGTGGCGCTCGCTGCCATCGTCACTGTCAGGCGAGCGTGTACCCTCAAAATCTTTTTTGTGACCCATCAAGTTACTGAATTGTTGTTGTTGTTGTTTATGCTTTTTGTGTCACATGTAGTAAATATTTGACGAACTCAAGGCGATGATCCTACGTCTAGTCAGGCGTAGGTCCTGTGCTTCTGTCAGGAGTGGACCAGCTGGGGCCAGGCACAATGGCTCAGCAGCTAGATCCTACCTTGCAAGTGACAGGATCCCACATGGGCGCTAGTTCAAGTCCCGGCTGCTCCACTTCCCATCCAGCTCCCTGCTTGTGGCCTTGGTAAGCAGTCGAGGACAGTTCAAACCTTGGGACCCTGCACCCGCGTGGGAGACACTCTTGGCCATTGAAGCCATTTGGGGAGTAAAGCAGTGAATGGAAAATCGTTCTCTCTGTCTACCCTTTTTTTTCTGTAAATCTGCCTTTCCAAGAAAAATAAATAAATTAAAAAAAATGAAAGTGGACCATATTTATACCCAGTGATGCCATGAGATCATACAGGGGCTGCACAGTTCCTGTCCCCTCACACTGTGGGAACTGTCCCAGTGCCCCCGGCTGTCGTAATGACGCGGCTGTGTCATCGCCTGCCCTGCCTTGCTCCCTACCCCGTATCCATGGCGATGTTGGTATAACAAGGTGGATGCATACAGTTGTATAAACTTATTGCACATGCAATTAGGTGCAGTGCAGAAAAACTGATGTTGGCCCTGAAGAGCAGGGGCTGGTTTACGCATTTACTGCCGGGCACTTGTTACCTTAGGGAGTCTGCCTTCTACTAAGGAAGCTCACACTTGAACAGCATGCCACGCCACTGCAGTGCGATCTCACCCCTCCCGTGTTTATCACAGTTGGTTTGTTGCTTTGTTTTGAGAAATATAGAGATGGGAACAGATAATCTTTTTTTTCTATATGCCAATTCACTCCTGGAATGTCTGTGACAGCGGGGACTAGGCCAAGTTGAAGCCAAACAGCTGGGAATTCCATCCAGGGTCTCTCCCACTCACAGAGCAGAAACCCAAGGACTCGAACCTGCTGCCTCCCAGCGTGTGCAGTAGTGGGAAGGGGGATGAGAAGTGGAGGAGCAGGGACTTGAACCAGGCAGGGTGACAAAGAATGTGGGCCTGTACCCCTACCCCCCTTGCTGGTATCAGGGCGCCTCTCACCCTTCACTGAGCCTTATGCAGAAAGCCCTGTCCTCAAGCTTACTGCACCCCCAAAACTGGAGCAGGGAGAGCCGCCAGCCGGATTAGCCTCCATCAGGGTCTCACCTACAGGACTACCTGCCCCAGGGTTAAGTGGCAGAGCAGGGCAGGGCCCGGAAGCGGATTCCAGCCCTGACTCACTAGGTGAGGCGCTGGGCTGAGTCCCACCCTCTCAGGCTCCCGTTTTCCTTGTATGCAAAATGGGGGTGCGATCAGATGCGTGGGAGTGGGGAGGCCGTGGGAAAGCCAGGTACTGTCCCCACCTCTCACCTCCTGCAAAATGGGCCCAGCGGACATCCAGCTGTGACCCGGGACCCTGGACGTCTCAGTGCTCCCCCACCCCTCATGCGAGGGCGGGGAGTTGGGGGAGGTGCTCTCAGCCTCTGCCGTGATCTTCTGGACCAGGCGAGGCTACAGCTGAGGGTGGGTGGGGTGATGCGCGGAGTTGGGATGTCTGCCTGGTTCCAGGGGGAAATGGGCTCTCACCAGGGGTCACCTTCACCCCTTTGCGACTCAAACGGGGATTCCTGACGCCAAGCGGGGCAGGGACTTAGCAAGGTCACCCAACGAGTCCGCAGCCCCCTGGGTGGGTCTGCGCCCAGGGCGCGGGGGCGGGGACCTGGTGCGTGGTGTCCAGCAGGACTCCACCGGCCCGGAGATGGGGGTGGCGACGCAGGGCGGGGTGCGCCGGGGCCAGGGTGCAGGGAAGGGGGGGAAGGGCGCAGGGAGCCCGCCTGGTCCGATCGCCGGGAATACCCTGCAACCCGAGCTGTTGGCCCTGGTTAAAAATACCCGGGTCCTGTCCTGCCCCACCCTCACCCCCCTCCACCTCCCCTGTGCCCTTCCGTCCCTGCCCGCCCCGCCCCGGCAGGCGCTGGCCCCTCCCCGGGGACAGCCCTGGCCTTTTACTGATTTGTCCTGAAGCGGAGTTGGCTCAGGGCCTGCCCAGGGAGGGGCGGCCGGGAGGCTGTGGGAGAGATAAGGGAGATAGAGGGGGAAGCCAGGTGGGGGAGCGAGGAGGAGGAAGAGGAGGAGGAGGAAGGCGGGAGGGAGGGACCACGCGAGGCGGGGCGGGTGGACGCGGGGCGAGGACGGGGAGGAGCACTCTTCCTGGTTGGGCCCTGCTCTGCGCCGCTGCCGGGAACCCGGCCCCGAGGACCGCGGCGACCCCCAGCTCCCCTCCTCCAGGTAAGGCGCTGGGTGGCGGGGCACGATCGCGCCAGCCTGGGTCGCACTGCGGGGCTCAGGGGCTGTCCCTGCCTTGGTTCCCTCCCGGCTCGGGGCCCTGGCGAACTTGGGACAGGGACGGGGCGGGGGCTCGGGAAGCGCCGGAGAGCCCAGGCGCCCGCCCCAGCCTGAGCTCAGCCCGCTGTCTGCAGGGCTGAGTTGGGGCACCCGGGCAGCCCCGACCTCCCAGCTCCTGTGAGGGACCGGGGCACGGGGACCTCCGACTGCTTGCAGCTTTGCGCCCTCTGGGAGGGAGGAAGGGGCGGTGTCCAGAGGCTTTGGCTGCTTTAGGGAGGGGGCTCCCAGTGCTAAGGCAAGGTCTAGCAAACCTGCCCCAGGGGTCTGCCTCTGGCCCCTGAAGGCTGGCTCCACCCAGCCGCACCTGACCCCCTGGCTGTCTGTCCTTAGGCTGGGGGTGTTCCTCAAGATAATGGGAGTGGGGAAAAAAAGAGAGGGTGGACAGGACACTTGGAATCTGGGCAAGCCCACCGCTGGGTCCTGCGGGGGCGTGGGCATGGCCAGGATCTCTGAGAGGTGGGAGGAGGGCAGGCAGGGGCCAGGGTTTCCCTGGTGGGCCTGGCTCCTGAAGCCAGCTTCGGTCCCGCAGCATGGCCGAGGAGATCATCACGCCAGTCTACTGCACGGGAGTGTCCGCCCAAGTGCAGAAGCACAGGGCCAAGGAGCTGGGCCTGGGCCGCCATGAGAACGCCATCAAGTACCTGGGCCAGGATTATGAACAACTACGGGCTCGCTGCCTGCAAAGCGGGGCCCTTTTCCGGGACGAGGCCTTCCCCCCGGTCCCCCAGAGCCTGGGCTACAAGGAACTGGGGCCTAATTCCTCAAAGACCTATGGCATCAAATGGAAGCGCCCCACGGTGAGCAAGTACCCCCCCACACTCTGTCCTTGGGTGAGGGGGGTGGGGAACCAGTGGGGGCTGCAGGTCCCTGGGAAGGAAGCAGTGTCTGGGGGTGGGCATGGGGCTCCAGGTAGGGGCTGGTCCCCAGACAAGCCTCCGGGTCTTGTAGGAGCTGCTGTCAAACCCCCAGTTTATCGTGGATGGAGCCACCCGCACAGACGTCTGCCAGGGCGCACTGGGTAGGCCTCCCCTGCAGGAGGGAGCGGGATTCGGGGTGCCACTTCCATAGTCAGTCCCCGTTCCCTTTCTGTTCCATTGGGCTCTGCCCCAGCTCCTCCCTTCAGCAAGCCCAGACAGGCTCTGGCTATCGGTGCTGGGGCTGGTCTGCCCAGATTCCTGGGTCTTTTCTGTCAAGCCAAGGGGGACCGCGCCCAGGGAGCCCCGGGGATCTCCCAGGCATGGGCACCCCCCCAGGGTGCTGCCCCCGGGTGTGTGCCTGACATGGGGCCCTCTCCTCCCAGGGGACTGCTGGCTCCTGGCTGCCATCGCCTCCCTCACCCTCAATGACACCCTGCTGCACCGAGTCGTCCCTCACGGCCAGAGCTTCCAGAACAGCTACGCCGGCATCTTCCACTTCCAGGTGACCCGGCATGGGGAGGAGGGACAGCGTCATCCCATCCCCCAGCTCCTCCTGCGCCCTGGACACCTCTGCCCCAGAGCCCAGCCCGAGAGGAGGGTTGGCATTGAGCTCCTTGGAGTCTCTCTCCCCCTCGGTGTTTACTCAGGGCTTCCTTGGATCTTTGGAGTCAAGTTAATGAATTCTCAGTGAGCTGGTGTTGGCAGAGAACACACCCAACGCCCCTGGGTTAGATGTGGGGGACACCTAAGTCTTGAGTGACCCCGCCTTCCGCCTAGGTTAGTGACCCCCTGACCCGAGCTGTCCTCACCCGCCCTAGGCAGGAGTGGGCTGTCAGCCGCACCTGCCAGAGGCTAGTCCGCAGGGGCGGGCCTGGCCGCCCCTTTCCCCGCCTCCTCTCCGCGCTCCTCCAATCCACTCCATCGCAGCCTCCGATTGGCCTTTTTCAACGCTCCCTCCTTCCATGGGTCCGCCTTGTCACCTCCCTGCATTGTTCCTGCCCCCGGCCACTCCCAGCATGGCACCCAGAACCTGGAGCCCGACCCCTGCTCCTGGCCTGGAAAAGCTGTCCTCTTCACCTCCCACCCCCGGTGGCGTCTCCACAGCCAACCCCACTCATACTGCGGCTGAAGGGTCTGAATGCCACTTTTCCGGATGGCACCTACTGTGCCCCCCACACCGAAGCCTGGTCTAGAAGGACAGGGCCCGTCCCAAGGCTTTCCAACGTGTCTCCACCCGAGGAGGCACCTGACTGCGGCTCCGTTTTGCCCATCGGGATGCTGAGTCCCAGAGAGGCTGGCTTGTCCGGAATCATGTTCTTAGCATTCGTAGGGAAAGCAACTGCAGGTGGATCTGGAACACGCCGCACATAAGCACGCGATGTGTACCTGTTACACGAGGGTAGTTCGAGAAGTTTCTGGAGCATGGAATTCAAAGATCATTTTATGTTGGTACAGAAATCTATAGAGATTCTTGGCAAAATGTGAGTTTTCATGAGCTTTAAAGAAGTCATTCATTTGAAAGAGGGAGAGAGAGAGAGCTCTTCCATCTGCTGCTTGTTGCCCCAAATACCTGCAAGTGGTCAGGGCTGAGCTGGTCCAAGTCAGGGGCTAGCAACTCCGTCTGGGCCTCCCACAAGGAAGGCAGAGAACCAAGGGCCCGAGCCGTCACCTGGCTTAGAAGGGCACAGTAGCCAGAGCCTGCATGGGACACACCCTGTCATGAGCTTGACCCCTGGGGTGCCTGGACTTCAAGATTTCAAGATTTTTAAAATACTCCAGCAGGTGATCTAAAGGGTCCTCCGTTATGTTAGAAGACCCCCCCCCCCCAGGGCCCAGGAGATGCCCAAGTGGCGAACAGCACCGAGCTCCACGTGCAGGCACTGCAGGGTGTGGGCAGCCAGTTGGGTCCTGACACCGTTATTGCCTAACAGGCATGAATGGTGTCTGGCGGCGTGGAGGCTCAGGCCGCTGGGGTGATTCACATCTGGGGCAAGATGAGCAGAGGGATGTGCGATTTCATCACATCCCTCAGCAGGCTGTGCAGTTGGGAACTTCTGAAGTGTCAGTTTCTGGAATGTCCCATGTCAGGTTCAGGTGCGAGAGGTGACTAACCTCGCATAGCAGGCACTTACTGTGCACGCAGGCAGTGTACACGTGTCTCCATGATCTAGAGTACACACGTCCAGGGGGCCTCTAGCTTCGTGCTGAGCAACGCGGGCAGCTCTATGTGGCTGGATGCTGAAGTTAGGGCCTGGGGGTCTCCCTCCCGCGGGGATTCACCGCGCCTCTCCCCTACAGCTGTGGCAATTTGGGGAGTGGGTGGACGTGGTCGTGGATGACCTGCTGCCCACCAAGGACGGCAAGCTGGTGTTCGTGCACTCTGCCCAGGGCAACGAGTTCTGGAGTGCCCTGCTTGAGAAGGCCTATGCCAAGTGAGTGGGGAATCCTGGGGAAGGAGGGAGGGGGCACAGGGCTCCTGTCCACCCTGGGGAGACAGGGAGGGGCCACAGGGCTCCTGTCCACCCTGGGGAGGCGGGGAGGAGCCACAGGGCTCCTGTTCACCCTGGGGAGGAGGGGAGGGGGCACAGGGCTCCTGTCCACCCTGGGGAGGCGGGGAGGGGCCACAGGGCTCCCGTCCACCCTGGGGAGGCGGGGAGGGGGCACAGGGCTCCTGTCCACCCTGGGGAGGGAGGGAGGGGCCACAGGGCTCCTGTCCACCCTGGGGAGGCGGGGAGGAGCCACAGGGCTCCTGTTCACCCTGGGGAGGAGGGGAGGGGGCACAGGGCTCCTGTCCACCCTGGGGAGGCGGGGAGGGGCCACAGGGCTCCCGTCCACCCTGGGGAGGCGGGGAGGGGCCACAGGGCTCCCGTCCACCCTGGGGAGGCGGGGAGGGGGCACAGGGCTCCCGTCCACCCTGGGGAGGCGGGGAGGGGACACAGGGCTCCTGTCCACCCTGGGGAGGCGGGGAGGGGCCACAGGGCTCCTGTCCACCCTGGGGAGGCGGGGAGGGGGCACAGGGCTCCCATCCACCCTGGGGAAGGAGGGAGGGGGCACAGGGCTCCCGTCCACCCTGGGGAGGAGGGGAGGGGCCACAGGGCTCCCGTCCACCCTGGGGAGGTGAGGGAGGGGGCACAGGGCTCCCGTCCACCCTGGGGAGGCGGGGAGGGGGCACAGGGCTCCTGTCCACCCTGGGGAAGGAGGGAGGGGACCCCGGGCTCCCGTCCACCCTGGGAAGGAGGCGGGGAGGGGGCACAGGGCTCCCGTCCACCCTGGAGAGGCGGGGAGGGGCCACAGGGCTCCTGTCCACCCTGGGGAGGCGGGGAGGGGACCCAGGGCTGTTGTCCACCCTGGGGAGGCGGGGAGGGGGCCCAGGGCTGTTGTCCACCCCCTGGAAGGCACAGGCTGGGGGAGACATGATCCCGACAGGGTGCTGAGCCGGAACCCTCTGCAGGGTGAATGGCAGCTATGAGGCGCTGTCGGGGGGCAGCACCTCGGAGGGCTTCGAGGACTTCACGGGCGGTGTCACTGAGTGGTACGAGCTGCGCAAGGCCCCCAGTGACCTCTACCAGATCATCCTGAAGGCGCTGGAGCGCGGCTCCCTGCTGGGCTGCTCCATCGACGTGAGTGCTGGCCCGCCCCCTCTGGCCTCTACCCAGACCCTCTCCCCTTCCCCTCCCCCATGCCTATCCCCAGACGACCCACCCCCTTGACCTCAGAGCCCCCATTCCTGATGGACTCAGTCATGTCTCTACCCCCAGCACCCTCTGTAGGCCCTGTGGCCCTGGGAACTCACTGTGTACGGCTTTGTGTGAGTGTGTGTATGTGTGTGTGCGCGTGTGTCCGAGATCACGCATAGTCTGACCCAGCAGCTCCCCCGCCTCAGGAGGTGTGTCTATATGTGAGGGTGCTGGGCTGGCTGGGTCCCAGCAGCTGCTGAGCATGCAGGTGGTAACACCCGTGGGTCCTGACCCCCATGTCCGTGTCTTCCTGCAGATCTCCAGCGTTCTTGACATGGAGGCTGTCACCTTTAAGAAGCTAGTGAAGGGCCACGCCTATTCAGTGACTGGCGCCAAACAGGTGCAGCCCTGGGTGGGACCTCCCACCCCCTTGCCCCATCCCGGCCTCTCCTCTGGCATCGTGAGGCTGGGCGTGGCCCTGGTTCCCCCTCCTTAGGCCTCCTTCAGTGTCTTCACCATCTGCCTTGGGGACAACCCCCTTGCGATGCTGTCGCTACTGTGTGTTGGCCACGGGTGGTGTGGTCGACCCAGGCAACGTGGTACCCCAGCTGCATTGGTGTGGGAGATGAGCTGGGCAGGGGCGCTTGCAGGCGTGCCTGATGGGAGCCTTGGCTACAGGTGAACTACCAGGGTCAGACGGTAAACCTGATCCGGATGCGGAACCCCTGGGGCGAGGTGGAGTGGACAGGAGCATGGAGCGATGGGTAAGCGCCTGGGGGGGGGGCCCTGGCAGGTGAGGGGCACTGGGGGGCCCTAGGGCATTTGCCAGCCAAGGAGGCCTGCCGTTTGAGCCAAGGGACCCGTCTCCATAGTGCTGGGTCTGGGAACTTCTCTTGCCGAAGCCCAGGCTGTGTGGCAGAGCTGGGCCAGGCAGGATCACCCGTGTACCAGATGACACAGAGTGGGAGCTGTGGGCCTGTGGCCACACTCAGCACTAACATGAACCAGGGAACAGGGACCCCACGCACGCCTTAATCTTGAAGCATCCTCCCAACTGACCCAGCCTTGGAGTGGACTGCCCCCCTTCCATTGGGAGACGGGGAAGCCCTGACAGTGCTGTGGCCTGCTCCCCACAGTTCCCCCGAGTGGAACTACGTGGACCCATATGAGCGGGAGCAGCTCCGTGTCAAAATGGAAGATGGAGAGTTCTGGTGAGCAGCCCTCCCTCCACCCTCCCCGCTATCCCGCTGGGCTTCCGCACCCCAGGGCTGCACCGCCATGCCCTTGGGGGTTCCTTGACGGTGCTCCCTTTTTCCCCTTCCCCCTTACCCGGACCCAGGATGTCCTTCCGGGACTTCATGCGCGAGTTCACGCGCCTGGAAATCTGCAACCTGACGCCCGACGCGCTTAAGAGCCGGACCATCCGCAAGTGGAACACCACGCTGTACGAGGGCACCTGGCGGCGGGGCAGCACGGCGGGTGGCTGCCGCAACTACCCAAGTGAGCCCCAAACCGGGCGGCACCGTGGTACCTTCCTGCCCAGGAACCCCGGTTCCCTCCCTTGCAAGACACACATAGTTACGGCCAAACTTGTGGATGCTGAAGGGGCACCTGGCCTCTGCTGTCCCCTGCAGCCGCTCCTGCCTGACCCATATCTGCTTCCCTCGTGGCCCACTGCCCTTGTCCTCTGTGGCTTGGGGTCCGTGAGTGTGACCTTCCTGTTGCTCCACTTGCAGCATACTCTTCACCTTGGCCTCACCTCTGCGCCCCGACCCTGTGCACCCTGGTTCCTCCCACGCTCTGACTTGGCCTTCTAGCTGCTAATCTCTCTGCTCGCAGAATTGTCTGCTGTCTCCTCCCAGGGACGCCATCCCTCTTCTCCATCTCGCCTGCCCTCCTTTCCCCAGGCTGGAGTTGTCATTCCAATCCTGTCCCTGCAAACACCTCCGGCTGCTGGCCTTGCAGCTGCTCTGTGTTGCATGGCACATGGGCAACTCTGCCTGACACAGCACTGCCTGGCACCACACAGTAGAGGCCGTGGGTACCCCCTCAGATTTCCCTGCTGCTGTCCTGGTCTCATGCTTCTCCAGTCCTCACCACCACCTGCCAAAGACCCCCCCCCCCAGCTCTGCTCTGAACACCCCCCACTTCTCACTCCTGTGTCCCTATGGACAATTCCTTGTCCTGAAGCAGGCCTCCCCTGGCCCCTCCCCACCCGTTCTCTGCTCCCTTTCAAAACAACGTCCCTTGGGGATCACCGGTGCCCTACTTCCTCCTGCCTGCTTCTTTTGCTTCTAGCATTTAACTTCGTGGAACTGTACTTCTATTTTTCTGAAGATTTTGTTTATCTAACAGGCCAAGAGCAGAGAGCAAAAGTCAGTGATAGAGCAGGTGGGCTCCTGCGTGCTAGGTCACTCCTCCAATGCCTGTCCCCTGCCTGTCCCACCGACCCTGGAACTCGGTGCGGTCTCCCACACGTACCCACCGAGAGGCCAAGTACTTGAGCTGTCACCGCCACCTCCTGGGTCTGCTCCAGCAGAATGCTGGAGGCCGGAGCTGGGGGCAGACAGTAAACCCAGGCCTTCTGGTGTGAGACACGGGCATCTTAGCCACTGGACCAAGCGCCCAGCCCTGGCCTCGTATTGTAGTTCTGATGGAATCATAGCTCATTGCTCAGAAGTTTTCAAGAAATACCAAATGAGTTCTTATCTGTGATGAGATTTTAAAAATTATTTATTTTTTGGAAGGCAGAGTTACAGAGAGAGATGGAGAGACAGAGAGATTTTCCATCTACTGATTCACTCCCTAAATGATTGCGATGGCCAGAGCTGAGCCAATCCGATACCAGGAGATTTTTCTGGGTCTCCTATATGGGTGCGTGGGCCCAAGCACTTGGGCCATCTTCTGCCTGCTGCTTTCCCCGGCTGTTAGCAGCGAGCTGGATTGGAAGTGAAGCAGCCAGGACTTGAACTTGTGCTCATGTGGGATGGTGGCACTACAGGTAGAGTTAGTCTGCTATGTCATGGTGCTGCCTCCCGCTTTCAGATTTTTTTCCCCCTAATATTTGTGCTTCAGTGCTATGCTGAAATTTAGAAAAAATGCTCATTTTTGTGGCTTCTTTTTCTTTTATCCGTGCCAGTCCAGTTTCCATCCCTCCATGCTGTTGTCAAGGTCACTGGCAGCTGTGGCTTTGCCAGACTTTGCCCTTCCGTCCTGCCGCCTCCATCCACTGACCCTCCGTGTGGCTCAGCGCCCTGTTCCACTCATTGCTGGGTGGATTTAATTGCAGCTTTCTCCTAAATAATAAGCCCAGTCCCATGTCTGGCTCTCCTGAAACTCTAGGCAGATTCATTCTTCAGCAACCTTGTAGTTATTCTTTCCAAAGTTTTTCCTGGTGATTTTTAAAAAAAGATTTATTTATTTTTATTGGAAAAGCAGATATACAGAGAGGAGAAGAGACAGAGAGGAAGATCTTCTGTCTGATGGTTCACTCCCCAAGCGACTGCAACGGCTGGAGCTGAGCCAGTCTGAAGCCAGGATGCTCTTCCAGTTCATCCACGCTGGTGCAGGATCCCAAGGCTTTAGGCCGTCCTCGACTGCTTTCCCAGGCCACAAGCAGGGAGCTGGATGGGAAGAGAAGCGGGGCCGCCTAGATTAGAACCGGCGACCATATGGGATCCTGGTACATGCAAGGCGAGGACTTTAGCCGCTAGGACATGGCTCCAGGCCCTGGTGATTTTGTTTAAAATATTTTATCTATTTACTTGAAAGGCAGAATTACAGAAAGATGGAGAGACAAATAGAGATCTTCATTTCCCAAAGGGCATAGTGAGTGGAGCTGGGCTAGTCCAAAGCCAGAAGCTAAGAGCTTCTTCCAGGTCTCCCGTGTGTGTCCAAGGCTTTGCAGCAGCCTCTGCTGCTTTCCCAATTGCACTAGCAGGGAGCTGAACGGGAAGTGGAGCAGCCAGTGCGTGACTGGCAGCCTTTTAGGATATCCGCGCTGTAGGTGGAGGCTCAGCTTAAGCAACACCGGCCCCTTCCCTATGAATTTTAGAATCATTTCTCCATATTGAAGATTTAATTTGGAATTGTGTTCAATCTACAGACTAATTCGGGAAGTATTGACATTTTTACAACTTTCAGTCTTCCTAACCACCAACTCACTGCTTGCTAATACAAGAGCAGGCAATTGACCTTTCACATAGTTTCTATACAGCCAACTTGTTAAATTTTAATTAATGTTACTGATGTTTTGGTTTTCTCGTGGGTAATATAGTATCTGTGAGTAAAGACGCACCTGCTGCTTCTTTTTCAATTCTTAGCAACTTGTGTTGCTCTTTCTCCTTTAGCCCGGCGACTAGGATCTAGAGTGAACCGCTGTTACTGCCGCCCTTGTCCCTCTCTTAAAGGGGAAGTTCTCCTTAATAAGTACTTAGTATAGGCCTCCCCACCAACTGGCTTTTCTTTTCTTCTCTTCTCTTTTCTTTTTTAATTTGAGAGGCAGAGAGCCCTACAGACAGCTCCCAGTCCTCTGGTTCACTCCCGAATTTCCTCAACAGGTAGGACAGAGCCAAGGATAAGGCTGGGAGACAGGAAAATTCAATCCAGGTCTTCCATGTGGATGGCGGGAACCTAGCTGCTTGGGCCACCCCCTCCCAGGGTGTGTCAGCAGAAGCCGGAGTCAGAACCGGAGCAGGAGTTGAACCCAGGTCCTCTGAACAAGGATGCAAGTGTTGGAGCTGTTCAGCTACTTGTCTGCTCCCCAACAGCTTTACCTTTTTTTTTTTTTTTTTTAAGATTTATTTATTTTTATTGGAAAGGCAGGTATACAGAGAGGAAAAGAGACAGAGAGGAAGATCTTCCGTGCGATGGTTCACTCCCCAAGCGGCCGCAACGGCTGGAGCTGAGCCAGTCCGAAGCCAGGAGCCTCTTCCGGGTCTCCCACACAGGTGCAGGGTCCCAAGGCTTTGGGCTGTCCTCCACTGCTTTCCCAGGCCACAGGCAGGGAGCTGGATGGGAAGAGAAGCTGCCGGGTCTAGAACCAGTGCCCATATGGGACGCTGGCGTGTTCAAGGCGAGGACTTAAACCCTATGCTATCGCACCGGGTTCTTCCTCAACACGTTCTTAGGCAGGATTTCCCCATAAGTATTAAAAAAAGAAAGTTTATGTACTTTCAACTACGTGAAAACCAAGTGATAGACTTCCATGCATGATTCACCCCTCCCTTTGCCTGCCAGGGAGCCCACGAGGGGGGAACTCAGGGCAGGGCTGGGCTGGAGCTCAGGCACCGGAGTCATCAGCTGCCTCGTGGATACATTAACAAGAAGCTGAATCACAAGTGGAGTACAGTTCAACTGGCTAAAGGCTGCAAGCGCTGGCATCCTGCATGGCCATTGGTTCGTGACCCAGCTGCTCCACTTCCCATCCAGCTCCCTGCCTGTGGCCTGGGAAAGCAGTCGAGGACAGCCAAAGCCTTGGGACCCTGCACCCGCGTGGGAGACCTGGAAGAGGCTCCAGGCTCCTGGCCTTGGATCAGCTCAGTTCCTGCCTTTGAGACCATTTGGAGAGTGAACCATCAGATGGAGGAACTTTCTCTGACTCTCCTCTCTGTCTCTATAACTCTGACCTCCAAGTCAAATCTTTAAAACATTTTTTAAAAGAAAGAAAAGAAGAAAGGAAGGAAAAAGTGCTGTATCAGAGATTGCTAGTGTCCCAAGCAGGGGTTTAACGCACCACTCCATTCCACTGGCTCCAGTGAGCGGTTTGCAGTTCTATCAGCTCTTTGCAAACATTCCAGTCGGCTAACTCTGCAAGATTTCCAGCAGCTCTGAGAAGGCCTGTATGTGTTAGCAGGCGCACTCTCTCCTCAGGCAAACGATCAGGTCTTCTCTGCAGATTTGCCAATTCCAGACCTTATGGAATCTGTGGCCTTGTGTGGCGACCTGCTTTCTTATAGTGCGATGGTTCTGGGTTATTCCTGCTGTGGTTTTGTGCCAGTGCCTCCTCTTGGGTGCACAGTAGCCCATGGGTGAGCCGTGTGTCCCCTCTTGATCTGCCCTCCTCGGTGATGGACATGGGGTTTGTTTCTTTCTTGTCTTTTTTTTTTTTTTCAAGTGGGCAAGACTATTATTTCCACATTTTCCCCCCCTATATCTGGGGTAAAGTGGGAGGTAAAGGGAGAAGCCCCACCCAGTCTCCCACCCACCCCAGGTCCCCGATGTGGGGCATGCTCCAAGGGTCTTGCTCAAGTGGTTTTGATAGTTCCGCAGTTCTGAATTGCTGCCAATCTCACCATTCCAAGCATGATGAGGTCGTTGAAGAATCCACTGATTGACATAGTCCATCTTAGAGTCTCCATTTGCCCTGTTTTTCATTGCCAACATATGGCTGGGGTAGTTGATTGATTTGTTCTGTCCTCTGTCTTCATGGTTAGGGTTCTGAGTCCGGCAGTTGGATTGGGGGAATCCTAAAGAAGGGGGTTTGTTTCTGCCTTCGGGGCTGGTTGCTGTGAGCGACCCTGTGTGCCTGCACTTGCAGTTCACTAGGAGAGCAGCTGCTGATGCGAACTCTAGGCTTCACTTGCAGAGGAACTGCCAGCTGCCGTGCCAAGTGGAGACACAGGTCCGCATTCGCACTGCATCCTGGGAGAGCTCTAGCTTCTCCACCTCCTCGCCAGCACCTGTTAGTGTCCATCTTTCATTACAGTCATTCTAGCATCTTCAAAAACTAATTTATTTGAAAGCAGAATCACAGGGTTATTCTGTATCTGCTGATTCACTTCCCATGCGGCTGCAAATGGCAAGGGCTGGGCCAGGAAATCCATCCCTGATTTCCCACATGGATGACAGGGGCCTCGATCTTGTGGTGTAGCTGGGACGCTACTCAGCATTCTGACAGGAGATGGGGCGTCCCGAGAGGCAGCAGCTTGTTGCGTCAGCACACCAGTCCCTCCTCTTCCTGTGGGCCTGAAGCTGTAGGCCACTGAAGCTCTTAGTTGCTATGTGCTTAATGGCTGTCGGCATCTCCTCTTTGGCATGTAGAATGCCAAAGTTGCTCATAACTTGGTGTTCTATGTAAGAATCTGTTGACAGACTTGCCCACTGTGTTTTCCTGAGTACCATGGTTTTCACCCATATGTTGGGATCGGTGATGCATTTTGGTTTCTTTTTTGTATGTGGTGTGAGGTAAGGGTCCGCCTTGATTCTCTTGCAGATGGAGATCTGGTTTTCCCTGCATCATCTGTTGAAGATGACCTTCCCCCACTGAATAGTCTTGCACTCACACTCTGTGAGCTTTGTAGCAAGCTTTGGGATTAAGAAGTGTAAGTCAAGATTGCTTTCTGCTTGCTGGTCTTACAATTCCCCGTGCATTTAGCATCGGCTTTCGCACTTCTGTGACCAGTTGGAATTTCCACAGGTGTTTCATCGGTAGCACTAATTTCTCACTCGTAAGTCTTTCCATCCATGAACATGGGTTGTCATTTGATCTTCTTTTTTTTAATCTTATTTAGCAGTGTTTTATGATTTTCAGTCTCTGAGTCTTCCACCTCCTGTGTTAAATGTGTTCCTTTGGATTTTATTCTTTGGGTACTATTGTCATGGAATTGTTTTCTTGGTTACTTTGTTGTTTCTCGCTGGCATATTAGGAACATATCTGCATGTTGTGTCTTGAGCTCTGTAACTTTAGTCTCTGTCAGGATTTTCCTTTCAGAGGACCCGGTCGTATGCCAACAGTGCTTCGCTTTTTCTTTCCGGTTTGAGTGCCTTCTATTTTCTGCTTGTCTAACTGCTCCAGGTAGAACTTGAGCACCCTGCTGAGTGGCGGTAGTCCATGCTGGCATCTTGTTCCTAATCCTTGGCTGAATGCTCTCTTTCATCATTTAGTGTAACATTAGCTTTGGGTTTTTCATAAATGCTCTATTGGTCAGCCTTCCTCACGTTAACTAAAGTGCTGGGAGGTGCCACTGATGAACGAAGGAGTTTACAGCTCGGGAGGTCCACAGGCCAACGTGTTGGGGGTGGGGAGAGCCACTAGCCTGGCCTATGACAAGGGCAGTGATGGAATAGGGGGGATGAGGGGTGACACCATAAGCCCAAACACAAGCCCCCCACTGGCTTCTCACTAGGTGTAGGGCCACAGTGGTTCAGTTTTGGGCTGTACCGTGAAGGCCCATCCAATCTCATTACTTCCTAAGGCTCATGTCGGTAGGCACTATGCTTCAGTTAAGCTCATGTAAAACTTTGGGAAACAAAAACTTTTAACAACAGAACTTGGGGGGCTGCCCAGATTCTTTTCTGAACGATAACAAATGCCCTTTATCATGCTGAGAGCGTTTCATGCTACACCTATTTTTTCTTTTTCTTTTTTTTTTTAGTCATGAAAGGGTATTGGATTTGGTCATAATCCCTTTCTCTGTCCATTGCCATGATGCTGTGTTTTCTCTTTGTTCTGCTAATGCGATGTATAACCTCCATCCATTCTCTTTGGTTGAACTCTGCTGGCATTCCATACATAAATACATATATATATATGTCAGCTGGCCCACTGACTCCAGCACCGTGAGTGACAGCTTAGCAGCCACCTCCAAGACCTGTTCCCATGTCAGTCTTAGAACAAGTGGTCCTCCCACAAGGCCATTGTGGGCCCCCTCGCTGGTCCTCCCAGCCTGCCTAGCCCCTGGCAGTGCACCTGAACTTCTTGCTTGTCCGCCTTTTCCGATAGTGTCTGAGAGCCCTGGAGTCTCACAGCCTGTGGCCCCTGTGACTGTGTGACCCCGTGGGTCTCACGGCCTGTGGCCCCTGTGACTGTGACCCCGAGGGTCTCACGGCCTGTGGCCCCTGTGACTGTGACCCCGAGGGTCTCACGGCCTGTGGCCCCTGTGACTGTGTGACCCCGAGGGTCTCACGGCCTGAGGCCCCATGTCCACTCCTTACTCCTTTAGAGAGCTGCATTCACAGGCTGATTCATGTCACCCCAGAAGCCCGTACTTTGTTCCTTTTTATTGCTGCGTGACAGGGCTTATTTGGTCATCACTGCTGTATAGCCCCTCAACAACTGCCGGGTGATGAACTGGGTGGGGTCCCCAGGCGGCTCAGAGCCTGTAAGTGCAGGTGGCTGTGTGTCCCGCAGTGGGATTTGGGGTCCTGCAGCAGAGACCCCTCCCACGTGTCCCACCAGCCTTGCCTGGGGATGTCCTCCTCACTCACGGATGAATGTTAGTGTGTCCCCTGGATTCTTGTAGCTTCCTGTCCACCCCGATGGCCCAGCCTCCCTGGCCAGCAGTCATTCTTGCTCTCTGAAACAGTCCACTACTGCACCCACATTGAGGCCCGCTTGCTTCTGCCCACGAGCCCTGGCCAGATACATGCTGTCCCTCTGCGGTAACTTCTGCCGTCCCTGGCCAAGGCCAGCTTGCTGTCGTCCTGTCATTACCCTAACCCAGCAGCCCGTTTTTAAGGAACGCGAGCCTCCAGGGTAGGGACAGAGCCTGCTGCAAGGGGCCTGGCACGGTTTGCACAAGGACGCTCGCTGTGCCACGCCCTGCCTCTGATGCCCCTGCCTTCCACCTCTCCGCCTCCTGCAGCCACCTTCTGGGTGAACCCCCAGTTTAAGATCCGGCTGGAAGAGGTGGACGACCAGGACGACTACGGCAGCCGCGAGTCTGGCTGCAGTTTTGTGCTGGCGCTCATGCAGAAGCACCGCCGCCGGGAACGCCGCTTCGGCCGCGACATGGAGACCATCGGCTTTGCAGTGTACGAGGTGAGACCCCCGCCAGGGGGCGCCCGAGGCGCGGCCGTGGGGCGGGGCTTCCCTCGGTGGGCGGAGCCAGGGAGGGTGGGTGCTGTGAGGGGAAGCCGGTCACTCAGCCCCCCGGGAGGCGACTGCTGGGGCCAGCCCATGGCAGGAGTAGTGAGCCCTCTGGGCCCTGAAAGTGTAAGCAGAGGCCTTGCTGGGCCATGGTAGCACGGACACTTCTAGACTTCCCTCAGCCGACATTCGGAGACCCCTGCCAGTAGAGGCTGATGATGTCTCTTGGGGCCGCCTCTGGGAGGAAGCCAGGTCTGGGGAGCCCTGCCCCGCGCCCCTGGACAGACACATCTGACCCTTCCCTGCTGTCTTTTGCAGGTCCCTCCAGAGGTAGGTCTGGCTCCTGACTCACCGGGATTGAGCTGCCCCCAGCACACAGGGCAGGCACTGCCCGGCCGAAAAGTCCACCCTACTTGAACTTCCCCCCTTCCCCACAACCCTGCAGTCCTTGCCCTTCCCCACCCCGCGCTTGTTCAGCAGGCAGGGAGCTCCTGAAGCAGCGGGATTTGAACCCGGGTCCTCAGAGAGCCCCACTCAGAGGGGCTCACAGGAGGCTCTTCCTGTCTTGGTGTGGGGGGTGGAGCACCAGCTGGGAGGAGTGGTCTGTACCCTTGAGGCTGTTCAGGCTGGTGAGGTGGGCATGGGGGGCCTTGAGCCTTCAGCCCAGGGAGGCGCCTGGTGGAAACGGGGTGGTCAGGGCCGTAGCCCCCCGGGGCTGGAGCTGGGGTTGGGGGAGTTCAGCTGAGGGCAGCTGCTGCAGCCCTGCTCTTCCCGCCCCCAGCTGGTGGGCCAGCCCGCCCTGCACCTGAAGCGAGACTTCTTCCTGGCCAACGCGTCCAGGGCGCGCTCGGAGCAGTTCATCAACCTGCGCGAGGTCAGCACCCGCTTCCGCCTGCCGCCTGGAGAGTACG